>NC_137463.1:221186421-222643921 GCF_964235325.1 Thermobia domestica
TTTCAGTAGTAGTAGTATTTAGCTATAGAGACTTTGTAACCTTTTTTTCCCTCCACAGGGCCATTAAAAATTGTGCCCTTTTATATTTGTCCGTATTTAATTATATGTAAGCAAAAATATCACAAAAAACTGAGGAAAGACATAGCATTATACTTTTACGCTGACAAGCAGGATTTAGGATTTAGACTTCGGCATCTAAGAACATGTTAGCCCGTCAAGTATGAAGGATGACACCTCTCAGTGATTACACTATTCGAGGAAAGGGAATGAAGAAAGGATTGGGAAAGGAAGGAAAAATTGGACCTGTATGCTAGGAACCATTCCAGCATTTGCCTAGTGTGAATGAGGAACACCGATAACCAATAAACAATAGCCTCATCTCCTTCTATTACTCTTTCTTTCAGTTTAACGTCCCACGATTATGCATTTTAGGCTAAAGGAGAAGACGATTAAAGCAAGTGAATGACGATGGAAAAATTGGTGGAATAAGAAAGTGGGAGGAAACGAGAGTTCTCCGAGAAATCCCACAGAGACGACGTTGTCCACCACAAACTTACTTGGCCGTGGACTGAACCAGGGACCCCACGTACCCGAGGTAAGCATTCTATCACTGAACCACTGTGCTCCCCTCAGCTCCTTCTAGCGTCAATAGCGTCATAGAGAGAAAACCTGACACCTCTCTGATATCAACATTGTTTCCGGTATAGTTCTCTCTTAAATTTCTTTGACGTGGACAACTTTCTTCTGCATACCATATCTCGATATTTGAATATCCCATCTCTGCTAATGCGGTCGGGCATATGTGACAGCTTCATTAATGGGGACCTTGGCACGCATATACCTATTTCATTGACAGAAAATGAAAATAGCGGCGAAAGAAGATAATATTTTATTAATAAACGAGAATAATTATAACTCTTTTCTTTATATTTTCTATTTTTCTTCTACGGGTCTCGGATTCGATTTCCGCTAGGAAACATCAAAATTTGAAAGCATTACAGTGAGTACTGAAAAGGATTGCTAAACTTCAACAACTCTCTCTTTTATTCATGGGTCTTTTCTCTTCTTCTTCTTCTTCTTCTTCTTCTTCTTCTTCTTCTTCTTCTTCTTCTTCTTATTATTATTATTATTATTATTATTATTATTATTATTATTATTATTACTATTATTATTATTATTAACTGTGAAAACGAGCAAAAGATGACTTTTAAGTTGAGTTTACATTCAGTACTTTTGAACCGATTTCAAGAAAATGAGGAGGTTCTGTTTAGGGCATGTTGTTGAGGGATGTTGATGCACTGATCTTCATAATTATTTTCTTGTTTGAAAGAGTACATAATCAGAATATACTTCTCTGGTTGTCTCATATAAATTTAATCAGGATATAATTATATTCTTCAGAGCTAGACAATGAAACACCTCAATGGGTGCATGAAATAAAGTCAGTTAATATATATATATATATATATATATATATATATATATATATATATATATATATATATATATATATATATATATATATATATATATAGTTTTGGTGAACTTTAACCTCAATGAATAGAGGTAATCCTTACATCTTAAGGAGGCACATACAATATTTCATGAGAAAATATTTTTTTATACGAAAGCTCCATTGAAACATTTTCTTTAAAAAATGTAGAAGAATTCACCCATCATTCCTAACGATTTCAACCCCAAGTAATGAGTTCAATTTGGAATATTTAATAAAGCCTTCACCATGTTTCGTGAAAATGCAGAAACTTGAAGGAAAACTACCATTAACTTGATGTTTAAAGATCATAATCATCATCATCATCATAGGTATTATGCCATTATTATCAGGTCATTTGCCTCAAACTGAGAGGCTTAAATGCCCCGTGGTCTTAAGCTAACTCCTTCGTTTTCCGTGGAATATCATGTTTAATACAATCCATCAATTTCAACCTCTTTCGCGATTAGTCTTTTTCTTGTCATCGTATCTTCCATCAGTGATGACTTTAGAAGATATTCTGCGGGGAAATTTCAATACACTGAGGGTGAAAAGTAGTATTACAAAAAACTTTAACCTCAATGAATAGGAGTAATCCTGGGAATTTTCATTGATCACGATAGGATATATGATTCCGGGCAGAAATTTCGTTACTCTGGGGGTATATTTCACTCGGACCACCCCCCTGAAGTCATCACTACCTTCTCTCACGTCGTTCATGATATAGATCCTTCAATCAGTTTCCTTTTCACTGTTTCTTTTCTTTCTTTCTTCTGAGTGGCTTCAACACATAACAATATAATTATTCTTAGCTCTTAAACGTTGAGTTTCACGAAAATCGGATAATTCCCTCAAATGTTAATTCGGTACATATTCTTTAAGAGGCGTCAGCCATGATTAATATTCTCCATCTCCCATAGATTCTCCTTTGCCTTACACTTGCACTTTTATTTTGACTGGCCAGGTGGCTAACACCCATGCTTTCTGTCGGTGTGCTACGGATCCCGAGTAACGGTTCATATCTCATTTGACCAGTATGTTCCGAAACCTTGATATCAAAAATGAACAAGCTCCAATCAGTCAGCCAATTAAAGAAACATGTCTGTCTCAAGCGTTTTCTAATGTAAACTCATGTATCGCGCATTTACTTCTATGTAGAATACATTTGCTACATTTGCTACCCACAAAATATTTACTTACGCATACATACAGTGAAATTCTGCATTCTAAGTATTCAATTGTACTAAAGCAAATGAAATGTAACCTTTCATTTTTAGGTACTAACAGTAAGGATATGCCATGTAGGCTAAAGGAGACAGTGATAATCAGAATGAATTAAACGGTGGAATGAAGAAAGTGTGAAGAAACCAGAGAAATTCCACACGCACACGGTGTTTGTTCACCACAAAGCCCACTTGATGTGAGCTGGGATCTAACGAGGAACCCCACGATTCAGACAATTGTGCTAAACAGATTGATCAAGCGGTTGTTGCTTTGGAGACTAGCAATCTTTTCCAGCATTAAGCCACACGAGAAATGGATTCTCAGCTTAACATGAGTTTCCAACGGGGATCGAACTCAGATCTTCAGTACCGGAGTCCCGTGCGTAAACTATATAATCACGAGGAAGTTTATCTATCTATCTATCTATCTATCTATCTATCTATCTATCTATCTATCTATCTATCTATCTATCTATCTATCTATCTATCTATCTATCTATCTATCTATTTATATCTATCTATCTATATCTATATCTATATCTATATATCTATATCTATCTATCTATCTATCTATCTATCTATCTATCTATATATGTGTGTGTGTGTGTGTGTGTGTGTTTGTGTGAGTCTGTGTCCTATCAGGGACGCGCCCACGAGAAGATCCATCGGGACTAGACTCCTCCTCCAAAATTTCGTAACTTGACTAACATTTATAGACTTTCTTAGCACAACTATACTTGTTTAAGAGAGAAATGATTGATGAAGCCTAAAGTTTTTATTTTAACCTCATCTGTACTCTTTCTTTTCTTATAGAAGTATTAAAAAAAAAAACATAGTTGGCATTAATTAACAATTACTTACCGTCTTTTCGAGTGCAGAAAAAGACAGGTTCAATATTACACATACGTATTGGACCGAACCAAGTATTTTGGATCCCTCCCAGTAAACATTTTTGAATACGCGCTTGGTGCCTATCTGTCTGACTCGTAATCGCTTTAATTAAATTTATCCCGATTTTAATGAAATTTGGTGCTTGCTTAATTGTAAAATTACAAAATTAGTTTATAGCTTGGGATTGAAGAACACAGAAAATATAGGTTAAAATCATAATAACCATCCACGATAACTTCATGAAGTAATTCAATATGATGTATACTTCCTTTAAGTATTATAAGTAATTCATTGCTTGGGGTTAAAATCGTCGAATGGGGGATACAAGTGGTAAAATCATTGGAACATGGAAGTTCTAAATAAAATAAACTATTCTAGTTTTACGTACCACGATTATGCCCTATAGTTTAAAGGAGACGAATAATTAACGAAGGTGAATAATTATGGAAGAATTAATGAAATGCGAATGTGGGAGGAAACTGGAGAACCCCGCGAAATGTCAGGGACACGGTATTTCCATGAAAAGCTCACTTAGCGTGGAATCGAACCATGGACACTTTGCATCAGAATTAACTGTACTGCTGAGTCACCGTGCCCCCATGTAGGTTTCAGCATATACAAAATAAAATAAGGGATATTTTTTCATGATATGTATCGTAAACATGATACGATTTTGACGCAATCTCTAATTTTCTTTAAGGCTTGCTAATCATTCCATTATTTTAGATTCAAATTGGTTAAGAAGTAGAGGGAGGAATTTATATCGTACTAGAAACTTCGTCTCACGATAAGGTATATACAAATTATTAGATATTTATGAAACTAAGAATTTGCTATTTTTTATTACTAAAGAACTACTGTTTATTGTTTGTGGTAGAAATTAGTCAGGGGCGAGGAAGCAATTCATCCATCTCATTTTCTTAAATGTATAACTTTCCTATGAATTATCCGATTTTCGTGTAACATAGCATATGCTTTCTTTGAAAGCCATCGATTGCTTAAGGTCGAAATCATTATCACTAGCTCCCAAGTTTAAGAACATGTTTCAGGCATAAGCGGAGTTAGGACTTGTCTACTGGAGGGGCAGACCTGGAGGGACAAATCCTCAAAACAAATGTAGCATTTTTATTATTTTTATTGTCTTATAGGTGGATTTTTTTTGTCAAAAAGTTGGCGGCCATGCCCTCCATAACTCCGCCTATGGTTTCAGGGCACAATTTTCAATTTTAATTAAATATAGGGTGCGTTTCCTTCTGGGTTTAAGAATTACTTCTATTATATTGGGCTTACATCTGCATAGGTTACGGTACTGAAATCCTCCCAACTTAAAAACGAAGAAGTAAAAAGAGAGAAAGAAAGTAAAAAAAGAGCTCTTTCTACAATGCATGGTAATGGTATTGCTGGTAACGTTGCCATTAAAATACAAAACATCCATATTGGTGTAGATTAAATTTTCTAAAATATATATATTGGTATGGACACCACAATAGGAAATCCGTAATCCGTGAAAGTTGCAATGCTTCTTTTGTTAAAACAAATTTTTCAGTTACTTGTGTCGTAACTAGAATAAAACCCGCCTGTGGTAAAACCTTGCTTGACTTAGTTTCTAGGCCTTTTCTAATATATATATATATATATATATATATATCCAGACGCGGATTCAGGATATGATCAAGAGCTAAACCATAGCTTGCTGCTTTATCCAGTGTAAAATAGGATTGAAGCCCATTTTATCCAGTGTATACCAGAGCGACAAGGGGGACTATAGCCCCTCCTAGATCCGGACATATATATATATATATATATATATATATATATATATATATATATATATATATATATATATATATATATATATATATATATAATGCGTGTCCTTAAGGCTGTTTCATACTATTATTTACCTCTACTTCCCAAATACAGAAACGAAGGTGAATCATTATGAAAGAGTTAATGGAATGATAATGTGAGAGGGAACCACGAGAAATCTCAAGGACTTCCTTTAACAATGAAGATCTATTCAAACAGTAAAATAATAATAATAATAATAATAATAATAATAATAATAATAATAATAATAATAATAAAATAAACGGTGAAAAATTTCGTAAATCTGTTCTAATATTTTAATTCTTACTTCTGAGTCTTCATGAAAAATTCTCTCGTGGGTATATGATTTGCGTATGCGACTTCGGGACCGGAGATTTGGGTTTGATTTCCGGTGGATGTTCATGTTAACCTGTAGGTCCACGTTTCATTTCCGTCAATGCTGAAACAGAATGCTAGAATCCAAAGGAACAATGACCTTCTGATCATTCAGAGAACCCTATATCACTGACCCACCGTACTCCTCCCCCCAAGAGCTGTTCCTCAATAGGTTTGTACCCTTCAATTACTTATTTAATCTCATACCCTTACTCATTTAATTACTTATTTAATTATTTAATAAAATAATTATTAAATAAAATATACATAATTAGGATGGACGTTGAGTACAAGGAACGTAAAAGTATGAATACAAATGAGTTTTTTTTTAAATGTAAGAACAATTTCGTAAATTATTTACAGTAACTTCAAGACAAACACCATTTTTAATGTCCTAGAACCGTACGAAGAAGTGTATTTTAAACAAATTCAACTTTTCTTTCTATAATATCTGACAGTCGCGAATCTATAAGGTGAAAACTGGGAGAGGGGCAGCCAGAACCCAGAGAATGATAGGGTCTGGGACTTTCAAAACTATATAAATAATTGCTTAACTTATTTTCGTCACTTAAAAAAGAAACGAGAGGAGCTGAATTGCAGGGGGGAGGGGGGCTAGATCCGCCACTGATATCTTCGCTTTCCTAATCCGGAAGTCTTTACGTGCTTTTCGGGATTCTGAATTCTGAATATACTTCTATCACATCTCGGAGGGATGATTTTTCTTAAGTGTAGGCTATGCAACAGGCGATTTTTCTTAGAGTACTCTCTCCAGATAATTAAATGTCTTACGACTACATAGCATATTTCAAGTATTATTTCGTCATATACTTAGAAAACGAAAACTAAAACACATGAATTATTGAAGAGAGTGTTTTTTTAAGGAGAAAATTAGACGAATCAATGGCATAATGACATGCAAAAACATATTGTATTCATTCATGCTGGGTCAACTTTATCCCAGGAACCGAACATGAGGCCTCACGTATCAAAACACAAATCATGTCAAAGATATGGATAATTCTGGGTACCAAACTGAAAACAAATGCACTAATCTTATAATTGATAGGAATATTTTTACACATAGTCAAGTAAATATTAAACACTGTATTTAATTTCTTGTCAGAGTATATCCAACGGTATTTGAAATCATGCAACTCAGGAACTTACGAATTGGCAAAATACGCGTAAAACACTAAAATATTGTAGCTGATGGTGTTTGAAAAGAATATTGTAACACATACACACAAAAAATGAGGTATTTGTTTTGGGGATGAACACAGAAGAAAACTTGGTTTTCACATGTTAATAACACTTACACCAAAACACAGCCACATAGTCTTTGTCTTCTAAAAGTCTTTCGAACTGTTTGGCATTCACATCCTCAATCACCGGTTCAGCTTCTTTTGCTTTCTTAGCGGCTGAAACGGCCCCGGTGGCCGCTAGAAAAGCTAACAGCGGTAACAGCCACGACTGCCGTGCCATGGCCGTGCAGCGGACTCCCAGCAAGAGCCAAGAAGGCACTCGCAGCTTCCACGCCAGCAGGCAGATGGCTACACCTGTCCACCGAAAGCTTCACGTCCTTGCCGCTAGAGGGAAGATGACCTTGACCTCCAGTTCAATGTTTCAGCACTAAAAACAGGAGGGAAAAAAGTTTGGGACAAAGGAATGGTTGCGTGAAACTGATAATAGAACTTCGGTACCAGAAACACTATTGCCAGGTCACCTTCGATTGTCTCGAATAAGTACTATATCGGCACTTACTGTCTACAAACGTGACTCATGAGCCTGTTTGCAACTAATCTAATTAGAACGTCGCGTCTCCATAAGTTTCATTTTTGATTTCACTCTTTCTTTGATAACGTAAGCTGCTTTTATTTGATAACTCTCGATTGTTTTTCAACCTTCGGTCTCCCTGCGCGTGCTCCTTACGGTAAAAGAAGATGACAATGTATGAATATGAGAAATAACTAACAAGTATCGAAGCGTAAGTTGTAACTGGGATTTTGACCATGAACAGGTTCTATGAATTACACATTTACTACACATTCCATAAATGAGTTGTTGTTGAGTTCAACGTATTGTTCAACAGCGAGGCTATAGGAGACATGGAGCTACTGATTAACGGGGAATCGAACCCATGTCTCCCACACCAAAGGCGCGTATACTAATCACTTAGCCACGAAGGAGCTCCAGTTCATGAATTAGGAGTATACAGAGATTTCATTGTTGATTCCTAATTTTCAGTGTTTTCTTAAATTAAATCTAAAAAGGTATATATTATTTTGGGTAAACGGCTCCTGAACGGGACATGTTATCATCTGCATGATCTTCAAATACACTCTCAATAATTAGTCAGGTTTCTAGCCTCAGCAAGCCATTATCGCACTTCACATCTCTCAACAACTGGTGTTTCATGGTTGAATGAACTTTCTCTTTTTCCTGAAATCAGCATTGCAACCTTCTGTCTTAAGATAAAAAATTTTAAATCTAAATATTTAACAGAATAAGGAGATATCACTAATAAATTTCATTTCGAGGGTACACTAAGTAATACGAAGTACATCGCACATAATCTTATTATTAACTTCCTAGTAATGATAGGAGACAAGATTTGAAACTTAAGGCTTTTATATGATTCAGGAGTAGTAGTTAACTCTTGCGAGCGACATCTTTCTGGACTATCTTCTGAAACGTAAATCAGTTTTATCAAAAACGACGCAGGAGATTCTGCTTATATTTCATAAATAAATATTTAAATCCAATAACCCAAGACTATGTTCTGAAACGTAAATCAGTTTTATCAAAAACGACGCAGGAGATTCTGCTTATATTTCATAAATAAATATTTAAATCCAATAACCCAAGAATAATGTGTAAAACAAATTCTTATATAAAAATATGCAGGAAAGGTAATTTCCTGTTAGGGCTGTTTTTTTTTTTTTTTTTCTAATACGGCATGCGATTTTATTGACACTTCCTTCAACTTGCAGAAATAACTGTTTGGGATTGCAATACATCAAGTTTACGTGAGGTAAAAGGAGTAAATCCTACCCGATGTTGCACGTTTGAACATGTTCATACAAAATAATTTTTGAGTGAAACCTACCGAATAAATTATTCAATTGATTTAAAATATGTGTACATTTATCTTCTTTATCGCATTCAAACAATCCTCACTTGTTGCGATTGAAAATAGTAGGATAAACAGGAACAAACACCCCAGACTTTGGGATTTCCATATTTTAAATAATATAATAAGAAAATAATTTTCTATGAAGACGTTCGCCAAAATTGCTTGATTTTGACATAATAAAGAGTATAGTTTGTTTATGGCGTAACAAAAATCCCAATGCATGTAGTTAAAATAGATCAAGGCCCCCTTATTCTTCCGATATTCTGAAAGTTATTTCCGCGATAACTTTCGTGAAAAGTATTCGCTTTTGAACAACGTAGTGTATATATATTGCTTGCGATTTAAATTAGTGAAGAATGGGGATAATCCTAGTTAGGTCTTCCCACTGGCACTTGAAAGTCTCTTCAATGGTGACTTTCGTAAAAAAAGAAAAAAAGAAAAGAAAATGCAATATGTGCATTGTAGTATAATATTTCTGATGCCTCAAATTTGCCACAATTTCCTTGAGTTTAAAATCAATCAAGAATGAAGAAGTTATTCTTTTCAACATGACTTTAAAATACATTTTGTGATGATAAATTATATTTTTTAAAATGTCAAAACACCGGAATCACAAATAAGAATACAAAATCATATTCGATATTACTCTACTAAGGGGGAGGTCGAGCTGGGGGAGCCTCCCTCTCTATGCCACTGGCTCGAAGCATAATCATGGAACATTAAACTAAAAAAAAAGACCGTGTCAGAAGAAAATCGGCGATGCTTATAATAATAATAATAGTAGTAGTAGTATTAGAAGTAGCAGTATGAAAAATATTTCCTACTGTTTGCTAGATTAATATTCGAGTGTAATTTAACATTTTAAAACAGTCTTTTTTTTGCGGGGGGGGGGGCGATTTCCAGGTGTTGGCGCCTTAAATTTGGATGTTTTTTTCAAGAGATTATTCAGTGTGTTAGCACATCTTAGGCAAAATACTGCTGGTTAGAATATCCACATGAATTTATAACATGCGATATTGTCATTTATAAAATGTCACGATAAATTATATACTGTCTACTAGTAGGTTGTACTAAGTAGGCTACAGCTTCGACGCGCAATGTCAACTTCCCTTCACACTTTATCCAGGCTTAGGACTGGCAGTGTAATGGTAGTGTATAAATTATTACCACTACATTGGCGTACTTAAAAGTTAAAAATTGCAGGGGAAATGTACGTCCCTTTGTCATCATTCATTCAGTTTAACGTCCCACATTATGCCGGCTAGGCCAAAGGAGAGGGAATGATTCCTTAAAATAACATTTTATGTTTTCGAAATCCACTTAAAGCTAGATCAAATGAGCACATAAGAACGTTATAGTAAGATGGAGAATAGGAATTAATTACCTTTGTGCATACCCATACGAAAAGTTCTGGCTACGTCTATAGATGGAAAGCCCTCCCAGCAGGTCTATGTCTAGCTCGCGCCCTTTAGGTGGACGGGGCCCCGGGTTCGATTCCCGGCAGATTATTGAATGATAGTGGTTCGGATTCGACATTAAACTGTACGTCCAAGTCTCATATAGCCGCGCTGCGGAAAAAGGAAAAAAAACTTGAAAGATGGCTTGAAAATTTTAAACTCAAGGAAATTGTGGCAAATTTGAGGCATCAGAAATAATATACTACAATGTACATATTGCATTTTTTTAAAACGAAAGTTACCATTGAAGAGACTTTCAAGTGTCAGCGGGAAGACCTACCTAGGATTATCCCCATTCTTCACTAATTTAAATCGCAAGCAATATATATACACTACGTTGTTCAAAAGCGAATACTTTTCACGAAAGTTATCGCGGAAATAACTTTCAGAATATCGGAAGAATAAGGGGGCCTTGATCTATTTTAACTACATGCATTGGGATTTTTGTTAAGCCATAAACAAACTATACTCTTTATTATGTCAAAATCAAGCAATTTTGGCGAACGTCTTCATAGAAAATTATTTTCTTATTATATTATTTAAAATATGGAAATCCCAAAGTCTGGGGTGTTTGTTCCTGTTTATCCTACTATTTTCAATCGCAACAAGTGAGGATTGTTTGAATGCGATAAAGAAGATAAATGTACACATATTTTAAATCAATTGAATAATTTATTTGGTAGGTTTCACTCAAAAAATATTTTGTATGAGCATGTTCAAACGTGCAACATCGGGTAGAATTTACTCCTTTTACCTCACGTAAACTTGATGTATTGCAATCCCAAACAGTTATTTCTGCAAGTTGAAGGAAGTGTCAATAAAATCGCATGCCGTATTAGAAAAAAAAAAAAAAAAAACCAGCCCTAACAGGAAATTACCTTTCCTGCATATTTTTATATAAGAATTTGTTTTACACATTATTCTTGGATTATTGGATTTAAATATTTATTTATGAAATATAAGCAGAATCTCCTGCGTCGTTTTTGATAAAACTGATTTACGTTTCAGAAGATAGTCTTGAGTTATTGGATTTAAATATTTATTTATGAAATATAAGCAGAATCTCCTGCGTCGTTTTTGATAAAACTGATTTACGTTTCAGAACATAGTCTTGGGTTATTGGATTTAAATATTTATTTATGAAATATAAGCAGAATCTCCTGCGTCGTTTTTGATAAAACTGATTTACGTTTCAGAAGATAGTCCAGAAAGATGTCGCTCGCAAGAGTTAACTACTACTCCTGAATCATATAAAAGCCTTAAGTTTCAAGTCTTGTCTCCTATCATTACTAGGAAGTTAATAATAAGATTATGTGCAATGTACTTCGTATTACTTAGTGTACTCTCGAAATGAGATTTATTAGTGATATCTCCTTATTCTGTTAAATATTTAGATTTATTTTTTTTTATCTTAAGACAGAAGGTTGCAATGCTGATTTCAGGAAAAAGAGAAAGTTCATTCAACCATGAAACACCAGTTGTTGAGAGATGTGAAGTGCGATAATGGCTTGCTGAGACTAGAAACCTGACTAATTATTGAGAGTGTATTTGAAGATCATGCAGATGATAACATGTCCCGTTCAGGAGCCGTTTACCCATTATTTTAAAGGCAATTTCGCTTAAATGCATTATTTACTTTAACAAGTATTTTACATTGAATTATATTATCTTAGTTTCCCACAAATTTCATATTAAGGGTCTGCATTAGAGATGGGCATTTTATTAGATCTCTCTGGTCTTCACTTCAGTAGCCCTAAAAATTTATTATCATCCTTCCCCTCAAGAGATATTTCCGCCCTTCCCTTCAAAATATATTGTCACCCTCAAAGCGTTTTCCCGCCCTCGCTCTGAAAAGTATTCTTTCCCTTACTCGGCCTTACTATGAAAATAGGGTGGCCCAAAAGAGGTATTCACCCCTGTATTGATCAAGTATAAAACTCTAGTTTATGGGTTTATTTGCTTTGGCTCTTCCGAGCTTCAGATGTAAGCAATAACACATTAAGAACAAATAATAAAGAAACTAAGTCTACCTGATGGATAACAATAAGAAATGATATAAAATGCAGTACGGTACTGTATACCTACTTTTGGGGCACCCTGTATATGATTTCACTTGCCGAGAAAGAAAATGCTATTTTGTGTGACCTTGAATAAAGAAATGAAATATTTAAGTCCGTGGGACGTATACACCGGCTAGGCTAAAGGAGACGATAATGATGAGAAATGAAATGGTGGAATGAAGAAAGTGGGAGGAAACGGGAGAACTCTGAGAAAACCCACGCACACGCTGTTTGTCTACCATAAAGCTCACTTAGCGCGAGCTGGGATCCAACCAAGGACCCCATGTACCAGAGGTGAACGCTCTACAGCTGAGTCATCCAGGTCCCTTGAATAAAGAGTTGAGAAAAACACTCATAAAATGCTGTGTGTAGAGTATTGTACCATATAGGGCAAAAACATGGACAGTACACAAGAATTATGAAAAACAACTGGAAGCTTTCGAAATGTAGGTGTGGAGGAGAATGGAGAGAATTGGCTGGGTGGAATGGAGAAGCGAATGAGTCTTAGAAATGGTGGGAGGAGGAAAGAACAATTTTAGGCATTAGGAAGAAAAGGAAAAGAAATTGATTGAAATATTGGCTAAAAAAGAACTGTATCATGAGGAACGTGCTAGAGCATATAGTGGCAGGAGAGAGAGGCGGCGAACGAGACTACAATTAATGGACGATATCACAACAGAAACATCGTACATGAAGACAAAGAGGTTAGCGGAAGTTCGTGGAGCATGAAAGCTTCTCAGTTGTGGCAAGTCGCCTGCTAATAATGGCAGAATACCTATGATGACCTCAAAATATATTGGTCTTAACACTTACTCGGTCTCGTCCTCAAAATGTATTCCCGTACTCACTCAAAATACATTCTCGTATTGCTCCTCAAAATGTGTTCTTAAGCTTCCTTGTAGCTAAGCGGTTAGTAATGCATCTATGAAGTAGGAGAACTGAGGTTCGAGGAGTTATAGCAGTTCGGGTGGCGATACTTTTGCTTTTGACTTATCTTAGGCTTAAAGTGCCACAGTTATAGTTTTTTTTCTATTGATGTTTATTTCGTTAACTCTACAAACTATTGATGCGAACGTACCAGTCAAAATTGGTATAACCATCTTGGAAACTTAGAAGTTCGCATTCAATTCCTCTGAGTTTCAGATCACCATTTCGCGCTGTGCTGTTCCATATGATTTTTTTTTTTAATTTATCGAAATAATAATAAAATTAAAACTCGAGAATATAGTTAGTGAAGTATGTGGTTCAATTTAACTGATTATTCCATCAAAACATAAACGTTTCATTAAAATAAATATATTAATTATGTATATATTTTAGAACCTTAACATTATAATCTACCTGGATAACTAATTTCTTTAACACGTGATCAAATTATAGGTGCAATTCTTTCTTCTATCTTTTGAGAGAGTATGTTTTAGAAATTATAAGCATAACTAAGACTCACAGATGTAACGAATAAATTTCAGTGTTGTAGGGCATTGAAATAAAGGGAGAATACGTTAAATAATCGATCAATAAACTGAAACAGAACGCTGATTGGGTTTACCAATACGTATAAATATAGCCCTTGATATTTCAGATCCTACGTCCGCCTCAGTGTTAGCGAAGTCAGTAGGTTATCTGCTGAAGTTTAAGCATAAAAATATACGTACTTAAGAAATTCCAGAAATGCTAAATCATCACGCACGGCATGCCTCAACATTATGTAGTATTTTTCAGTTTAATGTCTTTATTTGACTCACATTTAATGGAACGTGAGTGCGAAGTGCGTTCTACTAGGTTTTCACTGTGCAAGGGTTTTATTTACGTAGTTAAAACCTTTTCAGCTTTATGTTAGTTTTGCGGTTCGTCCCCCCTGGTAATGGTTTCTCTAAGGTCCTTGATTTTTTTTTTAATTGAAGGGATTTTGTTTGAAATTACCCGGTCTCCATTTTAGTCAGTTTTCTTGAGTTTTGGTCTCCTATCATTGTTATCATTTTCATTGTCATCAAGAGAACCACCACCATTAAAGCTATCGACGTAGTCGTCGTCGGAACTTTCGCTAACATGATCAAGAATGACGTAAAAATTATTCATTGTTATATTCAATCTGCACAAGACTAAGATATAGTCCTAACTTAATGTAGCTTAGTTCGAGGGCGATCTCTGCTCCCCAAAAGTATCCCTAGGAGAAACCTTTCCATCTACGTAGGCTTTTATAAAGTTCACTAACTTAAAAAAAGCAGATACGCCATTTCTACTAAAGGCATACAGCAGGAAACAAGAAAAATATGATTACTGCCAATAGCATCTTGTAAAAGCCTGAAACAGTAATATGTCGCATGTCAAAAGAACAGTCGTATATGCATCTTCACTTCAAGCTATCGCGCATGCGCATAGTCAATTTTGAAATGTGTCAGTCGGCTCCGCGTCACCCTATATATATATATATCAAGATGAATAGAGTCATTGTCAAGGGACTTCGAATTTGATTGTGTTACAATGCAAATGATTTCTTTGACACACGACATATTGCAATATCAACGACGGCATAATGCTCTAGCACACAAGCTTAAAAGCATAAAACGTATATATATATATATATATATATATATATATATATATATATATATATATATATATATATATATATATATATATATTAGGGATGGCCAAAATTTTTCGGATCCGGATATCCCGGATCCAGTGAGATCCGGATCCGGATCTTGCCGGATCCGGACCTAGATCCGGATCTCGGATCCGAACCTCAGATCCGGATCTCGGATCCGGATCCGAAATTCGGATCTCGGATCTGGATCCGGATCTGGATCCGAAATTCGGATCTCGGATCTGGATCCGAAATTCGGATCTCGGATCTGGATCCGAAATTCGAATCTCAGATCTTGATTCGTATCCAAACCTGCATCTGAAATTGTGATGATAAAATTGAATATATAAAATTCGTCAAAACTTTTTTTCAGATTCACTAATATAGTAGGTTGCTGTGCTTTTAAATGTTTCCATAACACGTTTGTGCTACCTTTGTTCTTTATTTTATTTTAACCTTGCAATATTTACATCGAAGTCTCTTTAGTAAAATATTTCCAAGTTTGCCTTCTTCCCATTTCATAGTATACTGAATTGTCTGAAAACTGATGTAAATGGTAACAAATTCTTCTGTTTAGCTCCTCTTCGAAACTTAATGTTAACTTCACATTGAAAATGTTTATTTTATTCTTAGGAAATAAACTTTCTTATTTTCTCATTTACAAATGAAATATCTTTTAGATAAGACCCTTCTAATCGCAGGAATACTGGACAAAACAAACTCTTTATTAATAGTAGTTTCTGACTTACTAGAGTCCAACCATCAACAAATGTAATAATGAATATCTTTCACTTCGAAGGTACAGCAAAAAATATAGACTGGTTGGCGTGGAACAACAGTAGATTTGTAAACATACACACGAGAATTTCAGAAGAGCGATATAGTTGTGTAGTATTATTAGTATTAATAAAAGTGTTCGTTGTATGACTTTATTACCTAACTTATGGCTTGCCCTTCTGAGGTCAGGAGTTT
Organism: Thermobia domestica; assembly: GCF_964235325.1. NCBI lineage: Eukaryota > Metazoa > Arthropoda > Insecta > Zygentoma > Lepismatidae > Thermobia > Thermobia domestica. Next base: position 221,202,445 of record NC_137463.1, read on the forward strand.
GTTGAAGGAATAAATATAAAAGAGATTTCTGTTATTTTTTCTTCACCCTCCAGGTTTCTTTAATCGTACATTGCAGGACGTAACCAAAACATATCCATGCATCGTATCATTGAAGCGTTTTGTGTTTTGTATATTAAAGTGTTCAAAAATATTTAACATATTCGCATTTGTTCATGTGATCTCAGGTTTAATTCTTGGTGGAACATACATGAGAAAATTGAAAGCTGAAAAAATATGAAAATAGTATTTAAAAGTCAGGAAATTGATATTAAAACTTTATCTATCTATTGGGACTGTAAGGCTGTAGTTAAATTAACCCACACGTTTCGTGAAGATATATTACGTCGTTATTGTTTATTTACTATAAGCTACCAGATACATCCTCAGAGGCCACTTTACACTGTAGTAATCAACAGATGAAAACATTAGAAAAGGAATGGAAGGAAGGTCTCCAGAGCCTTAGATCAAGGTACTGACCTAGCATTTGCCCAGTATAACTGAGGAACAACCCTGGAAAATCCTCAGTCAGGATGGCTGGTCTCCGAATTCAAACCCGGTATTATCCAATTGCGAAGCAAGAATCCTAACAAGTAGCCTGAGCTCGCTCCGTATTATTATTATTATTATTATTTAATTAACGTGATGTTCTAAAATTAGAGCAAATTAAACCCCACTTTCTTTATTGCTGATGTTATAGTTAATAAGCCTACACGAGACATCAGTCCCCCATCAAGAAAGAATACTAGAACTGGAATTCAGGAAGCGGGGGTGAAGAGATTAATGAGGATGAGGAAACTATGTACGATGCAAAAACTGATAAATTATGACTTCATCACAGATATATTCACTTACGTCAATTAATATTTCTCTGATACAGGGCACTCTTACTTTCTGTAGTGGCAGGAAAATGGCCCGCTCTTGTAAACGAACACACTAAGCATGTGCATATAGGCGCAATGTCCGTGCAAAAGAAACATAGGTAAAACCAGAAAAAAAAAAAAATAGGGAAAGCAAGGGGAAAGTGATAAAACGCCATTCAGCTTTAAAAAAAAAGCTAAAAATAACTAAACTTAGAGCTACGAAAGACGCGAGGCGAATTTTATCGAAAAGATTGTTTTCCCTTGTGATTAGTTGTGCTAACTATGAACATGAATTAAAAAGAAAACAAGTAGCTAGCTCTGAATTTCGCAAACTGGTTGAAAAGAAAATATTGGAAAAATTTAATAATAAAGAAGGCATTTATGATAATTAAAACAAACTAAATTCTTGGCACCCAGTCCCTTGGTTCCTACCAGCGGACTTACGTTCAAAGTGGGAAGGTGTAGTCAACGCATCGACACCCGAAGTCCCTAATGCCGGCTTTCTAGACTGGAGTCCGCTACCTTTTACTTAAGATAACTCCCCAATTGTCCTCACGATGCTGGGTCAACATCGAAATTGTTGAGTGCCTCTCCGGAAATTGAACCCATGACCACGGGCACCGAAGGCACGCGCTAACCTCTGTTTTTTTTATATATAAAAAGGTAACAGCTTTTTATCAGATTATTGAACCTGTTGAACGCTTTGCACGGATTACACTGTAACCATTACGACACCACACAGACATAGAAGTAAACTAGGACAGTTAAAAACACCTATGCCCGAAGTGGGATTTGAATCCAAGACATTCACAGTAAACGATCCACAGCCTAATGCCGCAGACCACTCGACTATGGCTGTCGGGTTTTATCGGCTAATCTGTAGTATATTTAAAGTAACTGATTATTTTAAAAGTTGCTCCTAAATACTGACAATCTAAGTCTTATGTATCAAATATTTCCTGCGATAATACCATACACTCTCCGACTTCTATAGACGAAAAGCCATAGTTACCCACATTATCTAATACAGAAATAAGTTCTGATTCTCTAGTAGCTGCTGATGGTGATAGTCAAGGTTCACCGAAGCATGATCCCAAACCCAAACTGAGATATTGATGTCACTGAAACGCCTGAAAAGCCATTGTGGGTAAGTGTATTGCTCACTTGTCAGGATGAAGTGCGATGGTGATGTGAAATGCGGGGCTGTCAGAGGTACTACTTACAATAATTGGATTTATAATATTCTAGGTTTCCGTAAACCCTCTTCAAGAAGATAACTGTTAATCTTAGCTTTGAAAATGTTACATAAAGAGTTTTATTGCTATCATTAGGTTGCATATAAATCTCTTTATTCCGGAATTATCGGATTTACTTTAACGCTTAACTTTCACATCTTTTCTGATTTACGAATATTTAAATCACGATTATCCCCTTAAGGTCAATTAGTGATATTTTAACTCATTTCGAACCAACTATATATATAGTTAGTCTTGTTATATGGGAATAATTGAGACCAGAAGCAGTCTACAGGCTAAGTTCAAATGAATCTTGGCCGACCTCCTGATAAACCACGTCTTTCAGCAAGGTGAATTGCGGCAATCCGATACCCACATGAGGAAATCTTCCGGTTCAAGTGAAAGCTTCCATAAGAATCAGCACCCTAATCAGTGGAATGTTTCTTGCTAATTTTTTCCCAATGTGAAAGTACCTAACTTTATTGTTAAAAATGAAAAGGCCTTTATTTCAAACAAGTCGCCATTAGAGTTTTCATATTTGAACACAAAACTCATGAAAAGTCATGTTGAAGCGCGACTTACCCCTGAAAAATAATATTTATCCGTTTTTAGTTTCTCGTGTTCCCCAAACTACATGCGGAATTATTGCATGTGCCTTCCGCTCGCATTACCTGGGTACAAACAGCTACGATCTTGGTACTAGCATATGTTTCGGTTTCCAGATCTCAAATATTTATATTTCAGCCTGATTCTATGTCTGAATCCGAAATTTCAAATCTAGATAAGGGGCACCAAAATTCATAGTTTATTCTCGGTGCTCATATTGTGATTTACTAAATAATTATTAAATCTAATTGTAAAATATACATTTGATATTTTGAGCAGACTAAGCAAGATAAATATACGCAAAAACTAGTCAATACTTGTCTTAACTGCTTATATTTTCTTAACTGTCAATGAAATAGGCGTATTGAGGAATTTTAAATATTCGAGTTTTGTACTCCGGTTTCAATATATATATATATATATATATATATATATATATATATATATATATATATATATATATATATATATATGCATGTATTTCATCTCGGTCCTGCAACCGAGTGGACCTAGATTCGACATTGGAAATCTCATCCGGATCATTTTTTTTTTTTTTTTTAAGTAAGCCAAGCATTTGATCTTTAGAGTAGAATGAAGAAAACAAATAGACTTGCCAATATTCGTCTTAATGTTCTATTCTCTTCTTCACTGTGAGGACTTCGTGAAATTACTTTCGGCGAATTTTAGATATTCAAGTTTATCATAATTTGGGTGGGATATGGGTTTGGATAAGAATCAAAATCTGAGATTCGTATTTCGGATCCAAATCCGAATTTCAAACCCAGATTCGAGATTAGAGATCCGGATCCAGATCCGAGATTCGAGATCCGGACCTAGATCCGAGATCCGGATCCAGATCCGAAATCCGAGATCCAGACCCAGATCCGAAATCCGAGATCCGGATCCAGATCCGAAATCCGAGATCCGGATCCAGATCCGAGATTCGAGATACGGATCCAGATCCAGATCCGAGATACGGATCCAGATCCAGATCCGAGATTCGAGATCCGGATCCAGATCCGAGATCCGGATCCAAAGGATCCGGACCCAATCAGATCCGGATCTTCGGATCCGGCCATCCCTAATATATATATGTTCACATTACATTAGATCCAACTTATTACTGACGTAGACATGCTATTTCCGTTAAGTGCGCAATTATTACTTTAAAAAATACAATTGAACGAATTTTTTTTACGTCAGAGGACACACGACATATTAATGAACAGAAATTTTAACCTGTAGTGTTGAACCCATTTTGTGCATCATGGTATTAACATATATTTCTTTTGGATTTCTAGGTTGATAGAGGTGAATTTGTTGCATGTAAGGGTAAAGACATACAGAAGATACCTCACGATTGAGGTCGAGGTTTAAGTCGTGGTCGCTATCTCGATATCTAGGTCTGGATGGATGAAGGGCGCACATAGTGAAAAGGTCGCATCCTCGCTGTAAGTTCCGTTTGAGGGGAAACATTGCTGTGACCCGTGTGAAATTATTCCGTCAGTGCATAAAAATCACTGTGAAATCATATTTTGAAATTGAAAGGACCAAACAATTCATAAATAGGGATGAACGCGAGACGAGGCATAAGTGCCAAAGTCTCGTCTCTTGTATTGCAAAAATATATGAGCCTCATCTCTTGTCCATTTCTATCAATAAATCAAAGACTTTTACCTTTTTTAAAAAAAAATTCTGTGAAGAAATGCCCTCTTTCAGCACTCAGGCGAGAAATCTTTTCCCAGTAAAATAAAAAACAGGTGTCTTCAGGTTTCGCGGTGGAGGAGATATTAACGTCACGAAATGAATTTTCGTCACTGCAATTCGATTATTCGACGTTGCCTCCCTACGGATACGTGCCTGTCTTTACAGGTATTTGTTTACCTTATATCAGTAACGAATTTAGAAGAAATTCTTTTTTTTATTAATCTCGAAATTGGGAGGGGGCGTGAAGTATTTAAGGACAGACATGATTAATACTAGCTTCTTTTTTCTTTAGAAATTCCGGAATTTAGGGACTTCAGCCCGAAAGCCTCTCCCTGTAACTCCATTGCCTTATATAATAAGCTACTGTATAATTCTCAAATAACTATGAATAACTTGTCTGACATTCCCATTTGAGTTGCTATTTGCTTCCATTCTCTATTTAAAACTTATCTATTATGATGTTGTTTGTGCCTCTTATTCCATATTGTTGGAACATTCTTCATTGGTTCTACTGATGTGTTTCATAATCAAATTTGAAGTGCAGCAAGACCTCTTGAGTATAGATACTCACAATCCTCTGCAGACGAAATTCCGAACAAATGAAGATTTTATTCTGTGCAGAGCTCCAGGAAGAACCAATGCTTCCACTGAACATCGATGTTTAAAAAAAAAAATCTCGGTTATTTATCATCGCGATCACTCATTCACTACCGCAGTCGACCTCTAGGTCGCGATATAGCGTCCATCTCCAACATACCCTTACCCATTTGAATCCATGTGTTTCTGCCATTATCGACATAGCGACAGCGACTTAAGCCTCGACCTCGATCGCGAGGTGTGAGCCCCTCCGTGGCTAAGCGGTTGGCGTGCGCGCCTTCGGCGTGGGAGACCCGGGTTCGATTCCCGGCGGGAGCTCATGTGGTTCGGATTCCACGTTAATCAGTAGGTTCACGTCTCATATAGCCTCGCTGCTGAACGGGACGTTAAACTCAAAAATCAATCGATCGCGAGGTATCTTCAGTATGTCTTTACCCTAACATTCATGGAAAGAAATTCCTGAGATAATCTTAAGTGGTTTTAATGAGAAAATGCAATACTTTCGCACAATCACTGCTTGCCTTCATTCAATATATAGGAGCATCTGCATTTTTAGACTGGATTAAAGCAATTCATAATGTAGCTGGAAAAAAAGAATAAAACCACTGAATGATATTCCTATGATTATTAACATATGTATTAAATCCGGAAGTGTTAGCTTACTATGAACATTTCAAGCAGTTAAGATCTCTGATTAGTGAGAAACAGCATTCTATGGGAAAATAATTGAGGCTTTTTTTCCTACCCTTTTACGGCAGTTGTACTAAGATGTTTGTTACTAATATGGTATGTGCGTAAAATATTTTACATTTATATTATACAGCCAAATTTCAAGTATAATATTCCGTTTTAAATATTGCTCATAGCACAATTCACAGTTTAACGGACTTCCGATTTTACGAACACCTTTTCGGTTCAATCAGTCTGTTACATGGAGAGTTTACTGTATATGTTTACACGTAAAATTACTTATGGATTGGACATACTGCAAGAATTGCTGTTAATACTCATGAAAAATTTACTCTCACTTACTTACATGATAGAATACACATGATTTACACTACCCCAATGCATTATGTTAACGATCATTTCTCAGTACGTTATATAGTAAAGAACTTGCATCACGTTCCTATATATATATATATATATATATTTTACAAATGCTACGAGTTCTCAAGTACAACACAACCTTATTCGAAATTGTTGTGGCTTCATTACAGTATGTTCCGGTATAGTTAATTTGTTCACGAACTCTCAATATTTATGAATATTTCTACATTACATTTGTGGTTCATAGATGTTAGAGTCTTCGTCGGTGTTTTCAATTTATTGATCAAGTATAATTTTATTTCGTATATAAAGTTTCCTCTCTTTCCGCATTAAACTATCGCAGATATAGGTTTGTGTATAGTCCGCAAATTATGTAATATCAATAATACAGAACAGCACAATAGTGAAAAAAAAAAAAAAAATCTTGTAAAAATTTGATCTTTTCTCCCTATCTGCTAGCAATCTATGAGCGTGGCGGTGAATTTTATCACATGATTTTCCTGTATGTCCGTGAACTTTGCTGCTAACAGTATCTCAGTTATCTTTGTTGAAACACAGTTAACATTTTTATCAATTGTTAATAGCAAAGGAAGTTCTATAGCTTTGTGATAACTTAATGTTTGATATCTCTGCTCTCGTGGCTAATAATTGGCCGCAAAAAAAGCTTTCAATTAACGAGAAAACTCTAGCGTTGACTTCGTTTTAGCAAGAGGTTTCTCTAATTCGCACGGCTTTCGAATTGAAAGTTTCACGGCAGACTATTTCTTTTCTGAACTAGGCAACAATCTCTGTATCACATAGCATAACACCAAATACGTCAAATAGGGCTAACAACACTTTAAAACATGAAGTAATGACTGATTCATGAACAATAGACATAACTAACTAACTAACTAACTAACTCTATGGCCTATGGAACCCGGAGGTTCAGTGCCGCGTTCACAAAAGCTCTCCACTGACTTCTATCCTTAGCTAATTGCATCCAGTTTCTACTTTGTATTCCTATCTCTGCAAGATCCATCTTAATATTGTCCTCCCATCTGCGCCTAGGTCTTCCTAATGGTCGTTTTCCTATGGGTCTACCAGTCAAAACTTTGAAAGCGTTCCTACTTTCTTCCATTCTAGCTACATGACCTGCCCACCTAAGCCTCCTAGACTTGACGACCCTAACAATGTTGGGTAAACCGTATAAACCATGTAGTTCCTCGTTATGAAGCTTTCGCCATTCCCCATTCTCGTTCCTCTTGGGTCCGAATATTCTTCTCAGGATCCTGTTCTCAAATACTTTCAGTCTATGTTCTTCCCTCAGAGTAAGCGACCATGTTTCACAACCATACAGAACAACAGGCATGATTATCGTTTTATATATTTTAAGCTTCAAATTCCTCGACAATAGACATAGAAGTTGCTAAAACATACCTCAATCCGGACGGTATAGCATCGGTTGCAGATGGATTTACGACTGCCTTTCTGACGTATTACTAAAAATTTACTGCTTCTCAATGTACGGTAAAGGGGGGGGGGAGGGTGAGAGTAAAATTTGTAAGAAAAATCCACATTAGAAGAAGGTGGTATTTTCAGATGAAAGTACTTTTTTTTTTTTTTTTTAATTTTATATAAAGCACTTTTAAGTCCATCTGAAGCCGATGTTAGAACGTTCAGATTCTGACATCTTTCAGCGCTTTGGATTCTTGTTCTGTAGTTATCATTGATAGATAAGACATTATTTCACTTTTAAAATGGTGCGTCTCGTTTCCAGGTAACTTTCAATTAAACTCTGAAGCCATGCCAGATACAGAAGTCTACCAAGCTCTTACAAAATGAAAGCAAGATTTTTCTCCTTAATTAAAGCTTTTAGCGAACCATTATTCGTCACGAGAGTGGAGATATGAAGCATCAAATTATCACAAAATTAGAGAACTTCTGTTACTATCAAAAAAGAATAAAAATGTTAACCACGTTAAAAAAAAAAAAAAAGCCAAGAGAGAACTGAGTTTCTGTTGGCAAGAACCTCAGGGGTCATATGAAGAAAAAGAAAAAGGGCGCCACCCTCATAATTTCAAATGAAATGTTGAAGTTTTAAGTTTCACGACTATGCCGGTTAGGTTAAAGGAGACGGTGAAATGGTGGAAAGAAGAATCTTGGGAGGAAACAGGAGAACCCCGAGAACTCCCACGCACACGGTGTTCGTTTACCACAAAGCTCACTTGGCGCGAGCTGAAATTGAACCAAGGACCCCATGTGCCAGAGTAAATGCTCTACCATTGAGCCTACGCGTAATTTGGTAACAAGGTAAAGGAAAAAAGTATTTTTCGTTATTATTATTATTGCGGGCACTGAAGTTTCATCCTAAAGCTCAACAATGGGCAAACCATATGGCATAATGTTTTATGTGAAAAATAATTACCATTAATTGAAGGAAACAAGACACAGCATATTAATGTGCGAGTTGTCACTCCATATTCCATCTACATACTACTATTACTCTGCTAAGTTTGCCTTTATTATTATTATTATTTTACTAATATAAGTACACACAAATTACTGTTACTATACTTTATTTCCACCACAAAACCTGTACAGAATATAGGAAAAAGAAAAGGTTATAATAAGTTAGCTACTTTACACAAGGCAAAAAATTTGCGAAAAACAAAAAAGGGGAAAGACTTTCTGTATCACTTTGAACAAATACGTATTAAAGTGTTCATTCTAATCACTGTAATCAGTTCACAGACAATAACCATCACTCACTCAGTCGATGTGTAAGTATTCACTCAACCATCACACTTTCGTTTTAACTTGTATCATGGATTGATATATAAGTCAAATTCTTTTCTTACAGCAATAATCTATACATTTATTACAAAATTCATACGAGAAATGATGGGGGATGCGTAATTTAATCCTGGACACAGGAAGCCACTTCTCATCGAACCATTTGACTTCATTAATCTGAAAGAAAAAGAAGAAAAAAATAGAATTACGCGTAAAGAACACATATTCATAATGATTACCTATTAACGTAGTAGAAAAAATGAAATGAAATCTAAGTTTTACGTCCCACGGTTATTCCAACTAGGCTAAAGAGGACGGTGATGATGAGAAATGAATGAAATAAATGGAAGGAAACGGGAGAATCCCGAGAAAACCCACGCGTACGGTGTTTATCCACTACTCAACTCGCTTGACGCGAGTTGGGATCGAACCAAGGACACCATGCACCAGACGTGAACGCTCTTCCACTGAGCCACTGTGGCCCTTAACCTAGTAGCGTTGAGTCTTGCAAGTCACTAATAATTTCGGCTACTTGTACTGTAGCTTTTTACGGAACAGGGTGGGAATTACCGTAAACTGGGTATACTTTCGCCCCCTCCCTTTTTTTTAAAAAAAAAAATTTCAAAAGCCCCATTCTAACATCTCCTAAGATTAGGGAGGTAATTTAATGATATTTATCCTTGTTAAAAAGCAATACTTTGGCTTTCTTTTGAAACCAGTAAAAACACACACAGTGTCACAAAGAATGATGATTATAGTTCCAATTTTTTGATGCCATGCAAGATTTTTCATGCTTGGGGCAACTTTAGCCCATTTGTCAAAATGACTAATACACGAAAGTATTATTGTAGCACTGAATTTAAGAAGCAGAAGAGAAGAACATTGTATTACAAACACATTGGTGAAATTATCAATGTTTTTACTCAATTTCAATCGAACGAGAAATATCGTCTGATAAAAATATTTGTATTCTGCTTGGGTGTATACGAAACATATATAAAACAACGCTACAAATTTCTGAATACTTAACTTAAAATACCGACATTATAAACATAGGGGTGAAATCACTGTTCAATTTAGAGACAATTAAAAATATCGTTCAATGAAAATCTCTCTAAGTGGATGAATACTTAACATACGAAAATAAGAGCACCATATTCTTCATTGCGGTAGAGTACTTTACCGGTACCATAGTGCTCAGCTTTAGAAAGAAAATTCTTGCAATTTAGGCACTATATAATATCCTGTTTTAGAAGCTAGTGAGGGGTTAATCTTCCTTATTACATTGCATCATTTGTACACCATTTCATCTTTAATATTGGACCATTACCAGCACAGAAAATATGGGCCAATGTTGCCCCAAAAATTGGGCCAATGTTACCCCACGCAATTAAACGCTTAATAGTTTGTGTGTAAAACCTTAACAAATTCCACTAAAAAGTTACATCAGGTCAATAAGCTTGCATGAACTTTCCTGTTTATTCTTCTTTTTCCCAGCGTCGAAAGTAACACACTCCAACACTCTGCACTTCCTACTCAGCACTGAACTGTAGGAAGGTACAGTGCTTTAAATAGGTATCACAACAAGTCTCCACATTACACATGAGAAGAACAGTATTATCGTAAGCTTAGGATGTCCGGGTTCAGCGACTGTCCGGAATCACCCAAACTTACTATATGTATGTATGTATAAATTATCTATACACATATGTATTATGTCAAAATTTATTTTTATATTTTTCAAACAAACGATGGCTTTAGATTTTGAATCTGCCGAGTCGAGACAGCATTTTATCGATACTGGTAGAGACACTCTTAAATTTCGACTCGTCTCGTCTTGTGCGCGTCCATAGTTTTGAATCAAATTTTGAAAATTGAGGGTTGTGTGAAATGTGAACTTTATTTTTTTTTTAAATATTTCTTTTTTTTTTTTTAATAAACTATTATTTCTTCAAAACAATCAATCACAAATAGAATACAAATGATTGATTTTGGCTTTGAATCGAAATTTAGAAGTGGGACAATTTCACACACGTGTATCTGACGTATTTCTAATTTTTTTGAGTGCTTTAATATATTTTAATGTGTTATAAAAGTTGCACTGCCTATTGTCAGTGTCAACCGTTGTCAAACTACTTCTGTTAAGTACCGAAAGTTAGTTTCGACAATGTTATTGTTTGATAACATTACGGTATAAATAATATGGCCAGTTACTGCAATGTTGTTGTTGTGTTATCGCTATTTCAAAATGAGGAATCAACATATTTGTAACAGCATACGATGTGAGGAAGTGCCATAATTTTAGTAAGGTCGGGAATATATAACGTATCCTAATTTTCACAACTGAAATGGTGATAAAATGTTCGGCTTATATTACGGTCAATACGATATTTGGTTTATCATAATGCCAGCTTGAGTTGTATTTGATGAAAAAGCAAAGATCAGGTAGAGAACGTCACTTGTTTTTCATATTTAATAACAAAGTTAATTATTGACAGCATACAAATTCGATTATCGCGGGTTTAGAAACCACAATAATTCTGTGGTAGAAACTATACTTTGAAGACCAAGCCAAATCACGAGTTTGATACTCGACAGTGTATTTGAGCATCGTTTGTTCGGAGAATACGAGACATGTGGCTACATGCTTATCTGCATCCTAACTAGATCTGCGAGATATTTCGATATATCGATCGATCCATAAGATATTTTCGAATATGTAAACATCAATACCGAAACATTTACGAATCGACGTTTTCGGTATTTGATATTTTCGATATTCAATGTTTTTGATTTTTTGATATTTCAATATCTTTCGATATTTCTGTTTTTCCTCTTTCTTATAACATGTTTCATGTTGCCATATAGATAGTCTACTACTGATGGAATGGGTCACGAACTACGTTAAACATGATTCGGGAGGCACACTGCAATCGGACCCAGAAAGACCCATGACTAAGAAACCACGACCCATGATCCGGAGAGACCCGATGATTCCATAGGACCTCAGTAATGCTTTAATTCAACAACACTTTTGGTTGCTTTCTGGATAATTTTTACTTTCCAGTAACGATAAGAGAGAAGAAAACATGGTGACTGTAATGAAAGTGAATGATTATGATAGAATTGGCGGAATGAGAATGTTTTTGGAAATGGAAAAGCTTGAGAAAACTACGGCGACAGTTGTCCACCACAAATTTGCGTTGGCGGAATCAAACCAGGAACGCCTCAGACTAGAGGTGAGCGCTCTACCAGTGACCCATCGTATCGTCCTCCAAGCGACGAAGATTGAATTGAAATTGGAAGTGATTACTTATCTTACTAAAATCTTATGATCTCAGTCTCTAAGCGTGTATATAAGCTACTCAATCGTACACAAATCTGAGCGCTCCTAAAGTTTCTTCTTTTAAATTATATGCTACACATGTATTGACTGAAAATTCTCTTTCTAGATTTGAGTTCTCATTAGACCAAATCAAGACCATTTAAACATCTACATAGATTACTTTACTCTAAAGTACCCAAATTATTTAGCTAGTCATCCAAACACTGACCAGTTCTGCAATACTGATACTGACTCATAATTGTTTTACAATTTGGGTTTGAACAAAACTCTTTGAACTGCCTCACAATTCTATCTGCCCTCCTGGCATCTGACCAATTATTTTTAACTAGTTAAGTTAAAAAAAAGACGTCATGTGATTCACTCTTTCAGGCCCTGCAGAAAAATTTTGATACAAACAGGAAAGAGCTCTAGTCAATTTACAATTTAAAGCTGACTTCTCTAGAAGTGTAAGAATAAATTTCTGTATACATTTTCCATAACTAAGGTGAATATAATTGTTGACTTAGATGCCCAAGGATTCATTTAACGCCATGAAACTTGTGTTTTCGTGCAGGAAGACATGTGAATTGGTGCACGAAAGTGGTATCAGGGGATCATTGAATATCTAAGGACAATTTTCGCGAAATCCACGTTTAAATCGGTTCAGGAAAACCGATTTTATTAATATCAAAAGGTCAGTTAAAATGTCGCTATACGTTCGTTAAATTTTTCAAATATGTTTTGAAATTAAAACAACAATATCTATATTTTTATACATAATTTATACAATGGAAACCAGTGTAGTGATTCCAACATGTTCAGAATGTGCCAAAAATTCTCCCACCAGAAAAGGATTAAACATATGCAAAGCAAGGAAACACGTCACACAGGAAGGAAACATACCTTCAAGTAAATTCCCAAGATTTCGTAACAGAGCTTACAACGTTGAAATCCAACATATGGATAACAAAAAGAATCCCGAGAGGACCAAGAAATGGAGTAGCAAACAAATTCGCACATATAATAGATGAACGTATTATTAATAATTACTTTTCTTGCTGGAAAAAAAAAATCCTTTTCTCTTTTTATAATTTACGACTTCCCAGAATCGCAGCTCGGAGTCAGTTACTAACATCATCAAGAACAATTTAAAAGAGAGTTCTTTCACGGAATGTCCTCAAGTTTCTGGTAAGAAACGCAAACTGGATTTAACAAACAGAATTATATCAAAAATGTCTGATTTTGATACAAGAGGCGCATTGAGGTTAGTAGCATCAGACGACAGTTTAGCTCCTTCCAATGAGGAAACATGCCACATACTAGCAACTAAACGTCCAACTCCTTCCAGGGTCCTTGAGATGCCAAATTCTCTAGAAGAACTAAACCCTTGCATCAGAGTAATGAAAAATAAGGTTCTGAAAGCAATTCATAACTTTTCCAGTGGTTCTACTTCAGGAATAGATGAACTGTCACCTCAACACTTAAAGGATCTAACATAGAAGTCGCCAGGTGATTCAGCGGGGATCTTACTCAGTTCAATAACGAAATTGGTAAACTTCATTTTAAATGGAAAAGTAAATCAGGATATATTAATATGTAAATACCTCTTTCCTGATAATCTGTGCGTCCTGCGGAAAAAAAAAAAAAAAAAAAAAAAAAAAAAAAGTGGTGTAAGGTCGATAGTTCAGAAGATTGGCTTCCAAAATAGCTGTATCATCAGTCTATAATCACTTGCAACCACATCAGCTTGGTTTTGCGACAAAGAAAGGGAGTAAAACAATCAAACATACTACCTGTGCTTTCATTAAATCACACCAAAACTCTAACAATACAATCCTCAAACTAGATTATAAAATCGCCTTTAACGCTGTGGAAAGAGACTCTATGTTGAAAGAAGTGCAACGAGTTATACCCCAGTTATATCCCTATTTTTGGCAAAATTACGCTAATCCGTCCATGCTATTTTTCCGAAGACAGAACAATTTCATCACAGGTAGGATGTCAACAGGGTGATCCTGCAGGACCGATGCTATTTAGTTTAGCAATTCACCTTATGATTAGTGTTTTGTTCAGAACTAAATGTGTTTTATCTTGATGATGGTACCTTAGGTGGGTCACCACAGTCATACACGACTTACAAACGTTTTACTCATGGAATCAAATAAGATAGGATTACAAATAAATCCATTAAAATGTGAGCTATTTTTTTATGTCGGGAACACCACATCCCATCACTGAAGCTCAATTTCAGGTTGTGCTACCTGGAATACGAACAATACCAACTCATATCATTATTGGAAGTACCACTACATGAAGATGGATATGATAATTGTTTGGAGGATCACCTAAACAGTATTAAAAAGTAACCGAGAGATTTAAAAAATACCAGCACATATAGCTTTTTTCCTTTAAAAAATTGTTTAGGCATTCCTAAATTCACTTATTTTTAACGTACCGTTCGAACATGGTTCAGGACAACTAAAATTTTTCAACTAGATGACATTTTGAAAATGTGTCTGCAATCAATACTCAATTATAAGCTAAATGAAGCTCAATGGGCACAAGTAAGCTTACCCATTCATTTAGGTTTAGGAATACGAAACGTTTCAGATTTGAGCCTTCCTGCATTTTTGTCGTCTTCTTATGGGGTGTTTCACTCGTCTCCAAATTTTGGGTTTGGAATTAAGAAACCTGTTACAGGAAGTAGGTGCAATGGGAATTCCTTCTTCTTTCACACCTCAACCATACGTTCGTGTGCAACATGGAAATTTTAAAACTTTTCTCTCTCTTGGGAGAGCTGTTCTATATGCTGATAAGGTCTTTTCTTCATAACTGCATCCAGATATTCTATCTTTGTTCTTCTTTTTGGTTTTGGTTTTGCCTTTCCCTCTATCAACACGATGATCCAGAGTGCCGAATAAGATGGCCAAGCATGCTGTTTCTTCTTTTCCTATTATCTTCATGATCTGTCGTCCTTCATTAGCTTCTTTTAGTATGTCTTCGTTCCTTTTCCTTTCGGTCCATGCTATGTGCAGCATTCTGCGTCAACACCAAATTTCAAATACTTCCAGCTAGGATATTTCAGCTTTTCTCAATGTCGACGTCTCTGATTCGTAAAGCGCCACGCTCCATACCAGAGTCTTAATAAATCGTTTTCGAACGTCCAAGGACACATTTCTTGATGTCAGCAGTCCTCTTTTCCTATTGAATGCTTGTTTAGCCTGTGCTATTCTGGAACTAACGTCTTTTTCACTTCAGTGGCAATTTATAATCAAGATATGCTGAAAATCAATTGGAAGACAATTTCCTTCTTTCTTTTCCGTTATAGAGAAATTTACTAGTTCTAAACTACAAGGTAAAAGCACTATTGAAGGATTTCTTTCTTGACAGTGTTTCCATAATACAGAAATGAGTGCCGAGGACAACCTTGACCACCATTGAAGTCCAAGATTTTCAGAAGTCATTCCATAACCTATTGGATTGTGCAAAGCTGAGTATAGGCAAAGGAGGTTCCTACTTTGAATAACCCGAGTTAAGTTCATTCTACGTGTTATTTATTTATTTTTTACAGTCCCAGTTTATTTTCCTAATTGCCGCATTCTGTATATATTTAAACTAATTTATTAATACGCATTTTTTAGTCATTATAATTTTTATTCATGAGCAAGAAGGCAATGCAATTGTAATGAAATCACTTACGATGCACAGCTTCCCTGTTTCTTCTCAGTAGCAAGATTTCGACTCCTGCAATCACGCACATCAAATAAGCCTAAATAAGCTACACTATAATTTAAAACAAGTGTAAAAACATATTTCTAGAAAGAGCTCCTCCGTGGCTAAGCGGTTAGCGTACGCGCCTTTGGCGTGGGAGACCCGGGTTCGATTCCCGGCGGGAGCTCATGTGGTTCGGATTCCACGTTAATCAGTAGGTCCACGTCTCATATAGCCTCGCTGCTGAACGGGACGTAAAACTCAAAATCAATCAATCAATATTTCTAGAAATTAGAGAGGAATAAATTTAAATTTGAAGCTACTGAACTCATGAGGGATCACTATATTAAACGAGTGACCTTAAGTGTGCCATATCTAAAGTTTTATTTTTTAAAAAATATAAATTATTATTACAGTTGATACAACTTCTAGGATTACGAAAATTAAAATCAGCTACTGCAAGGGAAACGAAAAAGACCTACAGGTTAAGTTATTTTTATTAGGTACTAAATTAATTTTAGTTCATCTCTAATTTTCAACATCGAAACTATGTGAGTTGACCTACAGTTTTAAATTGTACCAGAAAACACATGTGGTCCACAAGAGATCGAATCCACATCTTCTGCACGAAAAGATAAAAACGTTAATCATATACTCAGGAAAAAAGTATTGTCACTTGATTTACCTACCGACAACTAATGATTTTCACAACCAACGGTAGAAGAATCACACTCTTGCTGCTTGCCTTCTTCCTCCTCGGGCTCTACTTCTTCCACTTCTTCCTCTTCTTCTAGTTCCTCGTCATCTATTTCCTCATCCTCATCCTCCTCTTCGTAGTCCATATTCTCATCTTCTTCTTCCTCCACTTCTTCTTCTTCGACATCATCATCTTCTTCGTAAGGTTGTGACAAATGGCTGGGACCCGGTGCATCCTGACTTTTTGCCTGTAAAATAGAAAACACAATTACTATAGGTAATCAAATAAGAACACATATTGTTTTTTTATTGCTTAGACTATGATGATACACTATAATTAGTAGTCATGGATCGATACATGAATAAGAGCATCATTACTGTCAAACATTATTATAAATAGGCGACTCAATTCGCAAACTGCGGCAACTTCGCGTGATCTAATATTAAACGACTCCTTCATTTGGTATATACTGAATCTCAATAAACTCAGCTAAAGAATGCAACGAAGAGATTCGGTGCATCGTTATGCGAAGTGAGCTGCCATTATTAATGTAACTGAAAATTTAAAAGAAACAAAAGTATATCAGCAAAGCTGAACACGTATTTCCTACAAATTAAATCTTTCGCTGATAACAGGCACGCGTTATTCTCCGAAAATACTGCACCATCTACCGTGATCTGAGACACTTCAGGAAACCATAAAAATTGACGAATCTTCGAAGTTCGGTGTAGGTGCGAAAAATCTCTCGTCGAACTTCAGTCAAATTAAATAGATGTAATAATCTTGACAGACAGGACACGAACTTCTACTAGCAGGTAAACAGTAGCAACATCAGCTGGAAATTCTGAAACTACAGTGAGGTTTGTTACGCTTTGTCTTACGAGCTTTAGTTGCTGCCTGCACCCAAAGAAAGGTAGCGAATTCCCAAAGAAAGGTAGCGAATTCAATTGTATGTGAGAAACAGCTCTGATTCCCTCTATTATCGAAATTTGAATGTTGGTCTCATTTAAGATCGCTAAATCAATCTTACAAAAGAAAATATACACTTTTATTAGCCTATAAAGATACAGTAATGCGACCATTATACGCGGAATTGGGTGGCAAGGACACTGCGGATAGCAAAAATCGCGGATAATCCGAAAAAAAAAAGACTAAAAATGAGGTGCAAACACGAAAAAACTCAGCATAAAAACTGTGTGTTTTAATGTACAAAAAGCATAATAAAACTTTTAAAATACATTTGCTCTGCATTTAATTCATTAAAATAAAGAACAGTAAATATAAAACAATACTGTACTGTAAATCTGTCAGTAATTTTCGACCTTCGCACTGTAGAGCCTATTGTATTTTCCCGGTTGTTGGCTTGGATTTTTTTTTAAAGGTTCCTATTTAACCCTATAGTGGTTGCCCGCGGAGTGAACTGTTCTTACTCCGCAGTGAACAATGAATGTAATTTACTACCATGCAAATCACTCATTTCAATTCCCGTTCTTCATACCTTACAACAATCAGCTTCTGCTTATCAGAGTTGCACTTCGAAAGGTGACCTATTGTAGAAAATATTGATTTTTTCAATGCAATTTACTTTTGTTTCAGAACATACAGCTTATTTGCATACGGTGTGTCATTTTGCAGCGACTACTTATAAAATATAATTCAGCACGACTGCAGCAGAGTTAAAAAAAATTCTTCGCAGCACTCGTGGATAATCGTGGCTCTACTGTATACAATTTTTGTATACCACTTTCCTCTTTTTTTCCTTTCTTTATTATTCCCTACTCAGATCTTGATCTCGCTGCAACGTCTATGAAAATGAAATGAAATTTTTGAGTTTTACGTCCCATGCTTATGCCGGTTAGGCTAAAGGAAACGGTGATGATGAGAGATGAATGAAATGGTGGAATGAAGAAAGTGGGAGGAAACGGGAGAAACCGAGAAAACCCACGCACACGGTGTTTGTCCACCACAAAGTTCACTTGGCGGGAGCAGGGTTTGAACCCGGGACCCCAAACACCAGAGGTGAACGCTCTACCACTGAGCCACCGCGGCCCCTACTGCAACGTCTAGTATAACAGCAACACATGACAGGACTTCGTGTTTTGATTCTTTTTTCTGTCTACGATCTGATGATGAGGTATTTAATCTTGAAAGCTAAATATGACTAGTTAGCTGCTACAGTGATTTTGTTCATTGTTATCATGTATACACTTTTATTTTTGATATACATTTGCCCGTGGCTCTTTATTTTAACCACGATTATTTGTTTTGCAAAAGACACGCTGGTAGTTGTATTTACAAGACGGATGGTAAGACGATTGTAACTAGGGATGGTCAGAACCGGTTCCTGGTGGAACCGGTTTTCGGGTCTGAACGGATCCGGTTCTAGAAGATCCGGTTCTGGAACCGGTTTTCGGATCCAGGTCTGGAACCGGTTTTTCGGATTCAGGTCTGGAACCGGTTCTGAAAACAAACCGGTTCCTCGCGGAACCGGTTCCGCTGGAACCAAAATTTGTGACCATCCCTACGCTAAACCCGAGCTGCTGGCAAGCTGGGAACAGTATGCTAGATGAAATGGTGGAAGCGACATGCAGGCGCCCAGGCGGCGGCGGCTTGTCTCATTTGGCCAAGTAAACTGGGTAACTGGCAAACTCGTTGGTTAACAGGCAAACTGGCAAACTCATGTGGCTAAACACCCACTGGTGGACCAAATTTTTTTTCTGGGGGCACAAGCGGGTCTGGGCGGGGAAGGCACAAGCGCATGGTCCTCTTTGCATTATTTTTGAAAGTAAACTTTATGCCTCCTTTACGGGTCTTTGGGGGCTTTCGGATCCAGGTCTGGAACCGGTTCCTAACATCCGGTTCTGGAACCGGGTTTTTAGATCCAGATCTGGAACCGGTTCTTAAGATCCGGTTCTGAAAACCGGATCTCCGAGAACCGGTTCCGCCGGAACCGGAACTTTGTGGCCATCCCTAATTGTAACACAATACAAGAACTGAACTGTGACACTGTGTTTCAGGTCAGTAACAAAAATAGGTTCAAATTAGTCTCTATCTCAAAAGACAGACGTGTGCAAATTATTAGACTAAATATCGATTTTTCAGGATTTTCGATGAATTTTTGTTTTCCTTCCATTTGTATTGTGTACAGTTGATATTTTTTTAAAAGTATATTCTGCACTTTATGTGTACCTTGACAACAAAAAGTAATGATTCTTTTTATTCCTTAGCGGCAACAGTGGTAAGAAACTGGCAATAATAGTAAACAACTGCATCATTGTATATTTATATTACCACATGAACTGGAGTTGATCCCTTCTATATATGTCGTACTAAATTTACTTTGCATGTTGTTATGTTTTTAGTATTAAAAAATACAATTTTAATGTGCATTAGGTGTAAAACACATGAATTTTTGCTTTCTTAAGTGTTATTTTTAGCTGAAGGTCTGTGTAAAAAAAAGTATTAAAATTTCTTTTGTTCTGTATTCGGAAGTTTAGTGAATGTGACAATTATGGGTAAAACCAAAGACTTATCGCTACCTAAAATGCATTAACTAAGTGCCTTGTGAAAGAAAAAACGTTACACACAGCAAGAAATAGCTAGAAAACTGTATATTTCTAAAAACTAGAAAACAGTCAGTTGAATAAGTCGGGCCTTGAAGCTCGGTGAGTCATACACACAAAACTGCTCAGGTAAATGTGGATGTAAACCGAAACTCAGCCCTCATGTTCAAAGTAAACTACTACACATAGTCAAATCCAATAGAAGAGCTACTAGCAAGCAGGGTTGGCAAACCAGCTGGTTTTTTCAAAAAAAATCAACTGGTTTAAACCAAAATAACGAAAAATGTTCGTAAAAGTGTAACTATTCATAAAATCTTGATGAACACACATTTGTGGATTATCACGTTTCACTCCCATATATTATTCGTACTATATTCAGAGCTAAATTCCCCATTCTTTACTCAAAGAGATTATATTACAAAAGCAACTTTTTTATGTAACTTTATGGATGTTTCTTTCGTGATATTTTTTATAGTTTGTTATTGTTGTTATGCAACCATAGGAAAATTCTAAACATTGTTTCGTTTTAATAATGTTTACTATTGATAAAATACATCGAAATGCCGTATTTTTTTGGGGAGGGGGGTCATACAAACCCCACTGGAGGCAATTATTGAAATAACAAGAATCTTTGGTAACTATTTTTGTATAAATGGGTCACAGTCAAAGTGGACTCAAATAATTCGTATCTTTATTCACTTTTCTTACTGATATGCAAAGTAAGTCGTAACTTGGACTAATAAAAGTCGTAGTGAACTGACTTGGACTAAATTAGTTCTTCTGTACTCTGTAGTACTTTGAAATTGTCCATATGTAATTCTGTATAGTGGTTCCACTTGTGCAATTGTTTCTTTTTGTCCTTCTGTCCTAATGACTCTTGACGATTATATTAACAAATATGTGAAGATCAGTCAACGTATTTTTATCAGGAGTCCTTCGTGAGTGAGTCGGCAGACGTATTGCATTTGTGGCTAATTAGTCCCGGTTTCGAGTTCAAATGGAGGACAATTTCTCTTGGATGTAAGCCGAGAAGCGGTTTGGATTCCGCTTTAAGCTTATGTGACCCCTTCCAGCATAGCATAACCCGGTTGTTACATATTAACACCAAGGCGAAACAAGCTTATTTCTGTCCATATGCGATATAAATACATAGAGCAAATTATTTAAACCAAAAAACCTGGTTTAAACAAACAAACAAAAAAAAAAAAAAAAAAAAAAAAAAAAAACGGGTTTAAACCAAAAACACCTGATTTTTTGGTTTTTTCCATAAAAACCATGGTTTTTACCAACCCTGCTAGCAAGGATTTGTCAAATCAGTTAAAGCCCTACGGAACTGACATACCTCCGTTTACAGTGAGAAGACGACGATGTGCAGCGGGCTTACCAGCGCGAAGGTCCTGCAGAAATGCGAAGTTAATCCCAGCAATGGCAAAGAAGAGATTGGAATTGGCAAAGGAAATGAGAAATAAATTCAAGGACGACTGGAGCAAGGCAAGGTGCCAAACATTGCGTATTTATCCTGTATATTTCCTCAATTTGGGCATTTTGGGGGTGCCATGGTACACTTGAATATTGTTTTAAACTTTATTGTACAAAGGTTTACGGGAGCAGTTGTTCCTCTGAATATTTTGTTTGGTTATGAAATACTAGTGATAAAATTTAAAATAAATACACTGAAATACATTATACTATTTCCAACTATATTTCTCTGATGAATCAATATTTTTCGTAAGTGAGAAAAGTAGTCAATATGTTCGCAGGACATCAGATGAAACATTTTCTCCAAACTGTGTTTCCCAAACAACGAAACACCCAATGTCAGTCATGGTTTGGAGCTGTATGTCAGTGTATGGTTCTCGTGAAAGGAATGATGAATCAAAAACAATATCAGGTGGTGCCAGAAACGAGACTTATCCACAAATGAAGGAATGGTTTCCGGATCGGAACTTTGTTTTTATGCATGATGGGGCTCCATAAAGCATGCCATGCCATAAAGCAAGGACTATAACTAATTTTCTGAGGGAAAATGGTATTCAGGTTCTGCCATGGCCAGAAACTGTTCCGACTTAAACCCTATCGAAAACTTCTGGGCTATCGTTAAGAAAAAAGTGAAGAGAAAAAGGATAACCACCAAGATTGATCTCATCGCTGCACTTATCAGAATATGGCATCGCAATGAGGAAGTAAAAAATAATTGTGTAAATATAATGAAAAGTATGTCAAAACGTATAGAAATGGTAATACAATGGAAAGGAATGCATACAAAATACTAACAGGTTGTAACATGATCAAAGAACGCAGCAATACAGGACTTATTTAAAAGCGTATTTAAGATTCTTCATTTTTAAAACTAGTGTAATAATTTGCACACGTCTGTAGATCGATAAATCCAAAGTGACTACCATCAATCTCACAGAAAATGAAATATTTCAGTTTTACGTCCCACGATTATGCCGGTTAGGCTAAAGGAGACGGTGATGATGAGTAATGAATGAAAATGGTGGAATGAAGAAAGTGGGAGGAAACGGGAGAACCCCGAGAAAACCCACGCACACGATGTTTGTCCACCACAATCAATCTCACAGAGATATTGCTGTTACAAGTACGGGAATGAATTTTCAGTAAAATATTTTTTTACGCTCAGTTATGACTTCCTCAAGCCATCGACAAAACCACATTAAATGTCATATTTTGAAACGAAAACTCATTCAAAACTTACACAGCTTAAGAAATAACCTGCCATAGCATAGCAATAAATAAATAAATAAACAAGTACAGATTAAAAAAAAAAAAAAAAAAAAAAAAAAAAAACTAATTTGCAGCAACCTAAGAAACTACAATTCCGTACTATTTCAAATTTTCACAGTTTTTATTTAGATTTCTTATTTTATGTTTCAAAAATAGTATTTTCATTCAAGTTTTATTTTTCCCTAATACCATACAAATTAAGTATCATTGGAAGACAAAAATGCTGGTAGGACTATTTAATAAAGGATACTTCTTCATTGCAAGCATGACACAAAATGAACAAACCTATTGGAAACAAAGTTCTTGCAGAGAGTGTATACTAATCAATACTGTGAAAAGGTAAATACAACGAAGATAAAAGAGTCGAAAGTTATGTTTTTAGTTTTTGAGAAAAAGTCCTTAATAGATGACTGCTTCTTTTTTTAGTCTTCTTCCGTGGCCCAATGATTCTCAAGTTACGATATTATTTAGCGTTGCTTCTTCCCGTTGACTAATGTATTGCAGTGCTGACTCAATCGCCCTGAACCCTTCTGAAGGTGGAATTATATTTTTCCTGTCAAGTCTTTGATAACAAAGCATTATCAGTCATGTTTTTATGAAGGTGTTAAAAGTCAAGTAGACCGTTAAAAAAATTATTCTTCATTTTATTACTTTTTTCTAGTTCTGTTTTCAGCTTAGAGTTCACTATCTACCCTCTAAAAGAGAAGGATATGAAAAATAAAGAAAACAAATTAAATAAAAATGTATTCCTCATTTCATTATGGATAGTAAGACTATTCATGGCTTTGGATTAATTGTTTTAACAAAAGAGACACTGACCAAAGCTTAAAACTTTATTTTAAATTATAATTTGTAACTGTTTCGGATATCTAGCATATCCTTCTTCAGACACGATCGAAATTAATGAAAATACAGACATATATATAAATATTGTTATAACAATGACTCTATATATGACTGTTAAAAGAATTTAAAAATTTTTTATAACTGAATATATAACACATGGGCTGAAAAGTCCCGGGCCTAACACATAGATGGCGCTAGTTGTATTGCAGTCACCTTGTTTTCAGTGAATACGAACCTTCACAAGACAGCTGTGAGAATTTCATGATATTCTATTCATTCGTCTGTGAGTTATTGTGCTAAGAGTGACCCTACTTGTGTTAGTTTCAAAACAATGGATCAAAAACAATTTCGTGTTTTAATTTTACACTGCTTCTTGATGGGAAAAAATACCGTTCAAGCGAAGCAATGGCTTGAAAAGTGTTATGGGGACTCCGCTCCATCAGAAACAACAATAAAACGTTGGTTTGCTGACTTCAAACGTGGTCGTAGAGACACCGATGATGCAGAACGCAGTGGACGTCCAAATGAGGCAGTAACATCAGAAAACATAAAAAAAAAATCCACAAACTTGTTTTGAATGATCGAAAAGTGAAGGTGCGTGAGTTAGCTGACATCGTAAAGATATCAAAAGAACGTGTTGGCTTTATATTGCATGAGCATTTGACTATGAGAAAGCTCTGTTCAAAGTGGGTGCCGCGTTTGCTCACTGTTGACCAAAAACAAGAACGTGTTGATGCTTCTGAGCAGTGTTTGGCCATGTTTAAACGTAACAAACCGGAATTTTTGCGTCGATATGTGACAATCGATGAAACATGGATCCATCACTTCACTCCGGAATCAAAACGATCGGCATCTGAGTGGACAGCAACTGGTGAACCGCGTCCAAAGCGCCCGAAAGCACAACAATCGGCTGGCAAGGTTATGGCCTCGGTATTTTGGGATGTGCGTGGTGTAATCTTCATCGACTATCTTGAGAAAGGACATACCATTAACAGTGACTATTATATAGCGTTATTGGAGCGTTTGAAGGCCGAAATTGCAAAGAAACGACCGCATATGGCAAAGAAAAAACTTCTGTATCATCAAGACAACGCACCGTGTCACAAGTCAATCAAAACAATGGCAAAACTACATGAATTGAACTTCGAATTGCTCCCACATCCACCGTATTCGCCAGATTTGGCTCCCAGCGACTACTGGCTGTTCGCAGACCTGAAAAAAATGCTCGCCGGTAAGAAATTTCGCACGAATGAAGAGGTTATCGCTGCAACTGAGGCCTATTTTGAGGCAAAAGATAAATCGTTCTACAAAAGTGGTATTGAAATGTTAGAGCGGCGCTGGACTGATTGCGTTGCTCTTCATGGAGATTACGTTGATGAATAAAGCTAATTTTGAACCAAAAAAACGGTGTTTTCTTTGTTAGGCCCGGGACTTTTCAGCCCATGTGTTATATGACGGTTAAAGAATTTAAACTCTGTTATAACAACATTTATATATATATGTCTGTATTTTCATTAATTTCGATCGTGTCTGAAGAAGGATATGCTAGATATCCGAAACAGTTACAAATTATAATTTAAAATAAAGTTTTAAGCTTTGGTCAGTGTCTCTTTTGTTAAAACAATTCATTATGGAGTTTTCTCTTTTTTTAACTAGACCGGATAGTCGTGGGTCAACTGTACATTGGCACTGCAAAGTTAGTCATATCGTTTAGTTTCCGATTTCCATCTATACCCGAAGTATGCAGAAGTTTTTTTTTCTTTCTTTTTGCACATGCTCTTCAACAAACTGAATTTTGTGTGGAATCAACGATTGCGAAGAAACTGATATCAACACCATATTTTACATGTGTGTTTGATGTTCATACTTATTTTACAAGCAGGGGACACGGTGGCTCAGTGCTCGAGCGCTTACCGCTGGTGTGTGGTGGTTGCTGGTTCTATCCCCGGCCAAGTACGTTCGTGGTGGACAACACTGTGTCCGTGGGTTTTCTCAGGGTACTCCCGTTTCCTCCCACTTTTTATCATCATTCATCTGCCTTAATCATCGTCTTTCTTAGCCTCACAGACATAACCGTGGGACATTAAACTAAAACATTTCATTTCAATATATTCATTTTTCAAGCGTTCTACCGAATGTTGTTTTTTGTTATTCATACAACGTAGCTAGGCAGAGTCACTAAGCTACTACAACAGGAACAGGATGACTAACTTGTTCCAGCGTATTCAAGCACGACTACCGTAAAACGTCAACTATATAATGTTTACTCTACGAACATGATTCATAGAACTAACCTGAGGGTTAGACTTTTCGCCACTGCCGCCTTCTTTCTCTTGCTGTTGCTCCTCTATGAGTTCTTTAAGTCTCCGCTGTGCCCAACGATAATGTTCCACTAATTCATGGTAAACTTCCAGTCGATAAATACACGACACACAAACTGTCTTCGGTAATGGATCATCCACTGTTACCTACGAAAAAACAAAATGATATTAAAAACTGTTAACATTTTAATTTATAGTAAGTAATTAATATACGTTTTAAACATACTTTTAAAACCAGTAAGTATAGCACTTACTTACCGTAATTCATCTATAAGAAAGCTACTTGATTTGATAGAATGCTTATTCAATATTCATTAAAAAGTACTTGTCCCAGAAGTATCCAGAACTATTTAGATACGTTTCGGCAGAAACGTATTACCCTCTTCATCTCATACCTTTTCGAAAATCTAACGTTGTCTGTGGATCTATATCCCATTGATTATCTATTTCAAACAGGTTCATAAGAAACAGGCTAATGTTCATGAAGATAAGTATTTAAATACACGGGTAATTTTGTGGAGAACTGGTGAAATAAGAAATTTAATGCTATTTGGAAGAAGATAACGACCGGGAAGTACTTTCACAGACGTTAGCTTCTCAAAAAGATACGTGCTGAAGATGGTAATAGTTTTTTGCCGAAATGTACACTGATTATTAGTGCTTTTAGCAGGGTGGTTTGATTCACATTCCGAAATAAATTAAAGTGAAAATAAGTAAAATCCCGTTTCTATTGTTATTTCGACTATGGACGATAATAATCATGATACAATGAGACTCAATGTATGTAGAGCACAGTATGAAAACGAGTGTCATGCAGAGAATGATCAGGAAAATTCTGTTTTGAACGGGTAACGGAGGAATCCTGCTTTCTTCTCTTCGTAACATAGGGTCTGTAACTTGTTAACTATTCCATCGGGGAAATCACCATCGACATTTAAGACGAAAATTATTTTGTGTGCGCATCTGTTTGTGCCCAGATAATAGGGGCGTACTTAGAGGGGTCCGATCCCCTCACTGAAACTTATTTTTTTTAAAGATTTTATAACTTTAGGCGAAATTTATGTATCGTTATATGTATTTCGTGCCGCAACCTCGTTACTTTTTTTTTTTTTTTGATATGCCCCTGCCAAATATTAGTAACTTTTGTGAAAAAAGGTGTCATGTTGATAAACGGGCTCCGGTTCTGGCTTTCTGGAGGCGTGCTTGTTAATACATGTATAAACGTTATCCTGAAGAATTGTTCCACCCACTTATTCCATGGCCTTTTCCAAGAGGATAAGCCACTCACATGAACCTATAGAAAATTCGTTAAATCAGAAACCAACCAGTCTCTCTCCCTCCCTCTCTCTCTCTCTCTTTTTTTTTTTTTTTTTTCAAATTTTAATTTTCCATTTTAGAATTCTTGCACCAAAACTGTAAGATATCTTTATTAAGTGATGAACTTTAGCAGTGATTACTGCTTAAAAAGGCCAAGAAATAATATCTGATAAAAACTCGTCAATCACCTACACATTAAAACGAAACTTAGCTATAACAGTTACACATAAATGGTACAACCTTCGACTCAATTATCTACACACGTTATTTACAATTTGAAATATTTCACTTCACTTCACTTATGACTCTACAACTACAACTTCAACTTAAGTCCAGCAGTCAATGACAACAGGATTAACTGCCGAAATTCTATCAAAAAAGGAGTCCCCCGAATAGGAAAGAAACTCTCACTGCGTCCGTTCCTTTTATATCTCTGTCAAAATTTAATACTACATATCGGTCCGCGCTGAGGCCATGGCCACGAACACTTTTAACGCCAACTCGAAGAAATGATTGCGACATATG
This sequence comes from Thermobia domestica, assembly GCF_964235325.1. Classification (NCBI taxonomy): domain Eukaryota; kingdom Metazoa; phylum Arthropoda; class Insecta; order Zygentoma; family Lepismatidae; genus Thermobia; species Thermobia domestica. The sequence continues at coordinate 221,230,328 of NC_137463.1, forward strand.
TGGTTTTTAGTCTTGCAATAATGCAACACTCTAAAGGCTCAAGAAGCACTAAAATATTTAACACTTAGGAGTTCGAAATATGTCAATTCATTTTTAAGATGTAAAATTCAATATTGGAAAGATTTATCTTGTTTACTATATTTTCACTTCTCACTAACTTGTTTCACAGTGTTCACTACTCTGTGGGAATAATCCAATTCTGTCTGTTCACTCATGTAGAAAATTTATTTTAGTTATTGAAATTATATTCAGGTCTTTCCTTTACAGGATTATATAACTACAAGTGCTTGCTGAATGCAGAACACTTGTGTCAGAAGATCGTGATGACTGGCTTTTTACAATTTAAATTAAACTCTCTTTACATGTGTACAAAATGAAGAATAAAATTATATTTTGTTCTTCGTAAGCCGTTTATTTAGTTCTTGATTACGTAATTCCATCGATGATTCAAATTTCTCACGTCTGCACTAAGTTTAGGATTTCTTGTGCAAACGCAAAACGATAAATACCTTCCTTTCAATATTGAACGAGCACAAGTGTAGTACGTCAAGTTTATTGATGTCATGTTTTGATTCTTGGAAATGCTTTGAAAGTCCTCAAATGGGGGGGGGGGGAGGGGTCCTATTCTCTTGCATCCCTGATATGTCCTTCCACTCTCGTCGAGATGTCCCTTTTTGTCACTGCAATGTAGAACTCACTGTATTGTTCAAGAAGCTGAATAAATTCCAGGTAATGATAACTTATCTCGACAGATTTTTTTTTTTTTTTTTATTATTATTTCGAAAGTGAATTTTCAAAATCATTTCAGTTTTACCGAAAATTTAATTTCAAAACAGTAGCCATTCTTTTTTTTTCTTTCTTTCAGAAACTCTGTTATTACAGGACTAAAATCTACATAATGTCTCAGTAATTTCTTCCAGTTTACGTTAGGAGTACTCGCAATCTGGCCCCATGACACACAGTGTGACATTTTGATGATCTAGGACGACAAAATCCATTTTTCAAGTTATTAACATACATATAACTGCTACTTATTCCAATAATAGAATAACCACAGTTTATCAAAACAACATTTGTTTCCAATTCTGTTATTTAATCTAGCCCATAGATAAGCCCAAACTTGTCGGAACACCTGCTCAGTGGTTTCACAGTGCGCGTTCGAAGATCTGTGATACGACTTCGCTTGCCCAGTGTGGATCACCGAGTCGTGTAACAGCAAAAGGACAGTGGGCATGTATTGGTGATCATATTACGTCTGTTCTGAATTGTAGTGTTTCGGTTCAAAACATTTTGTTCGTTCTGAAAAAATGTACGGAAAACTGTAAGTTTTAAACACACAATTATACTGAAATGTAAAAAGAGCTTTGAGTTTTAGTATATTATTCCGCATTATTCCAGGGTTAAATTGTATGCAAGTTATTGCTGAGAATTTAGACTTTTCAAAAGTGAAAAGAGTTGTTGCACAAAATTGCGCACTTAAAAGGATTTTGGTTTTTAATTACAATGGCGCTACAAATTCCCTATCACACTTTATTTAAGATATGGGTACATAATTCAAGTTCGACGAGATTTGATGCCTTACTGACGCATGTTGAGCGATCAGTTGGCTACTCCCCATTATCTGATGATGATTTATCATCTATTAAAGCGCCACTTAGGACTTTCAGTCACAAACTTGAAGTGAAGTGGAAGACAGCATCAAGACATCTCGAACGTTTTCTGCAAAATAATTCCTTTTGGCTTGAAGCCAGTCTTCAATTCCCTAATCTTATGACATTACGGCCTAGTACATCCCAAGGTCATGTTGGAAGGCCACACAAATTCTTCAGTGACTGCAGCTGAAAGTCAAAGAAACGTAGAGTGAAGATTTTCATTGAAGAAACGAGCCATGAGGAACTGTCGTTGGCCATTTAATAAAACTTAAACAAGAAGGAAAGAGGGATTCTGCTTCAATTGTGAGTGAACTTTCAAGTGCCTCTCCCCAGAGAGGAACTAGAATGAAGTCTCGTCTTGTATTCTTTCTATTGGCGAGCTTTCGGAGGAAGAACAAGAGACCAGAAATAAGCACCACAGGTAATACAGGAAATTCTTAACGAGGAATACATCGAGAACTAATACAAATAACGATCTGCTCCACGGGCTTATTATCTCTGATCCAGTCATTGAAAGTTACCGATTTCCTCCAAAAACAAAACACAGTCGTATCGACGGAGAGGTACTTGATTTATTGGATGAGCCTTCTTTGCACACTTCCAACGAACATCGATCTTCATCAGATGACTCATCAGCCAACTAACTCAGCAGTAGCAGTTCAGAGGGTGATACGTGAAGAATTTATAAGTCAACATAATGTTTAAATATCCAAATAGCTTTATAGTCCAAATTATGTTATATTTTGTGTTGTTATATTTATATAAAGTAGAATATGTGATAAATGAAAACACAGGGGAGAAACAATTAACAAATATTGAACAAAAATGGTGAGAAATAAGAAACATAGAGTGAAGATTCTCATTGAAGAAACCAGCCATGAGGAACTGTCGTTGGCCATTTAACTAAAACTTAGACAAGAAGGAAAGAGGGATTCTGCTTCAAATAGTAGTATAGTAAATAATTGCTTTTTGTTTGTTTGTTCTATTTTCAGTCTGTTTCTTTTTTTTTTTAATTCTCAATTATGCGAGTCCACTTTTCATGACGAACTTTGTGTTTTTCCTCTTTCTTTTGTAATAAAAATAAATTATAAATTAATAAAATGAGAAAATAAATAGCATGGCTTAAACTAATACGGTATCATGCAAAAAAAAAAAAAAAAAAAAGCCTCACTCATCCTATTGAGGTTTCAAAACAAGAAAAGAAAAAAGAAAGAAACGAAATAAAAGAAAAAGTAGGAGAGAGAGAACAAATTGTTAAGAGGCAGTTGCGTCTGCCATGAATAAGACCAAAGGAAATTGGCTAAGGCAGGAGGAAGTAGAGGCTAAAAAAATAATATTTTCATGCTTTGTTTCAATAACTAATGGTCATTACAGTTTTCTACAATCAACTTTCCTCTCGGTGTCGTTTTTTTTTTTTTTTTTTTTTTTTACGTGAGCAACCCTTTCTTCCCTTTTATTTAACGTGTGTCTACAAAAGATGTTATAGTTGACGTGGATTTGTTACTACTTCTATTTTTTAAAAAATATAGGGTTCAATAGCATGGGTTCAGTTATTTCTACTACTGTACCCCAGATACGTACCTTACGTCACTTTAATTTGGAAGATTCTTGATATAATAATTTTGTCCTCCTAGATTGGCAAAGTGTCACACTGTGCGACGGGCCGAAATATAGAAGTATGAGGTTTCAAGAGGGATCCAAGATGAGTTCCTTTTCTTTCCTTTCTCTATATTAAATATGCACCCTACAGCATCTATAAATTACACCTCTAAATACAATTCCCACGATATGCATATCGTTGGGCTTTTAGCAGACGTTCTACAATATCATTATTAATATTATCGGTACTGTTAAGTATGCAACAACATTTGAAATTTAAAAAAATAAATAAAATAAAATAAAATAAAAAATAAATAAAAACACTGTAATTCATAAGATACGTGGAGATTAAGAAGAGTCACACCACTCTTATCACAGCGTAAATATATATATTATGGAATCGACCCAAGTTGCTTAAGTTTATTAGCGGCCTTTTAGTTTTACTCTCCATAGTTGCACTCTTTTGTCAGAAGAAATGAACAGAATATTTACTTGTTCATTTCACTACATCTATCTACAGCAAGACAAGATAAATGATGGACAATGTGTGATTCAAATGTTTAGGAGTCGTGCATAACTAATTTGGTTCGTGCTCGATCAAATTCGCTGTAACGGTGTTCTGGAACAAAAAGTAATGCGACTACATTCTCTTTGCTTCTGTAGTACATACTCTCGTATTGGTACGAAAAAAATAAAATATCTTTCTTCATGTGCAATTCATTACAAAAGAAAATTCTTCACTTAAAAAGGAAATTACTCAAGTTATATCTCTATTCTCTCAACACAACACTTGGATAATTACAAAAACGAAAAGAGGGTTGCATTAACTCTTAAATGAAAACGCATTTTCGGACAAAGATAAATGGAAACGTGAGGTGTTGTGCAAGGTTGGCAAAAACCATGGCATTTATTGAAGAAAACAAAAAACATAAAAAAACTGTTTTTTGGGGTTTAAACCAGTTTTTTTTTTTTTTTGGTTTAAAAATTTGCTCTATGTATTTACATCACATATGGACAGAAATAAGTTTGTTTCGCCTTGGTGTTATTATGCAACAACCGGGTTATGCTGGATGGGGCCGCATAACCTTAAAGCGGAATCCAAACCGCTTCTCGACTTACAGCCGAGAGAAACTGTCCTCCACTTGAACTCGAAACCGGAACTACTTGGCCACAAATACGATACGTCTGCTGACTCACTCACGAAGGACTCCTGATAAAAAATATGTTGTACTAATCTTTACATACTTCTTAATATAATTGTCAAGAGCCATTTCAGAAGTACAAAAAGATAAAACAGTTGCACAAGTGAAACCATTATGTGCTGAATTACATATGAATAATTTCAAAATACTGCAGAATGCAGAAGAACTAATTTAGCCCAAGTTAGTTCACTACAACTTTTATTAAAGAAACGACGACTTAATTTACATATTAGTAAGAAAAGTAAATAAAGATACGAATTATCTGAGTCCACTTTGGCTCTGACCCATTTATACATAAATAGATACCAAAGATACTTCTGATTTCAATAAATGCCTCTCGTACGGTTTGTATGACTTCCTCCCTCCCAAAAAGTATTGCATTTCGATGTTTTTTTATCAATAGTAAATATTATTAAAACTAAATAATATTTAAAATTTTTCTTTGATTGTAACTGCATAACAATAATAACAAATCACAAAAGGAACATTCATAAACTTCTTAGAAAAAAAAAAAAAAAAAAAAAAGTTGCTTTTGTAGTATAATCTGAGTAATGAATGGGGAATGTAGGCCTGAGTATAAAACGAATAATATACGGGAGTGAAACGTGATAACCCACAAATATGTATTTATCAAGATTTTACGAACACTAACACTTTTAAGAACATTTTTTGGTTTTGGTTTAAACCAGTTACAAAAAAAAAAGCTGGTTCAAACCAGCTAACCCTGGTGCCGTGTATCCTAAAGAGAGAGGAAAAATCAAGACTTATTTTACTTTTACTTCACATATTATTCTAATAAAGGGTAACTTACAATTATGAAAGTGTATTTATTGACTCTCAATACAAGTGTTAATTTCATTTAAATTACTGTGAACCACTATCATACGTAAATTCGGATTCTAATTAATCTTGAAAGCTACGTTTTATTTTCTTTTCCATTCACAACATATAACAAACCTTTGAGCATCACAAAGAAATCTGCGATGCAAACAACAGTTATTTTAGCGTCTTCCGATATGGTATACATGTGACACCGACTTCAACTACGGCGATCTATTAGGTGGGGTAACACAGGGACGTCAACTCCAAGATGCTACACAAGTGATTGTCGAATGGACCTGAGGCAAACTTGGTATGTTCACTTGTTCAGTCTTCGCATCATCCAAGGAAGAGGAAATCTCTTGAAGCTCGGAAAATATCGTTGACCACATGTCAGGAATCTTTAAACATCTGGTTCTGGTATTAACCGTTCTTAGCATTTCTAAACACTTCCTTTTTATCCTCTGTACACAGGCATTTCATTGACAACAAACCGTTTCGCAACCAGAAACGTGGGGTATTCTGTACCCCATGTTTATCAGTACTGCAAGAATATAAGCAAACTGATGGACGCCACGGAGAATACGGAGAGTTCTTTGTACTAAAACAAAAGACACCATGACTCACTGCAGCACAGAAAAGGAAGAATATTCCCTGGGGTACTCTATACCTCATGTTACCAATTCAGGGTTAATAAGGTAATTGGGAAACTCCAGAATTATTCCTGCGTATTTGGTGCAGTAGGCTATATGATATATATATATATAATACAATTATCATGTGTTACAATGGTGTTTAAATGATAAAATGTATTGCACGATAACAAGTTGGCAACTGGAAAAGAGTTTTTTTTTTTAATGGTTTTCAATATTTCAGATCTTTAAAGAAAGCCGAAATTTTATCTTTTAAAAATCCTTTAACCTTTTGTACTTATATAGAACAACTCTTTGAAGTACTTCTACATAAAGCCCGATGTAAAGTATCTCAATAGATAAATGCTGTTGACACACTAAAACCTCTTTAATTTCAACTTTCTCACTATTAAATCTATATACTCCTATTTAATTTAAAACACGGAAACTATCGTCTGTTGCATATAAAATGATAGAAGTTTCATGCATCTACGCCTATCAAGACCTGATCTACAATAGCTTCAAAATAACTCTTATTTTTGTAATAACCCCAAAATAATAATATTAATAATCTCAAAATTGCATTTTTAAATTTCTCGGTCCTACTAGTGGTGTCTATGCATTTACTTTGAGGAATGTCATAATCACGTTGTGTATCCTAAGATCAGACTGCTGTTATACATTGTTGACATACAAACCCACCTCAATATACACTTCGTATGCGTCGTGACGTGGGTAGGGGTGGAAGACCAAATTTTCATTAAAAAAAAAAAAAAAAAAAAAAAAAAACCTTTTGATGAACATTTTGGTACCCATCCTACATCACCCTTCAGTTCACCGGAGGCGCAAAAACATACATACTATGATACTTTAATTGCTTCTACGTAAAATGTTCCAAATTTTGTTAGTTGGCTCCCATTACTGCCTGATCTATAACCATTTGAAAATAACTAATTTTTACAAGGTAACCCCCCCAAAAAAAAAAAAAAGTTCTTGCCGATTTTGACGTTCTATTAATCATGCACTGACAGAAAGGAAACAAAACAAAGCACATGCCTACCAAGCGAACGGGAGTTAGTCTGACCATCGACCTTCATTAAACAGCCACTTTCTCCATGTTGACTCGGAAATTATTACTTAAATTATTTATATTTTTCTGACCAGAGTATCTTCTTTATTAAAATTAAAATAATTCGTTAACAGTTTCCATAACCTAACGTTATCTCCCTTAGATATGCCAATTAACGTTTGAGGAAGATAACGTTACATTATGGAAACTGTCCCGAATTATTTTAACTTGAATAAAGTAGTACATACTCTGGTCAGAAAAAGGCACGTTGCACACACATAGCAGTCATAGCGTGCAATGTCGGAGAGAAATGGAGATATCAAAGCAGCTTAAAGTGAGCCTGTCAGCTGCCACATCAAGTCGCCACAAATGCCAAGCATTTAGGAAGAATGTCCTGAATGAACGCACCGGCTGGCACTGGTTCCAGAAATTCCATTCGGGAGATGTGAGCCTTTCGGATAAACCTCGCGGCGGATGATCACATGTGTTGAATTACGAGGCCCTGAAAACAGGCACGAGGAAGACAGTGGTCTAACGTGTGATGAACTTGTAGAAAGGTTCAATGTTTTCGCTGAAACAGTCAGACTGCACCTGCATGGGATAGGGAAGTCATATAAGTTAAGTAAGTGGTTATCCCACACATTGCTCACTTGGCACCTGACCACACTCTCCTTGATCTTACTCACTGGTGACGAAAAATGGGTCCTCTATGACACTCCCGAGCGTACCAAACATTGGTTGTGGCCACGTGACCCTGTTCCTCACACCTCTGCACCCACGAAAGGTTATGCTCTCCGTGTACTGGAATTGTCGGCAGGTGCCCTTCCAGTTGGTCAGACCATCACTGGTGACCTTTACTCTCAGTAGCTGCAAAGAGTGGACCGTGCATTGTGGCAGAAGGATCCGACATTGGTGAATCAAAAGTGTGCTGTTCCTGCACGACAATGCCAAACTACATATGGCAAAGAGGGCACGGGAGATCCTTCAGCAAGTCCTGGGAAAGTGTGCCACGCAGCATAGTCACCGCCCCTTGCGCAAACAGATTACCACCTGTTTCAGTCTCTCGACAACCACTTTTGTGGGAAATGCTTCACAAATGAGAGAGATTTGTGGAACGCACTTACGGACTTCTTTGCGTGCAAGACTGCAGTTTTATGATCAGGGTATTGTGTAGCAGCAGGAACGTTGGTAAAAGGTGCTGGATGCTGATGGAGATTAATTCGAAACTTAACGGCACGTGCCGTCCACTGTATTGCTCTTTATGTTTCACTGCTGCATAATAGCAAGAACTTTTTTAATTACTTTGTATTTGAATTTCCCATTGTACTTTACAGCGTATAGGCATTTACTGTGAGGGATGTCCTCATCACACTGTGCAACCTACGATCACACTACTGTCATACCTTTTTGCGAACATCTCAATTATATTTCGTGTGTGTGTTATCGTGTTGGATGGGAATGGGGAGGGGTGAGAAACTTACATTTCATTTAAAATTAAAAAAAAAAAAAAAAAAAAAATCTGCTTTCCTTTCCCTCCACAAATCTTCAGTATGCATTTTCAGTTGCATAAAACATACATTTTTGGGAACTTTAGTATGATCTACGTGAAATGCTTAAGTTTCTTGAGTCTATACCTATTAGTACCTAATCTTAGGGAACTACGTCAAATGCTTTAAATTTTCTGAGCCTAAGCATATTAGAGCCTAATTTTGGGGAACTTCGGTTTGTTCTATGTGAAATGTTCTAAGTTACCTTGGTTTATACATATTGGGACCTGATCTTAAGGAACTTTGGTTGGTTCTACGTGAAATGTTAAGCTTCCAGAGTCTATGCCTATTAGGATCTGATCTAAAACCAACTATCTTCATCTGAATTTCCCGAACAACCTACTGATGTATAAGCATTATTTCTGAGGGGTACATATTCCTGCTGTCCATTCTACAATCATTCTACTCTTATACCCTACTGAGAATATCTCAAGGGACAATTCGTGCGTTCTCAAGTTTGTCAGAAACGGAGAGGGGCGAGAAAACCTCTAATTTTTATAGATTTTTTTTTTAACATTTTGCCTTTTCCTCCCCATCACCATTACCCAGCACATCCGATGAGACTAAGTCATAGTCCTTATAAAATCTTAATTTCTTTTGCGTTAAATGTTCCAAGTTTCGCTCGTTTACGCCTTTCAGGAGCTGATCTACAATAATTTGAATTTTTTTTTTTTAAAATGTTTTTCACATCTCCAGCCCGTACCATTGGCTTTACTTATGAATGCAATCCGGACTCCAAAAGTCTAATAAAGCAATTTTTCTTTTCCTAATCATCTCTGGCTCATATCCCACTATTTGTATGGCTTGTATTGAGGAAAACTAAAGGAATCTTCAATTAGGGCGGCTTACCCAGGGATCTGAATCTTGAATTTTATTCCTATTCTTTGTTATATTTAGTTACCCACTCCTCTGTTACTCTACCCTTTCTGTGACAAGGGAATTCCATAGCTTCATATATGAAATAGCCTCATATGTGAATTCTTAAACAGTCATTTAAGTAGAAATACGGCTTTAAATGTACGTAAAAAGCTTAATAAAACTCAATTTTGCCTAATAAACCCTACTGCACTGGGTTTTCTACTACCTTGGTTATAATTTAAAAATTAATGAAAAAGTAATATGAAACAGCATAATATTTAAACATACACTTGTAATTTCTAGAGAATGAATTGAAGCAATGAAGCGCGAAGAAACTGATCGCTGTCACGGTACAGAACAGTGCTCCATATATGTAGGAGAAACGGACGACTTCTATGGATAGACAATGATAACTAATATTGTATCTGGAAAACCTTGACGAGTTACACAAATATCTACAATGTCTACTATAGCTAGGAACGACCCGACACCATTTTTAATTTATCTGTAGAGCTGCACCGTACTCACTCTGAACAGACATTGTGAATAAGTGTACTTTCGGTGTTTGAAATCAACGTTTTGCATATAAAATTACTACATTTTCGTAGTAACATCCTCAAGTACAAATTCGTGTAATTTACAGAAACAATAAATGGATTTGCCATCAGGTTAGAAATGAAAATATGTTTGGGGGGGGGGGGTCATTGGTAAAACATTCCCATCTGGTGCAAGGGGTTCCTAATTCGATCCCAGGCCATGAGAGTTTGCAGTGGACAACATCGTACTCAGGGATGTACGGTTATAGGCGGCAGTAAGATCCTAATTTCATTTCAAATAGAAAATATCAATCATTCATCTTGTGGGCAACTTGTAGCACATAAATTTGGAAATTTCAGACCAAACATACTAATAGGACAACCAACTTTATGCTTTATACAGCTGTATATTATGCTTTATTTTTCCTTACATAATGCTTTTTCCTAAATTATGCCTTAATATGCTGTTCCTTGAATTATACTTCAGTTTTAAGCATTTCTATTACAAATGTATATGAAACTATTAATTTTTTCCACTAACATTACATCAATAAATACTACATCATTTTGTGTAGTTTTCTTTAAGTGATGTTTTCAAGAATATGCAGCTGCACCCATATTTAATGAATTCAGAACAAAAAGTACAAAGTAGATTACCGCCTTGTACTTTGAAATGGTCAGTTAAGAATTCTTTTACTCTCTGAGATTGCATAAACTCTTTGATTTTGGCATCTTGGAATAAGCACAACCAGCCTTGCCTGCCTTTTAACACAAAGCGAGGAAAAAAAAGCCTCCTGAGCAGAAGGTGCGAAGAGGAGAAATTCGAACTTTCCATGGTTACGCGTAAAGGCAATTTGTAGTTGATTTCTATTGTTTGCGGCATTGATAACAGCCTTTGTTATTTTTTTTTTTCACAAAATATATTAACATATTTTTCTTTGACGTATAGATATACAGGTTCTGGAATAAAAAGCATTAAGCATTATGCTTTATTTCTGTAAATTATGCTTATAAAATTAGCAAATTTGGATATGTAAAGTGGTCAAAATCATAGATATGGTACCAACCATAGGTGAAAAATTCCATTATCCTTTAACTGCTCTTTATGCTTTATAGTTGCCCTATATATTAGTTTATAAAGGAAAAGTACCATGTAAAGAAAACAATGTGTGCTAGCGGTATCTTATAAATCAAATAGTAAAATAGTACAACAAATCCGCACACACTACTCCAGTAGTTCCCAAAGGAAGTGCCGTTAATTAATCTGACTTCGAATGATGCTCACATTGTCTACTACTTTTTACCCTCTGTACTGGTACTAGTCATCCACCTCCCCTCTTCCTGGCTCTAACACTACCCGGAGGGCCATGGTAAATATTTCCTTGCGCAAAAATACACACAGTAAAAGTGTAAAATCGCTAAGAGAATATAAAACCTTTAATACATCAGAACAAAACAGGCCATATATGTCATCTGTAAATTTGGCAAGGTTCTAGAACACAGGTCCCCCTTCATATTTAGCTGTACTAAACACAAAAATAAAACGTGCCCTGCGGGGCTCTAATCCGCCTTCACTCGCTAACGCTCGTTCGGCTATACTATTTAAATTAAACATTAAACTTTGGTACAGAAAGGAACCAACCTACCTACTAATCTATATAGGGGGACCTGTGTTCTAGAACCTTCCCGTAAATTTTGCTCTTGGCGCCCATACTATTTATCAGCATCGGAAGTACTGTTCAAAAATATTTATGGTCATTATATTCGTGTATCTGCATGTACACTTAATGCCCCCGAATAAATACATTTTGGGTACTATTTTATTTAACGGGCACAACTTCGTATGTAAGAAATATGTTATTTGATTTTGCAATAGGATCGTATAAATAATCAAAATATATAGGAATCTCGCCGCTCGGATAACATGATTTGTTTGTTCAATCTAACTTCGAATTTTCGGGTAATATTTAATTTATCCCCCAAAACACTTGATAGTGATTGACTTAGCTCACTGAGTAGTGATTACGGTTATTTTATTATTGTGTTGAGTATAAACACAATGTGGACGTATTACATAAAAATCACAGTGCATAAAACACGAACTAACTTGTGCTACGTGGCCACTAAAAAAGTATGAATGCTATCTAACCGAGTCAGAGCAGAAGCGTCAGCGAGGGCGGGTGTACACATAAACGCAGTAGTTTACAACAGCTCACTTTAAGTTACATATTCCCTCCGAAGTGTCAATGAATTTGGTGGAGGTATTAAATGCCATAAGTTTTTAGTCTGAAAACAAAGCAGATGGCGGCTCCACATTGACCCACACGTACCCGTTTTCAACGTTGTATTACGGTACTATTTATACATTGTTATTATAATATATCTACCTAGAATTACTCCTCTTTCATTTCTTTCGTTCACTCTGAACTGTTAATCACAAATATTTTTGTGTTTTCTTTGATCTTCAGTAGATCTTTGCCAATTTACATTGTATTACTGCACAAAAGTAGTACTTTCCACCTCCGCAATTTCTCCGTAAATTTTATTTCGGGGCTGCCATCTGCGGCAATTAACCCGAAATCAATAATGAGCATCGAGGCGAAATTTTGACTTGTGGTCTGTGCCTCATATTTATCTTCATCTTACCAGAGATTGTTAGATCTTACGTGTTACAGGTATGGTTAAACGGAAGTTACCGTGGCCGCATATTTTTCAACTTTTTTGAGTTTAAAATATGGATTTCGATTAACTATTTCCAGTAGCACCATTTTTGATTTCTGGAACCGGGAAAATGGCACATCAGTCATCGTGTACGTGTGAATACGAACCTCGTCCAAGTCGGTCACTGGTCTGCATTGCCCAAATTGTCCCACTTTTTCTGATCCCTAATTTGACCTCCAAGCGGTCAGTTTCAGATATCAAAACTGGTGTCATTGGACACAGCTCATCGACATCTCAGGGTTTGAAAAACCCGTGTATTTTTGAAAAAAAACCAACCCACCTGGGCCCATGTGGGTTTTTTTGGGTTTTATTGAGTTTTTCGGGTGTAATTGGGTTTTTTCGAAATATTTCAATCTCTTTGGGGTAAAAATGTTAAAATATGATTTACATTTCATGAGTGTCATTGTCACAACTTGCAACAACTTTCTATTCACTGCTGTTTTAAAAAAATTGCCGCCATTTTGAAATTTTATATTGGAGCCGAAAAAATATATACAGCAAATTTAGAATGCCTTGTGCTTCTACCCTCAAAATATCAACTTAAAAAGTCCGAATATTGCGCCTTGTAACATGGATACCCGCTATTTAAAAAATGGACGCCATTTTGAAATTTTATGCTAATTAGCTATATACAGCTAATTTAGTCTCTCGTGCGTCTACTTTGAAAATTTTAACTTGAAAGACCTAAAATTGCGCCTTGTAGCGTGGATATCAGCAGCGGCGCAAATTTGTCTTCATCATTGGGGGGACGAGTAAGACGGTATATAGATAAGACGGCGGACTCCGGGACAACATGGGTAGGGGAGCAGAGTTGTCTTCAACATTGGGAGGCGGTCAGATTTGAGGCTTATTCTGGGAAGATTCAATTTCATCTCACTTTCCTTTGTGACAGACACAAATCATCACATTTCTTCCTAAAAGACACATTTCCAATCGGATTATTGAGGGGGACAGTTCCAAAATTGTAGAGGATATGTCCCCATCATCCCCCCCGGGATTTTTGCCAGTGGATATCAGCTACTTTTTTTTAAAAAAAGGTGCCATTTTGTAATTTTACGTTGGTATGCTGCCAAAATCTAAACAGAAAATTTAGAGTGTCTCTGGTTTGTATCCTGAAAATTTGAAAGACCGAAAGTTGAACACTGTGTGGTAAAGGCAGACAAACTAACAAATGTAGATCGAGTCATCCTAGGAGCCTCAGTGACGTTCGCCAAATATAAATACCAAATATAATATAATTAATTATAATTAATTATATTATACTATATTAATTTAAAACAAAGACATAATTCATCAAAATGTCTTAAATATTTTTCAACGTAAAATAAATGGTCTTTCGATGCTTTGTGCATTCAATTACGGGAATTACCCGACCACTTGTTGCAAGACCGTTCTTTTCCGAAAATTAATTTAAAACAATTAACAAAGAGAGACCTATAATTCATATTTTATAAAGTAAATGTTTCAAAATGTCTAAAATGAAATGAAATATCCTCCAGCGTAAAATAAATAGATTTATTGTTGGAGTATTCACTTTCGATGCTTTGTGTGTTCAATTGCGGGAATTTCCCGAACACTTCTTTCACGACGGGTTTTCCCTGAAAATGCAGCTTGCTTTACTGTACATCAAAACTTCCATTAATACTGAAGTTTGATTGCAGCACTTGAAATAGTAAGCGTTACGTACTCTTCGGAGCTCCGAGCATCAAGCTTCTTAATTTTGACAAGAATTTTTACGTTTTTGCTAGTGTTGATTTTACAGAATGCTTATTTGAAGGCTAGCAACAAATGACTGAACTTAACTGTTGTTGGAAAACCAAACTTTACTGAATACTTTTGGGTAAGAAATAATATTAATAGTTTTACTAATGTATTTACATATTAACTGTTAGTACCGGCACTTATGACCTTAAACCCGTCAACGTATGAGGGTTAACGTCCCTCGGCGGCGCCGAGTCAGGAAACACACTATTCACGGAAAGTATTTTCTAAAATATACAATCGCTTACTTTACTTCAAATAGCCTATAAGCATAATCCGCACATTAATTTGTTCTACAATTATCTCAAGCTAAGGTGAGGTTTTTTATTTATTCATTTATTTATTCATTCATTCAGTGCATTTAGAGCTTTATAAAGGTCTTATGTTGAATATTGTTGTCTATCTTAACATGAAAGCATATAATTCGCCCAAAGAAAGTTTAAAATCTGTTAAAAATAACTTTCAATATGATCACCTTAGTTGTACCAATAATACACTAACAAAAAGTCAAAAACCCAGGCGGGTTTTAAGATGGGTTTTTCAGGTGGGTCCAACCCGAAAAAGCCCGGTGGGTTTTTTCGGGCTGGGCCCACTTGGGCAAACCCTGCGACATCTACATGCCAAATCCAAAAAGTTGAAAAATATGGGTACACAGTAACTCCCTTTTAATCCACTTGTATAATACGGTAGAAATATGATATGGAAAGTTTGCCCTTTATCATGTAGAACTCCATAAGAAAGACATAATGAAGTTTTGCAAAGCATGTGCCACACGTAAAGCATGTGTTTTCATTCCACATGAGGTGTTTTTTCCCCATCTTTGCTTATGTGTATAATCAGTCGCTGACGCTCATGCTCTCTAAGGGCAAGGTTCCAGAACACAGGTCTCCCTTCCCTTAGAGCTGTAATAATGACAGAAAACAAGTGCCCTGCGGGTCTCTAACCCGCTTCACTTGCTAACGCTCGCTCGGCAGTACTATGTGAATTAAATATTACACTTTTGTACAGAATGGAACCAACCTAGCTACAACCTAGAGCCTTCCGCTCTCTAAGGATGCACCCCTGCGCGGACCGCCACGCTATGCTCCTGCTTTGATTTAGTTAGACGATTATTTATGTATTGTAGTGATCACCTAGATGGTTTCTAAGCTGGATGTATTTTGTACATTATATTTGGAGAAGTTTTACTATACGGGTCCACAGATTGTAAATTGTACAGAAAAAAAAGGCAAGTCTTTTATTTAACCATTTCATGTCGAGAACAGAACTCAACCAAGCTTTGCGGAGCTTCTAACCCGTTTCTACTCCTACTCGTAATACTATGAATCCGTATAGTAAAACTGCACAGTAATATTTATGCTCTATGTTTACACATTGCATTTCTACTCAGCCTTCAAGTCAACCTGCATCAATCAATACAACTATAGCCTATCTTAGGAAACCTTTTCCAAGGCATTAAGAGTACATTCCCAGATAAAAGAATACATAATTTCATGAATGTATGCCCGCTAACAAAGGATAGTACGACATTTTGTCCCTATTAGTTAAAATAATTGGAGTAGAATTTTTTATTAAATTGTAGTAAAATTAATACATAAGATGAAGGTAAGTAAACACAGGAACATAGATAATGCCAACAGACCTAAACATGTTCTTATTATTCACGTATATTAAAATGTTTTCATATTCTGCCTATAAAAAATATAAATAAGTTTAAGATTAATTTTCTTCAAAATAACTGCTTCATTTCGAAATAGATAACCAAATAAAAGTAAAAGATGCATTTAAGTGAGCATAAACATCACTAACCGTAATTGGTAAGTACGCTTTGATTTTTTCTGCCAGCTGTAATCTTTCACCTTCTTCACCAAATATATGAATCACAAAACGATTCACTTTAGCACACAAACGGCAAATAAAGCCTGTAACAACAGCTCCTTCAGTACTTCCCATTTTGTTAAGCTATTTGATTTCACAAAGTAAACTGCGTTTTCCTCAACTAATTACCATTTCCACAGATAATGTACCACTCACAGATTATCTTAAATACAGTATCAAAACAAAGAAGAGGATGATTCGCCTCTAAATCCAAAGAATAATATGAACAAGACTACATAAATTACGGCCTCATTCTGTAATGGATTAGAATGCAATACAAAAATGCAACAAGCAATATTTTTTTCCTCCGTACTGATTAACAATAATCCATCTTAAAAATTGTAATTTTAAGTTTAAAATGAATGAGTGCATATAAAAAAGGATTGTGTACGATATTAAATTTTCACAACATATGAAACTATCATTTTACGTTTACAAATGCAATGTTACAAGTGTTAAACTATCACAAAGGCTATACTAGAGTGAAGATATGTTAGTGCATATCAAATATGACTATGTAACATACTAATTTTCATCGACGGAGAATATCTGCCGATGTCAGAAAATATTTTTATGCTTCCAAGTACAGAGTTACAAGTATGAAGCTATTACAAGTGTTCTAACTTGTATTATTGCATCTGCTTTCTGCTAAGCCACTCCTGCGCTATCATGCAATACCCCTGCTGCGCTGCTGCCCCGATTCGAATGAATGCCATTCTCGCTTTCAGTGGTTACCTAGCAAAAGTTGTTTGTGTTTTCTATGCAATCATTTTTTTTATCGCATTACGTTCAAACGTGTATGTATACCCATAAGAAAAAGTCCTCATGAAGTGAATATGCACCTATAAATGCAACTCAAACTTTAAGAAATCTTCTAGGACACTGCTAGTCTGCAACCGAATTTCGTGATGAAATAAATGCATATTACAGAATAACATACTAGAATAGCGCGTAGTCATTTTCATTGTACATTAATTTGCAGTCATATTATCTACCTCTACGGAATTAATTGGGCATATGCCTGAGTAATAACACTTCAGAACACTTTAGAGAATCATTTAAAGAAGAAATATGAAATAAATATTTATTTTTATTTGACGGGCTACTATCTGCACCATAGCCGCTATGAAGATTGTCGCAAAAGAAAAGGCAAATTTTGCTTTAAGTTGAATAAAATACTTATGGAATGAGGCCTCAAATGCTCTATATGTGGCAAAGGAAATACCCACGTACGCGCAAAGCCACGACGAGTAAAAATGATTATTCGTTTCAAAACACACACCAACCTGTGCTAGCTCGTTAGGCTAAGTGATCTGTGCCTGTGGTAGCTCGTTATTAGAAACGGTAGTTCGATTGTGCTTGTGCGTAGTAATGTAATGTAATGGAAAGTTTTAGTTTTACATCCCAGGCTTATGGAATGTAAGCTTAAGGAAAGCAATTGTGTATTGTGTTAGTTATATGAACCTCTCCGTCCCGCGCTCACCTGCGAAGCTAAGAACGGAAGCTTCTAATAGCGTTGGGTAGCTATTTTGGATCCCGTGCCCCAGCCCCTTCTATTGCTAACTGTTAGGACCAGCCTGTGGGAAACTTTTCGTCCTGGGAACGTTCCCTGGGCACTGGGTGTGCTAAGATGAATATCGTAGTTCATGAATGTTTTAAAACGTGTTGGATTCCATTGTTTGAACATGGTCTAACAACGGAAGCTTGTCATAGCATTTCATAATGTTTTGACAACGTAGGATGAAAATTTACATACTCAAGTCAACAGTAGCGCTTGTATTACATGTGAAAAGTGTTATATGAAAAATCACATGAACGAAATGACGATGATGATGTTTGTAATGACTAGTAATTAAAAGCATTTATGCAGCAGAGAATTCAAAAATAAAATATGGCAACGAATTTGCTGCTTATGTTGAAGCCGTGACGAGATATTGCTTTGAAATACATTACCATAGCATGAACAACTGCTTCATCAATCTGACTTCCACATCAATGGAACCCAATTCATGATCTTAGGGTCAATACCCCCACGGAAGTTCATGTTCGTTAGATTGGAATTTAGTGTCCCTTTTAGTACCATACATATGTTGTTTGCTCATGACAAAGACCACTTGGGTGTATACTGAGGATTGAATACTGTATGCTTCCCATAGCAATTCATAATGTTTTGAACCGTCTCCTTTAACCTAATCGGCATAACCGCGGGACGTTAAACTTAAAGATTTAATTTCTTTTCATAATATTTTGAAGTCAGACTGGGAATCGTAAAGACTCCATCTTTTTTGATTAGTTGCTGAGGAGGATATAGTGGTTCATTGTAGCTATTTGCTTTATCTAATTTGGTCTTGGGATTCTCACGAATTCACTTGTAAGTGTTCATGGGGGGACGCAGACAAGGTTGGACGACGACAAGTCTGGACACTTAATTTTGGTCACTCCTGACAAGATTGGACAACGACAAGGTTGGACGACGACAAGTCTGGACAACGACAAACTTGGACACTTCTCAATTTATCCTCTTGCGCCAGACTCGAACGAATTCCTGAGGTGTCCAAGCTTGTCGTGGTCGATCCCGACAAGCCTGGAAACATCTCATTTTGGGTCGTTGACGACAAGGTTGGACGACGACAAGCCTGGACACTTTCCTGGGGTGTCCAAGCTTGTCGTGGTCGATCCCGACAAGCCTGGAAACATCTCATTTTGGGTCGTTGACGACAAGGTTGGACGACGACAAGCCTGGACACATTCCTGGGGTGTCCAAGCTTGTCGTGGTCGATCCCGACAAGCCTGGAAACATCTCATTTTGGGTCGTTGACGACAAGGTTGGACGACGACAAGCCTGGACACATTCCTGGGGTGTCCAAGCTTGTCGTGGTCGATCCCGACAAGCCTGGAAACATCTCATTTTGGGTCGTTGACGACAAGGTTGGACGACGACAAGCCTGGACACATTCCTGAGGTGTCCAGGCTTGTCGGGATCGATTTTGGATCGCTGACGACAAAGTTGGCCAACGACAAGCCTGGACACATTCCAATGGGCCGATTTGGTGCATTCAAAGCACGTAGCAATAAGTTTGTTTAGCGCTGAAAGAGCAGCATTGGGTGAATTTCCATCAGAAAAGTTTCGTTCCGTTTCCAGGTTCGGGAGATGATAAATATCCCGGAAAATTGCACCGCAGGCTCCATAAAGTTGCTTTGCTCTTTTTTTACCAAAAATATTTCAATCCAAATATAAATTTTGAGAAAATGAATATATTTGTGGGTGTGTATGAAAAGGTATAAGTTCGTGGGTATTGAGCTATTGGTGTTTTCTTAATGTTTGTTAAAAGTAATAACCATATAAAATGCGGTTTGAATACAATTTCAGCATTAAAAATAATTTTCATAAAGTTAAAGAAAGGTATACACTTTTTATATACAGGGTTTTTATGTACATTTAATTTGACAAATCAAAATATCTTTGGAACGAAGAACAATTTTCAAATTCTGTTTACGCAAGAAGATAGATAGTGTAGGGGCACCGTGAGACGCTATAGAGTAGAATCTGTGGATCTAGTCTTCTTCTTCTTCCCGAGTATTATCGATATGCAAAATACTGATTCCCCATTTCATCCACGGTAGTTCGCAGTGGAACAACATAAACAGTCTCTTTAATGTATCCTACCCCACACAAAGTGAGAACAGGTGATAATCCACTATTAGAGATCCTCATGCCAGAAATTCTAGAAAATTTCTATGCAAATTTTTCGAATATCACTTCTGATACGAACATACCCTTATTGGAAATATTATACTGATATTTCCAATAAGTAGATTATAATGTATACACGGTGTCCGGTGAGGAAATGCAAAGATTTCGGGATATGATGGGGAGGGGGGATCGGGAAGGTCATGCTAAGCACAAATGCTTATGTAAACATAGGGTCTATTCCCCTTCGTTTCGGAGATAGGGGTGAGGGTAACGTTTTTCGTGGTGCACTTGCCAATTTTCGTTTGAAACATTATACCCACCCTGTAGTTGGTCTTACGTTACATGCAGTTTAACCCAGTATTTTCCTATTTTTTAAAGGTTAATAGCCTTAACGCCCGACTTCGTACGGGGAGATCTGGTTTCTTAAAAATATATTGGAATACTATTACCTATTTCTACTACATTATACTACTACTACTTCTACCTACTACTACTACTACTACTGCTACTACCTACTACTACAATTACCTACTACTACTACTACTACTACTACAACCACAACTACCTACTACCACCACCACCACTACTACAACTACCTACTACTACTACTACTGGTACCACTACTACCTACTACTACAACTACCTACTACTACTAATACTAATACTACCACTACTACTACTGGAACTACATACTGCTACTAACACTACAACTACCTACTACTACTACTACTACTACTACTACTATTACTACACCTACTATTACAACAACAACTACTACTACACCTACCTGCAACTACTACTATTACTACCTACTACTACTACTACTTACTACTACTACTCCAACAAACAACAGCAACTACTACTATCTGTTTGGAGTGTTAACATTGATCTAAGTTACCTCAAAATCTATATAAACGACACTAACATTGGTCATTTTCGACAAATTTTACATTTCAGCCCCTCCACCTCCGCCTTTGGACGCGCTAGGGGTGTTCCACTCCAACATTATTATCCGCCAGACTATAAGGTATATGTGTGCCAAGTTTCGTTCAAGTCGGTTTAGTCGTTCTTAAGATATTTCATTAACAGCATTTACGCCATTATTTATATTTCAACCCCTCTACCTCCGCCCCTGGACGCGCGAGGGCTGTTCTACTCCAATATTATTATCTGTCAGACTATAAGGTATATGTGTGCCAAGTTTCGTTTAAATCGGTTTAGTCGTTCTTAAGATATTTCATTAACAGCATTTATGCCATTATTTATATTTCAACCCCTCCACCTCCGCCCCTGGACGCGCGAGGGGTGTTCTACTCCAATATTATTATCTGTCAGGCTATAAGCTATGCGTGTACCAAGTTTCGTTCAAATCAGTGTAGTCGTTCTTAAGATATTTTATTAAAAGCATTTATGCCATTATTTATATATATTTCACCCCCTCCATCTCCGCCCCTCGACGCGCTAGAGATGTTCTACTCCAACGTTATTATTTGCAAGACTATAAGCTATACGTGTGCCAAGTTTCGTTCAAATCGGTGTAGTTGTTCTTAAGATATTTCATTAAAACCATTTATACCATTATTTATATTTCACTCCCTGCACCTCCGCCCCTGGACGCGCTAGGTGTGTTCTACTCCAACATTATTATTCGCCAGACTATAAGCTGTATGTGGGCCAAGTTTCGTTTAAGTCGGTAGAACCGTTCTTAAGATAATTCATTAAAACCATTTATGCCATTATATCTCCATTTAAAAAGCATTGGGTAGTGTTCCACCCCCTCCCCCTCTGCATCGGGGTGAGTATGAGGTGGCTAACCACGACAGTGTTGGTTGTCTAGTAGTAAGAAATATTTGTGCCAAGTTTGGTCAAAATCGGTTCAACCGTCTAGGAGGAAATGTGGAACATACATACATACATACATACAATCATTTTTATATATAAGGATAACCGATACTTGGTTAATAAGCTGTTTTTCTACAAAACTGGAACTACAATACTAATTCCCAAACATACGAAAGCTCTACATTTCCACGTAGGAACACAAGTTACAATAAAAATTGTGACAATAATAACAGTAACAATTAAAATAAGAGAAGAAATTATAATAATAATTATTATTAAACAAGCAAAATTGAGTTGAGTTGATTTTAGTTTAGCATCCCTTTCAGCAGCGAGGCTATATGAGACGTGGACCTACTGATTAACGTGGAATCCGAACCCCATGAGCTCCCTCCGGGAATCGAACCCGGGTCTCCCACGCCAAAGGCGCGTACGCTAACCGCTTAGCCACGAGGGAGCTCTAAACAAGCAAAATTGTTTGTTTCCAGTGGAAGTCATTATTTAACAAATAAACCGATTAGTAAGAAGTGTTTGTGGCGTCTAAAGAAGATAACAACTTGATACCTGTGTATAGTTTTCCCCAAATCAGAAACAGTTTCTCTACTGACAGAGTTTCTACTCAAGAACAGTGAAAAATTGTATTACAAAAGAGAATTTTAAAAAAAAATCCCTCCGTGACTTCCCTATTGTATGCAGTATTGAGACAAATTGCAGACCTCCTAAAAGCCTGCTTCATTAGCTTTAAAACAAGCTATAATATGTAATGTAAGACCAACTACAGGGTGTGCTATAATGTTTGAAACAAGAATGGGCAAGTACAAGATGCAAAAAGTTATCTCCACCTCTATCTCCGAAACCCTATATGTTCACATAAACATTTTTGCTTAGAATGACCTACCCTATCACCTCCCAAAGTCTTGGATCCAATATGGCGGCCGAAAGCATTTATCATAAAAATACAGAGCCTAGACACTGAGGCTAGAGACACCAAATGTGGTATAAATAATTACCATCACGAGGAGGTTAGAAACAGAAAATAAATTTGGGAAAAGTCTCCATCCTGAATCCAATATGACTCCTAAAAATACGAAATTTGGTATAAAACCCTTTCATCAACCGTGCATTAAAAGAATAATAAAAATGTTCAAGAAGTCGCCATCTTTAATCCAATATGGCGGACGAGAATACATTTCACAGTCGCTGGGGATAGAAACACCAAATGTGATACAAATATTGATTATCAATTCTTGAGTCCAATATGGCCTTCTAAAATAAAAATCAAAGCTATATGTACAGTCAAAGTGCTGAAGTTATATGTACCAAATTTGGTAGAAATATTTTTGAAAATGAGCAAGTCAAGGAAACAACGCCAAATTTTGAAAAAGTTGCCATTGTGTATCTTATTTGGCAGCCTAAATAAAATAAGAAGTGTATATGCATGCTACCTACTGTTTCCCTTGGGTGCTGGCTCCCGAAGATCTCCCTAAGAAAACAGCTGATTACAATTCTGGTCCAGGCTCATACTCTGTTTGGGCGCTGATTGATAATATTGAGATATGACAAGTGATTTGACATGAGGCACGTTGGTGCTTTTGAGACTCAGGTTGTGTTATACTTACTTTTGCGTATGCACACGCTAACATATACGCAACTGGCAAGTCGTCTGTTCGCAGGGATTCACACACACATGAATGAAGACGATGATATTTACTTAGGTAAATTCCTATTTATTGAGTATGAATATATGTGGGTTCGGAACGGAATAAAAATTATATATGTATAATAACAACACACAAAATTCTCACTTGACAGCGCCAAATGCTCAAACAGAAGAAATTGTACTGAGGCAATCGAATAAGCGAAATGAAGAATAAAACTCTTAACACTGCATGGTAAATGTAGATATGCGCACACTATATGCGAACACTAGAAACATAGCCCTTGTTTAAATATCACTTGCACTAAAAATTGACTATTCGCACTGATTCAAGACTTTCACTGTGTAATAATGACAAGGGGAATGGGGGAATACTGATCAATGAAGTATCTTGACTCCTAAAGGACGCTACATATCCAGATATATCCATTTGTTCTTTAGCTTCACATCCTATATATTAATGTAGCATCACAAAGTTCTTCATACTATGACTTCTTGCTGACTCTTGTTACGACGAACTCTTTTTGCTAACTCCCCGCTTCTACTGACTCTTGGGAACAACCCATTTTCTCCACTTAGGGTTGACAATGCACTATATCAAACAATAAAGAAAATGTTAAAGTTTCTGCATTCATACACAGTGCCAATGGGTCGATGTTATAATAAAGAACACTGGCAACATTGGTAATTGTGGCGAACGATGGTAATTGTGCGTATGAGTCATTTCACCTACGACTCCTGCAGGACATGAACACTTGTTCTCACGGCAGGAAGAATGACGTAATATGAGTGCGTGAGAATACGACAAACACAATATCATTCACACACAATATCAACTTCGTATCCAAAATTATTCCCAATCTTAATAAATGTGGTTATGAAAAACGTATATGCGGAACAGTCATGGTGACGAAGACTATAAGTTGGAAACTATTTTAGGGAAAGAAAAAATAAGTTTGCTGCGACGAAGCACTCTGGCTAGCGGATAAGCGTTGCATTGAAAACAACAAGTTCTTTGTTCCACCGTGAGAAACGATAAGAACGACTGAAGAACACCTGCATACACAGAAAGAATTGAAGTTCTCACTAAAAGGAAAAATAGCTGTTCGTTTCTATGAGTAAAATAATAATTTCGTTGCATGAATAAAAGTTAAAAAGAAATACACTGGTCGTCCAAAAACATAGTTTTGTGGCCGGGCAGACGGTCACATGCACAAAGCAAATGGCTGAAGCTATACAAACACAGAGTTTGGTATAAATATGCATTATGATAAATTGGTAAATCCATTCGGTAAATTGGATAATACCAAGAATGTAATGGAGGGAATACGAGGGTATTCGGCGTATACTCACCTTACCTGCCCATTCTCATGAACATTTATACCAAATTTAGTACCTTCGATTTTTATTTTAGGAGGCCATTTTGGATTCAAGACAACGACTTTTCACACTTTATTTATCATTTCGTGATCACATCTTGATAATCAATATGGGTATTTCATTTGGTATTTCTATCCCCAGCGATTGTGAAATACATTCTCATCCACCATATTGGATTCAAGATGGCGACTTCATGAACTTTTTAAAGAAGTTACTTTCGTAATACACGTTTGGTGAAAGATTTTTATATGAAATTTCGTATTTCTAATTCTCATTCTCATTCCCATTCATCATAATCAACATTTGTCTTTGGTGTGTCTAGCTTTAGCCACTTCACCTAGAAATATAGATGAAGGTTCTGAGGTCCAGGGACTTTACCGTCCTTTAAAAATAGGAGAAATTGCAAGAAAGGGTATTTTTGCGGGGATATGGAAGATTCGGTATAGGGAAGTTCGGTGCAGGCCCTGGACATAAGATGAACGCTTCCAGATCCTGGACCTGTTGTATCAGCAATCCATCATTCCTAGCAATTCTTGTGCAGTTAAGCACATTTTACAATGCTATAATGCATTGAGGAAAAATAGTTTTTAAATATATATATATTATATATATTAATATTATATATCATTTCATCATCATCATCATAATCATAATTTTCAACCGATGTCGATCCACTGCTGGATGAAGGTCTCTCCAACTCTTCTCCATAACCATCTATCTTCTGCTTTTCTTTTCCATACTATTCCACAGTGCTTTTTCATTTCGTCACTCGATCTTGTATTAGGACGCTTTCTTGGGCGTTTCCTGTCTCTAGGTATCCAGTCGAGAACTGCTTTTGTCCATCTGTCATACCACCCACTGCCACTTCAGTCCCTTTATTTTCGCAATAACATCCGTCACTCCTGTCATCTTCCTGATCCACATATTTCTTTTCCTATCTCTTCGGGTTATTCCGAGCATACATCTCTCCATGCTCCTTTGTGTAGTCTGCAGACTGTGAATGTCTGATTTTGTTAGTGTCCATGTCATAGCTCCGTATGTCAAAACAGGAAGAATACATTCATTGAAAACTTTCCGTTTCAGACACATCGGCAGATCACTGGCGTGACAGACCTTGCGGCCCTGAGCCTCCCCCAATAGCATGTGCAATTATTCCCACCTGAGTGATGGCCGTGGGGTCAGCACTGCGCAAATTTGAACCAAATTATTTTAGAACTAGTTGGCCAATGAAAATAAAGTTTTGGTCTAAAATGGTAGTCTTTATTGAGGCAATGAAACTGTTGCAAATATTAAATTAAAATACTTTTCCTTAGTTCTACATTTTTATTTTTTAAAATGTTTTTTTCTATTCAACTAACAGGTGGGGTGAATAGAAACAAGCATTAATTTTTTTGTGTTACTTTCATATTGCATTGCAACTGACATGAATTATCATCATTCCCTTACAGTAAGGCTTTGGCTGCGAGAGTTTCTTTTTTACCTGCTCAAAATGGAAATCGAACACATCTGGAACGTTGGGATAGCCACACACAAAATCGATATCTGAGATTTTTCGGAATGACGTTGAAGAAAACTTACGAGCAAATTATTTTTGAACTTTGGAAATGTTTTCCCTTATTTGTTAAAATATATTTTGATCATCAGTGTTATGTCATACTCTTGTAGGGAATAATCCTACTCTACACACTCCACAAAATCATTTCTTCTGTATTTTTATTTCAGTATGCGATCTTGAAACTTCACGTTATATTGGTTTACATGTCTCTGTAAAACTGTTGTGGGTATGTCATATTTTTTACTAACACATCTTTTACGTTAGTTTGTTAACGATAATGCCCTTTTAGCTTTCTCAGTTAGGTGATTTGGGTATTTGCGATATTTTTTGGCACGTGGTTTTGGTTTATAAACTCAAGACATTATGTACCTGTTCACCTGCCACTCTCAAAATTGCTGTTATTAATTTATAAAAATGTCTTAAAATCAAATTATGAAATTTCAAAACTACTTTTGCACATGAAACATCGAAGTGCAGTCAAAAACAAATGCTTTGAAGCCCCACACTTCAAATTGCTTGGAGTGCCACCTTTGGAGTGAACAAAGTTAAACTAAGTAAATTAGTATTAAGATTCTTCGAACAGTAAACTTCGCGATAAATTTCTGAAAGTTTTACTTAGGTTCGTCAGTTCTCATTTTTGGATAATTCATTTTCATTTTCTGGCTATATCCTTATCTGATTTCACCCCCCCTCCCTCCACCTCCCTCCGAAACAACAGTAT
Organism: Thermobia domestica; assembly: GCF_964235325.1. Classification (NCBI taxonomy): domain Eukaryota; kingdom Metazoa; phylum Arthropoda; class Insecta; order Zygentoma; family Lepismatidae; genus Thermobia; species Thermobia domestica. Next base: position 221,257,448 of record NC_137463.1, read on the forward strand.
TTCTCGAAATATATTTGTTCATTTCCTGTCAAAGTATCGTTTCGATTCATCAGTTTCCATTTTTGATCACCCCTGTTTCATTTTCTGGTTACACCATTAGCTATTTTACCCCCAACCCCTCCGAAAAAATATGCCGTAATCCGCGAAGTACGTTTGCTCGTTTTCTGTGAAACCCACATAGCACATAATGTATAATATACGTATATTAAACGTCTAATACACGTTAGAATGTTTATAATACGTTTAATATACGTATATTATACATTGTGTGTTGCGTGGAAAGTTTTGTTTCGATTCGTCAGTTTTCATTTTTTGATCACCCCCTTTTCATTTTCTGGCCACACCGTATCCGATTTCATGCATCTCCGGAAACAAAGTTCGTAATCCCCGATACATGCTTGTTCATTTGCTGTGACAGTTTCGTTTTGATTCGTCAGTTTTCAATTTTAGATCACCCCCGATTTTGTATTCTTGCGATTTTATTCCTTATCCGATTTTACCCCGCTCCCTCCGAAACAATAGGCCGTAATCCCCAAATATGTTTGCTCATTTCCTGTGAAAGGTTTGTTTTGATTCGTCAGTTTTAATTTTTTAGACCCCCCTTTTCCATTTTCTGGCTACACTCTTATCCGACCTCCCCACATATACACACCTGCGAAGTAACAGGCAATGGCCGAAATATGTTTGGTCATTTCCTGTGGAAATTTCGTTGTGATTTGTCCGTTTTCATTTTTAAATAACCCTCTTTTCTACTTTCTGGCTACACCCTTATCCGATTTTACCCCCTCTCCTTCCTCCGAACCAATAGCTCATAATTGCTTATTTATTAAGCTCTTGTAACAGAGAGGAGTTCATCAAATTCGTTTTTAATTGTGGTTTTCTTCGTTTTTCTATATTTTCGCACTATTAAGAGAGAATTTCACCCCCTTCCCCTGGTCGGATTTTGTTTCCCAACGAACTTGACCTGTCATTTGAACCAATAAACACTCTGTGAAACGAACAGTAGACCTCGTGATAAACCTGCAAAAGTTTCATTCGTATTCTATTCGTCGATTTTTACTTTTAGATAATCCCCTTTTGTAATTTTCTAGCTACACCCTTGTCCGATTTACCCCCCAAGGCATGGGTGTGAAATAATAATAATAAAAGTAGAAATTATTTTGAGGCTGTCTACTGTCTTTACATAGTGCACATCACAGCTCTTTGCAATAGCTAAGTGTGGCTTCAAGGTGGGCCACAACGATTGAAGAGCACTGGCAGAACCCATAGAATTATAAGATTATCAATGCTCTGAATTTAACTGCTTATTCTGTTGTAATCCAGACAACAGAGCACACGAAACTGCAAACTTTAAAGATTAATGACTAGGCTGCAACTATTCAACCTCTCTCAAACACTGTTTGAATGAGCAAAAAAGACAGCGGTTGAAACTCAAGCATAAACCCTGAGCTTTAGCTCACAAGGGACATCACCCAATTGTCCGGCTCCGATTTCAATGAAATTTTTTGTGCTGATAGAGGACATGTAAGTATTATTTGTTATGACAGAAATTTTTGCCATGGTGCAAGTTTTCTATTTTTCTATATTTTTTAATTGTTGTGATGTGGTTATTAGAGATTACTGCAGAAGTCCCTTACTACCCTTTGTAAACGGAGTGTTAATAAAAGAACAACCATGTAGATACAGATAAGGCATAGGGGGAAGTCGTATGGTAGGTATGACCTTGACGGCAGCCATCTTGAAATCCGCCATTTTGAATTAAGGTCAAGTTTTTGAAATGGCAATAGGGTAATATGATACATAATTTCGGGCTAGAATTTAATCAGAAAGACAATGGTGAAGTTAGTTTCAAGATACGCCTATTTGGGAAAAAAGTTACAGGCATGTTAATTGTTTATACTTACTATGTGCGTAAGTCCCTTACCTCCGCTTCTAACCTGGGTATTAATGATAATAAGTGGATAAAAGCTTCGGTAATACATATTACGCTTAGAGGGAAGTGATACGGTAAGGGTATCCTTGACGGCAGCCATATTGAAATCCGCCATTTTGAATTAAAGTGAAGTTTTGTAAAACGAAAATCATAACATGTAATACCTCATTTTAATAATAAATTTTCACAAAAAGCCAATAGTATGCTTATTTTTGTTCTATAGTTAACTAGTATGAATTTAGGCCTGCTTCTAATGTGCACCAAACGTCCGTTATTCGATCTTTCAAATTGGCAACACTCCTAATTTTCACCGCATGTTTTAAGATTCCAACTGGCACTTTGCAGTTGTTGCCATGGCTCATATTTTCTGAATTTATTAATTTTTTTTTTAAGAATTGCGATTTGTCAGTTCATGAACAGTGTTGGGATAAGCATCCAGCAATCTTTCTGAATTTTGAAGACTTGCCATGTAATTATTTATTTCTTATGCCATATAATTATTTATTTCCTATACCTGCCCTTCAAAAACTCGTTTACTGACATGAATCATTGCACAACGAAAGAACTCCAACTTTGCATTCAGGTAATACCGAAGACGCAGCTTGTAATGGATAGTAGATGAGATGAGAAATCAAATGAAAATTCACTTCAGAAAGGAAAACGAAATATGATTGTTGTGTAAATCAATAGTCTTTTGTTTTGTTTTATATTTATTTCTTTATTCTATATTGGTTTATTTCCTATGGCAATTTTTTAACTAGTCAGACAAAAAAGTCATTCGTTTTCTAGTGATTGTTGTCGATGGTTCATGTTTGTAAGATTTATAATCAGTATTGATCGGGAACTCAATTAAGTTACACCTCTTTATAAACAAGCTACCTGTTTTCACACTATGTTGATGGTACAAACAGTGTGTTGGGAACAGCCATATTATGCCTCTTTGATATTTTCTGTTATTGCTGCTGTTCCTTTAAAGTTGTATTTTTTAAAAAAATATTTTATTGTTTGTCGTTTGCGCAACCTGTAGGCTACATTTCTTGATAATTTTGTGTTCGTATATTACCAATTTGTTTTAATTTCATTTGTATTTCTTTACGTCACATAGGTCCATACGTTCATCATGTATTCTGGTTTAAAATACAGAATTATATTGCAAGTCTTCAAAATTTAGAAAGATTGCTGGATGCTTATCCAAACACTATTTACGAACTGACAAATCGCAACTCTTAAAAGATGTAATAAATTTAGAAAACATGAGCCATGCCAAGAATTGCGAAATGCCAGTTGGAATCTTAAAACATGCGGTGAAAATTAAGAGTGTTACCAATTTCAAAGATCGAATAATGGACGTTTGGTGCACATTAGAAGCATTCCTAAATTCATACTAGTTAACTATAGAACAAAAATAAGCATACTACTGGCTTTTTGTGAAAATTTACTATTAAAATGAGGTGTTACTGTTATGATTTTCGTTTTTCAAAACTACACTTTAATTCAAAATGGCGGATTTCAATATGGCTGCCGTCAAAGATACCCTTACCGTATCACTTCCCTCTAGACGTAATATGTATTACTGAAGCTTTTATCCACTTATTATCATTAATACCCAGGCTAGAAACGCAGGTAAGGGACCTACGCACATAGTAAGTATAAACAATTAATATGCCTATAACTTTTTCCCAAATAGGCGTATCTTGAAACTAACTTCACCATTGTCTTTCTGATTAAATTCTAGCCCGAAATTATGTATCATATTACCCTATTGCCATTTCAAAAACTTGACCTTAATTCAAAATGGCGGATTTCAAGATGGCTGCCGTCAAGGTCATACCTACCATACGACTTCCCCCTATGCCTTATCTATATCTACATGGTTGTTTTATCATCAACACTCCGTTTACAAAGGGTAGTAAGGGACTTCTGCAGTAATCTCTAATAACCACATCACAACAATTAAAAAATATAGAAAAATAGAAAACATGCACCATGGCAAAAATTAATGTCATAACAAATAATACATACATGTCCTCTATCAGCACAAAAAATTTCATTGAAATCGGAGCCGGACAATTGGGTGATGTCCCTTGTCAGTAAAAATGTGTATTTTTCCCAGTATATTCAAACTTCCATACTAGTAAACACCCCAAAGTGTATTTTGTCAGAAACGTCTACATAAGCAGTGGCGTAACTAAGATCGCATGGGCCCTCCCGCAATATTCGAAAATGGGCCCTTTCTTTAAATCTTTTGTTACTTTTGTGGGCCCTCCCGCACTGCGGGGTCTGGGACTGTACACAACTGTACACAAGGCTACATTTCAGAGCGTTTGCTTCCAAACAAGTAATGTAAAAAATTATCATATTAAATTAATGTATTAATAAAAACAAGTAAAATTACGGAAACAAAACTTGCCAAAGGTAATATTCACCACTGGCGTAAATCCCAGGGGGACGAGGGGGACATGTCCCCCCAATGTTGGACCTGGGGGGACTGTCCCCCCCAATAATTTGACTTAAAAAGTGCTTTTTGGGATAAGTGTGATGATTTGTGTCCGACTGCCACAAAGGAATTTAAGATGAAATTGATTTCTCTTGGTTTTTCCATTTTTAAAAAAGAATCGTATTCTGTAGTATTTCAAACTGAACTTCGTGTTGTAGTGCGTTTAGTAGTCTCATCAATATGTGTTAATTCCACCTCCGCAATTTGGGCACAAATTGCAATAAATGCCAGAGGAGGATATGGCCCTCTCTTCATGCTGGAAAGTTATCTCAGCTATACGTACGGGCACAAATTCCGAGGGAATGGAGACATGCCACCCCAACATTGGAACTGGAAGCTCTCCCAATAATCCGATTTGAAAAGTGCTTTTTGCAGATAAGTGTGATGATTTGTGTCCGACTGCCACAAAGGAAAGTGAGATGAAATTTGTTTCTCTTGGCTTTTCCATTTTTAATGAAAATGAAGGCCTGCGCCTGTGCGTGACGTAACCTGATATGAAATCTTATCTCATCCTCTCCCCTAGGCCCTAGTACACAAAGAGTATATAGACTATCCAATGTCAGTAGAACTCATCTTTTCAGTAAATGCGCATTTAATCTATTTGTAGTATCAGCCTAGGCATCTACTCATGCTACGTAAGCTAACTAACTCTATAGCCTATCGAACCCGGAGGTTCAATGCCGCGTTCACAAAAGCTCCCCACTGACTTCTATCCTTACTCAAGTGGATCCAGTTTCTACTTTGATTCCTATCTCTGCGAGATCCATCTTAATATTGTCTTCCCATCTGCGTCTAGCTCTTCCTACTGCTAACACCTTGAAAGCGTTCCTACTTTCTTCCATCCTGGCTACATGTCCTGCCCACCTAAGCCTCCTAGACTTGATGACCCTAACAATGTTTGGTAAGCCGTATAATTTACGTAGTTCCTCGTTATGAAGTTTCCGCCATTCCCCATTCCCGTTCCCCTTGGGTCCAAATATTTCTCTCGGGATCTTGTTCTCAAATACTTTGTCTATGCTCTTCACTCAGTAAGTGACCATGTTTCGAAACCATACAGAACAACGGGTATGGGTTTGATTACACTAGTTAACAAATTTAAACTTTTTGTTTGTTACATGAGAAAAATCACCTGATCTTAAAGGAACTTTTTGCGCTGAATTCGAATATGCACTCGGTTTCTCTCCATCACGTACAGTTTTCCCGTAACAGAGGGATTTTCGGGAAATTCCCTCAAAAATTTCCCTTTTTCAGATATTTTATTCCCCTAGCTCCTGTCCCCTTACATATAGTAACATAGAAATTATACTTAAGTATACCTTGATATATATTTAATAAATCCTAAAAGTTTCGTAAAAATCGCTTTGTTCTTTCTAGAGAAATAAATATATTTGTATGTATACTGTGTGCTCTGTTTATTGCACCTGATAGTAATGCTTTCAGATCTCCTGAGTTGGGGTAAAAACGATTTGCTTTATTACTACAAACACAGATATAAAAATGAATATTTACAATAGTCAACAACACACTTGTATTGCTCTCTGTAAATTATTGGATACAGAAACGAACATATCAGTGTACAGGAAAAGGCATGTTCAATTTTCAAGCTATTTCTCAATGCAAGATAATGTGTGCGTATGTACGGATATAAATGGGTTGATGGTCGAGCTAGGAATTCCTTACGTTCCAGAAGAATCGGTCAAAGGTCAGCCTGAAAGCTGTCCTTTTACATATGGAAATAAAAAACCTTCTATACCACTTGCGCACTCAGTGAAGATTAAGGAATCCTATGACACCATGTCAACTTTGCTAAATCTTATAAATTACAAGGACCATTGTTGGCAAATATGTTGTGATCTCAAGGTAGTTGGTATTTTATTAGGACTGCAGTGCGGTTACACGAAGTACCAATGTTTTTTATGTTTATGGGATAGCCGAGCTGATGACAAACATTATGAAGTGAAGGAATGGGAACCTAGAGTGAATTACGTACCGGGAGAATGCAACGTCAAATACGCTCCTTTGGTAGATCCTAATAAGATATTACTACCGCCACTTCATATCAAGTTAGGACTTATGAAAAACTTTGTCAAAACCATGAACACATCTGGTGAAGGTTTCAAGTATTTGCGAGATAAGTTCCCTAACCTGAGTGATGCTAAGATTTCAGCGGGAGTGTTTATTGGTCCCCAAATTAGGAAATTAATGCTTGATGATAGCTTTGACAGCAAGTTAAACAGTGCTGAGCTAGCTGCCTGGACAGCATTTAAGTGTGTTGTGCGCAACTTTCTGGGCAATAACAAAGCTGAGAGTTACACAGAAATCGTACAGGACATGATACAGAAATACAAAGAGTTGGGTTGTAGGATGTCTTTAAAAATCCACTTTTTGCACTTCCACCTCAGCTTCTTTCCTGCTAACCTAGGTGCTCTCAGCGACGAACAGGGGGAAAGATTCCACCAAGATATAATGGCAATGGAGAAAAGGTACCAGGGACGATGGGATCCTTCAATGATGGGGGACTATTGTTGGGGTCTTGTTAGAGAATGCAACATTTCTTACAAAAGAAGGAAGTAGTGTACGTTTTTGTAACCCAATGGAAGTTTCATATATTGTGATAGTTTTGATTGTCTTTTCATGACCTTTTGGTACATTTGTATTATTGTTTATTGTAAACTAGCAGCGTTCACCCCGCTTCGCTGCGGTCACCCCGGAACGCAATAAACTTTGTTACTTAGATAATTTTTACTTTTTCGCTTTCAAGTGATATGATAAAAACCATAGAAGATTGCAGTAAATCTTAACATTATATCGCCTGTCATTTATGTTAACCCGCCCCGCTTCGCTGCGGTCATCCCGGTGCTCAATAAGCAAATCAATTAAAAAATTTTAAACAGAAGATTCAAGCTATTTTCCGCTGTATATCGCCTGTCATTTATGTTAACCCGCCGAGTGACACGGTCATGCGGGTTGCATATAAATACGTTTATTTTTACCTATGATGAACTAACAAAGGATTTGTGGACACCTGAATGGTCAATTATCTCAAGACACTGGTAATTAAAAATTAAAGTGATATGATAAAAACCATCTAGGGTCCAAATCCTAATAACCCCCCAAAAATGAAAGAAATTGGTTCAGCCGTATTAGCGTGATGAGCGGACAAAGAATTGTACGTTCTCTTTTATATATATAGATTGTCACACTTGTAAATTATATTGTATTATATTTTATATATGTGTTTGTGGTAATAAAGCAAAACGTTTTACCTCAACTTAAGAGATCTGAAAGCATTACTATAAGGTGCAATAAACAGTACACACAGTATACATACAAACATATTTAATTCTCTAGAAAGAATAAAGCGATTATTACGAAACTTGGAGGGTTTGTTAAATATGAATCAAAGTATACTTAGGTATAATTTCTATGATAGTATATGCAAGGGGACAAGATCTTGGGGTGTAAAATAAACGAAAAGGGAAATTTTTGAGGGATTTTCCCGAAAATCACTCTGTTACGGGAAAATCGTACGTGATGGAGAAAAACCGAGTGCATATTCGAATTCAGCGCCAAAAGTTCCTTTAGGAACATGCATTTCCTTTTATGTAACAAAACCTTTGTTAACTAGTGTTATCGTTTTATATATTTTAAGCTTCAAATTCCTCGACAGAATTCACTACAAGAGATTTTGAACTGAATAATAACACGAATTCCCTGTTTTTAGTCGACATTTAATTTCTTCGTAAATATGATTTTCCTCTGTTAATATTGATCCTAGATATTTGAAAGTATCCACTTTATCAAAAGTATTATTTAATATTTTAACGCATCCATAATTTACCGTATTACGGTCCCGACGCACTTCCATGTATTTAGTTTTCTCTACATTTACTTCTAAACCCATGTCCATGCGAACGTTTAATAAGACCTTTGCATTTCTTTCTATTTTCCTCCTATTATCCCCTATTAAATTTACATCATCAGCGTACGCATAACCTGGTGAACACCGTTCAGCTCTAGACCTGGTTGCTATCTTCCTTATAGCGTATGCCAGGACAAAGTTGAATACTAATGGCGACAACGCATCTCCTTGTTTCAGGCCATTCTTGACGTGAAAGCTCGTGGCCAAAAATTTTCCTACCCGGGCTTTACTTTGGGATTCATTTAAATATTCCTTAATTGATCTAATTAGCTTTTTCGGTATTCCAAATTCTGTAAGAACATTGTACAATATTTCTCTCCTAACCGAGTTGTAAGCCTTTCTAAAATCAATAAATAGTTGATGTACCGGGCTACTGTATTCCCACTTGTTTTCGAGTATTTGGCGAATGGTAAATATTTAGTCGATAGTTGGTCGATTTCGTCTAAATCCACACTGATAATCTCCAATAATTTCATCTGCGTATGGAATCAATCTTGCTAATAGAATGTTTGAAAGGATTTTATAGGATGTTGACAGAAGAGAGATGCTTCCATAATTATTACAGTCAGGTATGTCGCCTTTCTTGTGGATTGGAAGAATTATTGATTTTTTCCACTCTTGTGGCAATTCCTTTTTGTAGATAAAGAGAATGAGTTTGTGTATCTTGTTGCAAAATTTTTTGCCTCCAGCTAAAATTAACTCAGCCGGAATTTCGTTTACACCCGGGGATTTGTACTTCTTTAATTTCTTTATAGCGATTTCTACTTCTATTCGGTTGGGTTCTGGAATATATGGTTCTGCGGTGTGTATCTCCCTTTCTCCACGCACATTAGTTTTTGACTGCGTGTTAAGCAAATCGTCAAAGAAATCTTTCCATCTATTTAAAATGCTATCTGTAAATGAGACCTGTTCCATCAGCTTTCTTTAATGAGCACGAGGTTGATAGCCTTTCTTAAATTCGTCGATACCTTTATACATGTCCTGAATGTTTTTATTTTTACTATTGTCTTCAAGTTCCTAAATTTTAGCTTTGAAAATATCGCGTTTCTTTGTTCTTAAGAGTTTTGGAAGTTTCCCGTCTGATGTCTGCGTAATTTTGTGTAGTTATTTCATTCGGATTTTGTAGCCAACGTAATTTTGCCTGATTTCTCTTCTCTGCTAGTTCGAACCATGGTTTGTTCCTACGTATTTCTACGTGTCCCAATTATTCTTTTGAGAGAGGATGTTTCGTAAGCAAATAAAAGAATTCAATTGCTGGAATATTTTTTCTCCGTAATCTTAAGGTTACATCTGTTAAGTGAAGAGTATGACATGCGTCAGATTTCTGTAACGATTCCTGTAATGTTATTGAGATTATAATCATTTTGCTCAAAGAGTATTGTTACGTCATACATAATTTATATTTTTTCTTCATAGTTTTTGGGAAGTCATTATTTATATTATTATATTATTATAAAACAATTTTAATGTGGATCTTTGTAGATGCCTAATTAGAAACCTACCAATTATAAATATGCATGTATTCAGATTTCAGAATGTGTTCACGGCTGTGATTTGTAATACTGATAGTACTATTACTTAATCTACATAGCCTAATATATAATATATTCTACAACAGTTGATCAGATTCATCTACCGTAATATGAGTTTCATCTCCCTTCTCTAGAATAAGCCTCAAATCTGCCCACCTCCCAATGTTGAAGACAACCAATGGCGTATTTAGGATTTTGTTTCGAGGGGCTATGCCCAACACAAGGAAGGGAGTGGGCAATTGCCCACCTGAGTTTGAGAATTAAATATATTTTAATTTATACATAAATTGCAGTTATAATTCCAAGAATTGCAGATCGATAAATCCTATATGATATGATACAAAAATTTAGGAGTGAATCTAACCCTTTATTCTATTCATACAAGAAAAAGGAAGCGTCCTCTTGGCCTTCCTAATTTCCCGGGCTAATTATTCCCCCGTTTTGATTTTCTTTAATTCAAACATTTCATTCTTTTAAAAATAACTAAACGATATAATTTTCCCTTTGTTATAATAACTAAAGTCCTGTCATGTTGATATCAGCGCAAGTTAGTGTGGAACACCAATTTCGCTTATCAATTCCTCTTAGTTTTGGTGTTACTGATGATGGCCAACTTGAATCACAACTGACAACGGTCGATAAAGTATGATAGGCGAAATGAAAGAAAGTAACGTCAAGAAAAAGAAACAGAAAAGTAGAAAGGATGAAAGAAAGAACAATTAAGGACGCAGTTCTTACATAGAATGAAATTTGACAAATACAGTATTATTTCTGAACAAAGAGCATAAGAAAATGGAAAGTGAATGACATTCTTAGAAAAGGTAGAAAGGATTATTGTTGTACGTGGAATACGGAAAACTAACAAATTTATTTAGGGGGAGCTTGACCCCAATAGCCTCCTAAATACGCTACTGAAGACAATTCTGCTCCCCTGATCCTTCACAGCATTGTTTTTTAACTTCATAAATATTTTGAAAATCCCTCCCTCCCTCTCTCTCTCTCTCTCTCTCTCTCTCTCTCTCTCTCTCTCTCTCTCTCTCTCTCTCTCTCTATATATATATATATATATATATATATATATATATGGGAACGTCTTACCCGTCCCCCCCAATGTTGAAGACAGATTTGCGCCGATGATATTCACTAAGGGCCAGTCCTACAATCGGCTGAAATCTCTGTGGTACCACTTTCCTCCGGATGTCTTCGTGATAAGTGTCCTACAATCCTTTGATAATCTTCAGGTAGCTGCTAAACCCTTGAAAAGGGGTTGGTAACTTTACAGGTGGTTTTAGCAACTGATAAACGGTTAACAGCAGGTTGTTTGAAGCATTGCAAGCATCGTAATTTTGTCGCTGAGTCTTGCGACTGCATTAGATATTTTAGAAACAACATCTGTTTCGTTTATCATTATTAAAAAAAGAATTTAGTTATTTTTACATTTTACTCAGCGACTAAGCTAGCAATATTTCTATTAATATTAATTCTCTTTAGCTACTCTTCGAAGTAGGTTTAGTGATATTATTATTGAAGTCGGTGGCAACATTAATTTTAGCGAACGGTAAACAAAGCAGATTAACTTCTTATTACAATATTTCACAAATAAACACTACTATTTCTACTGTGCTCTTTAGGTAAGTACAAGTATGATAATTTCATTAAAAATAAATTCTGAAAGATTTATTTGAATAAAATAGAAATATATGTATTTAAAACCGGCAACCGAACGTCATCATAGCTTAACAGCATGCCAAAAGTACCAACATGTGTGTCGAAAAAATGAATGAAATCTTTGAGTTTTACGTCCCACAGTTATGACGGCTAGGCTAAAGGAGACGGTGATGATGAGTGATGAATGAAATGGTGGAAGGAAGAAAGTGGGAGGAAACGGGAGAACCCCGAGAAAACCCACGCACACGGTGTTTGTCCACCACAAAGTTCACTTGGCGGGGGCTGGGATCGAATCCGGGACCCCAAGCACCAGAGATAAATGCTCTACCACTGAGCCACCGCGGCCCCAACATGTGTCGAATTGATCATTATGAAAACGAAGTAGTACAACAATCAATAATTTAATTCTTTCTTCATATTACAATCCTACTACTCAATATATCAATACAAAATACATAATTAATGTTCCAGTTGTTATCAGTTGTTGCAGCTAGAGCATTTACCAGCCAATCAAATGATTCGTTACAATTTGCCTTCGAAATAACTATCTGCAGCAGCACTTATCTATCAGAATGCATTGTAGGACGACCTTCTGATAAAAGTAGCTGAAAACATCCCGAAACCTTTTTCTGGCGGTTAGTAATCAGTAAGTTTATCAGATGATTGTAGGACTGGCCCTAAAGGTAGTATCGAAATGTGTGTAGAGTGCTATCTACCAATCAGCATTGCCAACTCAACATAGGCCTATATAAAAAAAATAAATAAAATGGCAGTATACCCTCAAATCCAATCTTTGAGTATATGTTTTGTAAGCAGTTTTAAAATATGTAATAATAGGTAGTGATGGACGAAGGGAAAAAATCCGACGGGAGGGAAAATATTTTTTGGTTTTAAACCCGTTTTTTAAAATCATATTTTCCCTCCCGAAAAATGGATTTTTATTTTTAAAATGTGAAAATATTAGTCTCAGTTCACGTTTATCGATTACAAACTCAAAATCTTGATCGGTGATTAGTGAACTAATTTAATTTTTTCTTTAAATATAATAATAATAATAATTACTATTTTACCATAATGCATGTTAAAAGTTATTGGAGAAAGGCGCTAGTCAGAATTAGAGATGGGCACTGGATTAAAACCCAATCGTCATTATCCCTCGTCATTTTTGGGTTTTAACCCGGGTTTTTCTTTTTCAGTACAGATGTTGCATGTATTTCAATAATTTTATAGTAAATGTCTGTGCTGGTTCTTACAACAGTTTACATGATATAATGAAACATTAATGTGGTATAAATAAAACTAACACTACACTATATATTACGAGTAGCGTTGCCCTTGTAAATTGGTAACTCCACCTACCCTTTGTACATTTGATAAAAACCCACCTCTGGGTTTAAACCCTGGTAAAACCCAAAAGGTAAACATCCGAATTTTTCCCCATCACTAGTCACAACCAGTGATGAAAAAAAAAAAACATTTAATTTTTTGGCTTCAAATCCAGTTTTAAACCGGGTTTAAACTCAGACGTGGGATTTTATTAAATGTACACTCGTCAAATAAATAAATAAATAAATAAATAAATAAATAAATGGATATATAGTTGTGTTCGTCATATCCTTCAATATTGGACAACTAACCATCACTTGTGGTCACTTGGTGGGTGAATACGAAATGTCTCGAAGAACCTTGGTTTTAATCCACTAAGCAACCAGATGTTCGTTTTCTAAATTAAATGATCTGACAAATACAACTGTTTATTCACTTGTACGGGTGTACAAGGGCAGTTAGTGTTATCAATGTACTAGGGCAACTGTTCTCTCTGATTATACTGCAGTGTTATTTTTATACCACCGTGATATTCATAAAAATCGTAAGAAATACCACAGACATGATTATTCAATTACAATACCATATATCAATGCTGAAAAATAAAAACCCGGTTTAATTTTTTTTTTTTAATGAGGATTAAAACCCAAAAATGCATAGGGTTCAAACATATTCAAGCCATCAGGATTTGGGCCCGCTACGTTTCGACGACACCGTTTCGGCACCAGTTCAGTTCGGCGAAAATTTTATGTAGAAGGGCACACATCCCATTTGATTAACATAAGCGCCGAGCTGAAACGGTGGCGCCGAACTGAGCGGGTCCGTCAGGCTTTAACGCAGCACCTAGTCACAATTAACCACACATGCATTTAATACAAAAGAGAACGCTAAGACTGCGGCTATTCGCCGTGAAAAGCAATCGCAGAAACTTTAAACGTGTTCACCTCGAGTGTTTGTGATTATTACGTGGTGAACTTTTTGGAGTTCCAATTCAAAATAGAATCAATTTCCAACTAACGTATTCATTGATTTTTCGCGTCTGAAATGTAGAATGGTGACGGTTTTCTACATGCTTTCAATATATGCTTTAAATCATGTTCACTTTCACACGCGATCACCTAAGAAAATGCAATGTTACGCATTTGATGTGCAAGATATCTTGATCAAAAGTTGTTAGTACATTCTCCTATCCTTCGACAATAAGGGTATAAAACTAAACTATGATCACTCTGGCAGTTTCTTATACAATTTTTGTCCGTGCATATCTCAGAACGTTTAGTTCCTAGACCCGGACTTAGTGGGCCTATTGGGAAATCTGGGCCTGCAGGAACAGATAATGAAATCTAATTGGAGACTTTCGAAATATGGGCATAGAGAGAAAGGTAAATTATCAGACAAAATATATAATGAAGGAGAGCAGAAGAAATTAAGTACTGTAACAGCAATATTAAAAAGATGGAATTAAAGAGAAGTAGAATGGGTGAGACTACACACTAACTGAAGAATACGATAGGCCAGGGGAAGCGAGAAAGAAGCTTAGTATTAATTCAGACTCTTTAGATCAAATCTGTAACACTTTTGCGAAAAGCAAGTAGCAGCATTTAGCTGCCCGTCTGTCTAATTTTCCTTGAATTAGAGTCATAAAACTATCCACTCTTTCATACAGTGATGTCAAGCAAGAGAGTTCCACACATAATTTTCTCTACCATTCAAGACTACATCTGTATAGCTCAAACGATTGATTCAATTCTAACATTGCAGTTTGGAAACCCACACTTTCTTGTAACATTGTTCTCCATCAAAATGGCGTCCGTAGAAAAACTCACTGTGCGATATTGGAATATTCTTGGTTTATATTTCAAAACTGCTCAGGGTTCTCATAGTCCGAAAATAACATCAAGATTAGCACAAATGCTTGTTGTCCCAGCCTAATGCTGCTATGACACTGTTAGTTTCCTTTATTGTAGTTACTGGTTTAAATAAAATACAGTGATGCACCTATGAAAATATCCTAAATATGGTCCATACCCTCCTCAAAATATTCTAGATATGGCCTATACCCTCCTCAAACAAATCCTGGGTACGGCCCTCTTTGAGACGAACCCCATTCTCAGCTTTTGAACATCCTACTAGAGGCACGCAAACAAAAATGCTCTACATGGTCATAGATCATGATTTTTTAGATATTCTTTGTTCTATCAGATAGTCTTCCAGAATCCAGATATACTTAATTTGCTTACGATTGCTCACTAGATGATCTCCCCAAATAACTCACTTCCATAATTGTTCATCAAAAAAAGTCCTTTTTTTTTTTTTTTTTTTTTTGCGAAGTGTAGGCCTACTCACGCTAATGCTTGATTCACCTCCCGTAATGAAATAAGCGTTTTCACGAAAAGAATTTCATAACATAATCAAAGAAAGCATTTAACCTTATCGATGTATAAGAACGCGCCCCTAGAGTCAGCGGTGCATGAAAACGTGGCTTTCACGGCAGAGTCGCACGGTCCGTACTTACCATGATTTTTTGGCGGAAATTTTGCAACGATTGCTAAATACTGCTTGTAATTTTTTAAGTAAAACGCAAATATTTTAAATAACAATAATTTCTTTTAATAAAAGATAAATAAATTTAAAATAATTCGAAAATCCTCTAGTAGAGGGCAGTAGCTGACTGGCGAGAACCAGCCAATAGCGATATGGATGCGAGCCATGCAACTCTATATTGAAGGGCATGTATTTATGGACTGGAAACGCCTTTACTGGTAGAGTTTGTTGGAACAGACATTTCAAATTGGGTCATGGACAACAAGCCTGGACACATTCCTCAAGTGTCCAGGTTTGTCGCGGTCGATCCCGACAAGCCTGGACACATCTCGTTTTGGGTCGTTGACGACAAGGTTGGACAACGACAAGCCTGGACACATTCCTGAAGGTGTCCAGGCTTGTCGGGATCGACCCCGAGATGCTTTGATATATCTCATTTTGTGTCGCTGACGACAAGGTTGGCCAACGACAAGCTTGGACACAAAAAGTGTCCAGGCTTGTCGTCGTCCAACCTTGGCGCGGTCCCGTTCATGGGAATAGGATTTGTTTGCAAAAACGCATTGCATGATTTTTTTCAAACGTATACAGCATTTGAGATTACATGTATGTTTGTTGTCGTGAGAAGTACCGTACTTGTTCTCTTCACACACGAACATACTCACGTGCGACTTTAGATAGTGTAATCTGAACGCGAAAACGCTGAGCTATGTGTAATGCAAATTAAATTTGTTGATAGATAAGATTTACTGAATATGATATTTTGATACACCTATCGAATAATGTATGTGAAGAAGAAAATTGAGTTAATGTTATAACTTTGTTTCAGATGTGGAACTGAATGAGGATATGAAATGTAGCAGGAAGGGTTGTATTCACTTGGAAAATGTTATATGTTTCTTGAGAACCTACATCATAATAAGCTCTCTTTATCTTTGACTTCAGATATGTTGTACTTTTTAAATATGTGATCGTATTGCTTTACGATTGCGTTTACCTTTAATGTATATATAGGATTTATGAATTTTTTGTCCGTGTGTTTGCGAGATATCGTATCTTTGCTGAGCACCTTTTTTGTATACTCCAGTTGGTATCCTTATGTGGTTCATAAAGAATGCTAGCTAATAATGACCATCTAGTTCAATTTGGTGGGCATTTCTCGTGCAATTGAATCGAGCATGGCTTATTAATAACGACATTACAACGCTATTTACCGCAAAATACTTCTAAACCACACCTACTTTTGATTATATATATATATATATATATATATATATATATATATATATATATATATATATATATATATATATATATATATATATAAATCTTTCAGTTTAACCTCCCAGAAAAATGTCATTTTTCGCTTAAAGGATACATGATTTAAGCTTCAATGCTCTCCCTCCGGAAATCGAACCCAGGACCACGTTCACCACAGGTCCGTGCTAGCTATTAGACAGCTGGGGGAAGGCTAAAAGAACTTAATATCAGAAAGAGGGCCAGGTGGAAAAGCGGCAGAGCGCTTACATTTGGTGTATGGGGTTCCTAGTTCGACTCCCGAATATATTAGTTTATGGTGCCCTTAGCGTAATGGGCATAATCGTGGGACATTACCTAAGTCTGTGGTGGACAACATCGTGTCCGTTGATTCTCCTGGGGTGCTTCCTCTTCACCTCATTATATCATTTCACTTACCTTAATCATCCCTTCATCTTAGCCTAAAAGAGATATTCGTGGGATGTTAAACTGAAAGATTTCATCTTTATCGTTGCACACTTGTTTTTCACGTTCAACGTTAATAACATTCTAGAATTTAGTCGTGTTTCTGTTCTGATTGCTAGCTTTGGAAATTTACATTTTAATAAAAATAAAAGAAACGAAAAATCGTCTTAGACATTCCTTAAGTAGAATTACTTCGAGCAGGAAATCTTAATTTTGTGGCGAGGGCACGTCCCTCATGATACATTTCCTTCTCGACAGAATACTTCGAGAAGTAAGACCAGACGCGACTTCTACAAAAACATTATGAGAAGATCCAATGTCGGACTGAACCCCTTATAAAAGTCATAGAAAAACTCTTCATTCTGTTTGTACTGTTGTATATTAAGGCTATGATGTTCATCAAAAATCGGATGGTACCCGCTAAATCGTGTAATATGGCAACCCGACTTGGAAGCACAAGACATCACATACAATTTTGCCTTCCATTGTACACCTTGTCTCAAAAAGGTTGAGCGCATTCTTTATTGGTGTTTTGAGGCAAAAATTTTCTAAGTCCAGCTTCGGGTATCTTCGGGAAAAAGTAAGCCAGGTTCGAACCTCCAAGCCAGCCTTTGCAATCGGGAAAAAGTTTGCAGATGTGTTTTTCTTCTTTTAAATATAATAAGACTTGTTATCAAGTGTTTAAAAAAGCAACATTGATTGAAATACTTAATGATACAATATTTCGAAACCTTGCACATGCTTGTTTGTCATTTATCTCTCTATACGTAATGGAGCATTTAAATACGTTAATGAATCTTTCCATATGTAAAAGAATGCTCAAAGTTAAGAAATAGAACATAATTATCGCCTGAGTACTAAAATAAAAGTCAAAGTAGAACAGAAACAGCGTTTGTAATGGATATGAATGTCATAATTATCTTGAGATCAGTTATACATCGCTAGAAGCTTAGTTCTAGGAGTCATTGTGTTAGCTCATTGGTAAGCTGTCGGATTTCAAATCATAAGGTTGTGAGTTCGAATCCTATCTGGGTCAATACATTTTTTAAAATTATATTTTCCGCAATGCATGAAAAATTATATAAAATAATTACATTAAAATACATAAGTTGTTTATATATAACATAATAATTGCAGAACATAGTAATTATTATGTTTAAAATATAACATCTGAGATAATTTTCACAGTAGGTCGTTATTATATATGAGAATGTTAAATACAAGTTAGGAAAATCGTTTAATAGCAATAAATAAGTTATGTAGTGTATTTATTTGCAGCTATTTGTCATACAGATTTAACTTCTCAATATTCTCATTACAGTATGTTATTTATATTCGTGAAATACAGTATATTCCTACGGATATAGAAAGTGTATAAACAGAGTATCCAAAGTCGTATCCTGCTTCAAGGCACATAGCTTTTCCCGATCCCCTTAACGTCACGGGAAGAAACACAAATTCTCTTTAGAACGGAATGTCGTTACTTAGAGTCTCATTCGAATACGTTGAATATGCTTTTGTGTATTCATCTCTCTCTCTCTCTCTCTCTCTCTTTCTTTCGCTTTGTTTATGTGTGTGTGTGTGTTGCAGAATATCCCAAGTTGAATACAACATTTGCAAAGTATATGAGCATCATTGTCATCGAATACCAGAAATTGAAAGTCGTGTTTCTTCAGGTTAGGTTTGCGTGTTCATGTTAGCTCACTGGTAGAGTACGGACTTGCCACTGAAGAGGTCTTGAGTTCAAAGCCTACAGCTAATTATCATTCTTTTGTTAGTAGGATTGCACAGAAATCGGATACAAGGAGTGGTTTACTTCTAGAAATATTTTCAGAAGCGTTTAGGTAGCCCTGAAAAGGGCTGTTTTCGGGAGTTAAGGCGGAGTCATTAATATTGTGTCCAAGACCCTTCTGAATTTATTACACGCTCCATTCTTCTGGGCATGGAATCTATTACATGGGTGACAAATCTATCTTCTTCCCCTACCTCCAGCCATGCTTCGGAAACAAGATGCCACAGGTCATCCTGAGTTCTTGGTGGATCTGCCTCAGGCCAACTTTCCCTTAGAGTACGCTTCACTTCTGCTCACATATTTTCCATGAGATTGAGGTCTGCTCCACGAGGCGGCCAGTCGATTAAATCAATCTCAGGGTGCCCTGCGAACCATTCCTGAACCACACGGGAATTATGTATTGGCGACTGGTATTGCTGGAACTGAATTACACCATCAGGCTGAAACAGATGGCACCATGATATTACTGATAATGTCTAAGTACTGAGCATTGTCCAGATGTCCTGCAATTCTATGAAGCTGTCCTGCTTCGCGACTGGAAATCCAACCCCAACATAAAATAGATACATGGCCACTGCGATTGCAAGCAGCCACATATTCATGGTCATATCGGGTGCCTCTCGGACGATACACAAAACGGCGTCCCTCCTTTGATGTTGTGAATATGGATTCATCTGAGAAAACTACGTTTTCCCAATTGAGACCCACATTCGCCTGTGCAAACGCGAGACGGTAAATTTTGTGGTCGTCTGAGAGTTTTTCCTTCACGGCAGCAACACGGCCACGTAACCCAGGTTGACGAAGCCTTCGCAGAGCTGTATGCCTACTACCAGGAAAGAGAGAAGCTTCCCTTATCTGTCTAGACGTCCTTAGTGGGTCTAACCGGGCTTCGTTTACTAATCTCGCATCTTGGGCTTCGGTTGACACATGCGGAGGACCAAGAGATCGTAAATTACCAGTCTGACCTGTAGCACCATATTTCCGAATCCAGTAGATTCCGAATCCAGTATTGCCTTCCTGTAGAGGCCGGGACACCTACTCGCCTGCTAGCTGCAGTTGCAGAATAACCTTCCAACTCCCATAAAGTAATTACTGCTGTACGTCTATCCATAGTTACCAATGTTCTGAGCTGTGAGAAGAAAGCAATAGGTAAAAGCTAGTACCTGACGTGTGATTGGTTACTTGCACGACACGCCTATTGTGGGGAACAGCGTTGCCAGATCTAGCATAATGATGCTAGATCTAGCATAATTTGCATGTCTCTAGCACCTAGCATCTTGCTTTTAGCATCCTGCCCAAATCTAGCATAATTTCAGCAAGTTATCAAAAAGCCGTAAAACCTGGAGAAGTTGGTCGTGGGAAGAAAAAGAACGGCATAAATGTATTCTCTTCCATTGATTCATACACTCGGTAAACCATACAGGCAGTCTTATTTTCCTAAGTATGTTCGGAACGGCTTTGAGCTTTTTTTTTTTTTTTTTTTTTTTGCGGCTCCACCCAGGATTTTCTAATCCTTTAACTCCGAGGCATGGGCGGAGCTATGGGGGCCATTCTCCCCCCAACTTTTTGACAACTTAACCATCTTTACTTCTGACTTCATGATCATATTTATTCCTGAAATGACAGCTCCGAGACCGACCAAAAATCTGCCCCTCCCCCAGCAGACGATTCCCAACTCCGCTTATGCTGCGAAGTAATTTTCTTTCAAAATATGTAAACAAAAACTTTGCATTCATTTATACGATATATACGCCATTGAGTTTGGCAACGACTGCAGTAATTTAGTTGAGTTAAAATTTTGGTGCGTGAAGTATTGAGTTCTATCCATGCATTCTTGCTCTCTGTATATTTTAAGTTACGTTATCGTACCTCAACTTTGTTTTTTTTTTAACTCCTGAATTAGTAATTATGAGGATCTAGCATAATTTGACCGAATCTAGCATAAGTTCGATCAGGTTTTGGAATAATTCCGAGCTGTGAGTCTGGCAACGCTGGTGGCGAACGACTTGGTCAACGACTCGCGAAAGAAATCTGAAAATGGTGCGCCGTAATAATAATAATAAAAACAGTTTTTATAAAGGAATATTAATACATGCGAAAAGCTGTTTAAAGAATGAATTGTTATACTGACTTTACACGTATAAAAACATATACCATATACCAAACAGATTGAGCGATATGATTATAGCTGTTTTGAGACGAACACTTTCGAAGTCCAACATCGGGTGTCTTCGGAAAACAGTAAACTAAAGCTGCTGGTTCGAACCTCCAAAGCCAACCTTAGTAATCGGGAAAAGATGTACAGATATGTTTTTCCTTCTGTTAAATATAATAAGACATGTTGAAATGGTATTAAGTGTAGAAAAAAGTAACATTGATTGAAATACTTAATGAAACAATATTTCGAAACTATGTATTCACACTCTAATTTCGTCATTGTGATTTTCATACGGAAAAGAGCATTTACGTATGAGCTCAGTTATATTTCAGAAGCAGCTTCCGAAAAGCGGTCATGTTAGCTCAGTGGTACACCACCGAGCGTTAAATCGTGAGTTCGATACCCGTTCAGGTGAGATTCCTTTATGATATTCTACTTTCCTCAATGCATGAAAATTATGTAAAATAGTTACATTACAATTCATCAGTTGTATATATATTTTCATATCATCAGTTGTATATATGAGTTGAATATATATATTCATATCATTTCACGACATAAGTAATTCTTATCTTTAAAATATAACATCTGAGGTATTCACAGAACGTCGGTGTGTTATGTGTGAATATTGAATACAAATTTAAAAAATCGTGTAATAGCAATAAATAAGTTATGTAATATATTTATTTGCAGCTACTTTCATCGCAGATAACTTCTCAATATTCGCATTACAGCATTTAGGTAGAGCATATCGAAAATCGGATCGTGGTTCAAGACAAAAAACTAGCT
This sequence comes from Thermobia domestica, assembly GCF_964235325.1. Taxonomy (NCBI): domain Eukaryota; kingdom Metazoa; phylum Arthropoda; class Insecta; order Zygentoma; family Lepismatidae; genus Thermobia; species Thermobia domestica. The sequence goes on from NC_137463.1 coordinate 221,279,328, forward strand.
AGCCCCAAACTGTCACGTAAGAAATTCACGAATCGCAAAAGTAAAGGGAAGAGATTGAGAGCGGTAATTCCTTAATCGCTTTCTCTCAAGTCTCTCTTATCTGCATTTATATATATAAAAGTGTATGTATGTATGTTCCATCATAACTCATGTATGCCTAGAGCAGGGTTTCTCAACCTGGGAGTCGCGGCCCCTAGGGGATCGCGAAGATAGGCGGAAGAGATAAATATAGTTAGAATCTAATACCAGAAATTATTTTTAAATATTATTTTTAATTTTGTTCTGATAGGCATACTTTTATTTTTTATACACACTGTAAAGAACAATAAAAAAATAAGTCTACTGAACATTTTCAAAGGGTGTAGAATTCGTGTTACTATTCGGTTCAAAGTCTCTTGTCATCGCGAATTTTGTCGAGAAATTTGAAGCTTAAAATATACAAAACGATAATCATGCCTGTTGTTCTGTATGGTTGTGAAACATGGTCGCCTACTCTGAGGGAAGAACATAGACTGAAAGTATAAAATATTTGAGAACAAGATCCTTAGACGAATATTCGGACCCAAGAGGAACGGGAATGGGGAATGGCGGAAACTTCATAACGAGGAACTACATAATTTATACGGTTACCCAACATTGTTAGGGTCGTCAAGTCTAGGAGGCTTAGGTGGGCAGGTCAGGTAGCTAGAATGGAAGAAAGTAGAAACGCTTTGAAAGTCTTGACTGGAAGACCAAACGGAAAACGACCATTAGGAAGACCTAGGGGCAGATGGGAGGACAATATTAAGATGGATCTCGCTGAGATAAGAATACAAAGTAGAAACTGGATCCAATTGGCTAAGGATAGAAGTCAGTGTAGAGCTTTTGTGAACGCGGCATTGAACCTTCGGGTTCCATAGGCCATAGAGATAGTTAGTTAGTAAAGTTGTTTAAAAATGAATTTAAATCAAAGAGGTATGATATAAAACTAATGAGAACTGTATATAGAAATACTAGAAAAATACACATGAAACAAAACCTGCACATTGAAATACAATTAAAATTAAAACCTAATGAGATACCTAAGCATGGTGTAATTTCACTAGTGCAGCAATGCCCGGTTCAATCTTCATGACGAATATTATCAAGCCGTTTTCAACTGATAAACGATTTCTTATCTTTGTTTTAATGTTTACCATAAAAAAAAAAAAAAACACTTTCGCACAAGTACGATATAGCAAATGGAATTATTACTTTTAAAGCAGCAATCACCAGACCAGGATATTCTTCTCTCCTCATCAGGCAGAACTTGTCCAAGTCTTCGTTACAGAAAACCAGTTGCAAAGACTTGTCGCATGATCATTATATTATTTGGTCAAGAAGTTGTGGGCTTAGATCGGATACGTTAATGGCCTCTTCAATGAAGGAGTTTAACATACATCTTGAACCAGCACCTTCGTCGTTGGGAATATAGATATTACAGTTACTGTATCCACTGTCAGTGCCGGGCGCCGAAAAGAGGGGCCACACATTTCGGAGGAAGTGTGTTACTCAAGTTAGGAAAGTGCATGTGCACATGTGTAAAATAGAAGATAAAACGTAATAAAATGTGCTCAAAATTAAGGAAAGGTAGGGTTTATTTTGAAAATGTTATTGAGCTTCGTGCCAACCATGGTGGCGCTTCGTAGCTAGTCTGTCGACGTCACTCATATATACGGTGACATCGTACTATACTCTCGCCCCGGGCAATGATTTTCCATGGCACTGTTCACTATAAACAAACAAACAAACAAAAAAAAAGGATTCTACTATTATAGAAATAGGTATGTTGAAAATCCCACAAAAGCTTATTATAAAACAAATTATAAAAGGGTCGCTGGCAAGAGCGTGTGATAAAAGGGGATCGTGATAGGAATTAGATTGAGAACCACTGGCCTAGAGTAATTTTAACCACATTTCTTATAGTTTCAAAAAGAGTGCTGTCGGGTTAGCTATGGTGAATGGGAGGGGGATACATATAAAAGATTGCTAGAAAATGATCGATATTAGATTCATAGTTTTCGGGGTCGCTTAGATAAATAGTGAGACTCTCAATTTCGCTTAACTCCGATTAAGCTCTCATTAGTAGGGATGGGCACGAACGACTTTTCTTTGAAACTCGACTCGACTCGAAACAGACATCTTTGAGGTCTACTCTTGGACTCGGCGCGAAAAATATCTTCCAACTCGACTCGGATTACAGTCAAGTCGAACCAAAACAAGCCAAATCCTGTGTGTAGTCCTACCTAGACAATACATAGACAATAATTATTCTATCATCAATTATACTACTGTTACTACAAATAATAATAATAATAATAATAATAATAATAATAATAATAATAATAATAATAATAATAATAATAATAATAATAATAATTATTATTATTATTACAACACCGTGTACAAACATGAACGATAGATGGTTAGTAAAGGAATACTAAAAGCTAGTTGACTGCCGACGTCGGTAGTCATGAAGTCTACAAGGCAAGGACATCGTTCATTACCCTAAGCTGTAAGCGTCGGTGGACTACAGATGGTCAACTATTAACCTCTCGCCAGAAATTGGTGGCCCCGCAGTGACGATCAGCTGTGGCACCAGTTCCATTTTGAAAACTTTACTACCATTGGCAGAGACGCGATGAAACGCCAACGAACCACAAAATTACTCTCCCAAAATATGTTAAATTGCCTATATCTGTGATTTGTTTATATTTAGATGAGTCAAAAAAACACTAAACAAATACCCCGGGGTGGACGCGAACTATCAATATTACGATTACTAGGCACGTGTTCTTCTGACTTCCCCACGGAAACGATCATAAAAAGCTTGCTTGTTGAAGGATAAATCATTGACGTCTTAATTTAGCCAATCAGACAAACCCCTACATCTCGAGTTCTAGGAGGTCATACCGTGAACCGTTTCAGATTTATTGCTTTCTGGTGGAGTACTATCCATGCGCAAAATTTGAGCATAATAGCCGACATGCATCTTCGGTGCCTCTTATCTTTAGTACAATTTTAACCAGAGATGGTGTGGGTCAATGAAAATTTGATCCACGACCCACCATGACCCACTATGACCCACCACCCAAATGACCCATTGGCCCACTCTGACCCATCAACCATCGTGATCCACTCTGACCCACCACCAACTATGAACCACTCTGAACCATTGCGACCAACTCCGACCCACCAAAACCCATCGACATCAACTCTGATCGCTGACCCACGTCCTCCTCTCCATTGACTAAAGAGATTACACTTGTAATAAAACAAGACTGTGAAATTATCACTTATCGGAGTTTGAATTTCTACCGTCATTGGCTCAAGCACCTCTTTGTTACAATACTGGTGGGTCTGACCTTTACGATATATAATGGCAAAGTGTTTCTCATCTTCCGAATTAAAATGAATTTAAATTTATCATATGTAATTATTTCTTTGTTGCCTTACAGACACATTTCAGTAGAAAATAGGGTGAAATTTAAAAGTTTCGAATCAAGGAAAAGTAGACCAACGTTAAAAAAAAAAAAAAAAAAAGAGAGAGAGAGAGAGAAACTAATTTTCTATATAATTAAGCATGCCGTACTAATTGGAAATGCCCATGTAATTAAGTTTAGAATACAAATTTTATGGCCATTTTTCTCTAACTTTATGGCTTGATTGCCTTATGCTCGGAACGCTCCATATATTAAACACCAGCTTCAGCAATTATAAATAGAAAGCAGTGGGTATAAATTTCAAAAAGAACTTTAGTTTGCATTACTCAATTTTTTTCTCAACTAATATCAATCGTTTTCGATTATTTTTACAAATCAACCCACTACCAATTTCCAATATATAGAAAATGCACCCCCGTCCCCCCGCTCATAAAAGACAATTTTAAAAAATGCCAGGGCATATTCTCTTTATTTTTAATAAAGAGTTATATGCTGAATTTCAGCTCTCAGTTGAACGGCTTGTGAGATACTAAATTTTTCGCAAAAATTCGGACTTCTACTCCCCCTAAGGATATGTATTATAATGAAAGTGACACGCGTATGATAACTTCCCAGTTGGGATTGGAGCCTGATTATATACCAAACGTCAATTCATTTGACTTTGCAATTTGACCGTGATGATTACGCAGACATAGTTACTTCCAATTTTTTATGATACATATCCTTATTTCATATGTTACAGATGATTCAAAAATATTTTTTCAAGCAGTTAGCTCCTCTAGAATCTCACAGGCTGCATCCCAAAATCCAACTCCTACTATCCTATGACAATCCAAAAGTGACTGAACTTTTTTTATTAGGAACAAATGACAAAAGAAAAATGGAGATCTTGAAAGTAAAATGTAGAAAAGCTCGGTGCCCCCAATAACTCCATATTTCTCCGCCCCTTCATTCCGAACTTAAAAATAAAACTTAATTCGAATATGATTAATTAGTGAATTTATTACAGTTAAATTCCACTCACTACATGCTACAGCTACAACTATGTAAGAAAAAATAACAACTGTGAAACATGTTCTGAATTACTATTACATTTCTTACGCTATTATTAAACATATTAGAATAGTAAAAGAGGATTGTTCGTGAAATAGTATATTTGCTCATGATTTTTAACTTTTTCATACGGAAAAAATTAAAATATTATTGAAGTTTTAAAATTTGCACTCTGCAAATATGTTGCCCTCTTGGCAATGGGACTAATGTGGACTAATGGGAAAGGCTGCACTGTTAGCGGCGCTGAAAACTTATGATTCGATTCTAATATCGGTTGATTTCGATATCTTTATGTCGCTACGTAACCACCCTGGGTGCTAATGGGAGCTTAATTGGACTTGAATTGAAAGTAGAGCTATTCACCTAAGCGACCACGAAACTATGGATTCAATAATAATATCGACCCGTTTCTAGCATTTTTGATATGTATCCCGACAGTACTCTTTTTCCAGACTGTAAGAAATATAGTTAAAATTGCTCTAGATATATCAGAATTATGTTGAAACACACACATAAATCCACTTTTATATTCTGTATAAATAAAGAGAGAGTGAGCGAGCGAGAGAGGGCGACTCAAGGCATCACCACTTCTACATTGCAAAAGCATATATCAGGAATTGAATTGAAAATCTATGTAAAGACTTTCTGCTGTGGCATGCTTCATAAGGACAATTCCAGTCTGCTCACGTGACCTTTGGGGTTCATGAATTTTTTTGCGAGCGTTCCGACTTTGGATTCTCTGTTTATACCCTCTGTTTATGCATCGAATAACTTTTCAAGAACATAAATGACATTCTATATTATGAATGTTGAGAATTACTCTCTATATGACAAATAGCTGCAAATAAATACACTACATGATTTATTTATTGCTATTGAACGAGTTTCTTAACTTGTATTTACATCCTCATATATAATACCGACCTACTGTGAAAATTATCTCAGATGTTATATTTTAAACATAATAATTACTATGTTCTGCAATTATTATGTTATATATAAACAACTTATGTATTTTAATGTAATTATTTTATATAATTTTTCATGCATTGCGGAAAATATAATTTTAAAAAAAGTATTGACCCAGATGGGATTCGAACTCACAACCTTATGATTTGAAATCCGACAGCTTACCAATGAGCTAACACAAGGACTTCTAGAACTAAGCTTCTAGCGATGTATAACGGATCTCAAGATAATTATGACATTCATATCCATTACAAACGCTGTTTCTGTTCTACTTTGACTTTTATTTTATTACTCAGGCGATAATTATGTTCTATTTCTTAACTTTGAGCATTCTTTTACATATGGAAAGATTCTTTAACGTATTTAAATGTTCCATTACGTATGGAGAGCTAAATGACAAACAAGCATGTGCTCATATTAATAAAAGGTTTCGAAATATTGTATCATTAAGTATTTCAATCAATGTTGCTTTTTTAAACACTTGGTAATAAGTCTTATTATATTTAAAAGAAGAAAAACACATCTGCAAACTTTTTCCCGATTGCAAAGGCTGGCTTGGAGGTTCGAACCTGGCTTACTTTTTCCCGAAGATACCCGAAGCTGGACTTAGAAAATTTTTGCCTCAAAACACCAATAAAGAATGCGCTCAACCTTTTTGAGACAAGGTGTACATTTCTATAGTTCTCTCCGTATGGCTGCATATACTTTCTAGATAATAAAACATGAAGTTCGTAACCTCGATGAATCGCTACTTCACTAACTACGATCTTATTACGAGCCTTTATATAGTTCTACATTTAATTTTGTTTTCCTTAATAATTACTTATCATTCCACTTCAGAAATCGATCCCAGGATCAAGATAATGAAATTTTTCTAAACTAATTGTTATTTGTGAAGGAAACGAAATATAAAATGAAAGATAAATTAACTTTGAGTTAGTTATGTGTGTATACATGGTAGGTTACTTCATTGGTAGAGCGTTTACCTTTGCTATTAGAGATGTTTGTTCCGTCTCTCTTTAAGTGAATAAAAAACAAACTGTCTTCCTTGCTTTGATTTAACAAAGTATGTATGAAAATGAATTTGAAGACGTCAGGACATGGCAGCTCAGTGCTAGAGTGCTCGCCTATGCTAATACAGATTTGTGAATGTATTTTCTTCTTGTATCATTACAATGAGAATATATAAATCTATATATTATTATTATTAAATAATAATATTGTGAGCAGCAAGACCTTTATAAGATATTTAAAAGCTTACACTTCTTTTATTTTTTGAAAGATGACTACAGGTATCCACTACATCACAAACATTTGTTGAATATCTATATTTTCGTGTCATCAATTATATCCATTCATGACAATCATATCATCTTGACAACCATATCAACAAGACCTATCAACAACCCTTTTCTTTTTCAATATACATATTTCTGCTCAACTATTGCGCCTCTGATCATATATATAAAACAGTTACAGATTGATAATATTATTTTACATCGTTATATCATTCGAATATTCGTAATCAAGAGAAAAAGTTTCTTGTTTCATTCAAGGATTCGCAATCAAGAGAGAAAAGTTTCCTGTTTCATTTGAATTGTGAAAAGTTTTTTTTAGCTTGATAACGGTACCGAACATTCATATTTTGATGGGAGTACGTTACGTTCCCTGTATCAAAGTAGTTTAATTCAAAGTATTGATTTTTCTTTCTCCTATGATCTTCTTCTCAGAAATTGTTTCAAATATTAACTCTTCAAATCTATATCTCCTATAGCCTTTGCAAAATAAATAAATAAAAATATTTTTATTGTATCTTGATCCCAGGCCATTTACTCCGTCACGTTTTGAGGGATGACGTTTTGAGGACATTATCCGGAGAAATGGAAGGAAGGAAGAAATCGGCCTGGGACCTGTAAGTTAGGTACCACCCCGGCATTTGCCTGGTGTGTATGAGGAAAATCCAGCAAAACTTCATTCAGAGTGACTGGCCTAAAAAGAATGATACACTTTTTTGATCGATTGTCACCACCGGGAGCCAAACCCGGAACCGTTCGCACTGAAGGCACATCGTGCTTAAAGTTATTACAGGAAATTTTTCTTTATTATGGATGTTCTTCAATATTGCCCAGGCCCAGAGTAAATGAAGAACGTTTGTAATATAAAAATGAAGTATTTTTTAAATGAACAATGCAGATACGTTAAAATAATAATTTAAAATGGAATTAATTATTCACTGCGACACTCTGCAGTGCCTAATTTCGAATTTATTACTATACTGCATTGAAGACAAACAATGACACGGGAAGCGAAACGTGTCATTCTCAAGCTCACGTAACGATAAGCAAAAGAAACACTGACCTTTCCTATGTACAGAAAATAATATCCAAGAGGTTTGTTCTCGAGAAGATGTTAAAGTTATCAGTGTCACAGGAGTCTCCAATCCGATGTTTTGCTTCCTGTACTGAAAGTTATTTTGTCAAGTGTCTAGTTATTTACAAGTAATATGTATACTAATATTAACGACGTATGGAGTTAAAAGATTCTTATTTGATTACGATGGAATGAAAGCAAAAATTTCACAATAAGCTGTAGGTCTTTTCATCACAGCAAACGAAGAACAGGAATGAGCATGAATTGTACTTCAACTGTTGTGTACGGACTCGGGTTCATCCCAGTTCTTCTTATCTGTTGTTATTATGTCTTATCTAATAACTACTGAGATATAAAACTAGCAACAAAATGTACAAATGCAAGGATTGAAAAACTTGCTAGGAAGATCTAAAGTGAAACCTCAAAATACTATTATTCGGGTAAACTAGTGTTGCCAATGAATCGAGAAACTTCTCGATACGAAAAGAGACAAGTCTCGAATCGATAAGTACATTTTCAAATTCGAGATGATACAGAAACATCCGAGACTCATAGGCAACAATAGTTCACTCAAGTTTTACACTGTTTTAATGTTACATGAGGGATGTATAAAAACTTAATATAAAAACTTAATAATCATGTTTCATCTTGTTTATACATGTCTTATACACTTACGATGAAGATATCAATTCAATAAATTCAAGATCGTACATGTTACGTCCAGATAAATTAATCTTCATTCCTTTATATGATAAACATACACTTCCACTTTGCAAATAAGATACTAATGCACCAATATCAATAAAAACCCTGAAGGATATATATAATAGCATATACCTGAATTATTTGTATAAATACACAATGTTTTGATAACTTTAGAATATGTACATGTACTTTTTACAGTTATATACAAAGAAAAGTATGTAATGGAACTTTATTAAATTACACTTCAAATTGTATTATATTGAAAGGTAAGTTCATTATTGCAAGTTTTACTAACATTTTTATGTATATCATCATTCGGAGTACTACGAAATACTTGCATATCAGAGTGCTTTTCCTATATTCGTTTAGTAAACTCATATCCCTTCTTAAGGTGAAGAAATGGACATTTAGGAAACTATTTCGCATGTTCTGTCCATGGAATATCGTTATCAGTCCAATCTTTTAATCCACCAGCACAATAGAAGCATATAGTTTGGTCTCTTTTGTTCGTGTAAAAAAATCCAGCATCACCTAATTGTTCAGGACGTTGTTTTATTGAAACAGGCCAATGTTCGAATGTTCTTAAACGTAATTCCTTTGTACAATACTGATTATATTGAGGGCTAAAACATAATGGTAATTCTGGCACTTGTTGGAATTGTATCATTTCAGATACAGAATTCAGTCGCAGTTTCATTCTTAATCTCCCACAATTCGTATTTTTCTAATCGTCTGCTTAAATGAAATCTTGCTTACGTTTCTATGTTCAATTATGTCCGAAATCTACAAAAACAAATATTTCCAGTTAATAAGAGTTTGACAATATTATACTGTAACACATGATTTACATAGCCATGTTACTTCAGTAACTGATCAACAGAGACTTATGACACTATGCATACAGATATCTGTACACGCATGCACGGTGGAGAAAGGGGATGACGAAGAGGAAATCATGTTTCATCTTGTTTATACATGTACCATACATTTACGAAGGACCATGATCCTTGGGGTCCGGGTTCGATTCTCGTTGAGAAAGCATTAAGGTATTAAGTTAATTCGATCGTTTCTGTCGTGAAAACGAAAATCAATGCGAAGTGCTATATACGTGAAATTCTTTTTTTCATGCAAGGACATATGCTGCAGAAACCCAAATCTTCATTCAACAATATCACTATTTTTTATTTTCATCATCATCATTACAGTATTCAATCGTCGGCATGCTCCCAATAGCAAACAACATATGTGCGGCACGGAAAGGGACACTAAGACAAACTTAATTCAACTCTAGATCGTAAAGTATCAAATTCGATCCCAGTTCCTACCAAATACTAAAATGTTTAGTAGAGAAGCAAGGTAAAATGTGGATAAAATGATCAAGCAAATTATGTTTTTACAAAATATATCCCTTTATTCAAGCCTCAGCATACACCCAAGTGGTCTTTGTCATTAGCAAACAACATGTGTGCGGTACTAAAACGGACACTAAATTCCAATCTAACGAACATGAACTTCCGTGGAGGTATTGACCCTAAGATCATGAGTTCTGTTCCGCTGATGTGGAAGTCAGTCGAAAATGTTTATACATGTCCCATACGAAGAACCACGGTCGTGCGTTCGATTCCGGCGAAACAGATTCAAAATGAAAGCATACTTAGGGTTCGGGTTCGATTCTCGGTGAGAAAGCATTGAATATTTTAAGACATTAAGTTAATTCGTTCCTTTCTCTTGTGAAACAAAAATCAATAAGAACTGCTATATACGTGAAATTCTTTTTTTCATGCAAGGACTAATTCAATCTCTAAATCGTGAAGTACCAAATTCGATCCCATCGCCCTCCAAAATGGATTTTGTGTACATAATCTTTATATCGTCAGTTAACGAAGCTAGAATCAAGGTTAGTTGTCTGCTTCACTTTCACTCCCACAAATAATAATAATAATAATAATAATAATAATAATAATAATAATAATAATAATAATAATAATAATAATAATAATAATAATAATAATGTGATGCTGTATTTTTAACTTATTTTTGTTTGTTGTTTACGGTCTAAGTTCGATTCCCGTTGAAAACAAACCATATATTCTTTTTTACGTTTTAATATCACTTTGTTCAGCATTAGGTAGTTCAATTATACATACATACAACAAGGTGACCAGAACTGTTACTGTCTAAAACGGGACGCCTACGAATCGGCGACGGGGGGGGGACGACTTCCACATTGCATGTTGGGATTCAGCAGTGTTTTCAATTTACAAAATACACAAGTAAGAATGATAACACAGCGTTTCTAACTTAAGTACTACCCAAAAATACTTTTAACTACTTCAACACTCAGAATTCTCACTCAATTCCCACTTGAATCACAGAACACTCAATTCTTATTTGAATATTCAGAAGTTCTAGGCACGGCGGAACCTTCCCAATCATAAGTGTTGGTACGGAAGAGCGTAGAATTAGTATTGCCCATTTATATTTTGAATAATAATTACGGGACACCTGGGTCATGTTTGCTTAAAAACGGGACATTTAGGTGTCCCGTTTGAGAATCAGAAAAAAATGGGACAACGGTTGAAAGTAAGGGACTGTCCCATCTAAAACGGGACGTCTGGTCACCTTGACATACAATCATTAACACATCTTTCCTAAGCTCGATTAACGTAATTTCATACTTGGTCTATCTGCAAAAGTGATATATATTTTTATTTTCGAAGCTTTTTTGAAATAGAAATCTAATCTATATGCGGGCACTGAGGCTCAGTGATAGAGTGCTCACCCCGAGTTGGATTAATTTTATGGTAAACCACATCGTGTTCATAGTTTCTCTCGGGGCGTTCGATTATACATACAATCATTAACACATCTTTACTAAGTTCGATGAACGTAATTTCATACTTGGCCTATCTGCAAAAGTGACTTTGAATACTAATTAACACATCTTTACTTACATGTGGGAGGCCGGGTTCAATTCTAGAAGAAAGAGAGAGAAAGAGCATTGAACACTTGAAAGCAATATAGTGCTTCAAAATGAAAAGCTTCGAACGATAAATATCATATGCTATACTACAGGGTGACCCAGCGCCAATCAATATATAAATATGCTCTTCGCCAGAGGGCTAAGGGGGTCCAAAATCGCTATCCAATACAAGACGAGACGGAGAGGAAAAATAACTTTTTCGAAATTTTGCCCAGGTACATGCTAGTGCCACGTGAGCGGTACAGTTTCAAACGTTGGTTCATTAGAAACAAAATCAGGTACGAACCAGGGGTAAAAGTGGATGTGAAAAGGTGGGGAACGGTAGTGGGGGGAAATTCAACCCCCAACCTTAAGGACATCCCCCTGGAACCATCCAGAAATTCCTTTTCTTCAGCATCAAAGTGAGTGAGAAATGAAAGTGCGAAATAACAACAAACGTTCGATATAGTGAAGTTCAATCGGTGGTTCGCGACTACCGCGTCTTTCGCGACTGTAATAAAACAATTAATAATAATTGGGCCAAGTGTTAAATTGCATTATCATATCCATTATTTAAATCAAAGTGCCAAAGTGTAATTTAATTTGTACTAGTAAAGTTTCAGTGATATTAATTAAAATCAAGACAATATAATTGCAAGTATCCTTTCATCATAATTTATCAAAATTATCACCATGATTTAAATTTGTATGCTAGAGTTTAAGATAATCTAATTTATTTTTATAATGCCTATACAACATAATAATTTTCGCATTATTAAATTGTACCGGCATTGAGAATACAATTAGAATAAGTCTTTATGTCAGTTTCCCAGAATGTTTTGACCGGAACACTTAACTGTACTGTCCAGTGGTTATATGATCGACTTTGGTAAAATCTCCGAACCGCTATTAAAGCCTAAAGGAGACGTCCAAAACATAGAGGATCGAATTGCGGATTGTCATGAATGTCTAAGCCCTTCTAGGGATCCACAGGACACGAACCACATACAGTAATAATAATATTAATAATATATATATATATATATAGAGAGAGAGAGAGAGAGAGAACCGGTTGTTAAGAAAAAAATAGAATAAAAACACCATCGCCTGTTAAAAGAAATCACCAACTCTCGACTGTTTCTGAGAAAAAGACCCGGGTTCAGTCTTAATGGACATCCTGTATAAATGTAGGAACGCCGCTGGCCGTTCCGTCCTACACTCTGTAAAGAAAAAATAGCGACACCTCAATTCTCAAGCTAACTTATACAGGAAACCATAGTTGCAGCCCGTTAGAAGAGGAATAGAGGGAAACTAAGAGTGGGATAGTTCATTTGCGTTATCTGTGACACCTGTGGTGTACGATATCGCTTGCCAATTGTTTGTGTATCAGTAATATTTTTGCTAGATGATACTGAAAACGTCTCGTAAATCATTGTACTGAGAATTCTGCATTGCATTTGTGATGTGTAGGCTGAGGTAAATGGCATTGTATGATTGTTCTTTCCTTTCTCATTGTTTGGATAGCGTCAAGTAGCTAAATTGTTGTTGTGCAGCGTTGTTTGTGTGTGATATTGTTGCTACATGTGGACTGTAAACAAATAAGATGGGTAAGACATGTGACTTGATGCCATGTGAACAAAACATAATTCTTGCTTTGATCAGCTAAGGCAAATCTGTAAGGAAATAGATGTAATACTGAAAATCCATCATTCTACGGCAGGAAGAGTAATTCACAAGTGGAAACAGCATAGCAAATCGTCCCTTCGTCAACAGTGTGAAAGAAAAAAAGTATCACCCAAAGCAGATTGCTAAATGAAATCAATAGCACTGCAAATTTAAGGAGTGATTTCCCCAAAAATCGCTTCTGTAGTTTGACATGATCTTGGAACTGAAGTTACTCATACAACTGTATTGTCTTGAATGTATGAAGAGGATATTACAAAGAAGAAACCGCGTAGAAAGTCAAAACTGACAAAACATGGAGGACTTCAACATGTAGTTTTGTAAGTCGATATGCAACTTGACACATGACAACTGCAAGCACGTCGTTTTCTTTGTTGAAAATAAGTTTAGAATAGTGGGAAACGATGGTGGTGTGAAGTTGTGGATACGAACAAGCAAGGAACTTGACAAGGATTTTGTTTAAGAGATGCAAATATTCAATTACTGAGTGATTGTATGGGCTTGCTTCACCGTTAAAGATGTCAGAACGATGGATATATGTGAAGAATCGTTTGATGCACGAAAATATCTTCAAATTCTGGTACATAAAGTTCTTACAACAGCTAAAGATGACTTTCTGAAGAAAATTTGGACTACTTTCTTTTCCAGGATGATAATGCTTCATGTCACCGATCGAAAATCGTTAATACGTGGTTCAAGAATGTGACTATTTAGAGACTAATGTGGCCTACAAACTCACCTGACATGAATGCAGTTGATAATTTGTGGATCAATATGAGCAGAAGATTCAATAGACAACTATCTCAAATAGAATGAAATTTAAGGAACAGATAATCCGGGTATTATTCCGTGAAATCGAGATTGCATTTTGCAATAGCTTTCTTAGCAAAAGGCTCCGATGATTTGGTGCTCTCCAGAAAGCCCGTGGTGCACATACAAAATACTAGTTTGGTGTATGGTACTTTCCGATGTTTGCACATAATATGTCTTACCCTTAAGAAATTCAATTTCTTGTTTTCTGCTATTGTTGTTGATTCTTTTTCAGTGTTATGTATAACTCTTCCTATAAACGATTTTGCTCAGAACACACATAGCTACTTATATATGCATAAAAATTCATTCAATTCATGTCAAAAGCCTGAAACTCTGGCGTAAGTATTAAGAATGAACTGCTCATTAGGAATATGCATTGTAATATTATCAGGAATTCATGTAAAAAATGATATTGATTAAAGTATGTTGCAAAAACCATATCCGAGCAAGTGTCGCTATTTTTTCTTTACAGAGTGTATTGCTAATTTTCACAGCTTGTCTTCCCTCATAACAGATGCTCAATACGATCACATTGTGCTGTACGCAGCTAGCGATGTATTTGGATGCACAGCATTACAGGCATCCACAATTGCTCCACTAAATGCTGCAAACTCGGAATCTTTATGGTGTACATCATGGCCTTAAGATGACCCTATAGGGAGAAGTCCAGAGGCGTCAGATTCGGAGATTCTTCCGTGAATTCAGAGACATTAGTCCAGTCAAACTACCGAACGACCTAGAACAAATTGTAACAGAAATGATTTTTGCTGTTTCAGTTTCTATCAAGTACCTTGAATAACATATCAAAATCTACAAAAATCTGACCAGGCAAAATCCGCCATTTTTGGCCGCCATCTTGGATAGTGGGATGAAAATGTGTTTGAACACAAAATTTATTCTAACTTAGCTTCTACAAGGTCATTTTTCAGAAATGTAGTGTCAAAATAGAGAAAATTGAATGCGGATAAAATATTTACATATATCGTAAACGCTTCATAAACAACAATTTTAGGAATTATCCAAGAAATGAATCAAAAGATTGCGATCTTGGCCAATAATTAGATTTTGGGTCATGAGCCACAACATTTTTGAACAGCCTCTAAATCGAGTTTCCGTATATTTTACGGAATAAGCACATCATTCTGAGTTAAGTGGTAGGTTTGGTTTGGCTATAGTTTATGTAGTTATCAAGATATAAGCCGTACAAGAAAATTAGTAATTGCATGAAAAAAATTGGATTTTTTGGATCAGGGGCCACAACAATTTTGGATGGCCTCTAAATCGAGTTTTCGTATTTTTTACGGAATAAGCACATCATACTGAGTTAAGTGATGGCTTTGCTTTGGCTATAGTGTATGTAGTTCTCCAGATCTAAGGCGTACAAGAAAATGTTTGATTAAATGAAATATATTGGATTTTTTGAATGAGGGGCCACAAAAATTTTGAATGGCCTCTAAATCAAGATTTCGTATTTTTTACGGAATAAGAACATCATACTGAGTTAAATGGTAGTTTTGGTTTGGCTATAGTATATGTAGTTACCGAGTTATAAGGCGTATAATAACATTTGTAATTGAATGAAAAACATTGAATATTTTGGATCAGAGGTCAAAAATTTTTAATGGCCTTAAATCAAGATTTCGTATTATTTATGGAATAAGGACATCATACTGAATTAAGTGGTAGCTTTGCTTTGGCTGCACCATATGTAGTTCTCCAGATGTAAGGCGTACAAGAAAATATTTGATTGAATGAAATATATTGGATTTTTTGGATCAGGGATCACAAAAATTTTGAATGGGCCCTAAATCAACGTTTCATATTTTTTGCGGAATAAGCACATCATACTGAGTTAAGTGGTACTTTTGGTTTGGCTACAGTATATGTAGTTCTCCAGATATAAAGCCTACAAGAAAATTTCTGCCTAAAATATATTGGATCTTTTGATCCAAAAATATGGCTGATATAACCACTCAAATTTATAAAATTTACCAAAACTATGGCATTTGAAAACTACATAATAGTAGGAAAGTGTGGAGTGACTCAAAGTACATTTCATCGTCAGTGCACAACAATAATGTAAAACTATTGTTACATTCCCCTGCAGAGCGGAGGTCTCAGGAGCCTTCTTTTCATTTCAGAACTCATTGTTTATTATGTGAGCAAGAAGCAAGGACAAATTGGAAAGGAAAATCGAAAGAAGTTTTCGCAGTTCGAACGCATGAATTTCACGACAGAATTATAGCCGTAGGTAAGGAAAGAAATCACTGGAGCCGTACTGTTAGAGGTAGGTTGGCATTTACAGAAGATTTACCGGCTACATATGCAGTATATCATCAGCAATATAGTGTTAATTTTCAGATTGGGAAGCCTATGCCTCAGCGTTATACGAAGGAAAGACAAGAATCATGTCAAAGAGCACAAGAAGACCTCCCAGAGGAATTAAAAAGCAAGGATTTTTGAATGCTATGCGGTATTTAAGAGAAAATGATAGTGAACAAATTACTGTCTCTGTTCTAGTCAAAATGATGAAAAAGTATCTGGAACAAGAACGATCTGAAGAAGAACCAAATTCAGAGAAATATATAAAGGAGCTCGTTATGGATCATTATGGTGAAGAAATCATTATTACAGATCTGATGGGAAAAGCAAATGTTGTAACATTCAGAAGAACTATAGATTCCATCCTTCAAGAGCATTACAATGCCCCAAAAGAAGATAATCCAGTTTCAGAGAAGATGAGGGTTATTGTCACAGCTGCAAAGCTAATAAGAAATGGCATACGATCAAATCCAATAGATCTTACGGCATACCCATCAACAGAAGAAATGCCATCTCTTGATAAGTGTCTCGAATACCTTCTAGAAACACTGAGAGAATTTCTAGGAACAGTCATTGGGCCAAAAGGAAGTCAAAAGGTTGCTTCGATCAGACAAGCAATTATGCAAGCCACAAGACCAAGAGCCATTACAGCACCATTGCAGATTGGACTTCGAGTACAGATGCATCATCATTTTTGCTCTAAATTCCTCATCGACTCCCTGCACGACAGGTTTCGTTCTTATGCTGAAATCCAAAAATATGAGAGAAGTGCATCGGTTACTAACTGTGACGTCTGTCCTCCCTGGCCAGTTCTTACAATACGTTTCTGGTAATATCGATCGCAATATACGGACTCTTGATGGGCATGGCACATTTTGTGGAATGGAAATGATTGCCACAGTAACTCCCGTACCAGCAGTGACGTCACCGCTTGTAGATCCCAAAAAAGAGTGCTTCAATCAAAGACATAATAAAAAAAGGAAAAATCCCAATAATCACGTACAAAACAGCAAAAAAAAATAAATAAATAAATAAATAAATAAATAAATAAATAAAGGCTTTACTTGTTTTCTCAAGAGCTTAAGGATATTAGTGTGCACGAAAACAATATAAAACTTCTTCCTGATATACTCTGGAAATGTTCACCATTTCTAAAATGTCCCAGACCTGGATGGTCTGCGTTCATACACATGCTTCATAAAGATCCTCCATATTTTTGCTGCCAATGGTGGACATGGACCTAACTGACTAACTTGGATCTTCTCAACATTAACTGAAAGAACTGGAGATTGGCGGCTTCACCCACATAGCCTAAAACAAATACTTCCGTACTTTGCTGCTTCTGGCCATAATCTGTACGTAAAAAAAGTGTTTACCTATTTCTTCAAAATTTGCAGAATCTTAAGGACACTCATTCATGTGTTCACACGAAATTTATGGAAGGATTTCGTGTTGTATGTCGAACGAATGGTTTGTTCACTGATTTGGTTATTGTGCAGGTGCTAATGAGAAGCATTAAAGGAATAGGGGGTCTTACAAGAGGAAGAGGAATAACAAGCGCAGCGACAGCTGTGGGTACACTCCATGATGCCATGCAGTGAAGTGGACAGTACAATGCAGGATTTTACAGGCCTGAAGTATCACAAAGTGATCAAATAAGGAGACTTCGACTGCAAGACAAATACGGGAGACTTTAGACTTTGAAAAACTTTATCATTTCTTCCAGAATATGAACCCGTTTGAGATGGGTGAATCACTAAGAAGTTTAGCATCAGGTATAGTTGCACTTGATTCCGTGAAGTTTATAAATGCGCAGAAATTGAAGATTCGATAATAATGTCAATGCAAGGGGAAAACGTCTGGGAATATACATTTTAACGAAAATAACAATCTGTCACAATGGGCATGAAAACAAGTATATCTGTATAACAGAAGTAATTCTCTTCGATCCTCACATTCTGTTTCAACGCTTGACCATTCTAGTTTTATCACAGATCATCTCTGAAGATCTATTCAAATATGAACTTTCCAGCTACCAAGCTTCCTTGTTTGATGATTCACTCCTCCCTAGAATCGCTAACAAAGCGATGGTAGATGGCATTTGGTCATGTATACTGACGGACAGAAAGAAATGGAAGTATGAATCAAATACATTATACATCCTTGATGGGGGTCCCTTCTATATCATATTCCATGGTGTCGAGGAGATACCTTTTCTGACATTTGGAGTTTTTATGTTCAGAATGTTCAGCGACGTTATAAGCAAGAAATTGTAGTGTTCGATGGATATTCTGGAAAACCATCAACGATATGAAAAAAAGTAAAGGACGTGGGTCACCTGACACTTATCTTAAGCCAGAGATTAACTGAAGAAAGAAAACTTTTAGCAAACCAAAGTAATAAACAAAGGTTTTTGCAATTACTTGGTAATAAACTTGAAGGAGCAGGTTACGACGTCCTCCACTCCAGAGATATCGATGTTTTAATTGTGAAATCCTCTGTAGAAACAGCTACACAACGCAACGTTACTGTTATTGCATATGACAGACATCTTGGTGCTTCATTGTTGCCATGCCAATGCCAATAACCATTCTGTGCTTTTATATCCAGATCCAAAGTCCAACACGCATGGACATCAGGTTTGGGATATCAAAACAGTAAAAATAACCCTTGGAGAAGATTTATATTTGAGTCTCCCATTTGTGTATGCTTTATTAGGTTGTGACACAACTCCGCAACTGTTCAACGTCGGGAAAGGCAATACAATAAAGCTATTGAAACAGCATCATGAGCTAGTATGTTACGCTAAAATTTTCAACAGCGCCACATCTAATGTGCAAAGTATAATTTCAGCTGGAAAGAAAAGTCTGGTAGCTGTTTATGATGGCACTATGTCAGATTCATTAGATACACTGCGATATAAGCGATTTTCCTCTAAAATTGCAAGAAATATGTTTTCCCTACACCCACGATCACTACCACTAACATCTGCTTGGTTTCATAGTCTTAGAGTCTATTTCCAAGTACAAGAATGGATCGGAAGCTCAGTTTTGGCACCGAAACACTGGGGCTGACAAAATATACAAAGTGGTCAATATCTTCCAGTTCTCACGGACATGCAATCTGCACCAGACGCCCCATTTTTTCTTGTATTCGCTGTAGTTGTAGAACCGACTGTTTCATATTATAAACATGGTGTCGAATGTTCTTTAGCGAGCAAAGAATGCCAAGGCGTATCATGTACAAACTATATCACTGAAAATGTTGTATCTGATGGAGATTATGATGAAGACTCATGGAAAGTATTAACTAGAATGAGAAAGATGTGCCAAAAATCATGACCTGTATCGGTAATGAAGATAGTGAAAATGTCTTGTTTTGTATTGATTACTGTTTATTTTCTTCTCTTAATAAGGTTAATAATTTTTCTTTGTTGTGCTGTTGACTATACAATACACTTTTGCATGTATATTGTATAACATTTCATGTAAAATTACTGCTCTTGTATTTGCTTAAGTCAGGGGAAATGTAAAATTACTGCTCTTGTATTTGCTTAAGTCAGGGGAAAATTATGTTTTAATAATAGAATCTTTAATAATATGTTAGAACTTTTTAACAACGTTTTTTCTTACCAAAATCAAATTTAAGAGTTACACAAACTTTGTATTGTGTTTTATTAAACATTTCAAATCTTTACTGTTAACTTTCCTTTTCATTTTATTTGTATTTGCCAATGTTAACATGTTGAAAACTAAATTGACAAGACTTTTGTACAAACATAAATATGTGCAACAGCATTTTAAGAATTTCAGCTCTCGTATTTAAATAAGACTGCATTACATCAATGGTTTTCTACGTTTCCTTGATTTTACTGTTCATTAGCTTAAATTTGACACAAAAACGAAGTTTCTAGCTTAATTCCTTGGGAAGATATTGAGAGAAAAGTATAACTTTTGAAAATGGTTATAACATACCTGTTTACATCAATATCCAAGATGGCGTACCAAAATGGCGGATTTTGCCTGGTCGGATTTTAGTAAACTTTTGATATGTTAGTCAGGACACTTCACAGAGCTCGATACCACACAAAACATTTCTGTTGCAATTTGTTCTACGTTGACCCCTTTTTGTCGTAAATTGACTGGACTACATTGCTAGCACTGCATAAGGAGTGGAGGACACACGTGTCACACATCACTGTTTCACAGGATAGTCATTTTGACCATGGATTATGAGGAGAAAAATATGTCATAATTAGTGATTGGTTTAGTGATAGCAATGATTTATCCAGAATTTTGAACTTAGATGGGTGTTCGAAAAATCTGGGGAGGGGGCTGCAATTTTGTATTCAGGTCGTATACTATTATCGTTTTTTTTTACAAACTTCAATATTCGTTGATGTAACCAACGATTGCATTGGATTTCCTTCCTCAGCCGGAGCCATTTAGCATCGACTTTCTCATGCTTGGTGTGACTTCGAGATGAAATCGTTGGCAATCGATTGATCAAACGTTCTTGTGACGATCACAGCCGTATAAAGGTTGATTTCCATTCAATTTTGCGTTGCGTGCTTTGCATGTAAATTTATCTTGTCGAAAATAATTTGTTTTATTCTATTGGCACTTAAAAACAAGAACTCAAAATCTTTTAAGTAGCAAAATAGCAAGACTTTTAATGGTGCCTTCCCGTTCTGCCTAAAAGCCCTCCAGTACTTTGTAGAAAATATTTTAAATGATTTAAATGGAATTCCCGTTCTGCCTAATCTTTCGAGACGAGGAATTCTGTCCAGAGAGAGATTTCTTCAAGAGAATTTTTCTTTAATAATTATAACAGATTCTGTAAGAAGAATATTTCTTTAAGTTTTATTATAAATTTTAGATGTTATTCTACTTGTTCCTCCAGGAAAAATGACTAGATAGAATTCTGTTATTAACAGTGTTATTCACACCTATTTCAGTAAAAATGAATGATTTTTTTTTTAAAAAAAAAACTACCTACAGAGAAATGGAAAATTGGCTCAGTTGCAAGAAAGTCGTTTGATATTGTAGCTGAAACGAAGATAAAACAAACTTAGTAGTTCACGTCCAACATGCTAAGGCTCGCAGTCAGGGGCGGCTTTAGGATTTTAATTTTGGGTAGGCCCGCTCCCTCGCGTATGGATAGATATGCACATTTGATTGATTAATGACAAGGAGATTACTTTTACAGTAGTGGTTGATGCTGCTTATTAAATAATTATTTACCATTAATATAAAAAGTTGAAAATATATTTACTCTTTATTGTATCTTTTAGTGTGTATATATTTTTCAATTTTTTAGGGTAGGCTTGTGCCTACCTGGCCTATCTGTTAAAACCGCTACTGCTCACAGGAAGTAAAAGGTGCCACAGTTCACACCCTCAAGATATGTTTGGCTTCATATTAAGCAAACAATGCAAAAGGATGCGTAACAAGGCGCTTATTCCCGATTATCTGACCTTTTGATTTGATTGAAACTACAAAACACATACAAGTATTTCAATATTGATATTGATATTTTGTATTGCTGCTATTTACATTGACAATATAAATATGAAAATAGAAGTACATATGATACTATTGCATATAGTATAGAATTATGTATATAAGACAAATCAGCTGATAAGGTGATGCAGAAAAAGGAGTTGTGACGTATAACACTAACATTCTTTCTTAAAAGTCGCCTTATGCATCTTCTTGCATTGTTTACTTTATATATGGCCAAACATGTTTTGAGGATGTGAACTGTGACACCTTTTACGTACTGCGACTCTTAGCATGTTAGAGATGAACTACTGAAAAAGTGAATAAAATCTTGATATGAAATAATTTATTATACCGAATTAAGTTTATTTTATGTTCGTTTCAGCTACAATATCAAATGGCTTTCTTGCAACTGAGTCAATCAATTTTCCGTTTGCCCGCAGTTATTTTTTAAAAAACACATTCATCTATACCAAAATAGATATGAATAACACTGCTGATAAAGAATTGTATCCCCGTCATTTTTCTGAGAAGAACAAGAAGAATAACATCTAAAATTTATGAAGAAACTTGAAAAAGCAGTTATTCTTCTTACAGCCTCTGTCAGAATTATCAAACAGATTATTACGAATGCAGGATAAAATTCAAGAGGACAAACCCTTAAAAAATTCAGACAACATGGACTAAATTCAAACGACAGAATCATAGGCGCAGATTAATAAAAGAATGATTATTTTTTCTTCAGCTGGTATGCATCTAAAATGTTCTGAAATTCTTGACTTTAGGGAAATAACATTTTTTAAAAAATGCTTAAAACTCAATAAAAGGCGAGTAAGTATATATTTTACATTTTGATCTTTGCTAAAAAAATACTTGATCAGTATTCAGAATTAAAATAAATATTTATACATTACTCAAAATAAAAGACTGTTATATGTTAGCATATAAGAACGACTTTTTAAAAAATCAAATAGCATCACAGTTACTTTTCGTAATTAAAATGAATGGTCTTAGTGTACCTAGGTAATATGTTAAACGTATTTCAAACGCGTATGTGTGAAAGTAATTAAAGCTAATCTGCCACTTTATTATAACATTTTTTAAGTTTTATTGAGTTTTCAGCATTTTAAAAGAAAGAAAAATTATTTCAGTTGAAAAAATACAGATAACATTTTAGAATATATGACAATTGAAGGAAAATATACTCTCTCTTTCCCAGTGGGAAAAAATGTAACAATCTGTATATATAGGGCACCGGATAGTGAAGTTAAAATTTTTGTGCGTAACTTAGAAGTAATACTCTCATATTATAGTTGTACTAAATACAGCCCAGTAGTAGTAGGAGATCTAAATATGGATTTTTTGAAAGATATTGATGTAAAGATAAAAACATTATTGGGTACGTTTAATTTAAAACATTTAATAAATAAACCTACTAGGATAACTCCAACCAGTATATCAGCACTAGATCAGATAATTCTAAACTCTGACCACTTGAGCTCAAGGGCGGAAGTGATTAGTACCGGATTTTCTGATCATGAAGCTCAGATTGCTGAAATATGTGATAAACGCTTCTCTGTAACTCAAAAGTGTAAGAAATATAGTGTAAGGACTTCCAAAGTTACAAGGGTATTCAGTAATCAGAATATCAATTACTTCAATTATTTACTTAGTCACGAAACATGGGAAGGTGTACTTTCATTAAACAACGCAAATGATATATATAATGAATTCATAAAAATTTTTGCTTACTATTTTGATATAGCTTTTCCTAAATGAAACTCGTGTTAAAATCCCAGATGAAGGGACAATGGGTTACTCCTGAAGTACTAAAAGCAAGTGCTACAAACATAAATTTACATAAACTTAGTAAGGTTTTTAAAACAGGTTGTGCAAAGTCCTACTATAAATAATATAAAAAAAGGTACAAGGAACTAATTAGAACGACTAAAAGGAACTACTACCAACTTAAACTTGCTTATGCATCGAATAAAACTAAAACCATGTGGAACATTATAAATAAAGAACTAAATGATGGAAAACAGACACCATATGTGGATACAATAATACATGAAGGGAACAGTGTATCAGACCCAAGGGAAAAAGCAGAAATATGTAATATTTTTTTATAAATGTTGTCGCAAAAATTATGGATGATGATAAAGTAAATAAATGTAAACAGAATGGCTACAAAGTAGTTACTGTAAATAATTTTAAGCAAAGTTCAAATAAATGTAAAAAAACAGTCTTTCTACACCCAGTATCAGAAGATGAAATAGCAAATATAATAAAATCTCTCAAAAACAAAAATACAGCTGGAATTGATGAAATCTCAGATAACACTAGTTAACAAAGGTTTTGTTACATAAAAGAAAATACCTGTTCTTAAAGGAACTTTTTGCGCTGAATTCGAATATGCACTCGGTTTTTCTCCATCACGTACGATTTTCCCGTAACAGAGGGATTTTCGGGAAAATCCCTCAAAAATTTCCCTTTTCGTTTATTTTACACCCCAAGATCTTGTCCCCTTGCATATACTAACATAGAAATTATACCTAAGTATACTTTGATTCATATTTAACAAACCCTCCAATTTTCGTAATAATCGCTTGATTCTTTCTAGAGAAATAAATATGTTTGTATGTATACTGTGTGTACTGTTTATTGCACCTTATAGTAATGCTTTCAGATCTCTTAAGTTGAGGTAAAATGTTTTGCTTTATTACCACAAACACATATATAAAATATAATACAATATAATTTACAAGTGTGACAATTTACAATAAACAATAATACAAAGGTACCAAAAGGTCATGAAAAGACAATCAAAACTATCAGAATATATGAAACTTCCATTGGGTTACAAAAACGTACACTACTTCCTTCTTTTGTAAGAAATGTTGCATTCTCTAACAAGACCCCAACAATAGTCCCCCATCATTGAAGGATTCCATCGTCCCTGGTACCTTTTCTCCATTGCCATTATATCTTGGTGGAATCTTTCTCCCTGTTCGTCGCTGAGAGCACCTAGGTTAGCAGGAAAGAAGCTGAGGTGGGAGTGCAAAAAGTGGATTTTTAAAGACACCCTACAACCCAACTCTTTGTATTTCTGTATCATGTCCTGCACGATTTATGTGTAACTCTCAGCTTTGTTATTGCCCAGAAAGTTGCGCACAACACACTTAAATGCTGTCCAGGCAGCTAGCTCAGCACTGTTTAACTTGCTGTCAAAGCTATCATCAAGCATTAATTTCCTAATTTGGGGACCAATAAACACTCCCGCTGAAATCTTAGCATCACTCAGGTTAGGGAACTTATCTCGCAAATACTTGAAACCTTCACCAGATGTGTCCATGGCTTTGACAAAGTTTTTCATAAGTCCTAACTTGATATGAAGTGGCGGTAGTAATATCTTATTAGGATCTACCAAAGGAGCGTATTTGACGTTGCATTCTCCAGGTACGTAATTCACTCTAGGTTCACATTCCTTCACTTCATAATGTTTGTCATCAGCTCGGCTATCCCATAAAAATAAAAAAACATTGGTACTTCGTGTAACCGCACTGCAGTAATAATAAAATACCAACTACCTTGAGATCACAACATATTTGCCAACAATGGTCCTTGTAATTTATAAGATTTAGCAAAGTTGACATGGTGTCATAGGATTCCTTAATCTTCACTGAGTGCGCAAGTGGTATAGAAGGTTTTTTATTTCCATTATGTAAAAGGACAGCTTTAAGGCTGACCTTTGACGCGTCGATAAATAACCTCCATTCTTCTGGAACGTAAGGAATTCCTAGCTCCGCCATCAACCCATTTATATCCGTACATACGCACACATTACCTTGCATTGAGAAATAGCTTGAAAATTGAACATGCCTCTTCCTATACACTGATATGTTCGTTTTTGCATCCAATAAGTTCCACTGCTGGAGCCTTGATCCCAGAAGTTCCGCCTCCTGTTTTGTCAGGTGCAAATCACGGACTAGGTCATTAAGTTCACATTGCCGGATGAAATGTGGCTCGCGAACACAGTCAGGGATGAACGTTGGATCCTTGGATGTACATGTTGATGTCGATGGTTCGTCAAGGTCATGATCATCATCAGAGTCTTTTGGCCATATCTCTTCCCAGTTGGTAGGGGGCTCGAGAAGTGGAAGTTCATCCCCGTGCAGAATAGGTCTAATTGCGGATTTAACGTTGGGATAACTTATTGTGTATTTGCTTTTTTTAGAATGTCCCTTAACTACTGTGAGACAAAAATAACAATCATCCAGATGGTTGGTGGGTTCTCTCCACACCATTGGTACAGCAAATTTCATGAACCTCCGTTTCCCTTTGGCCTATGCAAGTAAAGTGACGTAGCACGACGCACAAATTATGTTGGGTGCCCAAGTTTTGTCCTGATCTCCCACACGACATCCGAAATATATATAATGTGCTAGTTTCACCGATGGCGTAATGGATCTACACTGTCCTTTAACTACAAACTGGCCACACACATAACAAAAACTATTTGGTGAGTTACCTCTTGACGCCATTGTACTGATCACAAACTAAACTTCTGGTCTTAGTTGGGTATAATGCCGTTAAGATCAAACATGAAAGCACTCTTAGCAGCAAAGACAACTTTGAAAGTGAAGTAGTGTTAAACCACACGTCAATATAAAAATGTACAAAACTCCCTCACCAGGTGTCAAGAACACAAGAAAGAAAGAAATGCGCGGGGGAGGGGGGAAACGATACCGTAGTGGAAAATTCAGACTGCATTAGTTCATTGTTGTCAACAATGAGTCTGTATTCCATTCTTTCTTTCTTTTGCATTCTGTTACATTTGATAACAAATATTGATAACCATTTCATGAACAAAACGAAAAAACTTGGAGAATTGTATATATATGTATTAAGATATACATATATTGTACGTTTAAAAAAATATACGTTGGAAGTACATTCTATTTTTATACACGTTTCTAATTTACAGAGAGCAATACAAGTGTGTTGTTTACTATTGTAAATATTCATTTTTATGTCTGTGTTTGTAGTAATAAAGCAAATCGTTTTTACCCCAACTCAGGAGATCTGAAAGCATTACTATCAGGTGCAATAAACAGTGCACACAATATACATACAAATATATTTATTTCTCTAGAAAGAACAAAGCGATTTTTACGAAACTTTTAGGGTTTATTAAATAGAAATCAAGGTATACTTAGGTATAATTTCTATGTTACTATATGTAAGGGGACAGGAGCTAGGGGAATAAAATATCTGAAAAAGGGAAAATTTTGAGGGAATTTCCCGAAAATCCCTCTGTTACGGGAAAACTGTACGTGATGGAGAGAAACCGAGTGCATATTCGAATTCAGCGCAAAAAGTTCCTTTAAGATCAGGTGATTTTTCTCATGTAACAAACAAAAAGTTTAAATTTGTTAACTAGTGTAATTTATTGAAAAGGTGTTTCAATCAGGCGAGAAAACCACTTTGTCATTTAGCAAATATATCACTTACAAATGGCGAGTATCCAGAAAAAGTTAAAAATTGCGAAAGTTAAGCCCTTGTTTAAAAGAGGTGAAAAACAAAATATAAATAACTACCGACCAATATCTCTCCTACCTGTCGTTGGAAAAGTTTTATTGAAAGAAAATGTTATCTCAACAAAACTACATGGCTTCCTTAAAGGTCGATCTGCAAACACGGCAATATTTAATTTCATTGAGAAAGTAAGAAATATTGTAGATAAGAAAGAAAACTGTATAGGAATCTTTCTTGATTTGTATAAAGCTTTCGATACAGTACAACACAGTTTACTTTTGAAGAATCTGGAGAACTGTGGAATACGTGGTAAAGCAAGGGACTGGTTTGGTTCGTGCTTAAAAAATCATAGGCAGGTCGTAGAAATAACGCATAAGAATAATAACATTGTAGAAAGTTATTTATCAGATGAATTATATATAAAACACGGAATTCCACAAGGATCTATTCTAAGGCCATTGCTCTTCCTTTTATATATTAATGATTTTGGTAAAAGCATATCTTCGGCAGATGTTACCCTTTTCGCTGACGATACCACTCTGCTAGTGAGTGAAAAAATGAAAAATTATTGGAACAGAATGCTAGGCAAACACTAAATGACGTATCTCTTTGGATGAAGAACAATAATCTTTTTGTCTTATTCAATATACCCTAACCTATATCTGAACCAAAATAAAATTAACTATACAACACACTGTTCGTTTTTAGGTCTTACTATAGATCATAACCTGATATGGGATTTTCATAAAGTCAGTTATTAATAAATTAAATAAAATATGTAATGCACTAAGGATTATTAGAAAGAAGGTAAATTTAAAATTAGCTAAAACCTTGTACCATTCGTGTTTTAACTCTATTTTGCAATATGGTATCATGTTCTGGGGAAATTCAAGTCAGAAATTTAATGTTTTCAAAATTCAGAAGAAAGTCATAAGAATACTTTGTGATAAGAAGCCGAATTTTTCTTGTAGACATTTATTTAAGGAGGTCAATATACTTCCACTGGATAGTATATATTTGTATCGTCTCTTTTTGTATTTGAAAGAACATTCATCGGTATTCGTAAGGATGTACATAATCATAATACGCGAAATAAGAATGATTTTCATTTGTGTAATCACTGGTCAGCAATGTATCAAAAAGTGTAAGTTATGGTGGTGTTAAGTTGTACAACATGTTGCCTATTGATATAAAGTATGAAGAAAATATGAAAAGGTTCAGACAAAAGTTAAAATCATTTCTATTATTAAATTCTTGTTATACCATTGAGGAGTACATAAATATCATATCGTAATATTACTTTGTTGTACTTATGTAAATTTTTTGTACATATGACGCATGTTACACTTACTTGAGGACATTCCTTGTACTTGTAAGTTCATACAAAAGAAATAAATACAATACAATACAATACTTTCTGTGGATATCCTCCTCACGGTCATTTTGTTTGCGACTGTTAATATTGCTATTTTTTCCTTTTCCACAGTACTAATGTACTTCGTTCACTCTTTCAATTCTTGCTATTATTGTAACCTGATCGATATTCGATACATTCTCTTTTTTTAAAGCTCAACATCGAAAATACAGTACATGCTTTCCGTTAGAAGACTTACACAATGGTACATGCTTATTTCTACGTTAATATTCTACATAAGCATATTTATATGTTTGATTTCTACAAACATAATCGTTTCTTAAATATTACTCTTTCTTTGTGAACAGTAATATTTAAATAATGTATACCCGTAAATTTTCCACTTAAACCTTTTTGCACCATTCTAATTATTAATTTAAAAAAAGCTAATACAGCAGGTGCAAATTAAACCATGCAATCTAAAATAGATTTAAAATATACTTGTATTTTGTGTTATTGCCTCCTGAAAAAGTGTAACACATCAACTATGTTTTTCACGTCTATTTTATTTTATTATTGGGATCAAAAAATCCAATATATTTCAATCAAAAATTTTCTTGTACGTCTTCTATTTAGAGAACTACGTACAGTGTAGCCAAACCCAAACTATCACTCAACTCAGTATGATG
This sequence comes from Thermobia domestica, assembly GCF_964235325.1. Lineage (NCBI taxonomy): Eukaryota > Metazoa > Arthropoda > Insecta > Zygentoma > Lepismatidae > Thermobia > Thermobia domestica. The sequence continues at coordinate 221,308,748 of NC_137463.1, forward strand.
TGCTTATTCCGTTGAAAATACGAAAACAAGATTTATCAGCCGTTCAAAAATTCTATAGCTCCTGATCCAAGACCCAATACATTTCAATCAAAAATTTTCTTGTAAGACTTATGTCTGGAGAGGTACATATAGTGTAGCTATACCCAAGCTATCACTTAACACAGTATGATGTACTTTTTCCGTTTTAAAAAAATTACGAAAACTCGATTTAGGAACCCTTTCAAAAATTTTGTGGACCTTGATCCAAAAAGTAATTATTGGAAAACATCGCAATCTTTTGATCTATTTTTTAAAATCATTCCTAAAAGTTTTGTTTATGAAGTTATTCACCCTACCTTTTCCGTACTCATTTGAAATCATTTTAGTAATTTTTCACAGATGTGCCCTCAATTATTTCCGAAAGTGTATGAGGCTCTTTAGTGTGAATAATAATAGTACTTCCGGTGCTAATTTTCGCCGATACCAAGAGTTTCATCGAATACATGGCTCAAGTAACACTCTGACTAGCCAAATTAAATGCTGACGTGGATAGTTTTAAGTACAACTATTGTTATTCTCTCTTGTTGTTCTGTTGTGTTGGGTGCTCTTGTAGTTCTTGTTGATTTCCTAGGGAAATTATTAATTTCATTAAATATGCTGTAATCATGAGCGGAGCTATGGGGGCAACTTTTTGACAAAAAAATAAAAAATCCACCTACCAAGACCTGTTAAAATTTGCGAGACTGTACGTAAGTCATTCATATTGAAAAATGAGTTATTCATATTAACTCTACACTTGTCTAGGAAGTGGAGGTTCCACAGGTCCGAGATCGACCCAAAGGTCTGCCCCCAGCAGGCAATTCCTAACTCCGGCCATGGCTGTAATATAACTCTTCGATTCCAACGCGATAAAAATACGTTTATGTTATATTTATGTGAATCTTTGTCCAAGTACACTTATGAATTTAATTAGTATACAGTTTTAAAATTTTTATTAGGTTATCTACTAGTTGATCATATTACGCTCAATGAATACACTGACTTTGGCATAATGCCATGGATAAACTTTGTAGTGCAACACTTTGTTTTGTTTTCAAATAGCATACAATAGTGTTCCAGTCACGTAACGGAACAAGTTGAGTTTATCTTGGAATTGTTACATTTGTCGTAGTGCACAAAATGACAATGCCTTTCAATAAGTTTTGAGTTTCATTTTACAAAGCTCTCACATTGGTCAGCACTGAGAGAAAGAAACATATGTGGGGTGCGGAAAAACGCAGGTTACATGTGTAAATCCAGTAGGTTTTGGACTTAACGTACAGCAATCGTATAACTGACGAAGTAAATTTATACACACTTTCCGTATAAGTATTCCGAATAAACGTACTTTCCGTACGAACGAAAGAACTATAGATCATGTAGACCATATATGTAGATGGTCAAGATCTCACATACAGATAAACGTAATGAACATACAGCTGACTTATGTAACATACATATACATATGAAATATATGGAAGACTCTTAGATGTCAGACATCCTGCAACGGCATGATGTAACATTTAAGGTCAGTGTGTATGTTGCATATGGATAACATGTGCTCCGTTATGGATTTCTGTACTGAACATAAGGATACTAAACATATGGAGTCCTAGTTTTCTCATACCAGTACAATATATTGTGCTTATATGATCCGGAAAAGTAAGCTTACTGTCATTGTTAACACCAAGATCTCTGAAAGAGGTGACAGTTTTTATGTTCTTAACACCTATTTTGTAAATGTGGTTTATAGTTTTTTTAAAAGAGAAATCGTAAGAGAAGCACATTTTTCGTTCCAAGGGTTGAGAAGAATTGAAGCATCATATTGAAGAGGAACTTGTCTGTAGAATTTGCAATCATCCGCAAATACATAGAAGAATATTAGTAGAGCTGTTTGTAAACAAAGAAGGCAGATCGTCCATGTATAATAGGAATAGAAATGGAAACAGAACACTGCCTTGAGGAACTCCAGAAGTTACTGGAATAAAGTCACGAAAGTAACCTAAAACTGAAGTTCGTTGTGTCCTATTACTGAGATAGGTTTCTAGAAAGCTACGTAATTTACTATATATATTGAATCTATAACTGAGTTTGTATGTAAGAAGATGATGTGGAAGAGAATCGAAAGCTTTGGACAGGTCCAAATACTAAATGTCGAGTTGAGAATTTTCTGAGATGCTTGAACACACCATCGGACAGAAGAACTGATAAATTAGTAAGACAAGATTTTCCTGGCAAAAAACAGTGTTGGGAGGAGTTTATAAATGGTGCAACAAATTGAAAGAGCCTGTTTTTGATTATATTTTCACAAACAAGTGAGAGTGGCGATAATAAAGAAATAGGTCGATAGACAGACATATCATTTTTATTTTTACCACACTTATAAACAGAAGTGATATTAGCTTTCTTCCAACTGGTAGGAAAGACACCTTTTGCGAAACAACGATTTAATAAATCCGAAAGGGACTGAGAAAGCGAACTAGCAACACTGCGTAGGAAGCAAGTATAGATATTATCTAGCCCTAAGGCGCGCTGTTGGGGCAATGAAAAGATAAGAGAAAGTACTTTGGTCGGTGTGATACTGATAGAAGACAGACTCACAAGGGAGGGTCACGAAGTTGCTCCACTGAGATCCGAACGAGACAATTGTGTTTGCATTTGATATGTTATTACTAGACGAATCCCAAAATTGTACTGCCATAGGACGAGATATCAAGAGTTACAACATATTTTGTAATATAAAAGCTACAAAAAATACCTGGCAGAATAGTTTGAACCGGGTCATTTGTTCGGAAATGGTTGGGTAAACAGAAAACACGACGAACACGTATCCCATCGTTATCAAGGACATACTTTTTGGGTTAAAAAATTGCCCCAGGGTCTCCAGCAGGGTCCGAGACGGGGTCAAACTCAAAAGTTTCAAATGGCAAGAGGGGTTAAGTAGCACATCGTTTGAAAGTTATTGTAAAATGAAAGAAAATAGAGTAAGTCTCAATTCTCTACGACAACCCTGTACAAAATGGCGGCGGGGCAAAATGTAGATGAAAACTTAATTGAAAAGTCTATGGCCACCCCTATAAATCGGAAACGATGACAAAAATGTGGAAAGGATGTGTGGCATTATTTTCAAAGTACAACGATTTAAGTTAAAGCGTCTTGTCCCAGGCCCCCACAGGGACCCAGGTAGGGTCCAACTAAAAGATTTCAAATGATAGGCGAGGTAAGTAGCACATCGTTACTAGGGTGGTGGCACTTGAGGCAATTTTTTGACCTACTGTGCATGCGCAAAATGTTCCGACTCAAGTTCCAGTACCTGTTCCGGTTCCTAGGGAGCAGACTACGCGCAAAGAGTAGCCTTTTATGACTATGAACACCACCGGACAACGCAGAAACATTACAAACACCAGCAAGACTATGAATGACCATGACACTACCGGCAGTGTTTTTTCAACCATTATATAACATCAGATATGTACTCGTTCTCTTTTACGATCACTTTTTTATCAATGGCAGCATACTAGAGCAGAGATTAAACAATAACAACAGCATTTAACAATAGAGCATACGTCTGGTTAGTCACACACACACACACACAGACACACACATTACCACATTGTTCACGGAGCACTTGGTAGCGCATGCCCAATAAAATTACGGTTCCAAGTAAGTTAAAATAACAGGAATGCGCAGAAACATTACAGTTCCGTTTCCGACTCGCTGTATATAGTATATAGAGCGAATATCATCTATGCTTTTACCCAGGCCTACGTACTTTTATGACAATTTTAGTTTTTAGAGACTTTTAGGGCCACTTTTTCATTCCCTAAATCACATACAATTGCTAGCCGTATTACACTTCCTGGTGTGAAAAAAGAGTATGGCAACATAGTAGAGCAGAGATTTTGAAAAATATCGCTGTAGTTTCTCAGTGGTTCGCTCTCAGTTCGAATGTTGTCTTATTTAGGTTATCCGGCATATTCGTGGGACGTAAAATTTAAAAATTGCATTTCGGCTCACTCGCCACACACATACACACACACACACATACAAGCACACACACACACACGGTTTACGGAGCACTTGGTGGCTGATGCGCAGTTCCAATTTAGTAGAAATTACACTCATGCGCAGAATAATTTTATTTACAACTTCCACTTCCGATTCCAGTTAAACACAGTAGCAGCAGCCGCTATGACAACATGCGAAACCTATGGCATATTTCGCGACCCTAGAGAGGAATACAAGGAACACACATTCCAACTGCCAGTCTAGAAAGGCTATGACAGCATGCAGAAATGCAAAAGCGGCGCCTAAATAACATACAAAGTCCGTTTTACTCGTTCACTATTTTACGACGAAAATATTGAAGCAGAGATTAACACGCATACAGTTTACGGAGCACTTCATGGCGTATGTGCAGTAAAATTAAAGTTCCAATTTCACTAACACCTCGATGTCTTCCCAGAGAACTGTGGTGCTTTCAGTGATGAACACGGCGAGAGATTTCATAGGGATATTTCTCTCATGGAACATCGATACAGGGGTCGGTGGACAGCTGCAATGTTGGCTGGCTTCTGCTGGACGCTACAGAGCAGTGTTGGGCAAAATCAATTGAAATCAATTGCAATTGATCAATCAATTGAAAGTAATTGCTCTGAAAATCAATTGTAATTGATTTCAATTGCAATTGATTTCAATTTGTAATTGACAATTAATTTCAATTGCAATTGAATTCAATCATAAAATTTGCAATTAAATTTTCGTCAATTGTTAATTGTTAATTGGTCACCAGGCAATTGAAACTTTTAATTGTAAATTGTCAATCGCAAAGGGTGCAATTGAAACATTTAATTGTTAATTGCAATTGACAATTGAAACTTATAATTGTTAATTGTAATTGTTAATTGCAATTGAAATCAGCAATTAAAACTGAAGATAAGAAGATGTGTGTATATTGTGTTGTTCACTTGTTACTATTTTACATACTTCAAATAAGGTACTTACAAGAAATGCTGGATAACTACCATCCCTTTGTCCCCCTAGGAAGAAAGCCGTGAAACTAAGTATTTTTAAAATATATTATGTTTATGGTTCTATCCCCCTCGAAAGAACTCTATATGCCCGTCATGCATACAATAGGGATGGGCACGAGCGAGTTCGAGCGAGTTTTCTTTAAAACTCGACTCGACTCGAAGCAGACATCTTTAAGCTCGGGTCGAGAACTTGGCTCGAAAAATTTCCCCCAACTCGACTCGAGTTTGTATCGAGTATCCAGTCGAGTCGAGCCAAAAAGAGCCAATTTGAGCTAAATCCTTTGTGTAGTTCCAAGTACTACTCTCTTCAAGTATCCTACATAGACAATATAATTATCAATGATACTACTACTACTACTATAACTGATTATTATTATTATAACACCGTGTATAAACACGAAATATAGGCGGTTTGTATCCGAATACTAAAAACTAGTTGACTGTGGATCTCGGTCGTCAAGAAATCTTCAGGAGGCAGGAACATCGGTCACGAGGTTCTAGGTTTGAGTTCAGGAGAAGCAAGTATTCGCGCTCGAACCAATAATTGTTAAAAGTTATAGGACTCCAGCCAAACATGTTCAAAACTGCTCGACCTGGGTTTAGGGTTGTCAACAACTCAAGCGGCTCGCTCACAGCTCATTCACTTATCAAGCCGAAACGAGAAGTGAACCGAGCCAACAGCTCACCCAATCGAGCCAGTTTGAACCGATGGCTCACTCGAGCCGAACCGAACCGAGTTGATTTCTTATCCCAACCATTAGCTCAGTCAATCTGACTCGAACCCAGCCGATGGACTCGTTTCAACGGAGCTGGTTCGAGCCATTGGCTCCAATCGAGCCGAGTCGATGACTCGTCCCTACCGAGCCGGCTCAAGCCATCGGCTCAATTGAGCCCAGTCAATGGGTCATCCCAACCATGCCAGCTCAAGCTGTTCGCTCAGTTAAACCGAGCCGAGCCGGTTGACATCATTATCCCGGTTGGACTTCTACTTTGGCTAAAAAATTGGACCGTGCAGTTCTCAACCTTGATGGTAAGAACTACATTATATACTAATATTGGTGCTCACGGCATCATTAACTTGTTCCGCCAACAACGAATTTCGAGGTACTTTGTTTTGCGTCTTTTGTGTGTGTTTTGTATCGTTTTGTGCGCTTATTCTCACATTTTGTGCGTCACCGGAAGTGGGTCAAAATGGGCCTACAAATGTGGCGGAACAAGTTATTGCTGTTCCGCCACCAATGAATTTCGAGGTCGTTTCCTTCACATCGTTTTGTGGGTCTACTTCCACGTTTTGTGCGTCATATGAAGTGGGTTAAAATGAGTCCCTAAGGTGGGACGAAAATGAATCAATTTTCCGTAACCAACGAATTTCGAGGTCGCTTCTTTCGCATCGTTTACTGCCAGTTTCTTGCCGTTTTGAGCGCATATTTTCACGTTTCGTGCGGCACCGGAAGTGGGTCAAAATGGGCTTCCAAGATGGGACGAAAATGACCGAGTTCCGCCACTATCGAATTTCGAGGTCGTTAATTTCACATCGCGGACTCTTTTGTGTGCCTATTTCGACGTTTTGTGCGTCACTGGAAGACGGCCACAATGGGCTTCGAAGGTGGGACGAAAATGACCCATTGCTCCGCCACTACCGAATTTCGAGGTCCTTCCTTTCGCATCGACTAGTGAATGTTTCGTACAGTTTCGTGCCCCTATTTCCACGTTTTGTGCGTCACCAGAAGTGTGTCAAAATGGGCCTCCAAAGTGTGATGAAAATGACCCACTGTTCCGCCACTATCGAATTTCTAGGTCGTTTCTTTTGCACCGTTTAGTGCCTATTTTTAAAAAAGTTTTCTGTGCCTCTTGTGCGTCACCGGAAGAGAGTTAAACGGGCCTTCAAAGTGGGAGTTAAATGACTCACTGCTCCATCACTACCGAATTTCGAGGCCCTTCTCTTCGCATTGAGTGCCTGTTTTGTGCCGTTTTGTGCTCCTATTTCCACGTTTTGTGTGTCACCAGAAGTGTGTTACGATGAGCCTCCAAGGTGTGACGAAAATGACCCACTGTTCCGACACTATCTAATTTCTAGATCGTTTCTTTCGCATCGCTTAGTGCCTTTTTTTTAAAGTTTTCTGCACCTATTTCTCGTCTTCTGTATCACCCGAGGTGAGTTAAACGGGCCTTTAAAGTAGGAGTCAAAATGGGCTTCGAAGGTGGGACAAAAATGACCCATTGCTCCGCCACTACCGAATTTCGAGGTCCTTCCTTTCGCATCGACTAGTGAATGTTTCGTGCCGTTTCGTGCCGTATTTCCACGTTTTGTAAGTCACCAGAAGTGGGTCAAAATGGGCCTCCAAAGTGTAATGAAAATGGCTCACTGTTCCGCCACTATCGAATTTTGCGTCGTTTCTTTCGCATCGTTAATGCCTGTTTTGTACGTTTCGTGCATCACCGGAAGTGGGTCAAAATGGACCTACGAATATAACGAAACAAGTTAATGCTGTTCCGTCACCAACGAATTTTTAGGACGTTTCCTTCACATCGTTTAGTGTGTATTTTATGCCGTTCTGTTCGCCTACTTCCACGTTTTGAGCATCACCAGAAATGCGTCAAAATGGTCCATCAAGGTGTGAAGAAAACGAGCCATTGTTCCGCCACAATCGAATTTGAATCGAATTTCGCATCGTATAATGCCTGTTTTGTACAGTTTTGTACTCCTATTTCCACTTTAGTGCGACAACGAAAATGGGTCAAAATGGCCTACAAATATAGCAGAATAACTTAATGCTGTTCCGTCACCATCGAATGTCGAGGTCGTTTCCTTCACATTTTTACGCATGATTTGTGTCGCTTTATGCATCAGTAGAAGTGGGTCAAAATGGGCCTTGAAAGTGGGATGAATATGTCTTTTTCTGCCATATTTGTAGGTCCTCTTTGACCCACTTTCGGTGGCGCACAAAACGTGAAAATATGCACAGAAACCGTACAAAACATGCACTAAACAATACGAAAAAAGCGACCTCGAAATTCGATACTGGTGGGACAGTGGGTCATTTTTCTTCCCACACTGAATGCCCATTTTGACCCACTACCATTGATTCACAAAACGTGGAAATAGGCTTACAAAACGGTATAAAACACGCACAAGGCGATGTGAAGGAAACGACCTCGAAATCGTTCCTGATGGAACAGCATTAACATTTCCATATTTGTAGGATAACATTGACCCATTTCCGGTGACGCACAAAACGTAGAAATAGGCACACAAAACGACACAAAAATAGAAATTTAGCTTAATTACATGGAAATTTTAAGTTGGTACGATACGCTTAATTATATGGAAAATTTTATACATTTTTCCTTTACGTTGATTTGGGACCTTCAAATTTTATTCTGTTTTCCACTGAAAAGTATATATAATTCAACAAGGAAATAATTATCAATGATAATTATAATAATTATCTATATAATTGAATTCATTGTAATTTGGTCCATGACAAACACTTTACCATTTCGTACTAGCTGTTATGCCCTTTCTTCGCACGGATCAGATAAAATACCAAAGTAAACAAACTGAATAACGGGAGAACAATTAAGAAACATTTCTAAAATTGGATATATTTTGTGTGAATATATATCCAACAACGTATATGTGTTTTCATTGGGAAGGCCGATAGGGGCTGAATTTGAACGTAAACTATATCGGGGGTGTCACTATACATCTGAGCAACCCCGATAAATATGGATTCGACACAAATATTGGTCATTTTCTACTATTTTTACATGTCCCGGTGAACGCCCCCTCAGACCCCCTTGGTTCGAATTATAAAAAAAATCTCCTTTGGCCCCCAGTCCATACCGCGAAGACTATGAATGTGACACTAACATCTGCCATTTTCTACTACTTTTACATATCCTGGTAAAAGCCCCTATGATTCTCTGGTTCCAATTTTGAAAAAAAAAAAAAAAACAAAACAAAACAACAACAACAACAACAACAACGCCCTTGGCCCGCAGCCGATGGGGGCTGTACTTGGAAGTCAACGCCTGTGGAAGTATCACCTTTCATCTCAGCGACAGCGAAAACTATGAATTTGACACTAATATCGGTCATTTTCCATTATTTTTACATGTCTCGCAATTCTCCTTCCCCGGTGACTCCCGGCCCGCATACAATGGTGGTTAAATTTGAAAATCATCTCTAATGAAAGTATCACCATTGATCTCAGCGACCGTAAAAACTACGGATTTGACACTAATGTCGGTCATTGTGGACTATTTTTACAATTTTCGTGATCCCCTTTATAATGCCCCGTTCCTTAGCTGATGGGAGCTAAATGTGAATGTAAACGCGGTCTTGAGTTTCACCATTGAGCTCAGCGATCCTGAAAACTATGGATTTGACATTAATATAGGTCATTTTCGATTATTTTTACATGTCTCGGAATTCCCCCCTCTGGTGACCTAAAGCCCGCATACAACGGTGGATGAATTTGAAAGTTATCGCTAATGTTAGTGTCACCATTGATCTCACCGACCGCGAAAACTATGGATTTGACACTAATATGGGTCATTTTGGATTACTTTTATGTTTCGGTATCCCCCCTGTTGACCCCCGGTCCGCAGCCGAATAGGGTGAATTTGGAAGTTAATGCGATCGGAGTTTCACCATTTATCTCAGCAACCGCGAAAACTATGAAATCGACACGAATATCGGTCATTTTCTACTACTTTTATATGTTCCGAGAAACGCCCCCCTGAGACCCCCTGGTTCGAATTTTGTCAAAAACGCTTCGCCTTGGTTTGGGACCTAAGCCAAGGTACCCGTGACCAAAATTTGGTTACTCTGGCCCCAGGCCGGACCCGGTAAACGTCCCCTTGAGACCCCCCCAGTTCGAAATTTTAAATAAACCCTCTTCGTCTTGATCTGGGGCCTAGACCAAGATACCCGTGACCAAATTTTGAAAAGTTTCGGTCCACTCATCTGGTCCACAGGCCCCACAAAGATAGACAGACAGACACAAACAAACTCTTTATTTTATTTATATTAGAAAGGTCAGATCAGCCGTTATTGTTATAGAGCGGTGATTGAGTGATTGATCGTAAAAATTCAAAATCCGATGAGTGGTAATTTCATAGGCTTGTTTTGTTAAAAGTTTAAACTCTTTAGTCAGTAGAGAAAAGGGCGTGAATCATAGGTCAGAGTTGATGACAATGGGTTTTGTTGCGTCTGTGGGTCACAGTGGGTGAGAGTGGTTCATGGTGGGTGGTGGGTCAGAGTGGGTCACGATTGGTCGTGGGTCACGATGGGTGGTGAGTCAATTGGTGGTGGCTAAAGTTTTCATTGCCCCACGCCCTCTCTGAACTACGGTGTTGAAAATTAATCTATGAAAATCAATTGCAATTAATCAATCAATTGAAAGTAATTGCTCTGGAAATCAATTGCAATTGAATTAATTGCCAATTAATTTCAATTGCAATTGCATGACTGAATTCAATTGCAATTACTTTCCACTGCAATTACTTTCAATCAATTGATTAATTGCAATTGATTCTCCATTATTAATGGCCAACTGCAATTAACAATTAACCATTACTTATTTCAATTGTTAATTGCAATTACCAATTAAATTTACAGATTAATTGTTAATTGTTAATTCAATTGAAATTTGCCCAACACTGCTACAGAAGGATGCTCGAGACACAACCTACAAGAGGAAGGCAAAGAAACGGCGCATTCATTGAAAGTGAGCGCATTCATTTATCCTAAGCAAAAATTTGTGCACAATTTACTTTTGTGCAGCAATAATGAAGGTCCGAGGACCAATTTATTTTTTTGGCCAAAAATGTAGTAGACAGGAAATTTGCGGTATTTCAGATCAAAGGATAATATTTATTCTCAGTTCGGTCCTCCTGATGGCACATATTGTTGCCAGTCTTAGAATAACTTTTCCAGCATTCTTTCCAGTTATTTATTGCAGGATTGCCAGCTGTAGGCAGAAAAAAGTCGGAATTTTGCAGAAAGGGAATTTTTCATGCAATATTTCAGTACATAAAATCTCCCACCCAGTACAGATTACCGAAATGATAGTTACATTGTCTGAATGTATTGTCCTATAGTTCTGTTTGGCATACGGAAGTCAATATTACATTTTTAATGTACATGTTGTAAAGGTAGGGAAAATTTCGGCATTTCGGTAGAAGGGATAATATTTTTTCACAGTTCGGCTCGCTTCAATCATGACGACATTTGCAGAAAACATTCCCAATATTGACAGGTTACTTTTCAAATATAAATTATAATTTTACTATTGCAGGGTAGCCAGTAAAAATAAACAAGTGGGATTTTCCTCTAACAAAAGGCATATTTTCGAATATATGGGTATATAATTTCCCAATGGTACCGGTTACCGGAACGATTGTTAAATTTGCAGAAAATACGGTCATCGACGAATAGAAAGAGGTATAACACATTCCGCAACGATAAATAGGGACGTAATTATACGTTTCTGAGTAAAACCTAACAAAATAAATGTGAAAAACATGAATTTTAAAGGTAAATTCCACATTTACTGGCAACCCTGAGCTACCAGCTAATTTTTAGTGTGATATTCGTGTTCAGCGCCTGGAAATCTATAAAGATTGGCTACTTTCGTTTGTGTAAAAAATTCACTGTATACCAGTGTTATTACTAAAGAAAGCACTTTAAACTAAGATGCCACCCTACATTATGTAAGGGTGACATATTCAGGAATAATAATAATAATAATAATAATAATAATAATAATAATAATAATAATAATAATAATAATAATAATAATAATAATAATAATAATATCATGATTAATATGAATATTATTATATATGAATGTCTTTGGAGCGCCGAAATTATGTGACACGAATCATTACATGCAGAGGTTTAAGATGAGTGATCATAGGGGATTAAGAAGCAGGATTTTCCTGTCTGACTCTCTAACGTAAAAATTATGTGCTGAAGGTAAGAAGCATAATCATTCTACAATTGGTTGCTTTTACGTAGAATATCATTTATTTGAGTTCTCCTCTTTCGGGCTACTTACCTCATGTGGTAAATTCAAAACAATTTCAATTTAAGACAAATACATTGTAAAACTTTTCCGTAATTAAATATATATAGGGAAAATTAAACATTTAATAGGGAAATCTGTTATCAAAGTGTCCAAAAAATAGATAGAATACTATCTAGTGATAAACATTGTGAAACTTTATAAAATTATCCAAATTATAATTAACATTTACTGGTAAACATTCGTTATGCACCAGTGAGCATGTAGTGAGAAGTGAGCACAGGGGAAATAATTACTAAACTGTTTGCAAACAAAAATTAGGGACACTAATGCAAGTGCGACAACGATATTGTTTTTTGTATCGTTATGAGCTTTACACATATGTTACAATTTGATCCTTTCCCAAATAAAAAAAGTAAAATAACCATAGTAATAAAAAAGATAATTACACTTCTATGGGGCTCGAACCAACTACCTCCGGCATAGAGGATCTTTGCTTTAACTAATTGAGCTATGTCCTTTCTTACGTGAAATGAACCTCCTGTACGATAAACACGATTTTCATTATGATCGTGCTACCAATTCGTCCTTTTCGATAGGAATATCAACATTTCTCTCAATGACATAGATGTCGCTTCTTTGTGTTGAACTGCAGAATTCCCTCGCTTTCTTGAAAATTTTCCGCTTTAGCATAGTTGGCAATTTTTGTGATTTCGGCCGATTTAATTTTTTTTGCTTCTAATTTATTTATTTTAAGCTAATATCTAACATAAATATTAAAAACGGGTTTGTTATCAACCTTTTTTGCTGGGGAAACCTTCCAAAAATTCGAATATATAAAGAAAACGGAGATAGTTTCAAATATACTTCAGAATAAAGAGACGCGTCATTTATTTTGCTCACAGTTGTGCCTGTGGCTAATTTTGGTAACTATCGGTCCACTCGTCTGGTCTCCAGACCGCACACAGACAGACAAACACACATAGAAACTCTTTATATTATTTATGTTAGATTATTTTTTTCTGACGATTTGTTCCTTAAGTTAGCTCCAGGAGTCAAGAGTAACCTCTGCCCCTACATCGTGAAGTGAAAAATCTTGAGATGAGTGCGTATAATTGTTTGAATTTAGATGGCAAACGTCACCGATTATTTGAAAGTGAATATGGGAGATCTATGAAATAAAGTAAATAGACGCGCGTCATTTTGTTGGAAAATTACATGGCGAGCAGATTTTATCTGATCCTAAACGGTTATCTTCAAATATACACAGTTAAAGGAGCACTCTGATTAGCCAAATTCAAAAGACCTCAATGATTTATCCCTTTACAAGCGACGTTTTCTTCATCGCCTCGGTGGCCAAGTCGAAAGAGCACTCGCCTAGTAATAAAAGCGTTATTGGTTCGCGCCCACCCCTGGATGCTTTTTTTTTTTTTTACTTTAAAAGTGTTTCTGACAGCTTAATGTAAACAAATTACGCAGTTAGGCGATTTAACATAATTTGTCGAGTAATTTTTGTGGTTCATTGGCGTTTCGTCGCATCTGGTGGTTTAATTTTCAAAACGGAAGTGGGGCCACCGCGAACCATTGCTGCGGGGCCACCAATTTTTGGCGAGATGTCGCTAGTTGGCCATCGGTGGTCGACTGATGTTTACGGCATGAGGAATGTACGATAAGCTAACTTTAGGAACAATTCGTCAGAAAAAATAATCCAATATAAATAAAATAGAAAGCTTATTTGTGTCTTTGTCTGTCTGTGTGCGGCCTGAGGACCAGACGAGTAGTTCGGCATTTACCAAAATTTGGTCACAGGTACCTTAGTCCAGACCACAGATCAAGACGAAACCTTTTTTTTTAAATTTCGAGCAAAGGGGTCTCAGGGGAGGCAGGCGTTTAACGGGATCGACCTGGGAAACAAACAAGTTGACTGAGAGCTATCATATTTTGGACACGGATATCTTGGGCAAGGCCCCAGACCAAAGCGAAACATTTTTATCAAAATCCGAAATAGGGGGGTCTCACGGGGACGTTTACCGGGACCTACCTGGGGACCAGACAAGTTGAACGAGAGTTATCAAATTTTGGTCGCGGATACCTTGGTCCAGACCCCAGACCATGGTAGAAATAAGACAAGGTAAGTCCATCAGCGGACGCGTTTTCGTCCTACTCGCGCATTGACGTCACCTTCGACACACGCTCGGGACAGGACTACAGGAGTAAGGTTGTCGTCTGCTTGCTGTCGTATATTCTCTTTGGAATCTGATGTCAAATTACAGTTTTCTCCTCACTTTCAGATGTCTATTTGCTATTTCTAATTTAATATCTACAGCGACTCAACTAGGCTAGGTGCCTGGTGCAATAATTCGCCTTAGGGTCTTTGACAAGCCAAACGAACACGCAACCTGACTACACCTGATAATAGCATCACACAGGAAATCTCTTATTTCATTTTTCTTCAAGTGGTAAAGCTTGATTTCAAATTGCAGTACATAATTTAATTTTTAGTACCAGTAAACACACCAAACTAATTAGTATTTGATAGCCAAATAATCTATGAGTAGCATGCTTGACACATTCTTATAATCTTATCATAATAACTGCAAATCACAATATTTTTTGCATCTATATCGGGATGTGCATATGTGCAGAATGAATCAACAGTCTGTTGCTTTAGAATAGAATATTTAATTATGACAAACAGTCAAACTGTTGTCTCGAGTATTCTGCTTGGATATTTGCAAATCTCTTAAATCAATGTAAGTTAAGTGAAAACACAAAAAACTGGAACTGAAATTTCTCTTTGCGGGTTCTTTTGACTGCAGGGGGGGCATGGAGGCAACTGCGCTCCAGGAAAGCAATCCGACGTTCAAGAAGGGCCCACTTTAAGACAAAATGTTCTTACTGCATATATGATACGAACATGAAATTATAAATGAAGCATCAAACAGGTTCATTACATTACATAAACAAAACAGCACACTAAAGGTAAATAAAACAAAAATGAGTCATAGGACCATTTCAGTAAAAAAAATGTATACTATTACGGGCCCTAGAAACAATTTTTATTCGTATGGCTCTGAGATTTGAAATATTGTCCTCTTAATTAATTTGTCAAATATGGAACGGCCATGGGTGCAACAACGGCCCCGCACAATTTGCCGTGCGGGAGAGCCCAGAGGCTCCGGGGGACCCAGAAAGAGGAAAAGAAAGATGGAAAGAGAGGGCTTAAGAATTAGAAAAACAAACTTTCCCTAGAGGCCCAAATACACTTTCTAATTCCCGCCCCTCCCCTCCAAAAAATCTAAATTACGGCGCTGTTTGACTACAAAGATTTTTTTCTTTACAATATTCTCAAAAGATAGCTTTGAAGCTAACTTATGCTCTATGGATATGATCCTAAGGTTGGTGAGTCGTTGTAGTCCTGTTAAGTTCCTGAGGTAATTTTTTATGATTTTTAGTTTGCTGAAACTCCTTTCCTTGTCTTATAGTAAAAATAAGTTGCCCAGTTTTGCGCTCGCCCAATCCGGCGCCCGGGGCACAAGCCCCGTTTGCCCCCTTTAGTTACGTCGCTGCATGTCTATTATATCACTGGAATTTTATTCCGGTGTGGGAATATATTTTATTTTCAAAACATGCAAATATTAAAAAGTCTATTTACACAAGTCTCCTCACCACCTTAGAGGCATTGTTCGTAGTGCGTTTTTTTCTTAAGTGGTATCCTAGTAGGCTTAGTTTATAAATCCTCCTGCTTTGGAAATGAATAGAATTCTCTCCACCAACTTTTCTATTTCGTATGTTCGTTGTACAGATGCACACAGCGCATCAGGGCATTCTTAAAGTTTTCAAAATCAATGTAAGAAGTACAGATGAGTTCTATTTACACAAGATGCACAGTACGAGATATACAACAACATTTACACGCAGAAAATGTCATATACAACAGTGTATAACAAACTAATCAAATATTTATAAAAAAAAACAATGAAAATGTAGAAAATCTTCAACACAAATACAACTAATAACCTATCAACTGAGAGGTGAGACAATGATATCTTATACGGAGTAATAGTGACTTTGGTGTCGAAGGTGACGTCACGCGAAGGGAGAGGCTGCGCGTGGGTTTATCTTCTTTTATTTCTACCATGCCCCAGACTTAGGTGAAACACTTTTGTTATAATTCGAAACAGGGAGGTCTCACGGGAAACGTTTACCGGGACATGAAAAGTAGTAGAAAATAACCGATATTACTGTCGAATTCATAGTTTTTGTGGTCGCTGAAATCAATGGTGAAACTCCGATCACATTAACTTTCAAATTCACCGTATTTGGCTGCGCGCCGGACATGTAAAAGTAATCCAAAATGATCCTTATTAAGTGTCAAATCTATAGTTTTGGCGGTTGCCAGATCAATAGTGACATTTCCATTAGCGATGACTTGAAAATTCACCTACCATAGTAAGCTGGTCGGGCGGAAACGGAGGGGGGGGGGTACCGAGACATGTATAAAGAGTCCAAAATGACCGATATTAGTGTCAAATCCATACTTTTCGTTGGAATGAATGCTGATGCTCCGACAGGCGTTGACTTCCAAATACTGACCCCATGCGAAGAATGTGCATATGACTGGCGATAGTTCGTGTTGGTCCCTTCGCGATTCTCCACGACAAATTGAAGGAGCGCGGACCAAAATGAAGTCTTCGCTGATACGCGGTGATAAATTCAATACCCCGACTCTAAATATCTCTTTTGACTCGACGAAACCCTGCCGCCAGTGGCACACTGGCTGTAATCCTTTTACGCATTGCTATAACGATGGTCGACATTCACCAGGAAGTGGGCCACTAGGTGATGGCGACGTTTACGTCATGGGGTTTTGTAACGTTATTTCTTCCGTTCCATTCCCTGATTCCAATTATATTTTGAATAGTTATAAAGTACAAGAGATTACAATGAATCACACAACACAGTTATACGCTTTTGGATATATATATATATATATATATATATATATATATATATATATATATAACATATACCGAATTTGTCACAACCCATTTGGCGCCAATGTCCTATATATAGGACAGTGACAAAATACGTCGGTTTGCAACACTGATTAATCAACCGAATGTTGTTCGGTTCTGTGCATGCTCAGACAAGTACATGCTTTCTTTGTTCGTCGTGTGTGCAAGATTGGTACATTTTGGAGGGAAATCTGGTATCGTTAAGTATCTGGAATTTCGATTGTTGATGAACGTTTCTCTTGTCTTCGAAACAGAAAATGGAAAAGGGCGAGAAATCGAAGGTAAGCATTTGTTTTATATTTTAAAAATATAATTCTTTTTGATACATTAGTTGTTTAAACTCAGAAAATAAAATAATGTGATAAAGATACCTTATTTCTTTAGTGTCCTATACATAGGACATCGGCCATTTAGCCTACTGGTTTCAAGGAATTTCAATTTCCGGGTAATATAGCGAGGAAAATAATGTACACATAACTTTGAAACGGATTTGCTATTTATTTACGGAAAATTTGAAAACAGAACCAACAAACCGAACGCCAATTCAGATATTCGAACTTTTCATTGAAAGGATTATTGCACACATCGTTACTGAGACAAACCGATATGCTGCTCAACATAATACAGACTTTTCCGTATGTGAAAATGACAACAGGAAATTTTTAGAAATTTTGTTGTATAGTGGTTATATTTTTGTTCCACGTCAGTCGATGTATTGGGAGACAACAGCCGACTGCAATTTTCCAGTTACAACGATAACGTTGTAGATAGCATTAGCAATCTGTACCATCTTATAAAAAGGGTCAGAGGCGAATTATTTGAGCAGTAATATATAAAGAAAAGAAAGATAAAAAGAAATATCTTTAGGTTATTTTGATCGTCAACTATTGATGTAATCTCTATGGAAACATAATAAATATATGTATAAGTGTACAGACATCTTGTTAAATATGTAAAAAGTGGATTATTTACTCTTTTCATGATTGAATATTAAAATCGGTTAAGAAAATGGTAAACCATGTGAATTATTTGAAGATTAGTTAATTAAGAACCAGGATACAATCTAGATACTACGTAGAAAAATAAACGTAGTAAAATAAGTGGTGCCTCAACACCGGGAGATATGAAAGTCGTTTCGAAGAAGAGTAAAAACTGCTAACATTCAACGTGACATTAGTGTTACCATTTTGAGAAGCGGTAAAGTCATACACCAAAATATTACAATGAGTGTAACGGATAGAGACCTAACTGGTGATCAGAGTATGAATCCAGAAATGAATTCTAACGAAAATTTAATTGACATCTTAATTGACTTAGCTCAGCAAATTAGGAACCAATCTGAGCAAATTAGGAACCAGTGTTGAATTCAGACATTTTCATCCGGGGGGGAATGTCAACTCCTCGGGGGGGAGGTTGTTTTTCTGTATTTTTGCAAGAAAGCAGCATATTTAACAATTCCATTCACATGCACATCTTAGCTAATATTGAGACTAATTGCTGATAAATATTCAATGTGAGATTATATTTTTTTTAAATAATCATTTAATTTTATCTAAAACATTAAATAAAGACTGGCAAAAATATTTTAGACTAAACTTTAACTGCTATTTACAGTAGCTATTTTAGTTATTTTCCCCCTATATTCAGTAGTTCCTGTTTGTTACTAACGTAGAAGTTTTTTAAATTAACTCAAATATTTTTTGTTCTAAAACAAACATACATAGGAATATCTTAACAAAAAGTAATAATTCTTTCTCACACTTCTGATTCTAAATCAAGTATATTAGCCTTGGTTTCTTTACTGCATATACATCAATAGTTTAGTTTACGAAATCTTCAGTAGGATTAGTGCCGTGTCGTGGAAAATCAGCGTTTGGGGCGAGAGTATACGACGGAACCTCCGTACATATGAGTGAGGTCCACAGACCAGCTGCGAAAGGTGAGAAAATTTTAAAAAGTACGAGGGTCGCCTACGAAAGTTTTGAGATGTGAAATAAATTACACACTTAAAATCAATTAAAAACTTACATTTTCTCAAAATATTCACCATTACACTGTACACACTTTTGCATCCTCGAAAACCACTTTTAGAAGCAGTTTTGCCAGTCTTTTTCTTCAAATGTTGAAAGTTCATTCTCGTAAGCCACTACAGCTTCTTCAAGGCTGCAAAATCTCTTCCCATGCATGCGATCTTTTATTATGGGGAACAGAAAAAAATCACACGCTGCCAGGTCAGGGTTATACGGCGGATGAGTCATAAGTTTGACCTACGTTGATTCTAAAAACTGAATTGTGATGCTGGCCGTGTGTGCGGACGCGTTGTTATGATGAAGCAGGATCCCACGCAATCCAGTTCTTGGACGCCGTTCCCAAAGCTTCTGGAACACTTTTGTTAGGCAAACAGTGGTGTACCACTGAGCAGTAACAGTCCTTTGTTCTTCAAGTGGAACAGTTCCAACATGGCCAGATTTGGAGAAGTTGCGACCATCTTCTTCCCG
This sequence comes from Thermobia domestica, assembly GCF_964235325.1. Classification (NCBI taxonomy): domain Eukaryota; kingdom Metazoa; phylum Arthropoda; class Insecta; order Zygentoma; family Lepismatidae; genus Thermobia; species Thermobia domestica. Next base: position 221,328,349 of record NC_137463.1, read on the forward strand.
CACACTTCGCGGTCGCTTCACTTTCGTGGGTGGATTTTTGTCTGGAAAGATCCAAACTGTAGACTGGCGTTTATTTTCAGGGTCAGATTGTTAGATCCAAGTCTCATCACCAGTAACAATGTCAGAGACGCGTCAAGAATTGTCTCCATCAAATCTTGCAAGCATTTCTTCACACCATTCCACACGCATGTGCTTCTGCTGTTCAGTCAAAGTGTGAGGCACCCAACGAGATGAAACCTTCCTGAGCCGAAGATGATCATGAAGAATTTTTGTTACTGCTGGCGATCCAATGTTCACTGTAGATTCAATGTCCTTGAAAGTTGTTCGAGGATTTTCTCGAATCATTTGTTCCACAGCGGCAATGTTTTCATCTGACACAGCTGTTGCCGGACGACCAGCTCTCTTTTCATCTTTAAGCGATGTCCGGCCTCTTCTGAATTCACCAAACCACCGAAAAATTGTAGCACGGGAAGGAGCAGGGTCCTCAAATGCCCTCTGCAAACGGTCAAGGCTTTGTGTCTCGTTCAAACCACTTTTGAAATCGTAAAGGATCATTGCCCGAAAATGTTCCCTTTCGAGCTCCATTCTAGACAGCCAAATACTGCTCACATCAACAAACAAATGAAGGCGATACGGCCACGCCGATAAGCGAGGCGAGTTAAAACTAACTTCGCTTCTTCGCTCTGGATACCACTACCGAACGCAATTGTTGGAATTCAAATACTGTGCTACATGCGTATCTCAAAACTTTCGTAGTGACCCTCGTAAACCCTACGAGTGTCCTTGATTTTGAGCACTTTTTATTACATTTTTCCTTTCATTTTATATATGTGCATATGCCCACATGTGCACATGTGTTTCATTCCCTCTTTTTTTTCTTTCCTTCTTTTCTTTTCTTTTTCCCTCCCGAATCGTGCGCCCCTTTCTTCGGTGCCCGGGGCCGTCGCTCCGCTTGCTTCTCCTTCGTCTCCTTCAATAGCAATCTTCCACTTATATATTGAAAAGTTCTATATAAATCTTTAACCCAGGAGGAATAACTGTTCCTCCCTGATCCCTCTAAATGACGCCCTCTGAATCTCACCCTTTAACTGACTTATTTTTAGTTAAAGAAAGGTGTGTTTACTTTAACAATCGTAAAACACATTTACGCCTGTTACTTCCGATGCGAGAAATGAGATTTAGACGCTGTATTTCAAATAATGCAAAAACTGTACATTTTCAAGAACTGAAGTCTGTTGACATCAGAAATCATATGGAATGATCGAAAGATCTTCCCTATCTTTCCTTTCCTATCTCAATCTGTGCTAGTGCTACCTACTAATATACAATATAGGGCGAGAGTGTAGTACCTATCAAACCTTTCTTCAACAGTTGACAATTTCGTGTTCTGTCAAACTGGGTCATAACGTTAAGAAATACAGGTTTTATTGACTATTTGGTATTCTATCTTAGATGTTACATGTTTAATATTTATATAGAATGGGTCTGCGTCATTTATATGTATATTGAGAGATAGGATTTCGTCTGCACATGCAAGGAAAGAAAAACAAATAATTGGGTGAAGTAATTTCTACATTTGTGACTGAAATTTTGGGAGTTTCTCCGGGGGGGAATGAATTTTCTTCGGGGGGGACATTCCCCCCCGGGCTACCCCCTGAATTCATCCCTGTTAGGAACCAATCTGAGCAAATTAAGGATCAAGTTCGAAAAAGTAATGAAATAGTTCAAGAAATTAGGAACCAGTCTGAACAAATTAGGGAGCAAGCCCAACATTTTGATGAAAAATTAGACCAGAAGATAAACCAGCAAACTAAGGATTTCGATTTAAAGCTAGGGAGATTAGAACAATGTAATAAAAGCAGATGGGATCTTATTCAACGTCAACAGAGTCAGATGAACCAACATATAGTAGACAAATTTGAACAGTACGATAAAAATGGAAAGGGTAACACAAAGATTTACGGAAGTTCAAGATTCTGTAGATGGCATAGAGTCAACGATAAACGCTCATGCTAATCACATCAAACTATTGCAAGATGAGGTGAACTTTATCAAAGAGAAATGTATTCCCGAAAGTGCATTGCAAGATGATGGATACATGAATGTGGTACATCCTACATCTAACTGTTGTGAACCTACTCTTCATCCCAGAACAATTTTCTAAGTCAATGAATCTTCGAGCTGTGAAGAAGAGAGTACTGATAGAGAAAGAAGAGTGAGGCAATCGTCCCGGCGGAAACATAACTCTAACAGGTATATGAAGACCAATACAGGTAAACCTTTTCGATTCAGCGAAGTTAAGTCGCTTACTAAATTTAGTAGTGTACCGGAAGATATACCCGCTAGGGGATTTCTTGAAAAATTTGAGGACGAATGTTTACTGATGGGTCTAGATGAGTCTCAATTTTTAAAATTATTGCCACACATATATTATTACCACCCTGTTTGACATGGTTCAAAGCTATCAGGAGTAGTCTTCGTACATATTCTGATTTTAAGAATGCTCCACTATCGAATTATGAGAATGATTTTATGATAGCGAATAGAGATGCCGTCTTGCGAACGAAACATTTCAATCCAAAATTACACAGGAGTATTACGGACTTTGTAGTATCTACATATAACGAGTTAAGATCACTAAATCCAAATCATCCGGAATCTCGCATCATAGCTTCCATTTGAATCTTATTGTCATTCCGATTACAACAACTGTTAATGACGGCGCAATGCATCAACTTTAATCACCTAATTATGCTTGTTCAAAGTCAGTCAGCAATACAGAATAACAATAGAGTACAGGATAGAGGTCAGGGTAAATCTGGACGTAATCAGACACAATATGCTTCTATTCGTAATATAAATGTACAACCTGGAAATAATTCTAATGTGCCTAGTTTTAATGATAGAATGAATAGCTATAATGGTACCGGAAATCAGACGCAACTTAATCGTAGAAATAGAACTAGGAATTTTAGAAACAGCAACAGAAATTTCAGTACGAATAATAGTTATCGCCGATTCTCACAAAATCAATTTGCAGATGGCAGTAATTACATTCTTAGGAATCCGAATACGGTAACAGTGCCTAATCGCCAAGGAAGTACTATAGATTGTGGGATATAAGAAGTAACGTAACGTAAATGAAGTTATAAGCCAACGTAATTTAAACTAGAGTGTGCTGATGTGGGATGGGTTAAAGCCATGTCAGCATTGAATACTTCTAATCAATTTTCTGATTGTGAAACTAATTTAAAATTTTTAGATACAAATGTCGTTTATCAATATATACCAATTGCCATCTGTTTATGGAGATTTGACGATGATATGGAAGTAAATCTAGGTAACACTGACAAAGATTTTGTTTTTTTAAAAACCTTCTGTACGGCTAGAATTAATATAACAGTTAATGAAATTCCTATTCATGCTTTAATTGATACAGGAGCTACCGTGTCACTTTTATCATATACTTTTTGGTGTGAAATTACTAAAGATTACTCGAACCCAAGACTACAGAAAATAGATAATTTGTTATTGGTTGATTATACAGGTAAACACAAGAAAAGAGTGTTAGGTAGAACTCAAATAGAAATAGGGATACAAAATTTTAAAAATCACGATTCCTATATTGGTTATTAACGAGCTGAGTGAAAAAATATTAATTGGTTTAGATTTTTTAACTCAGCTACGTACCGTACTGGATTTCGAAAATAAAACTTTTACTATAAGAACATTAGATGACGCGATAATTCAAAAATTAATTCCTGCTCAGGAGAGTATTGCATCCCAGTGTCAGCCTTTTGGAAATAATGTTTTAAATATTAAATTTAACGAGCTGGAAGAAAATAATGCTATTAATATGGTAAAAGAACCGTCAATGATGGAAGACGATGATTTCTTTTATAAGTGTGTAGACGAAATTTTACATTCATTAAAGTTTGTTGATGAGGAAGTTGCTTCATCATTTAGAGACATAATCTACAAACATAAAAGAATATTTTCACATAAATCAGACTGTTGTAAAGATTTCGTATATACTATTGAAGTGGATACCAAAGATCCTATTTAACAAAACCGTATGTTATTCCATACAGTTTTAGAGAAAATGTGCGTAAGCAAATAGCTGAAATGTTAGCTCAAGGAATACTACGACCTTCCCAGAGTATCCATCTCAATCCATTACATGTAGTGCCCAAAAAGGATGGAAAACATCTGAAAATTGTAATGGACCTCAGAAAGCTAAATTCACACATTAAGTTGCAACAAGTGAGATATCCCCCAGTAGATGAGATCCTTGGCACATTACAAGGTAACACCATATTTGGAAACCTGGATTTAGTCATGGCGTATAATCAAATTTTATTAGATGAAGATTCAAAACCATATACTGCTCTTTTGTTTGAGAGTCAGCTATACAAGTACAATCGTGTAGTGTTTGGACTAATTAATGGCAGTGCGGCATTAGCATCTTGTCTGAATAAAGTACTAAAACAAGACATACGCAATAATGTAGTATATTACGCAGATGATATTTTGATTATGGGTAAAACCCAGAAAGATTATTTGAAATATCTGGATTTAGTTTTCGAACGATTAGGAAATTTTGGCTTAACAGTAAACATGGAAAAGTCTAAATTCTTTCAGACGTCTATAGAATTTTTGGGTTACTTAATTGACGCCAATGGAGTGTGTGTTATAGTGACTCCAAAGTACAAGCTATTAGAGATCTACCAATCCCCACAAATTTAAAAGAAACCCGGCAGGTATTAGGTCTTTTTAATTGGTTTAGGAGATCCATTCCTAAGTTTGCTGAAATTCCCGAACCTTTGTTTTCTATTACAAAGACAGGAGTACCATGGCGATGGGGAGATGCACAAGAACAAAGCTTTAACGTTTAAAAACCTGTATAATGAAAAACATCCTTTAAACCATCCTGACTATAGTCGTCCTTTTTTTTGTTCAGTGCGATGGGGCACTTACAGGCATTTCTGGTATACTTTGGCAACCTGGGATTAATACTAACGAACCATCAGTGATACATTGTGTGAGTCGGACTGAAAAATGCAGAAAAGGGTTATACCATCACGGAAATCGAATTATTGGCAGTGCGATTTTCATTACAAAAATTTGCTCCTTAGTTAAGTGGATGCTATTTTACTGTTATTACTAACCATAGCTCATTATGCCATTTGAAAAAATGCAGGGATACAATAGTCATTTGCTAAGATGGTCATTAGAACTGCAATCCTTTGATTTCGAAGATAAACATATAAAGGGAATAGATAACGTGCCCGTGGATACATTATCCCGATTATTCCCTAGTGAGAACCATCATGTGTTATCAATAAATGTCTTCAAAATTTTACAGGAAGAAATTTCCAATATTTCCGTCGACGAATTGCAAAAATCTCAAAGAGCATATGAACCATATGCTAAGATCATTCCTCATTTGATTTCATGTCCGGATAAATGTGATTGCTCTCGTTCTTGGAACACCCTGTATCAAATGTCGAACAATGTTTTAGTAATTAAGGATTTTAAATATAAACATGGACCAAAATTTATGTTCCACCTAAATTGGTACCACACATATTGAAAGCTTATCACGATGACTTTGGACATTTTGGTTATCTGAAAGTATATTCTCTTATAAATAAATCTTTCGATTGGAAATCGTTCAGATCTCAGATTAAAAATTATATTAATGATTGTGAAGATTGTATGAGGATCAAGCACAACTATCGTTCTACATATAAACCTATATTGTCCATAATACCTGAAAGACCACATTCATACATTTCAGTAGATTTCTACGGATCACTTCCAAGAGCTTCCACTGGCGAAACTTTTGCTTACTGTAATGGATATTTTCACTAGATACATAGTAGCATATCCTTTGCAACTGCATCAGCGATAGCTAATCGTATTTTAAATGTATACATTCCGCATTGCGGTCCTGTTGAAAATGTATTATGTGATAATGGTGGGCAATTTAGGAGTCATGTGTTCTTACGTAGTATGAATAATACAGATATCAAAGTGCATTTTGTGACGCCGTATCACCCCGGCAGTTCTGTTGTTGAGAATATTCATCGACATCTAGGAATGTTATTTCGACATTGTTGTCATAATAATCATAAGGACTGGATCAAATATGTGACTGAAATCACGTATTTTCTAAATTATTCGGTGTCTGATACCCTTGGAGTGGCACCTGACAATATTCACAATGGAACAGATTATGTGGCACCAATTGAACAACATTTTGGAATTCGACTCGACAATAACAGTGAAATAGATTATTCCCACCTATTAAGCATGATCCATTTACAGAGAATACGGAAATTTAAAGATCGAAATTTGCAAATCGAAGAGCAACAATTGGGAAAAGTTAAAATTCAGCCTAAAGATTTGGTATTTGTACGATTACTTCCTCAGAGTGACGCTACATTTAAAAGGATATACAAATTTTGTGACTTGTATGCCGCACCTTATTTATGCACTAAACAACTCAGTCCTAAGGTATTTGAACTTGTGGATATAAAAACGGGAAAAACTTTAGGATTACGGAATATTGATGAAATTAAGTTATGGCATCCTACTGAAAGTACTAGAAAACGGTAGTTGGACTTAGTCAGAATTTTAGTTCCTTCTGAGGTAATGACGCAAGCTAATATAAAGATCAATAAAGACCAATTAACAGAGAAAATTCCTTCTTTAAAAGGAGAAAAATGAATTTTTTTTGGATATGTAACTCAGTTCATTGTATTTGATTTTATGTAATTTTATCGTTGAGTTTCCAATTGATATATCTTAGAATTATGTATTTTATTTGATGTTTGTGTTTCACGTCTTGTAAGTTCTCATAATTGCAAAATATAATATTAATAGCATTTATATTCCATGCTATGAAACTACTTAAAAGCTTTATGGCATGTATTTAAGCTATTCTTGTTTTCATGTGTGTGTTCTATTTGAATTTCACGCAAATATTATAAATATTTAAGAATAAAAAATCATAATTTTAATGTAAACGTATGAGTGTTATGACAGATATATAAAATAGATGCAACTTATTATATAGAAGGAATAAGAATAATAAATATCGAATTTCTTAATTTTTCAGAGCTTACTAATGTATAAAATGATAATCATCAATGTGTTTATATGTTATAATTTTGTTGCCTTCTGATCCTACCAATATTTAGTACTATAAAGATCTTTGTTTGTAAATAATGTTGTTTATACACGAAGGAATAGTTAATTAGTACCTTAAAGAAACTATCAGTTAGGTTTAATTTTTGAATAGTCTCATCGACAATAATTGTAAATCGACGTTCTTAATATATTGATATATTGATAAATATAAAAAATGTAACGTTATAATATATATATATATATATATATATATATATATATATATATATATATATATATGTGTGTGTGTGTGTGTCTGTGTGTGTATGTATGTATGTATATATAAATGGAAGAGTAAGATATTTGTGTTAAAGTGATATTAAGTTTATACGAGGACTATCCAAAAAGTAGGTGTTTTATAATCTTCAACCAAGGGTTCTTTCCTTCATAGCAAAACTATTACGAAAGTCCCGTCCGGACGACATTTATACAACGATAACGTTGTAGATAGCATTAGCAATCTGTACCATCTTATAAAAAGGGCAGAGGCGAATTATTTGAGCAGTAATATATAAAGAAAAGAAAAATACAAAGAAATATCTTTAGGTTATTTTGATCGTCAACTATTGATGTAATCTCTATGGAAACATAATAAATATATGTATAAGTGTACAGACATCTTGTTAAGTATGTAAAAAGTGGATTATTTACGCTTCTCATGATTGAATATTAAAATCAGTTAAGAAAATGGTAAACCGTGTGAATTATTTGAAGATTAGTTAATTAAGAACCAGGATATAATCTAGATACTACGTGGAAAAAATAAACGTAGTACAGTAATTGTGCAAACTATGACACGCAACACATTCAGACAAAAAGTTCATTCACTTCAACAATAATGACGTTATAGACAAATCTGAACGTTACTTCAAAGTCATACCTTTGTATAATTTAATAAATAATGCTATTCAACAGTTTGTGGTATTTGTTCACGAACTAACTATAGATGAGAGAATGGTACGATATTATGGTAGAAATAGTTTTAAAATGTATATGAAGGGTAAACCAGTGAAATTTGGGTACAAATTATGGATGTTATCTACACACAATGGTTACTCACTGCATATAAGTTTCTACCAACCTGGATCTCAAGGGGATACCAGATTATCCGATTATGTTGTGGGATCTTTGCTGTCCGTAGTGGAAAACCCAGAATGCCATTCGGTATATATGGACAACTTCTTTTCGTCATACAATCTTGCTTCCAGTCTGAGACAAAGAAACATTTTCATGACTGGAACAGTCAGTGAAAATAGAACCGGAAAATGTCCTTTGATGTCGTGAAAAGAACTAACAAAAAAGGAAAGAGGATTTGTGGACACAAGGTTTGATGGTAACTCAGAAGTCAGTATGGTTAAATGGAATGATAAGGCTGAGCCTGTTGTAAAGAATTGTGAATATGTTTATTGTGTGGAAACGACCTGTACGTATTGTAGTTTATTAAAACTTCTGACTAATCTCAAGGTTCCATGATTTCGGCACCATATAAATATGTAACGTTATTTCTTCCGCTACATTCCCTGATACCAATTATATTTTGAATATTTATAAAGTACGCGAGATTACAATGAATCACACAACATAGTTATGCACTTTTGGATATATATATATTTCAACATATACCATATTTGTCACATTAAATATTATACATTCAATCCTTACAAGGTGGTTCTACCTTATATATATATATATATATATATATATATATATATATATATATATATATATATATATATATATATATATATATATATATATATATATATATATATATTAGTTACCTTAGCAGCCAGATAAACAAGTTGTCATATCAACGAAACCAAGAAATATATCGATATAATACAAAAATATTTAAATTATTTCTTCATATATTTTCTTCTTCTTCTTCTTAATAGCTTGTGCCTTTAAATAGTACTTTTGCCCTTAAATAGAAATAATACTTAGAAAGTACATACAAAATATACATTATCGTTGTAGTTTGAAATTGCACGGCATGATTACTGCATAGTATGTTATTATTTCTCTATTTTTTCCTTGATTGTATGTTATTTCGTTTATTAGTGGGTACTAATTTGTCTCCAGGTCCTCGAATGAATGAATTTCGGCGTGCACTTTGGTGTAAATAACCTTACAGAAGGAAGCCAGTTCGTTCCAAAGAGCAGAACTGAACTTAGTAATATTTGAGTTATAGTTTCAGGTGGCAGCGTAGGGCAGGGGTAACGTCCTAGACTCACAAGTAGTAAAGGTTCAAAGCGTTGGTTGGAATCCTGGTCAAGACAAAGGTCTTTTTTCACAAAGCGATCGTGAAAAATCGAAGAGTGACTTCTAATACTAAACGAGCAATCCGTAAGAATGTGTAGGCAAACACTTGTGTCATGATAGAGACAATTTACAAATGTGGGTTGGGAAAGGTCAAATAAGAACTATGGGGGCTACTACGACAATCATAAACACTTAATTGGTCTGTAGTAACCACGTTATTGTTCTTAGAAAGAAACACTTTACCATAAAACATTCAAGTACTGTTTTTTCCCATAAAACATTCACTACCAACGTTGGTTGGAGAAGTTACAAAGCGAAAATCCAAATAAATATTGTGTGCAGTCTTCATCATACAGAGTAATGATAAGTAGTTTTCACATTTATATTCGTTTCTCTTTCTCCCTCTCTATCCATCTTTCTAGACGTTTCCTTGTCATGCCTTGCATCTTTCTCTTGTCTCTCACGCACAAATACACACTCTATGTCAAGGAAATAATCAAAGCCTCTTTTTTCCTGTGCGTTACCGAGTCTCAATCGAATAACCATGTCACTGCGATAACCCGTTTCAGCTCTAGCTTCTTCATTCTATTTTTGCGAACTACAACGTTATATTCGCAATAGATAAAATCAAGAGTGGATATACAGAACAGACAAATGTTCAGAAATGACTAGAAAATGGCCTCCTTTGGGGTTATTTCAAGTGAGATTTTATTTATATTTATTTCACACAAACTTCGTTTCCATCCTTTAATTCTTCAATTTGCTTTATCCACGTATGAAATGCGAAATATGCAAAATTTGCTACGTCTATAAGGAACCAACATCCAATTTTGCTTTTCAGCATTTATAACTTTTCATTATGTTACAATTTCGACTTTTAAAGTATGCACTTTCTGATAGAAATTTAGCCGTAAAATAGGACTCATTCAATTTTTCTTTCTGTCCTTTTTCTATATTTTCTTTTCCCTTTTCTTTTTTGTTCAGTTTGCGTTAATTGTCTGGAATGGAGGGTATAACCTACGCTACCTACTAGGTTTATTATAATGCATTTCAGACCTGTACGTTTAATAAACACTACAGAATTTCCAACCGAAAAACGCAGAAAGACTGGATGTGTGTTAAACTTTTGGCATGATCCTAGATGTGTCTCGGAACTTGTAAGTTTCAATGGTAATTGAGTACGTAATTTGATCACCAAGTTTGGTATTCATTTTGAAAGTGACTTAAGGAAGTTTTCAGGCATTTTCTACGTACTTATTTGAATAGTTCTGAAAAAAATAAAAAAAAACGTTATTTCTATATTACTGTTGGATTTCTGGAAACGAAACTTTATAATGTTAGGTTCTTTTCTTACTGCGTTTAAATCCAATAATTTTATCTGTGCACCCTTTCTTTTTCTTCTTCTATCTCCTTTTCTCCCTCTGTCTCATTTCCGTACCTCTAACCGATATCTATTGGTTTCATTTTTTCATTGAGATATGTTTAAGTTTATCTCTACATCAACTTATGAATCTCGTCTCATTTTTCTTTTACTTTATTGATACTAATATAGGTATATTTTGAAATTAGAATTGTGCTCATGATGTTGCTGATTTTAATATGGGAGAGAGGAACGGTGGAGAGAGAGGGGGTCTCTCTACCAGACACAATTGTGGGATAAGAAGGTATATATTGGATGGCCTAGCTGCAAGGTGTTAGCTGTCGCTTTTTATGCAAAGTGTATAAGTTCTGTAATTCACCATGAATACAGTCAATCAGAAGTGCTTTGTAACGAAGAAATAACACCATGAATTGTTAAGTCTCTGTTAACAAACTGTCGAGATCTGAGAGTCAACAAACTTTATACGTTCAAGTACCGATTATCTCGAAACCCCGGTTGCCAGAATTAGCCTTGGATATGGGACTTATATATTTAAAAAAATGACAATCTCAGCAAAATGCAGACTTTTGTAGTGTGAGAGGAAAAAAATTAAATCTCTCATTTCTAGTTCTATTAATCTTGTAGTTCTGAGTCTGTGTGAAGGACGATGAATTATGATTATTTTAGAGAACATTCCACTGTATTATCACAAAAATTTCATCTTCCGGTTTGATTAGTTGTGAAAAATTATAGAGTATATTGCTATACTATGTTAAGTATTCGTACTATCGCTGATTTCTGATGACAATCAGAAACAGAGGTAAGAGATAAATTACAGTAATAGTTTTCTATTAAGGGGGAAGTATAACTACTTTTATTTTAACAATTTTTTGGCTTAAAATGTTTGTTCGGGTTCACCCCCTTCCCCCTCAAAATTGAATACGGAATGCAAGAACATATATTATATTTTGATTATTGATTCCAATATATTTCAAGCATCATTTCTCGGATCTAGGCCTGTGCGATATGTCGATATATCGATATCGTCGATATCGATATTGACACATATCAACATTCGATATCGCAAATATATCAACATCGATATATCGATATCCTTAATTTTCGATAAGTATCTTGGGGAGCGAGGCATAGTGGGCCCCTAAAACTTGCGATGGGTGACGAAACAAAACGTAATTTTTACAATAATGTCTTCCAATCACAATTCCTTTATTACCACAAGTAGCAATATATATAAATCCACTTGCAAATTTGCAATATTACATACTGTTATTTGTTAGGCGCCAAAACATTTCTCTTCCAAAAAAAGAAAGAAAGAAAAAAGCACCTTTCAAAAACAAGTGCTTCGAACTTTGACCTAGAATTTATCATTAGAAAGTGTGTTTGTTCCTCTCTTTCGGAGATCTCCATCCCATTTGACCTTCGAGACAACTAATTAATAAAAACTGCACACATGACCGCTATATGGAGGATTGCTCTTAGGCAGAATCAGAGATGGGAAAGGAAACGTGTTTTCAGTAATAATAATAATAATAATAATAATAATAATAATAATAATAATATAACTTTTGAGTTTACAAGTAGGGTCTCGCCTGCTTATCTTGCATGGGAGGCCCGCAAATCTTCTTTGCTAATGGTGTCCCTTAGTCTGGTTTGTGTCTCTTTGCGTTTCCTGTGCTGTTAGACGTTTATATTAAACCTTTACATTATGTAACCTATTTTATTATTTCCGAATTTTTTTTTGGAAAAGGAAATAAATTGCTTTGCTTTGATATCTATTTGTTGCCATTCATCTTATTTTGACTGCTTAAGTAAGATTATTTTGTAACTTTTTGTGTCATCCATTTCCCTCACAATAATACACCCGCCATTCTTAACAATTTACTTTATTCTCATTTTTGCAGTTTGCCACACTGATATATTTGTAAGAAAATTGAGATTTGGTCCAACGCCTTTCAAATTCGCAGCCAACGCAACCTTCGAGCTTTTGGGTTGCATACTGTTGCAGGAAAAGGAAAACTCCAGGTGGTAATACACTTTTGGGGTCCTGTGTACAAGGGCTAGATTTTGTGTGGTCGATAAAAGCAGCCTATGAGTTGTTTGGGACCGTTTGGAATGTTTATTTCAATCCATAAGATTTCACAGTCCTTATTGTATAAGTCTTTACGTTCTTTACTTTTTAGTTTAGAGTTCACGCATATCATTACACCACCACCACGTGAACCCCTGTCCCGTCTGTATATAGTAAAGTAATCGGAGAATGGCAGTTCACAATCAACCAAATCATCAGTCATCCGAGCTTTAGAAAAAAAAAAAAACTAAACAATCACATTCCAGAAATTTAAGTAAATGAATTTCGCAGTCACTTTGATTTTAACGGAGCGAAAGTTTTGGTAGTAGATAGAATGGGCATGGCCCTCACTGGGTCACGGATTTTGGTGGACATCGCTACTGAGCAGAACAATCAGCAGTATGTTGTGCCATCTATTAACAGATTTCTTACCTAAATCTGTCTGGTCGGAAGAAGGTTTCATAATGGTAGTCCAAAGAGTTTTTGACAAGGATGATACAGAAAAAGAAAACATCCTTTCAGAGCAAATCAGATCACAAACACAACACTGAGAACTATACTGGTTTTCCATGTCGCGAAATCATAAGTCTTATACGATAGTTATTTTGCGATTGTACTATATTTAATTTAATGTCTCTTTGTTACAAGATTTACAATTTTTTAAAGTTAAATAACTAGAAGAAAAATCATAATTTAATATAAATTCTTAGCTCTTTGTAAATCAGTTATAAATTGTTTAAAGTCACTTTCAATTTTTTTAGTACTTTCAAACACATCGACGAATATTATAAAGTCTTTATGTCCCAGAACTGTTTAATTGTACGAAAAATCAACTCATCCAGACAGTAAAGTTGAGCTCACCATTTTGGTTACTTGAGTCACTGATTTTAAATGGGAAATAGTAGTGTTCTATAGTTTGTTGCTATTTTCTATAATTTTTATCATTAGTAGATTTCTCAACTTTATGATGTTTTAAATGCAATCTTGATAATATTTGGTTAAATATCCATTCTTCGTAAAACGTGTTGTATTTGTAAAAGATAGTAAAACTAAAGTAACCAATAAATACTCTAGAAAGCATTCTAATGGCAAATACTAACAGTCCTACCTTTGTGCCATTATAATCTCTAACTGCTCTCAGGTATCTTATATATATTTATTACCTTAAAATAAAGACACTATGAGTAGGATTAATGGACAATGGTTTTCACTTTCTTTTCATAAGCAATTAATAATGAAAAGTAGATCTAAATAATTGTTAATGATGTTGATAATGTTCTTTATTTTAATCCAACCGTTAATATCTACAAACATCATAAGTTGGCTGAATTAAAAATCGTCAACGTTGACAAGTTTTTTTTAAAAATTAATAATCCATATTTTTGTTTTGTTTCAATTATTATTCGGATGAGTAAAAATTCCAACTAACTACCGTAGCTGAAAAAATATTGCTGAACCGTTACAGTTTCTACTTTACCGTACAACAATATTTTATCAGATACTTTACCTAGATGTCTTTAATGAAGGCATTATAATAATGACAAAACTGTAAGACAGTTCATTTTTATCAGTAATCGCTAAACCATCGATCTCGAGCTACTATTAACTCGTAGGAACATTTTCGGTAGATCGCGTTAACGCTTCGTTTGGCTAAACTTGATTACTTCACTGAGCTTATGCTAACGACAGAGGGCGCTGACGATAACTGCTTGTTTCTCCCGCGTAACTGCCATTGTCAGCCTCATCTCACAGTTGATTGTATGCGCGCGGGCTTGTGCACGTTATGTTTTTCGTGTGTATATATTAGATATTTGCTAAACGTTATGTTTTTCGTGTGTATATTAGACATTTGCTAAACGTTATGTTTTTCGTGTGTATATTAGACATTTGCTAAACGTTATATTTTTCGTGTGTATATTAGACATTTGCTAAACGTTATGTTTTTCTTGTGTATATTAGACATTTGCTAAACGTTATGTTTTTCGTGTGTACATTAGACATTTGCTAACTTCGATAATTTGATTTCATATTTCCTAGAAATATAAGATTATGTGCAATAAACACTTTTTAAAAATTGGTAGCTCACTGTAGGATTTACAAACGGTAGGGTAGCTCAGAAGCTTCATGAATTTGGCAACCCTGCTTTATATATTCCTTCAAATACATTGCTCATTCAGAATTTTGTTAAGTTGAAATTCGTATTATAGGGCTACATAGTCCAAGTTTACTTAAATTTATTTTGGAAATGTTTAATTTAGCAAAAATGTTGAATTGAAAATAGATGACAAAATCTAAGCACTTTATCAGATACAGTACTTTAAGACACTGAGACAAAGAAATAAGCTTCTCGTCTGTGATGCAAGTGTTAGAATTTGACGTAAATTCTATTATTGATAAAGTAAAGTAACTTTTGCTAGCTTTTTTCTCAATAGGACACCTGAACGATGCAAGTAAAAAAATTTCTAAGCCCGAGAAGTAAACTTACGTATTTACAGGGGAAAGAAATTAAACTCTGAATCACAACCTATCAATTCTTTTGTCAACACTGTAACAGCTTGCAATGTTCTAATGGATGAGGAGTGTAAGTTTCTCCAGGTGGCAAATGAAAGCCACAGGGTGTGCCACTTTAAATAAGGAATCTGTTAGGCTCCCATGTAAACGAACTGCAAAGAAGGCGCAGGTACTGAGTAGATACTTGAAAATTGCATCATTGAAGCAGCGATGCATTGCATTGCAGCATTGCGATGTATCTGTTACCAAACTACTCATGTTTTGGTAATTCTAATGGCTGTGAAAATGAATCGATTCTGGGAAGCCTTCTGTCCAATTGCGCACTTCAGTTGTTCCAGCATAGTTAAATAGTGTCATGAACACGAATTTGCTGTTCAACGCTCTACTAATGAGTGTATAGTGCAACAATGTGCAGCGCCACCGCCTCATGGATCGAAGATTAAGCCACATTAGAAGTGGACCCCAGTGAAGCTGACATCACCGGTGCTGCGCGAAATTAAGACGTTGGGGTCTTGGAGAATCCACCGCTATAGCGTGCTATGACCTTCCGGTTCCGTGTGTCTCAACCAATCATCAATCATGTTATTCACAAGAAGTTGCGCCTCAAGATGATCCATAAGGCGAATGTTCATGCGCGAAAGCCGCCACTAGGACAAACTAATTCCAGAAAGCTCTACGAGAGCTACTTAGTGGAAGATCGATGGAAGTTTGTAGCCACCATAATAGATATATATTTGACCGTTTCTGTAAAGGCTCAAGCAATACGTATATAAGTATTAATATTAAATGTAGTGGCAATTTCGTTCCTCAATACACTGAAAGTTATCCATGCCGTTTAATGATTTTGCACAGAGGAGAACTGGAGCTACGCTGTGTTGCCAACACTGTAAAAATCAAATGCTAAATTTTATTAGGAATATGTTTGAATAGATATTTGCCACAGGGAAATTTCCTCACTGTATCGAGCAGACACCAATCGACTGGAACAATATCAGAACAAGGCTTCCAGCCACAAAGATAAATCTGTACCTGAGACTATGAAGTGCGTAAGTCACAAATCCTTGTTTTCCAGAAAACAGCAAAAACACTTACTTAAGCACTAAATACATATTGGACATATTACATTATATACTTGGTTAATTACGTCATCAACCCGTATAGAACAAAATAAAACCAACCATTCGTTGCAAACCTCCGAAAGATAGCAAAACTGGTTTTAACTCATTTTTGCCAAAATTGGACTTACTCACTTCACGCTTTCAGGTACAGAAATATCGCTGGCATTCTACAGAGAGAAGGAAGATAGGACTCTGATTCATGCTATTTCTTTCACCGATATTCTAGTAAAGAGTCTCGATATCAGCCAGCCCAATGCCTTTGGATTTCTAACATACAGTGTTTCTTCTCGTAACGTGAACACAGTTTCCGACCTTTGGAAAGTGTCTTATCAAGAGTGAAGTACTGTAAAATACTTCCTGTGCACTTGCAAAGAAGTATTCTGCAGTGGAAAGTGCATTGCCAGGTAAGCGTCAAACGTGCGACTCGTTAAATAGAAGATAACTTGTGATATAAGTTCCGACTGTTATATCATGTGAATGAACACTTCAAGGTCATCTATATGGAAGCCTATTGGAATGACAACTCCAACTGACAACTTAACAGATATCGTCGCATGAGAACAAAAGGAATATAACTCCATTTTCGTAGGTCTACAGGCAAGAGGACAAAAATATTCTTTTCTTGAACAGATGATGAACAAAGAGAACAGATGGCGTTACGTTCCATTTACACGAAATGGGGCTTTCGAAATTATGTCCAAACATGAAGAAAACGAAAACCGCATTTTTGGAATTACGTTCCTCTGGTTCTCATGCGACGACATGTTTGCATCTGACCACATTACATACAATGACATGATGTAAAAGTACTTCTCGCTTCTTCAGATACAGCACTCCGTCTAACTAGCATCGCATGTGATCCTTCTTGAATGCAGGATTATGCTATATTTTGTAATTACAACCAGCAGCGTCATATCAGATTTTGCCATGGGTGGGAGATTGTTTACCGATATAAGAATTTTACTTTTTATTAGTGTATTATGGCGAAAGATATTTAATCTAAATATGGGAATATTGGCACATCAACTTCAGTACTTTGAATTCTTTTGCGATATTTTCTTCGTCTTTTCCAGAATATTATCACTTCACCTAATATCAATATAGAGGCCATAATTTCACCAAGTGCAAGAATCATAAATGCACCTTTCAAGTGATCGATTTCAATTGTGCGAGGATTATTATCAATATTCGTAAGTGTGTGAGATACGATTTTCCTCTGTTTTTTCACTTCTGTCCTCAGAATTACGTTTTCCCAATAAATTAATAACCCTGACTCGATGATACGAATGATGACTTTATCAAAAAAGTATTTATAAGAAGATTCCAATGGGAGAAGAAGCACAACATCTACTTTAAATGCACACTCTTTCATTATATCGTAATGAAAGAACGAATCTTCATCAACATAATCAACAAGACCTGCAAACCCACTGTCTAGATATGATGTGAAAATAGCAATATTGCCAGTTGATGCGAGTTTTGTTAAATCGGAATCATCGTTGATGTCCACGAAATTTTTAACTAGCTTCTGTGAAGCTTTATCTGTGTCTTTCGATAACATCAAGTAAATATAGTCTTGTTTCGAACACCATTTATATTCACTATTTGCCAGTTCTTTCAGCGAATTTATCGGTGGTGCATATGATGGGCTAGTCAGAAAAGAAACAAGTTTACTTGTGTAACAAGATCCTAGTAACACATACACGAACGAGATTGAAGTAATTATTTCTCTTAGAGAAACATAATGCATCTTTAAACTTACAAGTGTTTGCAGGCTAAACATAACAAAAAAACACTCTTGTAAGTTTGTGTATCTCGTATTGTGTGAAAAGAGAGTTTTATTCAACTGAGCAAATATGTATATGGTTATAACACCAACTATAAAGAAGGCAAATTGGGCAGCCCACATTACATCTGTAAATGGTGAATAAATTGCCAATAATTTACTTCGAGGAGGTCTTGGAGTAAGGAAAGTTTGGCATAATTTTCTGTGAGGCACTGTGTGATCAACAACCTCTAGTTCATCTTCTTCTATAAAATATCCCCCGAATCCTATATCAGCTATGTGATTCATTACATCACCAATTACACCGGTTCCGGTACCATTCGAATATGTATCACCCCATTTATCTTCTGGGAAAACTGGGTTCCACTTAAAATCATACACTTTCGCTATTTCATTTAACATTTTTACTTCCGTTCCGTCTAGTGTTTCCTTCGTAGGATTCTCTTTGTCTTTAAATACTGTAAAAGGGAAAAACGGAGCAACACTGACAGTTATATTTTTGCCAAACATTTTAAGGAACTTCAACTCGAAAACGTCATGAAGAAGAAACAACATTGTACCATTCCAGAACCCGGCTTCCGAATAAAAACTTTTCGCACTGTGCGTACTGAACAGTTGAATTACTTTTTTGTTGGGGTTTGCAACAGCAGCGACTGTATCGCATTTTCTGCCATATTCATAGACCTTCTTCAAAAACATATTGGTATTACTTTTTACACAAGTAAGGAACATTATAAAGTTATGATTGTGAAAATATATCATATCGAGTTTGTTTTCTATAATAAAACTGTCTTCACTTATTATAATATGATAATCACATATTTCTCCTTCCCTCTCTGATGCAAGTTCTTCCAATTCTTCGAAAGTGTTCCCTTTGGAAAAGTTGGAATAAATAAGGAACACCTGCTGGTTGGTGGAAGCCACAATCTTACTCATAACATCTCTACCTACCAAATCCATAGCTATAAACATCACACAGGGAACGTTAATGTGTTCTGTAATTATGTTCATCATCATTTCTGAAGCATTACGTAGACACTCTTTAGTATCCCAACTACTAGGGATAATATTGTTACAGTTGATGTAGGAGAGGGATAACATATACCATAACGTTATAAAATGTGGCATGGGTATTCTTCTTTTCATCTAGAAAAAAATAGAACACAAGTATAATTAATTCGTCTAGTTAAAATATAAAAATTTAACTTTCTTAGCATCTAAGAAAGACAATACAAAATAAGAAAAGTAAGTTATGCTGCAATCTCCATAGAAATACTCCTAACGAAATATAAAATTGCGATGAAAAACGTCTTTGAATAACTAAGAAACAGAAAAAAGTTTTATTTATCTGGATTGACATTCATGATTATGATCGTTTATTTGAAATGTTGTATAAATTCTTTCTTTGTATACAATGGAGGATCAGGAACTAAGGTTACAAGGTCGATATTTCTGGAGTTTCGTTTGTTTTAGAGGAACAAGAATTGTGCCATAATTGTAATCCATGGAGTTGGCAACTGTGCAGAGTTTCAGCCACCCGCCACCTACGGCGCCACTTGTAGGTATACACAAATGGCGACTCGTTTGGGAAACTGGTCTCGCGAAGAAATCCGCTTAGTTATTCCATTTCTGTGGGCGAAACATGTAACCACAGCTCAAATTCACCGGCAGCTGGTACAGGTTTACGGAAAGACTGTAATATCTCGTCAGCATGTCGCAGAATGATGTCGAAAGTTTGCGGCTGGTAGAGAAAACGTGTTGTGGTTCATTCTTTCAAGACTGTTTCGGTTCTCAAAGGGAATCCAATCATACAAACAAATAATAAAAATTACAATATTATGGGTTGTCTTATTCTCAATGAAAATTAGTCTTATCAGGGTAAATAAATATTTATTCAGGAAATAAATTAAATAGAAGTGATTCAACGAAGTGCCTCAAGGTAAAAATTAAAAAAAAAAAAAATCCGGAACTCTTTCACTTCAGAACCCTATCTCTTAAGTGCGATGATCATCACTCAAACCAACAGACTCCTACAAATGTATTTAGTCAGACTCCACCGATCCGTCACTCCTTCACAGTTTTGCCTGACGCTATCAGGAAAGCCTGACTACAACCTTCCGTCTACAAATGTTAGAGACCTTGTTGTCAATAGACATCACTGAACCCAAAGACAGATGATCTTTCTCTAAAGTGTACGCGCCTTTGGTGTGGAGACCCGGGTTCGATTCCCGGCGGGAGCGCATGTGGATCGGATTCCACGTTAATCAGTAGGTCCGCGTCTCATATAGCCTCGCTGCTGAAAGGGACGCTAAACTAAAATCAACTCAACTCAACTCTTTCTCTGAAGAGAAGACAATCACTCAGGCTTTCCTGACCGAGCAAAAAAAAAAAAAAAAAAAAAAAAAAATATATATATATATATATATATATATATATATATATATATATATATATATATATATATATATGAAACAGTGTTTTCAGCCTTTGAGGTTAAAAAAAAAGTTTATATCCCACTTTCTTTTATCTAGCAGATAATAGGAATCATTTATCCCAATAAACTATCATTCAAGCTTATCACCTGGCTAGCTAAATGTTTACAAACTTACTCATCACTCATAAGGGAACATCTTATATTGATAATATCATTGCCCAATCAAACAATGCGCAATCGATAGAGGAATGAAGAAAAGTGAGAAATCCTAATTTTAACGGGCTGACATCCAGAAACACATGAGATAAACATGAGAGGAAAGAAGGATCTAGAATCATGTGAAGATAGCAATGCAAAAGATACACTGACACAGAAAGAACTTCAAAATGATTAAAGTA
Organism: Thermobia domestica; assembly: GCF_964235325.1. Classification (NCBI taxonomy): domain Eukaryota; kingdom Metazoa; phylum Arthropoda; class Insecta; order Zygentoma; family Lepismatidae; genus Thermobia; species Thermobia domestica. The sequence goes on from NC_137463.1 coordinate 221,349,501, forward strand.
ATCAAAATGACTTTACACAACAGTATAGTAAGCAAACATTGTACCTAAAGACATGCTCAATAACATCATATGTAATGCAGTGTTGCCAACTGAGCACATAATGAAGTTTTGTTAAATGGTACGGAATACAAATTATAACATCTAGAAAATCCAATCATGAGTAGAACCGTACCTGTGAGGTCTTGATGTACAGTGTTGCCAACATTTGAGTATAGGCCTATATTAATTCCTACTGTTCACGTTCTAAACGAGCTAAGGTCGTGCAAGATCGCCAGGGCCAAATCTACGAAATTCACCCGGGGCAAAGACATATCTCTGCCTCCGTTCCTCCCAAGCATCGAAATGACGCCCCCTACATACTCTCAAACAGCTGCGCCCCTGGGCAAATGCCTCGAATTGCCCCCCCCCTAGATCCGGCCCTGCATCTGACTTCCCTAGATGTAGGATTCCAACTACTACTATGTTGCAGAAGGATCCAATCGAAAATAGAACATGTGCACCAGCAGCGAGCCTGCGGACCACTTGGTCATCCAAGAGCATGAATCATTTCAGCTTATCTGCTGTATTTTGATACTACTCTTAAACTTTTCTTTGACAAAAATTCTTCGACACTGTGCCTCGTCCGTTTTGTACTTCAGTGATTATATTCTTGTTTGTGGTCTCGTATTTTGGTTTCAACTAATTCGAATCGTGTAATGTATGTACTCTTCTACATCAAACATTCATATAGGAATTCATATAGGTCTCTTTTCAAAAGTTGGCAACACTGTACATCAAGAATTCACAGGTATGGGTTTACTCATAATTAGATTTTCTAGATCTTATAATTTGTGTTCCGTGCCATTTAACAAAACTTCATTTTGTGCTCAGTTGGCAACACTGCATTACATATGATATTGAGCATGTCTGTGGGTGCAATGTCTGGTTACTATACTGTTGTGTAAATGTCGTTTTGATTACTTTAGTCATTTTGAAGTTCTTTCTGTGTCAGTGTATCTCTTGCATTGCTATCTTCACATGATTCTAGATCCTTCTTTCCCCTGTATGTCCTGTGTTTTTGAATGTCGGCCCGTAAAACTTTGGGTTTCTCACTTTTCTTAATTCCCCTATCGATTGCACATTGTTTGATTGGGCAATGCTACTATCAATATAAGATGTTCCCTTGTCAGACCAAAGGAAATCACTCATTCCTTCCTCTAGCCATCACTTAGCTCAGTCCCTACTTATTTCTTTATAAAATCAGAAATTCTAACGCAATCACTCAGGCTCCAGAGAAATCATTTATTCTGTCATCGGTCATCATTCAGACCGTTTCCTACAGATAGGAATGTTAAAAAAGTGAGGCAGGATTTTCAACAACGTAGAGCGGCTCTAACAGTTATTAGTCATCCAGCCCTCTATGCGGCGAGAGGCTTCCTTTTATATGGTCGAAGATCCTTCACTTTTTAAATTTACTTATTTTTATTTTCGCTTAAAAATCCGCAAAAAAGTCTCGCAAACCTCTGTAAAGTTTCATCGATCACTATAAGAAAAAAACTATAAAGAGAAAACTTGAATGTTGAGTTCGTTAAATAAAGCTGAAAGAAATCCAAGCAAGAAATACACAGTTTAAGCATATATAGACATACAAACAAGTAAGCAATATCCAAGATGAAATTATAAATATATAACACATAATAAGTATATATATAGTTAAGTATATGTCTGGCCAGACTTACCTTTATCAATAACAAAATTATATACACTTTTATATTAATCCTTTATTTAAAAAAAAAACACTCCTCATTGCAAACGTCACCGACGAGGGTCGCAGTGGTCGACTCATACATTTGCTCTAAGCGACTTTCACTTGTTCCAGCACTTGAAAGAGGATCTAGGAGGCCGTCGCTTCGCTTCAGACGAGGAGGTAAAACACTTCGTGAAATTGCAAGGACAGGATATTTACTAGGAGGGAATCTTCAAACTCATCTCACAATGCGATAAGTGCCTCAGCGGATGTGGAGGCTATATCGAAAAATAACTTAATGTATGTAGTATTTGAGGGCTGTATTGGTTGTATGAAATAATATATACACGTTTCACTGCTGTAACCTTACTTTCTGATCACCCTTCGTACATGTATTTATTTAAAAATCACCAAATCAAAGAAACTACATGGAATAAACAAATTACCCTGATAAAAGACCAGAAGTCCTGTTTGTCTAGCCTGAAAAACTACATTTCTTCAGTGACATAGTAATATTTTCAGTTCACATACAGCTAGTCCTTCAAAGTTATATAATATCCTCATGAATATAATTTAAAAGTTCTACGTTAGAAAATTCGAACTTTCATTTCGACTGGTAAGAGTTCTTTAAAGACATACCAAGGCACCTGGGGGACAGACTACCAGGGGACTGGTGTGTGTGGAACACCCCCAGTGAAGCGGGGGTCCACCCTTGGAAAATTAAAGTAAATAGCCTTCGTACATTGGATTTTAAAGCATTTTTGTCTTAAAAAGCAAACAAAACTTAAAACGTTTTGTTTTAGTCGGTTTCCTTTTGGAAAATGTGGTACTAAAACACACACACACACACACACACACATATGTATATATATATATATATATATATATATATATATATATATATATATATATATATATATATATATATATATATATATATATATTTAGATATAGATATAGATATATATATTACAGTTTATTTGTTTATGCAAACAGTAAAATACAACCTTGTTTTACAATTTTAGTTAAACTTAAATGATACCAAGTGTATGTCAGAAGCGAAATAATTAAAGTTATTGTGAAGTGAATAATCAGAAACAATAAAGTTTTGTAAACAGATTTAGGCCAGAAGCCTACAACTAATGTAAATGAGGCTCAACAATGTGTAGTTAAAAATTAGTTTTTTTTTAGCTGTTACTTAGCTGTCATGTTTGTTACTTAGCTGATTACTCCATCTTTACCTTCATAGAGCCAAAAACTGAGTGCGTTTTTTCACAATTGGAAACAAACTTTTGTGCTACTTTTCTCATATCCACTTTAAATTGCTACATGGTATAGCCTCTCTTGGATCATAGTTGTAATATACTGAAAATATTTGGGGTACGAAAACCGTTTCAAAATATTGGGGGGACACGTCTCCGATGTCCCCGGTCGATTGACGCCCGTATACCTGGTTATAGAGCACATGGAGTTTGCTTTTACGTGTCTATGTTTTATATAAAGGTAACCAAGAAAGTTCTGTCGCTTTTTGTAGATGCTTGTGTTTCATTGGTTCTCACACCGTGAGTTGAATGCGAATCAAGATAAGGTGAAGGTCAGTTGTTGTGTGGGTATATCCAACATACTACTGGTTGTGGCAGTTCAGTTACACTGTGAACTTGGGTAAGGACAAAGTGAACATGAGAGCTCCACAGAGCGTCATAAGGGCGTGTATGTTGTACGAATTAAAACTGGGGCCAAACGCCGCTGCAGCGATGTGGAAGATATGTCAGGCTTTTGGTGAAGGTGTCGTGACTACGCGGACAGTGCACCGGTGGTTTAACAAGTTTAATTACGTTGACGAAACACTAGTAAACGCACCACGCGGTGGTGGACTGCTCGCGGCATCGTGGATCGGGAACTGCTACCAGCTGGTCAGAACATCAATGCAATTTTATACTGTCAGCAGCTGAGCCGCCTTCAAGAAAAACTCAAAACTCTGGAGCCAGCACTTCTGAATTGCAAAGGGGTCCTCCTGTTACAGGATAACGCTAAGCCGCACGTTCTACGATGACCCGGGACACCATTCTACACCTTGGATGGGAACCACTTTTGCATCACCATACTTCTCGGACTTTGCACTATCCGATTATCACCTATTCCATTCCTTGGACAGTTACCTTAGAGGACACCAGTTCATAACATAAAGGTCTAGATCAAAACTCCCAAACTCAAGAAATGTCAAACGCCCACAAAATCGGTCATGATTCCCACACAAATGGACAAATCTCCCAAATGCATTAACGGCCAAAACTCCCACACTCAAGAAATGTCAAAACTCCTACACAATCGGTCATCACTCTCACACAAACAGACAAATCTCCCAAATGCACTAACAGTCATAACTCCCACAGCCCCCCACACTCAAGAAATGTCAAAACGTCCACAGAATCGGTCATAACTTCCACACAAATGGACAAAACACCCACACATAGTAACGGTCACAATCCCCACATAAATGGACTTAACTCCCACACAAATGTACAAAACTTCCACACGCAGAAATGGTCACAACCGCTACACTAATGGCCAAAACCCCAACACAATCTGACAAATCTCCCATACTTTAAAATGATCTTGGTTGCACATCTTGTAAGTTTCACACGCTGAAAATAATAAAAAGAATCCGAAAACGCTTGTGATCCGAAGTACAAGGGATTTGTTCACCTATCACCTTGTCCACTTTGGATTATAAGCAGTTTTTGGACTTCTATTTATTATTATCAGCGTGTGAAACATAAAAGACGTGCAGCCAGGATCATTTCAAAGTGGAGGGTTTGTCCGATTGTGTGGGTGTTTTGTCCATTTGTGTGGCGGTTAAGATCGTTGCTATGTGTGGGAGTTTTGTGTAAGATTATGTGTACGATTATGCAACCACGCACTTCTCCCGCTATCTTGCATACGCATACACACTTGAGCTATTCGTTTCTGTATGCATGAACAATTCACATACATCCTCTCACCTAACTTTGCCCTCATAGCGTCCGCGGCATGCTTCGCATCTTTTGGGGAATCCCTTGCGCTCGCCTTGTACACTCCGCATCAAAAATTGCGACATCTAACGCCGTGCAGTTAGCCCACCCAATATACACCTTATTCCATAATCGTGTCAGGTAAAGAGGCCCCCTCTCTCTCCTCCTTTCTTTTCTCCCATACTAAAATTAGCTAACAACATGAGCGCAATTCTGATTTCAAACTACACATGTATTAGTTTGGATAAAATTAAATAACAAAACCAAGACGAAACAAGATTCGTAAATTGATGTTGGGAGAAACTAAAACACACATAAAGAAAAGTTGAAATAAATGGTTGTCTATTACACAGAGATTCAAAAATGAAGCAGAGAGAGAGAGAGAGAGAGAGAGAGAGAGAGAGAGAAGAAGAAGAAGAAGAAGAAGAAAGAAAAGGAGACCAGATGAAACTGTGGAATTCAAATGTAGTAAGAAAAGAACCTAACATTATAAAGTTTCGTTCCCAGAAATCCTATAGTAATATAGAAATAACGTCTGTTTTCACATAATTTTTCAGAACTTTTCGAATATATAGATGATGCTTTAAACATTAATTATGACACTTTCATAATGGATAGCATACTCAATTTCCAGCAGAACTGTATAACTCCCAGACACATTTAAGATAATGTCAAAAGTTTAAAACACCTGCTTTGTTTCCGCGTGGTTCGATTGCAAATTCGGTAGTGTTCCAAAAACTATCCAAAAACTCATTCTAATATACCATGATGTCTTTGAAACGTCCTGATAATTCCCCTGCCCTTTCCCAACCAACATTCGTAAATCGTCTCTGTGGTGATACAGGTGTTTGCGTCCACATTGCTACGTATTGCTTGTCCTGTATGATAAGTCGATTCTTTACAATCACTTTGTTAAAAGTTAACTTTGGCGTGAACGGGATTTGAACCTATGTTAGATAGCTGTATTATTCATAAGGCCATTACGTATCCCCTACGCTATCGGGCCACCTGTAATTACCAGCGAAATGTTATTTAGTTTATCCCTGATCTTTGGAACGAAATGGCTTCTTCCTGTAACGTTATTTGCACCAAATTGCACAGCGAAATTCATTTATTCGATGGCTATAGAGAAAAATTAATGCCCACTAATAAAGGAAAAACATATAATCCAGGCAAAAATATGGAAGTAAAACATATTTTGCAGTAAATTCGTCGTGCAAGTTCAAAAGTACGCAAATAATAATAATAATAATAATAATAATAATAATAATAATAATAATAATAATAATAATAATAATAATAATAATAAATGTTCACATTCAGAGTATTTTAGTATCTTAGTATCTTACATCTAATCTTAGTATCTTTGGATAGTCCATGTTGAGAGTCTGTGTGGGCCACCTAACAACGCCCTTCTCCCTCTTGTCGTTTTACCAGAATCATCTTTTAAAGTTCATTTTCCCATCCCTTTGGACGTCCGTAACTCGGTTAGGAGGCCGAGAAGGACATTGTGTTACATAGATATTTATACTTATTTTCATCTGTAGAATAGTCTCCCAAGCGTTGTAAACAACCTTTCTTTACACTCCTCTGTATATATATATATATATATATATATATATATATATATATATATATATATATATATATATATATATATTGACGTTATTCCAATGATTCAGTGTTGGGCGTCATTCTTCGTAGGTGTTCAATACTGTTGTCATCTTGCAAGCAACTATGATTCAGAAGTAAACAGAGTCTTGATCACTGTTTGTGATCGTGTACCTCTTGAACCACTCAACCAATCTCGATCAAATTTTTAACATAGATGACGTTCGTACCTGGCATAGTTTTTCTAATTTCATTTTGACGGTGCAACTTAACGGAAGGGAGGCATATAAAAATAAATAAAACTTAATAACTATTGAACCACCCGACCGATCTGTATCGAATTTGCCACATAGATGAGTTTTGGGCCTAGAATGGCTTTTATAATTTGAGGGTGCAACTTACGGGAGGGGGAAAATATATACAAATGATCGAAAATGATATATATTAGAGTCGTATTCATAGTTTTTGGGATCGCTGAGACGAACAGTAATACTTCCTATGCCACGTAAATCGAAATTCAGCTCAACAGATTGAGGGAGGGGGGAGATAAATAAAAACGATAAAAAATGACTGAGATTAGTGTCGAATCCATAGTTTTCGGGGTAGCTGAGATGAACAATGACACTTCCGATGCTGTTAAATCCAAATTTAGCCCTTTATGTCCATAATGAAACATATTCTTCCCGTGCAATGAACGGGTTCTGCAAATATCTATCTATTTATCTATACCATACACTGCTACGCAAAAGTAACTTAAGGATGGCAGTAAGTTTCGTATCGTGTGTCACTCCCAAATGGCATAGATCCGTAACACTTGAACAATAACATACAAAGTAGTCGGTCTTGGGAAACGACACTTAACACCATGCGCCTCAACAGCTCTCTGACATACATTGACTCGCCTCTTTCATCGACTGCTTCATGCTGCTGGGGAAGCAGATCCATTTGGTGCTAGAGTACGGTCATGTTGACGTCAGGCCATGTAACATCTTGCTCACTGTGCACGTGTGAGAGATCTCTGACGACTTGCTTCAGGGATTTCATTCATTTCCATCGACTACACGATATTTTGTGTTATCTATGTTATCTCTCTCGTCCTTAAGTTTTGAACAGCATATATATATATATATATATATATATATATATATATATATATATATATATATATACATACCCCAACAGCACAAGATGTGCTAGGCATGGGCCATTTACGTGTCCCAGCTACTTTTTAGGTACCCGACACTTGGCACATATGATATTCATGTACTACAGGTACTTGTTACACTAATAGAAATTATCACTAATAGAAACACATAATTGTACACAGGAACTTCTTATTCTCTATTAATGAAATTATTTTATAACATACTAGCATTGAAAGGTGCCTTCAACTCTAAAACTAAACTCCCAGAGGCTAGCATTCGCACCTTCCCAACAACGAGTGCCATCCCAGCGATAATAACTTCGCCTCTGAGCAGCATAGCCCGTAAACCTGTCTAGTGAGCTGGTGATGCTCAGACGGAAGGGTTTCTAAGTGTTTCCAACCTACTATTTTGTTGCCGGAAAAATCGAAATGTTGAAGTATGTTGACTTTATAAGAAACCAAAGATAAAGAAAATATACGGCATAAAAAAGGGTAGGCCCGGCCTCAGAGCCTTATAGTATGCTTCGTGACTGTTTATAATGCTCATACCGTTATCACACACCCATTTATAAATACTATCTAATGCCCTTTGAATGCATGTTTTGTTCTTTACACTAGTCACCGTTTTAAAAAGTTTTACATTACCCGCATATAATAAAACATTTACATTCTCAAGATTGTACATTATATTATTAATGAAAACTGTAAACAGTAATGATCCTAGGGATACCACATGGTCTTGCGGAATACCCTTTAAAATTTCTCCCTCGTGTGATAACACATTATTAGCTTTAACCTTAAAAGTTCTATTGGTAAGAAAGCATTTGAACCATTCTACAAGTAATGGTGAGAAACGTAAACAAACGAAATTTTGTAATAACAACAAATGTTGTATCATGTCAAATGCTTTTGAGAGGTCTATATATATTATGTCACTTTTTTGCAGATAATGCTTCCAATACATAATCAGTAATTTCTATTAAGTTTGTCATTATCGATTTTTTTTTACAAAACTATTTGTTCTACAAAGCGATTTTAACTACAAGCACAAATATTCGTAGATCAACATTTCGAATATTTTCCCAAAGGCATTTAAAAGAGTTATTGGTCGATAATTACTCAGATTTCTTTTGTCTCCCCCTTTGAATATTGGAACAATGATGCACTTCTTCCATTGATCTGGAAAAATAACTGACGTTGAGAAACGTTATATAATAATAATAATAATAATAATAATAATAATAATAATAATAATAATAATAATAATAATAATAATAATAATAACCATTTTTCCTTTTGTTATCAACTTCAATATTCTTCTTTCTTCATTCATTCTTCCCAGAACTTCTTTCTTATTTTCTCTTTCTAGCTGACTTTTCTATTCTTCTCCATTAGGATTGCCAACTCTCAAAAACAATACCCCCCCTCAAAATTCCCCATGATATAGGTCTAAGTGTGAAGTATCTCTGTTCGGACCAATCCTTGGGAAGAGAATGTACTGCCATGAACAAAAGTTGCATTAGCACCTGTATTCTGCATATTCTTAGTACATTCACTGGTAAGCTTAATAGATACATTGGGTGATATCAATAAAAATAAGTAACTATTCCTGAGAAGTCCTGCTCGAGAATCGAAGTAACTACACCTGGTGTAATCTCCTCCCTCAATTTCGTATCAATAAAACAAGCCACTACTCAGATTGAGACTGCTCCAGATTTATGAACGTTCACTCGCGTTTCCTATGCGCGTAGCAGTGAGTCATATCAATAAAAGGAGTATTTACTAATTTCTCCCATCTGTCGGGCGGTCATTTCGTTGTGATTAACCTATGGTGCAGTATCCTAAACGCCATGGAAGGGAGAAGTAGCAACGACAATTTCAATTACAGTGCATTTGTTGATATTATAAAATAATTTCCAGTGATACTTTCAAATTGACAGTTACCAGAAAGCAAACGAAGGAAAGCCGAAGCTTTGAAGGCAATTACAGTGAAATGCAACGAAATATTAAATACATCTACGACTGAGATACAAATGCAAAAGATAATCTTTAATATTAGAGAAAGAATAAAACAAAAAAGAAAACTAATTTAAAAAGCGGGAAACAAAAAAGTAATACTGAAACCATGAGAACGGATCTGTTGGAGCTGATGGATGTTGATTCGAATTCAGCAATATCAAGATTAACATGACAAACGCATATCACGTGTTGTCCAAGGTCTTTGTAGATTGTTTGGCTTTAAGAATGAAATCAGACACTTGGCCTCTTTGTTTCCTTTTTTAAAAAAGTCCAGCTATTCATGTCATAAAGCACGTTCATCTGATTGTGTTTTCTACACCATACGTGTCCTTTTCGCCTTGACATAAACAAAATACATTCGCATGTATAACCCCTTCCTATCAACGTTGAGTTGATTTGATTTTGAGTTTAACGTGCCTTTCAGTAGCGAGGCTATATGAGACGGGACATACTGATTAACGTGGAATCCGAACCACATGAACTCCTGCTAATCGCTTTAAATTTTCTTTCATGAACTTATAATGTTTTTTGAAATCATAATTTCCAACATTTCAATACAGTTGATAAGTTTTTTTACACTGCAAAACAATCATATACTTTGCCATATTTCGCACGGAGTCACCTACTGAGCTTGCTCCACAATTTGGAGAAGTTACATGCATCACAGAAGAGTCTCTGATTTTTATTGATATCAAACGCGGAGTAGTTACTCGGCTCGAGAATAGACGTGTGCTTTCTCCAAAGGAGCGCGGCTTTTCTCTTTTTATTGATACCAATGAAAGTAAGTACTTCAAAAATGCGAATAATGAGAATTTCTCCGTTTTATTGATATCACCCATTGTATTTACCAGTAACTGCCATTTCTTTAATATTATCGAAACAGATAACCGAATAGTATATTAATCTATACGTGATAATTTTGGATTTGAAAAATGAAATTTATTCTTTAAACTTATACTACAACTACAGGAAATTGCTTTAAGAAGTCCTTTTTCACTCTCAATAAATGTATAAAATTCCTTACAAGTATATTTTAAATTATCCTTGATACAGTTCCTCTCATCTCTTTAAAATTGTCTAAAGAAACGAACAAAATATATTAATCGTTGATAGATTGTGAAAGGTAACAGTTTTGGATTTACAGAATGAAAGTTACTTTCTAAGTTATACTTCGAACTAGATGAAATTACTTCGAACTAGATAAAATTTTAAAAAAGGACAGATCATAAATGGCTTTGTAAGAAATTTAAGCCGATGACCGGCTTTAATCAAAATAACAGTAACATTCCCTACCAGACCGGTGAAAAACCGGCCAGTTGGCAACCCCATTCTCCTTATCTGCATCTCGAACCTTACTATAATAGATATAATTATAATTACATTAAAAACATCCGTGAAAATACAGTAATGTGAGTATGACTGTCCAGCCGTAGATTATAACGCTGCATGGCAGACACAGAGCCCGTTCTTATAGCCACCTTTTCCAGAGTAGGCATTTATTAAATCAGTAATAACGTGACAACTGTTTGTGTGAATTTACCTTTTACTTCATTAATGATAATAATTGTATTTACAGTAACAAAAGGATACGTTTGGTGTGAGGTATGTTTTCCCTATTAGTTCTCATCCTGTCCCGAATCAAGGTATTTCAAACGGAACTGCCTCGCTAGTATATCATACAATATTTACAACATTGAATTTCATTGTCCCGTTTGTTAACACATAACCACCCAGACACGTAACATTTCGATTCTATAAGATTGCTTACCAGAATGATTTAATAATGCACAGGGTGTTTTAAAACAACACCGACAACGTTTGAGAGATGATTCTTGACACCAAGATAAGACAAAAAGTATAGACCAACCTGAGTGCACAAATACTTCCTTTTCGCGTTACAGGCTGCCGTAAACATGAGAAACTGAACTTTAAATATCCATAGCTCCAAAACTATGGGACATATCGTACTCGGGTCACTACTTCACTTAGGAACTAATATGTTCCCTATTCAAAAGTCCATGTTTCAGAATCCTAAGGTACTCACACAATAATTTTTATAGACGCAGTTTGGCTACGGGGATATAATTTGAACTACTCAACAACTACCTCTATAAAAATTGCTGCGGAAGTACCGCAGAATTCTGAAAAATGGACATTTGGATAGAACACATATTAGTTCCTAAGTGAGGTCTTGATTCGACTACGGTGGGTCCCATAATTTTGGGGCTATGGACCTTTAAAGTTGATTTTTCATGTTTTCGGCAGCCTATAACTCCGAAAGGAAGCATTTGTGCACCCAGGTTGGTCTATACTTTTTGTTTTATCTTGGTGTCAGGAATCACTTCCTAAACGTGGAAGGTGTTGTTTTGAAACACCCTGCATATGAACAACTTAATTTTTTTGAGTACTTCAATTTCCTCTAGATGACTACTTTCGAACAGCGATTGAGAACAAATTGAAAATCTCAACGTAAAAGAGCTGGGATTCTTTTTTCTGGCAGCCATTCTTTTCAAAAAGATACTGGCAATTACTGACTGAATATCGGATGAAGAGAAAAATATAATAAAAGAATAGATCGTGAGTGGGAAAGGGGAGTCAGTATATTTTAAAATTTAATTGGATAATTTTGAAAAATATATAAATTAAAATGAATTTCGGTACTTTGTTTCGTATGTACTGTATGTATTAAGGTTAGTTAATTTATCTTACTTCCGAAGAGAAACATCGAAAGAGAATTTAATGATCGTGTCTATAGCGACAACTCGCAGTCACGACACGTCTTCAGTTGTTTTAGAAAGAGGAAAAGAAAGAGTGAGAAGGAAGAAGTTAGGGGAAATGAAGGCAAAGAGGAATAGGAAAAGGAGAAAGGAAGAAGGAATTAGAGATTAAGAATTACTTTATAATGATGAAAATATGACCAAAAACCTTGAATGGTTATTGAAAAGGTGATTCATACTCGAATGTTATTACTTGAAGATCATTTCTGAAATGATCTTGGGGAGACTCATGTTCCCTCATACTACCCTGACCTGGATCCAGGTAACTGCACAAATGGGAGTTAACCTGTCTCGGCTCAGATGACGAGAAGTTTTAATTTAATCGTTTGTCTGTTATTTCTAAATGTTAAATAATCTTTATCCAGTATCTGAATACCCATGGTGGAGATCATCACTCATTTGAATTAGCCAAGAAAAAAATCAACGTGATGTATATTGTAAGGTACCGCATGTCTTCATATCATGCGATAACCATTTGTGTACTACACGTGTAGGCAGAAAAGAAAACAACACAGACGACAGTACCGAAGAGGACTCGCCCACAATCGCCAGCAGTCGGCAAGACGGAGAAAACTTAAGGTAGTTGACATTTTAGAATAAAAGAGAGGAGCACGCTTCAACTAGCATCAATCTATCCAGGTTGATCAAACCACTTAAAGCCCTAACACGCCCAGCCATTGGGTTTACCCTCCCCTCTCGCGACTCTTGGTCAATTGAGAGATAGCTATCCTTAAGCCCTAAGATGCTCAGTCATTGGGTTCCTTTCGTCTCTCACGACGCCCGGTCACCGAGAGAGACAGCTAATCACACAAACTTATCCCCTCTCACGTCGCCCGGTCAAAGAGAGTAACCTCACCTACAAAATCCCTAGGACGCTCGGTCATTGGATTCCTTTCATTATCTTACCTAAAATATTAGAGGAACTACTTATTGTAATACATTTTGTATTTAAGAAGATCTTTTATAATAAAAGGTGATGGGCAAGTCCAAATTCCCGTGTACAGTAATTACTCTACCTTACATAAACTGAAAGAATTTTACATGGTAGATGCATCGGCGTCTATTTTACAGACATTTTTTAAGGACTTTCCTACGGGACGTTTCTTTTATGAACGGAAAAACGGAGTTAGAACTTTTAAAGTGTATTAGTGTTGGTGTTACTAAATCAGGATTACATAAAGATAATATCCGTGTTGTCTTAGCACTCCCATTACTCTTAGCAGTAAATTGATTCGTTTTAGGCTGGTAGGTACTTATGCCGACAACTAGATCTGGAAATAATACTTATAGAGAAAGCGATAGTAGTATGGCAGAATCGGGCTCCCGAATACCTGTTAATATCTCCCATCTAACTAGATACTCAGGTCACAGTACAGACGACCCGGATCGATTTTTCGTTTTATTCGATCATTTGAGTTTACTCCAGACATGGAACCCCGAAAAGAAAAAAGAAATTTTCTCGATCTATTTACAGGATGTAGCTCTCGATTTTGTTTTATAATTACAAAATCAGAATAAATTTAACACCTTAGATTACGATCAACTTAAAACCAAATTAATTTCATGGTCTCGTCCAAATTTACCAGCATACTTGTATAAGGCAGAATTAGAAAATTTCCGAATACAGCAGAAGGAAAATGAGTCGTTCGATTCATATTTCTTAAGGAAATTAAGGGCCATTAGACAGCTAATGCCAGAGGCTTCGGAGAAACAGAAGATTCATTTTCTTTCATTGGGATTACATAGAAATTTACTACAGAAGATAGCGTTGGAATCGTTTCAAACAGTTCAGCGGTTGAAGAATCGATCCTGAATTAGAAAAGGCTCAGGACCTCATGCAGAAGAGGAACTATGTCGAATTGGCACAGACAATTCATTCATAATCGGTCAACCTAACCACCTCTCAACATTTCCTTTATATGTCTTTCATAACCAAACGAATCCTAGTTCGTTAATGCCAACCTATGCACAACAGCCAACTTCTACTGTGCATCACACTGAACCTTCTCCTTGTTATTCGCAATCGTTAACTTCTGCACCTCCATTGCAGAATGTTTCCCCTCCACAGTCAACTTCCACTCAACCTGAAGTTTCAAATCTGCACCCCTACCAAAGTAAAAACCCACCCTCACAACCTCCTTACACGGACCTCACTAAACTAGCCAACCAAATGGCCCAATTATCATTAATGGTAGCGCAGAATGCCATTTCGCGGTCCATTTCAGAAAAGTCGGCGCGGGCCACATAGAAACCACCACAATCAAAAAACCCATCACATTCAAAAAGAGCAGGTAAGAGCGGAAACTTTTAGTGATACGGAGGACAATTTTTTCACTCAGGTGACTTACAACGAGAATATGTTAAGCTGGGGACAGAAAATTATAAATTATTACTTAATATTAGAGTAAATTGAAGCAGTCTGCCAGTAATAATAGACACTGGATCCAGTCCTAGTTTGTGGTCCAGACGATACATAGCTCCAAAATGCAAATTAATGCCATTTCAGACTCGTATTAGGGACATTGCTAACAAAGTTCTGACTTTGAAGGAAATAGCTTTAATTAAATTTAAAATTGGCACCACTACTTTTTCACATTATTTCCGCATTATAGATGCAGTCTTCAGTCCGATTTTTGGGAACGACATTCTCACTAGACTTTTTCTCAAATAAACCTGATCTTTTAAACCGGCATTGATAAACCGGCATTCTTTATCATTATACAGAAAACCTAGGAAGCCTATTTTTCCCAAAGAAAAATGAAACGGAGGAAATGTCGTAACAAACTACTCGTTCTTTGTACTTGCAGAGAAACGCAAAAGTACTCACAGCCAGTAAAATTACGATCCCAGCAAAATCACATTTCTACTTTCCTGTTTCAATTCCGAAGAGAAATCACGACGCAGCATTTTGCATTATTACTCCACTGCAATCATTGTTAGAACGATATGGATTGGAGGCAATGGTCATGAAAATACTGAGTAACGAACGACCTTACGTTATTAATCTGAAACCCTACGGCACGTATAATAACTTTAAGTAAAGGCACACCAGTGGCGTATACAGAGGAGAGCGTGGAAGAATTTTCTTTCAAAATAGAAGAAGACGATAAGAGAAAACATCAATTTAGAACTCAAGAAGATACAGGAAAGACTAAAACCGACCGCTAAAACTTTTAACATTGATCTTTTCAATATAAATTCCGACTTACCGGAATACCTGCGGATAGCTGTAAACAATTTTTATACAAATACAGGGATGTTTCTTCATACAGTCCAGAGGATATAGGTTATTTTAGGAAATACGAGCATAAAATACCCATAGATAAAAATGCGTCATTCTATCACCGTTCCCACCTGTTTCATTAGGAATAACAGATCAAATTGATAAGCAGATACAACAACTTTTAGATGCCAAAATCATAACTGAGACACAGACGAATAATTACTCTTCGCCTCTAATTGCGATCAAATAACCCAGCAGTTTAGATTTTAGGCTTTTGCTGAATCTACAGGCATGTAATAGTTATACCAAATATTTAAGCATCCCGTTTCAGTCTACAGAAACGTTTTGCAAGTTTTAAAAGGGAAAACCCTATTTTCGACCCTGGACATTTCTCAATCCTGCTTCCAAATCTTATTGCGTCCTAAAAGCATTAAATACAATACTTTTGAGGTTAATCTTACACTCAAAAGTTATAATATCTTTGTCAGGTGCGTAATGGGCAATTCCTCAAGGATAGGATTTAGATTTCTGGGCTTTTGGCATCTAAGACCATTTAGCCCTTCACGTTTTGAGAGATGACATTTCTCGGCGAGCACACAATCCAGGGAAAGGAAAGGAGTAAAGGATGGGGAAAGGAAGGAAGCGGCCTGCGACCTATAAGTTAGATATCACCCCGGCATTTGCCTGGTGTGAATGAGGGAAATCCAGGAAAACATCATTCAGAGTGGCTGGCGTGAAAAGCGTTTTACACTTTTGGACCGAGTGCCTCCATCGGTAATCGAACCTGGGACCGCTCGCACCGAAGGCGAAAGCGTTAGCGACTACGCTACTCGGGGCCACAAACCATTCCTCAAGTTCCCAACCTTTGACTATCGTAATTAAAATGCTATTAGACGGCTTACCAAAACGCATTAGCAATTTTGCAGATGTCATCGTGATTGGTTCATATACGTGTGAACAACAACTCTCAGATTTGGAGCTTTTATTCTAAAAATTACGGAAGCATGACTTTAGAGCCAATCCCAAGAAGACGCAATTGCTATATAGAGAACTCCCAGTATTAGGATTCCTTGTATCCGGAGAAAAGATCAGCATCTCAACGAAATTAGCAAATAAGATCAAGAATTTAGGAAACCGACTACTAAGCGAATACTCAAGAGCTTTATAGGGATTTGCTCTTATCTTCGAAGTTATATTTAAGGACTTTACGACCAAGGTAGAACCATTTCAACAGCTCCTTACTAAAAATGCTAAATTCAAATTGACCGAAAAACACGACGAATTATTTGAGAAGCTGAAAGAAGACATTTTGAATGCCCCATCCCTCTACCATTTCGACGAAAAGCTAGAGATAAGGCTCTATACAGACGCGATCTCACATCAACTGAGGAGGTACTAGCTTGTTATAACCCACAAACAGACGAAGAAAGAATTGTTTCTTATTTTAGCCGTCGTCTTACAACTAGCGAAACTAAAAGTTCAGTCTGGCAAAAAGAACTATACGCTATTATATATGCTTTACGCAAATTGAGATATTTCCTACTTAATCGTAAGTTTAAATTGTTTACCGATGCTAAATATCTTACTTTTCTACAGACGCATCCGGACAAGGTAGGAAAATACACACATTATAGACTTTTCTTAGCCAACTATAATTTTGACATCTGCCATATTGAAGGAAAGAAGCACCCGGCCGATATCATCAGCCACTTAGAACAAAACAGCAATGATACTCCAGAACCCACGGTCCCACATCAGGCAACCAACCCATTCTTCAAATACAACAACTAGGATCTTTGAAGAACTTACGGGAAGAACAGCACAAAGATGACTCGTACGCTGACATAATAGCAGGTTTGGAAGGGAAAGAACCAACAAAAAGTTCTATCATGAGAACGGCTAAGTATTTTCGATTAAAAGACAACCTACTTTACCGTACACAAAAACATCCAGAACTTGGATTAATTTATCTTTTGTGTATCCCGGAAAGTTTGATAAGACATTGGTTCGAGTCTATTCACAAAGATCCGTCAGCGTCTCATTTTGGGTTTTCGAAGACATATAAGACCGCCCTAAACAAATACTACATGCCAAACATGAAGTCACACTTAGCGTTTAGAATTAAGAACTGCAGGGAGTGTCAACTCTTAAAGCAGCGTTTCCCAACCTTTTTCAACTTGCGGCACACTATAGGTGTAACTTGAATTCTCGCGGCTCACCCATATATATATATATATATATATATATATATATATATATATATATATATATATATATATATATATAATTACTATTATTATTTGTAAATATAAAATACCATGGTATTTTTATGTGATTACTGATCTCCTTACAGAGAAGAAAGCTCGATCACTGATTTTCCCTCGTGGTAAATCATTATGCTTATTTTTCATTTTAATTTTAAAATAGAAAACAATTGCAATGAAATATAGACTCGGGTTTTTAAAAATACACTTTCTCTGTTTCGAAAACTGTATCTAACTTTTAACTAAAAGGAAAGATCGCTAAATAGCTAATAAATAAACAAATCTCCTATACTTTTAAAACACAAATGTAGGTAATTTGTATGCATATTTGCTTTGTTGAATTTATTGAATGATATGTTAAAATTTCAAGTTACGAAATAGTCTATAACAATAAAGAAGCAATAATGGTCATGACAACGATGAATACGTTTTCCAACATTAAAAATGTACAGAAAAGTAACACAATATGAAACTTAAAATTGTAAATTTATAGTAGAGGTTCATAGTAATGTGAAATATACATTTTCCCCTATGTCTTGCAATTTGATTCCTATACCATTAATAATTTGTTTCGATTTCCTCGCGGCACACCAGTGTGCCGCGGCACACCGGTTGGGAAACGCTGTCTTAAAGAAACTCCCGAAAAAACACAAGGAGAACTCCTTCATCACCAGCCAGGCTTTATAGGAGAACGATGGATGTTTGACGGTTTAGGACCTTACCCACACGAAGAAGGGAAATCAAAATACGTTTTAGTTGCCATCAAAACAACCACTCATTATATAGTGACGAAAGCTGTTAATAGCATCACGGTAGATGCAATTGAACAATTCTTATTGGAAGAAATTATTTTAAAATTTAGCGACTTTCGTTTTCTTCATCTGGACAAACACCCAGTACACAAAGCGAAGAAACATCAAAAACTAGCAGAAATATATAATTCTGAATTTGAGTTCTGCCCTGCTTTTAATCACCAAGATATAGGATTGGTCGAGGCCATGAATAAAATTCTACAGCATTCCTTAAAATTTTTCGTCCAACAAAATCATGAAACATGGCCAAACCTCAGGGCCGGTACTAGCAGTTTTGCCGTCCTGGGCGGTACTTTCACATGCCGCCCCTTTAATTCGCAAAGTTATTTTGATAAAAAAAAACGTTTAAGTGTCACGAAAAAGTAAGATGTCCCATTTAAAAACATGTATGAAATGGAAAGGTAAACAACAAATTGAACTATCTCTCTGGAATGCTTGCGTAATATGTAAACAACTCCATACTGGCAAAATATTCAGTAAGCTCAATTTCGCTGTATATCTGTGATATACAGCAGCGCATATAGAAAATAAAATTTAAATTAAAAATGCTTTAGTCACGAAAAAGAATTTTAATTTTTAAGCTTATTTTATATCAAAATGTGTATGGAGCATGAAAATAATATAGTAAATCAGATATTAAGGCAAAGCTAAGTGATTAGCCTAAGCCTTATAATGTACTAAACACAATAGAGATACCTAGATTTAGCATACCTTAATTGAAAGAAACTTTTCCTTCTTTAATATGAACAAATCCTTTATCACATTCGCGTAGTCCAATGTTTCAGCCAATTCGTGTTTTGTTGATATCATCTCTAGACCACTCAAATGTGTTTCAGATGTGGGAGAAGTAGATAGTTTTTAATATACTTAAATTTCGAAAAACTTCTTTATCCATTTGCCACTGTTACCGGTAAGGTTAACAGATGTAATGAAACCATGAACTAAGAATTTAAAAAATCATATTTATTCATAAGAAATCAAAAATGACAATTCGGTAGGTGAAAATGGAACGAAGGTTTTTGTAATATCTTAACTGTTGGATAAGTGCATAACATTATTGTTAAAAATCACAAGGACAGTATTTATAATCAAGAAATCGTTGGAAGCAGAAGCAAAATAGTGAAGAATTACCTGTAGTCAAATAACAATGTTTTTGAATAGTAATTAACGATTCGGATAAAATCACTAAAAAGACGAAAGCAAACTCAAGGTAAATTAAAGTTCAAAAATACTCATTTTTACATCATTAAATAAAAATATTTTTAAGAAAATGTAATTAGGACTTTCCTAAGATTTTGTAAATTTTTATATTGGCTTTTGGCAAAGTAAAAGGGAAAAATAATTAAGGCAAACAAGGACAATAGTCCATATAAGATTACCTAGTTTGCAAGGAAAAAATGATTCTACATTCTGGGTCCTGTATCCAGCATCGAAATGGAATGGTCTATAAGAAATTACAAATACTGGAAGAGAGACCATTGTTTGGTCGAAACCAAGCGAAATATGCAATAAGATAAAATATGACTACAGGGAACCTTAACTGTCTATTTTGCGTGTAACATGATGTTAGGAGGTCTCTGAAAGTGACAGGCAAAATTTTAATATTTAAATATTTAGCTCATTTCTGTTGTAATTGCCTTAGCATTGAGTGAATTTATAAGTTGTCTATTATGCAGTTACAATTACATACTATGTCTGGCGTTGAACTCAATACCCTTGAATATTTACAGTTGACTAATTTATATTGTTACAAAAATATCCACTATACTACCATTGTAAGTGAATTTGTGTCATCAGTAAAATAATTGTCAATTGACACAATATGAGATTACAACCATTCGTTTAATTTCACATTGTAATTTGATTTAAGAATTTACTGTTTCCTTTTAGTTATTGATATGATACAATTTTAATTTGATCTTTATTTTTTAAACTTACGGAGACAAAATCCTAATGCAACATTGACATTAGGAGCAAAGTCATGTTTCTTAATTAATTTTAAAATCTCTTTTGGTGAACTTTTAGGCTTAATTATAACTGACAAAAATTTTAGTTTGTGTTTCAAATCACTGGGGTTAATATCTTTTGATCCTTCGTGTGTTAAAATGCTGGCAAGTTTAGTACACGTTTCAGACAAATGTTCAGGTGGCGTCTTCAAGATTACTTATATAGTAAAGAAAATCGAAATACTCGCTATACTATGTTTAAGTTGCTCAAACCTTTCTCTGAAAGCTAACACAATCACGTATAGAACTTTGTAATAAAAATCAATCTTATATCTTGTTTGTTGATCTTCAATAGCTCCATCCTCTGCCACATATTGAAACTATCTTGTTTCGATTCGAGCTTGCACTGTATTACCTATCGTATTACCAATTCTCATGTCAACTCCATCACATTAGCTAAGTAAGATGGAAACTTTGTTTCATTTTCGCTTCTCTCAAAGTACTCAGATATATTTTCAAGAGACTCAACTGCATCTATGTTTATTTTTATGGGGAGTGAAAAGTCATACCAAATAACGAGTGAGCAAAGGAAAATAAAGACATGCAGCTGGTTTGTTATAAGCAGAGCATCGTGGGCAACCATTCTATCTGCTATATTGTCGTTATTTGTTTGAAGTAAGGTATTATAAACTTACCCTATTTGAAATCTAAGTGGAGTCAGAACATCAACTCGGCTCTCCCACCATCTGGTAATTAATAGTTTTAAAGTGAGACTGCTAATATGTTCCTTTAGTATGGCCCAACGTTAAACTGACACAAAAAAGTCAAAAACTTTTTTAACTATACAAACAAATGAAACGAAGGTTGAGATGCCGTGGCTGCATCATTAACAAGGTTTAGTAAATGTCTATTGCAAGTAACATAGTTGGCTCGGAAATTTATTTCTAAAATTCTTTTCTAAATACCTGAACATTTGCCTTTCATATCGGATCCACTGTCATATCCTTAGGCCCTCATGTCTTCAATAGGAATGTTCATTTCTTTTAGCTGTTTAATTTCTACTTCTGTCGTCCTAGATCAGTGGTGTCTGTTACCGGTGCGATACCAAGAAAGTGTTCGCAAATTTTTACAAGACATTGTCCATTACTGTGTATAATTTTTACAAAACGAACTATTGTCATTTGCTCTGTACCAAATATATCTGGCGTACAGTCTAGTATTATACTATAATATTTTGCAGCTCTTCAACAAAGACAATATTTAACTTAATTTTTTCAGTAAGAATTTGAATAATTTCATTCTGGACATCTTTTCCTTAATAATAGTGGTATTTATTTTGTAATCCCATGGTTCTTTTAATGTGTTCGGCCATGACGCTGTCAAACTTTGCAAAGAGTTCTACCAATTTTAGAAAAGTTACGATATTACTTATGTAAAGTTTATCATATGTTCCGCCTAACGGTAGACATAGTTCACCTAAAAACTGTATTATTGCAACTAGTCCAATATGCAGTTATCACTTTCTTCCAATGTTGTCTGCAACTAGTTCAATACACAACTATTATGTTCTTCCAATGTTGTGCTTCGGCATTTAACATTTTCTGGTGATCTGCCAACTGCAAGATCACTAATCAGTCTTATCGAAAGCTCCATCCACATTCTTTGCGACTCAAGGTGAATAGGTGATCTATCACAAATGCTTCAGAAATGTGTCCCCAATTGTTACAGCCACCAACTGTGAAAGATATTTTACTTTTGCAACAAAAACAGAAAATAGTACTTTTGCTTTCGCAATAAACCAACCACTTTCTGAACACAGTTTCGTCATTACATAATGTGTACTTGTAACAGGTACCTGTAAACCGATGGTTGAAATTATATCTGGCACAGTTGTCAAACTGGGTCAAAACTATTACCTCGCATCACTTTTGGTTTAAACAGTTTCGTCCAATTAAGAATGAAGAAATTAACTTTCTTTTTAATGTACGGGTATGAACCTAGGACAATCGGTGATTGCCAATTACAAAATACTCCCCAGCTACAGATTGAAAGAGACCAACTTGTAAAATTAAGAGAAAAAGTACGTCAATATTTACTAAAGGCTCATGACCAACAAAAGAAATATTTTGACAAGAAACATAAGCAAGAAACTTTCCACAATGGAGATAAAGTATTAATTTATTTTCCTTTTCAACGGGTCGGTGAATCATCACAATGGACCGACAAATATTGTGGACCGGCCTCAATACTTTCAAAACTAAATAACAATCTCTACCGAATTCGTATGCCCCACACTTTCAGGGTCAGAGAACAAAATATCTCTATAAATAGAATGAAACCATATTATGATGGCGAAGAAAGCATGTAATACGGGATATTGAAGAAGGCAACAAACAGAAAAAAGAAAAGAGAACAAAAATAACATAATTTCAGCTAGTGTTGTAAAAAAAACGTTTTTTTTCTGTGAAGTTTTTTTCAATAAAAAACATCGTTCTTTTTCATGTTTTTTTTTTCAAATTTCTGTTTTTTTCTGGCAACTATTATTTGTTGATTTATGTTGCAGATAAGTAAAATAATAAGCTGAACTTGAGTCGAAGTCCTCGTAATTTACAAATCATTTGTTTCCTTGTACCTTTACGAGCAAAAGGTTGTGATTATTGTACATTTGATAATTTTTTTTTACTAGTAACTCGGGTTGTTCTCTCATTCTCCTGTCCCGGTCTCGTATCTCTATTACGCAAGAAAGAAAAGTCCCGTTTTTAGTGGTTGCTGTAAGAAGTTCACTGCTCTGTTTTAAAGGATGACGTTACGTCACGGGAAAGTATCGAATTTTAAGTATATGGGCGGAAGAAAAGTACCGAGTTTTAAAGTAAAAGGGTGAAAGGGAAAGTCCCTTTTTTCAGTTGTAATGCGAAATTCAGTTCATTACTCCAGTCTCTTAGTCTCTGGTTAGTTTGAGAAGATAGGTACAGTTGCGTTTCGTTTTAAGTATTTTACTGTTTGTGTGATATTTGAACACTTTATACCATGCCCAAAAGGGAAGGGTCGGGCCGAAAGAAAGTTGTCGTCTCTTCATTATTTAAAGATATTAAAGGAAGTGGTAAGACACCAAAAGGTCAATGTATGTTTTGCTCACATGTATTGTCTAAAAATGGCACCCGAATGAAACAACATATTGAACAATGTTTGAAATGTTCAGATATAGTGAGGAAAAAGTATTTAGGACGTATTTCGAAAAATAAGAGGCTCGGGGAATCCAGTTTGAAGGAAAGTGAAGGAGAAGAAATATGTGTTGTACCGAAAGAAAATGAAAAAATTGGAGTTTCACAAACGGAAAGAAACCAAAAGCAGCAAACGTCGAAAAGTAGTTTGGAGATGTCTTCGTTTATTGACAGAATGAAATCTTCTGAACAGGTAAGTAATTTCAAATTTAAATCTATAATAATATGTTGTAACTTGTATGGTAACGTAGTAAGAATTTTATCTCATGTCTGATGTCTGAATTAGTATTTTGGTATATTTAATATTTTGAAACCAAATTACAATTATGAAATTAACATGACAAGTCTCAAGAAAAGACTGTCTCTCTTTATCTTGTCCATACCTTTAACTGTCGAACAAATGGATAAATTTTACAGCGATTACATAATGATAAATGATAATATTGTTTTAATATTCTCATGGAATAAACAGTGTAATGGTTTTTCAAGATTAATTTTAAATCAAAGATTTATCTGGAAATTCGAAACCTATATATTGAAAAAACGGCTAGCAGCGAAAATAATTTTCTTCAGAATGTAGAATGTTGATCTTTTGAAATGCCCTTTGAATCAGGACGGATAGGGCGCTAGGATAATGGAAAGGTTAACATTAACAGTAAAGTCCTGAGTAAAGGTATCACGTCGGCATTCACCTGGTGAAACTGTCATGAAAGGAACATCTTAAGATAACTGGCCGCAAGAATCGAACCCACATGATAAACCATTACCCATCCGAAGTTAGTGAAGTTAACGGCAGACGGCTAAAGCATAGGGGAGAGGGACTGGAAATTTCAGTCAAAATGTCGCTATTCTAATATCACTTTTAAGTATTTATTTATTGAATTTATTTATTTATAGCATTTTGGCGTGTCTGGCTCAGGCCACTATAATATCATTCAGGAATCTAAGATAAACAGTAGTAGGGATCGAACCCACTTACCTCTTCATTGTCTAATCAGGATCTAATGAATTTGGTTGCAATGCATTTTTGTTAACTTCTAAGTTATGTAGCATTATCAAGAATACATCAATACGAGTTTAAATAATAATATCTATTTCTTTTTCATTTAAGATCTCACTTCAAATTGTAGGTGCCATATTTAGTGATCTCCGTAATAAATATACAAGCAAAGCAAATTTTAAAATAGTTCAACAAGTCCTCACTCTGTTCTCTCTAATTTAAAGTCTCATTTTTTTCTCAACATTTTGCAGGATAAAGGAAATGAATTACTAGCTCGTGCTATTTATGCTAGTGGTGCTCCCTTGCATATGGTTGAGAACGAATATTGACAAGATTTTATATCCTTCTTGCGTCCAGCTTTCAAATTGCCTTCAAGATACGAAGTGTCTAGTCCTCTTCTGGATAACGAATATGAAAGAATACAAGCGGTTGTAGCTGAGAAATTGGCAGCTTCTAATTCGGTAGCAGTTATGTGTGATGGGTGGAGTAACATAAGGAATGAAGCAATTGTAAATGTTGTCATCGCTACACCAGAATCAATCTTGTTCAAAATTATACCTGCAGGTAACTATATTAGTTGGGAGCTTTCAGTTTAGATATTTATTACAGTTATTTACTTTTTAGTTAGTTATAATTATCAACAATGAGATAGTAGTTGGTACAGTAGCTTGTTTGCTAGTACAGATAAATACTATTCTACTATAAACACGTCAGAATATATTTATCGCACTATTTATCTCCCAAAACTCGGAATTTTATGAAAACGTTGCATAGGTCTAAGCGAAATTACTTAGAGAACTTATATTTTATGTAAATTTCCTACCCAGATGCACCTCGAACTCCTCCGAAAATAAACTTCTAGATAAGCACCTCTTAAACTAGAAAGTATTATACATATATAAACATCTGCTATTCACATTTCGAAATAATATATGCTAGTCCAGGAATAGCTACGACACTCGTGTTCCACCTACTATCTTCATACAAATTAACTTTTCATATTCTGAATACATTGAGATAAATCGTTAGCAACGCAATGTTTCTGGCTTTTAACTTGATTTTGCGACGAAAAAGCCTTACTGTTTATTAGTGTATAGTGTGTATCTTTCCACGACTTTTGTACATACCAATAATGAAGATGGTTCTATAAATGGTCTTATCACTAAATTTGAATTATTTTTAATAGATTTTGTGGAAAGAAACAAGAACTCAATTTTTGACCAACAAAATGTTCTCCTAGTAGATCTTCTTTGAAACAGTTCTTGATTCACTCTGATGTAATTAACAGTAATTGCCAAAGTTATTTTAGTTTTTACTAGCTATATAAAATATGACATTATTCTTATTTACGCATTGCATACTTTCAGAACTAATTGAAGGGAAATCGCCAAATCAGTATGTAATTTGTAATTATCCCTACCTAGATTTCTTAATATGAATCCAATTTTGAACGCTTAACAATATCCACTGTCAGTTTATGTTGTTTTAAAACTAATACGATATAACTGTCTAGATTTTAGGAATAAAATTCACACTCTGCTACTTTGATTTCAGGTAAACAAAGGCATACAGCCGAGTATATGGCTGAACAGATGAATGCGGTCATAATGGACTTAGGACCACAAAAGGTGTTTGGTGTTGTCACCGACAATGCAGCCAATATGAAAGCTGCCTGGACAATACTTCAATCGGAACATGTAAACACGAATCTCTTCACATATGGCTGTCTAACCCATGGATTAAATTTGATATTTTCTGACTTACGGGTTTTGAATTCCGTGTCTGCACTTCTTACTGATGTAACAACCATGATTAAGTCAATAAGGCAGTCACAGATTTTGACAGCAGCCTTGAAGGAACATCAATCATCAACATCGCCTGCTCTCAAATTGCCTGTACAAGTAAGGTAAGATGGCAAAGTTGTATTTAACCTATTACGTTATCAGATATTAATTTGTGGGGGTTTCACTAAAATTTATTCTATCAAGTTTTAATTGATGTGTAACAGTGGAGACAATCTTCTAAGATATTGGCTAGAGCTAGAGCGTCCTGAAGTATTATATAGTTCAAAAATATTAATATTAAGCCTAGTGCCTAGGCCTCATTATTTATTTATTTATTTATTTATTTATTTATTGTTAACACAACAGGCTATAGCCCAATTACAGTGTTGTAAATTACGCAATTACATGTTCGTAGCTCTTGATAACATAACTTGAGTTCACAACTCTTGATAACTCATGATAATGGCATTCCGAAATTTCTTAGGCGACATATCACATATATCAAATTCATTGTTATTTGTACACATTCTATTATACAAAGCTGTTGTCCTCCAGATTGGTGATTTCATCATTATATTAGTAATTTCTTGATTTTCTGCAGTAATAAAGACCAGTGTTTCTACGTACTTTTAATGTGGGGACATGAAAATTCAATAAAGAAACTGAATCAGGACAATCTAAGGACACTTAATAAAATTAGTAGTTAATAATAGTAAATTATTAATCTAAGTTTTGGGTTTTAAAAA
The DNA here is from genome assembly GCF_964235325.1 of Thermobia domestica. Classification (NCBI taxonomy): domain Eukaryota; kingdom Metazoa; phylum Arthropoda; class Insecta; order Zygentoma; family Lepismatidae; genus Thermobia; species Thermobia domestica. The sequence continues at coordinate 221,376,785 of NC_137463.1, forward strand.
AATCATTATTGGCAGTGACATAATATATCTGTACTATAGCGCGTTACCATTACAGTTATTGGCTTTTTGATACCAATAATTATATAAATAATATAACCAATCTAATTAACTTAACAAATATTTGAATTGTGCTGAGCAAAGTGTATTTTACAACTTTTATATTTCATCAATTGCAGTATTATTATTATTATTATTATATACATAATAACCATCACTATCCTGATAATATACTAAAATTTGAGACCTCTTGATTCTGAACGGGAGCTTCACAAATATCCGCCACCAGTGTTCTTTGCAGTAAACAACTTACGTGTACTCTGCAGTTACTCTGTAATAATGTAATATAATTTAATTTCCTACAACAATGAAAGGCAATCAGTCAACGTGCGTCATGTACCATTTCTTCCACATCACATGTCCTTTTCTTATTTTCAGCTCGATGTTTATATTTGAGGATTTGTAACTTTTTAGTTTAATTTAGATCACATAAATTCATAAATATAATAAAAATATATCTAAAAGTAATTAAGCGCTTAAAACAATGTATTACAAAAGGTGTATATTTTATGTATCTTTCTTCTTTTTTAGGTGGGGATCTATTGTTAAATGCCTGGAGAGTTTAATAGGAAATAAGAGAGCTATACAGTCATTGGCGATCGATGATAGCATTGAAGAAACTTGGAGCAAATATGAGATTCTAAAAAAACAATCATTAAGTGATACTTTCTGGGAGAAAGTTAGTGGCATATTACGATTACTGAAACCTTTGCAGACATCCATTTTAACTTTTGAATCTGATCGACCTAGAATTTCTTCTGCATTACATATGTTTCGTTCTCTATATGAACATTTTGAGAAAAACCTACCAACAAGTCCACTGTCAAAGAGTGAACAGAACGAAGCATTCGCCGTTTTAAACAAGAGAAAAGAATTTTGCATATCCATTGTGCACAAAGTGGCAAACCTTCTTGATCCTTCTTTCTTCGGATGTGACTTGACTCCTGAGGAATTAGTAAGTATCCATAATAAAGTCACTCCGAAATGATTTATTTAATAATTTATCGTAGTAAAACAATGTGATAAAAGAGGAATGCATGGCCACTGATCACTGAAATCCATATTAAATACGGCTAGAAACAAACACACTCTCATTTGGACACCCTTTATGTATTAAAGTTTCTTCAATACTCTTGTTCAGAACAAAGAAATTACACTTGACATTATTTTCATACTTTATGCACTCTCAAATTTGACATTTTTTTCATTTCAATCACTTATCTTGAAATAGGTATATATTATCGTATCGACGAAATTTAGTAGTAAAGTTTTGTTATTTGATTTCTTGATTATACACAATATTTTTTATATTTAGGAAGTCAAGTCTGCTTATAGTTATATTTGTACCAATTTTAAAAACAGATGCCAGGTCGTAGATTTGTGCCTTTTTATGTTTCTCTAAAGTTTCCATTTTCTGACTAACATCCTTTTAAAAGTAAGCTACCAAAATTTTAAACAGAAGTAAAATATATCACATAAATCTCTGATTTACTTTCTGCATTCTTTCCTTCAGACAGATGCAACAGAAACAATATATGAGGCAGCTAAGAAGATTCCAGAAATCGATGAAGACATTGTGCTTGCAGATATTGCGAACTATAGAGCTAAACAAGATTTTTTTAGCAAACAATTTCTATGGGCTTCAGTAACATCCATCAGTCCGGTGGCATGGTGGAATGGATTTTGTAATTCAACCGAGTTGTCAAAACTTGCAGTTCGATTTCTGACATTGCCTGCTACAGTAGCAGCATGTGAGAGGTCATTCAGTACCTATACCGCATTACATTCCTGTAGACGAAATAGATTATCAAATGAGAGGGCTGGAAAACTTGTTTATATCAATCACAATCTCAAGCTTTCATGTAAGAGTAAAATTGCTGTGGGTATCTCGGAAACAACTGTTGGTTCTAATATTCCTAGAACATCTGCAACTGTCACCTCATCATTGCCCAACACATCAAAAACATCTACAGCGAAAGAAATCGACACGACTGAAAGTGACACTACAGACACTTCGGAATTTACGCTGCATGACACTTCGAGCGACACCCTTGAAGTGTCTTCAGACGATTTTTAAAGTAATATTGATGGCAACACCGTAATATATTTTTTACAATACTTGTATGCTTATAAAACCATAGCTCTTGTTAAAAAGTAACCCCTTAAAATATTTTATGTTCTCAACCTGATGGGTTATTTAAGTAGCAATCTCAAAAGTAACAGATGTCGTGTTTTGATAGTATTTAGAATTGTACAAAATTATATTTAGTAGTCTAGTTCTTGTAATCAATAACTTCATAAGAAAAAATTTCTTTCCTTTTTACATCATAGTTCCAATAGTGTTTCTGAGAAATATTGCTTCAAATTATGTCATCCTATATTCATGTCTTGTATGTACACTCATGTCCAAAATTATTGTCACGTCTATGAATATGTTGTTGTAGGAATATAATTTGATAACGAATTTGCCCCGTATTTCTTATAATGTTAGTATTTAGACATGTATGTGGCATATTTCATGTCAAAAGAGCAGTAAATAAGAAAAATAAAACCTTCTTGTCCATTTAGCAAAATTTGTATGAAATTTACCACAAATATACATTTCCCGATAATACACATAATATCAGTATTAAAAGTACCCTGCAAGTTCATTGTCAAATTATATTCTTACAAGAAGATAGTTACAGATATGCGACAATCACTTTGGACATGAGTGTACTTATATATCTATTCGACAAATTATTTATGTATGAAATTTAGAAAAATACTAGTAGGCAAATTATTATGTTTAGTTTTTACCTTTAGACAATTTATTTTGCATTTTATACTGTACGTGAAATTATTTTTGTACTTATTAAAGAACTGCTTACACAAATATATAAAATTGTGATGTGATGAGCGTTTAATTTATGATGCATTTTATGGTAATTACCTAAATAAAAATACTTGTCTGGCTCAAACCTCTTGACGTTTGATGAGAGACAATGAAGTGCGAAAGCAACGTTGTCAGATTGCCATTTCCCTTCACGCGTGCAAATTATATTAAAGAGTCGCAAATAACATATATCAGTAAATAACTTTGATTCTACAAATATATAATAATTGAAAAAAATAAGAAACAATAGTAAAATCAAGCATACCTTCAACATGTTTCCTGCTAATCCAGAGGCAAAGCTAATGGTTCGTCCTCATCCTCATCTTCATCCTCATCCTCACTGTCGACTATCACTACTTTCAGTCATATTTATTATTATTGGTTCTAAAAATTTTTCGCGTCACATTTTTTTTTCACAAAATTATTATCTTGCAGTTTTTCTGCATGTTTCACATAAGCAGCCCACTGTTCACGAGTCACTTTATCGAGTTCTTCGGTAACTAGAGCTTCTACGTCCAAAATTTTAAAAGTAGTGTTTTTCTGCGCCACTTCACGTTTTACTTGAACCCAAATAAGCTCAATTGTATTGTATTGGCAGTGGTATGGGGAAAGTCGGATAATTTCGTGTCCTCTTTGTCGATCCAATCGCAAGTTGGTCCAATTGATATATCTTCTGCCTGTTCTTAAAAAGTAGCACTTTTTCCAGGAGTTCTGTTTTCGTTTCTGAGGGGGAGAAGGGAATGCCGTTCTGTTCCAACCAATGCATAATATCTTGCTTTTTAGTAGGCGTGTTAGGAATTTTGTTTATACAGATCGAATGATATGGAGCATTGTCCATAATAATTATACTGCTTTCCTCTAAATAATTTTAAAATCTGTTTAAAAACCAGTCTCGAAATGAACCAGTCACGTTTGACCCCACGTGACAAATAATGAGTCCTATGAGTAATTTGAGTCCTCCATTTCTCGATGAATCCTGCCAAACAAATTTGATAGTGTGATTTTGATTGACCCACATTTCATCTAAATAGAATATAGGTCGTGTATCCCCCGATGCTCTAATATTATCCATTCTTCGCAAGAACTTCAATCTTGCCGATCAATCAACGATTTCCTCCCGTTCCATAAAAAATTTTCAGCCATCATTAGTTCTGCGATAACGGAAGCCTAACTCTTTCAATAATTTTTTTTGTTGACGAAACCGAACCAGTGTACGATATTTTTTTCTTGAAGTGCACATGTAATTTCTTTGACACTCGGATATTCGCCCTTGTCATAAAATTCGAAAACTGTACGACGGAAGATATCTTTTCTAAGTCATCTAATTTTGTGACTCTTTTAGGAACATTTAAGTGTTTTTTGGGGGGAAACGAATAATTTTGGGACACCTTGTATTTTTGCTTTCTTAACATCCCTACATATACGTGAAACAGTCGACACATTTACGGAACACGCCTCTGCCTTCAGTTCTTGGCATTTGGAAAAGTCGAGATCTCTTCGGCTATTTTCAGATGCGTATCTTGTGAAAAAAGAATAAGCACTGAACACTACTCTCCGCACTACCACTAGAACGATCAGTCTTACTTGTACTGGGTTTACTAAGGGACATAGTGAAACGCAAAGAATGTAGTTCAATCTAATCTTCGCTACAACCAAACACTAGAACGAATCTACCTAAAAACTACAACGAAATTTTCTTCGACCGCACACCCCAAAGTAAACATTCAGACTGAGGGTGTTTCTCCGGTTATTGAAAGGCAGTCTGTTGTGTAGTTTTATCTTCAACGTGGACTCTTGTTTCGAAGTTTGTTTATACATATACAGCTGCGTGATATATGATGGCTGGGGTATATGTGACTTAAAATGTAAACAAAAGAACTATAATAAAAGTTGAACCACCTCACCTATGAATGTGATGTTTTTTCGTACATGTTCAAAAGAACGATGTCTTTCATTTGGAGTAGGAAAGAAGCCTCCAAGAACAATAACCTTTTCGAGCGTATTAGCGTAAATTCTACAAGCGAGGAATATGAAGTTCGTATGCGGCAACGTAGCATAATACCTACTGGCTAGAGCAATGGAAGGGGACACGCCTCAAACGTCAAGAGGTTTGATCCAAACATACGTTAGATACATTACAAATGGCTATTTGAAAAAAAAAAAACGAAATTTAGAAAAAAACGAGAGGCAATGTTTTTTTTTTCTAAAAAAAACGTACGTTTCTGAAAAAATACGAACGGTTTTTTTTTCTATTTACAACACTAATTTCAGCAGATACGGCCCAGGACACGCGCAGCGCACTCTTCATATATCAGCGACTAAAAAGAAACAAAACACGGAATACCTGTAAACAAGATATGCAATATGATATGATATGACTGTGTTTAATTTGATAAACCCTGGTACTCACCTTAATACACGGGGAACCTGATTCGCCGCTTTCCATCAGCACTGACCAGTTTTTCATGATGTATAATGGCCGTATTATTACGATTCATAACCTCTTTAAATGTCGTAACGACGTTTTTTAATGGTCGTCACAATTTTTCTTTATTAACACTTTTTAAACATTTATACGCCTTTAAAACTTTCCGTTTTTTCTCCTCTTATGTCGTTGTCTTCTAAATATTTTTTTTTTAATTTTCGATAATAACTCGCTATTCTCAACTACATGCACCACTGTCGATGTCGATAATCTTTTACGTAAGAAGTAATTCCTAACTCCAATATTTCTTTCTCTTGTAGGGACCGCAACGGCGACAGGACAATCATGAACTCAGCATTTATTTTCTTGCTAGCATGCACAGTACTTTCAACCGGACTAGCTAATGAACTTATATTTAAACACTATGGACTGTGAATAGCAAAATTCAAACTTATTATTAATTACGAACCCACGGAATTCTTGCGATATCGTCTGCATCTCAACTTTTCAGCAGTGATACTGAAAAACGAATCCCGTACCGGCCATGAAAAGAAAGAACACTTCGTCGCCAAGATTAAAGATATTATCCCTTGTGACTTTCAAGCAGGACGTTCCACACGACGTAAACGCTTCATTTTTAACTTGTTACGTGGACTGGCAAATTTTGGACTTAGTGGTTTTAGTCTATATGAAGTTCATAAATTAAAATCAGCAATTAACCAAATTCAGTCACTGAATCAATATTTAAATAGTGAGATCCAAGAAATTAAATAAAAATAACTACGAACTTACGTATTCAGTCACCAATTTGTCAGTAGCCGTTGAGAAAATGTTATCTCAAGTACACCATGATACTCTTCAACTTCTGTGTACAGCTGCCACAAAAGAACGACTTTTAATTACTTTATTGTACTTTTAAATTTTAGAGCAACACTTCGACTTCCTTATACAGGGCTTACTGCAAAACACCGTCCATGACGCTCTAATAAAGCCTGACCTTGCCCGGAAAATGAAAGTAACCAAAATCTAAGGGGTTCGCTAGTAGAACGGGACCCAGGTTTCTTCTATCAATGTTCCAAGGCTTACCTTATCTCATTTGACTTCTCATTGGCAATTTTGGATATCATTATTCAGACTTCTATTATACATAATAAGGATCATTATATGCGCTATAAAATTTTCAACAATAGATGCTTAACGGTTACTGCCCATATCTGCCCTAAATTACCAGATTATGCTATTTGGAGCACCGAAGGAATCTACGAACTGGATCTCTCCATATATAAACCTCACCCGATGTACTCTATCTGCGAGACTCAGTCTCAAGCCCATTCCCAAGGAACTGCTTACCTATATAATTCAGTATTCTGGAATTCAACTGCTCATTGCCACTTGACGCCCATTCTTTCTGGAAATGAGGAATTCTGCTTATATTCACTCATGGGACTCCGTCTGACGACTAGGAAATCTGTTAAAGTTACGGTACCAGGCACCGATACCACATAATTGCTGCAGATGGCGTTACTTCATCTTCCACATACTTTTTAAATATGAAGATTTCGAACGAGTGCTTTACTGATACCTTGAATTTGCCTTCAAGTCATACGGCCAATTTTACAATTGCGTTCCGGCACCTGCCCGCTAAGAGAGATATCAATTTTACCATCAGTCTCCAAAATCTTCAACGAATTGTGACTTCTATGCATTCCGTGTTACAACATGAGAAGATCTCGCTTCCCGATCATTTTTCGGGTTTTCATCTGGCGCCAACTTTCCCTTGGACACTAGTTATCGTAGCGGCCTTAATAATCTTATTACTAATTGTAATTGGGTGTTTTCTTTATTATTTATATAAGCGTGAGATTACGAGCAATCGATAATATCACACAACTACCTTCTGTTGCAGTATGTATCATATTCTTCTTCCAATCATTACCACGGCCGCCATAGTGATTCTATTTTTTGTATTCCTGTATATTTTGTACCGCCGCCTCAGGACTCGACCAGCCCTAACATCTTACAATAACATCGAGATTCCTCTCATTCCCTTCGGCATCAGAGATAGTGAAACCTTTACTATCAGTGACCTAGTGCATAAATACTAACTATAACCACCAGAGCTTCGACAGCCTCTCCTTTGAGGGAGATGAAGTAATATATATGGATCCTGCTTAGGTTAGAGGACAAACTGTTAGTACTTCAACCTCAACTTTAAACTTTATTTGTGTGATAGTGTCTTATACAGTGTTACACCAGTGACGAGTGCTTTTAACTTTGTTTTGTGTTTTAGTGTGTTATTGCATTTCCAGTGTATACTGCGACCAATATGCAGATTCCCAATAATGGTGAAAAATAATCCAGTGGCTTATTCTTTTCTACGCCCTAGGGATGTAAGGTTCCGCATATCTTCATATCATGCGATAACCATGTGTTTACTACACGTGTAGGCAGTAAACAAAAGCAACGCAGACGACAGTACCGAAGAGGAGTCGCCCACAATCGCCAGCAGTCAGCAAGACGGATATCACCGAAGGTAGCCCATATTTTAGGATAAAAGATAGGAGCACGCTTCAACAAGCATCAGTCTATCCAGGTTGATCAAACCACCTAAAGCCCTAAGGTGCCCAGCTATTGGGTTTACCTTACCCTCTCAATACGCTTGGTCAATTGAGAGATACCTATCCTTAAGCCCTAAGACGCTCGGTCATTGGGTTCCTTTCCTCTCTCATGACGCCCGGTCACCGAGAGAGACACCTAATCACACAAACTTATCCCGTCTCACGACACCCGGTCAAAGAGAGTAACCTCACCTACAAAAGCCCTAGGACGCTCGGTCATTGGATTCCTTTCATTATCTTACCTAAAATATTAGAGGAACTACTTATTGTAATACATTTTGTACTTAAGAAGATCTTTTATAATAAAAGGTGATGGGCAAGTCCAAATTCCCGTGTACAGTAATTACTCTACCTTACATAAACTGAGATAATTTTACGTGGTACATGCGTCGGCGTCTATTTTATAGACATTTTTAAGGACTTTCCTACGGGACGCTTCTTTTATTAACGGAAAAACGGACCTAGAACTTTTAAAGTGTATTAATGTTGGTGATACTAAATCAGGGTTACATGAATATAATATCCGTGTTGTCATAGCACTCTCCACAAATAAAAGTTTTCGATATTCCTGATAAAACTGTCGCTATCAAAGCTCATCCTGTTATTTTGGCTTTCCTCCCAGAGTCAATTTAAAGTAAATTTAGAGTTAGTTATCTATCATGACTTCTGTCACGTACCAATACATATAATATACTATTACACGCTTATTATAGACACTATTGTCATAAATCAAATTAAGTGCTACCACTTAAGACTAAATTTTTATTCATTCACGCACGCACACATTTAAAAGAAACCATCAACTAATTACAGTTTGTGAACATTTATTACATCTATTGAGAAATTAAAGATAAAATGTTATGATCATGCAAATAAGTATACATATAAAATATATCATTCCACACATAATATTAAATTACAGCAAGGTATATACATATATTTATTAGTAACAAATAGACTAAGAAAGAGAAAATATTATTCAAATTTTGATAAAATAGATGTGAATCTTTATACAATATTACATAAAAACTTAAAATGATGGTTAGAATGAGTCTGTATCTCATAGGTATATAAAACGAAAAAATCAACGAGTCCTCGCTCGTACTTTGAGTTGATATGTGAAGTCTCACTTATTATCAAAATACCCTTTTGGTGTCGTTGCTTTAACTTCATTTTATTTAAATGTACACACACATGAGATCATCGTGATGAATTTTAAACGACATGTATTCAGTCTGTAGACGTAGACGTATTTGTCTATATATTTTTTTCCATTTCCTGGATTAAGAGAACAAAGTGTTGTCACTAATACTACGGTGAGTACGTCACTTATTGTGTCATTTCAGTTATTAACTCGTTCATTGATTAGCTCTAAATCACTATCGCCTTATATCACAAAGCTCAGACATTTGCAGTTATATTTGTACGTTGTATAGCAAAACGAGAATTTTCTAAGTCCAAAGGGATTTCTTTTTTCGTATGAAGAATTGCTCACTGAGGTGGAACACTGTTCAGGTTTAAGGATTAGTATATAATGAATAAATTGAAACGTAGTGGTACAAAAGGATTTCAGGTTTGTAAACTTGAATGATATTTGCCGATAAATTACGGTTAGGATTACGACCTGCCATAATTCCATGCTACATGCATATTGTAGAGGTATATTAGAAGTTTATAATATTTTATGTTGGTGATTGGAATAATGATATGTTAAAATTAAATTTAAAGAATCAGAATATTACAATGATATTAGATTGTGTCATATGGCTCGTGTGATTGTTTATTTGTTTATGTAAGCCGTTGCACATGGTTGTGCTTATGTTATGTTATTCGTAAAATCCTGGCGAGACGCTAACTCGCAGGAGTATGTAAAGATAAAACTAAGAACAGTTATGTCAGCTTTGTAATGTCAGAAATGTGTAATACAATCTTTTGTTAACATTGACACAATTCAGATATGGCATACTATTCAGATTCGCAGAAATTGATAGTCTGGGAATTCGGTCACGATGTAATTCGGTTTGAAACAAATGTTTGACTAATAGCTGAGGTAAACAAAGTTGAATCACAACATGACGAATTCCACCGTCTGGAATGGACAACAAAAACCCTGGCACAGAGGGAATCTGGATCGGTATAGGATCAGTTTTAGATGAGTCTTAGAACAGTCGAAGATCAGTGGATAAGAGTCGGAGATCACGAGTAGATCAGGAGTCGATCTCCATTACGTTCAATTACGATTAACTATCATCGAGTAATGGTTGGTCATTAGTTGGCTAACTGTGGAGACCAAGCGCAAACACCAACCTCGTTCTGAGAGAGATCCAGAGCCAAGCAGTGAGGATTCATCTTTCCAGCCTGAAGCTATATTACGAAGGTATGAGGGCCTCAGCTGTGTGTTACTCGTGATCTAAACTCCAGGCATTTGACAGTCTGTGATCTGAACAATTAGGCCATATTCATTCATTACATACATTTACACGATGACATTTAGTAATCAAATACATGAGTTTAAACGATTTATAGAGTTTCTGTGATTATCCTCTCACTTGAACATTTACTTGCTCGGTACATACTCATTTTGGATAATGAGTAGTAGCAGCTTTGTTACGTCACTACAAAATTATCCCCAAGCTTAAGAGGCACGACGTAAGGAGGTTGTTATGGTGGAGATGCTTTTGGTTCGAGTACCGGCGCGGTTATAATAATATTAACCCATTAGTATTATGGTAAAGAAATGTTTAGTTCGATCCTCCGTTGGGTTATTTAGCAATATTAAGTAAACCATCGTTAAGGTGAGAATATTTTTGGTTCGATTCCCGACTTTCTCACAAATGGCTCAAATGTATTTAAGAAAATAGGCTAACCCTCACCACCCTCCCTCAGTAAGTCATTAAGTTAATTCAAGTATTTTAAAGTTATAAGTTTATTATTAGATGACTGAAAACGAAGAGTTAATTAGAGCACAAAAAGCAAGTAAAGGTATTAGAATTGACTTTAATGATCTATTTAGTGTGATGACACCTGAAAGACGAGGACAGATAAATATAATCAGTCAGGATACAGCTGTGGAACCCGCGAGGCCAAAAATCGAAGTAGATAAAGGTCCAGTATTTAACTTTCGTAGTAGTCCGGCGGTAACATCATTTTCGGAAGATTATACGTCAATTTTACAGCTAGACGAGAATTTGGTACACGTTGGTAGAAAACAGAGAATTTAAATATGGCTTCAAATATAACATTTTATGCGGACGTGAATAAACTCCCGAAATTCGATTTAAAGAATGACGGGGACATAATAGCATTTTTCGGTGAGTTTGACGATGCATGTCAGATGGCAGGCGTTGGCGAAAATAAAAGAAAGGAATTATTGCCGAGCATATTTAAAGGAGTTGGGAGACAATGGATAAAATTATTCCTAAAACGGAAAAATTTAAACGAAATCTCATATAAGGAATTGCAGGCAGAAATAGTAGATGAGTTTACGAGAACTAACGTAAGCCTTGATATAGAAGAACTTATCCGCGAGCGTTTACAACAGGAGGATGAAGCAATCATAAATTATGTTTATGATATGCTGGTATTGTGCGAAGACTAGACTCGAACATGACCGATAAGAGGAAAATTAGTATAATAGCGGTTTGCAGCCTTACTATATTGAAAAGGTAGGGACTGTAGCCTATTCAAATTTAGACAAATTCGTAGATTTGCAAAAGATTGAGCATAATAAATGTAAAGTTAAAAACGAGTAAAGCGTGAAACCGGTAAAGTAACAATAAAAGATTTGGTAAAGAAAATAAGAGAGCACGTCGAAGACGATGAAAGTGATACAAAGTTAGATCGAGTAGTATTTCGGAAGAATAAAGACGAAGGAAAAATTAAGCAAGAACCCCAGAGTCTAACGCAATTGGCGGAATTAGAAAAGAAAATTGATCAGCTTCAATTAGCATTATCGGTAAAAATCCAGGATAGTGATAAGCGAGAAAGTAGAGAAAATAAGCCAGTGAAAAATCAGAATTTTTCAAACAATAGAGGTAATAGACAATATAGAGGTAGTGGAAGAAATCATTACCGGAATAGCAATAATAGATCATGGAATAACAATAGTCATGGTAGAGGTCAGAACAATTTTAGAGGAAATAGAGGTAATAACGGATTTTTAAATAGGCGAGGAAACCGGAACGGGCATTGGCGAAATAATGGAGGTAGAGTACAGCAAGGACAGTGGCATAGAGACAACCATTGTCAGCACACGTGTTGTCACCCAAATCAAAGCCAGAAAGAGCAAAATCCACAAAGATTTGTGCAAGTAGTACCGGCCCAAGTAATCGGTAAGACGTACTATAAGCCTATGGGTATGCAAAATTTAAACTAAGAAGGAGTGTAAATGGGAGAGGCACATTTACAGGAGATAAGAATTGTAGAATACGTGAAGTGATAGCCTCTGTATTACAGGAAAATAATATGGTGTATTTGCCGTTAGAAATAGAAAATAGACAGGTTAAAGCATTGTTAGATAGTGGATCGCAGATTTAGATCATTAATGAAAGATTAATACCAGCCAGTGTTAAAGTTATCCCAAAACAAACAAAAATACGTGGAATCACCCAGAACGTCCTTGTAATCAATAAATTAGCAATTGTGAAATTCAAAATTTCTAATCAGACATTTCATCAGGAAATTAGAATTATTAAGGATTTTCCTTATCAAGTGTTGATAAGAAATGATTTTCTGAAAATTCAAAATTGCCAAATTGATTATGGTAACAGTAAGATATTAGTGCAAAGATTCGGAAGACCTAAAAAGAAAAGATGAGAGCAACCAAGAACCGAGATCAGTGTAGGAGAATACAGCGGTTGGTATTAGAACTAGTTTACGATTTAAATGGGTGCTAAATCACAAAGTTAGATTATTACCAAGAACTAGGACAACTGTTGAAGTAAATTTGGTTAACTCTTGGAATGGTAATGAGTATTTATTGGAACCGGATAGGCGATTAGAAAACCAGTATAATGTATTGATACCTAGGGCCGTATTGTCAAAGGATAATAAGGAATTAGAGATTATAAACCCATCCAACAAGGTTATAATGTTAGCACGAAATATGAAAATTGGTGAAGCTGAAGAAAGTATGAGTGAGAAAGAGTTGAGGCAGGAAGGTTTGACAGAGGATGAGATCGAGAAGGTTTTACAGGCGAGAAAAAACTTTGATAAATCAAGATTAAAATTTGGAGTCAAGACTCAACCAGAAATTAGAAATAAATTGGAAAAACTATGTTATGACTACTCAGACGCATTCGCGTGGAAGGAAAATGATTTAGGTAGAGTTAAAGGTGTAGAACATAAGATCGAATAAGAATCAGATGTTCGTTTTAGAAAACAGCAGTATCCTATATCGATTGCCTTGAGGGAAAAAGTCAAACAGCAGATCAATATTTTGTTAGAGCAAAATATAATCGAAGAGAGTAATAGCTCATACAATTCATCAATGCTATTCGTAAAAAAAACATTTGGTGGTATCAGGGCCGTTTTGGACTGTCGCCATATTAATTCTAAAGTTAAGTTCCATTCCGTGGCTTTACCACCCATACATCAAATTTTGACGTTTATGGGGGGCCATAAATTTTTCAGCGTCTTGACATCAAAAGTGCATATCATCAAGTGCCCATAACAAAGGATTCCAGACAGTACACTGCGTTTAACATACCAGGAATAGGCGCATACGCGTATCAAGTGCTCCCCATGGGGTACTTACAATCGCCAGCTGTGTACACAAAAATCATGGCTATGACACTCGCTAACGTTAGTCCGGAGGCGGTGTCATATTACATAGATGATGTGTTTGTATACGTTAATGAACAAGATAAGATGGTGTCGGTATTGAAGTCTATCTTTCAAAGATTCCGGAAATATGGCTTTAAGTTATCTGTAGAAAAGTGTCAGTTTATGAAAGAGAAAGTTTTGGCATTAGGGCATGTTGTTAGTGACGCGGGGCATGAGATCAGTCCAAAAGTAATTCAAGCTATTAATGCACGTAAGCCACCAAAATCGGCTAAGCAGTTGAAATCATTTTTGGGATTAACGAACTACGTTAGAAAATTCTGCAAGGATTACGCAGAAATTGCAGCAGTTTTTCAACCATTGCTTCTTAAAGGTCATTAGTTCGTTTGGTTGGATGAATACCAACAAGGTTTCGAAAAGTTGAAAGATGCGTTATTAAATGCACCACTCCTTGCACCATTTCGAGAAAATTTAGAAACACGAGTATACACAGATGCGTCGACAAAGTCCATAGGAGCTGTGTTGATGAAGAAACAAAAAACAATGAATGGACTCCTATTGCGTACTATAGCAGAGTATTGCGACCACAAGAGACGAAGAGGCATAATGTCGAGCTCGAAATTTTGGCCATAGTGCATTTAAAGCTTTCAATTATTATTTATATAATAAGGAATTCGAATTATTTACGGACTGCCGGTGTATAAAATATATTCAGACAACACTGAAGTTCTCGCCTAAGTTGTTGTGATATAGCTTTGAAATGGCACAATATCAATATATCCCGGTTCATTGCCCTGGTGAGAAAAATCCAAGTGATATTTTATCAAGAAATACTGACATTCAACCTACATCGGAGGACGTCGATTTGGATGCCTTACCTATCAACAAAGAGGACTTGGAAGTAAACATAACATTGAGTGACGATGTGGATGTGGCTGAACTTCAACGGAAGGATTCGTTTTTCGGTCCTATCATAAGCTCAATTGAACATCCGGAAAAGGCGGAGACGAACGCAGAGAAGCAGGCACGCGGATATGCGATCAAGGAAGGAAAACTGTACAGAACTCAAGGGATGGCAAGTGGAGTGAAATTCCTCTTGTGTATTCCGTTTCCATTAAGGGAACAAGTTTTTAGAAACTTACATTGCTCTATCTACGGTGGAAGTCACTACTCCTACAAAGTGTTACAACAGAGCATTAAAATCAATATATTTCCCCAACAGAAGTTTTTCCAGGAGAAGGTCAGTCAGTGTGTTAGCTGCCAGATCCAGAAGAAACGCCACTGCACCCACAAAAATATACCAGTTACATGCCATTTCAGTATGTAACGATGCACGAAATCGGTCCTTTTAAACGATCAAAGAATCATAGGAACAAATACGTTCTAGTTTTTGTTGATAGTGCTACAAGGTATGTTATTGCTCGAGCAGTTCCAGCTATTACAGCCGAAATAATAGCGAATGTAATATTTGAAGAATTAATAGCAAAACATGACATTCCCGAAATTTTATCAATGGACAGACATAGCACTCATCGTAGCAGAATAATGGAAGAGTTAGCAGAACGATTTGGTATGAAATTACACTTCGCAAATACTGATCTTCATTATAATACTGGTACGGCTGAACGCGCCATTGGTTCGATTCATCAGGTAATGAAACATTATATTGATAGAGAATTTACCAATTGGGATAAGATTCTTCCATGTATTGTGTTTACAATGAACACGCAGGTTCATGAACGGCACGAAACATTCGCCATACTATTTACTGACAGGACGTGAACCCAGAAAGTTTCTCGAAGAAGATATGGACATTCCCTGTGAGTATATTGAGAATGATGCGCGAATCAAAGCTGTGAAAAAGCAAGAAAATTGGCATACCAAAATTTACAAAAAAGGTTTAAATCTCGGAAGAAACAAATTGAGAAAAAATATTCCCAACCTAAGTTCGATGTAGGACAGAACGTATGGATAATAGAAATGCCACAAGCCGGAATCCCAGCATGTTTTGGGGGAAGGTTTAACATTAGAGGCATTATTTTAGAACGAATGAATAACAAATCGTATAAAGTGAAATACGAAATTGCGAAAGATCAGGAGAAGGTTGACACAGCCGACATTCGACGGATCAAGCCGTTCGTCGGAACGAAAGATGAAAAAAGTGACCATGAGGATGATTTAAGTTCGGATAGTGACAACTAAGAAAATGGAAAAAGACTTAGCATCATAACCGTTCACGAGAGTATCGGTTGTTGAAAAAATAAGTAAATAAATAAAATGTTTATAAGTTTGGAATATTTAAATAGGACATCTGTAAGAAAAATGAGTTTATTGGTGCCCTGCAAACTGGACCGCAGGCGAACCACCAAAGTCCGTCCGAAGCCGAAGGAAATGTTGGTTTCCATCAGTAAATTCTGAACCGGTAAACATGTTTGTTTACAGTAATTAGAGAAAATAGCAATATAGTGTCATTACTTAAATTAGAGAATTATAATTAATTAATTCTGTAGTAAAATATCTAAGGCGCATATACAACATAAATAAATAAATTAAATAACAGTAGGATTAAATAAATAAATAAGTAAACAATAAAAATTATACCTAATTAAAAGATCTAAAATTCATTAATAAATAAAGTGATTCAGTATTTATATCAATCTTAACGGAAGATACTTGCGAATTTATTTGCGCATTTAGATCAGGAAAGGGTAAATAAAATTATAAATAATATATTAAATAATCAGCTCTCATATTATATACTATCGAATGAGGACATAAAAAGATATGTAAATCTACATGATGTACTAAAGCACACTATCTATAGGTCAGACATTGGTATGTTTTATCAGATGTCCAATATATATCTAATGAAATACCACTATGATGAAAATAATGTTGACTTATTACTAAAAACACCAATAATACGACAGTAGTATTTCTGTAATGTATAATGTGTACTCAATGGGATATTTGATTAACAATACTAGAATATTTTATGAATTGCCAGAGGCAGTGTATTTGGCCGAAGGAAAATACCATTCATAGGACAAAACGAAGTGTTAGTTTAAAAGTTTTTTGTATTTTTGTGAAAGTATCACGTTAGACGATGAAGCGAAATGTTTAAATAATATTGTACTAAATAATTCAACAGAGGGATGTCAACAAAATTCAGAAAATTTTTTAGGAAAAGTAATATTTCGATATACCCATGCAGGTGTCATGTATTCATCTGTACAACATGATGCGTATATGACGAAGGTAGGTGTACATCAAGAGATTACATCCACGAAATTAGAACAAACGAAAAATATATCATATTTTGTTAATTATGACAAATTTGACAACATAATTAGTGGTGAATTTGTAATTCCGACTAAAGAGATCGTACAAGCACAAAATAAACATATTAAATTAATGGGAAATTGGACGGAAAGACAAATAAATTTTTCTTTGCATACACAGGAATTAAATGGGTTGAGAGAGAAATTATTAAAATTAAAAGTTGTTATTCCGGAATTAAGTTTAAAGACGGATTATATAATGTATGTGATAGGCATAATTGCATTAATAATAACGACTACGTTGCTGGTAATATTATATTGTCGACTCTGCAAGTCGATTCATAAATATAAAATGCAAAATCAATAATAATAATAATAATAATAATAATAATAATAATAATAATTGAAAATTAATAATATAGTAAACGGATGAGGTAAAAGAATGTTATATGTGCCTTGGATTTAGAAAAAAATAGTGATGAACATTTGTAGGTATGGAGAAGAAAATTATTTTTTTGAAAAAAAACAAGCTAGACAACAACCTGGAAAATAAATAATGAATTAGAACAGTAAACAATTGGAGAAAATTAGCGTAAATACTTACCGAATAAGATTGGTAAGCATGAGTCATGAGTCAGTAAGCCTAGACAATAGGATAATAGATCCTAGAATCAGTATCCATCGGTGTAACGGATAGGAATAACCGAAAGAAGGGAGATACGTATGAAGTAAAACGATAACATCCTGTACCCCAGTCTGGTAAAAGAAGCAATAAGAATAGTAATAGGCAAGCCTAGACCATCATAGACAAGGCTAGAGAACATCAAACAAATATAGCGATAACTAGGGTTAATAACAAACAAACATCTGTGAGACAACTAGCTGAAAGCTAATAGAAACAACAATAATAAAAATAGGTTTTAATAAAAATAGTAATAGAGCTAGAAAATAGATAAAATAAATAAGAATATATAGATGAAGTAGAAGTATGTATAAGTAAGCTTACTAGTTGAAATAAATAAGTTAGAAAAATATGTAGAAATTTGAAAAATAGAAGAAATACCGAGAAGAAAAATGATAGATCAACGTTCAAAAGTGATTAATAGACCATAAAATAGTCACAATAGGATTTATACGTATTGAATCATGTCTAAAAAATTCAAAATTTATGTAAACATTGTATTTTGTACCAAGTTAAATTTCTAAAATTCAAAGTTTTTTTAAAAAAGAAGTGAGAAATAAAAATAATCAGTAATAAGAATAGTAACATATTATTAATAATAGCATATAGATATCAATCAATAATAGTTGAAGTGTTCATTATGTAACAAATCAGACGTAAAAGTTTAATATCTATATGCAGAGCAGGATAGTTGTTGTTTGCTCCAACGCAGAATATGCAATAGCACGGCGACCATGTCTGCAAGTTTCACAGCACGGGGAGATGAGACCGATTATCCCTTCAAACCTCGGAGAGGCGGAACTTATGGAAAGAAAGATGGAAGCTTTCTCGAAACCATGCCTTCGCATAATGAATACAGCATTTTCAGGCAAATAACGACGCAATATGTATTAATTCCGACTTGATAAATGATTTTAATGTTATAGAAAGATAGAAGAAAGTTTAATACATGTAATAGTACATAAATTTCTACAT
Source organism: Thermobia domestica (assembly GCF_964235325.1). NCBI lineage: Eukaryota > Metazoa > Arthropoda > Insecta > Zygentoma > Lepismatidae > Thermobia > Thermobia domestica. Next base: position 221,395,479 of record NC_137463.1, read on the forward strand.
ATGAGTAGTTGAAAACTGTATTTAAGTACGTAAATATGAGTGGTAATTAGTCTCGGTATGACGACTTTAAAATAAAGTAAAAGAAGAGAGGAGAAATGAGAGAAGTAATATGTAATAATAGTGGTTTTTAGTAAAAGATAGATTACATAAGAGTAAAAAAATAGCTCATTGCAAGGAAATATGCATCTATTGTGCATTAAAAGAAGTAAAGAAAAATATAGAGAATGGAAAACTAGGCCTATGGTCAACACAGTTTAAGATTTTACTCATGGTAATCATAGACAGAAATATAGAAACTTATTAGCTTAAAATAGATAAGATAGACGAAAATAGATAAAGAATAGAGTCTCACACTTAGTTATTTCATATTTTACAGAATTATGGAAGCGAAGAAAGTTATGTTAACAGTCTTAAGGATGTCAGTAGTTTTGGTATCGTTAGTGACTGGACATTTACTATATAGATATTAAAGAAACTAGACAGAAAGAGAGGAAAGATTACTAGTAGCGTTCAAATAGAAAACACGGACACGGCCTATGAACAACCAAGGCAAGACGTACACTATTCAAGCACGGACATATACACTGTAATTAATGAACAGAGCACTGAAAAACACTGTAAAACACACACTTCAGATCACAGTAATAAGATGATGGATATATCACGAGAGAGCACAGGTATGGGGGTACGCATATTCCAACGGACACTGATGTAAACCAGAGTGTTGCCGAATATATATAACGAATTGTGTAAATGCCGATAATAAAAATAGACACGAACTTTCATCACGAGTGTCGAAGGAATTTAAAGAATACTTTACACCATGCGAGATTCTTATTATTTAAAAAGTTTAAATTTGGATGAAAAATAGCGACAGCGTGAACTTCATGATATCTAGCACAGATCGAGAGGAACCGACTGAAGATGCCACGTAAAAGGCGTCAAGATCATTGCCAAGGACAGTCAAAAAATTCGAACTCAGCAGTTTATGGCATGGTTGGAACTCATAGTTGCTAACCTCATGATTCTTATTTGTGATAATTAGTGAAGTGAAAACTTAGTGTTGATATGTTTTAAGCAGTTTGTAGCATACTACAAAATACAATAAGGCAATAAAGAGGTTATTATTGCAACAAGCAAGTATGCAAACGTATTTTATATATGTGAATTGTGTTTAAGGGCAAGATTAATGGTGTGATAAAATGGTAAGCAAGACAAAGAGACTTGCAATAAAAGTACATGAATTGGAAACTATGCAGTGAACTTTGGTACTGTAACGAGTGGAAAATTACAGTGAGGAGAACTAAAAAGAAATATATATATTTAATTTTACGAGAATGATGGAGAGTAATGAACAGTAAGCAGTACAATGTAAAAATCGATAGATGGCATAAGAGTACATTTTTAGCACTAAAATACATGCCATGAACATTTAAAAAACAAACAGATGTGGAAAATGTACATTTTTAACGTGACACGTTTGTGTTATATAAAATATAATAAAGTTATAAATATATATAAAGGAAGGAATAAAATATATATACTGTAAAGATAAATATGATAGGTGATGGCAGCGATGCATGATTTTAAGGTATTAATTTTTGTTTAAGAATGTATTAATTTTGTATTAATTGATTTCTAAGAATAATTGTAATCGAGAACGAAGTTCCCTAAGTTTTAAGGGGGCCATGTAGAGGTATATTAGAAGTTTAGAATATTTTATCTTGGTGTTTGGAATAATGATAAGTTAAAATTAAATTTAAAGAATCAGAATATTACAATGATATTAGATTGTGTCATATGGCTCGTGTGATTGTTTATTTGTTTATGTAAGCCGTTGCACATGGTTGTGCTTATGTTATGTTATTCGTAAAATCCTGGCGAGACGCTAACTCGCAGGAGTATGTAAAGATAAAACTAAGAACAGTTATGTCAGCTTTGTAATGTCAGAAATGTGTAATACAATCTTTTGTTAACATTGACGCAATTCGGATATGGCATACTATTCAAATTCGCAGAAATTGATAGTCTGGGAATTCGGTCGCGATGTAATTCGGTTTGAAACAAATGTTTGACTAATAGCTGAGGTAAACAAAGTTGAATCACAACATGACGAATTCCACCGTCTGGAAAGGACAACAAAAACCCCGGCATAGAGGGAATCTGGGTCAGTGGAGGATCAGTCTTAGATGAGTCTTAGAACAGTCGAAGATCAGTGGATAAGAGTCGGAGATCACGAGTAGATCAGGAGTCGATCTCCATTACGATCAATTACGACTATCATCGAGTAATGATTGGTCATTAGTTGGCTAACTGTGGAGACCAAGCGCAGACACCAACCTCGTCCTTAGAGAGATCCAGAGCCAAGCAGTGAGGATTCATCTTTCCAGCCTGAAGCTATATTACCAAGGTATGACGGCCTCAGCTCTGTGTGTTACTCGTGATCTAAACTCCAGGCATTTGACAGTCTGTAATCTGAACAATTAGGCCATAATCATTCATTACATATATTTACACGATAACATTTAGTAATCAAATACATGAATTTAAACGATTTATAGTTTCTGTGATTATCCTGTCACTTGAACATTTACTTGTTCGGTAAATGCTAATGAGTAGTAGCAGCTTCGTTATGTCACTACAAAATTATTCCCAACCTTAATAGGTACGACGGAAGGAGGTTGTTAATATATTACTTAATAATATTACAAAATTTGAATGAAATTATCTAACATCAGGCGGTATTTTAAAACTTACATTTTATATTCGTCGGATATTTCGAAACTATGGCAACCAACGACCGTTCGGGGTAGAAACCGAGAACCTTTACTGAATTTAACATTATGTATATTTTACTTTAATATATTTATATTACATACGTATTTGTCTCAACATATACTCAATAATCATTTGAATTTTTAAATTAATAATCCCGACAAGTAAACTTTTCCAGGTACCAACACTTCACATAAGGAAATCCAACTAAATCACAAATCTAATTAATTGACGGCACATAATGTTAAAATTCATATTCTCAAGGATTCTGTTTAAAAGAGTGACATTTAATGAGGAAGGCAGGCAGGCACAATATATATATATATATATATATATATATATATATATATATATATATATATAAATATATGACTCTAGAAATGTTAATAATAATTTTGGGCCCAAACAACTACAACATTTACGTTTATGATAACCAATGGAAACAAAGTAGAAATGACTTGGTAGTCCAACCAAGAATTCCATACGGATAATGATAAAAGGAACGAAAGCAAAATTTAATAGTATACTGAATTATCGCTCTCTTTCGAAGTGGGTCGAATTGTGGAGGAAAACGATCCCTTGATGTTCAAGATCAGCAAATATCTCAACGAATCCTGTCTCGCGACATCTCATTTGGTACTTGAAATTCAAATTATATATATGTTAAATGTTTGATATATGTCAAGCTCAAAACGTGGGGGGGAAAGGCTGAAAAAATATTTTTAAAAATCTTGAAGAAAATAGCGAGATAGTTAGAGAAGAGAAAAGAAAAAGTGGTGCGCCAAAGGAAAATACACTAGTACACTAAAGACTACGAAGATAAGTGGTCGAATTTAGACATATGACAATCCACAGCCAAATATACTTTTTTATGTGCAAAAACAGGTGGCCTACTAAATATGTAGCCTAAAATATACCTCCAAATGCGTGACAAGTCAGTGTTCTCAATGGGATTTTCATAGACAAGGGCTTTGGGGAAATCCCACTCATCACTGTATCCGGTCAAACGCCATTAGAGACCCCGGCCCTACCGGAAGGCCAGTGTAGTCTCTTAATTTAGAATGTCTAAATAAAAAATATCCGACCCATCAAAAAGTGAGAATAGTTACGAGTAAAGTATGGAAACTAGAATAATGCCAATAAAATAGAAGAAATACTAACAGGGGTTTGCCAAATTAAAAAAATAAAGTACAAGTTGTGCAACTTTGCTTCCGCCGTTTTCCGATACATGGCTACAACTGTAAGTAGTGGTCCAAATAAACAGATCGCAGACGTCAGACAGTTAGCTTGGACATCTGTCAACATAACACCGTTCAAGCATTAGTCGATTTGAGTGTGCATCGTAAAGTTGTTCTCGATTGAAAATGTCAGTTTACGAGCCAAATTCTCGCAATTTGTGGGAGGTTCTATTTTTTGTTTTAATATGAAGAAAACTGCAGCAGAGTCTTATCGAATGCTCTCAAGTACTTATGGTGGGGATGCTAGTACTGAGAGAACGTGTCGTGAGTGGTTTCAATCCTTCAAGAATGGTTACTTTAACTTCGAAGACCGGCATAGTGATGGAAGACAGAAAGTGTTCGAAAATGCAGAATTGGAAACATTGCTGAGCGAAGACTCGCGTCAAACTCAAGACGAATTGTCACGATCATTGGGAGTGACACAGCAAGCCATTTTAAAACGGCTCAAAGCCATGGGTATGATTCAGAAAGAGGGAACTTGAGTCCCGCATGAGTTGAAACCATAGAGACGTTGAACAGCGTTTGTGTGTTTAACAGTTGCTTCAGAGGCAAAAACGGAAGGGATTTCTGCACCGCATTGTGACCGGGACGGACAATGGGTTTATTACGATAATCCTAAACGCAAAAAATCATGGGAATATTGCGGCCATGCTTCAACGTCGACGGCCAAACCGAATATTTATGGCTCCATGATGATGCTCTGCATTTGGTAGGACCAGGTTGGCGTCGTGTACTATGAGCTGTTAAAACCAAGTGAAACAATCACAGGTGATCGTTATCGAACGCAATTAATGCGTTTGAGCCGAACATTAAAGGATAAACGACCGCAATACAACGAGAGGCACGACAAAGTGATTGTGCAGCACGACAACGCTCGACCCCATGTTGCGGAACTGGTCAAAACGTACTTGGAAACGTTAAGATGGGAGGTCCTACTTCACCCGCCGTACTGTCCAGACATCGCTTCCTTGGATTATCACCTTTTTCGATAAATGGCGCATGACCTGCTGACCAACAATTCTGATGTTATGAAGAAGTCAAGAAGTGGATCGATTCGCGGATCGCCTCCAAAGATGAAACATTTTTCGACGCGGCATTCGTACGCTGCCCGAAAGATGGAAGAAAATAGTGGCCAGCGATGGACAATACTTTGAATAATGGCTGGGTAAAAAAATTTTCATTTAAGCGTCATATTTTGGGGAGAAAGCGGCGGAAGCAATGTTGTACACCTTGTAAATTTTTTTAGTAGTAAGTTGTTTGCAAATTCTTACTAGTCGCTCCCAGTCCGCAACATTCACTACATCTTGAGGCGTCAACTAATTTCAAAACACTATATCTACTAGGAGTAGAAGAAATGACAATTCATAGGCATTGTAGATTTTGGACGCTCTGGTACGGTATAACGAGATTCTACTATAATAAAGTTTCTATACTATTCGATCCTATCCATTTCGTCACCTCTGTGAACAGCAGTGAACTTTGCTTAATCAGGTGACGTGGAAAAAATTCGAAGTTACAGAGTAGTATCGCAAATGTAAGCTGAATACATATATTTAAACTACCAATTCTGCAAACAGCTATTTTGTTTTGTGATTAATTGGAAACAATCCGGAATCATTCGCTACATAACCACTATTCACATCGTCAGACTCGATGATCAGTTAGTATGTCCGATTACTATTAAATTTTAAGCCACGAAGTGAAAAATACAATCCACCATCTTCACACTACACATTATCCACACACAAAATTCTGGCGTAATGGTTAATGTACCAAGCATTTATTATATATAGTGTGTAGTTTGGTATTGATTGTATACGTATATATATATATATATATATATATATATATATATATATATATATATATATATATATATATATATATATATGTATATATACAATCAATACCTTGTGGCAAAATTACAACTGGGCACATATATGCACGGATGTCCTATTATTATCTTGACTATATTTCTGTTAGTGATTATCGGGACTGATTTTTAAGTCAGTCCACTCAGCTACTGGCGTCGTTATCTTTTTAATTCTGCAAGGGGGCTCAAATGAATCAAAATCAAAATTCTCTTTCCGGTAAAGTATATATATATATTTGAATAGTCGCGGGCATGCTTTCCATGCATGCAAATAAGCGTGGTAGTAGTAGACCACTAGCAAACAATAATATATTTGATTATCGACGCCCGTGCCTCAGCCACCGTTCTTTTGCCATGAAAAATTATTATTATTATTAATAAGCTAAAATCCAAACCTGTTCACACGATAGTAGTAGTTCGTAATTTATTTGCTATTTTTACTTTCATTACTCTATTGAAAAATGGCATTATTCCTAGTGATAATTATTTTAAAGAACGAACATTGCATATTAGAACGTCTATTCTAAAGAAAAGGAAATGCATATTAGGTTAGTTCATATGCTCATAGTACTATTCTTTTTCAGCGTTCATAGAGGACGACGGTTTGAGCTCTTTCCAGTCATATTTCTCTGATGAGACCAGAGCTTTTAAAAGATTTTTGTTTCTCTTGATGTTCTCGTACATTTCTGTACACGTTTGTGAACAGTTCATCTTTATTACTAAAGTTGGTTTTACACAATCAATGAACATCACGGACTTTTCAGCACCCCAAAAGTTGTTTATGATTGAAAATGCCGTTACACTAGCCAACAGTGAAAATGTAACTGGAATGAAATAGATGTTCGTTAACTATATCGACCACGCTGATAACGAAAACGACAATGAAAAACTGGAATTAGCTCTCGTTTCCAAGTTAAAGGGGATGGGGTGCATTTAATTACATTTATTATACTTCATTAGCATTTATTGTCAATCCCTTCTCATATAGGCTTCAAATCCCGCCTGCAGGCAACAATAGCTGTGTATATTTTGTCGCTATTTTTGGCCCGGGCTCGTACCAAAACGGGGAGGGAAAGGAGAATGGAAGGAAGAAGTGGAGAATGTTTCATTTAAGTCTGTTACAAGTCGTAGTTTCTGTCTGTTACAAGCTGTGTTGCGTTCTAGTGCTGGAAGAACGTGTTATTGAAGTGTAGTTAGAGCGAGTGGTCATTATAATTCCTATGATTCAATATGCCCCGCAAATGCGTAAACAGTGCTGGCTATTTTTGTTACATTTGCGGACAGGCTACACTGAAATCGCAAAGGAGGCCAATAGCCCATATATTAGGAAGGCGTACAGACTGTATTTGGATATGAAATCAGGGACCAGGACAAACCCTGGGCTCCTCATGTATGTTGCATATCTTGTGAGTCTTCATTCGTGGTTAAACTGTAATGGATCTTCATGGGCTTTGCTATACCAATGATCTGGCGAGAACCATCAAACCATGTGGATGATTATTACTTTTGTATGACAACTCCGCTAACTCATGGTATTTCCAAGAAGAAAAGTCTTCCTTGACATATCCTAACATACCGTCGGCCATGCGACCAATGCCTCACGGAGATGGACGGTAGTGAAACTAGTGCTGCACCATCACCTTCAAAACTCAGTTCTTCGAAAGATTCTGATTTTGTGTGTAACGATGAGTGTACAGAGAATCACAAAATAGCACAGTGTGAACTTAATGAAGGTCTGGATTGCCGAAAGATAAAGCTGAACTGTTGGCGTCAAGACTACAACAGTGGAATTGCCTTGATAAGACAGTAAATGTGACTGCAATCCGTAACCGCCATATCATTCCTTCCATTTTTCGAAAGTGAAAAGATGTTGGTATTTCGTAGTGATGTAGAGGGACTAAGAGCAGCTATGGGCATTGGCTACAAAAATGATGAATGGAGGTGTTCATCGACTCCTCCAAAATAAATATCAAATGTGTCCTCCTGCATAATGGAAACGTGCTACCATCGATTCCGATTGGGTATGCACCTTACATGAAAGAAACATATGATAACATGGAACAAATGTTATTGCGATTAAACTATGACAACTTTAAATGGCAGACTTCCGTGAATCTAAAAGTCATAGGCATATTACTTGGGCTACAATAGGGCTATACCAAATACTGTTCCTTCCTGTTCCTCTGGGATAGTCGAGCCAAACCCACTTCATTATAAAGAGAAAGATTGGCCTACGCGTCAATCATTTGAACCAGGACCTTACAATGTTATGCACGAAGCACTTATCGAATCCAAGAACATAATTCTCTCTGCTCTTCATGTAAAACTGGGCCTAATGAAAAATTTGGTTAGAGCCATGGACAAAACTGGAGAAGCATTTTTCTATTTGCGCGAGAAATTTCTACGTCTTAGTGAGGCAAAAATAAAAGATGGGATTTTTGTGGGTCACCAAATACGTAAACTGTACAAAGATGAGCATTTCAACACTATCCTGACTGGTGATGAAATGTTAGCTTAGGATGCCTTTGTTCAAGTATCAACAAACTTTGTTTAGGAAATAAGAGGACAGAAAACTATAAGGATCTCGTGGCAAATCTTCTGCACTGCTACGATAGACTGGGGTGTAACATGTCCTTAAAGTTACATTTCTTAGATTCCCACTTGGACTTCTTTCCTGACAACTGTGGTGCTATAAGCGACGACCACGGTTAACGCTTCCACCAGCAAATTACGGACATGGAAATGAGATACCAGGGAAAGTGGAATGCATCAACGTTGGCCGATTATTGTTGAACACTAATCAGGGAATCACCAGCAGAAAACTACTAACGCCAGGCAAAGCAGTTGCGCCTTCAGTGACCTTCCTCCGAGGGATAACAACAAGGTAAAAACACGAATAAGGTTATAAAGGCCATAAAGTAAAATTATTATAACTTCAAAACGAGAGCTAATCTTGCATTTTCATTAACATTTTCGTTATCAGCACACCCGAAAACATAGAGATAACTGTTCTCATTTCAGTTACAGAAAAAAGTAAAATTTTGTTGGCTAGTGTTATCGTTGGAAGCTGTGATCAATTCAGGGGCATATGAGAGACCCTGTTAACGTTTACACTGACATAATGATAATTAATTCTACTACCAAGAAACCTACAGCTACTACCATGTTAATAAAAAAAACACATATATTACATACAAACACAAAGCTATATAAGGACAGGCCTATCGAACCCTAACGGAAAATTTAGAAGGTGGAGACGATATCCTAAATGGTCCAAATCACTGAATCTTAATCACCAAAAACAAACCAATACACTATTGTTTCACTCCTGTCCTCAGCAACTTGTTGACGCAAACAGGGCATCTTTGAATTTAGATTCCATATCTCACCGATTTTCTGGCTGTTCTCATTGCTTAATTTTACAGTTCAGGGCCCCTTCTGCTTCCAACAAGTTTATTTATTAACTGGAACTAATTTTTACTTTAATAATGCTGCTTTTCTATCCAAAAATCCAAAATTTCCAAGAACCGAGGTAGCATAGACTTACTGTAATATTGTTCCAAGTAGAAAGACATGGAGACGCGCCATAATACTAAGGCGTCAGAAATAAGTCCAACCAAAGCAAAGAATTTTGGCATTGGAAAATATAGAACGAATGAAAAATAATAAAAACTGGACGAAACGGATTTTGGGAGGATATGGGCATCTCAGAGTGACGAAGGGGACAAGATTATTCTGACAATCATCAGATTGGTGGATAATTTTAAGAATTTCCATCCAATTGCGGGCCTATGATTTTGTATCGCATTAAGGTGTCTACTTTCAATAATCATCCATTTGAAATGCCCATCTACAGAGTTTATAAGGAAATAATATATAAATAAAGAAATTATTTCCCAAAATATAATTCTTCCTAGATTATTCCGAAGCTCCCAAATTAATTTTGGTTTGAGTAGAGAACAAATAAAGTTACTACATAGACCAAAAATTATGTGTTGGAAAATTTACAATACACTACGCAGGTACAGTACGGTACATTTGGAAATGATTGGGTCCCTCCAAACAAAAATTTCATTACTTGACTGTAATGGCACATTACACGGATGATCTTTTTATATTCTTAAAGATTGTTTAAACAGTTTTCATTCACACGTTATGTCACAGAAGAGATCTATTGTTTCTTACTTGTGGAAATATCGTACCCTTTTTCATTAGCACATTTCTAAATATTTTAGGAATGCATGTCGGACAACTATTTACGAAAAGGCGAAGAGGATATTGAAATTCTTCATAAAGCATGCTTCGAAAGCTAGGAACACATATCTATATTCGTAATAGTAAGGAAAAGAAAGTTACCTTCATTTCAGTGTGTGTACGTTATCTAAAATATTTTTTTTTTAATTTGTCAGTATTGGTCATCAATTAATTGGTCATCAAATATATTTCCAGTGGAAATGCATTTTATCAGGTATAAAATTAGTTTGGTGTATAAATTTCTAATTACATGCTTATTTGCATTTATTTCAGTCTAATTTCACACCCATTCAAATGTCACTGTTATTCTAGAGACTTAAACTAAAAAGTGTTGTAAGTATTTGTTTTGGAGCTAAAAGTATATATATATATATATATATATATATATATATATATATATATATATATATATATATATATATATATATATATATATATATGACATATAGGAAATAAACACCAAATAATTTAATTTGAAATTTACATGTGTAACAATATTATACTTTTTTAATTATTTCATAATATCTTTATCTTTAAAAAATAAAAAAATCTAATCGAGTTTCGAACCCTCGATCTTCAAGTTGCACAAGTTTTTTTTCTATAAAGGCTCACTGCCTCACCACGCTCGACTACCATCGGCAGAAAAAGTACTTCAAGCTAATGTCTATATAAATAACGGAGGAAAAATGCAATTCCCTCTGTACAGATCTGTGTGAATTGTGATGGATCTAGGCTCACTTTTCGTTTGGATTTAGTCTCTGAAAGAGTTTCTAGGTTTTTGTGAACAGAAGTGTACAATTTATCTCAAAATTGATTTTAACTAGTTACTAAACTCTTCATGATTTTTAAATTCTAAAATTTCGCGACACTTCCTATAGGACTGCGCGAGACATCGGTTGGGAGCCAGTGAGTTAAGCTATGTTTGAAATCAAGGTTCAGGGTTTGTAATCATTTTAACTTAAGATCAGAAAACACTTACCTTGATATAGCAGGCATTCGTATTTCAGAACTGCGTCCCATAAAAGTAAATATTTAGTTTCTCATAATGACATTACGCAGGTAGAATAACGTACATGAAATACACTAAACGAATAAATGCTGAATAGACTTCTGATTACTCAATATCCGTAGCTTTCCATGGTGGTGAATGAGTTATGCAGTTGTCATCTAGAGTAAAGTGTTATTGTAATGGACATCAGATATGGAATATCCATTAGTCCTAAAAGCATTTTTGCTGTTAATTGAAGGCACTATTGTATTGAAAGTACATTTCCGAGTATATTTTTTTGCTATTTTTCTTTCTTTCTCTTTTCTTTTACACGAAAAAAGCAAGAAAGAACGAAAGAAAGAAGGAAAGAAAGAAATGCCAAATCTCGTAAACAACAACAGAAGGATAGAATCAAATTTATCTGTATTTTTCATTCGGTGTTATATACAAGAGATATAAATCCAACGTTCCTTTTATTTGATAGGTTTTCTTCGATCAATGTTACGAAATAGAGTATTTAAAAATACTTACACAAACGACATATCAGTGACTTTGGAATGTCTATTTTTTAATTGTATTTCCTCTTCATACTGACGTAGTGGTTCCCAACCGGTTTGTCGCGCAGTCACATTGGGTGTGTTACAAAAATTTTAGAATCTAAAAATCATGAAGAAATAATTAACGGTTAAACTTAATTTTTGAGACAAACTAGACCATTCACGGTCTCCAGCGGCTGCAACAATGTTTAATACTACGTAGAGTATACAAAATTATAGTGTTACACAGACACTATATTTATATTATTAATAATAATAAAAAAAATCAAATAAGTGTAACGATTTCGTTGACATTCAGAGAAGTGCATCGTCAGTCAAAAATGTTTGGGAACCATTGCACTAACGTATCAAACAAAGCAAAACCTCTTTGAATTATCAAATATTCATACATCGGATGTTCTAAAAATGACTCCCACAGACTACAGATAGGTCAAAATAAAGCGAAAATCCTATACAATGGTATATCCTTTGGGGTTTCCTTCAACCGTTATGGAGAATAACAAATTTCACTAGAGCTCCTTCGTGTCTAAGTGGTTAGTATACGAGCCTTTGGTGTAGGAGATGGGTTCAATACTCGGCGGAAGATCATGTAGTTCGGATTCCACGTTAATCTGGTCCACGTCTCATATAGCCTTACTGTTGAAAGGGATGTTAAAATCAACTCAACTCAAATTTCACTATGTGGCAAAGTTGTAGCTTAATTTTGAATCTTTAGCATTGCTCTACGAACCTAGGAAGCAGTTACGTCGATAGTCACCAGATGGCAATTAAAGCCGGTAGACGCAAAGTAAACGGAAATTATATGAGTTATTACATAACAGTCATAATTGAGGGTATCTGGGGATTATTTCTAATATGTTGATTGGCTAATCGTTTGTTTCATTGGTTGTTCCTTGTTATTCATTTCTTTCCCGATTGAAGAATGGACTGTCATTACTCGTACAACTTTCATTTAATCTGGTACACGTTGATACTAACGCCATCTCTTAGTATCGATAAAGTTATATAATTCTCGAAGAAAAATTACAGCTTGAGTAATTTGTGTGGATATAACTTACGAGTGTCAGTGTTACACAGCTTACGCAGTGGACTGATACAAAATCGAGAGAGTCGTGTTCCTAACTTGTTTCACACCATCTGCAAGATCTTTATAAAAATTTTGAATTTTTATCTTTTCATTGTCTTGAAGGCATTATGAAATATAAAACCTATAATAATAGTAAATGCATTTGTAAATACTTATACTAGTGATATGTTTGTCGTATTAATTTTAAATTGTGTGAGAGACACAGCAAAATATGCCAATTCTCAGGAATATTTCGTTGAAGGTGCACCGGGTTTTGTCTCCCAATCTTAAATCCCGAAACGTCAATTTTTCTGTAAATTTAGTCTAATTTCAGGAGGGATCTTACAAATTTTAATATAATTTATCCTTGAATTGAGTTCGAACCGCCGATAGTTTGGATCCTTCGTGAAATAAATTAATGTCTACGTACCTAATAGTAAGTATTTTGCTGTTCGACAGCATTTGGTTGGATGATATACTCTATTGTCACCATACAATTAAGGTCACTGTTATGTCTAAACCTCCAGACTGAGTTTACTAAATTCAAGAGATCTCCAATTGTTTCACGCGAGCTCCCTAATGGTTACGTGGATAATGCTTTGGCGTGGGGGATCCGGGTTCGATTCCTAATGGATAGGGTGACCATAAAATTTTCCAACTAAAAAACGGGACAGGTTCCAACTTTTTAAAAATCATGGGAAATGAGAAACGGTTCAGTGCACAAATTAGTTCCTGTTTACCTTAGCAATACCTAATACAATTTAACGTAATATATGTAAGCTATAAATTTTAAACAGCACTTAACTTATAATATGATAGGACATAATGCTACTTGCATTTGTTCCTTTGCCCTAGCTCGAATCCTTGATATTATGTTAGGTGAGAAGTTGACTCTTGAACTGCGCAGTACTGCGAACTAGAAATCATGTTTGGTGTAGGGGATTTCAGTTCAATTCTTTCCTCTTTGTTATTATTAATTATTAACAACTTTACAAGGAGTAAAGATATTGGATTTGTTACTTCCTCCTTTCACTTGCATAAAACGGGACAAGTACTACTTTTTCCCGTCTACTGACGGGGCGGCCGGGACAGGCCCCTAGAACGGGACTGTCCCGGTCAAAACGCAACATATGGTCGTCCTACTACTTAATATCGCTAACATTACTACTTAATATCGGTATATTTTCCACCCAATTCTAAAATTGGTATCATGTTCTTTTTTTCTTTTTTTTTTTTTTCTTAGCAGGGTTGAGAGCATACAAAATGTTCAATATCATGAAATGATTATCGTTGGTGAATTCAATATTCCGTCAGTTACAGATTCTTCTTATAACCTTATGGAGAGTGGATTTGTCTGTATGTCATTAGCAAATTTTTTGTCTTTATACAATTTACAATCATATAACTCTATAAAAAACGATTATGACAAAACTTTGAATTTAGCGTTATATAATGTAAAGAATGGTATTACAGTAAGTCGTAATATGTATCCTTTTGTAAAAGAAGATAAACATCATCCTTTTCTTAATTGTCAATTTTATATCAAGGAGCAGGTTAAGAAAATCAACTGTAGTCCGATCACTGTTTACAATTATGCGAAAGCAGACTTTTATAACTTATACAAGGGGTTACAGAGGGAAAGCTGGAATAGACTAATTATAAATAAGGATGTTAATAATGCTTTAGATTGCTTTTATAATATGTAAGAGGACGTCACATAAGAAACATTCATACCCATGCTGGTTTACTACAGAAATAATTAATACTTTAAAAGAAAAAGAATAGTATAGAAAACAAAGAATGCATTCAGATTATAATCTAAGCAAATTTAATGAATTGCGTAGAAAATTAAAAAAAGTATTATGGATAAGGCACATAAATCGTATATTTTCCAAACTGAAAATGTGATAAACACAAATCCTAAAAGCTTTTGGAACTTTATCAGGAACAGAAAAGAAAGTAAATTAGCAACTAGTCATATGACCTATCAAAAACAATCTCTAGATACTAACAATTGTATTGCCAGTGGTTTTACTGAATTCTTTAAAAGTGTATATTCTCAAGAGGCTGCTAATTATAATATAACCGATTCGGTTAACTTGGAGGTATCCCAATGCTTGAATATAAATTTTGTTACTCAACAGGATTATGTAAAACAATTAGAAAGTTGAAACCATCAAAATCCTCGGGACCTGATTTAATACCAGTTTATATATTCAAAGGTTGTGGGGAAGTATTGATGAAACCATTGTGTTATATTTATAATCTTATATTAAGAACACAAGTTTTCCCTGAAACTTAGAAGATTAGCAAAATCTGCCCAATTCACAAAAAAGGTAATCCATCTGAAGTTGAAAATTATAGACCGATATCATTAATTTCTGCCCCGTCTAAAATATTTGAACAGATTCTTTATGCTTAAATATATAATCATATGGAATCTTATGTATCTATATACCAGCATGGATTTTATCCCAGGAGATCTACAATAACTAACTTAATTAATTTTACTCAGTACCTCTCTGATTCACTTGATAGTAAGAATAATGTAGATGCCATCTATACAGATTTCGCTAAAGCTTCTGATAAATTAGATCATGACATATTGCTTAAAAAGTTATCGTGTTTTAGTTTATCAAATAACCTTCTAATATTAATTTCGTCGTACTTAAAAGGCAGTAGACAATTTGTGATATTTAATCAAGTCAATTCCCAGTTGTACGAAGTTAATTCTGGCATACCTCATACCTATTCTTTTTGTTGCTTATTAATGACCTGCCGATAGTGATAAGACATTCTAATTGTTTAATGTTTGCGGACGATATGAAATTGTATAAGGAAATAAAGACCCCACAATGATGCTTCACAACTGCAGGAGGTTTGGATGAGTGTTATAGGTGGAGCATTCTAAATAAACTATATTTTAATGTGAAGATGTGCTTAGTTATAACTTTTTCTAGAAAACATAATCCACTTCGTTTTGAGTATACGCTGAACAAAGAAGGTATTCAAAGAGTTAAAGAAGTAAATGATCTGGGAATATGGTTAGACAATAAATTGTTTTAATACACACATTTTAAAAATAATAACGATGGATGCAAATCATTGGGGTTGTTAATCAGAAGTACGAAGGAATTTACAAATATGCAAGCGCTAAAGATTTTATTCAATAGTCTTATTCGTAGTAAATTGGAATATGCATATCTATAATTTGGACACCTTTTTATAAATCTATCAATAGAATTGAAAGAATACAAAGTAAATTTTTGAGATAGTTATAGAGAAAAACAAGTTTCATAAATTGCCTTCTATCACACAAAGATGTGAATTCAAATTTTTTTAAGCAGCGTTGAATACGGTACATTTCCTTTGTATGATGATCTTATATATGTTTTATAGTATAAGTCTGTAAATGGAATAATCGATAATCAAGAGTTTCTCAAATGGTTGTATCAACAACAAATTTCTACGAACGAGACCTCCGTTTTGCTGTAAAAAGTTCATTCAAATTCTCCTATAATTAAATTATGTAAATGATATAATAATGCTATAAAAATGAATACAGATGTAGATTTTGCGATGCCTTTTCTCATATATAGGAACAAAGTAAAGAAAATTATCAAGTTGGTCGAGATTAATGAAACAAATAGAATATTGACTCTGTGATCCTTGAATAGATAATGTTATTTTTTCATAATGAAATATCCTAGTGGAGAATTACTGGTTGTTCCAAGAGAAATAAACAATATGATAACTGTTTTGTATTTAGGGTTTAAGTTTATATGGATCTTTGCGTTCACTGTTCCAGATTCGCCAGCTAATCATTATGATTTGATTTAGTTTTAGTATAGCTTAATACATTCTTTGTTCTTCTTAGAAATACCCTATGCATAAGTATGTGTATTTGTATGTGTATGTACAGATGGTGATCAGAAAAATGGAAACACCTGAACGAAGTTGCAAATTACCAGATTAATATGGTGTCGGGCCACCTTTTGCCTTTAGAACAGCCTTCATGCGACGTGGGATGGAGGCATAGAGGTCGTGAATGGTAGCAAGTGGAATTTTACACCATTCCTCGTGCAGGGCATCGGCCAGTTCTGTGAGAGAGGATGGAGGTGGAAATCGTCGCCGGAGTCGTGTTTCCAAGACGGACCACAGATGTTCAATTATGTTGAGATCTGGGGATGGGCGGGCCAGGGGAGGTGTTGAACTTCATCCTGATGTTCCTCAAACCACGCTGCAACAACGCCAGCTGTGTGAATGGGTGCATTATCATCCTGGAAGATGGCGTCATTGTCCGGGAACAACATCCAGACTATAGGATGCAAGTGGTATCCTAAAATTGCGACATAATCGTTGGCAGTGATTCGTCCGCTAAGTGTGACCACAGGACCCAATGAAAACCATGATATGGCGGCCCATAGCATCACTGAGCCGCCGCCATGTTTCACAGTTGGGCGGAGACACTGCAGATCATAAGCTTCTTTGGGCGTTCTCCACACACAAACACGGCCCGTGGTTGGGAATAGGGTGAAAGATGACTCATCCGACCATATCACACGTTTCCAGTCCTCAACGGTCCAAGTTGCATGGTCGCGGCACCATTTGCGGCGTGCGAAAGAGTTATGGTCCCTGATGAGCGGTTTGGCCTGTGCAACACGACCCCGTAAGTTCATGTCATGTAATTCGCGGCGGACTGTGATTGTCGAAACAGGGTGGGGGAGGTGCTGATTGAGTTCCTCCGTCACTTGCTCCGCAGTGGCACGACGGTTCTGCGTGACAATGCGCTTTAATACCCGGCGTGACCTGTCACTCATGATTTTCTTCTGCCCACTGTTCCGCTTCCCCGATGTGGTTTTCCCGTGTGTTGTGTAGGCCATCATCACCTTCGACACTGTCCCACGCGACACACCTAACATAGTAGCCACTGCCGTCACACTCACTCCACGTAACCGCGCACCAACAATTTGCCCTCTTTGAAAATCTGAGATGTCTCTCACTTTACACTACCTCCGTCTGCTGCAGCCACTGGACACTGCTGTTCCACTGAGCTTGACGTAGTATGGAGACCGACCTGACACACCACCACCAGCGGTCCGGCGCTGCGGGCGCCACGACAGCACTGCCAACCCATACATCTGACGTGTTACCAACTACAGGTGTTTCCATTTTTCTGATCACCATCTGTATGTGTGTGTATGAACGCATCTATTTGTATTTGTATTTGTACGTATATGTATCTATTTGTTTTTGTGAATATATAGGTATGTGTGTGTGTGTGTCTATGTATGTATGTATATGAATCTTGTGTGTATATGTGTATGTATGTATGTATGTATGTATGTATGCATGTGTGTGTGTGCATATGTATGTATGTATGTATGTATGTATGTATGTATGTATGTATATTACTGTTTTGGATTATGGAATCCCATGTTAATGGAGATTATTTGGAAAGAAAGTATGTAATTCTTTCTTTTTCTTTTTCCTAATTGTAACTTTTATTTACTTACTATGTTTGAATCTACGTATCTTTGTTCTATTTATGAAATGTTCATACTTTACTGTTTGTAGGCCTATTGTAATTGGGGCTTATGTCCTGAAATAGGTGCAAAATAAATAAATAAATAAATAAATCAGTCTTGATATGAAAACTAGTCTTACCTTTGTCACAAACCAGTTTTTTATCATTAAAAATGGAAACAAGATTTTTTAACAAATGTAGAAGGAAAATCAAGAAATAAAGATAAAAGAGCTAGTTGCACTGGAATTGCAAACGGATATATTGACATTAAAGTTTGATATTGAATTCTATAAAAAGGAGTACCATGTTTCCTCTGCAGATGTGTTTGCTTTATCTTTCATTATTATTATTATTAGATTATTATTTAAAGAAAAGAAACAGACGCAATGAGATTGTATTTGTAGTGTTTAGGCCTTTCTGAGTGCGAGTGCACTTCCGTCTTTATAGTTCATGGTGGGGTAGAATATTTAAAATCGTGGTTTTTAAGATTTGTTCCTTCTGTAGAAAGGGGAGCGGCAAATTGTCTAGGTCCGGTCCTGGACGGACGTCATCCCTCATATGTGTAACGGGCTAACATGGCCTTACATGCCGAAAGCCCAGAAATCTAATTCCTAATACAAATCCTTTCTAATAATACTAATAATTTTGAATAGTGTTATCATTACCCTAGTAGCAGAGACAACTTGCAAATCGCTTGCTGTAAGCTTGAATTGCAAGTCAGCCAAGCTTGCTTCCAGTTTAATTGGAAAATGTGTAAGCATACCTCAAGCTGGATTCCTGTAACGAAGTTACATGGGGACAACCTTGCGTTCAGTGTTTCATTCAAGATTGACGCAAGTGTTTTACAAGTCAAGTCAAGTCAATAGCCAATGAACGGCCAGTGATGCTGTGACGCTCTGCGAAGGGTCTAAAGCATCGCTTGCAAGTACAACAAAAGGCAGATTGTATGAAAGCATGCTTTTCAAGTTTAAGCGTAGAAAGCCAAAAGCCAAGCACGCGCCAACTGGCCGAAAGCTTTCTTGCTACTAGGGTATTATTCACAAAGTTCCGGCCCTGTCTTTCCTGTATATTTAGAGTAGATAACCTATGTTTCCCGAAAGAGGACTTGAACGTTGTAAAAATAAATAAAAGTTCCATTACGAGATACTGGCTTAGCAATATTTTATAAATAATGTTAAGCAACAGAACAGGTTGAAATACTGTAACTATTTTTACATCTTCCAACATTTGGAAAATCACAAAAACTTTGGAGTGATATTCATGTGATAAAACATTAAAAAAAACACACAGAACCATCACGAGAATCTTTTCCTTATCAAAAAGAGAGAAGGGAAAAAAGGAATTAATTTTATTTTTCACCTGTGGTGCGCATGCGCTTGGGTTTTTAAAACGCTGCTGGAAAAGATGTGTGCGTGACCTTTGGATGCAAGGAAAGCAGTGTTTTTAGAATCATTGCCTTCCCTGCGTTATGGAGAACGGAGCGGCTTCTTCGAAACCTTTGAAAGTTGCAGTAATTGGTGGAGGATTGGTAAGTTGGTTCTTTCTCTTTCGCTTATTATTTTTGTCAAAGTTAACGTTCATGAACCACTGACGATGAAGTTTAAGTGTTGAAAATGCCAGGAAAGAAAAGAAAGTGCATCTGGCAGGATTTATTCCAGTTTAGCCTACCAGAGTTTATATGGCTTTTCCCTGTAACACAGAACAAACACACCAATTTTAAAGTAAAATTACAATGTATCCTTGTCAAGTACACCGCCATTCAACCACTGTTAAATTGGTATTCAACGTAACAAAATGAAATGAGCTTAAATACGATTATGCCACTTAGGATAACAAGATGAGTGATTAACGAAAGTAACTGTGAAGGAATTGGTAGAATGAAAATGCAAAAGAAAACCCCGCGGAAACACACAGACACAATATTGTACCTCCACAAACTCATTTAGGCTGGGATTGAAGCAGGGACCTCTGGCACCAGAGATATGCTGGGCATTAAAAAATGGGCATTTCTCATTACTATAACATTTGACAGGGACAGGAACACAGAAACATCATCATCATCATCATAAATATACTGTCATTACTGGTAGGTCACTTGCTGCAAGTGAGAAACTTACATGAAAATCAAATGAAATCTTTGAGTTTTACGTTCTACGGTTATGCCGGTTAGGTTAAAAGAGACGGTGATGATGAGTAATGAATGAAATGGTGCAATGAAGAAAGTGGGAGGAAACGGGAGAACCCCGAGAAAACCCACGCACACGGTGTTGGTCCATCACAAAGTTCACTTGACGGGGGCTGGGATCGAACCCGGGACACCAAGCACCAGAAGTGAACGCTCTACCACTGAGCCACCGCGGCCCCTTAAGAAACTTAAATGCTCTACGGTCTTCCGCTAACCTCTTTGTCTTCACGTACAATTTTTGTGCTTTGATATCGTCCATTAATTGTAGTATTCTTCACCCCTCCCTCTCTTTCCTGCCACCATACCCTCTAGCACCTCCTTCATGATACAGTTCCTTCTTAGCCCATCACCCAACCAATATCTTTTCCTCTTCTTAATAATATCTAAATTCTCCCCCACGATTTCTAAGATCCTCTCATCCGTTTTCTGCTCGACCCAGTCAATCCTCTGCATTCTTCTCTACACCTAAATTTCGAAAGCTTCCAGCTATTTTTCATCATTTTTGTGTAATGTACATGTTCCTGACCCATAGAGAATAATACTCCACACAAAACATTTTAGGTAATGTTCCAACCAGTTTCTCGTCTTCTTAATAATACTTAAAATTGTTCTTTTTCCCCTCACCATTTCTGTAATACCGTCTTATTCGTTTTCCGCTCAATCCAGCTAATTTTCTCCATTGTTCTTCATACTCACATTTCGAAAGCAGTGTACTACTAGAAAAATTAAAACCCAAAAATATGTTTTTCCTGTATTTACTTTCTGGGAATTCCCGCGCTTGGAGTTGTCTCTCTACCGGAACTAAGACAAATTAAATTGCGATTACATGTCATACTTGTGTAGGGCATGATCTTTAATAAATAATGTCCCAGTCGAGTCAATGATGTAAACTCAATTTAATCAATTTTAAGGTTCACAAAACAACTCGCATTTTCTCGGTTTATCCTAAAACTGCGCATGCTCACTCATACCACAACCGTATGATTTACACGGTTGTAAATCTCATATCATTTTGTTCCGCTTGATGTGAAATATCGATTAACATACGAGTTGGTCTAATCTTCTGACTTTTTTTTCACTAATAGCTTATAGCTTATATTATTGGAGAAATTATAGATAATTCTTTATCGCTAGTAAAAAAAAAAAAAAAAAATACGAAATGTGTTTGAGCTAATTGGTTGAAGGGAAGATATTTCGTGTTCAGTGCATAACGGAATCAGGTTCACTTGTGGGGTAATTTGAAACTATCTAATTTTTAAGATCTCTATCCGAAGCTTCTATCAGAGAGTGAAAGATTCAAGTCCAGATATTGTAAAACGTTATGGCTGTTTTTTCCTATTTTCATGTACAATCAATTTATATATATATATATATATATATATATATATATATATATATATATATATATATATATATATATATGTGTGTGTGTGCGAGTGTGTGGAGAGAGAGAGAGAGAGAGAGAGAGAGAAACTGGTCTATCGAGTAACAAATTGCTGAAAACACAGTTCGGAAGAGGAAAATAACATTTGCATGACGATGTGAATCAAGAAATCTCAAGGTTATCGAAACTACACGTGTGCGAAATGTTTCCCTTTGGAGATAATCATGTAAGCGATATAAAATTTAAAAAAAAGAAAGAAAAGAAAAGAAAGCAGAAGTAGAAGAAGCTAATTTGGATAGATCAACAGATTGTTTAATTCATAATGGCAGATAAACTTCAATTTACTGTCAGACACTAAGCTACAAACATGAAACGAAAATCATTTCTATTCAGTTTTATGATAGACATATTCTTTTTAACTAATGCTGCTTTTCTTTTTTGAAAATAGAAAATAATACAAAACATTCCACAAGGTTAGCAGATGTAATAAGAGTACTTACTTCACAAAAGTGACCAAAGACGTTTCAACTTAAATGTTAGTGTAGTTTTTCTAAGAGTGTTTGTAGACCACTTATAGTCTGTAAAGTTCTTAGAAGTAGTGATCTAGGATGGTCTAGGATGACCTAGGAAAAAAATCCCCCCGATCCAGGTCCGCAAAGAGCCACAGAGGTTTGGGGGTATGAATATGTTAGGGGGCCAAGTCATTAAAAATTCTCTTACAAATAGCTAAATTGTGTTTGTATTCGTGGTCTGGAGGGACCACGAAAGGTTTAGGAGGTCTGGCCCCCTAGTCTCCCCTCTGGTTGCGGGCCTGCCCCCAGCTACGAAATTCCTATCAAGTAGGTCTTCGGCTTTGTACTCAATTCCCGTAATAAGTACCTTCTCACTACTATTTTCCCTCCTGGTGTAATGAACCCCCTTACGAAAATCTAAAAATCTCCACTGCAAAGAAGTGACTCACTTTCTAAACATGTTGCTCACATTAGATATATTATTTTGGGTGTCCTTTCAACTCGCTTAATCCATCTAGCTTAACGGCTTGTCAGCCACTTATTTCTCTTAAGATTAGTATTGCAGCCATTTTAGAGGAGATAAGAATTCCCGCCTTGCCTAATCATATTTCTCCGAAAATGGTTACTAGGTAATTTGTGGACTAAAGAGAGAATTTCTGTACTAAATTTATTAACCATCAGCACTGTGAAACTGTGAAATCATAAAGCAAACTCTTAATCATTTGTCGTCCTTTTGTTTCCGGTGTTAAAAATGTTGCATACTCCCAACAAAAGGCGTGTACCATTTGAAGAGCCAATTTCGGTGTTAGAATTAATTAAAAGCAAGTAAATATATATTCACAACCTACATGATGCAGCATTTTAATAAATCACGGTTTAAGATTAATTATAGCTGCAAGGACTATTTATATTTCGACAAATTATCATTTTTAAAGCTATGTAATTGCAACTTACACTCTTACAAGCTTATATTGCGTCCTGTAAAAATCGGTTATAGTTAAGCGGCTACAAGGCGGTAAGTATCCTCAAATTTCAAAGCTACCTTGCTTAAATAATATAGAAAATAATTTTCTCTATAAATTTCACCAAAATTGTCCTAATGATGATTAATATGGCGTCCATTTATTTGAGCTAAAAAAAAAAAAAAACTTCCTTGTTTTGAAGACTGAAAAATTAAAGGATGAATTACCTCCCCTCTTCGTCATTGCATAATGTTTTGCAAGATAATTTTCGTATAATTTTGAAGCAATATGGCGCATATTTCCTTTGAGGCTTCTCGATGATTCCCACTGCAAGTTAAAACCAGTGAAGAATAAATGGTTTCAATCGTTAGTGGATCGTTTGTGCACATTCGAATAACAAAATTTTCGTTTGTGCATCACAACAGGAAGTATTACATGTTAGCATATCTAATTTAGGCGCCAGCCCCCCACCAACGTTGATTGACGCCAAAATCGTCTCAATAGTTAATGTATCGTTTGTGCGCTGAAAACTTTTGTTTGTGTACGAAAGAGAGTGTGAAATTTTGGTGTATTTCTTATTTGGGCACCAACCTCCCCAAATCTAGTGATTGGCGCTAAAATGGTTTTCGTTTGGTTTTCGACTCTTGGTCTAGCCTAGAAAGACTGGAACGACTGAAGCCAAACTTGCAGTATCCATAGCTCTCTGGTCTACGATTAAAAACAAAAGAAATAAACGTATCTATTTATATATAGAATGGGGGACAGGGGACATTACTCCATAAAATTTGTCATAATGAAATAAAACGTGCAGAATTTATTCTTCATGAAGCTCTGAAAAAATAACATGTTTAACTTTTCTTTTCCTATTTGGCGGAAGCAGAAATACTATGTTCCCCATGTAATTCCATGGTTCGGCTCTTGAGTCTAGCATAGATTGAGTAGGATGACTGGAATCAACTTGCAGGATCCATAGCTCTTCGTTCTACAATTAAATAATAATAAACTTATCTATTTATACATACAAGAGGGCAGAGGGGTATAAACCATAAAATTTGTCCGATTGGAGCAATCATGGCATTACATGAGCGCTTCTCCTGCTTTTGCGAAATAGGGAAAGAAAGAAATTATTTACTTGTTTAGAAGAATAATCCATGCATTTTATAAATTAACTACATTGGATCTCCAATGTACGAGTAGTTGTATTATAAAATGTTCACAAAAACATAAATGAAAAAATACAGTGAACATAGAGAAATAATATACCATATACAAGTATGGCGATCCCCTTTTGAGGGATGAAATGCTTCGAAACTTCAGAAAACCCACCACCCCGGTAGTTTAAGACGCTATACCGCAATATAATTATATATCTTTACGTAATTTTTGAAGATGAAAATTTTAAGATTATTTTAAGAATAAATTTTTAAAATATTTTATTCTTCACTTCAGAGCGTCAAGGGGAATAAATTCTGCAAATTTTGTCCAATTTGGACAACTTTTGTAGGGTATGCCCCCTCTCGCCATGTATATGTAAATACATAAGTATGTTATTATTATTATTATTAGTTTGTTTTAAGTTGGAGCCTAAAGATCTATTGAATTTACAACTTTGATTCCAAATGTACTAGTCCTATGCTAGAACAAAGAACCGACTCATGACATTACATGGACTCTCGCCAAATAGGAAAACAAAAGTTGAAAAGTTATGTTATTTTTCAGAGCTTCATGGAGATAAATTCTGCAAGTTTTGTTTCATTATGACAGACTTAAGGACAGACTTTAGGACAGACTTAAGGATAGACTTTAGGAAGTATGGCCCCTGTCCCACCTGTAAACAGATAAATTTATTTTTTAAAGCTTATAATTGTAGGCCAAATGGTATGGACATTGGAAGTTTGTCTCCAATCGTCCCACTCTTTCTAAGCTAGACTCAAGAGCCGAAAACCTTACCGAAACCCATCGGCGCTTGTCGGAAGATGGTGTCCAAACAGAGATACGCCAAAGTCTCACACTTCCTTTTGTAGACAAACTAGATTTTTATTGCACAAACACGCACAAGCGATGCACTAACGATTGAAAACATTTTAGCCGTAATCGGTGTTGGTGGGGGGCTGGCGCCTCAACTAGATAGAAGATATCTCTTCTATCTAGTTGTACAGTTTCTTGTTGTGCAGAAACAAAAATTTTGCATGCATAAACGTCCACAAATGATGCACTAACGATTGAGACAATTTTGGCTTGAATCGGGGTTGGTGAGAAGCTGGTGCCCAAACTAAATACGCCAATATCTTACATTTCTTGTTGTGCATGAAAAATGCATTAATGATAGAAGCAATTGTCGAGATGCTGGATTGTCATTTATACAGCCCTCCAAATTAATTTTTAAATATCTTAAAATTTCTTTTGTACACAAACGTGCACAAACGATTTAAGACTATTTTGGTGAAATTCGGTAGAGGTGTGAGGGCTGTGTAAATGGACGTTACTTTTATCCTATAATTGTCTTTCATGTTTTTAATTTAAAAAAAAAATAACGAACATTAGTCTGCCGCACTGGTTCCCAACCGGTCTGTACGACATACTGGTATGACCAGCAGTCCTATAGGGCATGCCACTAAATTTTAGAATTTGGAAATCACTAAGCATTTAATAATTATTTAAAATTAATTTTAAGACAATTGTACAGCGGGGGACACTTCTAAATGGTACAGCCATATGGAGATTTACGGCTAAGGTGTACCATTTAGAAGTGTCCCCCGCTGTACTAGTCAATGCCTTCAGCGGCAGCAAAAATGCTCAGTACTATATAGAGTGATTACATCATACAAATTTATGCTCTTACATTACTATCAGAGATGGCGTAGGTCAATGAAAAGTTGACCCACCACCCATCGTGGCCCAGGACCCACCGTAACCCACTCTGACCAAACCCACGACCCACCATGAACCACTCCGATGCACCATGACCACTCTGATCCAATCCGATTCACCACCCACCATAACCCACTCTGAGCCACCACGCACCTAAACTTATTGTCATCAGTTCCAGTGTTGCCAGACACGGCAAGCAAAATTACACACACACCTTCCGTCCAAATTGCACAATTTTACACACAAGCTGTAAGACAGTGCACACAGCATCACACAATACATAACTACCTATCTATATGTATATTATGTCTAATGACGTACATACCTATACGTACGCTCATGTCCAAAATGATTGTCGCATATCTATAACAGGCTTGTTGAGCGAATATATTTGGATAATGATATCGCAGGGTACATTTAACACTCTTACTACGTGTATAGTCGGCAGAGACATGTATGTGGTAAATTCATGTCAAAAGATCTGTAAATAAGAGCAATATA
The DNA here is from genome assembly GCF_964235325.1 of Thermobia domestica. Lineage (NCBI taxonomy): Eukaryota > Metazoa > Arthropoda > Insecta > Zygentoma > Lepismatidae > Thermobia > Thermobia domestica. Next base: position 221,422,172 of record NC_137463.1, read on the forward strand.
ACGAAAAAAGTTTTCTTCTTGTCCATTTAGCAACATTTTGATGTACTCATTCTAATTTCGTATTTATAATTTTTTTCTATGAAATTTAGCACAAATATACATTTCTCGATTATACACATAGTAACAGTACTAGAAGTACCTTGCGAGTTTATTAGCCAATTATATTCGCACAACACGACCGTTATAGATATGCGACAATCATTTTGAACATGAGTATACATTGACCAGCCATTGTTCAAGGATTCAGCGTTTGATTTATTATTATTATTATTATTATTATTATTATTATTATTATTATTATTATTATTATTATTATTATTATTATTATTATTATTATTATTATCATTATTATTATTATTATTGTAAAACCGTCACCTTCCCGCCCATAGTCACTTTCATTTTATTTTCAACCATGCGCGCCGACTACGTGGGTGCTCCAGGATTCCGGCACCCACATAAATAATCTTATGGGTGTGGCGCACCCACAAGATTTTTAGCTTGAACCAGTTTCTCTTGCGTTTAAATCAGTCGTGTTACCGACTGAGCTAGTGCAGCCCCGATTTATCCTTATAGTACCGATATATTTTACTTTCTCACAGCACAGGCTTTTATGACAATGTTCATAAAATATTTTAACTAAAAGTAAATCAATCAAACATCGATACTTCGCTGAAACCATATAGGCTAATATGACCCACCATTGATATGCACCCACATAAATCTTGGAAAGGCTGCATCATTGCTTTCAACGAACGTACTTAATGTTTTTAATTGGACATTGGCCACTCTGTCGTTCATCTGTTTGCAAAATGGTATTTTCTTCACAAGTGGTGAGAAGACAAAACTTTTTACCACCTCCGCCTCATGTTTTGGCCAACATCGAGGGTCAACATTCATTCACATTGCTTGCTTGAACAAAGCGTCTTTGCTTGGGGATGTCATGACACCCGCCTCTGAAAAACAAGAAGTGAGGTACCAAGGAAGCAAGATAGGTTTTATCATACTGTAGAGAAAATAACAAGAGATTAACAATAATAACAAATAACTTGTTATTTTCTCTGTGGTTTTATTGCGCTGGCCTGGAGTCAGGCGTTGGAGCTCGTAGTTTTAGAAGGCAATTTTCAGAGAAAAAAAATTGTGGAAATAATGAATATTTGAATGAAAGGAACTTTGTAAAAAATCATCAATGATCAAAATTTTTAATTGTGCCAAATTACACACAAAGTGCACACAAATTGGCATTACACACAAAATGCACAAACAGGTCAAAATTGCACACATTTTGTGCAATTAGACCAGTTCTGACCCATGATCCACGCTATCTTCTCTGCTGACTAAAGCAGTAATGCCAATAATCAACAAAATTTTAGTAGCCCAAGAAAAAAAGCCCACATCCCACAATAGAAAACATTTACTTACCTTCGGTATTTTAATAATGATATTAAAAACTCGCCAGCGCGGGTCAACCGCTCGCACCGGGCGAGTGAGTGAGTGGTTATTTGCAACCCTGGACTAAAGAGTTTACACCTGTAATAAAACAAGACTGTGAAATTTTTATTAATCGGAGTTTGAATTTCTACGGTCAATTGTTCAAGCACCGCTCTGTCACAATACCGATGGACCTAATCTTTACGACATAAAATGGTAAAGTGTTTGTCACACGAAGTATTTCAATTTAGTTATCATATGTAATTATTTCCTTGTTGAATTACTGATACTTTTCATTGAAAAATAGAATGAAATTTGAAAGTCTCAAATCAAGGTAAAGTAGGCTAACGTAAAAAAAAAAAAAAAAAAAAAGTGTAAAATTTTTCATATAATTAAGCATATTATACAAACTTAAAATTTCCATGTAATTAAGCTTACAGTACAAATTTTATGTCTATTTTTCGCACAATTTTATCGTTTGATTGCCTTGTGCTCTGAGCATTTCATACAACAAACACAAGCTTCAACAATTATTATAACAGAAAGCACATTAATATAAAATGCGAAACATTGTAGTTTTTATTTCTCAATTAATAATTGTTTCTCAATTTATTTCTGAACTACGTAATAAAGATCGTTTTCGATTATTTTTACATACCAACGCACTACCAATTTCCCATATGTAGAAACAGCCACCCAATTTAACGAGAATTTTAAAATGTGCTAGGACACGTTTGTTTATTTTTAATAAAGAGTTAAGAGTTATACTCCCTAAGTTAAACGGCACTTGAGATACTTAATTTTTCGCAAAATTTCGAACCCCCACTCACCCCTCAGGATATGTATTGTATTGAAAGGGATGTGATAACATCTCAGTGGGAATGGGGTCTAACTATATACCAAAAGTCATTTCATTTGGCTTTGCTATTTGGCCGTGATGACTAAGCACATATAGTTACATTCAATTTTTTAATATAATAATTAATATATTACAGATGATTCAGAAATATGTTTATTCCAATTGTCAACTCCTCTAGAAACACATAGTTTGTGTCTCGAATGCCAAGTATTAAGTCCGATTGCTATTTTTATTACACTTACAAACATCTATCCAAAAGTGCTTGAAGTTCTTTTTTCCACTTACACGGGATGCACTTGAACCTGAACCCACAAAGTGGAGGTGATGTATATATTTCTTGAAAGCTTGGGTAAAGTAAGATCAAAATCGGTTACCAAAATTCGGAACGTCTCATGCACTCCGCTTGGAGGCAGCACTTTACTCATTTTTATTAAAATCTTTAAGCGTGTCTACAAAGTCCGTTACAACCCCTAGAAATCTGAAACGGTGAGACAGATATGAAAACAGAAAAATATATCTTTCATCATTTCAAACGTACAACGTGTCAAAGTAAAATAAATTGTCCCAGGGTCCCCCGCAGCGTCCCAGTCGGAGTCCAACTCAAACTTTTAAATGGAAAGGGGAATCAACTTGCATATCGTATAAAAGTTGGTGTTAAATGAAAGAAGAAAAATCAAGTCTCGACTCTTGATGATAAGCCTGTGCAAAACAGCGATGAGTGAAAATCTTAACACAATCTTCATTGCAAAGTCTGTGGCTACTTGTATGAATCTGAAACGGTGGGATAGGTATATAAACAAAAATACTGATATTATTTCAAAAGTATAATGATTCAAAATAAAATAAAATAAAATAAAATGTTCCAGGTTCCTTCGCAGGGTCCCAGACGGGGTCCAACTCAAAATGTTGAAATGGAAAAGGGATTCAAGTTGAGTAATCGTATGAAAGCTGATGTGAAGTGAATGATGAAACAAGTCTCGACTCTTGATAATAAGCCTGTGCAAGATGGCGGTGGGTCAAAATATCAACATAAGTGTCATTGAAGAGTCTATGCCCACTCCTTTTAAATCTGAAATGGTGAGACAGGTGTTAAAAAGAAAAGAAACTAGAATGTTTCAACACGCTTGTTCTGACATTTTGACCCACCGCCTTTTTGCACAGGCTTATCATCAAGAGTCGAGACTTGATTTATCTTCTTTCATTCAACACCAACTTTCATATGATAGGCAAGTTGATTCCCCTTTCCATTTAAAAATTTTGAGTTGGTCCGTCTGGGTCCCTGCGGGGGACCGTGGGACAATTTATTTTTCTTTGACACGTAGTACGTTTGAAATGATGAAAGACATGTTTTTCTGTTTTCATATCTGTCTCATCGTTTCATATATCTAAGGGGTTGCAACAGACTTTGTAGGCACGCTTAAAGATTTTAATAAAAGTGAGTAAAGTGCTGTCCCCAAGCGGAATGCATGAGATCTCCCCAATTTTGGTAACCAGTTTTGATCTTACCTTGACCCAAGCTTTCAGGAAATATTATACATCACCTCTACTTTGTGGGTTCACGTTCAAGTACATCCCAGTTAGATATACTCATCTCAGGTAATAAATAGAAACAAATGAAAACTTGGAGGCCTTGCAAGTAAAACGTAGACAAATTCACCAGTGTTCAGAAGATGCTGTCTACAATGCACTGAGCAGAGTGGGTCATGGTGGGTCGCGTAGGTCGCAGTTGGACACGTAATGTTGACACACAACCCACTAACCCAGTCACAAATCTTGACCTACTTGACTCACGACCCACTGACCTACTCCGTCACCGACCACTATAATGTTATTATTAACCCTAGGAACACCAAGGTGTGTGGGGGGACGCTCTGAGGGCCACACCCATTAGTTTAATGAAAGCCAAAATACTTTGGTGTTAATAGGGTTGATAATTGGTAGGTAAATCAAGTAAATGTATCGCTATGTCATGGGTATGCATTAAAGTCTGATGTTAGTCAAAAAAGTAGGGAACTCATTAAAAATTTAAAATAAAAGTTTCTCCGTATTTAACTCGTGGAAGTATGTTAATTTATAAAGGATTAGCCTCCTGGAAGATGAAGCATGTAGCACGCGTAAATAAAAATGAAATCTTTGAGTTTTACGTCCCACGGTTATGCCGGTTAGGCTAAAGGAGACGGTGATAATGAGAGATGAGTGAAAATGGTGGAATGAAGAAAGTGGGAGGAAACGGGAGTACCCCGAGAAAACCCACGAGCACGATGTTTGTCCACCACAAGGTTCACTTGGCGGGGGCTGGGATCGAACCCGGGACCCCAAGCACCAGAGGTGAACGCTCTACCACTGAGCCACCGTGCCCCCCCCACGCGTAAATAAAGTCAGTGACTTAACAACTAGCATGGAATAATACCTAATCTCTCCATTTCAAGGCTATTGTGTAACATGGCGACCTTGTCTTAATTGAATATGTGTGGAAAAGAACAAACTTCATCATGCTCTTGTATCATTTAATCATTTTTGCTTTCTTCTTTTTTTCTACAAAAAAAATAAAAATGTCTACTAGAGAATAAAATAAATCGTATCGTTAAATAAATTTCTGGTATCACCAAAAGAAGTCACTCACGGCATCAACATCATTAACGTTTGAACTGATTTTCATTTGATTTTCTTTTTTCTTTTACTAAAGACATGAAAGCGGCTTGAATTTTGTTTTTAACGAATTTAAAATCTAAGAAAGAAAGAAAGAAAATGCACCAGGTATTGAAGAATTCTGTTTTGCTATTGCGTCTTTAGTATTTTAATATTTATGTAAAAAGGAATAGACTACTGGAAACTCTTCAAGGACTTGAAGTTCTGCTTATGAAGTTAATTAGCCTACTATTAAATTGACGAAAGTAGTTGGTTTTGAGTAGCTCGAAAGTAACTACTTCTTCATTTTGTTCAATTAATTTGATATTTCTGATTCTGTAAATTATAGTAGATTTTTGACAGTCGATCATGGTGAACCTCTTTCATGCTTACTTGTTAGTGACAGCTGAAAAATCTAAATGACTAAGTACACTAGACTCTCACCCAGTGTTCGAAGTGGAAAAAAAGAAGAGAAAACAAAACAGAGGCGGTATGTTTCATAACGATTTTGACTTAACATACCGGTTACCTAAATGCTGAAATGCAATGAGGGTATATTTCCTAAAAGATTGCATTTCTATCTACATAATGACTGAAAACCATTGGAGAGCTTCTCTGTAGTAACGCGTGAAGGAAGTGGGGCATAGAGAGACTTTGATCCCCTCCAACTTTCTGAAAAATCTCCTTATGTTGTATTATACACGAAAATGCTCAAAACCCGAATGAGAATATTAATAATTTTCTGCGGGAAGCTCCCGGTCCCCCACTCGACTATGGGGTATTCCAAACACCCGGAAGGTTCGCTCCCACAGAGACAACTCCTAAACCCGCAAATGCTCAAAACAAGGCATTTATATACATTAAGGCAAGAAGTCACAGACATACAAACATACATAACAAAGAAACAATTCAATATGGCAAATCAAAATATAAACTGGTAGACTTCTTTGCAGACACCTCATTTTAAAAATAAAAGGTAGGAAAAAGGTAAGAAAAGTATCGGTGTTGTCAACTTAGAAATTATTTCTACATAAAAATACCTTTCACGTGAAAAAATATTCGTTAGTTACTGTGTATAAAATAGATTTATTAAAGGTATTTTTAACACCTACTTTCCAGTAACGGTATGTTTTAATCATTGGAAAACCAGAGACGGTATGCCTTCATCATTGAAAAACCAGAGGCGATATGAAAAACCACCGCATACCGTCTCACTTCGACCATTGCTCTCACCAATTCGGCAGAGTCGTGCCGTGAGGGGAGCGAGCGCAGCAAGAAGTAAGGGGGCGCATAATTCGGGAGGAAAAGATATGAAAGAAGGAAAGAAAAAAGAGAAGAAAAATACTTGGAATATTACTAGTATGTACTTAAATCCTCTTCTTGTTTTAGGAAGTGGTCCTATAATCTTACTCATGTTATAAAAATCCATTTGCACATATATAAAATGGAAGGATAAAAGTAATAAAAGTACTCAAAATCAAGGAAAAGCAGGGTTTATTTTTGAAAACTTTCTTACGCCTCCCGCCAACCACAGAGCGCTTCTCGGCTGGTATGTCGATCTCACTCATATGTACGGAGACACCATCGTGTACTCTCGCCCCGAGGAAAATATATTCGTACGTATATAAAATGGAAGGATAAAAGTAATAAAAGTACTCAAAATCAAGGAAAAGCAGGGTTTATTTTTGAAGACTTTCTTACGCCTCCCGCCAGCCACAGGGGCGCTTCGCGGCTGGCCTGTCGACCTCACTCATATGTAAGGGGGCGCCGTCGTATAGGCCTACTCTCGCCCGGGGTGCTGATTTTTCACGGCACGGCACTGAATCCGGCCCTCAGTAGTCCGTCCTCTCAGTAATCCTGTCTCACTTCGGTCGTCGGCCGCATAACGTTGCAACAATCTATCAACGATTGTATTTGTTTATACTGTAGTAGCGGGAAAATACATACAGTATTATTGTGGTTTCCGTTTATTGTTGCTTGGAAGCGGTTGCGTGATAATGCATGCCGCCGTCGAACATCTTAATTGCTTCAACTGAAAATTCGAGATGTTTCGTAGTGAGTGATAATCTACGTACAATCTCAAGCTTTAAGTTTCTATATTTTTTCTGTTTTAATGTATATATAACCTTATATTTAATAGTACTGTATGTGATAAATTCAAACTCAGAGATTCTCAATAATCTGGGACTTTTGCTGATCCGCGCCCCTCTTTGCAAGAAATGATCGGATTAGCGAGAGTCTAGTGTACCAAAACAGTAGTCAAAACTAAGATAAGTAAATAATATGTAAATAATCTGTGGATAAGTGCTAATGGGTGCCTAGAAGATTTACGTGTCTATATGATTTAAACTATTGTTTATAACTGGCTGATATGATCGTTCTTGTAACAGGAAGACTAAGGTTAGTGGAAAATATTTGAAAGAAAAATTTTAATACTCTTAGTATTGTATTCCAATCAAAGCGAAATGACAAAACTCACTGCTTAAATAGGCCAGGATTATCATTTAGGCTGAACAGGCTGGAGTCTAGGGAGGCATGTAGCTTAGAGGCGGCATATTTCTCTCCACCGTCTTATATACAGTATTACAGAATAAGTTAACTTAATTACTAGAAATTTCCTATATGGGCGTTTCTGTATTACAGTTTATCATATACTATATCATACAGTTTATCATATTCAACAGAAATCAGGATTAGGAGCATTGGTTGCCTTTTGAATACCATCTTTTTATGACTGAAGGAATTAAGGACATCTACAGTCACTTGAATTCCATATATATATATATATATATTTATGATCCTTTCTCGAGTGATCCTGCTGCAAGACTGAATTCTGGATTTATTGTCGACGATAGGATGGCCAGAAGGCAATGAGGACCGTTTAAGTAATTTTTAAATACTATTTTACCTTTACCTTAAGAGAGCTCAATTACATTATCGCATCACAGTTCTCTGTTCTCAACATTTTAAGGACTCGTTCTCTAAAATATTTTTGTTTATTGGTTAACATTTAGCATTTGTTTTTTAATATCGAGGCTAAATGAGAAGCGAACCTACAGTTTTAAGGCGGAATCCGAACTACCGTAATTCGTTCAATACTTTTTATGCTCTCCCACTGGAAAATCGAATCTGTGATCACATACACTAAAGCCGTACGCTGATCATACTGCTTCAGTGAATAAGGTTCAAGCAGGAGAGTCGGCAAATGTAAGGAACAAACAGTAACAGTTGTCTCTCTCTTAAAGGTAGTCATTGTGACTAAAGTGCCGGTAGATGTCTACATTTGATGACGATTGTACGTGTAGTTTCTTTTACCTAATTCTTGCTATGGTATTGGTTGTGATTTCCCGTGATACTGCTTGGTATACACTATAGTGGTTCAGTCGTATTGAAAACTGCGGGTCTCATTCTATATAGCCTCATTGTTAACATTGAATGCCAATAACATTTTGACAGTCAATCAATCTGAGAACGAGAACCCTAGCAGCATACAGGTAGTAAGCCCTGCATTGAGAAATGGTAGACTAACCAACTGTCAATGTTAACTCTACGTTGTAACTGTCCGCTTTTGACGAGCATTTGACAACCAACTCAATTGCCAACGTTAGTCCTACGTTATAACTGGACGCTTTTGCCGGTCATTTGACAACTGACTCAGTTGCCAACATTGGCCCCATGTTGTAGATGTCCGCTTTTGCTGAGCATTTGACAACAAACTCAATTGCCAAGTTGTCCTAAGTTGTGGCTGTCCGCTTTTGCCGAGCATTTGACAACTAACTTAATTCCCAACGTTGGCCCTATGTTATACGTAACTGGGCGCTTTTGTCAAACATTTGACAACTAACTGAATTGCCAACGTTGGCTCTATGTTGTAACTGTCCGCTTTAACCGAGCATTTGAAAACCAACTCAATTACCGGCACATTATCGGTTGTCAACGTTTACCTTAAACTACGTTCGGCCAATCCACTTTACAACTTTATTTTGCCAACACCCCATCCCAAACTATACTAACCATTAACCTACGTACCTATCAGATTTCTGAATAACTTTTTTGGGGGGGGGAGGGGGACCGGGTATGTGTCTTTAATTGTCAGATGTCAAGCAAATATATTCATATAATAGGGGTGAAGTAAATTTTAGTGAGGCTCGAGCCTCTTTTCTCCTCAGAATCTGCCCCATCCCAGCAACTGTTCTATCAGGTAACTTGCTTTACAAGAATATTTCCCTTTTATAACACAGAAACAAGAAATAATTACTATCAAACTAAGCAACAAACCAAAATGTAAAAATGTAGTATGTAACACTCTGCTTAATATTTAAAATATATTTAGACAAATTCCTTATCCGTAAATTAAAACACCTTTAGTAAATCTACATTCTTGTTGGGAAGATGGAACTTAATACTAATGAGAAGATATTGTAGTTAACGTAACACTATACGCGTGAGACACGGGAAAAGACTGGAAATGTATATTGCCCTAAGAAAACAAATAAACAAAAAAGAAATAAAATTTTAGAAGAGAGAGAAAGAGTGAGGGGAAAATCAATCTCAAGGAAACCGTAAGAAGTTTTGTTGTATCTAGAACTTGAAGTGCTTCCCACTTCTTAAAATCTTCATTTTTTTTTCCAGAACATTTTTAAGCCACACGCATACTACACACACACACAAGCACTCTTAGATGATTATTCCTACAGCACTGTCACCAAGCGTCACTATATGCATTTTGGAGGCGCGTCATTTAGAATTTATTTGAGCTAAGATACATTTCCTGATTAATGTATCCATAAAATTATTTAGTTTCAAACTATTTATAGTAGTGTACATAATTATGTACTTGTAATATATTCTGCTAAAGAAGACTGCAAATAAGATCACACGAAACTTACTGTAACGAATGAAGTATTCATCTCTGGCAGTTGAAGCAGTCATTCCATGAACGAACTTGGCTGAGATAATCGCTCAACTGTCTATTCCAAAAAATGCACTTTCGTTAAAAAATTAAAAAGAAATTTTTCAATTTAATGTCCCACAATTATATCCTTTAGGCTAAGGGAGACGGATGATTTAGGAAAGTGAATTATGATGGAATAATTAGTGGAATGATAATGTGGGAGGAAACAGGAGTACCCCGAGAAAATCTATGGGCACGGTGTTGTCAACCACAAGCTACTTGACCGTGGATCAAAAGAGAGGAATGCCACACACCAAAAGCAAGCACTCTAACACCGAGTCACCATGGCCCCCGCTTTTGTTCAAGAGTTAAAATCTAGATTAAAATCTCATACATTTAAGTAGAGTAAGAAAGTGGAAATTAGGCTAACAGAAATGATAATGGTTAATGAACAACAATACGAGAGATTTCTGATTGTGCAAAATATTTGTTCTTCATTGAATTTATCAATATTGTTAGTGAAAACACACCAGAGATGGGTATTTTGCTAACCCTCACTCACCCTCACTCAATTGACTCCCTCACTCTCACCCTCACCCTCAGTTGACTCCCTCATCCTCAGACACCCTCACCCTCACCCTCAGACACCCTCACCCTCAGTTGACACCCTCTCCCTCAGCCACCCTCACCCTCAATCGACTCTTTCACACTCACCCTCAGACGCCCTCACCCTCATCTACGAAAATGAGAGTGAGTGAGGGTGAGGGCGGCCCTCTTGAGCGCAAAAATGAGTAAGGGTGCCCATCTCTGGAACACACTGCTTTTATTTAATGTTTAAGATTTAGAGTTTAAGGGTTTGCACTATGTATTTCCTCAAAATTCTTGTTTTACGTAATAATACAATTATTTTAATTAATTAATCATTATTATTGTTTATTTATTTATTTATTTGCGAAAACTTGAGCGTGACCAGAGGTGTTGTATTTAACGAATTTATTCCTTTTTTTCAGAAAGTCGTCCAGTATCTCGAGAAAAAGACAAACGAGATGCAAAATATCTCTTAAAATAAAATAAAATACTAAAATAAGCGTCCCATTTTCGCCTCAGTTACGTAGCATAATCGCTAATTGACATTTTAAACATATTTCCTGCATCGATTTCTACAGTTTTCTTTGCTTGCTTTTGGAAGGGAAGTTCAACTCTTTTACAAGATGTTTAGTCATAAAGAAAGGATGGCATTCAAGTGACAATCGATGTCCCTACTTCCTTCAATCATAAAAAAAAAGATGGTATTCAAGTGATTATCGATGTCCCTAATTCGTTCAGTCATAAAAGAATATGGTATTCAAGTGACTATCAACATCAATAATTCATTCAGTCATAAAAAAGATGGTATTCAAGTTTCTATCGATGTTCCTAATTCCTTCAGTCATTAAAAAAGGGTTATTCAGGTGACTATCGATGTCCCTAATTCCTTGAGTTATAAGAAAGATGGTATTCAAGTGATTATCGATGTCCCTAAGTCTTTCAGCCATAAAAAAGATGGCATTCAAGTGATTATTGATGTTTCTAATTCCTTCATTCATAAAAAAAAGGAGGCGTTCAAGTTATCCATGTCCCTAAGTTCTTCAGTAATAAAACATATGGAATTCAAGTGACTGTAGATGTCTTTAATTTCTTTAGTTATAAAAAGATAGTATTCAAATGACAACCAATGCCCCTAATCCTGATTCCTGTTAAATTAAAACGTAATGTTAAAAAAGTGAAATGATCACTGGATTGAATGACGACATAACAATGACTGTACCTAGGAGAATTGTCAAATTATGGTACCTTGTGAATGTCCCGTTTATTATTATTATTATTATTATTATTATTATTATTATTATTATTATTATTATTATTATTATTATTATTATTATTATTAGTAGTAGTAGTAGTAGTAGTAGTAGTAGTAGTAGTAGTATTTATACCTGACCACCCTGTCCAAACTCTAATTTGATGGAGGGGCCGCGATTGCACAGTGGTAGAGCGTTCACCTCTGGTGCGTGAGGTTCTTGGTTCAATCCCAGCTCGCACCAAGTGAGCTTTGTGGTGGACAAACACCGTGTGCGTGGTTTTTCTCGTGTTTCTCCCGTTTCCTCCCATTTCCTTCATTTCACTATTTCGTTCATTTCTCATCATCACCGTCTCCGTTAGTTTAGCCGGCATAAACGTGGGACATAAAACTTAAAGATTTCGTTTCTTTTTTCCCCCTAATTTGATGGCCTGTAACTCAGGAATCAAAGGTTTCTATAAGAAAATATTCCTCATTCTACTAAGGAAGTCAAACTGTTCTTATTTTTATGTCAACCTTGGTCAAGATCAAATTAGTTCTGTAGATCGCGTGCAACATATACTGTCCTTGTAATCGATATTCTTTCCTTTTCTTCGTCTTTTTAAATTTATTTTGCAAAAATAGCCAGCAGCGTTCACAGATATACTTCTTGTGGATATGTCCCTACCTCTTTTCTTCCTTTTAATCCTACATTTGATCTTTTCTTTTTTAATCATTATCAGGACAGTATATATCGTACGCGATCGATGGAACTCATTAATGAAAAAAATAGATAAAAAAAAGGATAGCTTTATCATCAAGTCGTATGGAAGGAATCACACAAGTTCACCAGCCATGAATTAGAAACTACCGTTCTAAACTTAGGAAGTGTAGATTATACATTTTACTTTCCCTTTGAACAAATGATATAATATGTATTTTCTTATTTCTTTTAGGTTGGTTCCCTCAGTGCCTGTTTCTTTGCTAAGCAAGGACATAATGTTCACCTTTACGAATATCGAGAAGGTATGTAGGTCCTAATTGATATGGTTTAGTCATTTTCGAATCATTTTTCTTTCTCTGTGACAAAGACTGCTTGTATTTGCGAATTTGTTACTACTAATAATTCTACCTATACATCTAAGACTTCTAAAATTTTAATGTTTGAGAATCAGTAGCGTCATTTCAGATTTTGCTTGGGGGTGTTTTTCACTGATTTACTTCTATTCTATTAATAAAATCTATATACATCTCAAATTCAGGGGGGGGGGCAATTGCTCCTCCCTGCCCCCTAAATGACGCCCCTGGTGAGAATCACTTTGAATCCTAACAATAAATTGCAAGCGTCTCACTAGGTGGTTACGCTAAAATTATAATAATAAACATTTACAGTAATAGATGTCGCTACATGAGCTATCGTTTGCCTACCTGACGCTAATAGAGTCGCTACATGCGCTATCATTTTCCTACATAACGAATTCCTTCAGTAATTACATGAATATTGTATTGAGTTTTAGTTGGTTGGGAGCCTATTCAGAAAATATATAAATAAATAATAAAATAAATGAGTTAATTGTTAAACAATTCGAACTATTAATTAAGCACGATTTTACCTTTAATGTGCAGCGTGCAAAATGTTTGGGAGGAATAACTAATTAATGAATGGATAAGCCAAGTATAACCCAGTCATTACTTCCATCATTTGTTTCCGACAAGTTTTATATATATATATATATATATATATATATATATATATATATATATATATATATATATATATATATATATATATATATATATATATATATATATATATTAATATATATAAAACTTGTCGGAAACAAATGATGGAAGTAATGACTGGGTTATACTTGGCTTATCCATTCATTAATTAGTTATTCCTCCCAAGCATTTTGCACGCTGCACATTAAAGGTAAAATAGTGAATGAATGGGTCAAATATGACGTAATTCTATCTATATTTCCGGCACAATTCGTTTCTGGTGAGTTTCAGAGAAATGTACTACATGAAATTTACAATGGTTGAGTTTTATGTTTACCTACAAATATTGTAATGGAAAATATATATTTTTTATTTTATTACTTTTTTTCTTTGATAAATTTTCGAATTAAGCAACTTTAAAGCATAAATAAATCAAAGGAAGGTAAAGATATGTATTTCCAGTGGCGGATCTAGCCTGGGGCCGGGGGGCCTAGGCCTTCCCAGTTTTTTGAGTAACAAAAATAATTCAACCTATTAGTTATATATTTTTGAAAGTTTATAGTAAACTCATGATATACCTTTCATAGTCTGGTTTCTGTCTGGCCCTCCCAGTTTTTACTTTCTAGTTCCGCCACTGTGTATTCCATTAAAATAAATGCGAATTCATGCATCAGCCTATGTTTTCTTTATCTAAGCAGCATACCGTTGCACTTTGTTGTTATCGGAAGTGACGAAATTTTTAAAGTCGTTCGTAACATGTAAGTGGAACGAATTGACCAATTAGAATACAATCTTCAATACTGTATCTAGAATTCCGTTCTCACTATGTCAAGGAAGACCGAATTTGATTGGTGGACTTATTCCAAAGTTACTGGCAAAATGACATATGAGAAATATACAACCATTCTGGTTAACATACATTCCTCTAGTTCTCTCCCACAATGAAGTTGTTCCGAGGTTTCTATTAATTAGGTATTAATCAAAAGTTGAAATCAACAGTTGAATCTCGATTCTTGTAAATATTTGTACCCTATCTATCGACCATAATGCGACTTGAATCATGTAATAGTTGAATGCAGCTTGAAATGTGGTTGTCTCAAAGATGTTATAAATAGAGGACCTGCCCATATGTATCTTCATCCTATTAAATCGATGAAGCCAAAAACAATCGAACATCGGCACGTCTGATTGGCTACTCTCGTTTCTGCCATCGTCTGATTGGCTACTTTCGTTTCCGCCATGATTGTTGGCTCAAAACATTGCGATCCTATTGGGCGGAGTGGGCAGAGTAGGAGTGGCGAAACTATGACGTATGGCCTCAAAATTTTGTTGTAAGGGCAGATTCTCTATTTTATAAGATCCTTGGGTTGTCTGCTATTTAATGCTGTGAATGAAAGAGACAGCTATATTTTGGCAGCAATAACATCAGTGGCTGCGTATAACGGACATTGACGTCTCAAGTGTCTAGATATTGTAAATAAATCTTCTAATTGCAATTACAGAGGTTGATTCAGTCATACTGCGTCGAAGTCAATGCCCAACTATATCGTGCATGCCTAAGCCATAGCCATGAGATTGCCACGAGGCAATCAACAGCACCTCGTCAGTCACATGATAAAGCAGTGTGGTCAAGCCATCGAAAGTGAGCAGATTCTGGGAGGAGTTCATTGCGACCCTTTCTGACAATAAGTTCCCAACATCGCGTGTCGTAGAAATGTGTCAAATGCGTAATTCTCGTACAGATCATGCCACTGTGAACCGTATTATACTGAAATGTGGGGCACAGAGTCCTGCTCCCACCACACCGACGTGAGCAGGTAGAACTGTTTCCCAACAGGGTTCATGACTGTGGTCGGTTTCTGGTATAAGGGCAAACTGCGTCTTCAAAAGGTGAAGGAAAAGTCAACATTAATGCTGCATACTACCAGACTCAAGGTCTGATTGAAATGTATCAGCACTACATGTACCGGCATTGAACGGAAAAGACATGAAGCAGATTGAACTGCACCAAGACAAGGCATCCAGCCACACGGAAACACCGTTGGAATTTTATCATCATATGGAACAGGAAACTGGAATTTCGCCAATTCCTTCTCTGATATCCCTGTCAAGAGTTCAGATACCACAGATGCCAGCCAAATGGATTATTGTGCTTTCGGACTCTTCAAGTAGTGTCTATCTCATCGTCGATTCTGCAAAACCACTGGCTCTGTAGAAAGCTTGTGAAGAGGAGTGCAGCTGCAACACAGTTTCCTATAATTCAAACCCCAATGCTCGGCACAGTAGAGATACCCTACAGATCGTACGCAACCGGTGGTGGAAACACGGCATTTCCTAGATAAGTGGAACATCCAAATTCGGTTCAGCATAAGTGAATCAACCTCTGTATAACGTCATAAACTCTGCTAACAAATTTCTGGTCTATAGGTTAAGTTCTGGAAATGGTTATTAGTTCATTTGTTAGCGTATTATAGATACTACTGGCTCACTTTATATATTTTTGATATTCTTCTTTATCTTTAACTTATTCACTAAAATTTATGAAAATGGGGATAAGCTTAGCGAAGAGTATTAAGTTACTCCCTTTTCCGAAAAGAATGAGCGCATTCATTATGACTATTTTGAGCTAAAAATTTTCTAAGTCCAACTTCGGGTATCTTCGGGAACATTAAGTTGTAATTGTCAGATTCGAGCCTCTAAGAAACCTTCGCAATCGGGAAAGATATGCAGATTCTTTTCTGTGTGACAAGATATGTTAAAATGTTAATAAGTGTAGGTAAAATGTTAAGTATCATTGAAATACTTAATGATACAGTATTCCGAAACTATGTATATACATGAGTAATGTAATACACTGATGTTTTGTCAACACTTACCACATCTCAGATTTATATGTATTTTAAACATACTACTGATTTATGTCCTGAAATGATTGTATGAAAGTACACACAACTAATTTTAATGTACTTATTTTATATAATTGTTCATGTATTGAGAAATATATCATTAACTACCAAAAAGTTTGACCCAAGCGGGAATCGAACTCACGATTAGAAGTACCGTGCCTTACCACTGAAATAACATGAACACCCCTGCAGAGTTCATTCTGAAAAAAGTGAATTTTCAAGAGAATGACATTCCAATCCGTTGTAAATGTTGCTATTTCTTTCTTTTGTCTTTTTCATTCTACTATAGATGCGAGGACTATGTTCGCTGTCTTTGCTCTTATTGGAAATGTTCTTTTATGTATGGAAATGTAGGGACAAAACCAGCATGTGCTCACATGTATACAATTTCGAAATGCTATGTGATTATGTATTCCAATTTTTATCTACACCGAATAACATTTCAACATTTCTTATCACATTTGAAAGAAGAAAAACACATCTTCATATTTCTTTCCCGATTGCGAAGGTTGGATGGGAGGCTCGAATCTGACATATTTGGTATATTATTTCTGAAGATACCTGAAGTTGAACTTAGATTTTTTCTCATGAAAACAGTCATAATAAATGCACTCATTCTTTTTGGAGTAGGGTGTAGCAAGTACCATATAAACTTCGTGTCTGTTGTTTTTCCACATCTTTGACAACTGAACTCGATTGCTTTGTGCTCTAAACGCTCCAGATGTCTAAAATATTAAAATATTATACAACACGTTATTTAAAAGATAAAAAGGCACTTATACTTGTTCGTGATTTGTAAATTAATATTTTTGTCAAATGTTCGTTTTTTTTAAACTTCATCAAATATGGTAAACTTGAAGAAATCCAAAGTTGTCCTCAAAGCTGTCTTCAATCATAAGGTTATACAATGCTTCTGGTAACTATGATTTTTAGTTAATTGATTAATAGGTTGCTCTGAAAATTATATGTATATATATATATATATATATATATATATATATATATATATATATATATATATAAGAACACTTGTAAGAATTTCTTCTTGTGACTCTAGATATACGCAACACTCCACACATGCGTGGAAGAACAATTAATCTGGCAATGTCTACTCGAGGGAGGGCTGCCCTCAGAGAAGTGGGACTTGAAGACACCATAATTAAACACCATGGAATTCCAATGTATGGACGTATGATACACAAGTTAGATGGTACTCTACAACCTATACCGTACGGAAGAAAAGATCAGGTGAGAGAAAACTATTTGACTAATGATTTTACTAATGATTAAATATTTTTTGGATATTTTTTATTTGATTTGTTGATTGAACTTTATCCTTGCAGCTACGTATATGAGATCAGAAGTACTGCTTGAAATAGAGTTTGAATAGTATTGCTCACGAGAAGAGAAGAGAAGTAAATTTCTAAATTCGGGTCGAGACGAGAAATATGACATTTCTGGTCCCCGTTTTCGAGACGAGACGAGATATTTCGTGAGTCTCATGAACAGCAGTAATTTACCTAAGTCAAAAATCACTAACATTGTTTTAGTGTCACATGATTCATAGTATAAGTACTATAAATTGACAAGGTGATTGTACGAACATAATGAAAATAGTTACCAACATTTACAGATACGCAGGTCATTACAAAATATACTCTAATAACAAATAAGGTTTAAATGTTGTTGTATCATACTCTCCGTGGACCTCTCGTGACTCCCAGGGACCTTGATAACTTCTACACGAAATGAAGAAAAAACAGCGCACAAATTTTGAACAAAAAAATAAAATAAAAATGAGATGAAAGAAATTCTAGGACGAGGATATAAAAGCTTTCCTAAAATCAAAACGAGACGAGATAAGCTAAAATATTAAAAAACGCAAAAGCATGTAAATTGCTAATAAATAATTTTGACTTTGTCATACTATACTATACATTATTTATACTTTCTTTCTGAGTTTATATTTAATGTCCTGACGACAGCTACTCAGAGACTTCATGTCAAAGTTCTGAATGGAACGAAGTGAATCCGAAATGATGGAAGCCGAATGAAAGATCGTTGAATGATCCGGAATGACTGATTCCAAAAGAATGATCCCTTGGTCTATAAAATCTGTCTTTTTATACTCGTAAATGTCCTTGTTTGTCACAACTAGTTGGCACTATATTTTTGAATCTTAGACCAGTCAAATAATAGTTTTCTGATAAATATTATTGTTATGTATACAAATATAAAGTGTTGGTTATTTTTGTTTTTCTGTTCAGTTTCGGAAAATCCGTGTATGTGTCCACCACAGCATCACCAGATATTTTGTTTTTAACAATTCTTGCAAACAATAGATCAGATCACAGATGCACATATCGAGGTCACCTAGATGTTATGTTATAGCTTGTTGTGGGAAAGTTTATTCTACAGTTCACACAACCTTGGCCTCAGGTTATTCTTACTTTTGGATGCTTTGAGTATTCCCTCACCTTCCGCGTACCAAATATTCGCATTGAAAAATATTATTTTAATTGTCCATTCTGTTCCATGTTAATAAAAAACTTTATGCACTAGGTGATAATTCACTTATTATATGATAGAGCTGAAGTCCCGTCACAGTTAATGATTCAACTAGATTCTCATCCTCTTTTTATTTACATCTAAAATTGTCCGTTTCTCCCCGCCACTTTTAACACTATCTGATTCGTTTTCCGCTCGACCCAGCTAATTTTCTCTTTTATTCTCCACACTCACATTTGAAAAGTTACCAGTTTTTTTTATCGCTTTCACGTAATGAAAAATTTTTGCTCCATACGGTACAGTACTTCATATGAAGCATTTTGTGAGTCCTTTTCTCCATTGATTATTCAAGGGCCTGCTTATTTCGCCATTCCTAACATTATTTTTATATTTTTTTTTCATTTTGATATGATGGAGAGATTTTTTATTATTCTGAAAAATCCCGTAACTCGAATAAAATACGTTTAAAAATAAATTTCTGTATCATTCTTTTAAATTGCTTTGGAAAATAGAACTCGAATAAAATATCTTTTAAAATGAAATCCAGAGTGAAAATCTTCCCATCATGTCATAAGTTCAGCTGCGCAGTGTAGAATAATTACCAAATAAAGGGTGAGAGAGACTTCGAAAGAGAATTTTTAAAAAAATAATATAGAGATGTTTAGGTAAGTTGTCTTTGTCTTTTTAAATATTAAATAAGCATTCTATGTTATCCATGAGTAAACATATTACCTTTGTTTGATTACAGTGCATATATTCAGTGGAACGGCGGTATCTCAACATGGTCCTCTTGTCAGGTAAAAAAAAAAAAAAAAAAAAAAAACTTATTCAATTAACCATTTCAAAATAATAGTATATGTTTCTTTCAAAAAGTAATCATAAAACTCAATATCTGTTATGAAAACAACAAAATTACGTCCTCATTGAGCTTTTTAATTGGTATTAGAAATATTTTGAGCTAATCAGTGGAGTTCTATTTCAATTCTATCAAGTACAGAAGAAGCTACAATAATTCATCTTTGTACAAGAAGCTTTGAAACTGTATTCGCAGAATTGACAGATATGGTTAATGGTAACGTAATCCAAAAACAAATGAATTTTAACAACTTTCTGACATATGTAAGCAAAAATATAGTGATCTACGTTTGATTTATATTTCGCAATAAAAGAAATACCTTATCAATAAAATTGTTCACTATACATTTGAATTTCTGTAAAAGTTTTGTTTGATGTGTCCTAAATTCCTAGAAAACCAAAAGCTCACTGAGATTATAAGTTTATTGGATTGTTTTCTGTATAGAAACAATATTATTCTTCACACTGAATCAACATCACAAAAGTCATTTTATTAAACGGAAATAGGAATTTAGAACCATACATACTTTTAAATAATGAAACTTATAAACAAATTATACAGCGGATTATTAAAATTAGTCCTTGAATAATAGTTATTCATATACAAAAATACAATTATTAGATAGCGAAGACACACGATTTCGATTCTTAAGGAAATAGATTTGGTTTGAATCCTATATTGAACAATAAAGACCACATCTCACAGTCGGTTCTGAAAAGGGATGTTAAGAGCCTGACATACTAAAAATAATACAAAATTTACCATTTTTCTTTTGCTTGATTTTCATAAGTGAAAGGAGATAATGAAATGCAACTTACCACAATAATATATAATGTTATTCTATAACACAAAATATGAACCTGGAGAATTTTCAATGTTGCCATTCATAGAAATTACAGTGTTGCCAAAATAACATTTCCGCCAAAACCTAAGTTAAGGTAGCAACTAGAGGAATGAACTCAACTTCATTTGATTACGTATCATGTTGTTTTGGTATTCTGTGAATTACTTTATAATTATAGTTGTATTTAGTTTGTAATAAACAAATAGTTTTAACATAAAGTTATTAAAATTAAATAATAATGTTATTTAAAAAGTAGTTCACAGGATACCGAAACAACATGATACGTAATCAAATGTAGTTAAGTTCGTTCCTCTAGTCACTGCCTTAACTTAGATTTTGGGGAAATTGTTATTCTGGCAACACTGAAAATTCTTGAGGTTCATATTTTCTGTTGTAGAATAACATTATCTATGATTGTGGTAAGTTGCATTTGATTATCTCCTTTCACTTATTAATAAACAAGCAAAGAAAAATTGTAAATTTTGTATTATTTTTAGTAAATCAGGCTCTTAAGTTCCAAACATAATTACAAAGTAAACATACAAAACTTGCAACACAATAACACAATTTCGTATTTTACCAGATTAATAACTGTAGAACAAGAATATTTTGACACAAAGAATCAGATATATACAATTGAAGGATATCCTGATAAAAGCCTATCGCTCGATAGGACAGTTTTTTTCAGAGAAGATAATTCTACCGGTACATAGTCGAATCTACAAACACTAAACTAAAAACTGACATTAAACTTTGACATTGTTGTACGTTCTTTTAATGCTGTTGTTTTAAGTAGTATTTCAGTGTGTTCTTGGTAATGAATTACAATGAAGGATTGTGTTAAAATATTAAAATAAAATAAAATTCATTTACATTTTTCTGAAAACCGCTATTTCGCCTTTGCCCAGAGAGTACAACGGTCTTACAATTGAATTAAATTAATTTATTTATTCACAACCGAAACATCATTGGAAACTATCTCTAATTTATTAGAAGGTTGCTTAGACGAATCAAGATCATTTCAGTAATTATTTTGTTCAAATATTTGTTAAGAAACTGTATCATGGATATGAATAATTAGAGCTATGGGTGGACTAGTTAGAATCGAACTCTTCAAATATCATGATACACTATGTGATTATTTCTTTGAGCTTTCATTTCGAACATTCATTCAAATAAAATATATTGGATCGAGTTTTGCGACCTGTATTCTGCGTTATTTCTCTGTATATTAACACATTCACTGCCAACTATTTAAATATGCAAGGATTTAAATGTTGGGCATTTAGAAAGTATCGCTATCCTTTCTTTCATGTTTGCGGTGATATTTTAAGAGATATAAGCTAATAGAACGTAGTTGGTGGGATGCAAAAATTAGAGCTACTAAGGTCTGGTGAATCATTAAATAGATTGTAACAGGGAATGTATCAATAAAATGATCTGACGGTCATTAGCTTCGTCAGAGACGTTTTATGAACTCTCTTCCCAGATGAAACATAATAAGGGTTCTTGTTCAGATGAATGTATGATAATTCATAGATACCATATTGGCCTGAATATACAAGATATTTTTAGTATAAAAACAGTTTCGTAAAAACCATACTTGCATTATAATCGCAGCCCTTTACACTTGAAAAGAAGTTTTTTTTTTTTTCCACATAAGATTTTTTTGCCAGTATCACTTTCCAGCGATCGTGGTGTATCGTGCACCAAGATCAGGACCTATATATGAAATAGGTAATTGTAATGTATTATGCCATAATTTGATTTGACTGACGCCTAACATTTGCCATTAACATATTTTCACTACACTTCTATGGAATATTTAAATCGATGTGAGCATACTACCAGAGTATTAAGCACGGAGTGATAACCACCAGAAGATGATGGTGAGACAATACCATATTCAAGCCAATACAGTATTTCAGATGCTTTCCGGATTCGCATCAACAGGGAAGGTTTAGTATGAGGCCTTGAGCACTTTCTTAATTATTACAGTTTGCAAATTGTTTCCTTAAGTTTCAGATCTTTTGTTATTATTATTATTTATTTATTTATTTATTTATTTATTTATTTATCTATTTATTTTTTGGCAGAAATCAAAAAGTAACTTTTACATTTAATTAGAGAAAAATTTATAAGAAGTTTAAATGAGATTTAAGAGTTTAATGCAGGAAAGAAGGAAATTAAAATATCTTAAAGAGGTGAACAATTATTTCTTTCAATATCGTAACTGATATACAGGGTTCATACTGACCTTCAAAGTCAGAGAAAATCAGAACAGTTAAATTCAGTCAAAAAATCAAAAAAATGCTTCAGAATATGCCGAAAGTCAGGGAAATCTCATATATTTCACAGAATAGTTAGAGATTTATTTTATCTGCTCACAGAAGATATCAAGAACACCTGACAGAGTCAAGACAGATTCAAAAAGAAAAAAAATGAAGAAAAGTTGAAGAAAGGTCATTAGAAATAAATAAGCTTGAAGAGTACCGAAAGGTGTTAAACTTTAAGCTTTGTCAAACGCTAGGAAAAAATAAGTTCAGTTTGTTTGTAGATGGTCGCAGAAATAGGTCAAATTATGATACATATTTATTTCTTGGTGTTCATAACTGTATTTAGAATATTAAAGTTATCGTTAGTTTAAAATTACTACTTTTTTGTGTTTATAAATGTATTCAGAATATTAAAGTTATTATTAGTGTAAAAATTACTACTTTTTTGTGTTCGCAAACGTATTCAGAATATTAAAGTTATTCTTAGTATAAAACTACTACTCCTTTGCATTCATAAATGTGTTCAGAATATTAAAGTTATCGTTAGTGTAAAATTTCTACTTTTGGGTGTTCATAAATGTATTCAAAATACTAAAGTTATCATTTGTGTAAAATTATTACTTTCTATGTTCACAAATGTATTCAAAATTTTAAACTTATCGTTAAATAAATTTACTACTTCTTTGTGTTCATTAATGTATTCAGAATATTAAACTTATCGTTAGTGTAAAATTAATACTTCTTTGTGTTCATAAATGTATGCAGAATATCAAAATCATTGTTAGTGTAAAATAACTGTCTGGTACTAGTATTTTATTGAATTACAAATACAGAAAGTTCGACTTATAATGAGCACTTACAATAACAAAGTAAGCTTATACTGTATTTTTAAAAAAAATGAGATGGAGAGCGTTGGAGGGCAATGAGGATGGTGAAGGTCGATTACGAAAATTATTTTTTATTCTAAACCAAACCATTAATGTTAGTGTTTGCAGTATCGAGGGTCAGGGAAAAATTTACTTACTCAGTCATGGAAACTCAAGGAAATTTAGTGAAATCAATACCAAAATTTAGTGTGAACCCTTGTATAATTATTTATAATATATACAATTAAGATCGCTCATGGTTTAAATGACGATAAGTAATTTCTCTTACAGCTGCAGAGAAGCACTCCAATGTTAAACTTCACTTTAAACATAAACTTCTTTCAGCAAATTTGAAGAAAGGATGCATGACCTTCGAAAGGTAATTTCTACTTAAGTAGTTTTTCAGGCTTCTAAGATAGATTGATCAATGACTTAATAATAGGAGTGTTCATCGCTACATAAGCAATGGCATTACGTAAGATTCTATTTTGCGCAAATCGAATCAGAACTGTTGTTACCCAGCTTCTTATATACTGCTTTATATTATCTTGCAATTCTCCCTCTTTCTCCGAATCATACTTTAATTAAAGCAATGTAACACCCATATATATTCCATTAGAACGACATGTCCTGCCCGCTTTAGACATGCCAAGCCTACCGTAGTATGGCATTCTCTGACGAGTATATAACATGAAGTTCTGTAACATGGAACTTTCCTCATTACCCGTTTGTTTGTATATTTTTGTACCAAATACTATAAGCCTTGAATTTTACAATCTGTCATATCTTATTTTCAACACTGACATGTTGTTAATTTAATTTGTTAACTTTTAGATTTATGGTATACTTTAAATTACTTTAAATGCATGTAAGGAGGAGCATGGTGATATGTTTTATTGCACCTACTTTGTGAAGCTTTTAGGAAATAATGGCATTTTCCAGACTGAAATGTTTGACCTTAATAGAGTATTTGTTCTATATGGAAAAAGTACTACAAATTTTAGCAGAATAGTACTACAGATTTTACAAATTCTATCTATTCTACATGATTACATACTGCAATATCAACTCTCTAGGTTTTTCTGGAGCTTCTTCGTGGCTATATGGTTAAGTACGCATCTTTGGCTTGAGAGACTTGTGTTCGATTCCTGGCTGAAGATCATGGGGTTCGTATTCTACGTTAAGCTGTAGATCTATGTCTCATATACCCGCATTGCTGAAAGGGACGCTAAACAGAAATCCAGTCCAATATGTTTGACTGTCATCAACCATTAAAATAATAGCGCACAAGAACAATGTATATTCTGCAGTCTTAGCTTCCAAACAATGAACAATTAACCAACGAAAGTGACGTATTAGAAACAATATTGTAAGAATCAAAAAACCTCATACTAACACCTTCAAAGATGAGTTAAGAGTATCTTCGTGAATATAATATATTGTTTATTTTTTTTAACATAATCGAAATGGATATTCTTGACTTACGAAGAGAACAATAAAAATTTGCATAATATTATAACAGGAAATTAGACAGCATTTAAAATAACAAGAAACTTCTTTTGTTTAACAAATACATTCTTATTATACTGCGATTTCTTTGAAAATAACAAACGAAAGACACATCGAGCAAGATGTTGCCGGGAACACTAATTATTTCAAACCAAATGAGCATAGAGAAAGGAAACATACATCTTTATTGCATCAATTGTGAATCGGTTTTGAGTCGTTAATTATGTAATCTTTCAAACAAAACCAGTCATAAAGGAGATTTTGGTATCACACAGCAAGTAATCATTAGTACCATATAGTGAAGGATTCTGCCTGCAAATGTTGTCATGAGTAATTAACACAGAGAGCTCATTTATTCAACTTTTGATTCTTGCTTCATAATATGCCTATTATCATTTCACCGCCCACCATTGTGTCACCAAGAACGCATAATGATCAATACTTCTAAGCTTTTGTATTTATGATCCTAAATTCCTATATATTTACTTGTTAATTTTACTCAAAACCCTTATCAAAACCCTTTAAGTTATTGATAGTCTTTTGAGTCCATTCTAGTTATATTGACACATCTCACTTCATAGAAGTAGCTACAGTATATAGCATACCACTTTATATAGCAGATTGTACCGTTTTGGTAACAATTCCGAATAACTTTACAATGTATCATCATTGCTTTCTGCTTAATTAATCAGTTGAGCTTTTGCAATTTGTGCTTTTTTGTATTTCTTCACATTTGACCAAGGGATATCAAGTACCCGTGCTATTCCGCACAAAGAACGGTTTCGGCTAGATTTTAACATATTTCTACTTGCGTATTTAAGGTTAAGTGGAAATTATTTGGTCTAGGAATTAATTCGTGCGGGTGGACAAGAGATGGCGCAACGAACGGAGCGTCCCACAGTTCCGTGTATCCACACATGTGTTGCAAACCCCTGTCATCGCGTATCGTTCGTAGTATAGGGCAGTGGATTAAAGCGTCAACAACACCAGTTTGTAGTTAAGTGAACATGGCGCAATTTGTGCCTGATAAAGTGTTTTTGCGGGGTGTCCTGCTGCATTACTTTAACATGCAGAAAAGTGCGACTGAAAGTCATCGTATTTTGATGGAAGTGTATGGTGACCATGCTCTAGCTGAGCGAACGTGTCAGAAGTGGTTTGCACGGTTTAGAAGTGGTGATTTCGGCTTGGCAGACTAAGAGCGAGCTGGACAGCCAAAAAAATTTCAAGACGAAGAATTCACAGCATTGCTCGAGCAGGATTCGTGTCAAACGCAGGAACAACTTGCAGCAGCATTAGGCGTTGATCAAACAACAGTTTCCAAACGCTTGAAAGCCATGGGAATGATTCAAAAGATGTCACATTGGGTTCCACATGAATTGAAAGACAGAGACGTTGAAAGACGAAAAACCATTTGCGAATTGCTGCTTCAACGACAGAGCAGAAAGGGGTTTCTGCATCGAATTATTACGGGTGATGAGAAGTGGATCCATTACGAGAACCCTAAACGAAAAAAGGCCTGGGTGAAACCAGGTGAACCAGGTCCATCACAACCAAAACGAGATATTCACTGTGCAAAGGTTATGCTGTGCATATGGTGGGATATGAAAGGTGTAGTGTACTATGAGCTGCTGCAACCGGGTGAAACTATGAATGGAGAACGTTATCGACGACAATTAATGCGTTTGAAGCAAGCTCTGGCCAGAACACGACCAGAATGGGAGAACAGACATGATAAACTTATTGTTCAACATGATAACGCTCGCCCACATGTCGCAAAACCGGTCAAAACCTATTTAGAAAATGTCGGATGGGAAGTTTTACCCCACCCGCCGTATTCACCAGACGTTGCTCCTTCGGACTACTACTTGTTCGATTGCATGAACAACGATTTGATTGGACAGCGGTTTACTTCTTCAGAAGATATCGAAACATGGGTCTCTGACTGGATCGCTTCCAAGGATGAGGACTTCTTTCGCCACGGAATCCGTACATTGCCTGACAGATGGGCGAAAGTGGTGGCTAGCGATGGACAATATTTTTCCTAAGGTATTTATGTATTTTGTGTTTGTACTACAGCTTCAATGTGTGTGTACCAACCGCACGAATTAATTCCTAGACCAAATAAATTGAATTATATTGAAATAGAGATTTGATGTGCATAGATAACGATGACGCATGATATACAATAAACATAAACTTATAATGAAAATTTATTTTCAATAAATATAGGAGTGTGGATAATACTATGCTGGAAGAATCGGCAGATCTTATTGTTGGAGCGGATGGAGCCTTTTCAACTGTAAGACGTCAGATAATGAAACAGACATTGTTTAACTTCAGCCAAACTTATATACCACATGGATATCTCGAACTCTGTATACCTCCCACAGAAGATGGGAAAGTAAGTATAAAATCAACTTTCTATACTCCCATACACACACACACACACACACACACATATATATATATATATATATATATATATATATATATATATATATATATATATATATAATGTTGAATTCATACCTCTTGAACCACCCGACCGATCTCGATCAAATTTTCAACATAGATGAGGTTCTGACCTGACCTTGGATAATTTCTATAATTTCACTTTGATAGTGCAATTTAGGGTAGGGAGAAGGGGAAGATATTTAAAAATGATCAAAAATATCCGGTATTAGTGTTGAATAAATGGTTTTCGTGGTTGTTAAGAAGAACCAGTGACACTTCCGAAGCCGTTTAAGTCCAAATTCAGCCTTTTATGTCCAATATAAAACAGATTTTCCCCATGTAAAGAACGGGTATTCTACTAGTATATATATATATAGATAGATAGATAGATAGATAGATAGATATAGATAAATATAAAAAATAAAACAGCAGCTGATACGTGGTAAAACTTTACAAGGCTATACTTACAACATAGTCGTATAGTTTCTATTGTATTATTTTTGTTTATTAGTATTAAAGCTGCCAAATTACCAAACTCCAAACTACCAATGCATTTTTTTCTGTTGTAAGTCTTTTCATTAAAGCGTGTTTTTATTACTTATGATACAGAAAATAGTATTACATAAAAAGACAGTTAAAATCTCAAAATATTTTGAACTATTACTCACTTTTAGATGCAAATATAGTTGGGAAAATTTGGAAATTCCGTAACTCTTGCGCAAGAGGGAACTCTTGCGGCATCTTAATATCCACACTATAGGTAAGGGAGTAGGCAGAAATAACTCTGACCTGAAATTTATTCATAAAATAGTTATTGGAAACATTACTTCAGGAACTATTATTAAGTGTCCCTCCCCGTAATACCCATCTATTCTACCTTGCCCGCCGTAGGTTGGCAAATGTACAGAGGTCTCTCTTTTATAGAATATCGAACTGTTATAATCTTTTAACAACTGACGTGTACATTTTTTCAAGCTACCCTGTTTTTGAAAGAGCAATTAAACGAGTTTTGGCGAAACAATATTACTTTTGCATTACTTTTGCATTGTCGACATTGTTTCTTGTTTTCTTCCTTTTTTAAACATTTCCCTGTGTAAAATGGCAAAGTTCTGGGAAATTGTTCAAATAAACTCTTTCTCGGATGTGGAGATAAACTACGTGAAGAGAACGTGATTTTTGCAATAAAACTAAAACCTCAAATTTTTATTGTATTCATTTGAAAATAATAACGATTAGAAGAAGAAAAAAAAAACTTAAAACATGTTATTACTTAAAATATTAATGGTATGTGAAAGCTTAACGTGCATAACTTCATTATAGGAAAGTCAAGGCCACCATGATTAGGTGTTCTTAATATTCTTATCAGGTGAATTCCGAGTAGTACGTTTCGTAGGTTTTCACAAAATAGTTCTCAGGTTAGTATTTCATTGTTAATATTTGCAATGTAAACTTAATTCCAATTACAGGAAACTTCGTAAAATATAAATAAAAGTTTGTACTTGTATACGTATGCTATCTTTATTAAATTGGTTATGGTAAGTATTATCCTCTTTTCTTTGAAATAAATTGGAATTTTTATATTGCGATTTCACTGATTCCGTCTTGAAGCCTTTTAAACGCCTCTTGCTTTCTCAAAATGGTTTGAGTTACATATAAATTTAATGTTATTTAAATTAAGTTTTATTAGTAAATAGTAAAATTATTTATCATAAAATTATATTTTACTGAAGTAAAAGATTTTTAAATACGTAGGTGTATAGCATAAATCACTAAAATCAAATCATTAATATTCTAGTTTATTTCTAAGAAAATAAAAAAATCTGCATGAATCAATTGTCAAGAAAATGAAAATCATTAAAATATACATATAGTATATGTACGTTCTGATTGAGCTCTATTAAACCTTCGAATCATTTCTTCATCACGAAATTTTGGGGATTAAAATTTTCCGTTGAATTGGATCAGAATATCTGCATAAATGTTGTTATAGAACTGACTATGCTCTTTCCGTGGGATAACGTAGGATCGCAGTTCATACTTCTTTTATGAAACTAGTTCAAAAATATGAGAAAGCAAATTAATGATTTTAACAAATAGGAGACGCTTCTGTTTCGAAGAATAGATCATAAAAGTACTTTTTCTTTTTTTTTTTTTTTAAAAAAAAAAGACTTATTTGTTTGAGGTAAATAAGACATTATGTACATTGGTCAATTGAACTAACAGTTGGAAGAAGCAATAAACACCAATTAAAGATCGTGTTTTGCTCTGGATCTACTGTGTTTCTCTACCTTAAAAAACCATCCCTTACTTCACCTTTGAGAAACATAACTTGAATTATGCAATAACATTTGGAAATGCTTGTAAGGTGGGGAAAGGAAATAAAGTCTGGGCTAGAACAGAATTGAATAATTGTTACTATTATTATTAAGCAACATATGTTACAATAGACAGCATCAACATCTGCATAATTAAAAATACAATAGTCAGGTTATTTGTTACAGCTTACAATTTCTTCAAATTCATTAAGACTATAAAGACGCGTAGAATTATTTACAAGAAAGAATTTACAATACTTTTCGAAACCATTGTAACACATCAATCAAACATGCACTAGTAATATATTATATAGTTCCATGACAGCGTATTTGTAGCTTTTTTGTGTTGTACTTCTCTAATACGAGAATTGTTTTAAACATCTTTATCCCCAGTATTGATAAACATAATAAACGTAACATAGTATAGCAATATTTATTTATTTCAGAAAACAACAGGCGAATGCCTAATTACAGTTTTCCATCATGATAATATACTTTAAAATACATATATGATAACACAATAATACGACAGCAAAATACTTTAAAATACGTATAACAAGATATATACATTATTTATTTAGAATAAAATTCTGTCTATAACTAAAAATGTCTATCTCTGGATGCCCTTCTGACATCTTATACAATAAACACATTTTTTCTGACAGGCAATACATCCAATGCATTAGTCCTTTGCGCTGAGAGGTGGAATATACTAATATGCTATTATGGGGTCTCGTTGCTCTATGTGGGATGTGAAGTTTGATTTCTGATAATCAATATTCCAATTCTACTGTACTGTGAATTATTTTATACAAAATAGATAAAAAATAAAATAAAATGAGTCCTCCTGTTTCAAGATGATTGTTATGAATATTTGCTTCGAATATTTGCTATGAATATTTGTTATGAATATATATATGGTATTACTATCAGCACCCCATATTATCGCTGCATATTCCACTTTAGACCTTACGTAGGCAATGTATAGTGTTTTGAGGACATTAGTGATTGAACAATCACTTCCTAATACTATCACAAAGCGAAGGTTCCTAAAGGCCTCACCAACTACTCTGATGACAGGAATATCGGATGATAGGTTTGACTGCAGAATGACTCCAAGAGTAGTTGTATAATCCACTCTCTTAATTGGTGTTTGATTAATAGTATACACATTGCGCACATAGTTCATTTTTGTGATGTATGATACAACTTTACAGTTTTTAACATTTAGCAGCAATTTGTTTGATTCACACCATTGGAAAATAGAATTAATATCACTTTGCCAAGAAATAGCGTCTAAATCCGTGGATATACTGTGATAGATTTTTAAATCATCAGCAAACAATATTGCAAGAACCAATACTATCCTAATATTTTTAAATATACATAAGACATTAATAAATATACATACAAAAACCTGTTATGGTCTGTGTCTTCTGAAAAGTTAGTTCACGTGTTAAGAGTATGAGGCAGTTATTTTATTGCTTTCTTCTGTTAGTGTAAAATATTATGAGCACCAGATGAATTACTTCACAAGATTACATCGCACTGTAAATAAAAATGAAGAAACGCGTGGCATTTTGTAAGAAGCAGTGTTTCGGTGACTGTTGCTTTTAGTTTGGGAATTAAAAATAATACTCTAGATAGTTTCTAATATATATTTTCAGAATGAGAAGTTTTACAGAATGACACATCTACCTCAGTTTTATTATCGTTAAGATAAAAGTATATAATTGCCGTCTTAGACTCATTCAGGAGGTTTGTTATACTTTAACCAAATTGTTCTAGTTTAAACAGTAAACAGAAGCCAAACTTTGTTTTCAATTTGAATTTATTTCCCTGCTTTCCAATGTTGATTCAGTTTGGGTATACATATTTTGAAATCATTCAAGTGTGAATTGTTTGAATATTGGCAACCATATTGTAAAATATATATTTTCTGTTACAAAAGGGGCAGCTAGGATATTCAACTAATAAAACCGAAACCTAAATTAGTACGATAAATTAAAAGTATCGTCTTACAAGTGTTTTCTAATTGTCTTAGTTCTGTCTAATGATTATGTTTAATCTATATATTTAATATTTAGATACGAATATATTACATTTCCCACTTCATATTTCATACTCTGATTTCGATAAACGCAACCACAATATATGTATATTGTATATTATATTCATGTACAAATTAGCATGTAAGCTGTTCACATTTTACCTTCAACTTTATTAAGATAAATTGAAATTCTTTTTCTAGTTTAAAATGGAACCTAACTATTTGCACATCTGGCCACGTGGTGAATTCATGATGATAGCACTTCCCAATCAAGATTGTTCTTGGACTGTCACGCTATTCATGCCTTTTCCTGTGTTCGAGTCACTGGATTCTGAAAAACGTCTATTGGATTTCTTTGGGACATACTACCCTGACTCTATTCCGTTG
Source organism: Thermobia domestica (assembly GCF_964235325.1). Lineage (NCBI taxonomy): Eukaryota > Metazoa > Arthropoda > Insecta > Zygentoma > Lepismatidae > Thermobia > Thermobia domestica. The sequence goes on from NC_137463.1 coordinate 221,454,490, forward strand.
ATTGGAGAAGAACGGCTTGTAAATGACTATTTCCAGAGTAAACCATCTGCGCTTATCTCAGTTAAGGTATGACAAATTGTTAATTTCACATTTTTCTGCTCTGTAATTAAGAAAACGTAAAGAGTCAATTTCTTGGAATGGAATATTTCTTGAAGCATTGACAGGTACGATGAGAAAGCAGTTAGAAACATCAGTTGGTGATGGCTATTGTATTGCCTAACAGGCTTATAAATGAAGAACAATTCAACCAAACGTACAAGTATCCTACAAGTCATTGCAATTTATGTAATCATATTGGTACATATAGTCAGTTAATGGTTATATAAAATATGTGTACATACATACATATATCTCTATTAAGAAAGCAATTTAAAGTTTGTCATTAAGATACTCATTGAGCAACCAATAGCATTTATTTACCAGAGTATTAAAGAGATTTGACTTAATCGTATTACGCCCCTGAACATTTTTTTTCAATAAATCACATAGATTATTCGACAACGTTGAACAGTTGATATTATTACTTTCACTAAAGTGAGAAATTTTGAGTTAAATAGTATGTAATTTGATATGCTGCAGTAATCACAAACCTTTATTTTAATAAACTGATGTTTGTTTAAAATCGTAAAATGTAATACGCGTATCAACGATATGAAGGATAGCCTTCTTTCTCTGGTGAATATTAAAAGAAGAATTTGCCCTTATTGATGATGAGGTATATAAAAACAATTTTTTAAGAATCTATTTACATTTCTGTATTTGTTTCTAATTGAAGTTAAGCGTCACACACTTGAGGACTTGCAATTCATAAAACCATTAGTGTGAACATAACGTAAAATCAACTACTGTACATTTGCTACTTGTTTCTAAAAGATACAGCTTTGAGCGTTCGTCAATTAGAAAGAAATCATGGGCCCTCTGCAGAGTCGTTCTGACGCGTGATTAGTGCCATACAAAAGAGTTGGACTAACATATGTTTCCTGCAGAAGTCAGACCTTTAGTATGACGCTAATCATACGTCAAAAGAAGTCTGCAAAAGGCACGGTATGTATAAATTGCGTAATCTGATTCTTTTCTGCTTAGTTAAGAGTTGAACGATGGAGGAGTGATTAACGCTTTTAATCTCAAGATTCCAAGTTAAAACTCCAATCGCATTTTTCTCTTTTTCTCAAATATGTAAAGGATATAGTTGCATCCCTGTATGAACCATCCTTCAATGACTTAGCACTACTATCAAAAGCAGAAGACAGTGCACTTGTCGTTGACTATTGATGACCTCATGTCTTTGAAAACACTTGGTTGCTGCCATATCATGCCAATAAATAAAACCCATACAGCCGTTATAGATTGGGGGGGTCCAAGAATGTGCGCTAAATTTCAACAGCATTAATTCCACATGCTTCCAGGTCAGTGAGGATAAATAAGTGAATTAGATTAAGCCGGAAGTAACAGCGGTAAAAGTACAGAAGTGTTTCTATGTATATCACATGAAAACGAAGTTTTCTCAAGCCAAATTGGAGGTAGATATCATTTGGGATAATACACAACAGCAAATGTTTGCTGTTAACACACCCAGAAAGCTGACAAGCTTTGTGCTTCGGCATCTAACTACCCTCCAAAGTTATCACTTGTAATTAATTTTGTCTGATCGTAGATGGAAAGTTGAAACATAGGCCTGCTCTCCTAATCAAAATATAATAAGAAGAAACTTACTACTGCTGTTGATTTAGAGGCAGAGTTATTTTTAGTTTCTTAGAAGTTACGTGCAAATTTTCAAGGTGGGTTTACTTTTCAAAATAAACGTGATATAGTAGGACTTCAATGACTGCGAGAATGAGGACAGAGACATGTTTTCCCCATTATCACACTACAGTGACATTAATGACTGGACAACTCTTAAAAGAGAAGTAGACTCGTTCATACAGCAAATATATCACTTAATATTGTGTTATTCAGACTTCAGATTTCCGAGCTATGGATTATGGAAGTATTTATAGAAAGCTATAGTACTCGCGCCGACTCGTGAAGCTTGGGCTCTAAACCAATCATTGCTTGAGCTCTGACACATCGGAAAACTTCGGTTTAATTCGTGGAGCCGTTTACCGAGCGCACAATTGGGGAAACATCAAACAGCTGAAATTCACCAACAATGTTGTCAAACTTTGAAGACAGTGTAAACGAGTATTTAAAAATTACCAATAATAACACAGTACAACAATAACCATAGTAACAATTATTGTAAAACGGTAACAGTAATACGAATTGTAACAATAAGAATATAATGCAACAAAAAATCAATTAACAAAAGCGGAAGTTGGCACCAATCCGACAACACTGTACTCTCGGGAGATGTTTTCCGTGTAGCGCGAGAGACGACACTGACAAAATGTGATGGGTGGGGCTTGACGACCGGAACACACCCTCGCGTTCTATTGGGTGGTGGAATCGGTAGATCTAGGTCAAGCATCACGACTCGGCGCGAATACTATAGTTCAGCCGAACTTCACAGATTTTGATGAATCTTGGCACGATGATAGACTTGACCCGCTCTAAACTGTGCCTAGTATTACGTTTTGCACGTTTTCTGTTCCTGAGTTTATCATGAGGTTCCGATTCAAGGTTTAGCAGTAGGTCTACGTCTCATATAGCCTAGCTACTGAAAGGAGCTCTAAACTTCAATAAAACAAAACCAAAACGTTTATAAGAGAAAAAGAAAGATTTTTAAATAAAAAAATCTGGTATATTTAACAAGTAAGAAATTATTTTGTGTTTTACAGAGAATTTTAAGTTTTGTCTATCGTGGTAACTAGAAGATTATCTTAGAGACGTAGACGAGACGCAAGATTAACAGAAAATTAAGAATAATGTAAAAATTATAGTTAAGAATTACCATGCTGTTGGAATAGACTGTATAGTGATAGAAGACAAGAAAGCGCTTGGGAAAACGTCATACAAGCAGTTGCAGTCGAAATGAGAGACGACGACAATTAATTACAGATGAAATGTACTTAATTATTGGAGCTCACTTATTTGGTCATTCCGGCAAATTCCAGATCTCATGTGCTATAACCTATAGGTGAAATGGGGACAAGAAGGAGTGATAAAACCACAACGCCGACCATAGAGACCATGAAAGTTGCCTCATAGTGGCTGCTTATATTTAGGTAACATAGACACGTAGTGAAAGTACACCGGCAATAGACGTTGGACACTATAGTCATAGAGTTTCAGTTGACATCTCTGAGTGATGCCAGTACATGTATTATTTCTCACGAGGTGTTAGAGCTAGCGTTAAATGGGCAAGCTGTTGTCCATAAGCCAAGAATGGGTACAAACATGGCGCAAACAATGGCGGAAACATGATGCGAGTGGATAGTAAGATAGTGAAACAACATCATGTGGAGTTACGACTCAAACTACATATTGCAGCAATCCGACGAACGTATGTGGACGTGGTGCATACCAGTTGAATGCTACTCTTCGAAGTACAGTGTTTATACTGTTAAATTTGGCGGTAGAGGAATAATGATGTAGACTTGTTTCTTATGATTTGGTCTGGAATCTCTGGTGTTACTATATGGAACAATGAATGCCGACACTTATCAAGCAAACCTCGACAATCCGGCACTACCTATCCTTTGGCAGCTGTTTGGCAGTGGAACATTTGCCAATGACAATGCGAACATCCAGAATGTACACGTCATCACAGAAAGGTCTGAATAGATGAAGGTGTAAGTACTCAACTATTTGGCCCAAAGCCTCGACCTCAATCCTGTATAACACCTTTGGGATTGAATGAAGCAGCGATTGAGAACTTGACTACAATGATCGCAACCACAACCTCACTGTTGACCATTTTGCAGGACGAATGGAGGACAACACCTGCCGAAATCTACCACAACGCTTATATTTTTTACACTTGAATGCAGGATTTTTATACTGTTACGATAACTATTCATATGTGTGAACGTGTTTTCCTTTGAGTATTGTTGCCAATTCCTTATTTTCATCTTTAGAACAACAATATAACTATTGTCGATTATTACGTCCTATCCCATATACTTTAAATACTATATCTAATCGTTAAAATTCGAATTAGTCAATCAATTAATATATTAAGGTTATAGTCTGATCTTTTATGAAATGCTAAGTTTCTTGAGGCAGTGCCAGATTTCCTTTTCTATGAAAATTTATTAAATGCAATGGTATTACATTATGCTTTACTCTGAAATATAGAGGGGGTGTGGATCTTGTAGAAATCAGGTTGGCACATAATTTTCTACAATACAGGAGCGTCAATCTCATCTGATCATCACTCCAGTTCATAATAATAAGTCCTCAAGATTTTGGCTGTCAACATAGTAGATACAAAACAAAAGAACACTGAAAAAATTTGCTTCTAACATTCTAATATAATCAAAAGACCTCGTGTGCATAGAAGTAGAAGAAATTAAAACTAAACAACTATCTCAATCAAAAATAGCCTATTAGTGGCAGTCCTTGACGTCAGACTTCACTACTAAATCGAATTTTCCTTCACTATTTAATATGAAAGGATAGGAGAAATGTTCTCATATACGGTAACCCAATAAAATCTCCCACATTTTAAAGCCTAATAGAATTTAGGATTTAGATTTCTGGGCTTCCGGCATCTATGGACATTTAGCCCGTCACATTTTTGAGGGATGACGTCCCTCGGCGAGCACAATATCCGGGGAAAGGGAAGGAAGGAAGTGGCCTGGGCCTTTAAGTTAGGTACCACCCCGGTATTTGCCTGGTGTGATACAATTATCAGAGGTGACATTAGTTGGGTTTACAATTTCCAGTACCATTGATTGAAATTTTGGTGGTTGCAATGATTCCCTGGAGGTTTCGTCTCTTAATACATATGAGACGTAATGAGTTGAGGATAATTGTAAAAAAAAAAGTTATCTTCCTTAAGCGCTGTTAAGACTAGTAGCGCCAAGTGTGGCAATAATTAGAACTAGACTTCGAACCGAAGAGGGAATGACCAACTCCAATTTTGAACTGATCATTAAACCGGCTTAATCTACCTTCAGAATTATTGTAAGTGAACAAATTATATTCCGTATTAATGAGAGGTCGTTATATTTATTGTGATTTAACTGAGAATATTATAGAGTTTAATGAGAGTTTATTATCGAGGTTATATTCTGGTTTCAATGTTAATAGTCAAAAGTATTTAGAAGTCTACCAAAATAAATTAAATGTCGTACCGTAAGACAGGATTACTTTGCACATCAGGGGTAACTTTGCACAAAATATGAAGAGTTGCACAGTTCTCTGTCGGTAAAACCATGAACTGTAAAGATAAAGTTTCAACTGCCACCGCAAGATAGAACAGCTAACTGTATTTTGGCTATAATGTTGGCGGTTAACTTCAGTTCTAATTATCAGGGAGGGGGGGAGTTGTTATTGTAGAGGTATGGAAAGCAGTCACTGTAAAATCCGACAAAATTTGAAAGATATCACCTACAAGAATTTCCCTTAAATTTAAGTCAGTTTCATAGAATACTAAAGTAATAGTTGAAATTGAAGTGTGAAACGTTTTAAAGTCGTAAAAAAATAAAACTGGGAGAAGGTGATTTCAGCCTCTATCGGGGTTACTTTGCACCGGTCCAAAGTAACCCCTTAGATAGGAAATTACTACTGCTGGTACCTCCTGCCTTCTCATTTTCGGTGAATCTCCTATTTGGGTAGGTGCCAGAATGGATTTGTTGTTAGAAAATAAATTACGAACACTGGCGGATAAAGACAATTAGTTTGAGAGGGGCTTCATTCAGAAAAGCTTTTATAAGAAATCACTAAACTATTGGGAGACTTGAAGCTTATACGCACAGAAATGACTAACATTAGATATTTTAATAAAAAGCAAATCATGCAATTTGGATAGGCTTCAGCCTGAAAGTCCCAAACCCCGCAAATATTCCACTGGTTACGTTTGGGATGATATTCTTGGACATAAAGAGGAGGAAGGCAAATCAGTTCACGGGGATTTTTTCTGTTCCTGAGTTGGCATTTTTGTGGGGCATATGCTAAACTATTAGAATATGGTTCCTGTGCATGTACCAGAAAATACATAATTTTCTTTGGAAATATCGATGATTCATACTAAGTACTGATACCAGTACCATCATTCTAATATCAATATTTGTAGACTGCATGCAGTTTTGGTGTAGGAAGTGAAATGTATAAATACTGAAGGGAAAACATGGCACAGAAACATTATGTTGGTATGTTGAACATACTTTTTTGTATGTTGTGCAATGTATCCCCACCCATGGTTATGGTTTATATTTCAATAACTATGGTCATACTAAATGTTTACTAATGCATTTCACAAATGTTTTCTTTATATACAGTATATGCCTAGCTATTATATATACAGTGTTCTAAATCGTTATGTTTGTAAGTTACATGCAATTTTCTTTAAAAATTCCTTAAATCTTGTACAAAGCAATCCCGCCTTATGGTATATTGTAAGTTACCTGCTGTCTGGCAAGTTGTTTTTTTGTATTGCTGTTGAATTTAGATATTCATGCATTTTGTACAGTATTGAGTGTAATCTTCTATAGTTATTTTTGTGAATTAAATATATACATTTTTTTTTATAAGAAGAGGTTACAAAGTGAAGTTTATTCATCACTCACTCTACAATCCGGTCAACATCAATACTTGAAACATTTAACTATTGAGGTATCGGTATACATCACAGTGATACTTATATTGAACATTTTTTGTGATTCAGATATAGTACACCCGTCTTAGGATGAGAATACATATGGATATATATATATATATATATATATATATATATATATATATATATATATAAAATTTCGCTTCTCTCTACAGAAAACTTGACATATTTTATCATTTGGAATGCGTACCTAATATTATCTTTAAATTTTACTTTATTGCATTATTTCTTTTTCTTTTCCTCCTTTTTTTTTAGTTAAAAACAATCTATGACGTTGATCTATTTATTCCTCGTTTTTAGTTTTAATTTCTATCACAAGAAAGTATTTAATTAAATTTTATATTTTATGCAAACAAAGACTTCAAATTTGTTCATTATTGATTTGAACAATGTAAGAACTTTTCACTATTACTATAGTAACATATTTACTATAACAACATACTTACAGTGATTATATTATTAGAAAATATGTGCATCAAATTTATATTGTTTTTCAAATATTTTACGGATATAAGTTTTTCGTTCCATTTCTTGTCGCTGATACACAAATAAGATGAGCTATTTCATAAATTTTAAGTAAATTTTACTTATAAACTTAAGACACTTTCAGGTTCTCTAATTTATTTTTTTATACTTTTTTTTTTTTTTTTTTTGGTAAACAGTGCAGTCCATATCATGTAGGAAGTTCTGCTGTTATTATAGGAGATGCAGCACACGCAATGGTTCCTTTTTACGGCCAAGGATTGAATGCTGTAAGTAAAACGTTGAATATTTACTTTAAATACTGTTATTGTAAGAGTTGTGGTTTAGTGCATTCATAGGTTCGACATATAGTAAACATTGAATTTCATTGTGCAAGCTGTTGAGCAGAACACCTCGCCAGTTTTCATTATGAAATATGTCTTTTTTAAAGCACTGACACTTGAGTTGCATATGTATATTCTTGAGCAACATAAGATCCATTTCAGTTATCATCATGGCATGAGCTGCTAAACATCATGCATTTGTTGTTGAAACTATTGAAATATGTAAGAAAAAAAAAAAAAACGATAGTTCTGTGATTGCAACAGAGCAGCAATTTCATCCCCATTTTAAAGAAGATGAAAAGGAAGAATACCTGATACAAATTCAATTCTAAGAAAAGAAATTCCTAAGTGTTGCAGAGTTGGCGAATAGCATCACAGAAGAAATGTTATAAACGCGTCTATTTATCTACGTAGTAACATTGTATGGCCAGCTCGCTCTCCAGGACAATTCCATTGTACTTTTTCTTTGGGGTTACCTAGAAGCTAAAGTCTTTAAACCTAGGCTGGAGACACTTAAGAAACTGAAGAATGCTGTTTATTCTACAGACAAGATGGCTATATCAAAGTCAATGACTATGCATGAACTATAGAATTTCTGTATTTCAGAAATGTATAGCTCGTAAGGACAAGCATTTGGATTAAAATAAAATGATGACAAAATAGCTAACGTTATGTTTGATGGTAAAGTACAATTTGTAACAAGTCATATTTTGTTTCAAATTAAAGGGATCTATCTGCTTGACCCTGTACGAACACTTATTTTGATGCTTAACTACTAAGCAGGTTAGGACAGATGATGTATAATATTGATGTACAACATTATTTCATCCATCTTAAAAATTAAATAAGCAAAATAAAATTTTATGCCTTTATTATGTTATTTTCTTAATAAAATTGAATTAATATTAAATACTTTTTTTTAAAATCTAAATACTACTTTATAGGGTTTTGAAGATTGTCGCCTTCTCCATGAAATGATGATTAGAAACCAGTTTGATATGGAAAAGACTTTACAGGAATTTTCAGAAACAAGACACGTTGACGCAGAAGCAATATGTGATCTTGCCATGTACAACTATAAAGAAGTACGTAGTAGAGTGTGCCTATTTGAATTATGTTGATAGTATAATTATTTCAATATAAACAGCTAATGCCAATTGGAGTTCTGTACATATTTTAGAAACAATGGTCTTATTGCTCTAAAGTTTATTTGGTTTTCTTTTCATATAACTCTTTCCATAAATGTGAGATACTTTATATGATCATAAAAGATATTTCTCTTTTCAGTCTTATTATATTACTAGCATCAATTACCCGCTTCGTTGGGTTAATATAAGAAAAACTTGTATATATATATATATATATATATATATATATATATATATGTCCCCCTTCCTCAAGTTGCGGGTCTGAATTGGATTTAAACAGCATCGGAAGTGTCACTGTTTATCTCAGCAACCCCAAACATTATGGATTCGCTACTAATATCGGCCAGTTTCGATCATTTTTATATATCTCCTCCCTCCGCTGCCCCAAGCTGCACCGTCAAGGTGAAATGATGAAAACCATCCTAGGTTCGAACCTCATCTATGTTAAAAATTTGATCGAGATCGGTCGGGTGGTTCAAGAGTTATTAAGTCACAAACATAGTCACTTTCATATATATATGCTAATACATATGTAGGAGAAATAAAAATAAATTAATAATTTGTACAAGTAATATTTAGATCTGTTTAGTTGTCATTCTAGATAACATCCTAAACATTTGGAGATGAGCAATAACATTGGAAATTGTATTAGTGCTTATGAAAGGGACGTAGAATTGGTGACTTTTAATTACTGAACCGTAATCATAACATCACAGCAGAATTTTATTAATTCGTTCAAGAAGATCGGTTAATTAGGCACAGAAAACATTAGGTTTTACTAAATTTATATATAATTATTTTTATTATTTGTAATTTTTGATGCTATTTTAAATCGTTACGTGGACATTTGCACCCAATTTGGTTTATACTTTTCATCTTATCTTGGTGTGAGGAATCACCTCCCAAACGTTGTCGGTGTTGTTTTGAAACATTCTATATATATACAGGGTGTTTCAGATAAAACGTCCTGTGCTTATAAATCCGAAATGGCTGAGAATAAAAAGATGAAACAAAAACTGAGATAGGAAAATGTCATAGGGCACATCACATGGTGTTGTTGTGGAGACCCCCAGGGCCCTCCTTTAAGGGGGCCCAGCGTCCAACTTCAAATTTTCAAATAGGAACATGTATTGAATCATACCTCATTCAATAGTATTTGGAAAACGAAACAACTTTTGTAGGAAACAATTTTCGATTTGGGCCACCGTTTTTAAATGGCCGCAAAAAGTGAGTCCTATATCATATAAAACGTCCAGTGCTTATAAATCCGAAATTGTTGAGAATAAAAAGATGAAACAAAAACTGAGATAGGAAAATGTCATAGGGCACATCACATGGTGTTGTTGTGGAGACCCCCAGGGCCCTCCTTTAAGGGGGCCCAGGGGCCAACTTCAAATTTTCAAATAGGAACACGTATCGAATCATACCTCATTCAATAGTACTTGAGAAACGAAACAACTTTTGTAGGAAACAATTTTCGATCTGGGCCACCGTTTTCAAAATGGCCGCAAAAAGTGTCCTGCATCAGATAAAACGTCCAGTGCTTATAGGCCTAAATCAGAAACGGCTGAGAATAGAGAGATGAAACAAAAACTGAGATAGAAACGATGATAAAGCATATCAAGTGGTGTTGTTGTGGTGACCCTCAGGAAACTCCGTGAAGGGGGCCCAGGTGTCAACTTCAAACTGATAAAGGACTTTTTGCGGCCATTTTGAAAACGGTGCCACAAATCGAAAATTGTTTCCTACAAAAGTTGTTTCGTATTTCAAGGACTATTGAATGAGGTATGATTCAATACATGTTCCTATTTGAAAATTTGAAGTTGGCCCGTGGGCCCCCTTGAATGAGGGCCCTGTGGGTCACCACAACAACACCATGTGATGCGGCCTATGACATTTTCCTATCTCAGTTTTTGTTTCATCTTTTTATTCTCAACCGTTTCGGATTTATAAGCACTGGACGTTTTATCTGAAACACCCTGTATATATATATATAACCGGTTGTTAAAAAATTAGAATAACACCGCTGGATGTAGGTACACGCTAATAAAAGTTTCAGAATAATAGTATGTATATTTTCCAGATGAGAGATCTTGTCACGCGCCGTTCGTTTATTTGGCGGAAGAAGTTGGATGGATTTCTACACTGGTTAATGCCTAACATTTGGATACCACTTTATAGCTCGGTCACATTCTCACATATGCGATATCATCACTGCATTTCAAATAAGAAAATGCAAGATAAGGTAAGTACAAATTACATTTAGAAATATATATATATATATATATATATATATATATATATATATATATATATATATATATATAAATATATATATATAGATATAGATATAGATATTTAGTATGCATGTGGAAGGCAAGCGTAAAGAAAGATCGTTTTGGATCAAAATATTAATTTCAATCCCGAACTATGATAGTTTGTCGTAGTTTCTTTTTCACGTTTCTCCTGCTTTTGTTTATCATTATAACTTCATCAATTCTCGTTTTATTATTCTATCAGAAGTTAAAAAATTTGGAAAGGAATGCAAGGTAGAGAAAGAACGTATTAAATTAAGACGGATTAAACGTGGTCATAGCCTTCGATGAAACGAAATAAAAAATATAGAGAAATATCATTAAATACCGTTAAAATGTAAAATGTAAAATAATGTTATCAGGTCAAGTTTATTAATATATCGGGTGTTCTAAAAATGGCGCCCACGGATTACAGAGAACTACTCTCCAAGTTAAAATAAAGCAAAAGTTATTTATATATTTGGTTCCTCGTCTATAGACACGAATTACACTATGTAGCAATATCGCAGATAAAGAAGCGTAGAGTAGATCTACCAAACTATCAAATATTTACATCGATTTTTTCTAGATGGCACTGAAAGTCAATATACGTTGATATTTCAGCATCACGTGTTAGCATAACAATCGATGTAACTGCTTTATGAATTCGTAGAGCAATGGTTTTGGTTCCAGTGCTAATCTGTAACCTTGCCACGTAGTGAAATTTTGATTACCTATAACGGCTGAAGGAGACCTTGGAGAATATGCCATTATATTGTATTTTCGCTTTATTTTGACCTGAAGAATAGCACTCTGTTGTCGTGGACACCATTTTTAGAACACACCTAATGTATCAAACAAGCTAGTCTTAATAAGACTTCGCACGATTGAACTCTACTGTTAGAAACAAAACGCTTAATTTCAAATATTTTTTCCTGACAACTTTATTCCTCACCAGCTCTTTTCAGCATATCAGAAGCTATGATAATCGTTACGCATTAATTTTAGTTATGTGTATGCCCCAAAAAACACTAAAATTAAACTTTACTCGAAAGAATCAAATTTTTGAGTATCAAATTCTAATAGGGCTCAAAAGTTGCGTATTTGCGTGCTAATCAATGGAAAGATAACGAAAACATCACACTTTGGATCTTCGATTCGCGAAAACGGCCTAATTTAAAAAAAAAATGACAAAAAATACAAAAAATTTACCTTTACGCAAGGAATATACACATTACTTTTTTTTTTTCATTTCTTTTGCGTCTAAGTACTTTAGTTGTGCGAGGGCATTCTTGTTAATAATTCGTTAATGTGAGTGATTTTATACATTTTATTTTCATAATGATTTTGCATATCTTCGCCCATTTGTCAATGCTTTCTTCTGTTTTTTTATGAAATGGCCCAGAAGTCCCTACGATGAGGTGGCTGCAATTCGAGTTCCACCCACATCCTACTTAACTCTTGTACCAATTAAGGTATGCTAAATTATGTTGATTTACTCAAGGATGTCTTAAATTCAGATTTTTAAATCAAATTTTGTCATTTTGAGTCTTGAGAGCAAAGTTGCTCTAATGTAGCCATCTCTGTTTCCTTGTCCACACACTTTTCCTGCAGTCTCCGTAACAAGTTTGACACCTTTCGACTTCCTGAGTATTGCATGGAAAATTATAAGAAGTCAAACTCATGAGCAGATTTGTCATGCATAAGTGATAAGATAGTTTCTGTTGTCAAGCTTTCGAGTACTGGAGGGGGTAATTGCTAACATTTTCTCCAATCTTATCAGTTCACTGTAGTTCGTGGCATTAAAATTTATTGAAGTTACCATAAGAGTTCTAACAGAGCAATTCAGACAGAGCAGTTTGCTCTAGATGTGGCTATAAGAGATCCTGGACCTCTTACTTACTTCCAATGGCTAACATGTGCAAACCTGGTCTTACGGTTGTACGTTTCTCAAACAAATTCTACAAACGAACTCAACCGTAGAGTGCTTGTAAACTACTTTATAAAGACATATGTTCCTATCTGGTTCGACATGAAGAGATATCAGTCAGTGAAATATGGACCTAAACATATTTTGAAGACATTTGCCAAACAATATTAAAAGAATTCTCGATCCTATGATTTAGAGATACGCGTTCTTCTGTCATCCAAAAACCCTAGTGTTAGCTATGACAATGCATGAGAGACAAAGCGCACGAGAGTTCGGTTACGGGAGAGTGCTAGAGCCAAGAAATCAAGATCCGAAGTTAAAATCTGTTAGAACTTTTGTAGCAACTTCAATAAATTTTGATGCCACGCACTACAGTGAGCTGATAGAGTAGAGAAAATGTAAGCAGTAAGCCTCCTCCAGTGCTCGAAAGCTTGACAACAGACACTATCTTATCACTTATGCATGACAGATCTTCTCATGAGTTTGACTTCTTAAATCTTTCATGCCATACCCAGGAACTTGTCACAGAGTCTGCAGGAAAAGTGTACGGACAAGAAAACAGAGATGGTTATATTAGAGCAAATTTGCTCTCGAGACTCACAATGCCAAAATTTTTGTTTAAAAATCTGAATTTAAGACAACGTACTTGACTAAATCAACATAATTTAGCACACCCTAATTGGTACAAGAGTTTAGTAGGATGTGTGTGGAACTCGAATTGCAGCCACATCCTTGTAGTGAGTTCTGGGCCATTTCATGAAAAAGAAAGAAAACGTTGGCAAGTGGACGAAGAGATGCAAAATCATTATGAAAATAAAATGTATAAAATCACTCGCATTAACGAATTACTAACAAGCATGCCCTTACACAACTAAAATGAAGTACTTAAACGCTAAAGAAATAATGAAAAAAGTAATGTGTATATTCCTTGCGTAAAGGTAAATTTTGGTGTTTTTGCCATTATTTTTTCAAAATTTTTGCAGTTTGCGCAAACTAAAGATCCGAAGTGTGATCTCTTTTGTTATTTTTTCCATTAATTAGCATGCAAATAAGGAACTTTCGAGCCCTATTAGAATTCGATACTCAAACATCTGATTCTTTCGCGTAAAGTTTAATTTTGGTATTTTTTTTCAAACTTTAGGCCATTTGCGCGAACTGAAGATCCGAAGTGTGATCTCTTTCGTTATTTTTCCATTGATTAGCATGCGAATACGCAACTTTTGAGCCCTATTAGAATGCAATAATCAAAAATTTGATTTTTTTTTGCTCCACCCTACTGTAGAGTGCTTAATTCGAAATTAATAATGCCGCTTTAAATGATTAGTTTCGAAGAATAAGGCAGGAAGGTGTTCACATGAAGTGGTGTTAATTTGTACAATATTATTAGCATTTAACGCAGGGGGAGGGGGCGGAGAATGTCAAAGGATGAGCCATACACCAATCGATAGAACTCATTCAACTGAAGAAAGTGAAATGGATGAATATAAAATATGCGCACTTTTCGAGAAAATGTAGATAAATTAATTTTTATGTAATCTTAAAAATTGGCACTGCACGACAATAACGCCACCTATAGAGAGAAAACTGATACTGAAGTATACTATGTCAAGCTCTTCAATGAGATACAATCCAAAGTTACCGTTATCTCTAAAACTTTAATTTTTGTTTAACCCAAAGTTACGATTATCTCTAAAACTTTAATTTTTGTTCAACTCAAAGTTACGATTATCTCTAAATTTTTAATCTTTATTTAATCCAGATACGATTATCTCTAAAACTTTAATTTTTCTTTAACCCAAAGTTACGAATATCTCTAAAACTTTATTCTTTATTTAACCCAAAGTTACGATTGTCTCTAAACTTTTAATTTTTGTTTAGCTATAATATTGTCCAAAGGTGACACATGTATCAGTTGACAGATCACATTGAGCTAAGCAAATTGACATGCTTGAGGGTATTCTCATACGAAGTTTTGGAGAAAGTTGAACAAAATGTTTTATGGCGCTAAAATATATATATATCGCTTGTTGCTAATAATAAAATATAGCTTCTATTCTGCAGGAGCAAATTGTATTTCTTCTTCTAATAGTCAAACAGACTCTTCTAATAGTCACACAATTACCACTTGTAGCTTGAGACTTGACAACGCTTATGAATTACTTACTATTTAAAAACATAATTTAAAAATGTTTTTTTTTTTTAAATATACACTAAGAAATATTAATTTTGCCATTTATTACCTGTTTTATGCCGTAATTGTTTCTTTAATTTCATTTTAGCAATTACTAAGCATTTTTTATAAGAATGCAAGAGACATATATAGAGTACATAAATAAAATAGAAAATGCAATAACGCATCTGTAATATCGATGAGTGAAGACAATTGTTCCGATACCGGTATTAATTATTATGTTACAGTTTTATACTACGGCATAATTAAAGTTTTTGTTTTTCTTTCGTATGAATAAGCTGTCTGTTCACATTTTGTCGTCTTCGAGCCTTCCTTGACTTCTTATAGTAATTGCTCCTGACACTATCTTATCTCTCCTATTTACTTCGCTCTCTCTCTCTCACACTCAGTTCATTGTTGTAGATGCCCCAACAATTTAGATATGGAAAGGGGTTTGTTTTTTGTTTTGTACGTACGTAAATATTATGTTTATGTAACTAAATTTGTTTGTAGGTTTTATTTTTACGTAATAGAAAAAGAAAAAATACAATTACGAATTCAAATACACAGTATACAACACTTATTCTAATACAATTAGCTTCTTCTCTTATAAAATTTCTTTTTTATTTTCTCTTCAATCTTTTCGGGCCATACTTTAGACTAGGAATCTTTGCGTGTGAGATTATCTCATACTGGTCATTTTTTAAAGTTTTATTACACTTTATCACTGATTGCTAATTAACACTATATGTGAAAAAATCTTGAGTTTAGTTTTATTTATCTCCTATTTCAGATTAGAAACTTGACGCTTATACATATACGTAACTCTTAAGGTATAGGAGATAAATCTTTAATTTAGCCCCTTCAGGACTATAAGAATTGAGAAATATTTTGTGAGTTATTTTTGCTAAGCTGACATGTAAATTCCAAAAATCATCATCGTAAGTTGAACATTTAAACGGTTATCTACTTATGATCTGGGACAAATATGTCCCCATGGTACATAAGGGTATTTTTTTTCAAGAAATAACAAAGCAGTTCCACCTATAATAATTTTCTAAAAGTTTTTTTTATTCTTTTGCATAAGGTTAATAATTCTATCAATTATCATGTAATGTTTATGTACTTCATAAATACGTAAAGTACTTATTAGAAGTTACACAAAACCAGAGACGGATTACAAAATTGTTAGAAAGCAATTTATATTTACACTAATTTATATTCAGGCTCATTTAGGTAGTTCCTGTATCTATATCTTTAACATTCAACACACGAAACTTGAAGGATTTTAATGATTCAGTACAATTTTAGAACATTTTAGAGAAATGGGACAAATGTTCCTTGGCTGTGCAGGGAATTAAGTTACCTACTTATAAAAATATCTATTCAGTTCAGAATTAGTCCTTCACTTTTGAGTTCTCACAGTATACACCTCAGATTAGAAAGTTTTCACTGAAACATATTCAGACTAATTGTCTTTCGTATTCATTTTGATTTATCCTTATATTTGCTTAATTTCTGATCTGTATGATCGTATTATTTACGATCCTTTGGTTTCTTTTTTCTTTTTTATTTCCTTGAAGCTCTTTTCACTGCTATTTTATTTTCTTCGTCTGTAATTTTGTACACATCTTTTCACATTTTCTATCAGGACCATAGTTAAAATTTGGCTATTTTATAATTTCCTGATATAAGTTTTTCTTGTTTACTTTTTTTTTTTTTTTTTTTTTTTTTGATAAAGACTGTTTTTCGTGAACGATAATATGCTCTAATGTTTGTATTTCTGATCCACACGACCAATTTACATCTTTTATTAAAGTTAATGTAGCTAATTCACCATTAAATGGTAGATACGTAGTTAAAAATTGTAGTTGTTCATAATCAAGTTCGAAATCTTTTAAGTTAATCCTTTTCTCTATGTTTGGTAAATATTTGAATACTCTTGTTCCTTTTATTGATATTCATCTTACTTGCCAGATTGTTTATGTCTTTTTTTCTGTTTACAAATTTCTCAATCAATTGCAGTTTCACTTCCTTTCTTCCCTTATTTGCATCAATTCTGTCACAATAATATTTTAACACGATTAGTGTTATGTTAGCCAGTCTAATTGTTATATTAACAAATCTCAGGATATTTTTATAATTTTATTAATTTAAAAAAAAGAATTATGATGTTTACATGGGAAAAACACATTGTAAATGATCTATTCATTAAGAGGATATAAGAAGTGCCGTTTTAAACAGCTAGCTGCGTTGGGAATAAACCTAAAATCTTTGTTTTAGGATAATTTTATTTTTGGACAATAATTTCTTCTAATTCGAAGGTATTCTTGGCTTTACTCATGCCATTTCAACTTGTCGTGGGGAACACCATCTTCTCCATAGGTCTCGTTTCCTCTTATTATCCTTATTTTTCCACCATCTTATTCCTATTTTACCAGACCTTTTATCATCATTAACTAGCACTTATCAGCAATTTCATTTATCCTACAAAGCATAATTGTTGAACGTGAAATTAAAGATGATTTCTGTTTTTATTGTATATCGTTCTTAAGGTACGAACGCATCACATTAAGTTACGTCTTTTCTTTCTTTCAGATACTATGGTACACATTTCTCGCTTTTATCACTACAGCCGCAGTAGTGATGTGGTTTACTTGGAAAGACTTAGAAGACAACGCGATTTCTGCATATCATCAACTGATGAAAAGTTCCACCTTTGAAACACTTAAAAAGTAGAAAGTGAAGAACATTATTGTGCACCAATTTGTGTTCATCTATTGTACTTTAATTGTACTGCCTTCTTATAAATTTATTGTTTCTCTTTCAGATGAAAGAATGTAGGGATTTCAATGTGATTTCAATGTTTACACATTTGCTTTGTAGATATAAGTAAAATCATTATCCCTAAAGACTCAACTCATATTGTGAAGAGAAACATTACAAATTTTTGGTATTAATAAACTGTTTATTTTTATTGTAAAGAGCTTTAACATTAGTAAATACTTTCCTAATGTTACTAAATACTTTACTTTAACTTTTCTAACTTCATTTTAAAATTCCATAGTGCTACATGCGTTTGCTAAGTCAATTCTTATACAATGCCAAAACTTTTAACCTCAATTTCTTTAACTCTATGTAATAAATAAATTTATGGTTTCCTAGGAATATATTTGTAACTATTTTCAATCAGTTATATTGTGACTTTTATCCAAGGACACATATATTTCCTACTGTCTGCACACATTAGTAATATTATGTCAATGAGAATAGTAATATTCAATCCAATTAATTAATATAAAATTATATAAGTGGTCACAAATAAAAGCTATAGTTCGCAAGGAGTGTTATGAGATGAGTGCATTCAACAGTTAATAATCTCACTAAATTCTCATCTTTCAAATTTGAATCAGGCACAGATATAACTTATTTGTACCGCTGACACACATAACAATATAAGGAAAAGAAATAAATCTTCATATAAGTTATGATTTTGAATGTCTACACCAATTATATCAATGTATCGTTACAAATTTACAGTAACATTTGAAGCTTACGATTACTAAATCACTTCAGAAGATAGCTATGTTCTGCAATGCAAAATACAAGTAAACAAGTATTCACTGGGAAACGAATTTAACTTGGAAACGTAAGAAACATATTAATGAGTAAATATACATCTCGTATACTTTCTCAATACATCTATATTGATACATACGTATGTGGAAATTATCCAGATTTATCTCCTACAAAATAATTCCACACAATACATCATCTCGAACGCGTCTTTCACAGCTGGAACGCATCCTGGATATCTCGTAGCCTGGATATCTCGTAGCGAATGTGTTATCTCTTCTATGGATTCGAAACGGCGATCTTTCAGGGTGGATTTAAACTTGAGAAACAGAAAGAAGTCTGCAAATGCCAAATCAGCCAAGTAGCGTGATTGGGACACAACAGTCGTATTGTTCTTTGGCGCTAACTCCCTAATGAGGAGCGTTGAATGGCGTTAAGGAGGATCCTTATGATATGGGATCCATGTTCTATTCTCCCAAGCTTCCAGTTTCCTCTTTCTCACAAACTCCCTCAAACGTCTTATCAATTCTAAATACAGTAAAACCTGTCTTCAACGGACCCTTTATTAAACGGAAAACTGTCTTAAACGGAAATATTTCACGGTCCCATGAAGTTTGGAGAACAAAACGTGTAAGACTCCCTTCATTAAGCGGAAACTGTGTTACGCGGACAACGGAAAGAAAAATAAAAAATTAACGGAAAATTCTGAGTTCCGGACTACAGCGTTTAGATGTTTAGACATTCTGTGAGACATATACATTACACTGTCTGCGATAAAATGTTCGTTCTTTTGTTAAATATTTCTGGACAGTGTTGACTTTCCCCAACCACTACTCATATTCACCCCCACAAATTGTCCTTAATCCCCGCAACTTAATCAAGAATCATACAGAATGTCGGAAAGAAGAAAACGAGATAGAGAAAGAAGAGGAATACGATACCGAGTTCCAAGAAGAGTGTAGAATAAATACAACAAGATTCTCTCAGAAGTTTAAAGGAACTGCAAAAATTTGCCTTACGAAAAAATGATTCTGATTCATTTAGTATAATTTCTCAGGCTAAAGTGTATGCGGAAAGTCAAGCAGCCAAGCAGCAATGTACACAGAAAACCCTGCTTGGCTATTAGAAAAATAAAGAAAACGTGTGCATAGCATATTTTGTATTCATTTTTTTTATGTGTGTGTGTGTGTGTGTATTTATTCGTAGAATAAAGAAGTACTGTAATCGAACAATGTACGTACAGCAATATATTTCCTCAGTATGCCCCTTTATAAGCATGTATTTAAAAAAAAAAGAAAGGAAAGGTCTACCTCCACTAAGCGGAAACCTGACTTTAACGGAAATTTTTGCAAGTCCCTCTCGATTCCGCTAAAGACAGGTTTCACTGTAATACTCTTGGTTGATGGCTTGACCACGTGGAATGTATTTATAGTAGACAAACCACAAGAATCAAAGACAGCAAGCGTCATTGTGAGTGACTTTTACGAGCTTTTGTGGATCTTGGCGAAGATTTTCCCACCCATTCAGATGACTATTTATTGTTTCAACATTATAGCCATAAGTCTAAGCTTCGTCACCTGTTATTTTTTTCAAGAAGCTATCGTCTTTGTTTACACAATTCAAAAGATTTCAGATTTCCGCATGCGTTTTTTAGCACCTGGAGAACGAATTTTGCAGTAATACGATGTCTGTACAGTTGTTTCGACTAAAATCACACGATAGCACAATTTACTGATTTCTACTTCTTCACCTATCTTGAGGACGATCAAACAACGAGTTTACTGTACGACCTCGCGCACTTTCTGAACGTGAGCATCATCACATGATATTGATGGGCGCTCAGGTTTCACTTCTTAATGGATGTTCGCCTGCTTTGAAACGCTAAAATCACTTCTAACATTGGGTTCGGATCATACATTCTTCCCTGTATACTTCCTATAATATATTTAAAGTTTCTGTAAATGTGTTGCTCAATTTGAAATAAAATTTGATACACACAATGCTCTTCCAAAATCGTCATTTCTATAAGACCACAAAATGGTCACAACTGCGAAACACTAATTCAATAAAAAATCTTAAATTTTATTACACAAATTACGCAGCTAGCCTAGGATTCTGAAATAAGGATATTTAGAGAGAGCACAAATTAGTTCCTAAATAATTCTCTGAAGTAATTATAATAAGTCCCATAGCTGATCTTAAGCAGTGATTTTATGCGCATTTTCTTTTTAAATGGAGTCTTTTCCAGTGACCATTAACACTTCAGTTTATAAATATACTAATTTGTGGAAGACAAATGAGAAATACTTTCGATATTTGTTACCGTATGCGTATGAATGAAACTCTTCATAAGTTTTTTTAAAGTGAAAATTGAATAGGTTTCAAGCATGGCTGAAGTAAGCGACTTTATTACTGCTTTATTGCTTAAGGAAGAAAATAGCTTTGTGACAAGACAGAAAGCCACAAATCTTGATATCGAGCAAAGATGCTGTATAATTAAAGAATATTAAAGTTTATTAAATGCAAACATTTAAAGAATAGCATATAGATTCTCTGAGTAATTTGTAAGTAATGTTTATATGGCGTCAGTACTATATGAAGGTTGATTGGAAACGAGCAGTATAGGTTATGAATCACATGATGTAATAATTGAAATACAGTTTTAGAAGGAATACGTGACTCCATGAGTGTTCGTGCAAGATGAATAAAGTATTGCTAGCACATAACTGAATAAATCATATTTATGTCTGACTCCTAGAAAAATGCGGAAAAAAAAAGAAATAAGAACGTTGTAATGTATTAGCGAAATTCTTTAGAAAGATTATTGCAATATTGTGAAAGACAGATATGAAAATATTTCTACTTTATTCAGATAGTTTTCTACTATCTAGCAATGGAGAGGGTAATCAGTCAGTGGCAAGAAATGAATTCACCCCAAAGTTCAAGGAAATATTTTAGATTAACCTTTATTAAAAAAGAAAATTCTATTTTTAACCGATTTAAGAAAAAGGAGGTTCTTAATTCAACCCATTTGTGGATATGTTCACGTACCACTTGAAGTTAGATGCATGTAGAAATATTCACGTATTACTTCAACATAGATGCACGTAGATATGTTCATATATCACTTCGACACGGATGCACCTATTTTGATGATTCTTTTTTTGTTTGGAAAAAGGGAACTGTCAAAATGTCTCTTTATTATATTTGCTTATGTGATTACAAGCCTGGTTTAAAGTCTTTACATAAATTCTAATGATTTTGCAGTAAATATCTCAAAATGATGTGATTAAATTTTATCGTAACTTTTTGTAATTGACACTAAAATATTATTACATGATTTCAGTAATATGTTGCAAAAATACTTTTATTTATCATTCATAGCAAGGTATATAGTGAAGTAATATATGTGTGTAAAGTGGTTTCAGGTAAATTTAATCAAGATTCGATTATAGTCTTTGCTGTTAGACCATGAAATATTTCATTGGTTGACGTGTGAAATACCATAATTATGTGTATGATCACTCATAGCTTCGATGTAGGTATATCAATTTTGTTGATTTGAGGTCGGTTATTTTATTTTTAATTTTTACTATTTGATTACACACTGTAGTCTGGGTTACGCAAAGATGAACATATTGTTTCCTTTTGGGTTTAAGAATGACCTCTATTGATTGTGATGAAATCGGGTAAGAATAACATGAAAAAAATCTCAAACTAATTTTATTCGCTCTTTTCTACTCTACATGCCATTATTTGTTAGTACTCTATAAGTTAGTCATTTGTATAATCTGGGCATTGTTAATACAATCAAAGATATCTAACTTAGGTAGGTTTCTTGGAATATATGTATTATGAATGCATCAATATTAGTAAACGGAACTTCTCAGAACACATTTACAACAGCAGAATATTTGAAAGAAATGAACCCAATCGTTTGTCAGATTTCTATGAACCGCAATATACGAGTTCTAACATCATATTACCGCAATATACGAGTCATAAACAAACTATCTTATGCTCTATAATTGCAATTTTTCTTCTGAAACTATACAACTGAGCAGAATATACTTAACATTTTGGTGCCTGGGCTGTTATGAAAATTCCCTCACTCCCAAAATCAATAAATACCGGTTTAGAAAATTTGAGACAGTGGCTGATTATTACACAAATTGATGAGATTATGCATAATAATACAAATTTGTCACAATAACGGAACTCATGAAGTTCTCTTGCTATAGGCTGGGTTGATAAGCATTAAAAACTGTGGGTAATTCAGAAAGTTTAAAACAAATTGAAATGTTTTGAAAGTACGATAAGAAAAAAACACGATGTCAACAGTGGAAAAGATAAATAATGATTAGAAATTCATAATTAAAATGTTAATTATTTCTTTCTAGCCAAACATGTTTTTGTTACTTGGATATATACAAATGTTAAAATCCTGTTTCCCGTAGATATATATATATATATATATATATATATATATATATATATATATATATATATATATATATATATATATATATATATATATATATATATATATATATATATATATGTTCAAATGAAAACTTCAGAAGTCTCAAAAACTTCAGAAGTAAGTTAAAATATGAATAAAAATTTTATAATGCCGATAAGGAAGTCTTACACTCGCATATTACTTCACTATATACCTTGCTATGAATGATAAATAAAACTGTTTTTGCAACATGTTACTGAAATCTTGTAATAATATTTTAGTGCCGATTACAAGAAGTTACGATAAAATTTAATCACATCATTTAGATATATTTGCTGCAAAATCATTAGAATTTATGTAACGACGTTAAACCAGGCTTGTAGTCACATAAACAAATATAATAAAGATACGTTTTGAGAGTTTTCTTTAAGTGTCAGTCTACAGATAATTCTTTACTTGATTGATTTGATTTGACTTTCAGTTGAGCGTCCCTTTTCAAAAACGAGGCTATATGAGAAGTAGATCTACAGCTTAATGTGGGAACCGAACCACATGAGCTCCTTCCAGGAATCAAACCCGGGCCTTCCACACCAAAGGAATTCTTTACTACTTACAACAAATTGACACTAATGATGCTATTATGACTTCCCACTACATGAAGATTGCTAAATGTATTTTCTTCTATATTTTATTCCTATTATTCCCGTGAAAATGTGTCTTCATAATATTCCTAGATATTTGCATTTGTTCCTGTAATGTCGCGAATTTCTTCACACAGCATTCAGTTCCATGAACTACCCTTTTTATTCTGTTTTTAACTAAATTTTGTTCATAGCCTTCTCTTTTTCCTTTCATGCAATCATGAGACAAGTACAGGGAGTAATTAAAAGAAAAGTACTTCCACATTCATTTTTTATTTCTGGAGAGATAGAGTTGTTATTATTAGTATTATTATGAGCTTAACGTCCTACGATTATGTTCTGAGGCTAAGGGAGACGGTGATGATGATGAATGAAGTGGTGGAAGGAAGAAAGTGGGAAGAAATGAGACAACCCTAAGAAAAACCATGCACACGGTGTTTATTTACCACAAAGTACACTTGACGGGAGCTGGAATCGAATCTGAAACTCCATGCACCAGAGGTGAGCACTCTACCACTGAGCCCCCGAAGAAGGAGTTA
Organism: Thermobia domestica; assembly: GCF_964235325.1. Taxonomy (NCBI): domain Eukaryota; kingdom Metazoa; phylum Arthropoda; class Insecta; order Zygentoma; family Lepismatidae; genus Thermobia; species Thermobia domestica. The sequence goes on from NC_137463.1 coordinate 221,478,777, forward strand.
TTATATGAGCTTAGTGAATACCAACATGATGATCTTAGCGGGTATTTAAAGTTCTAGGATCCAGTAAGAACAATCAAACAAATAAACAAAATTGATTGAATCAAAATAATTTTGAAGTACTATACACAAACAAAAAGTACACTGCTAATAAGGACTTTCGCCAGTGCTTCATCAGACGAGGAGCGAAAAGAGATATGCAAGATCATCGCAAAACTTATGCTACTAACATCGTGTTCTAAATGCAGAAAATCAATGCGATACCGATAATCGTGACCTGAAACGCAAATTATCTTGTCTTGGCGCAAAGTGATTTGTAATGGTTCCTCTAATGTTCTTCAGCTAGACTCTTTCCTTTCATGTTTCTTCAGAAAGGCACCTGTCAATATTGGGAGAATATCTATGATAATGATGATAACGGTCATGATAACGAATACAACAATAATCTATATTTCTGCTGATAACTTGGGAAATGGTATTTTAAAAAATCATAACAAATTAAACTAGTAACTGGTAAAGAGTATTCACACAATTGTTTAGTTATTTTGGAGTTTAGTGTCTCTTTTCAGCAGGAAGGTTAAATGTGACATCGATCTAGAACTTGTTGGATTCGAACTATATTAGCTGATATGTTTAGCTACACGCTTGGGAGCATACCTACCTTAGTCACTGTTGCAAGTAGAAGCAGTTTCTAATTAAGATTTGACTATATGTTAAATTATATTATATATTAAACTATATGTTAAATTACAACTATACATGTAGTACCTACCGGTTGTAAAGAAGAGTTCCGCTTCAGATGATATGTGAAAATATAAATACAAAATATATTTTTATCCTAAAGGTTAAAGTTAAACTATACCTTATAGCGTAAAAAAAAAAAAAAAAGTTTCCAATCAGGGCTGTAACTTGGGGAGGGCAGTTGGGCAACTTCCCCCCTCCCCCAGAGAAGCTCCTCGCTTTTGGAGGGATGACCATTTTAAGACAAAATTTTCTTACTCCATATATGATACGGACATGAAATTATAAATGAAGCATCAAACAGATTCACGACATTACATAAACAAAACAGCACACAAAAAGTAAATAAAACAAAAATGAGTCGTGGTCTCATTTCAGTAAAAATATGTCTACTATTAGGGGCCCTAGAAATAATATTTATTCGTATTGCTTTGGATTTGTCAATATTGTCCTCTTAATTTGTCATGTATGGAATGGGCCCAGGGACGTAACTAACGGCCCAGCAGACCTTGCCATGCAGAAGGGCCCACAGGCTCCGGGAGGGGGCAATAAAGAGTAAGAGAAAGAGGGTCACAAGAATCAGGAAAACAACTTTTCTACGGGGCCCAAATTAATGCTTGCCCCCCCCCCCCCCCAGGTGAAAATCTAAGTTACGGCGCTGTTTCCAATCTGTTAAAACTGATTTAAAGGACTCTATTTAATATTGGATAATTGAGTGTATGTGGCGGATTTGTTTTGTCATTTTGATATGAAATTTTTGAGGTGCTGCCATCTGTGAGAATCAATGTTAATTATGTAAATACGTATGCTTGCGTTTTGTTCGTAGTTTAAGGGAAATTTCCCTGATCTAGGGAAATTTTGTAGGGAAATTTCGCAAAACAGGAAAAAGTTATTCTTTCTATAAAACCATGGAAATCCAGAGAAATTCTTGCGCTGACCGATTGACAAACATAAATGCTTAAATCTATCTTTGTTCTTCAGAAATAAATCAATACAATAGCATTAGTATATATGTGTATGTTCAAAGTAGCATAATTTGTACTCATTGTTGACTGAGTGTGTTTTTTGGGCTGTTTTTTTTATTTTTTTAGTTTTTTTTAGTTTTAGTTTTAGTTTTACGTCCAACGGCTATGCCGGCTAAAGTAGGCGGTGATGATAAGAAATGAATGAAATGGTGGAATGAAGAAAGTGGAAGAAAACGGGAGAACCCGAGGAAACCACACGCACACAGTGTTTATCCATCACAAAGTTCACTTTGCGGAGCAGGGTTTGAACCTAGCACCCCATGCACCAGAGGTGAACGCTCTACCACTGAGCCACCAAAGCCCCATTTGTATTTTTTGTAAAAAAAAAAAAAAAAAGTGGAAAAAATAGAGACAAAAAACAAATGAACAAAACAGATGTGGTTGGTTGGCGCTTTCTTGAATATAGCTAAATTAATCTTATCACAATTTCTGTCATAGGAATTGGACTCTTAACAAACTAGGGAAATTTTGATAAGAAAAGGGAAAATTTTGTGTCAGTCGAGGGAAGTTTTCTTAAGCAAACCTACGAACACTGTGCTTGCGTATTCCAAATGAATGAAGGAAGTTGTCAAAATTTGTGCGTCTCGTTTCTAATGTTGCAAGAAATGTAAGTTTGTAACGTGTGAATTAAGGTTTGTATTTAAAGGCAACTGAATAATTATCATCTGAACGTTTACAGTAACATTTCTAGTTTATGTTTTTATTTTTAATATTTGTTTGTAGTGTTTGGTTCTTTTTGATGTAGTTTGACTTTTCATTTACAGATCCTTATTCACAATCAGATACTTTTGCATTGTCTATTGGAATTAGGGCATAGTTTTCAATGTTCATTAATATGAATAACTGTTTTGGTGTTTTAACCTTAAAATTATTAAATGCATTAACTTCATTTAATTCAAGTAAATTCATGCAACGTTGCTTAACTGATGAACCACGGAGATATACAAATTAATATTGCATTTCGAAATTTATGTAATGTACAAAATTCACAACTTTCTTGTTATTATTCAAAATTTATTTTCTTGCTGCTTAAATATATAATAAATTTGTTATGTTTACGAAATGCATGTATAATTCTATTGTCAGTTTGACTCCCATAGTCATAAATGTGAGTAAAATACTTACATTAACCATTACGAGTGTTCTTTAGTGTCTTATGCACTAAATGATGAACAAAATTATGTTACAACCTGGGCTACGAAACTCTTTTTGATCTCACCCTTTTTTTATATGGAAAGAAATATTCTACTCTGAAGGGCTCTGGAGATAACAACTTCGAGATCTATAACTGCAAAGGCCTATTCATTTCCGATTTCCTAACTATTGTCATCTTCATTTTCTCTTTCTTTCACAATGGCCCTTTCCAAACCTATGTATTACAACTCTGTTTCTCGAAGCTATTCAAAGTTACTTAAAATAAATAGCAGTATTTGGAAGACAGAACAACTCTTTTGTTATTTATGTCAAAAATCAGCAGATACTAAAGTTGACATGTGTACACACTCATATTTGCATTAGAACCTAAAGAATAGAATTACGTAAGTTGCGTATACCCATTAGAGGTACCAAATTTAGAATATTAATCTTTGAAGAGAATAGTGTAAAACATATTTGCAAGTCTGATTTTTAGTGATGGCAGATGAAGTCATATCTACTTCAGTAAAGGAGATCATTTGACTTATGGTTAATATTCACTGAGAAAAGTATAAATCAAATCAAGAGAGAATATCTTATAAAATCCTATTAATGGTATTTCCTTATGAAAGCTTATGTGATAGGAGGGAATTAATTGATCATATGTTTTTGTACAAAATAGTTAAGAGTTTAAAATGATAGCCAGGAACTTTTACATTTATTAAATTTTAATATCAGGAAGCACAGCCAACACGCACGATTACCTTTTCACTTCTAAGTCTAATACTCCGGTACATCAAAACTCACCAATTATAAGGGTAACTAGAAAATACAACATATTAGTGAGAAATTGTGAGGTAGACTTTGCGATGAATTTGGAATACTATATAACTAAACTAAAAAAAATACATTAACAAGTTTTGTAATTAATGATGAACTACTGAATTGCAATACGATTTGGACCATATAAATTTATAATTTACACTATAAATATTAAAATGTGAAGTGCTAGTTAAGAATAACTATGGTTTGCACTTTATTCTTGTATTTATGTGTTATACACTTATAACGAAACGATGTACTTATTTTTTCTTATGTTGTGCAGCGTCATGAATGTATATATGATTTTGTTCATTGTTCAATATATGTTTGTTTTTTCCTTCTTCTTTATTTGAGGGGGTTAGTGCAACAGTGGTCTAATCCCAAAAAATACGAAAATGAGATTACGATGTCATCTGTTGTCGTTTGAAGTGAACTATCAATCCACCAGGAAGATAGACCATATTCACCTCATAACCTTATTTTATAAAGTACAACCTTCTTCCCTGAAACGTGTTCTCTGTAAAGCTGGTCCAACCCCAGTCAGCCTCTCACAGGCTAGCTTTAGCATCGCAAGTAACAACAACAAAAATGGCGAATGCGATTGTGAATACTTCTGTGATAGCGAAACAGACAAAAATAAATTGAAAACGATGGTAAATTGTGGAAGTAAAGGAACTAGAAGTGTTGATAAATGGACGAGAAATATTAGGAAGAAAGACAGAAATACAGGAAAAGAATACATAGACAAGAAGTGGAAAAAAGTGGAAGAACGCAAGGAAGATCCACGATGTAGTTGCGAAGGAAAGTGCTATGACTCATTTGCTGCAGCACAACGTGAAGTAGTGTTTAAAAGTTTTGGAAGCTCGGTGATCTTGCATTGCAAAACAAATTTAATGCATTTATTAGCAAGTGCGTTAAAGTATCCGATGTGAAAAGAAGAAATGGTGCCAAGAAAGTCACTCATTAATAAAAAAGACAAAAAAAAAAAAAAAGTTTGCAAAAATATGTGTATATGCCTGCTGAGTGTGTAGCACTGATAAGAAATACAAAGACAGGTACAAAAAAGTTCATTATAACTGAAATGTAACAAGCTGATTTTGTCAGTATTCAGCCTTTAACGCAAAAGATAACTAATCGCAAAGTCATCACAGACAATAAACCTGTTGCTTTCAGTCGCATTTTAGTTTTACAGATTTCATGCGAACAACTATAGGAGTATGCCATTAAATATAATTAGTTCGACATAGAACAACCCCATTTTGTCTGTCTGACTGAAAGGAAGAAGAGAAAGTCAAAATATACATTTGAGTTGCAAAACATTATTCTTGAACTCAAATATAACAAACAACTACCTTGAAATACAAAGAAAATTAAGAATTTATTAGAATAATGTTACTAAAATATGTTCCTCCTGTACACCATTCTTTTAGTCAAAGGTAGCTGTGTATGATTTTTCATATTCATAATTTACTATTGTTAGGCCTGTTGTTGAATAATTTCTGGATTTTTTGTTTTACTCTTAAAAATTAATTCAAGTGGAGCAAATAGAGAGTGTTTAAACAGCTGTTAACAAAATAACTGGAAATCAACATCGAAAAACCTAGAATCAACTATGTAAGTCTATGTAAAATATTCAATTTAACGGACTGAGATAATAGAATAAAAACCAATTTTACATGTTTATTTATTTATTTATCATTATTACCTATTACAGAGCTATTGTTCCTTTTACAATAGGTATTACAGGTACGTTTACACTATACTGTTATCCTAAGAAAGAAAATTTAATCTATCTCAAAGCAAAAAGAAAAAGAAATGAGGGGGTCAGCGCAACAGTGATCTAATCCACATTTTTTGAAAATGGAGAAAAATCAAGTTAAAGTTAAGCACGTGTGGTTTTTTGAACAATATACCAAAAGTAAACACAAGTGGTTGAGTGTGTCATTTGACATATGGAGAAACTTGACAACAAAGTTAGATTTGATAGGATAAAGCTTTGAGAGAGATATTTTAGTGGCAATGAGAGCATAAAACACACGAATGTTGGATAAACCACTGTTGCGCTGGCATGTAGAATATAAAAAAATGAGAGGAAAAATATTACAGCTGAAAAGACCAATGTTACACTATAAATGTGGAACATATACCAAAACGTTGCTGTCAGATAATAGCACTATTTTAGTTTTGTACTTCTTTTTACTTAATTTTTTCTTTTATTATCTTTTTTATTTTGAAGGTAAAAGTACCGGTACACAACCATTATACATACTCTACAATATCAAAAAGCTCATCATTCACATCATATTCTCCCCCTTTTCCCTTAACAGAAATAATCATTTTGAAAAGAAGGTACATATTTTAGTAACATTACTCTAATAAATTCTTAAGTTTAACTTTCTTTGGACTTTGCATTATTTTTCTTCTTCTTTTTTTTTCTATTTAGCCTATAGGTACAGGTACGCAACCATTAGATATAATCTACAATATCAAAAATTTCATCATTTCATCCTGTTCTCTCTTACCCTCCTCGGTTATGACAATCAAATCATTATAATTATAAATTACAAGATATAGACTAGGAGTGGCATTCTCAAAATATTTTATAAGGAAGTGATTGCATCTTTAAATAGAAAACAATTAGGATTAAATCGCATAGGACAATGTATCAGAGACACTAAGAATTGGGAAATTGTTTTGAGAAAAAATATTGTAAAAGTTTCAAGGAAATTTACAATTTAATACACTTTCTCAGCGAAATAATGATCATTTCAAATACAGAAGATGCTTTAAATGTTTTTAGTTAATCTAAGCAGTAACGGAATGTATCTTACTGAAGAATATTTTAACTCTGAAAAGTGCATAACCCTTTTACATGCATGGAATCATTTTTTATTTTTAAGAAAAAAAAAACATACTATGTGGAATAAGAGAAAATAGGCCATGAGAAATAAAATGATTTATCCAAAGGAACATTTGATTTCATTTATTGGGTTTCTTCAATCTTATTGTCCACATAATAATACAAAAGTATGGAATGAAACATAATAAATTACATCCTGTTAGTCAAGAAATTACGAACAATAAGAATACAAGTGAATAAAAAATGTGTGAACTTATATATATATAGTAGTGGAATATACACAATTTCATTTACATAAGTTTTTCAAATCTCTTATCATGTACTCCTCTACACTATAATAGGTACGTACAGTTAACAAAATATTTTGAATTACTTTATTATATTTTGTATTATCAGTTAATCTTTTTGCCTCTGATGGAAGATGATCATAGTAAACATATTAGTCCCTTGCATTTCAGTAACGTCCATGTGGATGTCATAAAATACTCCGTTACTAGTGACATCCATGGGGATGTCATGGAAACATATTCTTTATTAAGGGTCGTACTAATTCTGGAGATGATGAAATTTTTTAGTGGAGGAAAGGTACTAGTTAGTTCTACTGTTTTCCTTAGGTGACAAAATTTTACTGACAGAAAAGACAAACAAAAAGTTTTGTCTCGGTAAATGGCAGGTCTAAAGAAGCCATGTGTTAGTTTTGACGGAAAAAACAATTGGTAACGCATGTGTTCAATTACGAAACACACATCTATTTGTTAACCTAAAGGAGTAAAAAATCCCTTCAGAACAACGAAATTTCCCTTCTTCAGTCCAAATGTCCCACAATGCAAAATTTTTTTTTTATCAGTAATGTGAATGCTTTCACTATGCCCTATATAACGGTCTAGACCAGGGCGCAAAATTTCCGGTTGCCAGGTCGCCATTGGCGAGTAGAAATTTAGAGTTGGCGGCCAGTGTTTAGTAGGAATGGTTTCTGCTTAAACTCATAGGGCCACTCAGTTTCTGTTTCGTACGAAAATAATTGTCACTGGGTGAGAAATAACACATAATACGAAGTCTTCTCCTGATTATCCCGAATCTAATTGTTTTTGAAATTTTAAGCCTTGATATAATCTCTTTCTTTGTTATACCAAGGTCGTGGCGGGGGCGGAAGAAGGCCTCTCATAATTTGTACATGAGAGACACTGGCGGCCATCGTTTTTGGATTGGCGAGTGCGTGTGGTTGTGAAATTTTGTGTCTTGGTCTAGACAGTCTCTTAACGGTAAATTGAAACCTGGTAGGCATATTACAGCATACACATAGGAAACTGACACCTGGAACGCAAGGATTACTTTCTCTTATTGTTTCTTAAATATAATATTGTGATCTAAAAGTCGCACATATACAGTTAAAATAGTCTCCTCACATCTTCTATGATAATGTGTACAACTAATTGCTCAACTTCTACAACTGTCCATTCAATGTTAGTGTTTTGTTGCTATTTTTCAATTTCCTAGCCCTATTTTAAAGTGCAATTTAGAATGTAATTGTTATTTATACAAATAATTATACAAAAGCATTGACAACATAATGAATGCTTACTATAAAATACATTATCTCAACGTTCCCGGATTCTATCCATGCTCAATATGAGTTTCAGTTATCCTTCCAAAACTTTCAATCTTTTTGGCATAAATTTCTTTAAGGCTCTCAAGCTTATAAAGCACACGTTAGATAAGTTTTGAGTTAGGTTAGTTTAGTTTAGATTGCATTAAATTAGGTTCTGTTTGATTTAACATGATGTAAGTAATCGTGACGGAGCTTAACGAATTAAATTTCCATTTTCAATAAAGTAGTAATGGAAAGACGAATCACTTTTTTTATTGTAGATAATCACAATTTTCAATTGCTATTTTTGGATTGGTTTAATAGTCAGTTACGCACCCATGCGAGGAAACCAGTAGGTCTAAATGTCTCTCCTCCCCCGATACTTCGTAACCGACATACTTTGTACATTATCTTAATAAAACTATACTTGTATAGCAGATAAATTATTCATTTACCGTAAAGATTTTATCTTACATTTCATCTTTACTCTTCCTGAAAAAGCAATTGAATTCTATCATTTTTTTATGAGAATATACCCTAGTAGGAGAGACAAATTGCAATCCGCTTGCTGTAAGCTTGCATTGGAAGTCAGCAAGCTTACATCCGACTAGATTGGAAAGGAGCAAGCATACCACAAGCTGGATTATAGTAACGAATTTGTACAAATGGGGGCAATCTTGCATTCAGTGTTCTATTCAAGCTTGACGCAAGCGTTTTACACTGGCTGCAAGTCAATAACCAATGAACGACCAGTGATGCAATGACGTTCTGCAAAGGATCTAAAGTATCGCTTGCAAGTACAACAAAAGGCAGATTGTATGAAAGCACACATTGCAAGGACAAGCGTAAAAAGCCAAAAGCCAAGCACGCGCTAACTGGCCGAAAGCTTTCTTGTTACTTGTGTAGATGGCAATACTTAAGAGTCTTCATCCCGGCGAAATTAAAATACCGCTAATTTTACAGTAATTATGTGATATCTTCAAATAGATAAAAGATAATCGAAATGTGGAACAAGAGCGCCCTAGACAATATTATTTTACATGAGAAACCGTTATCACGACTCACTTATCTGCTTTCGATTTCGAGCCATTTTGAAAATCGGCATTTATTTTCGCGTTTCTAAACAGCTGAAAACAGAAAGCCACTAGGTGACTTGTGATAACGGTACCTCACGCAAAATAATATTGTCTAGGACGCTCTTGTTCCATATTTCAATTATCTTTTATCTATTTGAAGATATCACATAATTATTGTAAAATTAGCGGTATTTTAATTTCGCTGGGATGAAGACTCTTAACAGTAACTTCTAATCTTTTCGGGTGTGTACAGTAACACCAGTTCAATGCTATATAGACGTAGTGTTTTTTATTATTGGACTCTCCAAAACTTTAGATTGCACCCAACAAAAAGTTTCTGACTCGCGTCTATTAAGAGTAAATTATAACCTAAAGAGATTTACATAATCAGTTAAATCATAAAAATATACTTGACGAGGCGAAAAAGTATTTTTAACTCAGTTTAATATATCTATAGTGTAGATGATCAAGTAGTTTAGTTCTACCTTTCTATCAATATTAACAGTATCGTACGTCCACAGTAGCATTCCCTATTAACCAATACTGTAATCATAAGAAAGGCATTTGATACTTACTAAGCTTATTTTGCTCTTCATCTGGATGTAACTGATGAGATAAATATGCATTTATTTCGAAGACAATTTGATAAGAAATCTTTTCACTAGTCTTTGTATGTGCGCAAGGAATTTTAATCGAAATATGAATTTCCTGGTATGGATTAGAGAAGAAAGCTAGTGAAGTGAAAAATTTTATATTACAAAAAGTGTGTGAATAACTGTGTTTCTATTTATGTATAATTGGTACCGCCAAAATTCTTAGCTAGTATGTGAGTGATTACCTACAGTGAAAAAGTGATTGGTGATTTTAGTGTTTTCATTGAAAATGGGAATTTGATTCTGTTAAGCTCTCCCGCAATTATTTACGTATATCATGGTAAACCAAACACAACCTAATCTAAGTAATCTAACCTAACCTAACCTAACCTAAACCTACCTAACGTGTGTTTCATAAGCTGGCAGGTCTTAACGGAACTTATGCCAAAAGAACTAAGATAAATACATGGTAGCTCTTAATTATGTGTATGATGTTCGACTGAGTGTAGTATTTGTAATTCTGAACAAAAAGTTTCTATATGGCAATACTATGTAGTCTGAGAATGGGGATAATGGTCACTGGACTTAGGATTGTTAGTATATGCTAGACGGGATATCGGAACGGTTGTCTCTCGAACAGTGTGTGTGTAGATGCGTTTGTATTCTGCAACAAACAACATCTTGAGTGGCTAGCTCAATCTCCCGATTTGCCACCACTGACTTTTTCTTATGAGATGTTTTAAAGATCAAAATGTATCAATATCACACTCAATTTGGTCGAATTATGGGAAGCTATCAGAGAAGAGTTCCACAGGATACCGGTACGGATCTGTCAAACTGCTTGTGACAACATTGCGCTTCGTCTCTAGGCATGTAACGATTTGGATGGTGCATTGGTGGGACCATGCCATGACGAACAGAGATTAAAATTCTTGTAAGGAAAAGTATGAGAGTAATGCGTTTATGTTCAAATTATGTTGCTAGTTTTTTTTTTATTATTTAATCTCAGTCTTTGATACACCACATACATAATTATGGTCCACCCTGTACATGTAAAATTATTTGTGAAGTCAAAGCTCTTCATATAACGTCTGGCAGTTGATTACAACGTAAATGGTTGTCGAAATCGTATCAGAAAATTAATCATGTGATTAGGACTTTCAGGGCACATACAAAGATTAGTGGTTGTTATTCTTTACAAAATGTACTAGATGTTACCTTTGTTAAGGACATCTTTCCACTAATTTTCAAATATATTTAATTGTATTTATCTGGCGGACTATTTTGGTTACAATTCGTGGCTGGTTTTAAAACATGGAACACGAAAATAGACCTTATCTGGACAACATTCAATTCCACATATTTGTTAAGCATTTTTTTAAAACAAGGTTTGGATGTTCTGTAATTGAGTTTGCAGTATACCATCAACTGTTAGAATCCATTTTGGGCTTTTGGTTAAGAAACAATAAACCTTCGTAACGAAAACATTTCGTTTCGCACTTTCATTGAGTTCATTTTTAAGTTTCCATTGAATTGTGTCAATTTTAATATGCTATTTAATCCTTTTTAAAATTTATTTATTTTTCTTTTTTTTTTGTTTTCTCTGTGCTTACTGCATTATATTCTTCTTTAATTGCATCTGATATTTTCTCTGCCATCATCACCCCTGGAGCAGTCGGGTGACCACTTATGAGAGTGGGTATAACCGACATATCTACCACTCGCAATCCTACTATTCCATAAACTTTCAAGTAATTATCCACGACAGCCCCAGGATCAGAAGATGGTCCCATTTTACAGGTTCCGGAATAGTGCCAAAGTGTCATAGAATAATGACGTGCGCAACATTCAAGATAGTCATCCGATAGAAAATCCAAATGCTCACATCCAGGAAACATGTTTGGATTAATTTTTGCTCCGCAGTTTTGCAAAGCATTTGTTTGGCTTAATTGCATGAAGAATTTAATACCCTCAACCAGTATTTTGACGTCTATCTCTTCAGATAAGTAATTGGGTTGTATCAAAGGGCAATCATATGGATTTCTGCTCTTCAGTCTAATATATCCTCTGCTTTTCGGGTGTAGTAGGATGATGATTGCTGAATAACAGTCTTTGTACAGGACTGGTTCGAAAACAGCACAGTAAAAGTCAAAAGTAAGTCCAAATATTCTCTTCCCGAAAGCTCCTCCATCGGTTGAATCACAATACGAAGCTAAAAGATATTCAATGTCTGGCTGGTCAGGATAAGGTGCATATTTGGTTGTTATAAATGCTAGAGTTTCAGCTTCAGTTCTCATCAAGAATGGTCCTTTGTTTTTAAAAATGAAATTTGCGATATTTCGTGGATCAAGAACATCTCTTGGGAGCACAAAACCATGGCATTTATCTATTAAGTAATTAATCCCTTGTACACAAAGATGATCCATTAGATTATCGCCCACATTAAGATCCTGAATAACATCAATTCCCCTTTCTTCAAGATGTTCCCTAGGGCCAATGCCTGAAAGCATAAGTAGCATTGGTGATTGAATGGCCCCAGCACATAATATTACTTCTTTCCTGGCTCTAACAGTACCAATTCGATTATTTCTAACGTATTCCACTCCGTACGCTCTTTTAGTCTCTGTATCAATAAGAATTTTCACTACATACGTATTCATGCAAATGTCCAAGTTTCTTCTGCCTCTAGTGGGACGAAGAAAGGCTTTGGCAGTACTACAACGTAAACAATCACGAGACATTGCAGGTGTTTGAGCGAACCCAATTTGATTGGGACCATTAATATCAACAATGCTGTAGTTCATCTCTTTTCCAGCTTCAAGAAATACTTTACCTATTTCGGTCTGATGACAAAAGTGCTCAACAGTCAGATATCCTCCAGTACCATGATAACTCAAATGTTCTGATTGTGGTATACGATAGTCTTCAGATTTTTTAAAATATGGTAGGACATCGTCATAACTCCATCCAATATTTCCAAGTGATTCCCAATAATCGAAGTCTCTCTTATTTCCTCGAGCATATATCTGGGCATTAATAGAACTTGACCCTCCTAGACACTTCCCTCGCGTCCACAAGGATGATTTATTTTCCATCGCAAGGCAGGCGTTTCTTTGAGGCTCAGTACGAAACTGCCAATCCAAAGGAGTACTTGGTTGTAACGGGAAGAGTATAGGAATCTCTGAAAGCACTGTTTCATCTCCTCCAGCTTCTAATAGCAACACATCCCAGCCTGAAACTTCACTTAATCTGTTTGCCATGACAGCCCCCGATGCTCCAGCACCTACTATAATAAAATCGTATTCTTCACGCACAGAACCACAATCACGAACACGATTTCCACTGTCAACAATATCTGGACGAAATATCACAACGAGCCATCTGAAAGCCTGGACCAGTGTATATATAAATGCAAAGGTTAGGATGATGCGGATCTTCGAAGAAATCAAAAGGTATCCAAAACACTGAGCCATCTGAAAAGACAAGAGAAAAGTGTTCAAGTAATGATGAATATAGAATTAATTGAGAAACAAAATTTACAAGTTTTCGAGGATGTAAGTTTAATGTTATTCGGACAATAAGACGCATATGTTTGACGTTAAAATGAATTAAAAAATTAATGCAACTCTTTTGTTTTTGTCATCTTCATCATTAGTATCCTGTTATCAATAGCAAATTATTTACGGCAACTGTGAAGTGCCTATTGTATTATGTTCGTTAGATAGCTTTTTCGTTATGACATGGCAAGAATCCGTTCACTACTTCCTCTTTTCTCTCACAACGTACCTTCCTTCTATTGCCTCAGGAATAAGTTTTTTCTCACATCATACAATGCATCAAATAGTTTGTCTTTTCTGTTTAATCATAATTATTATTCCAGGAGCTTTCTTATATGTTTTCCATTCGAATCAGCTAATTCGATCCATATGTTATCCATATTCATACTATTCTTAATTCTATACCAGCATTCTCTTAACTCTTTGCTCATCGACTCACAAAATATACTTCATAATTTTTTCTTACTCCCTTCTATCTTTGCTTTTATTTTACGTTCAAACTTAAATGTCTTTTCTAACAATATTACCGAGGTACAGAAAACTAATCACTTGTTTTATTTTCTCCCTTGCTAGATTCATATTTTGTAGAGAAGATCTCTTTCAAAGAACTAGTTCATCTGACTTTCTAATGAGTATTTTCATTCCATATTTTCTCAGGTTTTCTTCAAGTCACATAACATCATTATAACTTTCAATTCATATTTCGTGACAAGCCTTACATAAAGAAGCACATTACTCAACTATTGTTACATCTTTTAATTGTTATTATCTACTATAGGTATGGAAAAACTTTTATTGAACTTTCCGCGTTGGAGGAAGGGAAGGACACGATATCTTAGTGGCAGAGGCCCCTGTTTTCATCCCCGGCCACGTAAGTCCGAGTGACCAATATCATGTCCGAAGGTTTTTTCGAGGTCCTTCAATTTCCTTCTGTATTCTCAGACCACCAGTCATTCCTTACTCAGTCTCTTTTATTAACTATCCATCTCCTCTAGCTTAAAGGGCGTAAACGTAAAATGAAATCTGATTTGAAGCAAGGATAGGAATGGCGAAATAAGCCTTTAGAAGGAAGAAAATAATATTTTATGGGTCATTGAATAAAGAGTTCAGCAAAAGACTTATAAAATGCTTCGTGTAGTGTATTATGCTGTCTGGGCCAGAAACATGGACATTACTAGAAAATGATGAAAAACGACTAAAAGCTTCCCAGATGTGAGTATGGAGAAGAATGAAGAGAATTAGCTGGGTTGAGTTGAAAACTATGGGGTATTGGGCAATTAGAAACTGTAACATGAGGGACATGTAGAGGATATGGTGACAGGAAAGAGAGGGAAAAGGCAAAGGAAACTACAATTAATGGACGATATCAAAACAGAAATCGACCGTGAAAACGAAGAGATTAGCGGAAGATTGTGGAGCATAGAAGCTTCTCAATTGCAGCGAATGACCTGCCAATAATGGCAGAACACCTATGATGATCATTTCATTGATTACCGCTCCTACTTCGACTCCGCACCTAATATTAAGTGATTTACTCGTCTTGAGTCCCTTTAATATTAATCTGAATCTGGATGGAAAATTATTGTTAACAAATTATCTACATATTTAAAGGGTTAAAGTGAATGCTTTATTAAGGCAAAAACGGTGTTCGGAGAAAAATTTGTACTTAGATTAGTATTGTTTTAGTCTTTCAAATTACGTTATACATAGTTTTTGGAAGTCTTATGGAACGGCTATGTTCGTCCGTTTGTCTGTCAAAAGGTATCACAACAAAAACTATAAGAGATATCGAGAAGTAGTTTTTTGGAATTGATTCAGTGTCCCAAAGAATACATTTCATCTCCTCTGTTAACCGTCTATTCAAATTGGAAGTGGTAGAACTTCCATTCAAGGTTTTAACGTTGATCACCAAATAACAAAAACATCAATAGACAGTCACGAGCATTTCTTTTGGAATACATTCAACGTCTTAAATAGTCTTGAAATACATCTTCATCCACATTCCTTTACTTAGACCGGAAGTAGTAGAAATTCCACTACTTCAGTTTTCACTATAGATTTTCATACACCATAGAGTGGGAGATAGCGAAAATTAGTATCTTGGAATCGATTTAGGGTTTAAATAGTATATTCAATCTATTCCGTTAGTCTTCTATTCAAACCGGAAGTGGTATAAATTAACCGTTTCCAGTTTTAACGCTGGTCGTCACAGAGCAAAAACAGTAATACACAGTGACAAGTTGTTTTTTAAAGCAAATCTTTATTTATAAATTCACACTGCATTTACAACATAGTTAATCAACCGTCCCATCAGTTACTTTCTTAGGCCTCAAAGTAACATTTAAAAGAACCATTTCAATACCAATACCAATTATCCTTCCGTAGCTGTCACTGCTGGGCTGACCCAACCAACTTCTTTAGCTTCGCTGACCTGGAAGCACGTGGAGTTAGAGCTGTGTTGCAGTTTAGCGCACACACCCTTGAACTTCCCCAATAAGTTGCGGCTGTACAGCTTTTGCTTATTGACATGATGTGGCAACAGTCCGAGTGCATTCAAGGACATGAAATCATCAGCAACCAATGACAAGTGCGCTGTCTTCTGCTTTAGACAGTACTGATACGTGATTGGAGAACGGTTCGTAGAGCGGTGCGACTTTAGATATTTTTTCTCTGAAAATTTGACCAAGTTCGAACCTCAACTTTGACGGCCCATAAGTTGATATCAGCATACCATATTTCATATGCGCGCGCACTAAGATGAAATTCAATGAAATAACATTTTTCAATTTAACGTCCCACAAGTATGGCCATTAGGCTAAGGGAGATGATGATAAGCAAATGAATAATGATGGAAG
This sequence comes from Thermobia domestica, assembly GCF_964235325.1. Lineage (NCBI taxonomy): Eukaryota > Metazoa > Arthropoda > Insecta > Zygentoma > Lepismatidae > Thermobia > Thermobia domestica. The sequence continues at coordinate 221,495,025 of NC_137463.1, forward strand.
AATTAATGGAATGATAATATGGGAGGAAACGGAGGTGTCCCGAGAAGACTCACGCACAAGATGTGGTTCACCACACTTAGTTGGTCGGGGATCAAACCAGGAACCCACGCACCAGAGGTGAGCGCTCTACCACTGAGCCAACCTGTCCCCACGCGCACTAAGATTATTAAAGTGTAATGCCAGCATACCAAGTTTGGTCAATGTAGGATCAGCTTCAATCGATCGTGTTGAGAATTGTTTGCCAAAATTCTAGTAAGTCAAATCTCCAAATTTTGTTAATCATTCAGGGATTAAATGACCATATAGGCTGTAATACTTCATGTGCTTATTAGACATGTTAAGTTCTACCAGTATACCAAGTTTGGTCAATACCGGTCCTTCGTGTACGATATTATATTTGTTTTTTAGAAGAAAAAAAAAACAAATTAAGGACGGAAAAATAGAAAAATAGAACAAAGTAGACATGTCTAGTTTCAAATAGAGCACCATATTGGAGACCCATATCGGAGACCCATTGGAGCACCATAATGGCACCTAAGTGGATACTTTACAGTGATTGGAATATCTTCTAGTATGGAATATCTCTTAGTTATAGCTGTACGTATGTACCATATATGATTCTCATCTAGCCGAGGAGGCCTAGTTTCGAGGTCCGTTAACTTAGAGTTCGTCAGAAACCGATTCAAACAAAATTTATACTAAAATTTTGTGCACATTTTGTGTACTTTTGTGCACCACGTCTCGAGTTTTGTGCACCTTAAGTAACCGGAAATTTTCAACTGTATGGTATGCCAGGCCTGATTTTAGTCCGAAAAAGAAACCCAAAAAACAAAACATATTCAAATCTCTAGACCGTATTTTATGCAGTTTTGTGCACCACTTCTCCAGTTTTGTGCACCTCAGATAATAGAGATATAATCCCTTGAAAATGTTACGTATTCCAGACACTGGAGCTAATCAAACACCGTTACATCAATCATCAGCATTTATTTTGTGGACCACGTCTTGAGTGTTGTGCACCTCAAATAACAGAGATATAGCCACTCGAAAATAGTGCGTATGTCAGGCACTGGAGTTCGCATAACACCGATTCCAGCCAAAGTATATTATTCGTTAACATTCATTTCGTGGATTTTTGTGCAACATTTGCCTAGTGTTGTGCGCCATCTACCGAGTTCTGTACACATTAGACAACCGAGGTATAACTACTTTAAAATAGTGCGTATCTCAACCGCACAAGTGCGTACAGCGTCGACCAAGACAATTGTTATGTCAAAAGTTAGCACTCATTTTGTGAAATTTTGTGCCTCATCTGCCGAGTTTTGTGTAAATCAAATAACCGAGATATAAATAACTAGAAAATAATGCGTATCTCAAGCGCCTGAGTGCATACAACACCGGCCAAAGCAATTGGTATTTAAAATGTTGGTACTCTGCAGAAGTTTGTCCATTTCAGATAACTGAGGTATAACCACTTTAATATAGTGTGTATCCCAACCGCCCAAGTGCGTACAGCGCCAAACAAGGAAGTTGTTTTGTCAAAAATTAGTACTCACTTTGTGAGTTTTGTGCACTATCACCCGAGTTTTGTGCACTTCCGATAACCGAGATATAATCACTTTAGTATAGTGCGTATCCCAACCGCCCAAGTACGTACATCGCCGACCAAGGAAGTTGTTCTGTCAAAAATTAGTACTTGAGTTTTATGCACTTTTGCAATTGAGATACGCACTATTTTAAAGTAGTTACAAGTATATCCCGGTTATCTAAAGCGTACAAAACTCGGTAGATGGTGCACAAAACTCCACGAAATGAATGTTAACGAATAATATAACTTTGGCTGGAATCGGTGTTATGCAAACTACAGTGCCTAGCATACGCACTATTTTCGAATGGCTATATCTCTGTTATTAGAGGTGCACAACACTCGGAACGTGGTGCACAAAATAAATTCTAACAATTGTTCTAATTGTCGCCCAGGGCTGTATTAACTCATTAGGAGGCCTGGGACTGGAAAAAAAATATGTGTGCCCCTGCTGACTTCACCTAATATATTTCTGTAAAAGTACAATAGAAAGTTAAGGGAATATGTTTCATAATTTTGGTCATATTTTATTTTATGATGATGATTGTATCTTCATGATTCTTTTTAGATAGTCAGTTGAAATTTTGATAACAGTGGAGGCCCGGGGCTATAGCCACCCTAAGCCCCTCCCTTAATCCGGCCCTGCTGTCGCCCTAAACAGTGTTTGGCGAGCTCCAGTGTCTGGCATACGCAATATCTTCAAGGGGCTATACCTCTGTCATCTGAGGTGCGCAAAACTGCATAAAACACGGTCCAGAGATTGGTATATGTTTTGTTTCTTGATTTTCCGGTCGGACGAACTCAGGCCTGGCATAGAGTTGAAAATTTTAAATTTTAAAAAATTCCAATTTCTTAAGGTGCACAAAACTCGAGATGTGGTGAACAAAACTGAACAAAATGTGCACAAAATTTTGGTATAAGTTTTGTTTGGATTTCTGATGAACTCCAAGTTAACGGACCTATACTTTACGTTACTGATGAAAAACATGAGGGTCGGATCCTCTAAATACACTTTTCATATAGTTTTGGTACTGAAAAGAGCTTAAGCTTGAAACTTCCTTAACTACAGGAATTGGTGTCTCTCAATATAAAGTAGATTATATAAATTTATAACATGTCTACTTCTCTATCGATCCGAGTATAAAGCAATAACTGTTAGTTTGAATAAAGTAGCAATTAGATTTTAACAAATTTGTGAAATGTAAGTCTATTCACTACGAACAAACCTTATTTTATTCCAAAAGTTAAAAAAAAATGTATTGTTTACCTGGAAATATGCTTGACGTACAAAGTAAAATATCTTGTTTCCCTCTGCTATTTCCTTAGAATGAAAATTTTTGAAGGAATCTGATATTAAACTTCGAATATAACGATAAAAGTTTATTTTGTTGTTTTGAGGAAAATACATAAACAAGTGTTGCGTTCATTGATTTGAAATTTTTCATTGTTTACCACAGAAATTTTAACGCTTAGAAGTTGTAAATTAAAATGTTATAATATGCATTAAAGAACAAAATTTTCAAATAAAAATTATCAGCGCGCACTATCTTATGAATACAAGATACATAAAACTTTGTTTACAACAGAACCACTGATATTATGTAATGACTATTTATCGTACGAGAACTGTTACGGTGTTGTTGTTCACAGTCTTACAAATAGTAATATTCGATTACAAAAAGTTTTTATATTTCCTTAATGTTTTTGTTCGTTTCCATATTTTCACATACATACGAGTATTACAACCAAGTATTCTGCTTTCTAGCAGGTCTGAAGAGATTTTCTTTTTATTTATTTATTTATTTATTTAAGATTTGGGCCTGGAAATATTTCTTCCACGTTTATCGATCTTCAACTTCCTCTTTTCACTCTCAATATTTTTGTCTATTTTCAAATCATCAATCAGTTATGTTCTTCTTCTTCTTCTTCTTCTTCCCATTCTTCGCTTTCCATCCAGTCCCGTATCCACGGGGGGTGTAGGGGGGCCGGGTCTCCCTAAATTTTTGCTGGCCCCCTAAAACTTTCACGGTAGGCTTGCAAATGAACGATAATATGGTTGGATCGGCCCCCCTCCTACATTTTTGGGCTGGCTACGGGCCTGTTTCCATCCATCTTTCCTTCTACGGCGGTATGAAGAAGACAATTTCTTCGTAAGATGTATCAAAGCCAACTGGCCTTCCTACGAAGGATGCTGGCTAGAAGTGTCCTCTTCTCTCCTATCTGTTTTAAAACATCTTCGTTTGTTACTCTTTCTGTCCATTTTGTCTTCTCCATTTTCTTTCAACGCCATATTTCGAAGCTCTCTAAATATTTCATAAGTGTATGAAAAACGGATATTTTTTACTTTTTTATTGTCTTCTTCTTCTTTCTCTTCCTACACTAATACTACTACTACTATTTATTATTATTATTATTATTATTAATAATAATAATAATAATAATAATAATAATAATAATAATAATAATAATAATAATAATACTGGATGGCACGGTGGCTCAGTGGTAGAGCGCTTACCTCCGGCACATGGGTCCCTGATTCGATCCCCAACCAAGTAAGTTTGTGGTGGACAACATCATGTCAATGGGTTTTCTCGGGGTACTTTCGTTTCCTCCCACATTCTCATTCTACCATTTCTTTTATCGTCATTCATTTGCCTTAATCATTTGTCTTCATTGGCCTAACGGGTATAACTGTGGGACATTAAATTGAAGATTTTATTTCATTTCGTAATACTACTCTATTAGTATAATACATGCTCAACAAACATGCTACTAAAGTATTCGGGAAATCAATAAGATTTTTTTTAAAAGAAAAGTAACTTTAAAGCTACTTGTACGAATCTATGGAACTTCTAAAAACAATGTTGAAGGAATCACTGTGAATGTAGTGTAGGTTTTACCTACACATCCATATTTCTGTATCATGAAACATCTGAGCAGATTTTTAGAAAATATGAGCAGTGAAAAGCAATTTAAGTACAGAAAGAGCATAAATGACTATTTTCTAGTAGACTACAGGGTGATTCAAAACAACACCGACAACGTTTGGGAGGTGATTCCTGACACGAAAATAAGACAAAAAGTGTACACCAACCTGGGTGCACAAATGCTCCCTTTCGGAGTTATAGGCTGCGGAAAACATGACAAAAAACTTTAATGGTCCATAGCTCCAAAACTATGGTTTCTACTGTAGTTGGGAAAAGACTTCACTTCGGAACTAATGTGTGCCCTATCCAAAAATACGTGTTTCAGAATTCTAAGGTAGGCCTACTCATGCAATCATTTTTATAAATGAAGTTTAGCTACGGAGATAAAACTTGAAGTACTTACCAACTACCTCCATAAAAATTGTTGCAGAAGTACCACAGGATTCTGAAACTTGGATATTTGGATATGACACAAACTAGTTCCTAAGTGAAGTCTTGACCCGACTATGGTAGGTCCCATAGTTTTAGAGCTATGGACCTTTAAAGTTTATTATTATTATTATTATTTTTTCATATTTTCGGCAGCCTATAACTTCGAAAGAAAGCATTTGTGCACCGAGGTTGGTCTATACTTTTTGTCTTATCTTGGTATGAGGAATCACCTCCCAGACGTTGTCGGTGTTGTTTTGAAACACCCTCTATATTTAATTGTATTTCATTTATTTAATACATAATATTTAACAGTCGTTTGGTTCAAATATTATTTTCCGAACATAACAGGAAATATTCTTTTCTTATATTACTCAATCACGCAAAACATGTTCTTGTTTAAATATGAAAGTACAGTAGAACGTCGATTATCCGAACGTCGGTCAACCGAACGACCGCTTAACCGAACTGTGTACTCGCTCGCACCTGTTACTCTCCCACCCTACCGTCCATCATCCCCCTCACTCCCAAACCAAGTTTCCCACAGTAGTCGCCGCACTGAGCCACCGCTGGCGGAACATTGCTTCTAATGGGGCCTTCATAAGGCGCTGCTGACCGGCCTAGTCGCCAGTCGCTGTGTTTCAACAATCAGCACACTTCTGTCGGTTTGGCACTGGCTGTAGAAGTACAGTACAGTACAGTACAGTACAGTACAGTACAGTTCGATTATCCGAACAAACCAGTTTTCCGAACACCCATGTCACCCAATTACTTCGGATAATCGACGCTCTACTGTAAGTGGTTGATAACAATTATCGCAATTGGAAGCATTTTTTAAGTTTTACATTTAATTTTGTAGAACTAGTTAAAGACATATTCACAAATAAATTTCTGTTTTCTGAAACCCTAAATAAATGGAACCCAAAATTTGTATGAGTTGTATACTTTATTCCATATAAGTTTGATTATAAAATTACAAATACTGAAAATGATAATTACCAAGATTTTCTAACTGGGTGGAATTGTCTATAGAATAGGTAGTCCTTAAACAGGAACTGCAACTTATGATCAGCGGCGTAGCGTAAGAGAACGCCGGTATGCCCGGCATCCCCTGTTAATAAGAAAAAGTACGTATTTCATTATATATAAATTGTTTGCTTGTAATTATCACAATTATTTCCACTGCAATCTTCTGGCGCGCTCTCTCGACTTACTTTGACAAGAGGAACCTACGCATGCGCGTCGCTCAGATGCACATTTTCTGTCTTTTCTCCTGTCGTATGCTATTTTCCTCGGGCTTCCAGGCCTACTGAAACCATCGGGGTTTTCGTCTGCTTTCTGTTGAATGCGCATGCGCAATACTTCCCTTCTCACTCCTCCTCATCCCTTGCAATCCAACATTTGCTTTAGATATACGCTGGCATATTCAAGTATTTCCAACTGTATATTTTGAACTAAGCTATAGTTTCTGAACAGAACGTACGAGCCCTATATAAAGGAAATAGAACAAAACGGAAATGGTTAGTTCAACGCATTTTTGAAGCATGCCGGTTATGTAAATAATAGTATTAAAATAGTTATGCCTTAATCGCAACTAAATGCATCGTAATTGTAATCTTCATCGTAAAGGAGCTCAAAGACACAGGCATAAATATAAAGCATTCTGTAGAATTACGGTCACCGATCTAGTAGGACAAGAGAGCCACCACTCCCCGTCACTCGCAAAGATTGTGCCAGGGCCTTTCAGTCACTGGCACAAATCTCGGGGACATAAGGGGAACATGTTCCCTACAATCTTGTCCACTTCCCCAATAATCCGATTTGAGATTGTGATGATGATTTCTATCCGACTGCCACAAACGAAACTGATGTCCTTTGACTAGTTTCATTTTTAAAAAAGAATCGTATTCTTTAATATTTCATTGTCATTAATTATTAGTAGTCTATTTTCAACTATTTGTTTAATTCCTGTAACAATTCCTATAATGCTATTGTGCTAATCATAATTTTGCTCAGATAAGAGTATTGTTGCGCCAAATATAGACCTGATTGATTTTCTTTCATAGTTTTGGGGAAGTCATTATTTGTATTGTTATAAAACAAATGTCCTAAAATTTTAATGTGGATCATTGTGGATGCGTAAGTAGAAACATGTCAATTATTATTATGCATATATTCAAATTTCAGAATGTGCTCACGGCACTGAGTTGTAATAATGATATGTACCACTATTTCATCTACATCATTTGGTATATAATATACGAGTACAACAGGTTTACCTCAGAAATCTGATTCATCTACTGTAATATGAGTCTCTTCTCTCCTCCCCCCACAATAAGCCTTAAAATGTACCCTCCTGCCGATGTTATAGACAACTCTGCTTCCCTAATCCTCCATAGCATTTTTTTCAACTTCATAAATATTTTGAACATCGTTAAAAAAGGAAAGGATTATGGGAACAGTCTTACCCATCCCACGAACGTTGAAGACAGATTTGCGCCCTTGACTTCAGTATCTGGATACAGAAACAGGCCCCCAGAGTTGGTTTAAGTGCTTTGTATTTACATCTTCAAATGATATATACAATCAGGCCCATATTCACGAACGGGCGTCTGAGTTCCGGATCCAAGATGACAAATTTCTAGGGGCGATATATATATATATATATATATATATATATATATATATATATATATATATATATATATATATATATTTCTTTGAAAGAACGAGATTGACGTGTGGTATGTGGAGAAAAAAGCCGTCCACAAGAAAGAAATGAAGGGAACGATACTGGAAACAATGTTCATACAAAAGTGGGGCCTAGTTTTCTCGTCACAACGGTAGTAGCAAGAAGGAGCTGAGACAATTGGTTTTTAAATTCTAACGTAATTCACGCATTCGCTTCTCTATGCCCCACTAGACCTCCAATTAGGGGGGCTTCCTCCTAAATTTTGTATAACCCTATATTTCTATTCGGAATAGCTATGTATTGCTGCTTGCAGTAGTACTATATCGCACAAATAACTAACTTTGGCATCCCCCTTTCGGAATATCACGCTACGCTACTGCTTATGATACTAATTATTACTAAGTTTATGAAATTTATCTATTTCCACGTGTTAGATTAGCTTCTTTAATCTCATTTGATTGGTGTTTCTTCTGTAATGTGAATGATGTAGAAGAACTAAGTATCACAGAATCCAAATTGACACTATACTCAGATGACGTATATGGATGATGACGTAAAACGTCAACAAGTACTAGAAGAAGTGTTGACATGGCAAGAAATAACAATCATATGCCATTGAGTTTCATGAAAGCGGAATCATTTCGTTACGTTAGCCCTTATCACCGCTTTAAGAACAAAAGTATGTCATCCTTACGATTAACCATTGTAATCTCACTTGAGAAACGTTTTCAAATAACCTTGTTTGTGCAGGCTATATTTAGTAGCCTCTGTTATGAACAAAAGCTCTTAGGGAAAACCAATCTAACAACAGTTTAAGTCTCGATATTGAGATGTGATGTCATATTTTGGGACAGTAGTAACAAGGGTAGCATTGTCATTAAATTATATAAAAGGTGGTAAGGATTTTATACTGGAAAAAGTAGAGGTATGCTTTTTCGAAATACTTCGAAGTATATTTAAAGATTTCGATAGCTTGACATTGTATCATGTTATAGTTTATATTTGTATCACGTTATAGCGTACACAAAGATTTCTCTGAAGATTTAGTATGAAATAAAGATTTACGAGGTGCACATCAAAAGCACATGGAGTTTTGTTTGAAAGTGCATACATTTTTTTGTCATTTCAGGAACCTCCATCCTTCATCTCTAAGTACAGTAGTACAGGTTTTGTTTACTTTTGTAAAATCTATCTACTGGATGTTGTGCAGTCGATATTCATTTTCAATTGAAACGTGTGTGTGGTGATAAATCTCTTCAGAAAACACTGTTAGGAGGTAGGTGCGTGGCTTCAAAGCAAGACGAACGAGTGTAAAGGGCTGGACGTTCAAAACCAGCATCAACTGTCACTAACATTCCCCATGTTTAAAATTCCTTAATGGAACGTAGGCGTGTCACCAAGCAGAAGATTCGTTGCTAACAATGGGAACTATAGAACGAATAATTACCAAAGAACTGAGCCCGGGTTCTTCTTGCTGGGTTCCACGGATGCTTAATGACAACCAAAAAGAGGCAAGAGTTGGATCAAGTGTTGAAAAATTTACACTCTTCAGAAGAGAGGGACGCAATTTCTTGAAAACTGTTGTGAAAATGGATGAATCACAGATTCCATTATTCAATCCAGAAACAAAAACGGGAGTCGATGCTTTAGAAACACACAGATATATCATCCTTTAATAATTTTGTTAAGTTACAACCAATGAGAAGGAGCTGTATTCTATCTTCTGTACCCAGGGAGTAATATTTTTCTATCTGTTCCGAAATTTCATAGAATTACGGGCAAGTATAAAGGTAACCAAGAAAGATGTGTCGCTTTTTTGGGAGGTCCGTGTTCAATTGGCCATCACACCGTAAGTTGAATGCGAATGGAGATAAGGAGAAATTCAGTTGTTTGTTTGAGTATATCCAAAATACTACCTTGTTGTGACAGTCCAATTATACCATGAACTTGCGTAAGGGCAGAGTGAACATGGGACCTTCGCAGAGCGTCGTAAGTGAGTGAATGCTGTACGAGTTCAAACTCGGGTTAAACGCCGCTGCAGCTGGGCGGAAGATATGCCAGGCCTTTGGAGATGGTGTTGTGACTACGTGGACAAGTTTAAGGACGATGACGAAACACTCGAAGATGCACCACGTGCCGGAAGACCAATGCATGTACAAAATGAAGGTCTTCAGACAGCAAATGAGGCGAACAGTGGCCAGACATGTGAAGAACTGAAACTACAATTCAGTGTGAGTGGACAAACCATTTGGTAGCACCTCCATCAACTTGGGAAGCACTACAAGTTGGGTCGAGGGGTCCCACATGATTTGACTCCGAGCCAAAAGGCAACGCGAGCAGACACCTGTGTTTCTTTGCCATCTCGGCTGAGGAAGGAGTCATTCCTCGACAGGGTGTTGACATGTGATGAGAAGTGGGTTCTGAACGAAGTTCCGTCATAATTAGTGATGAGCAAATGCAAGAGTGGTCTTGGTCTTGCACTGGAACCCTTGGTTTTTGTCTTGCACAGCCAGTTTTGGTCTTGGTCTTGGTCTTGCTTGCAAGAGTCTTGCAAGTTTTGCTTTTAAAAAAATCTTATGTTTTTCATAGGTACATTTTACTCTCGATATAAGGGATAATAAATTCTACAATGCGCCAATATTAACAGAAATAAAATGTATATTTCTAAATGTAATTTATCTTTGCTTAAGTATAATGATATTGTACAATATAAGCGATAACCTTTATTGGCTGCCCATGCTTCAGTACTTATGAGATAAATCACAACTTTTCGTAAAATTTTTATATTTTTTAACAGATCCAACACTCTACTTGTTCCCAAATTGGGGAGGCTACCCCTGAGACCCATGAAAGAAAATCAAGACGGTACAGATGACTAAAAACCATGAATTACAAAATTATTTCTACACTCTAAAGGCTTCAGATGTTTTATATTTTCAACCACGATTAACTAATCTTTGTGTTGAACAAACTTCCAATTAAATATTGAGATTTTGTTTTACTGATTCCAATATGTATTGTATGGGGCAGAAACATGGATATTACGCAAAAGCGACGAAGACAATGGAGTTTTTCGAAACGTGGGCATGGAGAAAAAGGAGAGAATTAGCTGGGTTGAACGGAAATCAAACGAGTTGTTAGAAATAGTAGCAGTAGGGCAAAAAAGAAGAATTTTAGATGTAATTAAGAGGAGGAAGAGGAACGTGTTAGAATATTGGCTGAGGAGGAACTGTATAATGAGGAAAGTGCTAGAGGGTATGGTGGAAGGAAAGAGAGGGAGGGGACGAAGGATACTGTAGTTGAAGGAAGGTATTAAAACAGAAAGTTGCTGCGTCAAGACAAAGAGACTAGCTGAGGACCACCGTACATCGAACCTTCTCAGTTGCAGCAAGTGATCTGCCAATAATGACAGAATACCTATGATCATGCTGATGATGATATGTTTAGCAATATTGTCGGAAAAAAAGAGAGAGAGAGAAATGAAAATAATAATGATTATAGTCAAACCTATTAATATTTTAGAACAATTTGAGTAAAAACTGAAAAGACTCAACTATCTATGAATCTATGTCCTTCATGTAAACTCAATTTATATAAGTACTTTTCACCTATATTAGAAATACAAAATAATGGCATCAAGATCCAAGTTACTTGAAATAATTGTACAAAATCACACTCACTTGTATGGATTATTTATTGTTGTATAATGTTATATTATTGAATCCTCGATATGCCGTATGCCTAAGGAGGCTAAAAGTTATATTGATAAACAATTATTCAACGTATAAGCATTCTGCCATGAAATCAAGCTTGCTCTCACATGCACTAAGTTCCTTATAAATGTCATGAAAATGTTATTTCGATATTAATTTTATGAGCACTTTAAAAATTTTCAACGGATGTTTCAGCCTCGGGGCCAAGGCCATACCCATATAGTCAACATCTATACGTTCAATACGTTGAACTACTAATACGTTCAATACGTTCAATATTACCAATGTTCAATACTACATTTCTCTTTAGTTTTGGAAGAACTCCACTAATATGTTTTGAAATGAATAGTAATATCTAGTTTAATGTCCCACGATTATGCACCGAGGCTAAGAGAGACGGCGATGATGAGAAATGAATGAAATGGTAGAATGAAGAAAGTAGTAGGAAACAGGAAAACCCGAGAAAACCAAAACACACGGTGTTTGCTCACCAAAAAGCTCACATGGTGCAAGCTGGAATGAAACCAGGGACCTATGCACCACAAGTGAACGTTCTATAGCTTAGTTCACGAATCTCTGCTGCGATTGACGCCTACGAAGAATTAGAATCGCGGCAGAGATTCGTGAGCTAAGCTCTACCAATGAGCCGGTACTTCTGCAAGACTCTTGCGCAAGAGTCTTGATCTTGCTCTTGGTCTTGCATCCTTTGATCTTGGTCTTGGTCTTGCCCCTTTGGTCTTGGTTTTGCATCAGGATTCCTGGTCTTGGTCTTTGTCTTGCATGCAAGACTCTTGCATAAACCGCAAGACCAAGACTCTTGCGCTCATCACTAGTCATCATTCATTAGCGTCCCATGAACCGGTTCCAAAACAGCCGAAACCAGCACTGCATCAGAAGAAAGTTGTTGCACTGCTTCTGTGTGTTTTGGGGAGTGCTTGCGGCATCGTGCATCGGAAACTGCTACCAGTTGGTCAGAGCATCAATGCAACTGCGTACTGTCAGCAACTGAGCCGTGTTCAAGAAAAACTCAAAATTCTGGAACCAGCACTACTGAATCGTAAAAAAGTCCTCCTCTTACAGGACAAAGCTACCCCCAAGTGGCTAGGATGTCCTGGGACACCACTCTACGCCTTAGATGGGAAACACTATTGCATCCGTAATATCCTCGGACATTTCACCGTCCAAATGTCACCTGTTCCATTATTTGGACAATCATCTTATAGGATGCGAGTTCAAATCCCTAGTAGAGGTGCAAAATGCACTTGATACTTTCTTCGCTTCATGGGCCACCAAGTTCTACCGCGATGGAATCCATGGCCTTCCAGAGCTTGGCAGAAGGTCGTCGATGCTGATGGGGACTATTTTTGATCTTCCAGGTATGTCTTAGTTGATATATCAATGTTCAGAAGTGGTGGGTGAAAAAGCGATAGAACTTTCTTGGTTATCTTTATATTTTCGTACACTTTTGGATACAGAATTTTTGCCAAAATTGACTGAGAAACAACAAATGCAACTGGGAATTCCATCCTCGACATGGGCAATTCACCCAAACCATGTTAATGTTGTGACCTCGTTCTTGGCTGACAATGGTATTGAACTTATGTCACATATACCCTGCTCATCAGATTTAGCCCCGAGTGACTTCTGGTTGTTCTCAAACCTCAAGAATTATCTTGCAAGAATCTGTTCCTCGGACCCTAAATCTATATCAAAAAGCCATTACTTGGTGTCTCTTACTGTTTTGCTTTATGAGAACAAGTATTGAAACCGGAAGTACTAGTAAATTTCTACCATTTCCGATTTTGATAGAGTATTGGGGCGGTGATGACATGTTCTCCTGATGCGCTGAATTGATTGCAAAATATAGTTTGTAGCTAACTATTAGCGTTTTTGTTCTATGGTAATAAACGTGAGACCAGAAGTGGCTAATTTGAATCATTTTCGGTTTGGATAGAGGATTAACAGAGGAAATGTGACCTATTCTTTGACACTGTATCGACTGGAAAAAAAAAGTTACTTGGTATCTATTATCGCATTTGTTCTGATACCTGTTGATGGACGAACGGACGGATATAGCCGTCATATTAAATTTTCAATACCCATGCGTAGCATAACTTAGAAGTCTAGAAGAAGAAGCTGTGAGAAACTGTTTATCATTTCATTTTTTCTTTCTAAAAATAACTATCCAAGTTCAATATAGTTGTATGTTCTTATCTGAATTCATCCGATTTTCATTAAGCTTCGTATAGTGCTAGAACTTGACTGCTTAGTACGCATGTGAAATATTTTCATGTGTAGATCTTTGCCTTTCCTCTATTATACCCAATCTCTGTGAAATGGATACCTGGGGGAAATCTGATGGTAAAAGCGGTTTGAGTATATTTCTGACCAATACGGAGGTCATGGAAGTGTACAAGCAGTACCTCTATCTACCTGTGGGCATATTAGCCAAACCAAATGGAGAGCGCATGTATACCTCCTACTTTTATAGAAGTAACGTCCTTTTAAACGTGTATCTGAAAGACGGATATTAGTGATGTTTCGTAGTAAAAATTACAAACGTATTTCCTTATTTCATGGATGTAGAAAAATCTGTTTAACGATGACGTAATTAATACTAATTTAACTTTTTTAAAACACTTACTCCATCAGAAGTGAAAATCCTCTTTGAAATTTTACAACCATGAAAATGAATTTGACTTATATGGGAAAATTCACGTCCAACTTAAAATGTTACGAAACAGAGCTGATAGAAAACGACAATCACCAAATATTTTAGCATATAGCTTTTTAAATTTGTCTTCAAAATTTAGAGAAACTAAGAACAGAAGATGCTAAGAGCCTCCAGCTTTCGTGGCTACTAGCGTGACTGACTGGAGCAAGTAGAGACGATTAAAGAGTTACAGGACTACATTATGACGATCAAAGAGTGATAGGATTCCTAACACAAAATGCGCAGTTCATCACATATACATCATCGCATGTATATCTAGAACAACAGTCTGCGTAGCGATGAAGAAAGGGAAAGAGGAAAGTCGTTCGTAGCAATTCTATGAATTAACTAACTGTATGGCCTATGAAACCCGGAGGCTCAATGACGCGTTCACAGAAATTCTCCATTAACTTCTGTCCTTGGGCAACTAGATCCAGTTTCTACTTGGTATTCTCTTCTGCGAAACCCATCCTAATATAGACATTGTCCTCCTATATGCGCCTAGATCTTCCTAAAGGTCCTTTTCCAAATGTATTTCTAGTTAAAAATTTTGAAAATGTTCCTACTTTCTTCCATTCTAGCAACATGACCTGGCTCCTGAGCCTCCTAGATTTGATGACCCCAACAACGTTAGTAAACGGTATAAAATATACAGTTCCTCATTATGAAGTTTCCGCCATTCCCCGTTCCTGTCCATCTTCGGTCCGAATATTCGCTTGAGGATTTTATTCTCAAATACTTTCATTCTGCGTTCTTCTCTCGGAGTAAACGACCACGTTTAGAAACCACACAGCACAACAGGCATGATTATAGTTTTATATATTTTAAGCTTCAAATTCCTCGACGAAGAAAAAAAAGATTTTGAACTGACTGACAACACGAGTTTCTTGTTTTCAGTCGACATGTAATTTCTTCGTGTCTGTTAATATTGATCCCTATTAATCTTTTATGTTATAGTAGTTTTTAAAGTAATATCAACATAGTAATTTGTCACACATAAATGTAAAGTGTTGGTTCTTAGTTCTGAGCAAATTCTCTGGATCAATTTGATGCTCTTTCTCTTTCCATGATATTATCCTATCCTATTCTGAAATTTTTGTTCTACACTTATTTTTCTACAATTTGAAGATTTTACCCTCGCTTCAAAAGAAAGTTAGTAATATTACTTATACGGGCGATTGTACTAAAATAAATAAATTTTAAATATATGTTTTCCTGGGGAATTCCTGAACTGTGTGCGGGAACAAAATATGTTGAAAGTTAGAAGGTGAAACCTTAATTGTTTGGTTTTATGTTGGCAACACCCTTTTTTAGCAATTAAAATTCCTGGAAAGATAATAAAAATATATTGAAATCCAACTCAAAAAATGTGTACTGTTTAAAACACTTTTGATGAGATGAGAGGTGCATCGACTGCCTTTTGTTTTGTTTATACGTCTATGGCCACGGCCATTCAAGGGCAACTGTTCATTCATATTATACTATGTGTGTAACGTAATCTTCCGTTTCCTCCCACTTTCTTCATTCCACCATTTCATTCATTTCTCATCATTACCGTCTTCTTTAACCTAGCTGGTATAACCATGGGACGTGAAACTTAAAGATTTCATTCCATTTTCATTTTTGTCTGATTCTCGTCTTGATTTACAAACGTGCTTTTCGACTGTCCTCGAGTCTCAGTACAATTTCTAATACTCCTCTTTAAGATACGTAACTAATCCTCCTTTCAGAACTTGAAATATTTATGTGCAGATATTGTAAATAATTCTAATAATGTAAGAAACGGTAGTTCTTCTATGTACAGACTTTGCATATTTCTTTCTTGCAACTTTGGTAATGCACCTTTGTGCTTTGAATGCCACTTACTGCCAAAATCGTAACACAAATTAACAATAATGAGTTTCTGCTGAGGTCAGATTTTATTTTTTAATGAGGTTAGTATATGTAGTTCTGAAATTGGAATAAGCAGTATTCAGGTACGGTATAAACGCAGTGTATACTTGTAATAAATATTTTCTTAAATTAATGAAGGATAAATTTATTTCACAAATGGAAAATTTAATAAAACTTGTTTATTTTAGATGAATTTTGTAAATGTGACTGTAGTAATATATTACTTTAATAATAATAAAAAGAGCAAAAACATTCACTACCACTCGAAAGGCTAGATTCTCTATTGATACTATAATGAGTTTGCACAAAGTTTCTCAGAGCCACTATTAATTTGTCCCACTTCAATCCTTCACTTATTAGCGAATCCTACAAAAATTTCTCCTCTCCTTTCTTTTGTTAATTTTATTTTTGAGAAATGTGCATTTCTAAATTCAAGAACTCACCTAAGTACAAGTTGCCGCACATACGATTCCGTGTTTAGTTCTAGTTATTTTTAGGGGGGCGCGGTGGTTCAGTGGTAGAGCGTTTACCTCTGGTGCTTGGGGTCCCGGGTTCGATCCCAGCCCCCGCCAAGTGAACTTTGTGGTGGACAAACACCGTGCTCGTGGGTTTTCTCGGGGTTCTCCCGTTTCCTCCCACTTTCTTCATTCCACCATTTCACTCATCTCTCATCATCACCGTCTCCTTTAGCCTAACCGGCATAACCGTGGGACGTAAAACTTAAAGATTTCATTTCATTTTTTTTCTAGTTATTTTTCTACCCCCAAGTTCCAATATACGTCTCTAATTTGTTCTATTCATTCTCTTCAGCATCGCAGATGTATGAGTTTCGTGAAGTGAAATGATGAGTATACTATGCGAAAGCTTCTAAACCTAATCACGACGCAAAGGCACTCGAATTATTGTTATCATTATTGCAATACTTCTGTATTGCAATACAGCACACGAATAAATTCCTGTTAATGCTAGTTAAACAGAAGTTTCGGATCCACTATTACTCAAAGGTTGGTGCGATTAAAATGTCCAAAAAGGCGTGTGTCACTTTCAAAGAAAGAGAAAAGTGACAACTACTACCAGTTAAGTCAACGCAGTCTTTGCTGCAGCCTACACTTCTGTAATCGTTCATCGAACAATTGAATTTCATCAGGCAATAATTCTGAACTTTTTGATGTGAAGAAATCCTCAACCTCACGGTGTATCGTGGCTCCTCACTGAAATTAATTCCTTCCGAAAATGATAAAGATGCCGCAAAAGATTATAGTCAGTGGAAGAAACATCGGAATAATACAATGGGTGAGGGAGAGTTTTTTAATGCAAATTATAGAGGTTTCTGCACCGTTCTTTGAGTGATATACAGAGGTTGTTCAGCCTACATTTGGCCGATATCGTTCCTTCCCCCTCCTGGGCAGAATGGTCTCATCCGACCTGGCTCGTAGCGTCCTGCAGTGTTGTCCAGTGGCTTCCTGGGAACGGAGTTTTTTTTCCGCGCGGACGACAATAGCGCAAAAAACAGGACCATTGTTGTGATTGTTGTGTTAAATTTGTTTCCAAGAGTGTGGGTTTCCGCTCTGTGACCAAAATGCCGGTCTCGCTCTGTGACTAAGCCGGTTTTGGGAAGGCTATGTTGCGGCTCTTTATGATGCCCACTTTAGTGTTTCTGTCATTAGAAAACAGTGCAAGAAGAATAGTTGCAACATCAGTTTAAGTGGAATAAAAATGTTATTAAAGACTACAAGGGCAACGAAACTCCACCATTTGGATCATCAACGAAGTTGCCTAGGAAGCGGGAATGCATCAAGGCCACCTCTACCATGCAGAGGAAACTGCGCAAAATGGCAATGCAAGAATGTCCGCCAACACAAAGGTGTATGGCTAATCGTCTTGACGTATCTTTGGAGACTGTGAGGCGTACGTTACACCATCAACTCAAGCTGAGAGAAGTCATGTAAGGTCGCGGCCATCTTCTCACGGATGCTCACCAAAAGGAACGAAAGTGTAACGCCCGGAAGCTGTACGAACGGTATCTGGAAAAATAGAGGTTACGTCGTAACGCTCGATGAAGCATGGATTTACCTTTCCGACTGCGGCAAACCGATAGCCATCATGTGCCGAGAGAAAGGTGCCAAGACCTTCAGAAGGTGGGTCCGTGTCCGTAAAGAATCCTTCACAAAAGGGCTCATGATCGTTACTGGTTATTGTTACCGAGGTAAACTGAAGATTCGTAGGGTGGCGAAGAACTGCAAAATGAATTCGCAGTATTTTCAGGAGCAGATCATGCGACCGATCTACGAGCATGAGATTCCAACAATGTACGGAAATGACCCCAATCTGGTGCGCATTCACATGGACAAGGCCTCATCACATACCTCACGATCGTCCCTCGCATTCTACAAGGAGATGAAGGAGGCAAGTTGTATACAGGTGATACCTTTCAATGAGGTACCTGTTAAATCTCCAGATTCAAGTCCTATAGACTATTGTGGATTTGGATTTCTGAAGCGGGCTTTGGGAATACGGCGTGTGACAACTGTGGAAGGACTTTGAAAAGCTGTGCAAAGGGAATGGGACATGATTCGACTCCCAGTTCTTCAGAGAATGCTATTACAGTGGAAATTACGCTGTCGGGCTATTGTTAGGAACCAAGGGAAACACATCAAGCACTTACGGACCTGGCGCCATGGATTCTTCTAAATTATTAGGTAAGTCGAAATTGGCCAAATGGAGACTGAACAACCTCTGTATAGGCATCCATCCTGCAACATTACGATACCATGTCTGTTAACAATTGTTGGATTATTACAGACAAGTCTCCACTGAATTTCGTGAAGTTCAGTGGTGTAGATCCGCATTGATGTTTTCACATAAACGAAAAAAAGACAGAATAGATCCTCCTCCACCATAGATCGCGTTGTAGAATCGAACCACAGATCCACGCATCGGAGGTAAACGCTGTATCACTGAGACACAGCGGTTCTGTTCTGTGTTGTTGTTAGTGCTAGCAATGACATGCGAAAATGTAAAGCATTCAAGTCGAATGTTGAGTATGCGAACGATGGTAGAAGAAAGGATAACGAAGAGTGTGGCAGATTTTAAAGAATTCGGGAAATAAAAAAATGTATCCACAGAGAGACGGTGTTTTAAATTTTAGCAGAAGCGTCAGAAATAAGAGGTGTTAAAACACAGAAATGTTCGTGAGTCCTAGCTCAGAAATCCATTTTGAAACTTAAGACACACCCGAAATTTAAATTTTAGTCTATTTCTTAAATTAAAATCTGCCTTTGTTAATGGCATTCTGAATAACAAGTAGACCGTGACCCTCAGGAATGATTCAGACGGTAGAACATATGGGTATCGCATCAAAAAATATTATTGTAATGGCAACAGCTGCTACCATTGTATAAATAACCAAACATTTCTTTCCATACCCAATGTAGGATTTTTCATGAAGGGTGAGTAAACTTGCTTTTCCTAGAACGGATTCCAGATTGGTCGTAGTAGATAAGCGAACTTACAGCCAACTATAGATTTGTCACAATAGGGGATCAAAACTTTATTTCTAGTGCTGATTGCAGATTGGTCACAATAGATAAGCGAACTTTCATCTTACAGCCGGCTATAGATTTTGTCACAATACGGGATCAAAACTTTCTTTCTACGGCTGATTCCAGATTGGTCACAATAGACAAGGAAACATTTTTGTTTACAGACGATTATAGGTTTGTCACAATAGGCAAGGAATCACTTCTTTTTACAGCTGTTTTCAGATTCGTTACATTGCATGTGTTAATCATTTTTTTTGTTAATATAAATTCAATAATACTCGGTTCATTTGAAATTTTTATCTTTATTATACTACAGCTTGTAACAAGTACAGGGAATAAATTGTTCTAATAAGGATATTTGTTTGGTTTGATATGTTTACATTTACATGATATATTTAAATCACAATTCCATTTAGTTACTCTAATGCTGTTAATAATTAACATTTAATTAGTTACATGTGGTCTGTATATTCTCAGTTATAATCTTATTCTCTTTACTTTACTGTGTTTCAGGCTGGAGAACTGATTTTTCTTTAACTTTCTTGACGTTAATCTCTTGCTGTTAATATACAAATGAAGTCGAGCTATGCAGGATTTTTAAAAATGTATTGTGTATACTGACCCTACAGGATCACGTACATTACAGTTTACGTTACCAAATGTAGTTAATTGATGTCACATTACATAAAATAGAGTTCTTACATAAAATAGAATATTATTTCTTATTAACAATGGTCTAAAATTCTAAAAACAATGATTTGTAGAATTTATAATCTAAATTCAATAAAAAAGTGTCATCGGTCTTAGGCACATTACCTCGTGGTAAAGAACTGGGCTAGATTTTTCTTCTATAACCCACAATAAGACTGAAGTACAGACATCCTAGAAGGCTGACAATCACTTTGACGATGTTCATGAAGAATGTTTTGAATCCAGTTTGGATAAATATAATGTGGCTAAATATATCATGTAGAAAGCAAAACTGGAAGTCATTATACACCAAATGTCAAACCTTGGCGAATTTAGGAACACGGAGGGAAATAAGTCCATATATATATATATATATATATATATGCAGTAACATAATAATACTTTTGCATGTGTCCTAAATTCCGTTTCATTGTTCTTACTGTAATCTTTTCTGTATATTTGTTACCACAGTAAATAAACAAAAATATATTTTAACATTTCTAGGTATACGAGGTGTGTTCATAAAGTATTGAACCTTATTTTTTCCCGCGTATAGCAACGAAGTGCGGTAATCTGTTTTTAGTGTAGATGTAGAGGAGACAGTCATACCCGTCGTGAATCCCCCCCTGCCGCAGGAAGCGTCAGTCGTTGGCAGTCGGTCAACGAGTGAAGATGGTAGTGGGCAGTCGTCGGATTTCAGTTTTTTTTTTTTTTTTTTTTTTGTAAAATGGCAGAAAAACTTGAGCAGTGACATTGCATCAAATTTTACCAAAAGTTTTGCTATACACAAGCGGAAACCATTCAATCGGATTTATTTATTCAATTTTGAACGAGAATTTGAACATGAGGAGACTGTGCACGAAATTTGATCCAGTCTTTCATTGCCAAACACAACATTACTATGTGTCTTCAGGCTCCCTACTTACCCTACAGAGCTCCGCGTGACGTTTGTTTTATTTCCTAAGCTGAAAATGTCACTAAAAGGGACCTGATTTGAATCAAGAGAAGACATGCGGTATGCGACGCCACGGCTATTCACCATTCAATTCCAAAACCTGCGTTCCAGAAGTGTTTTCAATAATGGCGGAAGACTAAGGAGAAGTGTGTGTATTACCAAGGAGACTACTTTGAAGGGGATTAGTGTTTGGAATTTCCAAATCAGTAAATGTACCTTTACCAAACAAAGGTTCGATACTTTTTGAACACATTTTTTATAGTATATATATATATATATATATATATATATATATATATATATATATATATATATATATATATACTCACTCTACACAATATTTTAAAATATTCCTTAACATTATTTCACATATTTAAACCAAATATAACGTTCACATCAAGTTGAATATGAATCATAAAAAAATATGTATGTAATTATGCCAAACCTACTATCCTTCATAGGTAATTTTCAACTACATCATAAAATACATTTGGGACTTCCTAAATTCTTATAATTACTTTTAAGATATTTGAAATACACTATTTATCCAACTACATATTAATTTAATTAACAAAATAACAACTAAAATTGAAAGTTTTCTCAATACGCGTATAGATGAAGTATACTTGTTTGTTAACAGTAAATGAATAACTTCCAGTAATTTACCTTAAACAAAAGCATTTCTTTATTTTCCGTGATCACTTTTGATTTGGTCTGATACTTTTTCACCTATCATCATGCAAGGAGCTGTAGTATGGCCATGCATAAGAGTAGGTAATATGGAGGCATCAGCTACTCTTAATCCGTTTACTCCATAAACTTTTAAATCTTTATCCACTACAGCGTTTGGATCTGAGGGTGGACCCATTTTACATGTGCCCGAGAAATGCCACAGTGTCAATGAATAATGTCGTATACAACATGCAAGATATTCATCTGACAAAAACTCTAAATGTTCACAACCTAAAAATTTATTGGGATTAACTCTTGTGTTGTATTCTTTGAGGGTTTTTGTTTCGCTCAATTTTAGTACAAATTTTGCTCCTTCCACAATTCTCTTGACATCTATATCTGCAGCGAAGTAGTTGGGATCTATGAGAGGACAATCATAAGGATCTTTACTCTTTAGTCTTATAGTACCTCTGCTTACAGGTTGCGGAAGAATAACCAAGACAGTGAAAACATCGTGGTATACTATCGGTTCAAATACTTGGGTATAGAACTCGTCAGTGAGTCCAAACACTCGTTTACCAAGGGTACCCCCGTCTGCGGGATCAGCAAAAGAACCGAAAAGTAACTCGATATCTGGCAAAGTGCTGTCATTAGCATACTTTGTTTTAATGAATGCCACACTTTCAGCTACTGGGCATTTAACTACTGGTCCTTGATTTTTAAAAAGGAAATCAAGCACATTTCGAATATCGAGAATAACTCTTGGCAGCACAAATCCAACAGGTTTGTCTAGTAAGAAATCCAACCCGCCTAATGCTATATGATCCATTAAATTATCACCAACTCTGAGGTCCTTAATTACATTAATTCCTAGCTCTTCTAAGTGTTCTTTAGGACCAATACCAGATAGCATAAGTATCATTGGAGATTGTATAGCACCAGCGCATAATATCACTTCTTTTCTAGCTTTTACAATACGCCGTTGTCCATTTTTAACGTACTGAACTCCAAATGCTGTATTCGTATTGCTGTCAATTAGAACTTTTTCCACATAAGAGTACATACTAATACATAGATTAGGCCTGTCTTTTACCGGACGTAGAAAGGCTTTTGCAGCGCTGCAACGCAGACAATTACGTGTCATAGTTTGCGGTATAGCAAATCCTATTTGTGGATCTGTATTTACATCCACCATTTCGTACCCTAGCTCGATTCCAGCTTTTAAGAATGCTGGTGTTATTGGAGCGTTATGACAAAAATGTTCGACAGTCAAGTAGCCACCTTTACCATGGTAAGGTGAGTCATAATTAGGTATCCGCAGGTCTTCAGATTTCTTAAAATATGGTAAGACGTCTTTAAAGCCCCAACCGGTATTTCCTAATTTCTCCCAAAGATCATAATCTTTTCTATTACCCCTAATGTATAACATGGCATTAATAACTGTTGTTCCTCCAAGGCACTTCCCTCTTGGCCATAAACATTCGTGATTTTTCATGGCTAAGCATGAGTTAGTTTGCGGTATTGTTTTGAAATGCCAATCCAAAGGTCCATTATGATGATAGGGAAACAGCAATGGTAGATCTGTAAGAACAGTTTCATCTCCTCCAGCCTCTAATAGTAAAATTTTCCAGTTCGATATTTCGCTCAGTCTATTTGCTACTACACATCCTGTAGCTCCTGCACCAACTATTACGAAATCATATTCGTCTTCAGGGGAACTGCAATCACGAACACGATTTTCACTGTCCACAATGTCCGGACGAAATATTATAATTAACCATCTGACACCAGCCTCAAGAAAAAATGTCATTACAATAAAAGTTAGTATAATACGGATCTTTGTATACGTTGCCAAGAGACGAAGAGATGCAGAAGAAGCGCTGGTAGAATCTGCCATCTACAAAGAAAGAAATATAAATTTTTTTGTTTATAATCAGTTATAGAACGGGCAGTTAATAATTTAGTTTGATATTTCAAGTCAGTAAGAGTAGAATGAGACTAATTTTAAGACTAGTAAGACTTTGTTACTAGTTGTAAAAGGACTAAAGATATATGGGGAGACCCATAATTATGTATATTATGTTTGACTGACTATAGTATTTGCAATTCTGAACAAACAGTTTCGAGATGGCAACACTGTGTAGCCTGAGAGTGGAGATAATTGTTACTCGATTTAGAACCGTTAGTGTATGCCAGACAGGATGGCAGAATGGTCGTCTCTAGAACAGTGTATGCGTTGTGTGCATTTGTATTTTGAGGACTGGCTAGACTGATCTCCCGAATTGCCAGCACCTGACTTCTTCTTATGGGGTGTTTTAAAGGACAAAGTATATCAACATCAGATATACAATTTAGTCGAAGTACGAGAAGCTATCACAGAAGAGCAGAATCGGATGCAGCTTCGGTGGGGTCCTAAGCTATTGAAGGTAATAGGGCCCTTTATATGACCAGATGAATTTAGGCACCCTATTTACATAAATGAAGACATTAATGATATTTTAGAAATCAGGCTAGCAGAAGAAGCCTACACAACATTGTGCACTGTTGCTATATATAGATTTTATTTTATTTATTGTTTATCTTATATTTTGGAAATATACATTCAGTTTTTTTCGTTTAATTTTTTTAGAACATCCTGGCCTAAAATTGATGGCGATCTAGGTAGATATTAGATTTTATGTCTTCCGGACGGACACATGGAAATACAGAGTAAATATATAAAGGATGTTTTTGGTAAACCAAAATTTCTTAAAAATTAAGTGGTATCTATTAGTAGAATACCTCTTTTCTTAGTCCAGCGATGTCCAGATCTCAGAAAATCGTTATATGAGCGTCACGGAACTGCCATTTACTACAATTCTATTTCTAAAACCTTTACGAATTCAACAATTTGGTCCTTCAGTTTTTGTAGATGATTACACCATTGTATTTATTTTTATTGAAATTATTTATTCACACAAGCGAGTGGGGCCCTAAGCTATATAGTTTGTTTAGTTTATAGATAAATCCGGCACTACAGAATATACCACACACCCTACATATACCACAAAGTCTTCCACAATATACCAGTACGGGTCTGTCTAGCCGCTTATAAAAACGTTGCTCTTTGTCTCCAGACATGTATCGATTTGGATGCTGGACCATGCCATAGAAACCAGAGATTAAAATTCTTGTAAGGAAAGGTATGAGAATGATGTGTTTGTGCTAAATTTTATGTTCAATTTATGTTGTTAATTTCTTTACTGCAGTCTTTGAAACATCTTATAAATAATTATGGGCCCCCTGTAGAAGATTGATACAATAACTGCTTTAAGTATTCGTCGTAATTCTTGCCTTCGGTTTTAATATGTTAATAAGTGACTTCATTCAGAAACTATAAATAGCAGTATCTCATTATATGTCACGTGGAGGAGCTTAGTTTGTCACAGTGTAAGAAATATGAAAATTAAAGTTTGAATATCTTTTTAACGTTCGAACAAGGGAAGTTGCTCGGCCGCCGTCTGATCTCAACAATTTTCCGGATTTCTCCCTGCCCATCATCTGTGATGCATTTGAGAAGATACAGAAGGCGAAAGCACGTTCAAATTTAAATTGCACGCCACTCCTTGTCTTCTCTCAATAATGTATTTCTCCCCACCCTCAATTCTTCATTCAAAAACTTAAGTATTGTTCTGACAACTGATTTTTTAATATATTTTAGATTCTGGATATTTTCTCAATTAACAGAAGTGGTAGAAGATATCTACCACTTCCGCACCGAGAAAAAAAAGTTGTAGGTGGCGTACTTAAAAAGGTAGGTTACATGAGTATTTCCTGTAGTTTTTGGACTTAACGTACAGCAGACGTATAACTGAAAACACATGTTTTATAGTACTTTCCTTATAAGTGTTTCATCTATAAATACTTTCCGTATGAAACAATGTAGGCGGTCAGGGTCTCACATACAAATGGACGTATATAACATATAGCTGACGAAGGTAACATAAGTATATGCATGTGATATACGGAAAACTGTTAAATGTCAGACATCCTGCAATGGCATGATGTAACATCGAAAGACAGTGCCTAAGTAGCATACGGATAACGTATGCTCCGTACTGATTTCTGTAGTAAGCAAGAAGATACCGTATATTCGTACAATATACCGCTGTCTGGAGAATGGATTTTTCTCAGTGCGGTTATAGTAGAGAGTTATATGGAGATAAAATGTATATTTTTAGAACTCTTAATCGATTGTAGGAAACCGCTTCTCACTATCAATTACCGATTTCCTGCAATCAATTACCGCTTTTCACCAGCTGTTTCCGGTTTCCTGCAATTAATTACAGCTTCTCACTATCTAATACCGGTTTCCTATAATAAATTATCGCTTCTTACTATCTATTACCGGTTTCCTGCAATCAATTACCGCTTTTCACAAGCTGTTACCGGTTTCCTGCAATTAATTACAGCTTCTCACTATCTAATACCGGTTTCCTATAATAAATTATCGCTTCTTACTATCTATTACCGCTTTCCTGCAATCAATTACCGCTTTTTACCAGCTGTTACCGGTTTCCTGCAATTAATTACAGCTTCTCACTATCTAATACCGGTTTCCTATAATAAATTATCGCTTCTCACTATCAATTACCGATTTCCTGCAATCAATTACCGCTTTTCACCAGCTGTTACCGGTTTCCTGCAATTAATTACAGCTTCTCACTATCTAATACCGGTTTCCTATAATAAATTATCGCTTCTCACTATCAATTACCGATTTCCTGCAATCAATTACCGCTTTTCACCAGCTGTTACCGGTTTCCTGCAATTAATTACAGCTTCTCACTATCTAATACCGGTTTCCTATAATAAATTATCGCTTCTTACTATCTATTACCGGTTTCCTGCAATCAATTACCGCTTTTCACCAGCTGTTACCGGTTTCCTGCAATTAATTACAGCTTCTCACTATCTAATACCGGTTTCCTATAATAAATTATCGCTTCTCACTATCAATTACCGATTTCCTGCAATCAATTACCGCTTTTCACAAGCTGTTACCGGTTTCCTGCAATTAATTACAGCTTCTCACTATCTAATACCGGTTTCCTATAATAAATTATCGCTTCTCACTATCAATTACCGATTTCCTGCAATCAATTACCGCTTTTCACCAGCTGTTACCGGTTTCCTGCAATTAATTACAGCTTCTCACTATCTAATACCGGTTTCCTATAATAAATTATCGCTTCTTACTATCTATTACCGGTTTCCTGCAATCAATTACCGCTTTTCACCAGCTGTTACCGGTTTCCTGCAATTAATTACAGCTTCTCACTATCTAATACCGGTTTCCTATAATAAATTATCGCTTCTCACTATCAATTACCGATTTCCTGCAATCAATTACCGCTTTTCACCAGCTGTTACCGGTTTCCTGCAATTAATTACAGCTTCTCACTATCTAATACCGGTTTCCTATAATAAATTATCGCTTCTCACTATCAATTACCGATTTCCTGCAATCAATTACCGCTTTTCACAAGCTGTTACCGGTTTCCTGCAATTAATTACAGCTTCTCACTATCTAATACCGGTTTCCTATAATAAATTATCGCTTCTCACTATCAATTACCGATTTCCTGCAATCAATTACCGCTTTTCACCAGCTGTTACCGGTTTCCTGCAATTAATTACAGCTTCTCACTATCTAATACCGGTTTCCTATAATAAATTATCGCTTCTTACTATCTATTACCGGTTTCCTGCAATCAATTACCGCTTTTCACCAGCTGTTACCGGTTTCCTGCAATTAATTATAGCTTCTCACTATCTAATACCGGTTTCCTACAATAAATTATCGCTTCTTACTATCAATTACCGGTTTCCTGCAATCAATTACCGCTTTTCACCAGCTGTTACCGGTTTCCTGCAATTAATTATCGCTTCTCACTACCTATCACCGGTTTTCTACAATCAATTACCACTTCTGACTATCTATTATCGGTATAGTGATCGACGTGAAAATCGAAATTGCTTGATTTCTACTATTTTCCGTGGATAGATCACCTCTATCAGCGAACTTAAATCCTACGTTTTGATCGTCAACATCCTGGTCTAAAATTGATAGTGATCTATGTAGAAATTAGATTTTATGTCTTTCGGACGGACACATGGACAGACAGAGTAAATATATAAAGGATGTTTTTGGTAAACCAAAATTTCTTAAAAATTAAGTGGTATCTATTAGTAGAATACCTCTTTTCTTAGTCCAGCGATGTCCAGATCTCAGAAAATCGTTATATGAGCATCACGGAACTGCCATTTACTACAATTCTATTTCTAAAACCTTTACGAATTCAACAATTTGGTCCTTCAGTTTTTTGTAGATGATTACACCATTGTATTTATTTTTATTGAAATTATTTATTCACACAAGTGATAATAAGAAGGTACTTACAAATTGGAATAACAATGATGTGGAGAAGCAACTTTATCTTTATATTACATTATTATTAGTTTGTAACAAAAGACGAATCTGGAGATGAAACATATCAATCTATAGAACTCATCCACCTGAACAAAATGACACGAGTGAGTGTAAATTCTCATGTGTAGTTTTTGAGAAAATTAAAAAATAAGTTTAATGGCGCTAAAAGTACAGGGTGAGCACAAAAGTAGTCCCTAATTTGAAAAGGGCATAACTTTTTTTGACCAAAAACACTACTCTGATTAAACTTTTGTAGTACTTACATAAACTCAAAAATTGTTTGGTGGTGTTCATTGAAATTACAAACCCACCATCTGCTACGTTGGAACCATTGAAACAATAATCAAGTCTAGCCAAATATTATGAAGAGTAACCTATGTAATGGAGTTTAAAACTGCACTAGTGCGTTCCTGAAGGCGTGGTTAACGTAGTCTATGAAACACTACTCAGAACCCTGAATGATAGTCAGGTACGCATATCTGGCTGAGCTAGATTATCATTTGGATCCCGCGTAACAGATGGCGCGCACATCACGTGTTTGTAATTCAATCACGGCTACCAAATATTTTTAGACCTTATGCAGAGTCGTTCTGACTCGTAATTAGAGTTCCACTAACATATGTTTTCTATATTAGTCAAGCCTTTGGTATGACGTTAATCATACGTCAAAACGATTCTGCATAGGGCCCTTTGAGTTTATGTGATCACTGCGAAAGTTTGAGAATAGTGGTTTTGGTATTAAAGTTATACCCTTTTCATATCAGGGAGTGTTTTTGGCTCACCCTGTACTATGTGGTTTGTTGCCAATTTTAATTTATAATATCTAAAGAATTTGAGTAACAAAAATTCCTAATAAGCATATTTATCATGTTTGACTATATCCCAGACAGCAAAAATGACTTGCAACAAACTTGCAGCAGATTTGCAACTCAAGTCTGGCAAACTTGTAGCAGACTTGTGATGCAAGTCTGCAAGTTTAATGCAAGTTTAATGCAAAGTTCCTAGTTGACGCTCTTCGAACTTACAGCACGCCTGCAGTACAAGTGTATGGTAAGTTTGCAAAGCAACTTTCTTCAAGGGGTTTACTTGAACAGCAAGCATACTGTAAGTTTTTACTTGCACTGCAAGTGCACAACAAGTCGGCAGCAAGTTAGTGCAGGTTTGACGGAAGTCTCTGCAAGGATACAAGTTGCACTGCAAGCCTACAACAAGTTTGGAGTAAGTCTTCTGCAAGTATATACTTGCATTGCAAGTCTACAGCAGGTGTTCAGTAAGTCAGTGTAGTAAGTCTTCTGCAGGTATATACTTGCATTGCATTGCATGCCTTTTACAAACCGAACATTTACTATTTACGAACAATCACACAGTATATTTTTCTCAACAACTTTGTCAAACAATACACGTTTAAAATATAAATTATCTTTACATACTGGATACTTACGTAATTATCTTAATTATCCACTTGTTTTAATGCTTCACACACTTCGCACCTACTGCAAATGGCGGCCTGGCGGGGAGATTTCTAAGATTACACTTTTGTGCCACCTGTTGGTACAAACTAGAACTGACACACTTGCTACAAAGTTTCAGCAAGCCTCCGAGGCAAGTAAAATCTAGCAAGTGAAAATCAAATTACGACATTTGCGGGTAACTCTTTCAAAACGCCTGCAGCAGGTGTACAGTGCACGGAAAGTCTAGCAAGTTAAAATCAAATATAGTGAAAGACTTGCTGCAAACCAATATGCTATTAGGGATTTAGGATGTAGCGGATTAAAAGATAGAAATCAAGTTGAATGATAGAAGTGTTCTACCCACCGGAAGTGGTATAAATCAATCGTTTCCGGTTTTAATGTTGATCACTATAGAGTAAAGAAACGGTAGAACATAGCGAGAAGCGGTTACTGTAATCGGATAAGTGTCCCAAGAATACATCTTGTCCATATCCTTAATTCTCTACTAAAACCGGAAGTTATAGAAATGCACTACAACTTGCAGTTTCGATATTGATTTACGTAGAGCAACAATGATAAGAGAGACCGAGAAGCATTTTTTTTGTTTTAATCGATTTTGCGTTCTAAGAATAGGTACTATCTTTTCTCTTAACTCTCTATAAAAAAAGTGGTTGAATTCAATATTGCTTCCTGTTTTAATGCCGGTCGTTACAGAGTAGAAACGGTAGTATACAGGGCGAAGCAGTTTTCTGCATTCAATTAAGCGTCCCAAGATAGATTTTTTCTCCATTCTAATTTCTCTACTAATACTGGAAGTAGTAAAAGACAACTACCACTTCCGGTTTCAATATTCATTGAGGAAATATTACGCCGTACAAATCACAACTGCTTCACGTAATGTACACGTGACATTCCTGCTTGTTTTCCTGGTTTATTTATGTACCTAAAATATAAAAAAGAAATATCACTTTTAATTAGCGAGACTCATAAAATGCTTCGTATACAGTATTACTATTGTATGGGCCAGAAACGCAAAAGTGAGGAAAAACGACTGGAGGCTTTGAAAATGTGGATGTGGAGGGAATTAGCTGAATTAAGTGGAAAACGAACTAGAGGGGTTAGAAATGGCGTGGAAGAAAAGGAAATTTTAGATACTATTGAGGAAAGAAAGATAAGCTGGTTGGAAAATTGGCTAAGAAGAAACTGTATCATGAGGGACATGTTAGAGAGTATCGTAATAGCAAAGAGAGGAAGGGGCGAAGGAGGTTACAGTTCATGGATGATATCAAAACATAAAATTCGTACGTGAAGACAAAGAAGTTAGCTGAAGAGCATGGAACATAGAAGCTTCTCAATTGCGGCAAGTGACCTTCAATAATTTATTTATTTATTTATTTATTTATTTATTTACCCCCAACAGAGTACAAGCTCCAGTTACAGGAGGCTTGCATAAGGTACATTTCTATACATATTATGCAGAAACAAAAAAATACAAAAAAAAAAAAAAAAACAAACAAACAAACACAGAAATGGTAGAATACCTATTATGACCCTCCAACAGTGACACACATACTTCTAAGTGTAACATCAAAGAAATAACATATAACTGAGAAATACAGAAATGAAATAATAATCAATTACAAAGTAGTGTTATGCTGTCACTCGCTGGTTATGTTAATGACAGTATATTATTTTGAGTTGCTTGTGAAAGGCAAGTGGAGATAGTCCTAAAAGGAGATTCCAGTAAGAGGATATAATAGTTTTACAATATTATAAATACCAGGGTTTGACGAGGAACAAAAATCAAATATCAATACATGACTCATACTTCTATTGATTTATCTACAATGGAACAAAATGATAGCGTGAGTGTTGTTAAAGGTTACGTGTAGCTTTCGAGGACATCTAGAAAAAATCAATTACTTTGTAAGCGAAATAAAAAATCATGCTGTACAAGAATCATACCTCTGATTCAGGTGACACTAATACTGTTGTAACGCCCTTACACAGTTCTTCATTATTATATTAGTAAGATGATGGCATATATATATATGAAAATAAAAGTGACCATGTTTGTGACTTAATTACTCCTCAACCACTCGACCGATTTCGATCAAATTTTCAACATAGATGAAGTTCGGACCTGGGATGGATTTTATCACTTCCTTTGACGATGCAACTTAGGGAAGGACGGAGAGGGGATATATATATATATATATATATATATATATATATATATATATATATATATATATATATATATATATATATATATATATATATATAAAGAAATGTTCGGAAATCACCGATATTACTGTGGAATCCCTAGTTTTCATGATCGCTGAGATGAACAGTGACATTTTAAATCCAAATTCAACCCCCATTAATACTCCTAAAGGGGGATGGTCACATGTAAAAATATTTGAAAATGATCAATATTAGTGTCGAATTCATAGTTATTGGGGGTCCCTAAGTTGATTGGTGACAGTTTTGGTGCCCTTTGTGTCCAAAATAAAACACATTCTCCCCGTGCGAGAAAAGAGCATTATGTTAGTGAGTTATCTAAAATTATTATGTTATTATATATTATTTTTTCTGTTTAACTAAAATATAGTCCAAATATAAGACGTACAGTACATCAGTCAATAAATCAGACCGTGCGCAATAACATAACATGCTCGATGGTAATTTCTCATGTGTAGTTTTTGAAATAATCGTAAAAAATCGAATATGCGTTTCGATAGCGATAATAAATGACAGTTTCTATTTTACTGAAAGTACTCATTTATATATATATATATATAGTGTTCATTTATTATGTAGCCAAAATTCACTGGTGAAATCTTCACACGTAAACAATAAAAAAGGTCAATATAAACATAGGGCGAGAAACGCGTTGTGTCAAATTTACGGAATGCCGAAATCGAGAAAATTGTAACTTTGAGTCTGCCTAGCTCGAAAACTATTAGAGATAGCAACGGCGGTTAAAAACACATTAGAGCAACTAGTACGCTGTCTATCTAAATAACCATGTTTCAGAGTTGAGAAGCATCGGCGCAACGGATTTTATAGAGAGAGCTGCGGTATAGGTTCCGCTCTTATTCTCCTCTCTCTGAAATCATATGCGCCGGTACAACCCAACTCTGAAATATGGTTATTCAGATAGACAGTGTACTAGGTTCTCTAATATTTCTTTAAGTGTCTTAGGTATCTTTCATAATTTTCGAGCTAGGCAGCTTCAAAGTTACAATTTTCTCTATTTCCGCATCCCGTAACTTTGAATCAACGCGTTTTTCGCCCTATGTTCATATGAATTTTGGCTACATAATAAATGAATACCCTGTATATGTATATATATATACCCTGTGTTACTATATATATAACATCCTGTATATATACATAGTAAAATACACTGCTAATTAGCAGTTTGATGTTTGCTTTTTTCGAACGCTTATACACATAGCCAGTGTTGGGAAGTAACGTAACGCAAGTAACGCGTTACTTGTAACGCGTTACTTTTTAAGTAACGTTTCCTAGTAACGCGTTACATTTTTTCCAAAGTAACTGTAACGGTAACGCGTTACAAATTTTTAAGTAACGTACCTAGTTTGCGTTACTTTTTTCACGTTACATTTCGGATGAGTAACTACAATATATGTATATATTTTTCGGAAACAAATGTTTCTTTCCTGTAAGTGAATTTCTCCGAATGAAACAATCGAGCATGAACTACGTATGTCAGTGACCGACAGTCACAGACACACAGAGAAACAGATAAATTTGTAGTGCCACTTGCTGCTTTTTGAAGATGAGGACAGCCTTTGGGAAATCACGTGTACTGATTGCAAGCACCTGGAAGATTTTGTCGTAGATTTTGACAGCTCAAAATCAATGCATTCAGTGAGTGAACTAGGAGTGCAATGATACCGGTAGTCTATTTTACTTTAATTGGTGTTGTTTTTATAAAGATGGAGAACGAAAATATTTTACTGTTCGAACATTTGAAAGAATACTTTTTTCTTAAGAGCTGAGAATGATGGTGGACAGAATTTAAAAGTAAAGTGTCTGAAGTGCCCCGGCGAAAACTATTTACAACTGGGGTGCCATAATTAACGATTTACAGTAAGAGGTTAATATGAATGAACTGTTTTGATGAGCAGACCTACTTTATTACTAGACAATAGTTTGCTGATGATATGTAATATTGGAGTTCTTTCAGATCAGTTTGCTTATCCTAAAGTCCCGAGAGTAGTGTAATGTTTCTTTACATTCTTTATTTTTAATTTTACATAACAACATTGTTATTATTATATAATTAGTTTAGCAGAATAATTATAAGCAACCATTTTTTCTGACGCATAGGGATGAGCACGAGTCAAGCTAAAATTCGACTCGACTCTAATTCAAGTCGAGTTTCGACTCAAGTCAAGGGTAATATCCTCGAGTCGAATTCCGAGCCGATTCAGTTTTTTTGCGTCGAGTTTCGAGTCCAGTCGAGTTTGATAAATGTCTCGTTCGTTTTAAGTCGTCTTGAAATCATGGCTTGATTACATTGGAAAACGAAAGCTATGAGAAATGTAAGCTAAACAGTAATATGGAATACTTTTAGTGTTGCTCACGAGATGGGACACTACTTGCATCTTGTCTCGTCTCGATAACGAGACCACAAGAGATTTTTTTATAACAAGCTCAGCTCGGCTCGGCTCAACTGAGAAGATGGCTCGAGCTGGCTCGGCTTGGTAGGGACGAGCAATTTGCTCGGTTCGGCTCAATGAGCAGAGGGCTCTAGCCGAGTCAGTTGGGTGAGCTGTTGGCTCGGCTTACTTTTCGGTTCTGGTCGATAGTGAATGAGCTGTGAGCCGAGCTGCTCGAGTCGTTGACAATTCTAAACCCGGGCCGAGCAGTTTTGAAGATATTTGGCCAGTGCCCTATAACTTTTAACAGTGTTCGGTTTGAGCCCGAATACTCAACCTAGACCATCAACCCAAATTCAGAAGCTCGTGAACAATGTCCTTGACTCCTAGACTTCACGACTACCGAGGTTAGTAATCAACTATTTTTTAGTATTCAAATACAAACTGCCTACCTTGCTTTTTATATACAGTGTTATTATAATTAATAATAATAATAATAATAATAATAATAATAATAATAATAATAATAATAATAATAATAATAATAATAATAATAATAATAATAATAATAATAGCGGTAGTAATAGTAGTAAGGAAAATTAAAGTCATAATTTTTTTCTCATTTTTAAAGTTTCGGACCTAAAAGTAACGCGTTAGTAACGCGTTACTTTCGAAGTAAAGAAACAGTTACTTTTTGGGGGCAAGTAACGCGTTACTAACGCGTTACATTTTAAGAGAAAGTAAAGTAACTTGTAACGCGTTACAATTTTACAAGTAACTTACCCAACACTGCACATAGCCTACTCTTTATGCACACACTATTTATATGGTTGGCTTGTGAAATAGAAAATGAATCATAAAGGACAGGGCAGAACTAATAATGGTCGAAGAAGTAATGAATTTGTTTTATAATCAGAAACAATGAAAGAAAAATTAAATAAATTTTTAAAAATTTTACGTTCCACACAATACGATGCCGGGGGAAGGGCGAGCGGGGAGCAAAATTCGGGAGAGAAAAAAGAAAAAAGAGGAAAAATTACTTGGAATATATGTATGGGGACGCCGTCGTATGCTCTCGCCCCGCGCGCTGATTTTCCACAGCACGGCACTGGTTCTAAGTTTAGGGGTCTATGCTCTGTAACCTAATGGAGACAGATGAGTATATAAAAGTGAATGCATTTGTGTAATTATTTAGTGTTCTGGAGAGTCCCTAGAAAAGACGAGGACGATGTTATGCACTACAAACTCATTTGGCCTGGGATCGAATCAGAGACCTTCAGCACCAGAGATAAGGTCTCTGTCAATGAGTCAATAGGCTCCCCTGTTCGATACAGGTACGAATTATTGTTTTTTGAGTGGGACAAAACGGTCTGCTGGCTCGTCGCTGAAAACAACATTACGTTATTGCTAATCACGCAGTGGATTCATAATACTTTATGCAAGGCAAAGAAACGCTCAACTTGTTTGAAAAGATGACGGGCAAAGTTATATAAAACTTGAATAACACAACTTACAGAATAAATTGTGGCATAGCAAGGTAAACTTGTAATGATGAATCTGTATTGCATAATTTGCATTACTTTCGCACCCTATTGCACTTGTTTGTTAGTCAATATTTGGTTCAGGGGAGGGGAATTAACAAGCACAAGACATTACGTGTATGTGGTATTGAGCCAGTGTTATCTGCACGCAATAATACAATAAATACTTTTATGTACTGCCACCTGTATTCGCAGACACACGATGGAACTATAATAATTTTATAAGAAAAGAAAAAGTACAGATGTAGTGTAATGTCAAATCTTCATACCATACCGATCATTTTCTGATTAAGAAGTTCAGTTTTCATAAGAAAGTGTATGAAAGGCTGATTCACACATAGGATACTGTTCATACCGTTCTCCTGCCATGGTCAGTCAGTGCCACCATCGTGACTATTCATACAAAAAGTGCCATCCCGTGCTGTGCCATCCCACTACTGCTTTCTACACCATTTCCCAAGATGGATTGGAAGGAGGGTCAACTTCGTGCCGCTTCGAGTATTCCGAGGAAAGCCGAAGCATCGCTACCGTCGAGTCGCTGGCATTTTCGCCAATCTCCAGAGATTCATCCAAAGACAGTCCTCTATTGGACGATTCAATAGTGACGTTATAGCAGCTCAAGTTTCTTCCATGATTGATCTTGAAACTTTGTACCCTCTTTAGTTTATGATCGAACTAAGCTTTTGGCATTAGCGAATATGAATAACACTCCTTAGTTTAAATGCTCATTGATTTTATTCAGGCCAAACAAAATCACTAAAAACGGTAGTGATTTTCAAAGAATATTAAAAGCTAGGATAACCAAATTAAATTCAAGTGATAGCTATAAGTTATGTGTGCAGCACGTGGGGAGAGGTGCAGTAAGTTAGAAATAGCACATAATGTAAGAGTGACTATGATATAAGCCATTGTAAGAGAATACTGTACACACTATGTCTCTGCCACGCGGAGATTAAGAATCCGGCTGCTCTTGGTAAAATGACTGAAAATCCACATTTCTTGTTAGTCTGCAAATGCACTTAGAACGTTTTATTCTATTGACGCCTGCCCACTAAGTACGTACAGATATACAATGTGTAATAT
This sequence comes from Thermobia domestica, assembly GCF_964235325.1. Lineage (NCBI taxonomy): Eukaryota > Metazoa > Arthropoda > Insecta > Zygentoma > Lepismatidae > Thermobia > Thermobia domestica. The sequence continues at coordinate 221,532,017 of NC_137463.1, forward strand.
GTATGCAAAAGTGCAACGATAATAACTGAAACAGTAGTGGTTATTCCACTACTTTCTGTTCACTTTTACGAGGATATTTGTTCTCTCAGCCACTGGAAAGTGTGAAAGCCGGAGTGAGCAGAGGCAAAAGAGAAACTGAGAGGAACGGAGCCGAACACACAAGCGCGACCGTTACTCGCTAACATTGTATAGATAAAAATAATATACACTATACGGCTAGTACAAACGTGCTACACAAGTACTATGGAAATCTGAACACGTTTGCCCTGCTCCTGCTCTTTGCGATTTCCTCTTTATGCTCACTTCACTTCTGTACTTTTCTATGATCAATGTTTCTCCCTTCAATAAAATCAACTACTTTATTCCAACTATCGAGTTTTGTTATTACTGTTGGAAGAATGAATTTAACATTCTTTTCCCAACAGATGCTATATGAGACGTGGATCTACAGGTTAACGTTTGATCAAACCACCTGAACTCCCACCGAGAACCGAACTCGAGTCTCCCACGCAAAAACACAAAGTGATAGTTTAAAAGTATAATAATTGAGAGCTCCATGTTACTAGCGTCACAGTCATTGTCACATATCGTTGTTGTATGCTCCTCCTATATAGCCCTACAGTTGCGTAGTAATGAGCTAAACTTTTTATTGTTTCTAAAGTAATTCTTCACTTACATGTTTTCGCTTACATGTTCAGTGTATACATAAACATAGTTCTTTAAAAAATGCTCTTCATTTCTAAATTACTACACAAAGTTTTCTTGTTGCTATATGGGACTACCATGAATCGCAAAATTATTTATACACTCTAAAGGCGCCAGATTTTTCTTTTCAACCACGATTAGCTAATCCTTGTATTGATCAAACTTCCAATTAAATATTGTGATTTTGTTTTACAGATTCCCATATCTACTCTATGGGGCAGAAACATTGACATTACGCAAAAGTGATGAAAAAAAATTGCAGACTTTTGATACATGGGCATGGAGAAAAAAGGAGAGAATTAGCTGTGTTAAACGGACAGCAAAAGAGGAGTTTGAAAAAAGCAGATGGAAAAAAATAATTTTAGATATTGTTAAGAGGAGAAAGAGGAACTGGTTAGGATATTGGATGAGGAGGAATGTATTATGGGGGACGTGCTGAAGGGTATTGTGGAGCGAAAGAGAGAGAGAGAGCGAAGGAGACTACTTGAGGGAAGGTATTGAAACAGAAAATTGCTATGTCAAGGCGAAGAGACTAGCTGAGGACCACTGAACGTTGAAGCTTCTCAGTTGCAGCAAGTAACCTGCTAATAATGGCAGAATAGCTATTATGAAGATGATGATATATCTAGCAATATTGACTAAAAGAGAGAGAGAGAAAATTAAAATAATAATTTTTATAATCAAACCTTTAATATTTTAGAATAATTTGAGTGAAAACTGAAAATGATTCAACTGTCTATGTCTTTTGTGTAAATTGAATCTACATAAATACTTTTGACCTGTATTGGAAATACAAAATAACGGCATCAAACTCCAAGTTATTTGAAGTCTCACTTGTGAATATGGATTACTAGCATCAATTACCCCTTCGTTGGGTTAAACTTAATAATAATAATAATAATAATAATAATAATAATAATAATAATAATAATAATAATAATAATAATAATAATAATAATATATTTCGTTAGTCAGTCACTTTTTACTATTAGAAAAGCGCTCTCTGATATCGATCATTTTCGATTAGTTTTATTTCTCTCTCCTGCTCCTCCCCAAGTTGCGGGGCTGAATTTGAATTTAAACGGCATCAGAAATGTCACTGTTCGTCTCAGAGACCCCAAACACTAAGGATTCGGCACTAATATCGGTCATTTTCAATAAACTTATATATCTCCTTCACCCCCATGTTGCGAGGTATGCCATCGGAAGTGTCATTGTTCATCTCAATGACATCGAAAACCATGAGTTCGACATTGATAATGGTAATTTTTGATGATTTTGTACATCTTATTTCTCCCCCAAGTTGCGGTGCTGAATTTGCATTTAAACGGGATCGGAAGTATCACTGTTCACCTTAACGAGGCCGAAAACTATGGGTTCGACACTAATATTTGGTCATTTTTTTTAAATCATTATTATGTATCTCCCTCTCCCCAAGTTACAAGGCTGAATTTGGTCGTAAACGGTATCGGAAGTGTCAGTATTCAACTCAGCGAACTGGCAAGCTATGGATTCGACAATGATATTTGTCATTTTTGATAATTTTTATATATCTTCCCTTCCCTCCGCCAAGCTACGGAGCTGAACTTGGATTTAAATATCATCGGAAGTGTCACTGTTTATCTCAGCGACTAATAAAACTATAGACTCCATTTTAATATCGGTCATTTTCGATCATTTTTAAAACTCTTTCATTCCCCCTCCTCTAAACTGCACCGTCAAAGTGATATGACAGATACCACCCCGGTCCGATCCTCATCTATGTTGAAAATGAGATCGAGTTCAGTCGGGTGGTTCAAGATTTGTTAAATTTTGTTTATTTTTGTAAATTTTCCATCCCCATCTCCTACCCTAAGTTCTACCGTCAAAGTGATTTGATAAAAAAAACACCCCAAGTCAGAACCTCATCTAGGTTATGTTGAAAATTTGATTGAGATCGATTGGCTGGCTCAAGAGTAATGAAGTCATAAAGATAGCACTTATATTTTTAATATTTTACACACACACACACACACACACACACACACATATATATATATATATATATATATATATATATATATATATATATATATATGAAAGTTTTAACATAGATGAGGTTCAAGCCTTTAATATTATCTGTCATTTCACTTTGACGGAGCAATGTAGGAGAGGAGGAGGAGGGGGATATGTACAAAAATCAATATAAATAAAAATAAAAATGGCTAAGTTTGTGACTTAATAACTCTTGAACCGATCTCGAGCAAATTTTTAATATATATATAATAAATAAAACTTAATAACTTTTGAAACACCCGACCGATCTTGATCAAATATTCAATATAGATGAAGTTCAGGCCTGGAGCTATTTTTTTTCATTTTACTTTGACGGTGCAATGTAGGGGAGGGGGAGGAGGGATATATATTTATTGTTGTAGTATAATGTTATACAGTATCATTCATTCCTCGATGTGCCGAATACCTAAGGAGGCTAAAAGTTATATTATTAAACAATTATTTAAGGTATAAGCATCCGCGCATGAAATCAAACTTGAGGTCACATGTACTAAGTTTTTGTCAATGTCATGAAAATGTTACGATATTAGTTTTAAGAGTTACACATTGAACATTTCCAACGGATGAAAGAGTTTCGGAACCAAGGCCATACCCATGTAGTCGACACCTATGGTGTACGGTATTACCGATGTTCAATACTACATTTCTCTTTAGTTTTGGAAGAAGAACACCACTAATATGCTTTGGAATGAAATGAAGTATCTAGTTTAACGTCCCACGATTGTGCACCAAAGCTAAGGGAGACAGTGATGATGAGAAATGACTGAAATGGTGGAATGAAGAAAGTAGGAGGAAACGAAAAATACCGAGAAAACCCATGCACACGGTGTTTGTCCACCAAAAAACTCACATGGTGCGAGATGACACCTGTGTGGCTTGAAAGCGAGTAATATCTACAGTAAACGCGAACAACCGATTCAGAAAACGACATACTGTTGCTATAAGCTACAGGGGCAGATCGACTCACATGGATTGCATAAACTACTGGGAAAACAATCACTCCAGCAGCATTTTTACTGAAGCCAAGAAATCCATTTCCTTCTTTTTTACATTATATAAAAAAAATCAAGTAATGTCGGTACTTGTGAAAGACTCTTGCGCAAGAGTCTTGGTCTTCGTCTTGGTCTTGTATCGGGATTCTTGCTCTTGCTCTTGCATGCAAGACTCTTGCAAAAACTGCAAGACCAAGACTCTTGCGCTCATCACTACACAGGGCTTGGAAAACCTCGGTTTCCTGAACGAATTACCAATACTACAAATCTAACCGATTTTTTTTGGGCCAGACTCCAGGTTTACATTTCACAACCTGAAACTCGAAGATGACTTCCTCGGTAACAAAGTTGCAGGCTGGCCAGAAAATCCTTTATTTCAAAACTCACTTTTCAATATGAATGCCCTGAAAGATATTAACGACTGTGCAGAACGTGGAATCAAGCTGAGTGCGGATTTTTATTCTTCAGCCAAACAAGAGGAACATTTCCAAAACATTCTGTAAATGGTTGAACAGAATAGGAAAGACAGTCCAAGTCTGTGCAAACGACCACGAAAAGACTAGATGTCACGTGTTCGTTGAGAAATATCTTTGTGAGACAGTTTAGATTACGTTACGGTAAACGAGATATAGTTTTTAAAATATATTGTTAAAATGAGAAACTTTGTGTAATCCGTTGAATAAGTGCTTTTACTTATCAAATTTGCATTTCAATTTTTCACACACTTTGAGTCTTTGACACTTGTAATATATATTACATTTTAACTACTTGATTTTAATATATTCTTAGAAATGAGAGAATTTGTGATCCTTGCAAAAACGTTTTTATTTTTCAAATTCGCATTTCAATTATTTCAATACTTTTTGACACTTCTATTATATGTTTGAGCTGCTGGTGGACCCCTAAACGTTCGTAAATTTCGCTAAAATTTTGCACAAAGTATTAAATCAAGAATTGGAACATAACTGACCTAGCGACAAGAATTCTCGTTAAATTTTCAAAATTGTGGGGCGTTTGATGCACTCTAATATATATATATATATACAGTGGCGTATTTACGATTTTCTTTCGGGGGGGGCTTTGCTAACTTTCGGGGAGGGCTTTGCCTGAAAATGTGAAAATTCTGCAAGATATTTCATATAATTTACTATAGTAAGTAAGATTTCGGGGGGGGCTTAAGCCCGGAAGCCCCCCCCCTAAATACGCCACTGTATATATATATATATATATATATATATATATATATATATATATATATATATATATATATATATATATATATATATATAAATTTCTCGCAACTACATCATTTTGGTCAGTATAGTTGATGTTACCAATGTTTATGGTATTTCCGGAATGGTTTAAGATATTAAATTGACGCATATGTCATTATGATCTCTAGGTTTACTGAAAACCATTTGTGTGATTGAATTTGATACTTTTCTGAGTAACTCGAACAGAAGTATTGATATTAGTCTTTATTTATCTTTATAACTAATACATTTACTATACACTACATACGATTTCCTTAAGAGCTGTGAATAATTTAAATTAGGTAATCTCTCTCTAACGTACATCCATTATTTCTCTAATGGGCAAGTAACCATATTCCATATATATCTATCATCCATAAATTTTCTAAATAGTCTAGTACTATATACTATGAATTTCTTTCCTATAAGCGATTAAAATTTACCTGAAAATATTCCAAATTGAGGCGCTATGAAAAGAATTACCTCTTTCGTTATTCAGCCTACTAGTAGAATAGGCGGCTAAATAAGTGGAGAATCGTCCGAAATTTTTGAGAAACTTATCCTAATGTACCTTACAGCGTGGAAAAGTTTCACGTGTTTGAATAATGTTTTTGTTGAGTATTAACGACTCTGTTTTTCTTGTCATAACTATGAGATAGCATTTTTTACAGCATTTATTTTGTAACAGAAAAACAACACATGTATTGTCATTGCATGGAGTTTGATGTAGTTATTTTTCAATACTTTATTTACTACTTCTTGCAAACGTATATTGATTTTATCGTACATCAGTGGCGACTACACGACAAATCTTTATGATAAGTTAATCTTTATGCAAGTGAGAATATTTTGATTTTATGTTATATGTCCTTATCATTTATACTAAAATATACAATGCAATTGAATGTGAGTTATCCCCTCTAGTCTAGTAGCTAGAACACATGCCGTTGATGTACGTCAGTGCCGGAGCTATAGATGGCCTACTGTACGTAGAAACTTGTACCCACAATAGCCCGGTAGCAACCATGTTACTACTAACTAAAATATTGAGAAACGTAGTACATTTCGATGAGTATTTTGTGCTATCAAATATTCAAAGCTAGTTTTAATGCTATAGCAAGTACGGATAATCCCTAGAGTACCAACCTTTGAACTGACCACTAGAAAAAAGAGTTCGTTATAGTTAGTCTGGAGTCTAAAGATCATTACAAGACTATAATGGTTTTTCTTTTGTTTATATATTTGAAATTTATTTGTTTCAGATTATAATTTACATACCAAGGAAAAATATCTATATAATATGGAATCACATATCTGAAAACTCTGCGAGAACTTCAATCATGATGACATTTGGGATTGCAACCCAAGGCTTCTCTAATGCCATTTCAGGAGTCCACCCACGCGGAAAGTACACCGGGTTTGAAACCTCCTCCCAAAATTCGTAATTCACAACCTAAACGCCGCCATTTTTGTCTTTCGTCATCCGGAAGGTCGAGCCCTAATATTCTGACAATGAAATCCAACACCAACTTCAGCTCGCGGGTCATATCATCCATAAAGTCGTACGTATACGTAACAATAATGAACCACGTACTTACCTGTACGTGGTTCGCGTACTTACCTCCTCACAAAATACTATCGATTCCCTGCTTACTAGGGGAACTTACGTATATTATCATTAGCATGGAGCCCAACCTTCATGCTCACCTACTTCTTATCCTGTGAGATGCGAAAATTGCCAGACTTAAATGATCACAGCAGTGTTAGTAGAAAGAATCCACCAATCTCTGGATATTGCGCAGGGCCTCATCAAACACGCATTTGTCAGAATCTTCAACGACCACCTGAATGTTCCACTTGTCACGACCAATTTCCGGCTTACAGCTATAAATACAAGAATAAATCACAACCAGACCATCAATAACCGGATTTGGAAGTCCTACTTCTCATCCCAGACTCTTCACCTTATTGTACGCAACAAACTACAGATCCCGTTACCATTCTACAACTTCTTCAATTTCTAACTCTCACTATACAGAACATCCATCCCTTTCAGTGCAATAACACCGTCGAACAACTCACCAAGGCTGCTAAATCTGTTTTCAACGTCTGCTTTTACGGTACATACACAAACAACTATGTCCATTTTCATACATCGCCATAAGAAACAGCTGTTTAAATAAGCATATTATAGATTTAGTCTTTTTTCTTAATATTCGATCTCTGTCAACGTACAAAAATATTCGAACTTCATTTACTTGAAGCACATGTATCAATGTTCTTGTTGAATGAGACTTTTCTTACGAAAACTATTCCTTGTAGCATTCCTTGGTATACACTTCTTCTTTATGACAACACAGTACCAGCATTATTGGCAAATGGCGTCCTAGTGATCAGTTTCGCAATCACATACTACATCGCCAACAAATTTGTCCCATTTCTCACCTCCCCGAACATGTCATTACTACATTATACTTCAAATCTATCATGGTCACTTTTGCACTTTGCTACAACTTATGTTCGCCACGGCCACCTAATTCCCTTGCTCTTATCAGTCTTATGTCTCATACTGATAAACGTACATCATCCTCGCTGATATCAACTATCATAGCTGAACTCCTACTAAACACACACAATTCTCAGACTGTATAACCACTCATACTAGCATTCTGCATATTTCTCCGATCCTACTGGGCCTATATCAAATACCACCCCCGACGTAGCTATCATTTCCAATACACTCGTCGCTAACCACACCCTCACAGTCCTTGACCTCCTCGGCAGTGATCAAGCTCCGATCAAGCTTTCCTATCATCTTGGCTCTACTCGACCCGATGTTGCATCTCTCCCGATTCGAACTCCACGTTTTAACAAAGCCGACTAGAATCAAAACCCCGCATACCTTACAACTAATTATTGTAGCAGATCTAAAACCTCCCACTATATCAGATGAGCTCTATGCTCATGTTGTCACAATCGCTTCAGAAATGCATCCAAACTGTATATTCCCACTACTAGTTCAACATCATATCACTCTAAATTGATTAATCACTACCTACTAAAATCAAACGCTCCCGTAAAGACTATCGAGAGTACGTAAGAACACAAAATCCCGACGCTCTTTGTCTTCACCATCAGCAGTAACGTTCCGTCAAAAACTACATCCAAGCATACAATCGTTGACAATGGATCAAAACTTTCAATAACCTCGCTGATAGAGCATATCCTTCACGTTACTGAACACGTCTTACCGCACTCTGTGTGACAAGTACAGCAAAACTTCCTTCCCTCTCATCCTCTCTCTCTGTGGCAAGTACAGCAAAACCTCCAGAACTTCTGCATCAATCTTAAGAAGATCCGTCATTGTACGGGACCTAGCACTTACCCCAAATGACTATATGACAAGTATAACATCGTTTTATTAATGTTTCTCAGAAATGAAGATCTCTTCAGCAGCTCTTTCAAGGACCAGCTTCTTCTAACATGGGAGACCAACGAAGGAATCATGGAAGGAATTATGGATGAAAAACTGTCTCTCAGCATTACATCACTCTCACATAAAACAAATCGACAGTTATAAAACAAGAAACAAGATAAATCTGATTATGTCATAAAAATAGTTACAATAATTATTTCAAAACAGTCGAAAAATCAAGATGGAGACATAGCAGAGAGAGATGTACAGTTTACATATACAACTTAATCTGAAACATCTTAACCAAATAATAGAAGATATCACATAGCAAGAGCAAGTAATTGACGATACTCTCTCCCGAATTCTGCAATGGACTGCTAACCTTACTATAGCAAACGCCAGAAACAGAAGAGTTACCACGCCTAAAAAGAATCATAAGCGGTATTACTAAAAATATATGTAATTCGAGATCAATATCCTAACAGTCACGAGAGGTGGTACATTTATTCACCTTTAAGGAATCTAAAATTTGCTAAACATCGAGCAGAACATCCCAAGATTTGTTAGACAAGAATAATAAGAAAATTACTACCAGTTAGCCAGTCAGTAAAAGTCGGTTTACTCCACTATTTCAGTAGAGAAGGAACATCCAATCATTGGCTACCTTCTTCAATACTGATAAATATTAGGTTTTGAATTTAAGATCGTTGAAGGCGAGTGATGAGGGTTGTCCTGGAGGCAGAGTATTTAGTTGCAGGGCCATGGAGATTCTCTGATATTCGTTGTAATCCGCTCTTGTAATAATATTTGATGTGTTGGAGTAATTCCTCACCCCTCTTTTACATTGTTGTATATTCACAAGCTCATTATGATGTATTTGTTTCCTACCTTTCTCTCCCTTGTTTTTCGTCGTGTGATGTTATTTGTGTGTAGGGAAGGATGAAAATCAGAGTTGATTTGATAGTAAAAATAGACCGCTTGAATATCAAGTGACCAAACTCCAAATTTAAAATATGTCAAGATTGAAAATTATAGTTCAATATCTCATGAACTATTCATATTTCTGTTATGTTGTTACAAAAACCATAATTCTGGAGTTTATGGCTTTGTAATGTACTGTTTACAAAAATCTGATATGTGTCACTTTCAGAGGTGATAAAAAACATACAATATCAGATTAATAAGTAGTTTCATGCTAAAGCGACAATCTAAACTTCGTTCAACCAACCATTCGATTGAGAGACAAAATATGTCTGCGATTTACCATGCAAAGAAGCCATTACCCGCACGTTGCACACGGCGTATATCAGGGAAATCCTTCACTACGAAGAAGTAATCGAGATATCAGAAGAGATGGTTGGTTGGATTAGAGTTAAGCATCCCGTTTAGCACCAATGTTAAGTGAAATGAAGACTTACGACTTAACATGAACTCTCAACTACAAACTCTCTCATACCAGAGAAGTTACTGTACAAGCGGTGTGAAAGATGTCAGGAGAATATCGTAGAAGAGGAAAGGTTTGATTCTATAGATCATGAACAATTTACATCGTCATTTTAGGGTGTGCATTGAAGCGCCTATGGGTGTGCATCGAAGTAAACGTTAAAACACCGTGCGCATTGAACACCATTGTTAGAAAGTTCACAGTGAAGAATTCAGAACTGCGAGTGATTTTCTTTCAGAAGTTCAAACTTAGACATTCTTCACATCAAGCAACCGAAAAACTAAAGAGTGGATTTGGGACAAGAGCTGTGAATGAATACACCATATGCCGTTAATTTATAAAATTTCGAGGATATGAAACAACATTAAAAACTGACCTCCACGGTAACCTACAAAGAGATGATCTGATGAACACAAGAGCAATAATGAAAACTGATCTTCAAACAAGTATTCGTGCAATTGGAGATGAATTAAGTATACACCATATGACTGCTTTCGGTGAATTAGTGGAACCGATAATGTGGAAAGTTAGACTTATGATTGCCACATGAATTAACATCAACCAACTAGAGGACCACTACCGTCTGGAGGTGTGCAATTCTCTGAGTGTGTGGAGTAACCTGGAAGGTTTCCTGTATCTCATTGTCATTTCTGGCTAAAAAAGGGTCTGCTTTGACAATGGTAAACCGTTTTTTGTTTTTCTTTTTTGAATCTTGAGCAACACCGAGAGTGGTTTTCAAAGCCACTACTTTATCCTTAGAAGGTTTTCTTCGAGTATTCTTATCTATGGTAGCTTTATGTCTTTCTCCGTCCAGATGAAACCAACGTTGTGGATCGTCTCAATGTTGAAGTACGTCAAATGCACTGCAAATATGTCCATAAGCATTTAGCAATGATGTTAAACACACATCTTATTCTACGTAGGCACTTCAATGCAGGCCCTGAAAGGACATTGGAGGCTGTTCATGATCTTTACTATGAAACCTTTTCTTACCTACCGTATTCTCCTGACATCTTCCACATTGATTACTGCCTCTTTTCCTGGCACGGAAGATCCGGGTTCAGTTCCCACCTGTAGCTAATGCGGTTAAGAGTTTATGTTAAGCTATAGGGCTTTATTTCACATAACCTCGGTGCTGAAAGAGATGGTTAACTTTAATCCAACCAACTATATCTTCTGATATCTAGATTACTTCTTTGCAGGGACGGACTTCCCTGATGTACGCCCAGCGTAACGACTTCTTTGCTTCGTAGACTGAAGATACCTTTGTCTGTCAGTCTTATGGTTGATTGAACATCGTTTAGAATGTGTCGTTTATCCTAAAGCTACTTATTAAGCTGGTACTGTAGTTTTCATTTTTATCACCTTTGAAAGTGACACATATCAGTTGAATATTTCAGCTGCACTAATCCAATATTAATAACTCGTCTTTGATATTCACTTAATATTGTATTTTTAATTTGACTGATCAGTTTTATTGGGTTCATTTAGCATCCTTTTTCGCCGCAGACTGATCTACATCTTAACACTGGATAAAAATATATATTAGCTCCCACCGGGAATCGGACCCACGATTACCTACTTTATCTGTACGGCAACAAAGAGGTAATGAGTAATTTTAGTTTCGATTTCCGTATTCATATTGCAAATAGACGTAAACTTCAAAAATATATTTAAAAAAGAATATGCACCGACAAAGTTTTAGTCCATAACTCAAGAAATTGTATGAAATATTGTTAGTGTTCTCACATAAGGAAAACTAGTTGTTTACGACATTTTGTTACCTTCTTTTAATATCAGTATTTTTCACTGCTACCTGTTTATACTTATGGTATTCTTTCCAAATGTCCGTGTTTCTCTCACTTAATAAAATCTATGTATTTAAAAATAAATCACCCTTTTCTTCCTACCCAAAGTTATGATCGCACTTCTTTCTTACTATGCTTAAATAAATAAAAACATTTTTAACAAACTAAAAATTTTAAAAAGCTTAAGTACAGTAATTTGCTGTTTTGGAAACGACAACCTTTTCTTTTTCACTTAACATCTTTGGAAGAAAGATTGCAAATGATGCTATAGAGTGAGTCGTGTCTGTGCTTGTGGCTTCCTTCTGCTCTGGTTATCTGACAAGGAACGGACATGAAACTCATCGGACATCCGAATCAAACCTAGTCCATTCGATTGGTATACAATCTTTTCCTTCATATCTATTCCGTCTATCAATACAAAACTTAGTACAATCATTTCTTAGCCCTTACAGTATTTTTCGAGATACATTTGGATTGTGTGCTTTTACCCGGGGTCTCCCGAGAGGGGCCCAAAGTTGCTGGAAGGGATATAAACAATAACTTTCCAATGAACAGTGTTGATAAATAGCTATTTCACTGCGAGTCTTCAATGTTCTTTATATTAACAGGGTTACTCCGTTGTTCATAGCACCTAATCTTTTGTGCATGAACATATCTTTGTTATGTTTATCGAATGGACTAGGTTTGATTCAGATATCCGGATGACACGTTATGTCCGTTTCTTGTGAGTTCAAAGCCGCAACGAGGTGGCGGGAGGAGGAAGCATACAAAAGCTGTTATCCACAGTACTGTGTTTTTGAGTACATACGTAGACTAAAGAAGAACTTAACAAAAGTTACTTTGTTATTATATTGTTTAAGTTCTTATTAATATGAACATCTTAAAAACACCCTATTATTTAAGAAATGCAAAAAAGAAAAGGAAAAGGAAAGGAAAGGAAAGGAAATGATAGAAAAGAAAAGAGAAGGAAATTGAAGGAAAGGAAAGGAAAGGAGAGGAAAGGAAAGGAGAGGAAAGGAAAGGAAAGGAAAGGAAGAAAGAGAATGGGATTCAATCGAGTATCAAAATGCAATGAGAATTTTAGTCTTCTTTCGCTATATTCGTTCACCCACTTCGCTGGATGAATTTCCTACTTTCTACCATACTATCAGATTTTCTAGTTGTAGCGTCTTCGAGCCTCAAAAGAAGAGCTTTCCTGTTTGTTTCTATATGTGCATTGCAGAAGATAATATATATATACACAGGGTGTTAATGAACTATACCGACAAACTGTAGGAGGAGATTCCTTACTTCAAAATAAGAGAAAAAGTTCATATGGACCTGTGGGGAAAAGTGCATAGTTTCAGAGCTTGGGCTGTCCAAAATAGTGAAAAAGCCAAATTTCAACAGGCCCTATTTCGAATTCTAGAAACTGTGGGTGGTGGTAATTATCAGCGTAAAGGAAGTCACGCATACGCAGTCCAAAAATGCATATTTCATTAATGTTCAATAGGTATACAGAGTATTCCATGCAGGGTGAAATTCCGAGACATGCCATCAACCAAATTTTGAGATATGCTCTGATTTTATGATTGGTCCAAAGTAGGCAAACGATAAGCCTTGATAACAGTGAACATGGAATCCTTTGACGCGATGTCGGAAGTGTTAAGGATCGTCAGCAGCACGGTCCCTCGTTCTCGGGAAAACGCATGCTGCAATGTTTTCTTTCAAGCTTATAAATGGAGAAAACGTGAAATAACCGTGACCAAATACATCGCATTACACGTTACTCTGAACACCAAAATCATAGAGCTGAAGGTTTCTAACACTTCCGACTTCCCTCCGAAGCATTGGATGTCCATTGTTGTCAAGACTTACTTCCTGTCTACTTTGAACTCTACTTGAAATCAGGGTATATCTGAAAATGCTATTAAGAGCATATCTGACAATTACACCCTGTAGGAAATAGCCTGTACACTTATTGAAAATTGACGATATATGCACTTTTGGAATGTTTATGTGTGGCTTCCTTTATGCTGATAAGGACCACTATCCACACTTTCTGTAATTCGAAATAGAGCCTCGTGAAATTTGGCTTTTTCGTGATTTTGGACAGCCCTAGCTCTGAAACTACGCATTTTTCGCCATAGGTCCATATGAACGTTTTTCTTATTTTGATGTGAGGAATCACCTCTTACAGTTTGTCTGTATGGTTCATTAACACCCTCTATATTTTATATACTTCTTTCTCTCTCCTCCTTCTCTTACCTGTCTCCTTTAATTGAAAGTTTGAATTTCTCTTCGCTACTACAAAAATCTCTCGAAAGCATGATTCACTCACTCGAGCTTAATTTGAGTTTTTGCTTATAATTATAATTTTATTATTTTTTAAATATTTATGGGAACATTAGTATTTATTCAAACAAGGAATATTTTCTATTATCTCTACTTACTATTCACTTAACGTTAGCCAAAGAAAGAAGGAAAAATGTCATAAATGCGAAAAATCATGAACCAATACTTAACAATTTCTTTCGTCGAATGCAGAATAACACCGCTTCAATACTATATAGTGTAATGAATTGAGGATAATTTGAGAAAAAAAGGCTAACGTATTGTAACGCTGTACAGACTAGTAGAGGCAGGTGTAGCAATAATAAGAACTACAGGGTGCGGCACGTAAAACCGGCCCGTCGTAATATTCTGGTACATTGTGTTTTTGGCAACACTTAAATAATCTAGCTTCCTACCAAGAGATGGCGTGTCGAGGTCGGATCGACTTACGTGACCTGCAGCAGTCACGTGCAGCCGCAGCCAGTGAAACTTGTCGAAACCAGTTGAGAAAAAGGCCTCGTTGTGTTAAGCCGGGTGAGTGTCAGTGTGTGATAATGCCGTATTCGATAATGCCGTGAGCGTGTTGCCATTGTTGAAGGGTTCATTCTCACTGGATCTTTCGTGAAAACAAAGAATTTGTTTCGGGAGAAATTTCCATGACGTTCTGTGCCAGCAAAAAGCACCATTCAGAAATTGATTGAAAAATGGCGGCGTACAGGATCGGTTCAAAATGCTCCCAGGAACAGACGACCATCTGTCTGCACACCTGAATTAAAGATGCAGGTGGAGGAGATAATGACAAGAAGTCCTCGAAAGTCAACCAGGAGATTGAGTCAACAGATTCATGCGAGTGAGAGAAGTTGCAGACGTGTTTTAAGGGGACTGAAGTTAAAACCGTACCGGATAAGTGTTGTGCAAGAACTGAAGGAGCCTGACCTGCAGAAGAGGGTGCATTTCTGTTCATGGCTGTTGAGTAATGTTGCCAGTGGTTTCTTGGATCCACTAATGCTCATCATGAGTGACGAGGCGTGGTTCCAAAACAACCGGTATTGGTCGACAGAAAATCCACACGCAATCCACCAGGTACCCTTGCATGATGAGAAGATTGGTGTTTGGTGTGCCATTTCCGCCACACGCGTTATTGGGCCCATATTCTTTGAGACGACAGTGAACAGTGACGTGAATATGGGAACCCTGGAGAAGTTTTATACACACTTGACTGAAGAGGAGCATCAGTTATGTTACTTTTAGCAGGACGGTGCAACATGCCACACATCAGCTGCATCATTGTCCCTTGTGCATGACATGTTTACACCAGAGAGGACAATCAGCAAAGGCTTGTGGCCTCTTCGGTCACCAGACTTGTCCACGTGTGACTTTTACTTATGGGGACTGTTAAAGGGAAGAGTATACGAAACAAATCCACACACAATTGAAGAACTCAAGACCAGGATCCAGGATGTCACAAATAGCATTACAACACAAGAACTGACAAGGGTATATATGAATCTCCTCAATCGTGCTCACATGTGTGTTGAAGTGGGCGGAGGACACTTTCAGCACCTGCTGTAAAGGCTGCTGTGAAGGTGAGTAGTCATATTCAATACATTACATTTCATTTATGTGTTGTAGTTAATCATATTCAATACATTACATTTCATTTTATGTGTTCACTTTACGGGCCGGTTTTACGTGCCGCACCCGGTACTTAGCTATCT
Organism: Thermobia domestica; assembly: GCF_964235325.1. NCBI lineage: Eukaryota > Metazoa > Arthropoda > Insecta > Zygentoma > Lepismatidae > Thermobia > Thermobia domestica. Next base: position 221,547,720 of record NC_137463.1, read on the forward strand.
GTATCAAAAGGGAATGGCCAGCTCCACTTTTAGAATGATCATCTACCCGGTTATACCAAATTCTGATTATATTGAGTGACCAAATTGTATAAGGTGTTGAACAAAATTCAATTTCATTGTGTATTATATACTAATAATTTTGTGAAGTTAGTGAATTATGAGTTACTCTGGTTATATGGTTATTGAACAAACTTATTTGGAAGTCTGTTACTACTAATTGAATGTGGTATGTTGAAAATCATCTGTGACTTGGTAAGCCGAATCTTATATATCTTTGTGGCAGATATACTTTTGATAATGATATATGAGTTTTGAAAAAATTATAGTAATGTTATCATTCACCTCATTTGATGCTTCGAAGAATTAATCAGATAGAGTTCTATTACCGTAAGATTGCAAGTGGTTATTTTTACAAATATAAGTGTAATATTTGTTCAGAATCGATCAATGTTCAAACTTATTATTACTTACGAAATTAACCTTCTTAAACGGAAATAAAAGTGGAGGAGTGCTCTATAGTTACACCGTGCCGGATAACGACGGGTTAGGTATACTGATTTTTTTTTATTATTTAGATACCTTAACACGCGTTATAATAGATGTAATATTTTCTAACATTGCCACCTCCAAATTTAGAACCCCTCCTAACAAAAAATAGGTTGAAATATTCTGGGAAGCCATAGCGATCGGCGATCTCAAGGTCTACTTATTTGAAATGTTTCTTATTTGTATTGACGAAATGTGTATTACGGGTATACAGAAATTCATATGTCACTAGGAAATACTTCATCCCCATCTTCTTCATTGTTGTTTAGTTCTAGGTATTCCAAAGGAAATGGTATTGTTTTGGAGAGAGGGGTCGGTAAAGCCATTTGAAGGCTTGGTTTACTCTATCTCATGATGAGACGTGGCAATATTGATCATATCTCCGGAACGGTTTCAGATATACGTAGAAGTGCTGTAAACGGAAAAAATAATTCACATATCCATTACAAACCATACAGGTAACTAAGTATGATACTTATCTATGCATTTTGTTTGAAATAAAGCCTTTTAAAAATTAAATTTTAAAGCCTTTTAAAAAATTAAATTAAAAATTATGGAAATTCCCTTTAATACTGGGGGTAGACATTACACCAATCACAGATAAGAGTTTGTTCACATTTTCGAGTATTGGTCAATCACACCCAAGTATTTGTCTACATCTTTCATGTGTATCCATACATCCTAGAATTTGTTCCTTAACTTTTCTGTAAATTATCCCAATATTTGCGTATCCACCATAGTTTATGTTTTTAAGTTCTATGAGAATGATCGCCGAAATTATATAGTGCAATTTTGCAATTTTCAAAGTTCTGGTGTGTATTTTTTTTCACTGCAATAGGTTAATTTTTAATGGTAATTCTGGGTCCTTATTAATAGTTCAATATTTAAATGCAGCAAGAATTAATATTACATGTATGTATTAGAAAGTGTAAAAGTTCAAACCATTCTCCTTTGATTGATTTTATGCCCTTGAAAAAGACCAATCTTTTCGGGAAAATGCATCGGCAATATTTTTCTTTTGAAGAAGAGCCACGAAATTGAAGGGTACGCAATCAGCATAATGAACAAAAATCACGGAGCCATTACTTCCGGATAAGGGAGTTGGAGTGAAAAATTGTTAACATTTACCATGAAACCAACCTTTATTTTTAATAATAGTAAAATGTTACAATATAGTTACACATTCGCTACATAGATTACAGTATAGATTACAATTTTATAATAGCTATACATTTACATTATTAGGTAATATAATTGTTTTATTCTTTTTCTCAAAGACAAATTTTGTTAAAATTATATAAGAATTTACTAAAATATTTCCAAAATTTGAAATAAGATGTGTGTGTAGATTAATGACGTCATGTTGGATATATAATAGGGTGGAGCGAAAATTTTTTTTTTCGAAATTCGAATTTGGATAGGGGGCAAAAGTTGCATCATATCGTAGTACTTTACCATAGAAAATTTCAATTTTCTAAAATAATTTTTAGCCGGGGCGCAAGGGGCTTTGAGTTTGAGAGTTTGCAAATCAATTTCCGTTTACTATATAACTATTTAGCAAATCTTCGCTGAATGTAGACTTTAATTTGTATTATGGATAGAGGTCAAAAGATGCATCCTTTGTCAATAGATAACAACATGAATTTTTAATTCTCTAAAATTATTTTTAGCCGGGGCGCAGAGGTCCTGAAACTTGGGAATAATAAGACGAAAACTGATCAACTATAAGCATGACAAACTCCGAGTTTTTCATAAAAAAAGCTTTTTGCTATTTAATAAGTCTTCTGATATCCTACATTGAACTTTTGGCAGTATTGTTAATAGTATAATAGTTTGGTTGGTGGTGACAGTGACGTAACTAGGCGGGAAACGGAGCTTGTGCCCCGGGCGCCGAATTGGGGGGCGCAAAACTGGGCAAATAATTATTTTCACTATAAAGCAAGGAAAGGAGTTTTAGCAAACTAAAGATCATAAAAAAAATACCTCAGAAATTTAAGAGGGCAACAACGACTCACAAACCTCAGGATCATATCCATAGAGCATAAGTTAGCTTCAAAGCTATGTTTTGAGGACATTGTAAAAACCTCTGCATTCAAAAGAGCCCGCAAGGTTAAATTTTAGTTTCAGCTTTTTGCGTTTTCATCTAACTTACATCGATTTAAGAGATTTGTAAAATGTTCGAGTGTACTCAAAACAACAGCTTGGTTGTTTTTCATAATTAAATATTATATTTTAAAGCAAAAGACTGTTGATTCATTCTACACATATCCACATCCTGATATAATTCCAAAAACATTGTGATTTGCAGTTATTTCGTTAAGACTGTAAGAATGTATCAAGCATGCTACTCTCAGATTATTTGTCAATCAGTTACAAAGTAGGTTAGTGTTTTATCTTGTACTGAAAATTAAAATATGTACTACAATTTTGAAATCAAGCTTTACCACTTGAAGAAAGAATGGAATAGAACTACTGTCTGATGCCAATATCAGGTATAATTGGGGAGCCTTTTGGTTTGGTTGGTCGGGAGGTGCTAAGGCGAGTTCTTGCCCCGGGCGATAACTAGCCTATTTGTGTTGCTGGGTGGTGAGTAAAAAATGATATTCGGTATTATTGATATTACTTGGATAAAGAAATTCAAGAAAAGAGAAGGAAGGAAAGCCAAAAAGCGACCTTACGGTGAAGCTTTCAACCAAAGAGTATTACGTATACTCTACTATAGTTACATTATCGAATCTTCAGACTACTTGTCATCTTCGGAAACAAGATAGGAAGACAATAAAGAACACACTGAAGCTGGAGGAGATCATATTTTAGTTGGAAATATCCTTTGAAAAAGACAAGAGAGCAAGCACAGATTGGATGCACACAAATTAGAAAATTCGTCCCAACATTAGCAAAAGTGAAGGAGAAAACCGGCGTGACTAGAAGAAAAATTGCAGCAATTGCTACTGCGGTTTTGGAAGATTTTTAATATGTGAGTCTAGAGCAGACAGAAGTAAAATTCAGAGAAAGGTTGTGAAAAATGATATAAGTGTAAGAACCAAAGAGAGTGTTAATAAAGTGAAACTTCGTGCCATCTATTTTGATTGGAAGAAAGACCAAACGCTCACGATGTCCGGAAGTCAGAGATATGAAGATAGAAGAACATTATTGTATCATGTAGAAACGGGTAACAAATTTCTCGGCTATGCTGGAAATGCTTTGACCAGATCAGCATCAGCAAAGAATATTGCTAGTTTCATCTGCCGCGAATTACAAGAAAATAAAGTGGATCTAACAGATGTAGCTATCGGTAGCTATCGGCTGCGATGGCACTAATATTAATGTTGGGTCAAAAGGAGGAGTGATTAGAGTGCTTGGAAACCATTTACGGAGGCCCTTGCAGTGGTGCATGTGCTTATTGCAGTTCATTGAACTACCACTTCGTCATTTACTAAAAGAAATCGATGGTGTAAATACTGGCCCTTACACTTTCTTTGGCTCTATTATTAGATCATTTGTGAAATGTGAAACAAATTCAGTGTACGGCTTCGAAAAGATTTCTTCAGAACCTCCTACACTCCTAAATGTGCCTGATCTCAGTTATGATCGAGGTACTTGTGTGAAATACTCCAATCTGTAATAAGATGAGACTGATAAAAGCCTAGCAGATTAAGAAACCTGGGAAACTTGGGCATGTTCGCTGATTAACAGTGGCTTACAGACTTTTGCGTCTATAGGTGTATATATCAATGCCAAATCCTTCAGAGGAGCTCAAAATTCAATCACAGTTCTTGGTAAAAGTATATGCACCAGTGTGGTTCAACATCAAACTGAAACCTCTTGTCAAATACGGAGCTAAACATTTGTTCTTGACCATAAAACATCCGCGATGTTTGCAAGAACTATACAAGACTCCAGTCAATAAAGTAATTTCCAGAAATGCATTCTATGCGCATCCTCAAAACATTCTTATTGCCATGATTGATGTCGACAGATCAACTACACGAATCCTTGCTGCTGATAAAATATTCCAATCCAGAAAGCAGTGTAAACCTTATGAAATTTGTTCCTTCGAAGTGCCAGTATTAAACTTCGAGACTAATAATTACATAGAAATGATAAACTGGAATGAGTGTAATATAACAGAACGCTAATACTGACTCATGAGACAGATGAAAAATTGCAAGAAATTTGCGCTTCAGAAAATACATGTATTGACATCCCTGAGTTGAAATATCATACGTAAGTAGTGGAAAGATTAGTGGAAATAATTAGTGAAACCTCTTTCAGTATGTGGGGCACGAGAAAGCGATTTCTTTATTCGTTCCAAAATTGACTCGAGAAAACACATGCCTACTTTTGAGACAAAGTCGCAGTATTTTGCAGGAAGACGTGAACGAAACTTATGAAACATTCAATGTAATGTTAGCGAGTGGGTGGGATTGAACTCGACGGCAGCCACCTCTTAGTGGTGAATTCTGGCTTGATGTAGCCTGTTACATAGAATATGAACTTCGGTAGCTTTAGAAATTCAACTCGTCGCGATAACGAATCTTAACACCTTCAAACTACAATCTACTTCAAGCGAAGAGCTGTCTAATAATTACACAAATACACAACAAACGTGTATTTGTTTACAAAATCTACGAAACTTAAGGCCCAATGACCCCCGGGTAAGAATATTTTAGAGAATTAAAATGTTCCATGGTAAGGTACTACGATATGATGCAACTTTTGCCCCATATCCAAATTCGAATTTAGATTTTTTAAAAACTGGCCCCTTTTCACTTATTTGTATAATCTATCAAATTTAAGGCCCATTGCGCCCCGGCTAAAAATTATTTTAGAGAATTGAAATTTTCCATGGTAAAGTACTATAATATGATGCAACTTTAGCCCCCTATCCAAAATCGAATTTCGAAAAAAAATTTTTTTGGCCTGTTTTCACTCCACCCTTTTATATAATATGTCTCTTTTGTATAACATTTTGTGGAAAATACTTGCTGGTCTGTTGTTATCATTAAAGCATTTTTCAACTTTGTCAAAAACTGAACCTTTTGCAATTCTTTACAAAGTATAACTGACTCGCAATATTTTAATATGCATGGTTAGTATAAATGATTTATCGAGTTATGAATTTAGAAGTATAAGACCTACAAAGATATGTGACAGATGATAAGACATATACACTAATTAAGCTTTAGGTTCACAGATCTTAAATATGTGCACCTTTGGTCACACAGCACACGTCCAAGTGATAATTCTATTCGCTCCATACGTCCAGTAGTAAGTTTCTGTCAATGTTCTTCACAAAAACAATGATGCGTTTTCTCAGTTCTTTCAGTATTTTTGGCATTGGGGCTAGGCAAACTGTGTCCATATTCGCCCGCATCGCATCTTTTTCGTGATGGAGTTCGGTCAAGATTTGTGAGATCATTATAACTACATTGAAGCGCCAACTTTGAAAGTACTTTATTTATTCCTGTAAACTCAAACAAATTTAACTCTATATTTAATTATGTGTGGGATTATTTTAAACTTCCCCAAAGTTGAACAAGCAATAATACCTTGCAATCTGTTACTTAGCTAAGACAAATAATCATGAAAAGATTTTGTGTTACTCAAGTTTCTATTTATAAAAATAATTGTTAATACACCTGATAACTGTTCAAATTAATTCCAAGCTTTAGACCACGAAGAAAACTTTTTGTTTTAATTTCTTGCAAATAGTTCTAAATAAGATCAGAAGGCAAAAGTAATTACCATATTTATTCAATTATAAATCGACACTGATAGTATGCAAATCTCCCTGGAAATCGAAAACAAAAAGGAAAAAGAATGAAATTATTAACGTTTCAAGTAACGTCCGGCCCCAGAAACACATGCTTTCATCTGGGACCAACAGCATTCACTGGCCTACTGAATAACACGTGAAATGTGCATAACATATATGAACATGGCTTCCAGTAATAGGCCAAGTGTATATAAGATATATGCATAGGGCGCTTAAAGGCTAATGAAACATAAGAAACGTAAGGAATAAATTTTCTTGCTAAATGCTAATGAATTCTATTAATGAATTTTGCTATGTAAAAAAGTTTATTATTCTTATTGTGAATACGTAAAATATCTGCTAAATACAAACATCAGCAATATAAAATTTTCATTTCTTCCTTGACAAACACTAAAAATACATTGAAGTTAGGCCAAAATTCACTAATCTGTGAAATCTGAGTGTACTTACTTGAGGCTTTTGTTGATATCTTTAGAAACTCTTTCCTATTGCATCTACAAAGTATGTTATTTATTTATCTTGGCAGTTAACGATGCCGATTCTAAACCGAGGAGCATTTTTAACAAAAAAAAAAAAAAAAAAAAAAAAAAAAATTAAAGAAGAGAAAAAGGTCGGCTTACAATCGGGTAAATACGGTAGTTCTATAAACTTGCTTTAAATTCTTCAGGCCGCCATAGTTAAAGCTTTTATTAATTTTCAGTCTCAAAAAATTCCCTTTTATAGCATTCAACGGCAATCAAAATTTTCAACAGGAGTCAGTTACTGAACGCAAAACATTATTTCTCGTTTCATATTGTAAAGGAAGTGATGTGTTCCAAGATAGTGTTAGTTCTATGTGACCAAACATTATGTTGGGATCCCTATAGAATAAGCCAGTATCATTCCCTATAAATAACAAACATTAATCGACAATTTACATATTCACATACATGCACTATCGACACTATGGTATACAAAGTGTTTTGAGGAGAATGCGGAACCTCCTAATTATTAACATTGGCAGAAAATAATAGTTATGTTTTAAAGAAACCAAAGTTCAATACCTATGAAATTTAACTTGTATTTAGACTTTGAGTTAAACAAATTTAAAAGTTATCTTTTTCCCGTGAATACAACTTCATTACAAAGTAACTATATTCATCACTCGTTTTAACGGTAATGACGAAGTAAGAGCCGAGTTAACTACGGTGGATAATATCCGTAATTACATCACAAAACAAAGAGGAACAATATGATACTACACTTGTAGTCAAGCAACTTTTCTAATCTGATAGAGTAAAATGTACTATATATATACTAAAACACAGTAAAAAAATTCAAAATTAGCCAAAAACTTCCAAACTGGATTGGCTGCTTCAGATTTTCTAAATTTCTTCTAATATCGTTAAATGGAAGTCTGTTAAACCTAGGGATGAGTGTAAATGAATAGTTCATTATCACATATTTCTTAAAAGCTAACAAAATATTTCTAATATTGTTTCTTAAACAAATCTACAGATTTCAACTTTTCCCATAATATTTCTTAATTGTATCTGATATTTTTTCACCGATCATTACACAAACTGCTGTCGGATGACCATGAATAATAATAGGAAAAATAGAAGCATCAGCTACCCTTAGCCCGTCTATTTCATAAACCTTTAAATCTTTGTCCACAACAGCGTTTGGATCTGAAGACGGACCCATTTTACATGTTCCCGAAAAGTGCCAATGCGTCAATGAATAATGCCGTGCACAACACATAAAGTATTCATCTGACAAAAACTCTAAGTGTTCACACCCTAGAAATTTATTGGGGTTGAAGGTAGCATTATACCTTTTCAATGCCTCTGTTTGACTCAACTTTAGTACAATCTTTGCTCCTTCCACAAGTCTCTTGAGGTCTATTTCTTCAGCATAGTAGTTAGGGTCTAGGAGAGGACAGTCATAAGGATCCCTACTCTTTAATCTTATAGTACCTCTACTCTCTGGTTGATGTAATATCACAATCACTCCAAACGTGTCACGATACATTATTGGTTCAAATGATTTAGCATAAAACTCATTAGAAATGCCAAACATTCTTTTACCAAACACACCTCCATCTGTGGAATCAGCAAAAGAACCGAAAAGTAGCTCAATGTCTGGCAACAGAGTATTATTAGCATATTTCGTTGGGACGAATGCTATCGTCTCTGCTACTGGGCACTGCACTGCAGGACCTTTATTCTTAAATAGAAAGTCAAACACATTTCGAATATCTATTAAAACTCTTGGAAGTATAAATCCATCAGGTTTGTTTATTAAGAAAACCAACCCACCTAACGAAATATGGTCCATTAAGTTATCGCCTACTCTGAGGTCCTTAATTACATTAATTCCTAACTCTTCTAGATGTTCTTTAGGGCCAACACCAGATAGCATAAGTATCATTGGAGATTGTATGGCACCAGCACATAGTATCACTTCTTTTCTAGCTTTTACAATACGCCGTTGACCATTTTTAACATACTGAACTCCAATTGCCCTTTTACTATTGCTGTCAATTATAACCTTTTCCACATATGAGAACATACTAATGCATAAATTAGGTCTGTTCTTTACAGGTCGTAGAAAGGCCTTTGCAGCACTACATCGTAAACAATTACGAGTTAGACTTTGTGGAACTGTGAACCCTGTTTGTTCATCCGCATTTATATCTCTTATTTTGTACCCTAGCTCTAATCCTGCTCTTAGGAATGCTGGTGTTATTGGTGCGTTATAACAGAAATGGTCAATAGACCAATAACCACCTCGACCATGGTAAGATGAGTTATAATCAGGTATCTGCAGGTCTTCAGATTTCTTAAAATATGGTAAGACGTCATCATAACTCCAGCCAGTATTTCCTAACCTTTCCCAATTATCATAGTCTCTCTTATTACCCCTGATATATAGCATAGCATTAATGGCTGTAGTTCCTCCAAGGCATTTTCCTCTTGGCCATAAACATTCGTGATTGTTCATTGCCAGGCATGCGTTCTTTTGTGGCACTGTTTTGAACTGCCAGTCCAGACCGGTTAATTGATGATACGGAAACAACACCGGAATATCTGTAAGAACCGTTTCATCTCCTCCAGCTTCTAATAATAACACTTTCCAGTTAGACAACTCACTAAGTCTATTCGCTACTACACAACCTGTAGCTCCTGCACCAACTATTACGAAATCATATTCTTCCTCAGGGTTACAGTCACGAACACGATTCTCGCTGTCCACTATGTCCGGGCGAAAAATTATAATTAATGGTCTGAGACCAGCCTCAATGAAAATAAATACCACAAAAAAGGTTAGAATCAGGCGGAGCTTTGTGTACGCTGCCAGCGCACGAAGGGTTGTAGAAGAAATACGGGCTAAATTCACCATCTGCAAGAAAAGAAACATGAAAATACGTTTAAGTCATTAGCTGTAAAGTCATTGTCTGTAAAGCAATTCATCACTCTAACGTTCTATTAGATGTAAAATTAAGAAGAAAGAAATGAAAGATATATTCAAGCAATGAAAATATATCATGTTAAAATCGCGAAATTGTAAAAAAAAAATTCAATTGCCTTGCAATTATTTTCACATTAGTGCTATCTTTCTTTTACAAGATCAATATTACATGGAGATACGGGTTCAATTTCCGGCGGGAGCTCATGTGGTTCGAATTTCATGTTAAGTTGTTGACCCAAGTGTCATATAGCCTCACTGCTGGAAAGGGGGTATGATGGCTCTGTGGGAGCGTTCACCTCTGGTCCCTGGTTCGATCTCAGAGCAGCAAGTGGGCTTGGTAGTGGACAAACACGGTGTTCGTGAGTTTTCTTGGGGTTGTCTCGTTTCTTCCTACTTTATTCATTTCACCATTGCATTCATTTCTGCTTTAGCCGTCATGACCGTAGGACGTAAAACTGAAAGATTTCATCTTAATTTCGCTGTTGAAAGGGGTGCTAAACTCAAATAAAAGTCTGGGATCAATAATAATAAAATTGTCAAAGTTGGAATAACAATGATGATCAGAATAGTAAATGTTTTGAATTTAACTTAAATAAATACAATCTTTAAAGTACAATCATAATAGAAGAAATGTAATTTTCACATTTTTTTTAAAAGTATGGAGACTTAACCTTTGGTGCAAGGCTTTCTTGGCTTGATCCAAAGCCATGTGAGTTTGTCGTGATGAACATGCAGCAAATCTTACAAAATATAACGGATGCAACTGACAATCAGACTAAGTAAGAATGATTAACTAACAGTTGACGAGGTAATGATTTTTGGGGCCTTTTCTAGACTGTCCAATTTTGAGGTAAACATATTTCGTTATACCATGTGTAATTTTGATTTTTGGTTGCTCATCATTACGGTACTTAGGAAACATTACTTAGTGACAAATTTTGTGTCGTCTAAACATCCTTCATTCTGAAAGAATACCTGTTCAATTGAATGATTATTTCATTGACTTATATGGCGATTTTTAAAATGTTGGTAAGTTTAATAAGTAATAGTTTGTGCGCTTTTGAAAATTATAGAAACTATATTATTATGTTTTCTTTTTCATTCCTTAATTATTTAAAAAGAGAAGAAAACTAATAAGCATTTAAGGTTCGAACACAAAATTGATCAATCACTATAAAGATGCTAATATTAAATAGTTTTATAGAAATAAATTCGATGTGACTACACTTATTATTATGTTGCATATTTGTTATCTATATAATCAATACGCTTTGTGTATGTATTGCAATATACACATTCGATGTTAACACAGAACTGCCTCATGACTATATTGCTACCATATGGCCATGGATCGATTTCAAGTGTTAGCTTATGTGGCTCGATTTCACATTAAGTTCGAGGCTTACGTTTCATACAGTGTCGTTCCTGAGAGGAACGTTAAACTCCGATATCGAGACTTGAATATCACACGTAAGCGAAATTTTAAGCCTATACACATGTTATGATATAGAACAGTTGCGTACACAAAATTTCACGAAGTGTGTGTTCAAACACATATTTTCCTATTAATAATATTTTAAATAATAATAACACTGAAACATATTTATGTATAACAATGCATTTTGTAGGTTTGTCCGGTACAGAAATCCATACTGTTAACTTGGCATACTTAAGAAGTAATTTTATCGAAGATATCATAGTTTGAAAGAGACTGTATGCTATATAGAACTTCCCGGTCGTATTCTAAATGGGGAGGGCTTCAAAGGGGAGGAGAAAGGATAAACGTAACAAGGATTTAAGCTAATGTAGCAATTTCACTACCTATGCAGGGTGTTTCAAAACAACATCGACAATGTTTGGGAGGTGATTTCTGACATCAAGAAAAGACAACAAGTATAGACCAACCTGGGTGCAGAAATCCATCATTTCGGAGTTATAGGCTGCCAGAAATATGAAAAAATAAACTTTAAAGGTCTATAGCTAAAATACTAAGGACCTAACGTAGTCCGTCAAGACTTCACTTAGGTACTAGTGCGTGCCCTATCCAAATATCAATTTTTCAGAATCCTGCTGTACTTCCGTAACAATTTTTATAGAGGTACTTGATGAGTACTTCAAATTATATGCCCGTGGCCAAACCACTTGTATAAAAATTGTTGCGTTAATACCGCAGGATTCAGAAACATGCATTTTTTGGATAGCGTACGTATTAGTTGCTAAGTGAAGTTTTGACCCGACTACGCTAGGTCCCACAGTATTGCAGCTATGGGCCTTAAAAGTTCATTTTTTTTCATGTTTTCGGTAGCCTATAACTCAGAAATGACATATCTTCATCCAGATTGGTCTATACCTTTTATCTTATCTTGGTGTCAGGAATCGCCTCCAAAACGTTGTCGGTGTTGTTTTGAAACACTCTGTATAATCAATACGCTTTTCGTATTTGTATATATAAATTATGTAACAAATATTGACGTTTAAGTAACAAATAAAAAATTTAAAATTTATGTAATAAATAGAATACCTAAAAAATTTCTAAACAAGTTGACATATACACATAACTTACAATCTGGAAAAGAATACTGTGACTGTAAGACATCCAAAGGGGGGTGGAAACGGGGTGCAATGTAAAAATAATCGACAATGACATATATTACTACTGTATTCATAGTTTTCGGAATCGCTGAGATGAATAGTGTTATTTTACATGATATCAGCTGAAGTTCAAGTTTAGCCCTCATTGGTGTAGTGTGGGGGTGAGAACAGGTGAAAAATAACATATCCAAAATAAGTGATATTAGTATCGAATCAATAGTTTTCGGACTTGCATAGATAATTAGTGATGGTTAGGGCTGTTCCGATAATCGAGTAATCGATAACAATTTGATAAAATTTCAAAACCGTTTCATCGATAAAGAATTTTAATTTTATCGAATTATCGAACTTTCGAGACTCCCGAAATATTTGAGACTCTCGAAATGATCGAGACACCCGAAATGTTTGAGACTCTCGAAATGTTCGAGACTCCTGAAATGTTCGGGGCTCTTGAAGTGTTCGAGAGACTCGAAGTGTTCGAGGCACTCGAAATGTAAGAAACATTAGACAACTTCGAGACACTCGAACTGTTCGAGCGTCTCGAATTGTTTGAAAGCAGCAAATACAGAAATATATTATTATGATCGCGTTTGTCGAGTCGCTTGAATATTTTGAAAAGTTCGGGATTATCGGAGTGTTCGAAAGAAACAATGTATTCGAGGTTATCACAGTTGTATATAATATGTATTACATATATGCAGGGTGTTCATTTTAAAACTTCTCTCCTTAGCAAAGAAGTGAAGGAAAAAATTTTCCCCCACAGATCTGTACAAGGTTTAAACAGTCTGTCAGAAGAGAGAAAGAGGAAGAGAAAACATGCATCACCCAAATGGAATTGGAATCCAAGACACCATTAGTCTACTAATAGTCATTTTGCCGATTGCGCCAATAACGGAACAGGTAGAAAAATAAGTTTACATATGATTTTGACAAATACAACTTTGCGATAACTTATCAGATGAAAAAAGTTGTTTGAATAGTTTGGCTGCAAGAAGGAATCATTGGAGAGGTGAACGAACAGAACTGTCCATCACTACTTTTGATAATACCCGAAACTTCGATAATACTCGAAATATCGATAATACCCGAAACTTCGATAATACTCGAAATGTCGATAATACTCGAAATTTCGATAATACTCGAAACTTCGATAATACCCGAAACTTCGATAATTTCAAATACTCGAAAAGTTTCGAGTAACCGATGACAACTCGATAAATTTTCACTTCCGAAGTTCGATAGGTCCTCAGCCTTATCGAACACCCCTAGTGATGGTCCCGGTGACATCTAATCCCAAGTTTAGTCAATAATGTGCATGTCAGCTGCCTCGGAAATGGAGAGGGTCAACGCCAAAGGCGTTGCTAGTACATATTTATTTTACTCAATGTTTTACTTTTGACAGTAGCACTATTCAGTTCTTTATGTTCTGACGGTGTTTTTTGTCATTACTTTTCCTACTCAGTTCTTATCTTCTGAGAGTAGGAGTTGCCTGTCATTATTTTCTACTCGGCTTCCTTATTTTGTGGCAACGATAATACTGAAGATGCTGCTTTCTGTTTTCTACTCAGATTCAAATGTTGTGAATTAACATTGTTCTTCCCGTATAATTCTGGGTATTTCAGCTAGTTATTATATAGTACAGGGTGTCTGAAAAGGCTTGTGCCCTTTCCTTTTTTTTCTAGATGCCCAGTGTATGGACAGAAGTATTAATGGCAAGGGTTGCTATTAGATATATTAAGTTTTGATTGAAATACATGCAATTTCCAAGACCACATTTTTTCAAGATGGCGCCCCCACAACAATGAAGGGAATTTTGTGCTGTGGAATACGTAAAGACAACGTCCGTTATCACAGTTCAATTCAACTTCCGGTAACAGTTTGGAATCGATCCACGTGACAAGAACTCCATTAAGCGTTTCCATACACAACTCGAAGACAGGTTGCCTATGCAAAGGCAAAAGCACCGGCCGCCCTTCGCATTCAGCGGAGACAGTGGATAACAGTTCGGCAATCCTTCCAAAGCAGCCCCATGAAGTCAGTTCGGAAAGCGGGCCGTGAGTTAGTGTTGTCCAGTTCAACAGTCTGGGCTGTTTTTCATAAGCGTTTGAAATTCAAGGTTTACTAGCTGCAACTAATGTAGATGACAAAACCTTTGCACTGCCTTCAGTGTAAACATGCTTGAATTCCTGGAAAATTATGATTTCAAGGACAGGATAGTCTTCAGTGATGAGGCGACCTTCCATATCAACGGCAAAGTCAACAGACATAATGTTCGAATATGGGGTTCAGAGCACCCTCGGCAAATCATTGAGCATGATTTTATTCCACCATTGCCTTGAGATTTGACGGAGTTGTGAGAACGGATCACAGAAACCGTTGCTGCCGTTAGAAGACATTCGAGCATAGCAGGAAATGGACTATCGACTAGATGTCTGCCATGTCACGAAGGGTGCTCATATTGAATCTTTGTAAGGTAGGTAAAAAAGAACTTTGATACATTACCTTGTTCTTCGTACATAAAATGATTCTAATATTATATCAGGGGACACAAGAATATTTGTTTCGAATAGGGCACATTCTTTTTCGGACACTCGATATATACCCTGGGTGTATGCTATCATGTAGTCACGAGGAAGTTCTGTGTCAATATCGTGTGTACATATTCCAATATACCAAGCATATCAATTGTGTAGGTAGCAAAATTGATAATAAATGCGACTTATAATAAATGTAGTCGCATCATACTTGAATAAAAGAATGTGATATTAACATTTTCGTAGCCATTAATGACTTTTATATTCCAGTCTTCAGACGTTTTTTCCTTTTTAAATAATTCAGAAACAATTACCAGTATATATAATCTTATGTATATATCTGTACCTTACCATTTTTACTTAGTAGTTAATAAAGCTTAATTCTGAAGGATTAACTTTTAATTTTAGACATTTAAAGTTATAGAGATAAACGGTGGAATTTGTTTCAAGGCAGATAGCTGTTCCTAATTGTATATGCTTGTGTTCTTAAATGTTCGCGGTTAACTTAACTGGTAATGGACTGTAGTGTAACAATGGAAACTTCCAATACTTTTTTGGCTTTTTACTCGTATTATGACTTCTAATTGCTGGTTATCGCTACCACTTAAAATAAATCACACAGTACATATCATAACTGCATTAGTGTTCATTCACTTAAACAAGAATCGTAACGTGAAAGTTTAGATGAAGTGTTATGGTTCTCGTGCCTTATGTACAGTTCTTCTTCAATTGTTATTATCTTGAATAACAAATGAAATATAAATTTTAAAAGAAAAAAAGACAGTGTTTCCAGTACTTAACAAATATTACTATATAATATGACTTAACATTAAGTGAATATTTCTTTCAAAATAATTGTAAAAAATTGAATAAGCTTTTTTGAAGCATCCGAGGTAAGATGATACATTTCATTAACCATTCCGTCTCGAATTCCGTCTCATTTTCGAGACGTGAGGAGATTTCAGACAAGTATTGTCTCATGCGCATCTCTACTCACAGTTCTCCCGTTTCCCCATATTTTCTTTCTACTGCGTAATTCTTTCATTATCATTCACTTCCATTTATCGTACGTTTCCTTTATCCCAAAGGACATAACAGTGGAACGTTAATTTTAACATTTCATTTTCCTATGAGCTAATAAAATTTAGAACAAATATTTGTATGTAATATTTTTGAACTATTATACATTTTGATGTTAAAAAAAAAAACTACAAAAGAAAGAAATAGTTCTACATAAAAGTGCGAACTAGTATTGCAGGATTTATGGAAAAACAACGAAACATACTGAGTTAGAGGTTGTTGTATGAATTAAGTAATTAACACGGGGAGTTATTTAGTTATTTATAACTTCGGCGTCAGTTATTTAGTGGGACACATACAACGTTACGACTTTCTTGCGGAAATCAATTAAGTTAATCAAACTTTAAAACGTTTCTTCGAACATTTTTTGAAAAAAGTAATAATTGCTTACGCAACTATAACCTACTAGAGGTTTCATGTAATGGAATCATTAGAATATGTGATGTTCATTTGTTTTCTTATCGTTAAGTACCCAGAGCTCCTTCTGGCTACATGGTCTGGTCAGTGTCGTACCCACTTGGGTGGTCCACCGGGTCCGGACCCATAAAAAAACCTCTTAACTCAACATAATTCGTACACTTTTTCAATAAAACTAGACCTATACTTCTTTAACAAGGAAGTGATTAATGTAGCATGAAAATTTGGTCTTTCACTTTATCTGTACTCTTTCTCTTATATATATATATATATATATATATATATATATATATATATATATATATATATATATATATATATATATATATATATATATAAAATACAGGGCGTAACATACATGCATGACCAAAATTGACGAGGTGATTGCAAACATCCAAATAACCAAAAATGTTCCTTAAATATGGGTCGGATGCCGCTTCGTTTCCTAGATACAGAGTGTTCAAATACCGAGTCCTCCAAAAGCTCACTATTGGAAAGTGAATGGAAATGTTCAATATTACAGGAATAATACAATAAAGTGGATAAATGCCTGTGTAAATACATTAACACTGACATAGAGAATGAAACTAATCAACATTTGACGTTATTGGGTTGTCAGTGTTGCCAACGTGCTACAAAGTGTTATATTTTCAAATAGCACCAGACGCCCATACGCTAGTATGTGAGTGCTGACATCAAAACGTTCCTAAACATGAGGCATACTCCACTTCGTTTTCAAAAGACAAGGCATCGAAGTGTGAAGTAAATTAACAGCGCACAATAGAAAACAATGGTTCATAGATCACAACTCTTGCATGAAAGTGTTATTGTGTCGTTACGAATGAATGCACATGAGAATAACTTACCTATATTTAGGAACGTATTGATGTCAGCACCCATAT
Organism: Thermobia domestica; assembly: GCF_964235325.1. NCBI lineage: Eukaryota > Metazoa > Arthropoda > Insecta > Zygentoma > Lepismatidae > Thermobia > Thermobia domestica. The sequence goes on from NC_137463.1 coordinate 221,565,023, forward strand.
GCTACGTGTGGGTATCTAGTACTATTTGAAAACATAACACTTTGTACCAGGTTGGCAACACTGACAATCCAATAACCTCAAATGCTTATTAGTTTCATTCTATATTTAAGTGTAAATGTATTTGTAGAGGCATAATTTCTCTTGATTTGTATTATTCCTGTAATATTGAACATTTCCATTCACTTTCCCATAGTGAGCTATTGGAGAGACTCGACATTTGAACACCCTGTATATTGGAAACAAAGTGGCATCGGACCCATGTTTATAGGAACATTTTTTTAGTTATTTGGATGTTTGCAATAACCTCGTCACTTTTGGTCACGCATTTATGTTACACCTTGTATAGTTCTATCATATATTTTTTTCCTGAAAATATACTTTACAATACTCGGGAAGTACTTTACAATACTCGGGTATAGAATAACAACCGTTCAATACTGCGTAGATGAAGTGGCTTGTAACATTGGACCCCCTACCAAAGGTTGGACCCCTCCCAACAAGAATTTCTCGGTGCGCGCCTGGTACGGCTCTTTATTGTGAGAGGCCTGGGTTCTATTCCCGTTGGGAACTCATGTGGTTCGGATTTCACGTTAAGCTCTAGGTTCACGTCCCAGCTGATAAGGATGTAAAACTCAAGTCAATCAACGTAAGTTTATCACCAGTGGGAGCGTGTGTGTCTTTCGGATCCTACTGTAACTTATAGGTTCGGTATCAGTACCAAAAATACATCAAAATAAAAACAAACATATATTGCTATTATTGCTACTAATTTATCATCATTATTGTTATTGCCTTATGCACTGGCCTAGTGGCTAGCTCACGCGCCGTTGGTGCACTGGCCCCTGAATTCGTTTCTTGGTCCAGGGGTATTGATCGTGACGGGGAACAAATAGCCTCGCTGCTGATTAGTCCCGATTAACTCTCAATCACTCATTCGGTTCCCGGTAGGACACTATTAAAAATTTGAATAATATTACAGTAGTTCGGACTTCATCCCGCAACGTACTTTCCTTGCTGCAAAGGTGGGCTAAACTTGAATAAATTGAGTTGAGTTGATTTTGAGTTTAACGTCCCGTTCAGCAGCAAGGCCATATGAGACGTGGACCTACTGATTAATGTTGAATCCGAACCACATGAGCTCCCGCCGGGAATCGAAGCCGGGTTTCTCACGCCAAAGACGCGTACGCTAATCGCTTAGCCACGAAGAAGCTCAAACTTGAATAAATAAACAAACACATGTATTATTAATATTTAGTAGAAAGTTTGTAGTTTACCTGTAAAAAGCAAAATCTCAAACGGAAATATATTAAAACAATCCGCTATTTTCTATTTCAATCTGCAACTAACTGGAATCGATGTTTATTAGAAGTTCAAAAGATGGTAAATGTTGAATAATATTCAAAAGTAATAAAGCAACTATTTGTTAAAACAACTTTTAATTGCAAATCTATAAAACAAACATAGCGATGTAGGTGTTTTGTTTGGAATTGCCATTTGAAATTTACGTAGAAGTAATAACAATTAATAACTACTTTGTTTTCATGAATACGTGTCTCGTAAATATGTTTTTCCTTTTTAAAAAAGCAACTTACAAATAGCATCTTCACATAAATATGTTGCAATGTGGTGCTCAGTACACACTTAAAATATAAAAATTATTTTGTTTCAGCATCGTAAAGTTAGTGATGATGCATAACCGAAAAAAAAAAAAACAATATTTCGTAATCTTATTTGAGAAACGGTGGCACGTGTACATTTTACTAATTGAAATAAGAAATAATTTAACATTTGAAGGGTTTCCTTTGGATTTTGAAAGAAAGTTTCAAAACAAGTAGATGGGTAACAAAGTGTACACTTTTATTTGTATCCAGTTATTAAAATAAACCTTGAAAACTTTCCATTTTTTTTACCAGAATAAAAAAAATAATACTTTTTAGAATTTGGTTTAGAAAAGCTAAATCTGCATTCTGTTTGATTTATTAAGTAACTTTATATTCTCGTGAAAACAATGAAATAATATTTTTAGTTTGATTTCATGGTTATGATTTCTAGACCAAAAGATGGCGGTGGGAGCACGGTAGCTCAGCGGTAGAGAGCTCATCTCTGCTAGATGGAGTCCCTGGTTCGATCCCCGGCCATGTAATTTTGTGGTAGACAATATCGTGCTCATGGATACTCTCGTTTCCTCCCAGTTTCTCATTCGACCAATTCTTCCATCATTATTACTTGCCTTAATCATTGTCTCCCTTAGCCTAAAGCGCATGATCATGGGACGTTAAACTGAAAGATTTCATTTCATTTTCATTTCCTAGACTAAAAGATGCGTATTACTAATGAAAGTGAATGAATGTAAAAGAATTGATAGGATGACAATGTAGGAGGAAACGGAAGAACTTTATACAAATTTATGGACAAGATATTTGTTGTCCACTACATACCTATTTGGCCTGGAGTGAAGCAAAGTCCGTTTTCACCAGAAAAAAAAACACTCTCTATAGCAGGGGTTCTCAACCTGTGGTACGCGTACTACTAGTGGAACGCGAGATGTTGTTGTTGGTACATACTACTTATGGTAGTAATAATTAATAATACGCTTTGGTGGTACGCCAATGGAAAAGGTTGAGAAACCCTGCTTTATAGTGTTACTTCTCGTCTTGACCTGAAAACTAGACGAGAGTCGAGACGTATTTTTCAAACTCGAGACGAGGCGAAAAATTTTCACGAGTCACATGACCAATATTTTTTAATAAGGTCTTAGATCTGAAACATTATTTTAGGCTTGCATAAAGAACTTTAAAAAAATGATAAAATGATTCCACGAACACAGTGAAGAACATTTGTCAATGTTTAAAGGTACGTAAATCATTACGCTACATTTTTCGAATAGCAAATATGATGTTAAATGTGGTATCACACCCTTATTGACCTTGCATGACGCGAAACGATTCTGGTAACTTCCAGATGAAATTAAGAAAAAAAAATCAGGTAGTAAACTTTGCACATAAATTAAGAAAACGAAAATGAAAATGAAAGTTTTGAGTTTTACGTCCCACACTTACGCCAGCTAGGCTGAAGGAGATGGTGATGATGAAATAATGAATGAAATGAAGAAAGTGTGAAGAAACGTGAGAATCCCGAGAAAACCCACGCACACGGTGTTTGTTCAGCACAAAGTTTACTTGGCGCGAGCTGGGATCGAACCAGGGACCCCAAGCACCAGAGGAGAGCGCTCTATTACTGAGAAACCGCGGCCCTTAATTAACAAAACGAAACAAGAAAAATCTTGAGAAGAGCCCCAAAAAATTGCTTTTTGAAAATCGGGACTGACAAGAATTCTTCAGCAATCGAAACGAGACAGGACGAGGAAACCTAACTTCTCGCCTCATCTCATCTGCAATCTTTCCTCTACCACTTCTTTACTCTTAATTTCGTTTTCTTAATCTTTTGATTACTGTCAGACTCGACAGACACGTAAACACATTATCTCTTCTTCCCAGATTGTGACACCCCTATGTTCTTGTGTTAAAATATGCCCCTAGTTCTTTAGAAATTTTCGGAAAAAGGAAAAAATGTGATATTTACGCCTTTTTTCGTTATTTGTACTGCGATTTGTTGTAAATTTAATCGTGGTTCACAAATGATGATGCACATAAATTTTTCAGTCTCGTATCACATACAAAATGTTCGTATCTTCTTTGAAAAAAAAATTCTGATACACTATTTTGGTGGAAAAACTGTGCGAAAAACACGTTTGTTTTCAGTTTTATTTCTTTTTGACAATGTTGCAATCACTTTCTGGCCCTGAAAAAATATATGTTGTACACAAGGGTATAACAATTTTTTAAACCAAAAGATCAGGAACGTGTTCCCTCCAAAAAAATTTTCTACAAGTTTTTGAAAGTTTCAACACGCAAAAAATAAAGAAAATACTAATCTATAGTTTTCGAAAAAATTGCACATTGCATCTAGATAGTATCTACAATGTGTGAAATTTTCAAAATGTTTAGACTACCCCCACCAAAATTTTTAAAAAATGTTCAATTTTGAGCATGTATGATACGATAATTCGGTAAGAGGAAGGGGTAGGAGGTCAAAAATTTGTTGAGGTAGTTTTAGGTCAAGGGTAGCTTTTTTTTGGCCAATATCGACCCAATTTGGTTCAAGGGCCGGTTTCACTGTCTTACCAGGAAAGATCCTTTGGCACCCCCTGCAATGCATGTGTAGCTCATATGGTAGAGCCCTGCTGTTTACGTAATGTTTTCATGGAGAAAAGAAGTTTTAATATACGTAAAACTAAATGTTCTACTATAAATTACGGATTAGGATTAGGAATTAGATTTCTGGGCTTTCGGCATCTATGACCATGTTAGCCCGTCACTAGGATTAGGATTAGCAATTAGATTTCTTGGCTTAAGGCATCTATGGCCATGTTAGCCCGTCACTAGGATTAGAATTAGGAATTAGATTTCTGGGCTTTCGGCATCTATAGCCATGTTAGCCCGTCACTAGGATTAGGATTAGGAATTAGATTTATGGGCTTTCGGCATCTATAGGCATGTTAGCCCGTCACTAGGATTAGGATTAGGAATTAGATTTCTAGGCTTTCGGCATCTATGCCCATGTTAGCCCGTCACTAGGATTAGGATTAGGAATTAGATTTCTGGGCTTTCGGCATCTATGGCCATGTTAGCCCGTCAGTAGGATTAGGATTGGGAATTAGATTTCTGGGCTTTCGGCATCTATGGCCATGTTAGCCCGTCACTAGGATTAGGATTAGCAATTAGATTTCTGGGCTTTCGGCATCTATGGCCATGTTAGCCCGTCACTAGGATTAGAATTAGGAATTAGATTTCTGGGCTTTCGGCATCTATAGCCATGTTAGCCCGTCACTAGGATTAGGATTAGGAATTAAATTTCTGGGCTTTCGGCATCTATAGCCATGTTAGCCCGTCACTAGGATTAGGATTAGGAATTAGATTTCTGAGCTTTCGGCATCTATAGCCATGTTAGCCCGTCACTAGGATTAGGATTAGCAATTAGATTTCTGGGCTTTCGGCATCTATAGCCATGTTAGCCCGTCATTAGGATTAGGATTAGGAATTAGATTTCTGGGCTTTCGGCATCTATAGCCATGTTAGCCCGTCACTAGGATTAGGATTAGGAATTAGATTTCTGAGCTTTCGGCATCTATGGCCATGTTAGCCCGTCACTAGGATTAGGATTAGGAATTAGATTTCTGGGCTTTCGGCATCTATGTCCATGTTAACTTGTCACGTATGAGGGATGATGTCTCTCGGCGATCATACTATCCGAAGAAAGGGAAAGAAGGAAACGGCGTGGAACCTGTATGTTAGATATCATCCCGGCATTTACCTGGTGTGAATGAGGAAAATCTCACTCAGAATGGCTGACCTGAGAAGCTTTTACACTTTTTTCGACCGGAATTTCTAAATTAACGAAAAAAATGTATTTTAGTTCAATAACCCTGTTTACCAAGCTGACCTATTTGTTTGTAATATTGTGTTTAATTTTGACTCTGTGTAGAGAGTGGTAGTGCGGCATTATCCATTAGGCCAACTAGGCCTGTGCCTAGAGCGCAAAATTTAATAATTAAATAATATTTTATTTTTCGTGTGAAAAAGCTAAAAAATCAAGAGCAAATATACTATTTCATGAACAATTCTTTTCTACTGTTCTAATATGTTTAATGATAACGTAAGAAATATAAAAACAATTTAGAATATATTTCCCATTTGTTACTTTTTGTTACGTAGTTGTAACTGTAGCATCTACTGAATGTTATTTAACTGTAATAAATTGTTAATTCACTAACTAGTCATAATTTAGTTACATGTTTTATTTTTAAGTTAGGGATGAATGGGTAGTAAAACATATAATTAATGGAGGGGAGCAAGGCAAAAGTCCCTTGCGGTGCTCCGAGCTCGTAAATGCTACACTGGGAGGTGGTATGTGTCTTCAAATTTAATGTGTTGGAAACAAGGTGGAGGAAAAGGCAAAGCACCCAAACAGAAGGAGTGTACTGAGAAATACCGTGTTGGCACAAGCAATTACTGCTTCTCAGTACATGTATTTAAAAGCTAGATGCTTTTTAAATTTCTCCCAGTGCACAAGTAACAGATTCTTCAGAAGATTATAATGCTGACGATACCTCGAACAAGCAAGGGCCATGGCGGCTTAGTGATAACGCTTTCGACTTCTAAGCATGAGGCACAGCCCATAGAGGGTTCGGGCCCTCTGAACAACGTGGACTGTTAACGGTTCTCGATGTTTCTTGGTAGAGCCATACACGTTCCTATCGAACCCTGCGAATAGAAATTTGAAAGGAACATTTAAAAATGGATAATTGTGGCCTCATTAGCAGAAGTGCACTTCTCCGCATGATTAGAATGGACTTCAATGACTATATACTGTAGTTCGAAATTTGGCTATTATAGAAATTGAACACCTTCCCCCTCAAAGGCGTCATCTTGTGATGACAGGAGGCAATTACTAGCCAGATTTGAAAAATATATGCTTTCCCAATAAGTTGTATATTAATATACTAAATAACATATTAATATACTTAATAAAACCTGACCATGGCAAAACCTAAATTACGCCCTCCAAAGAGGAATATTCCAGAAAGATGAAATACGTGTTTAAATATTTTCAGCAGGGCTGTCCATATAATTTGAGGTACTCCGGGTCCTTAAAAATGCCATCCGCTACGCCCATGGGCCCAAGAAAATTTTGTGTCATATTTGATCATATTCACGTATTTGTTATAAGCGAAAAGATCAGAAAAACTAATAGAAAATAATATAGTTTTACTCTGCCAACCAATAAACAATAATCTCAGATTCTTTTGGTAACTATGAAACTCGGTCGCATTGTTTACCAATTTACATATTTCAATCTCGATGTTCTAAAATTAACTCCGCTTATAAAAACTTGCTGCTCAGGGTCTTGTAATCTGTTCGTAAAATGCGGACCTAATTTTCAGTTAAGCTTCAAATCGCGGATTTTACCCTTTGAATGCATTTACATTGAACATTTTCTGAAGAAAATATTAGGGAAATTTAATCTTATGAAATTGATCCCCTTTTGCCCCGTCAGCACCAAAATTCTTAAAAATACTAAAACGCGTTTCAAATTATTTTTAATGAATAGTTTATATGCCAAGTTTAGTCTTCCTAACTTTAGAGATTCTTAATAATAATAATAATAATAATAATAATAATAATAATAATAATAATAATAATAATAATAATAATAATAATAATAATAATAATCCATCTTCCCTCCCCCGCTTGTGATACGTATTTTCAAAAATTTTTCCTTATCTCATACTTTCGTGACAAAGCATATTTTCTGTTCAGTTTTCACGGTTCTACCTATAATAGCATGTCCTGGTTATGATGAGTCAGTTACTTCTACTCTTTTCTATAATAGTATAGGCCTAGATATTGATTATTACAGGTAATCAATTACTTGTACACGTCGAGCAATATTCTTTCGACATAAAAATGCTTTGACTTCCTATAGTGCCAAGGTGACAGCACGTTCACCGTGAAGTAGTGACGACGCCAGAGGGGAGACAACGGAGCCAGGGAACAGGCGTTCCCGGTAGCATCGTCCGTCCCGACTGTTTCCCGAGGCTGTAGTGTAATAAAGGTCACGTAATATAAACGACCTATGTTTAGTATATTAAAGAGCTGGCTCAAAAAAAAAAAATGTTTCTGTTCCTCCGCTTGGCCCCCCATCAAGAAATTAAAGCTGGCATCGTCACTCACTGAAGTGAAGTTTGTATTTGTCTTTTTTTTCTTTCTTCTATCTGCTAACATTGAACTTGGAAATCTGGCAACACCCAGATATTACGTGACCTTTATTACACACGTTAGACAATGCCCGTTCTAACAAGGATTGCTCTGGCTTTTTGGTAGTGGTGAGATAAGAACTTGTGATCATACGGAGTTCTTCCTTCAAAATGGACTACATATACAGACTATATCACACAACATTTGATATAGTGTGATTGTAAATTAAGATTGAACAAATATAAGCCTGAGTAAGCAGATATTATATGAATTAATTTCCTGATATCCTGCTTACAATTACGGTCGATATTGGTTCGTTCTGACGTTGGGAAGTCATTCAATGGCGGAAACATTCATTGCACTGAATAAATAACAATACGACCACACTTTGTTTTCGTTTCATGGCAACGTCAAATAAACAACAACAAAATGTTATTGGTTTTCATGCCTTATGGGCTCTGCATACTCCCATCAGCTGAAACAGAAACAGAATACATTTATCAATATTTGGCACATACCTTAAGTTCTCCTGCTGAAGTCCAAGAAAGACGATAGGGTTCTTTAGTGAAAATATTTAATCTCAACACACGAAAATTAACACTTGTACAATACGAAGCAAAAAACCTGCAACATGAAAGTTTAAGTTCATTGTGAAACTACGCCTAACAACATAGGCAACCAACCTAACGTCTTTGTAGCATTGATCACGCCAGGATAACCTTCGGCTTCGTCCCCCTGCACACTTCGTTTGGAGCAAGAAATGCATAGACTACGTGACTACAAACCACAAATTCCTCACAAGATGGAGTAATAGATTGAGGTTCTTCTCATTTCTCTTCTCATTATACATCCTCAGTTTTAAAGAGAGAGAAAGAGAAAAAGGTCAACGTGATAAAAATTAAATAAAGAGGAATATGCGAAATATAAAGGAAAAGAAAACGTGCGCATATGTTGACAAATGACACATGCACTTCAAAGGAGACCACCACAAATTTTGTTATGAACCATATATAATAACTGTGAGAATCAGCAAACCACAAATACATAATTACACACAGAAAGTGTTATATAACACATATTTATTTAAACAAACAAAAATGCTCGCAGAAAGCTGGAAATTTCTTTAAAATCTCAACCATAACTGAAAGAAGAGACTACTTCTCTATTGTTTTTCTTTTTAGCATCCATCTACATGGAGAAATGAGAAAGAGAGAACATCTTAAGATATTCGCACGTATGCAACATCGGAAACTGCTAAATGGAAAAAATTAGAGTCTTTGGATGGGATTCGAACGCAGAACCATAGCATTAGATATGACACACTCTACCGATGTAGCTAGTCTGACACTAATTCCCTATTCCTCCATCATTACCTATGAAAGATGGAATGAAGTCTGCAGAAAACTACGTCTAACATGTCCATGACAGACCGCCTATAACCTATGTCTAATTGGTACTTTAAAAAGCTAGCTATACACGTGCATAGAAAAGTAAAAGCAAATGAGTAGTTAGTACAGATCACTTTGTCTGTCAACTTCTATCTCTGACTATAGAAATCGAGGAAGAAGAAAAAGTATAGAGGTGAGAACACAGGAAGAACAAGCAAAAACAAAAGTTGCAGGAAACTGAATACCAAGAAGAGAGAGAGAGAGAGACATAGAGACAGAGAGAAAAATAGAGGGAACGGAGCAAATGATTTAATATACATCCGAAAAGAAGGTTCATAACTGTGCTATACATTTAATGTATTGAATACTCTGTTTCTTCTAAATTGTTTGCTAGTTGACAAACATTAATTTGTAAGAACGTAGCAAATGCCCGCGTTGTCTTGTTTTCTTACTGTTTCAGTAATTGTGAAAAATGTTGTTTATGCAAAATAAGAAATTACTACTTTTCCCAGAACAACCATGTGGTTGTTCTTGATGATTTTGAGTTTAACGTCCGTTCAGCAGCGAGGCTATATGAGACGTGGACCTACTTATTAACGTGGAATCCGAACCATGTGAGCTGCTGCCGGGAATCGAAGCAACCATGTAGTGTTGGTAAGAAATTTCGAAGCAAAAGAAAAAACTGATCAGCAAAATACATAAAACGACAGTCCTCAAACTATTACTTAAAGAGAATTTATTGTAAAATTAATACATTAATATTTAGGTATGTAGTCGTAAAGTGATCAGAAAACTTAATATTAAACTATCGATCACATCGTTTTACTAATTTAAATTCAATGTCCTGTAGGTTCGGTTTAGCTGTAGATTTCAGCATTCTCACTTCGATTCTTAACTTGTTGGAAACATGCACTAATTGAAATTATAAAAGTATACGAAAGTTAACTAGCTAAAAGAAGAGAATAACATAAAAGTCCGGATTAGAGTACAGTATTACAATAAACATGTGTATTTTGTTTAGGGTTTCCAAGTCATAGCTTATAGGAATTATAGAAAAAACGTTCGTTGTGAAAGCACAAGAAAAAAAAACAGAGAATAAACACAAACCTCAGGAGGGTTTGAACACGAGAAGGCGGAGGTAGTAAACTACTCTAGTAAACCGCTCGGCTATATCTTAATTCTCTAGTACGTTAGAATAAATATTGTCTAGAGTGTTTGCACTTTACTTGTTTCTGTTTTGTTGTTTGTCATATAATGTATACGAGTGGCGAATAATAGAATAGAACTGTTTTAGACGAGTATGAACAAATTTCCCGGATAAGTCGTAATCTTATAAGTATCTAAATTGCACAAATAAATCAGATTAAATCTGTAAAGTGCTTCGGGGGTTTAGATGGAAGTAAACAGTTGCATAGTTACGAGTTTGTGTTTATGCTCACCACTGGATGGAAGTTATGTTCTTGAAAGGTAGTAACTGCTACTATATTCTAATGTATTGGATTTTAAAGCATTGGAAAATATTTCGTTACTAACAGTGAGTGAGTATTTTTGCGTGCAACAACAGTTGATTACAGGCACATCTACTTCTTCTGCGCATGCCTTTCCTAATACGACGTCATGTATAGCAATATTGTGCATTATCCTATATTCAAAGAGGTTCTAGCACTTTTACTTTGGTGTGTAAGAATGGCGCAATATGATCATTCTGTACGTGAGAGTGTTATCGCTCTTATTGAACATGCGGGATTGAGTGTTCCTGAAGCAGGCGCTCGATTAGGCGTGCATCGTGCAACGGCGTTCAGGTGGTGGAAAAATATGAGGAAACTGGAAGTCTAACTCGAAAATCTGGAAGTGGTCGGCCACGAGTGTCCTCACCGACACAAGACCAACGATTAGTTGATCAATGCTGTCGACAGCCTTTCATGTGTGCCTGACAACTGCAGCAGTCTACCGCCTTTCCAGGTGATGTAACTACAGTCCGACGGCGACTTCGGGCAGCAGGCTTAAGGTCCTTCCGGGCTGCTGTTAAGGAGAGATTGACAGAAGATCACAAAGTCGATAGACTGGCGTTTGCAGAGCTAAATATTGCTCGTCACTGGGACACTGTTGTCTTTACAGATGAGAAAATATTTTCCACTGGAAGCTTTGGGCCGACACGTGTGTATCGCCCATCTGGAAGACGATTTGATCCACAATATATGGCCCATTCAGCGCGAATGGGTCATGTGACGATTCACTGTTGGGAGTGGATATGCAAGGCTGCAGGTGGAGGTGGTATCCATCGAATTACAGGCCGACTTAATGGTCAAAAATATGTTGATCTTTTCGACTTTATGCTCCCTGAAATAAAAGCACATGTTGGTGACGACATACTCCAGCTACAACAGCACCATAGTTCCGTGCATGATTCAGCTGTGGTTCAATCATGGATCCAGAGGCAACCTGATCTCGAGCTAATCGAATGGGTACCTCGAGGTGCTGATTTGAATCCCATTGAAAACATGTGGGCTGCTGTTGTAAGAATACTTCGTGAACGTTGGTCGGACAATCCACCGCGAACAGCTGAAACTTTATGGGAGCAAGTTGAAGAAGCTTGGGGACCTTGTTGCACTCCACGTTTCATCGGTCGCCTTGTTAATTCAATGGGTCGGCGATTAGAAGCCGTAAGGGAAGTCAATGGCGAATATACCCGATATTAAATATAATACCTTCTACACCCTTCCCAGCCCTTTTCAGGGCTACTTAATTGCAACCAAATATATGAATATGTACGCGTACTTTCCTGGGTATCGCTGCAATACTTTCACTATTAGAATCTGTTGATAACGTTAGGGTTGATCGGGACGTATCCTTCGTGGAGTAGTGGTTAGAAGACTAATTTTCCATTCAGCAGACTCGTGTTCGAAACTCAGTCCCATACCCTATTTTTTCAGTATGTATTTCTGTTATATGGATTAATACACTCCACAACATACAATGGCAATCAAGATAATATGTTTAGGGTTTGAGAATTGAGTTTTGTCCATATCTTGTATCAAAATCTTGTATCAAAAAATACGACAGTGTATTCTGAGAGGTTGGACTTGCAGGAACCGAAATTCATGTAACTGAAAGGTTACTCATAAGATTATCTATATTTTTGAATACAGTATTGTTAATGCAGTTGAGTCTGAAGTACATTCTTGCTGACGTCTTAATAATAACACAGCTGGGTATATACAAAAAGACAAAGAAAGTTCAGAACACACATTCTAGCGACGAGTAGTGGTTCTGTTGTATGTCTCGTTTCTACATAGCAGTCACGTAGCCAAGGGGAGTCCGGGTGGTCCGGACCCCCCTTCGAGACCAGAAATGAAGAAATTAAGGAAGGATGAAACAAAATGAAATGAGAAAAAGAAGGGTCAGCGTTAAAAGTAATAAAAAAAACCTACAGGAATCTTTTGGTTACTCCTTTTTATGATGAGATTTGTATTATTTGCAATACATGGTGGCGAGGTGAGCGCGATATCCTGAAGAGTCAGATTTGAAATTACTAGAAAAGTTACAGAATTCTCAGAATTTCTGCTACTAGTCAGGGAGATTTCAAGCTTCCGAAAGCACAATGCCGTTGAGTAACAGCTTGGACATCTTTTATCATAATTTTTCGTCATTGCATTCTTGCAGTATCAAACATGTTATTTCCAAAATAATTTTCTACTGCGCCTTTAACCTGCCATTTGGAACCGACAGTAGTGGACGGAATAATAAAAACAAAAGTTTATATGGAAAAGGAGTTCTATTAGCATTTGATTCAACAGAAAAAGGAACGCAGATATCGTAAAATATTTTACAAGACATTATTGAGTATGTGCTTTTTATAATAGTGAATATGCACTTTTCATAATAGTTGAGATCGTAATGAAAGGAAAATTGTTATATTTGAATGAACAAAGAAAGGAACAAAGAAAGGAAATGTTTTTCAATACTTTTTTGTTCTTTTATTACTCGAGATTTCTTCATAGATTGTTATTAAAATACTTACCAACATATCCCCAATTTATTGTCCTAACAAACCAATATATGTTGGTAGTAAAGTAGTTTACATTGATCAAGCTCCTGAGATTTCACGATTTCATATCACGCCCCCTCCGTTACGAAATTCTGACTAAACCATACAATATATGTTCCAGTGAAATAGTTTAGAATGATCGAACCCCTGGTGTGATGATCTCAGTATTTCATATCACGGACCCCCCCCCCCTTCACGAAATCCTGGCTACGTGCCTGTACATAGCCTTGCTGATGAAAAGGGACGTAAAACTTCAAACAAACGCTAGTTAAGTCAAACTTGAGTATATTTTATTCGTGATACCTTCACTCGTTTGTCGTAGTGAAACAAGAGTGAGTGCCATGCACAGTCAAGTGTTTTACAGTGCTAATCAGTGGAATGTTTACTGTTAAAATCATGGGTTCAAATCATACTCCGGTCGTGTTTTTCTTTATCGGTCCTTTATTTTTATGTAAAATACAAGACAAATGAAGTGAAACCTTTAATTTATACGTCCCATAATTATGCCGATTAGGCTCAAGGAGACGATGATGATGAGAAATGATTTAAATGTTGGAATGAAGTAAGTGGGACGAAATGGGAGAACCCCCAGAAAAGACTACAATCTTATATATAGACTAAAATCATTTTGATAAAAGTCAGTAAAGAGTTGCATAATAATTATACGCCAAGTACTCTAGGAGTGGAAAGCATTATTTAAATGATTTTGACAATGCATAAATTTGCGATTCGAATAAAGGCAGTTGTCCTAAAACGAAATATGTTCTCTACTAGTATGATTTCTTCCATATGTTTCGGGAATGGTCTCATTCAATGATGTCATCGTATCTAAAAGCTTCAAAAGATTGTTAGCCCAAACAAAAAGAAAGTGCTCTTTGTGCAAGATTTATTACTCTCGAACACGCACGATATATATAAGTATGAATACGTGTTGTTCGTTATTACATGTTAACTCTTGAAGAACTATTGCATTTCCGGAATAGTAATATAAATTAAATAAACGAAATAAAGTTTCATACCTACATATATAAACGCCAACAATATCATAAAGAAGAATTTTCATAGATTATTGTCATCCGATTTACCTTATTACAATTATCAAACTATTGACAGAACTCCATACTTGAATCCTAAACATATTAACGTAATTGTCATTGTATGTTGTGGAGTGTATTAATCCATATAACAGAAATACATACTGAAAAAATAGGGTATGGGACTGAGTTTCGAACACGAGTCTGCTGAATGGAAAATTAGTCTTCTAACCACTACTCCACGAAGGATACGTCCCGATCAACCCTAACGTTATCAACAGATTTTAATAGTGAAAGTATTGCAGCGATACCCAGGAAAGTACGCGTACATATTCATATATTTGGTTGCAATTAAGTAGCCCTGAAAAGGGCTGGGAAGGGTGTAGAAGGTATTATATTTAATATCGGGTATATTCGCCATTGACTTCCCTTACGGCTTCTAATCGCCGACCTATTGAATTAACAAGGCGAGCGATGAAACGTGGAGTGCAACAAAGTCCCCAAGCTTCTTCAACTTGCTCCCATAAAGTTTCAGCTGTACGCGATGGATTGTCCGACCAACGTTCACGAAGTATTCTTACAACAGCAGCCCACATGTTTTCAATGGGATTCAAATTAGCACCTCGAGGTACCCATTCGATTAGCTCGAGATCAGGTTGCCTCTGGATCCATGATTGAACCACAGCTGAATCATGCACGGAACTATGGTCCTATTGTAGCTGGAGTATGTCGTCACCAACATGTGCTTTTATTTCAGGGAGCATAAAGTCGAAAAGATCAACATATTTTTGACCATTAAGTCGGCCTGTAATTCGATGGATACCACCTCCACCTGCAGCCTTGCATATCCACTCCCAACAGTGAATCGTCACATGACCCATTCGCGCTGAATGGGCCATATATTGTGGATCAAATCGTCTTCCAGATGGGCGATACACACGTGTCGGCCCAAAGTTTCCAGTGGAAAATATTTTCTCATCTGTAAAGACAACAGTGTCCCAGTGACGAGCAATATTTAGCTCTGCAAACGCCAGTCTATCGACTTTGTGATCTTCTGTCAATCTCTCCTTAACAGCAGCCCAGAAGGACCTTAAACCTGCTGCCCGAAGTCGCCGTCGGACTGTAGTTACATCACCTGGAAAGGCGGTAGACTGCTGCAGTTGTCAGGCACACATGAAAGGCTGTCGACAGCATTGATCAACTAATCGTTGGTCTTGTGTCGGTGAGGACACTCGTGGCCGACCACTTCCAGATTTTCGAGTTAGACTTCCAGTTTCCTCATATTTGTTCCACCACCTGAACGCCGTTGCACGATGCACGCCTAATCGAGCGCCTGCTTCAGGAACACTCAATCCCGTATGTTCAATAAGAGCGATAACACTCTCACGTACAGAATGATCATATTGCGCCATTCTTACACACCAAAGTAAAAGTGCTAGAACGTCTTTGAATATAGGACACAATATTCACAATAGGAATGCACAATATTGCTATACATGATGTCGTATTATGAAAGGCATGCGCAGAAGAAGTAGATGTGCCTTTAATCAACTGTTGTTGCACGCAAAAATACTCACTCATTGTTAGTAACGAAATATTTTCCAATGTTTTAAAATCCAATATATTAGAATATAGTAGCAGTTACTACCTTTCAAGAACATAACTTCCATCCAGTGGTGAGCATAAACACAAACTCGTAACTATGCAACTGTTTACTTCCATCTAAACCCCCGAAGCACTTTACAGATTTAATCTGATTTATTTGTGCAATTTAGATACTTATAAGATTACGACTTATCCGGGAAATTTGTTCATACTCGTCTAAAACAATTCTATTCTATTATTCGCCACTCGTATACATTATATGACAAACAACAAAACAGAAACAAGTAAAGTGCAAACACTCTAGACAATATTTATTCTAACGTACTAGAGAATTAAGATACAGCCGAGCGGTTTACTAGAGTAGTTTACTACCTCCGCCTTCTCGTGCTCAAACCCTCCTGAGGTTTGTGTTTATTCTCTTTTTTTTTTTTGTGCTTCCAGAACGAACGTTTTTTCTATAATTCCTATAAGCTATGACTTGGAAACCCTAAACAAAATACACATGTTTATTGTAATACTATACTCTAATCCGGACTTTTATGTTATTCTCTTCTTTTAGCTAGTTAAATTTCGTATACTTTTATAATTTCGATTAGTGCATGTTTCCAACAAGTTAAGAATCGAAGTGAGAATGCTGAAATCTAGAACTAAAACCGGACCTACAGGACATTGAATTCAAATAAGTAAAACGATGTGATCGACAGTTTAATATTAAGTTTTCTGATCACTTTACGACTACATACCGCCATATGAATGTATTGATTTTACAATAAATTCTCTTCAAGTAATAGTTTGAGGACTGTCGTTTTATGTATTTTGCTGATCAGTTTTTTCTTTTGCTTCGAAATTTCTTACCAACACTACATGGTTGCTTCGATTCCCGGCAGCAGCTCATATGGTTCGGATTCCACGTTAATAAGTAGGTCCACGTCTCATATAGCCTCGCTGCTGAACGGACGTTAAACTCAAAATCATCAAGAACAACTACATGGTTGTTGTGGGAAAAGTAGTAATTTCTTATTTTGCATAAACAACATTTTTCACAATTACTGAAACAGTAAGAAAACAAGACAACGCGGGCATTTGCTACGTTCTTACAAATTAATATTTGTCAACTAGCAAACAATTTAGAAGAAACAGAGTATTCAATAGATTAAATGTATAGCACAGTTATGAACCTTCTTTTCGGATGTATATTAAATCATTTGCTCCGTTCCCTCTATTTTTCTCTCTGTCTCTATGTCTCTCTCTCTCTCTCTTCTTGGTATTCAGTTTCCTGCAACTTTTGTTTTTGCTTGTTCTTCCTGTGTTCTCACCTCTATACTTTTTCTTCTTCCTCGATTTCTATAGTCAGAGATAGAGGTTGACAGACAAAGTGATCTGTACTAACTACTCATTTGCTTTTACTTTTCTATGCACGTGTATAGCTAGCTTTTTAAAGTACCAATTAGACATAGGTTATAGGCGGTCTGTCATGGACATGTTAGACGTAGTTTTCTGCAGACTTCATTCCATCTTTCATAGGTAATGATGGAGAAATAGGGAATTAGTGTCAGACTAGCTACATCGGTAGAGTGTGGTATTTCTAATGCTATTGTTCTGCGTTCGAATCCCATCCAAAGACTCTATTTTTTTCCATTTAGCAGTTTCCGATGTTGTATACGTGCGAATATCTTAAGATGTTCTCTCTTTCTCATTTCTCCATGTAGATGGATGCTAAAAAGAAAAACAATAGAGAAGTAGTCTCTTCTTTCAGTTATGGTTGAGATTTTAAAGAAATTTTCAGCTTTCTGCGAGCATTTTTATTTGTTTAAATAAATATGTGTTATATAACACTTTCTGTGTGTAATTATGTATTTGTGGTTTGCTGATTCTCACAGTTATTATATATGGTTCATAACAAAATTTGTGGTGGTCTCCTTTGAAGTGCATGTGTCATTTGTCAACATATGCGCACGTCTTCTTTTCCTTTATATTTCGCATATTCCTCTTTATTTAATTTTTATCACGTTGACCTTTTTCTCTTTCTCTCTCTTTAAAACTGAGGATGTATAATGAGAAGAGAAATGAGAAGAACCTCAATCTATTACTCCATCTTGTGAGAAATTTGTGGTTTGTAGTCACGTGGTCTATGCATTTCTTGCTCCAAACGAAGTGTGCAGGGGGACGAAGCCGAAGGTTATCCTGGCGTGATCAATGCCACAAAGACGTTAGGTTGGTTGCCTATGTTGTTAGGCGTAGTTTCACAATGAACTTAAACTTTCATGTTGCAGGTTTTTTGCTTCGTATTGTACAAATGATGCACTGAACACTGAAAAAATATTAATTTTGAAACTTTTGATTTCAGAACTTTCTTTTAGGCCTTTTACTTTTGATAGACATATAAATATGAAACCGTTCAAGTTCGTGTACGTATAACTATAGGTCTTTGTAGTCCGTCGTCCTTATCCTTGGGCTCCAGTGAAGATTAGCATCCCACGTTAGCACACCTCTTCCGTTCTGGTATGCTGGTTGATTGAAGATCTCTTGGACGATGATCCAATCTCCTACTGGTCCTGCTGCAGCATGTTTGGGATAAGGTCTGCCGTTCTTGAAGTTCTAGATGCCTCAGTAGTCGTCTAGTCTGGGCGTCTCTAGGTTGCGGTCGTAAACGGCCTAGTTGTTGACCGGCACTCTCATGTCTACAACGTGAATGGTAGTTGCACTACGGTTTCGTGCTTCCCTGAGTCCGCTGTTGCGCTTTTCGACGAAAAGTTTTAAGCATCGCTTCTCACACGCACATAATTATCAACACAAATAAAATAGCACTTGAAATATATATATTGGTAGATATGTACAACTATTTACAGTATGGGGCTATGGACTGCTCCCATGGTCTGTCACTATATCACGAAGTTACTAACTCACAGTAGCATTTACGAATCGTATTATTATTATGTTTCTTTCTCGTAGGCAAGTGCTCACGACCAGAGCCGATTGAATTCAAAAGTTTCCACGAAACTACGTGAAAAACATACTGTTTGCCTGTGAATGTTCAGTGTCACTAATTAAGGCACTGTCATGATTATTGAACTAAACAAGACTTAATGTTAGAATACAGTAAAGACAAACTGCCACAATACACGACGAAAAATCATCTGTCTCGACCTGCGACCCGATGGGCGTCTCAAGCTAAAACTGCCGCGATAGCCAACTACTCATCAACTGCCCTGTCACTCCCTCCTGAATTGTTTTTATTCTTTGCCATTTCTTGTCAAAACTATAGGCTCGCACCACACATAACGTATTTTCTTATGGCGGAGAGGAGCGACGTGCGAGGGGTTCAGTCAGGTGTACTCACCTATCCCTTTATCCTATTTACTGTTGCAAAACTACACTTTTGCTTCTTTTCACTTTAATTACTGTTCACTATAAAGTTCGATTGATAAACGGCTGCTATCACTGAAAAGGATATGAATGCAGCTTTCGATTGATATACAGCACTTAATATGAAATGAGAAATTGAATATAGAAATCGTTGTGCAAACATAAAACGCTTTCTTAAAATACTTCGCTCCCTCACCCTGTCATGTGTCCATCCCAGGGAGACACCTGGTTAGGTAATTCGAAAAGTTTTCACTTGTATGCGAGGGGTGAGGGAGGTATTCCTGAGGCTTTTTCCGTGTTTTAAAAGCATCGAAGCAAGAATCCGCTTAAAACTTGATACCAAATACATCTACATGTAAAAATTATCTATTTCTTTCAAATACCTCGTGCTGTCATCTTATATTTAACATACTACAATTGAAAATGTCCTCTCAATCCGCCTAGTCTTCATCAGGAAAAACTTCTGCTTGTAACATGGCGGCATGGCTGTTCCTTGTATCTAGCCTTCCGTTCATGTACTGTGAGAGCTGCCACCCTTTTTCGATATAAGGCGATGCTTTATTTCATAGATATTAATGCCTAAACTAGCTACGACCCAATCTATTAAAAAAAGACTTTTACGAATATATCAAGAGAATTTTTTAACACTTTTATAAAGAATTATGTGTGGAAACATTTATACACAAAGGGGTGAAGTCTCATAGACGGAATACTACAAATACATAGTCTCTCAAGCAGCGTTTGAAATTCTAGCTTCGCCTGGCTGGCGGAAGACGTCCGTTGCTTCTCAGACGCTTGCGTATTAATATGTGCGAATAGTGGGCGGAGTTTCCAAAAATCGCAATTCTTTGTACGCTGCGTTCCGGCATGTACATGTTAGGTTCCAGAACATCCCAGCAACAATAGATCTCTGCGACAGTCCGACACAAAGCTGAAATGTTTCTCCCTCATGAAGCATTAACTAAACTATTTGTCCATATCAGGACATATTCATCCTGCGTCTAGGCCTGTCTCTAACTTGCAAACGTAGATTTAAACCATGCACAAATGTTCTCCCTCAGAACGCATAGCTCCTGTGTCACACAAAGGTTCTGCTTTGAAACTTTTTTTTGTCTAAACTCTGCGTTCACCTAGAGGGAGAGACTAAAACTATTTCTTTCCATAAAAATACATGATACATAGATTATTAATAAATGAACGCCTGATATATATATACATGCTTCACCTCTTGATACATGACATAATAGCATATACAAATAAACTTAATCCTAATTAATGATTCCACACCTAATCCTTTATTTAAAACTAAATATAAATATGTAATTGAAAATCTAAATGTCTAATTATCCTATATGCAAATAAGGCAAAACGTTGGTATGCAAAATAGCTATATGTATGCACTATACACCATCTTTTATAATATTGAGTTAGAACTGAACAATTTACGCAAAATTTACAATCGATCAGTGAAAACGTCATCTTTCTAGAGCCTGTATGTTTCGGAGATCTCACTGCGGAAAGGATTTGCCACAAACATATAAACGTCCACAGAAATATAGTTTTAAAAACTCCAGAGATGGCAACACAATTTATTTACATTTATTTCGGAGAAGGCTTATTAAAAGGCAAAGGCTACGAACAATAATTTAAAAGGATAAACTTTGTGAAAATGATCTTTTTAACTAATTTATTTAAAGTACACCTTTTTAAAAACATTTGTCTTAGTTATAAACGTGAAATCACAAATAACCGTAAATCAAAGGTTTGAAAGCTAAAGTTATAGGTTGGAGCTCGTTCGCTCTTAATTGCTATTGTAGCATTTTAATAGATAGATAAGCAAAACTTATTAGAAAACTGTGTTCTTATAATATTTGAAGATAGGAATTTTGAAGTTTGGTGAAAGTTACCGTTTTTCTTACTCCCTTAACCTTTACATATTTCAGCGGAAGCAATGGAGATGATTGCAAAATCTTAAATTAAATAAACACTATATTGTATCAGAATCGAAAGATTTTTCGATTAATGTTATACTTTTTTAAAAAAATCACATTATGTATAGGTGCGAACTCCCAACATCCATCTTTACTCTCTTATTCTTGATGGATTTTAATCCCAAACAGCAAGCATGTTTCGGACGATTGGAGAATGGCACATGCCAAGTTTCATTAAAGTCGATAATTATTTTACGTGTTAGCGTGGAACAGGCAAAGCAGACCGACGAACAGATACACAGATGCTGGTGAGTTGAATTGTACAAGCTCCCTATGCTTTAATAATGACTAGTACAGTATAGAAACGAAATATGGACCGAATAAACAGGGACAGTTTATAAGCCTCATTTGCTTTTAATTTGTCGAATAAATCATTCTATGTATTGCAAAAACATTAGTTTGACAATTGTTTTAGATGTTTTTTTGGAGTCCCTGAAGGAAGACTGAGTTAGAATACTCGTCCATAAAGGATTAAGCAGTTGAAATCAAGCGTTATATTGTGTTATGTTCGATATCCTTCTTTAAAAGATTTAATAACAGCATTAACTTCTTTCATTTAAGAAAATGACATGAAATGTTATTAAAATAATATTAATGTTTCTTGATTGAAGTTCACGTGTTCCCAGTAAGTGCTACTGTGCTTCTAGGTGTGTTTATTACTTATTAGTTGTGCTTATTAGCCATAGTGTTATTACTTATTATTTGCAAGTATAGACTGCACTGCCTTCAATTATTTTTAGTCCATAAGCCGCACTATTATTACTTATCATATTGTGCATAAGCCAGACTGTTATTACTTATTATCTTCTGTACACAAGCCGCACTATTATTACTTTTCATATTGTGTATGAGCCGCACTGTTTTACTTACTATTTTCTGTGAATAAGCCGCACTGTTATGACTTATTATATTATGTATGAGCACACTGTTATTGTTTCCTGTGTATACTCCACACTGTTATTACTTATCATATTGTGTATGAACGGCACTGTTATTATTTATTAATTTCTGTGTATAAGCCGCACTCTTATTACATATTATTTTTATGAATGAGCCGCACAGTTATTATTTATTATTTGTGGTTTAAGCCACGCTGTTATTTATTATTTCTGATCTTCGCCACTTATAAATTCTAGTGCGGCTTATACACGCAAGAAACGATAAAATTGTGGCAAAAGATAAAACCGTAAAGCTGTTGAAAGTTAATCCTGTAAGCCTGAAATCGTCACATCAACGCCTTATAAATGGAATGTTGGAAGTCATGTCACCTCAGATTTTATATGCGGAATAAATGACATTTTAAACATAGGCGGATCAAGAAGGCAAAACTAAAGGGGAGCAGCCAGAACCCAAATTGTGATAGGTATATCATGAGTTTACTATAAACTTTCAAAAATATATAAATAATAGCTTAAATTGTTTTTGTCACTCACAAAATTGGGGGCCTAGGCCCCCGGCTCCAGGTTAGGTCCGCCAAAGATTTAAAGACCTTCTAATAGATGTTGATGTTGTTTCTACATAATACATACTAATTCTTTATATTACCAGGCCTTACATGATATGATATTTTTCTGCTTTCAGGTGTATGATACAAATAACCAGTCTTTTGACTGAGTTGATTTTGAGTTCAACGCCCCTTTCAGCAGCGAGGCTATATGAGACGGGACCTACTGATTAACGTGGAATTCGAACTATGAGCTCCTGCCGGGAATCCATCCCGGGTCTCCCACTCCAAAGACGCGTACAATAACCGCTTAGCCACGTAGGAACTCAACTAGTCTTTTACATAAATATGGTCACGAGAGGACTTAATTACATTGCATTCTGGAATGTTTGATTTAAATGTTTGTTTCCTCATAAGAAGACTAATAGTCAGTTTTAAGTCACGAATATAGATTTAATAGAGTTGTAAGTTAAAAAGAGCTAGATTTAATTAATTAGTTTTTTTTTTATGGATTTCCGATTCTTCGTCTCAATTAGAATATGAGCTGACACATATATATTCAGAGTTCTGTCACACGCCAGGATTTCATAATCTGATCATATAAAGAGATATATCTATTCATTTCTACCTTGCCATGAATTAATAATTTTTAGCATTCAAACATCAAAGACAGTATTCAGAGAAGTCGATACCAGAACAATATCTGTAACACACAATTTTAATAAGCTCACATTTCTTTCTTTCGTTGCAGCGCTAAACGAACAAAATTACTGCGCAGTTATTATAGACTTGCAGCACTATCTTGTAAGCAGCGGATGTAACAAAATCATTTTATTCAAGTAGGTTAAATTTAAAATATTATTTGTGTTCTTAAACAGTTTCTAAAGATATATATACAGTATTTACATATTTTTTCAGAACGAATCAGGCTGTATAAAAATAATGGAAAAGATTATTATCTAAGAACACATTGATTCTCTTACGATATTAAAACTACTAGGATATAAAAGGGAAAATGTATGAGCAGGTGGTAAGACCAAAGAGAAAGAACGCCAAGGATGTAGTATGAGATGTTACAGCTGTTCTTCCAGTTGAAACTAAGTCACTTGATTGGAGACTGGCGCCACCACTCAAAAGTAGTTCGAGTACCACAAACTACTGTAAATGGGAACGAAT
The DNA here is from genome assembly GCF_964235325.1 of Thermobia domestica. NCBI lineage: Eukaryota > Metazoa > Arthropoda > Insecta > Zygentoma > Lepismatidae > Thermobia > Thermobia domestica. The sequence goes on from NC_137463.1 coordinate 221,588,892, forward strand.
CAAATCATTTAGAGCACTTAAATTTGATATTAATCAATGATACAATTAAAATAGCTAGTGTGGTAGCAGACGATGCGATTAGTTACGACTACAGCCGGTAAGGCTGCTGATATCACTTTCGTTGCATTGTGGGAACGATTTGAATTTGAATTGGGTATAATGAGTGGTGCCAGTGATAAACACAGTGTTAAATATATGTTTGTTTTTCAGTGATCTTCAGTATATCGTGCGAGTTCAACCAAACTAATCCAATCTGGATCAAACTTGGCATTATGGTCGACCATGATCTGGTGTAGAATCGTGTGAACCATTACGCAGTTCATGCTTTCAATTCCCGAGTTATAGGTTATCAAATTTTGTATTGCACTTTCGAAAGGAAAAAAGAACATCAACTGTACTTATTCGATCTGTATGAAGTTTGGTATGATATTTCACTTTGACTTGCTTAGGAAAGCGTGTCAAACAATATGGTATACATGGCCTTGATCCTCGAGTTATGGGCCATAGCAATTTGAATTTTGTCTTAGTTATTTAAAATTTCATTTAAAGAAATCTCTACGCGATTAATGGATGTCATACAAATTGACTAAACTCCGCATGGCGATAATCCGTGAAGAATTCAGCATTATAGATGCAGGCGTTCGGTTTATGACTTGTGACTTATCAAATTTGGTATTTCGACAATCAAATGTTCACACGAATATATCCTAATTGCCTTTTATTACAAAACTAAATGCAGCACGCCTGCTAAATGTTAATTAATAATAAAGAAAGTAAATGATAAAACGGTTGGTTAACTGTCATAAATGTAGTGCCTACTTATAATAAGTATTTGCTATAAAGAAAAAAATAATGAAGAACGAACAATTTCTGTAAAGTTACTTGTTATGTAGCATAGCCTTGCTGCTCTATCAACAACTCCTTCCTTAATTCTTTTGGAACCTAACTCTTGCATATCAATTGCTTTACGTTCATATTTAACCAACATAAACTTATAGCGGCAAATACTTTTTAATACGAAAACTGTCAAATGACAAAATCATAGTTGCTGTTTGTAAAAGAAGCACGTCACTTTGTATGCGTTGATCTTTTAACTTGGGCAAAATCTATGTACCGAAAATGTGTATCACGGATTATACCTTTCTATAAATACAGCGTAGTCATCATTGGAGTGCATTCCAGGAGACATGTCTTATGGTTTTGTTTAACAAGATAGGTCATTGAATTCCTAGTACATTGAATCAATTCCAGGCTCTGACGAAATGATGTTCAGGTAGCTCGACGTCGAAAAAGTTGATCTTAGGAATGTGAAAAGAAGGAATCAATCGGTAAATTTTATTCATTATGAAATACAAGACAAAATAAAGTTAACATAACGAAGAAATTATTTTCTGTCTGAGAATGCAAATGAACTGGAAGTCGTATTGAATAAATAAAAAATTAAAATATGATAATAACGATCAGATTTAAAATAAACGAATATCTATCACACCAAATTGATAATATTCGTTGTTTTTTAATAATTCCAATCCAATAATGTCAAATATACAAAACATTATTCTTATTCTTATTCTTATTCTTATTCTTATTCTTATTCTTATTCTTATTCTTATTATTACTGATTCCCAAATTTTTATAATTTATTCTCTCCAACACGATATCTTCACAATAGCATTAAGCTCACATGATAATTTTTTTTTGTCACTATCAGTTACAGAGCACCAGCTGGAACTATGTTGTTAAATTTAGTGTTAATGTAGAAACTCAATGCTGAAGATAAAAGTAAGAAGCTTGCAATAGGTATTGTATGCTAGAAACTGAAAAAAAGTAGTTTAGCTATACATAAGCTACAGTATCTATATACATTGTTAACTACTGGACTGCTTACACTATGTAACTGGCTTACCCAAAAGTTATCGTCTTACAATATAATATGAATCACTATGAATATTTTAGAAAATAGTGGATGCACTGAGTTTTGAGATGCCCTGAGGCGATATTAACTTGTTAAATATCAACAGAGTGATACCGCTGGGAGAATATCACGAGACAACTCTTGAAATATAAATTGTATTATGTACACCCATGTCCAAAATGATTGTCGCATATCTATAACTGTCTTCTTGTAAGAATATAATTTGATAATGGTTTTGCAGGGTACTCTTAGTACCGATACTATGTGTATAATCGGGTAGTGTATATATGTGGCAAATTACATATGAAAAGAATTATAAGTACCAAAATTAGAATGAGAAAAAGAAAATTATGCTAAACGGACAAGAAAGTTTTATTTTCGTTATATTGTTCTTATTTACTGCTCTTTTGACATGAAATTTTCCACATACATGTCTTTGCCGATTATACACATACTAACATTATGAGTAATACCAGACGAATACGTTATCAAATTATACTTTACACAACAAATTTATATATGTGCGACAATAATTTTGGACATGAGTGTACATTGCATCCTGTATCACATACAATTCATTATAAGAGCATGAGTCAAATTATTGTACGTTCCTTATGATAAGGTACTAAAGATGCAATTTCTTATAGTCGCATTTCATTTACACAATATGCTTACATTTTCAAATAGACATTAAGAAAATGTATATTTTGTAGCATGTCTGTTTATCTGTTCACTCAAAATATATTTTGCATTTTATTTCAGAAATGCTGCTATCACTAGTTGCAGCTATAAGTGTGTTTCTCTCCAGTACTGTTGATCTAAGCAATATTCCATTCACAATGGATACAAATTACCTCGATACTGCTTCAAAAATGATTCGACAAGTGTTCGAAAGTCATATTATGTGTCCATGTATAACTATGCTTATAGTGGATACTCAAAGTAAAGACCTTGTAAATACAGTGGTGACACAAAGTGACAAACAAGTCGTACTAGCCGCATCAAAAGATGTCTCTGAAGATCTTTACAGGTACAGTAGTGAAAATAAATGTGACTGTTATGTGATGATAAGCAGGAACAGTTCTTTCCTACAATATATCAATACTAATTCCCTTATGCACAAACAACACAACGGTTTATTCTTAGTTACAAGCACCGAAACAGATCCTTTACATATTATTAAGGATGTTAGACTTACGGGTTTTGTGCCTTGCTTAGTGTTGGCAATACATCGTGTTGGAAGCGAAATGTTTTCCTTCTTCACAGTACTTAACAACGAATTTTTACATGTTGGATTTTGGAAGAATGAATTAAATGTCTCTGCCCAAGTTTTTGAGTTTGATAATCTTGGTTATTTAAGTGGAAAAATTTTGAATGCTAGTGTTGCTCCGTTTTTCCCTTTCACGTTGATTGAAGAGAATACAGTCTCGAAAAAGAAGAGGCTGACGGGAACTGAAGTAAATTTGCTGAATGCGATAGCACAAACTTATGAATTCAACTGGACAGCCACTTACCCTGAGGAAAAATGGGGAGATTCCTATCCGAATGGAACAGGAACAGGAGTAATAGGTGATGTAATGAATGGGAAGGCTCAGATTGGTTTTGGTGGCTATTTTATTGAGTACGATGAATTGGAAATAGTGGATAACACACTTCCACATCGAATTTTGTGTTTTACTTTTCTTACACCAAGGAAAATGTTAGATAAAACATGGGCGATGTTCTTTCCATTTTCCTCTAACATGTGGATTTGTATTTCAGGTTTCTTCTTCTTTTCCGCCTTCGTGTTATGTATATTTGGACGTCTTGAACGGTTTCTGTTTAACAGTTTAAACAGATATGTGAGGTTAGAAGAATGCCTTCTGGATACATTTAGTATGAAATTCCAAATCAGCTTGAAATTATCAGTCAGAAAACTGAAAATTCTTATTACCTCTGTTTCAATTACTTACATGTTATTGAGTACATGTTACAATAGTAATTTGGTTACATTTCTTACTTTATCTTTCTTTACACCAAGAATTGAAACAATAGAAGAATTAGCTAACAGTGAATATAAACTCTGTTCACCTCAGAGTTATATATATTTAATGTTATCTTTGAACGATGACCCAGTATCTAGAAAATTGGTCAAAAAGTTAGTAATTGCAAGCGAACCAGAACTAAAGGAAATGGCGTCGACAAGTGAATATGCGATGTTTACATCACACTTTGATAGTGGTTTTTCTGGCTTAATTGAATACTTGAGCGATAGTTCTTTGTCTGAGTTTGATCTGATGAAAAATTGTGCGTACAAAGTTGGTGTGGTCCTTCTACTTCAGAAGGATTCACCTTACAAACAATTGTTTGATAAGGTTCTACGGTACGTTATACAATCTGGTTTATTCCTTTACTGGGAAAACAATCTTGTGGATGTACAAATAAGGAAACAAGCCCATGAGTTCTCGCGTGATGCGATCGATTTTAAGCACGGTCCAGAAATCATTAATTTGTCTGACGTGAGGGGTATATTTTTTATTCTATTAATTGGTCTCTGCTCATCTTCTATTATATTTTTGTTTGAAATTGTGATTCCTTTTTTGAGAAACAACATTAATGGGAAATGTATCCGTTCTTGTATGTTTAAGCGTGTTACAAGGAAAATCTGTAAAGGAAAAACAATGTAAGATGCAGAAGTACGAGGAAGGATCAGAAACTAAGGTTTCAAGGCAGATATCTCTGGGGTTTCGTCTTTTATAAAGAAATGAAGAGATGATCGATAATTTTATTACATAAAGTTGGCGCTGCGTAGAGTTTCAGCCATCCGCCACCTACAGCGCTAGTTGTAGATAGACACAAATGATGACTCGTTTGGAAAACAGTCTCGTGAAGATGTTCGCTCAGTTTTTAGATTTCTGTGGGCGAAACATTTAACCGTGGCTGATATTCGCCGGCAGCTGGTAGAGATTTATGGAGAGACTGTAATGTTGCAGAATGATGTCGAAAATTTGCGGCTGGTAGAAGAAACGTCACCCACAAGGAGCGCAGTGTCGGACTCAGCACGGTATCATCAGATTTGAACACAGCTCGCAAGGAGGAGTTGATTCAGGACAATAGGACGATCACGATACGGCTCAAAGCGACTTTCACCTGTTCCCACACTTGAAAGAACACCTAGGAGACCGTCGCCTTGCTTCAGACGAGAAGGTGACAACGGAGCTAAACACGCAAGGACAGCAATCTTCAAACCAGGTGGGAATATTCAAACCAATCCCACGATGCAACAAACATCTCAACCGATATGAAGACTATGTCGAAAAATAACTTGATGTACGTACTAACTGTTGGCTGCATTGGTTGTATGAAATAATATATACTCTACACATTTCATCGCAGGCTTTGTAACCTTAAAGTCTGATCACCCCTCGTATATTACATTAATTAATATGTAGTGGAATTGTTTTCTCTTCATTATTTTTATTGTTTTAAAATGGAATATTCTCTTCTACTAGTGAGATATATAATAGCCAATTTTCAAAGGTATCTCACCGGCATCGTCAGACTTGGCGAACAAGATCAGACTTGTGACTCAGTTAGAGCAGGTAGCTTGACGGATATTACAATGCTCTTTCTTACAGACGGTGTTTCTGTAAGTTGTATGTAAATTATATAAAAAGGAAACTAACATAAATTGATATGTAGTGGAATCTTAAGGTGAAAATTCTGCAAATATATCCACAGTCTGCTCTTAACTACTTCCCTTCGATAGTTTGGGAATTCGTTTTATTTTTTAAAACCTAAATTCGTAAATCATTTTGTCAGGAAATGGATTCTAGTTTGGTAATACATACTTCTAAATTGTGTGCGCAATGTACAGAAGCAAAGCAAATTAAGTTTTCTTCACTTTCCAAGATTTTATATCAAACCTCTGACAGGGTTAGACTAAGTCCTAACTAGAGTGTTGTTTCAATACATTCATGAATACATTGCTCAACATGTGCACGCTTTTCTTTTGTACAAATGTAAATAGATAATGTTTTATCAGCAAAGTTGTTGAAAATGTTGTGATGTCCGTCCAAATTAGGTTTAAGCTACTTTCTGTTGAAGAACATACAGTCATATACGAATATTTAATAATTAAATGTTTTTCTATTCGGAAAATGTGAGAAAATATGCACAGTTTGGGAGAGACCAAGTATTTATATAAAAGAAAACAACTGTTGACAAAGAGCAACAAAGCAAAACAACATATTGACTTTACGTTTAAAATTTTCGATATTAATGATTTGTTGGCATTCAAAGTTTCTTACGGTATCACCTAATACTTTAAACTACTTTCTAAAATTTGACACAACATTGTAAAACAAAATACGAAATTCAGAAAATCAATATTTCTTCAGGAATGGGTGAACTTCAGCTGGTGATAATTGTATCAGCTGAATATGACTACAAATAGAATAGTTCACAATCAGCCACATAGAAAACGATCAATAGCAGTGGCATAACTAAAGGCTTGGGGGCCCTCCCGCAGACAGCTTGGAGTGAGGCCTCTTCTCTACGTCTCACTTCACGATTTGGGGTCCTCTGATGGCTTTGGTTCCCCATGCGGGGTCTGCGGGGTCCTTATTTACGTCCCTGATCAATAGTGTTTGAAAGCAAACGAGACTAGAACAAGTACAAAACTTGAGGATGCAATGTGAAATTCTCACAGAAACAATCCGTATATTCAAAGGTTTGAGAAGTTTGAAAGATTTGAACTAGAGTTCAATATAGTTTTCTGTTCTACATTTTCAAGCTGGTTATCCGGAACAAAAATTATGTAGCTGCCTTTCCGTGCTATTGAATGGATACATGTATAACTGTAGTTTCTATTTTTCTGTGTTATTTATATTGCAATTAAAGGATCTATCCTGTTGCAGTGATGTGAACATACTTTGGGGGAGATGGCTGAAATTCAGCTCAAATGTAGAAGAGACTATGTACATTATATATTTCAAAAGCAAATTGTTCTAAAATGATGGAACATAGTCAAAAAACATGAAACGTGAACATTAAGGTCAATGCAAAATCAATGAAAAAAATGAAGTCGTCCACTTATCTCAAAAACTATAATAAGGATATGACTAATTGAAAGCTTATTGCCAAGAAATAATGAAGAACTGATATATAGCACGTAAGGTAAATATGGATAGAACGTTGTCAAAATTCAAACTCTTTGAATAAAATAGTAATACTAATAATAATGATAGAGTATATGCATCTTTTGCGAATTACCCGGGTTATGGGAGGTACGCGGGGTGCTTGAAATATCTCATATCTGGATTTGGAATCTCCAGACTCATTTATATAGCACGCAACGTGACTTTTGATCTTATCACTTGACACAATCTGATCCTTCTGGCAAACCGGATAGTGCCTTATAGTAGAACTATTTAGATTGCTCTTAGGTACGAAATATGAAGCTTCCGATTAAGTAGCCAACATTCCTGCATATAACCATACACAAATAAATATACCATAGAGGAAAATATATAATGGTGAGTAGTAGTAGTATATTATTATTATTATTATTATTATTATTATTATTATTATTATTATTATTATTATTGATAATACGTTAAGTTTACTTTATTCACGCAAATATTCCTTGTGTAGAAAATTTTCTTCTAGAACTACTAGTGAAAGAAACACAAATAAAAGTAGTTAGTTATTATAAACTGAGAGCCAAATTGCTGCAATATCTGAGCTTTAAAGACGTGCTTTTGGGGGTCTCGTAAAGTAAACTTCAATGTTTAATTTTTTGTGAGTAAAGATAGTCCTGTATCAGCTCGTGGAAGTAACTAATTTACAGGGTGTGCAAAAAGTAGGTATACAGTACCGTATTAATCAGCTCATTGCATTTTATATCGTTTTTTATTGTTATCCATCAGGTAGACTTAGTTTCTTTAGTATTTGTTTCTAATGTGTTTTTACTCACATCTTAAGCTCCGAAGAGCCAAGCAAATAAATCCATAAACTAGAATGTTATACTTGATAAACTAGAATGTTATACTAGAATGTGTAAACCTACTTTTGGGACACCCCGTATAAGTTTATTTGAGCTCATGTTTAGTTCTGTTGCTCCGAATGTAAATTATTATTTACATTCTAAATATAATTTTATATTTTTAATTCTCATAGTAAAGTCTTTTTTTTAAGTTTTATTATTATAATTTTCTTACCGTTCCATAAGACTGAATAATTTACTTTCAATGGATCAAATAAATTAATTTTCTTCTTACTACATGTTAGCATCCCCGCTACATGTTAGCATCATTCGCTGAAGCACTCCCGTGCTAGCTAAGAAAAAACTCAGTTCGACTACCAAATCTCTTTAATAATAATAATAATAATAAAAAAGCAAAGAACACTACCTTGATAGGAACTGTAGTCCTCAATACAATATGATGGTTAGTGCTTCCAGATACGTCATTAGAAATGTTAGACTCAATGACCGGAGCCAGGATTCCAACATATAGCAATAAGCGAATTTCCAACAAGAAGAAAACATTTATATTGTGTCAATACACTATTTCAAACATCATGAACGTCCAAAAGAGTAATTTAAAAAATCAACAACTAGGTTTTAAGTTTGCAATACCTTTAATATATCTCTCTGAATGAGAACAAGAAATGTTGATCAACAACTCGGAATATTAGTTCAAGAAGCAAAACAATAATTATTTACATTTAAGTATACATACATATATAGCGACTTTTCATCCAACACTTTCTTTTACAGCAAATCTACTCGATCAATCAATTTAAAGATAATAATTACAATTCATATATTTCTTAACTAGTTCCAAATTAGAAAAAATACATAAACAATTTGTAATACTTTTCAATGAATAGCAGCGTATAGTCTAGCAACCAATAGATAGAAATGTAAGAGAAGCAAATAAAAAAGGGGCTAACTAACACAGCGAAAATTGCGCGAAACACAATATATATCTCGCTTAGTTAGTAATTTATTATTGATCTTTTATTAATCTTAAGGCAAGTACTCAATTGGCCTCGAATTGGCTCTATGTTTTTCTTTGTCAAAACTAGGAATAATAATATGAAAATTAGTTGTCAAAATAGCCCCACAGTAAACCTGCTATATCCCTTTCCGGCACCTGGTTTTTTAGGCTATTTTTTAGGCTTTCAGTCAAGCAGCTACTGCATCGTCACTATTTATCCTAGGATCATGGTTCATACCTCATTCTCTTCAGAATGGAGCTGGCTTTCAAATGATACCACTTGCATGCTCATATCATATACCAGGAGCTTGAAAAATTGTCAAAGTCGGCGCCTATGGCCATACACAGCAGCCATGCGACGATGAGTTTCGCGTATTACAATAACCTGAACCACCAAGAAACGAACAACGCTGCTTTGCTGGTCTCTATTTTTGATGCTGAGCGAACACACTTTTCACTATACTCACCTACAGAGGAATAAACAAACTCTATGTACTTGTGAGTTGTAGCTGTGCATTTGTCCTCCCCGAGAAATGTCAATTTCGATTATTAAGAACTGTGTTGCTAACTTTTGCGAGGAATGTGTTTTACAGAGATAGTTCGGTTTTCATATGACTGCCCTCATATGTCAAAATAACAAAAATGGAAGTCATCTTGCTTTTCCACTCTGTATGTCTAGAGAGCATTCTAGTATGTCAGAAAGTCTGTGACCACTCTGATGTGTCATTTTGACTTATGGTAAGTCATAATACGGACAAAATGTTTGACATACTTTCGGATGTCAAAGTGACATATTAAGCATCATGATGGCATACAAACGTCGAGTTTGACATTCTCGTCATATCATTACGACATGTGTTTGTGCCCTATTACGGACAGGTTTGGCATATATTTTTATGCCAAAGCAAGATACTTCGGGCTCTGTGTGTGCCCTTTAGACTAAAGGATGGGGTGGGAACGGTAGCTCAATGGATAGCCTTCTCCACTAGTTTAATGGCTAGCACGTGTGCATTTGGTTACGGGGTCCCACGTTCGATTCTAGCTGGGAGAGCCTTTGGAATTTTAATTGTCCTCGACGTTTCTGTGTTCATGGCCCTGTCGTTCTAGGTTAATAAAAGAAACGAGTTAAGTGAGTAAATCAAGTAGAAACGTAAGTTGTTAAGCAAGTTAATGTGAATCAGTTAACTTTTAAAAAAGTGGTAGAGCGCTTACCTCTGGTGCGTAGGAACCCTGGTTCGATCACGGCTAAGTAAGCTGTGTCCGTGGATTTTTCGGGGTACTCTCGTTTCCTCCCACTTTCTAATTCCACCAATTTTTCCATCATCATTCACTTGCTTTAATTATCGTCTTCCTTAGCCTAAAGGGCACAGTCGTGGGATGTTAAACTCAAAGACTTCATTTTTTATTTTCAATTCATAGATTAAAGGATTCGGATTATTAATTAAAGTGAATGGACATAAAAATGGTAGAATGAAAATGTAGGAGAACGTCGTACAAATCCATGAACAAGATGTTGTCCACTACACACCTATCTGGTCTGGAGTGAAGCAGAGTCTGTTCTCACCAGACAAAGCACTCTATAGTGTTACTTCTCGTCTTGCCGTGAAAACTAGACGAGAGTCGAGATTGCTCTTTTAAACTCGAGAGGAGACAAGAATTTTCAAGAGTCTTATGGCTAACATTGGTTTACTCAAGTCTTAGATTTCAAACATTGTTTTAGTGTTACACGATTCATAGTATAAAAACTACAAATTGATAAAGTGGTTATATGCACATGATGAACACCATTTGTCAATGTTTAAAGATACATAAGTCATCACGTAACATTTTTCGATAACAAATCTATATATTAATGGCGGTGTCTATGAACAAAAAACTTCAAATCCAAATTGAAAGTTACTATGTTTGTGATTCTTAATCTCTTGAACCACCCGAACCGATCTCGATCAAGTTTTTGACGTAGATGCAGTTCTGACCTGAGAGTGTTTTTAGCTATTCACTTTGACGGTAGATCTTAGTGAGAGGTAGGAGGGGGAATTATAAGAAAATAAATAAAACTAAACAACTCTTGAACCAAACGACCAATTTCGATCAAATTTTCAACATAGATGATGTTCATGCCTGGGATGGATTTTACCATTTCACTTTGACGGAACAACGTGGGGGAGGAGAAGGGGGACATATATGGGAAAAAATAAGAATAATAGTGATTGTGTTTCTGACGTCATCACGCTTAAACCACGCTTAAACCTATAAATATAAATGATATTCAATCAAATAGAAGAGTTATAATAATTTTATTTCTATTAAAAGAAATAACTTCTCACTCAATAAATACACTATATCTATTAACTAAAAAATTCAAGCCTATTATAAATAATAAAAAAAAAAACATGTATTCTATTTAAAAAGACAAATCTAGTCACACAAATTGAAAAAGGTCAAACCACGGCTTAAGGGAATTAAACCTTCCTTAGTTCCACAAACTAAAATTTTATCTTAAACTACTTAAGCAACTACAATCATAGGAATCTCGGCCCCGCGAAAAAGATCAATAAATTTAAAGGTAATCAGTGCAATATTAATAATAAATATTCTCGCACGCTTCCTCCTCAACAAGAATATAAATTAGAATAAGATATTCCATGTTGGGTATATGAATATAAATATAATCTATAAGCAGCTCTAAAAAAAGAAAGTAAGCCTAAACCTAACATACTCAGCCAAGATCAACCAACAATTCTATTTAAAAGACTAATTTCTCCTAACAAATTTAATGTTGGCGGTGCAGCTATATTACCAATTCTTAGTAAAAATCATTACAACCCTAAGCTCGGCATAAGAGATAGTATTCCTCGATTAATTAACAATCTTCGACTTCCTAAACGCTCATAACAAATATTTGCAAGACAAAATAATCCTGAAGAACATAGACCGTGGGCAATTATTACTGTAAGAGCACCTCTAAACCCTCATAGCCCCATCGTTAATAGTCCCATCAATACTAAACCTATATGAACAACAGAAGAATAAGGAATTAAAGACTTTACATCAACTTGTCGTAAGCATACTAATCTAACTGATCAAATACCTACAACTCTAATACCGAATCAAATTAAATTCATATTTACGGCTACATTTTCTATAAAATATATAATACGTAATAATCCATACCCTCCTAATTTCAATAAAACTCCCGCTAAAATTATCGAATAACTTACGGGTGCTTCAACATGCGCCTTAGGTAACCAAAGATGAACTAAAAACATAGGTATTTTAATTAAAAAAGCAACAACCAAAGCAAAATATCATATATAATACGTAATTCCTAAATCTATTACGCTTCTCATATTAACCATTAATAAGCTGCCCTTAACATACTCCAAATAAAAAATAACAATCAAAAGTGGCAATGAAGCAAACAAAGTATAAAACAATAAGTATATCCCTGCCTGCACTCGTTCGGGCTGATATCCTCAACCTAAAATTAAAAATAGTGTAGGAATTAACGAACCTTCAAAAAAATAAAATAAAATAAAATAAAATAAAATAAAATAATAAAAATAAAATAAATAAATAAATAAATAAATAAATAAAATATAAACAATCTAGAAGAAGAAAATCTCAAGTAGAGTAATACAAGTAATAATAAAACTAAACTAATAAAACTCGTACTATAAAATGAACTTCTCAACACATCTTCTCTAGCCGTAATTATAAGAATAACAATTCAAATACTCAACAAAACCAATGAATGTCTCAAACTATCCATAAATAATAACCCACCTCCCAGGGAATTAATCCTATACTATTTCTTATTATAAATAAAAAACAAACTCTAATAAGACAAAACTGAACAACTCACCATAATTTAAAATTAAAACCTAAAGGTATTAAAAACAACATAAATATTAAATATTTTAGCATCGTAATACAACTAAAGAATTCAAATAATCGCCTCCGTAATAATAGCACATTTTCATTACGTACTATCTATAGGCGCTGTATTTGCTATAATAGCTGGACTTATTCATTGATTCCCCTTATTTAGAGGAACAACGATAAATCCTACATGACTAAAAATTCAATTCTTAGTAATATTCATAGGGGGTAAATATTACATTCTTCCCTCAACATTTCTTAGGTCTAAGAGGAATACCTCGTCGGTATTCAGATTACCCGGACGCCTACACTACATGAAATATAGTATCAAGTATTGGTTCATTCCTCTCCTTCATCGCCGTCTTAATACTTGTAATTATTATATGAGAAGTCTTTGCAAGAGCTCGACCAGTAGTCTTTTCAGATCAAAAAACAACATCTTTAGAATGATTTCAGAATCTACCACCTGCAGAACATAGTTACGCAGAACTTCCCTTATTAACAAACTTCTAAGGTGGCAGATAAGTGCATTAGGTCTAAACCCCAAATATAAGAATAATAATTCTTCCTTAGAAATGGCCATTTGAAATCAACTAGGTCTTCAAGACGCAGCGTCTCCTGTAATAGAACAAATAGTATTTTTTCATGATCATACAATACTCATTGTAACTATAATTACAGTTCTTGTAGGATACTTATTAACCTCTCTCTTACCAAATACATATATTAACCATAATTTATTAGAAGGACAAACCTTAGAAACCATTTAAACAATCCTACCTGCTATTACACTAATTTTTATTGCCCTTCCATCTTTACGACTCTTATACTTACTAGACGAAATTCATAAACCAGCAATCACCCTTAAAACGGTTGGGCATCAATGATACTGAAGTTATGAATATTCTGACTTCTCCTTAACAGAATTTGACTCTTATATAATTCCTATCAATGAAATAAATCCTAATTCATTTCGTCTACTAGATGTAGACAATCGCATTGTATTACCTATTAACATTGATATTCGTATCTTAATTACCGCTGCCGATGTTCTTCACTCATGAGCTATGCCCGCCTTTGGTATTAAATCAGATGCTACTCCAGGGCTTTTAAATCAAGTAGCAGCCAATATTACACGTACAGGCTTATTCTTCGGTCAGTGTTCAGAAATATGTGGTGCAAATCACAGTTTTATGCCAATTGTTGTTGAAGCCTGTCCTCATTCAGTATTTATTAACTGAATAACAAAAATAATGCAAGAACTTTCATTGGATGGCTGAAAGTAAGCAATGGTCTCTTAAACCAAAAGATAGTAAAATAACAATAACTTCCAATGGGAAAAATTAGTTAAACTATAACGTAAGCATGTCAAGCTTAAATTACTACTCAATAGTATTTTTCTATTCCACAAATATCCCCCTAAAATGACTCATACTATTTATTATATTCTCTTTATGTTACCTTCTATTTGCATCTATTATATATTTTAATTCAAATACGCCTCATCCTAATTTAGATAACACTAATATTTAAAAAACAACTATAAATTGAAAATGATAACAAACCTTTTTTCAACCTTTGATCCCTCTACTTCAATTATAAATATATCATTTAACTGACTTAGAACAGTAATTGGACTTCTAATAATTCCAATTCCATTCTGATTCTAACCAGGACGACCAAAAATTTTATGAAATAAAATCACCCTAACTCTTCATAAGGAATTCAAAACTATTCTTGGCCCTACTAGACATCAAGGAAGAACCTTCCTATTTATTTCCTTATTCTCTTTCATCTTATTTAATAATTTTATAGGTCTATTCCCTTATGTATTTACCAGCTCTAGTCACTTAACCTTTACATTAACTCTCGCTCTTCCCCTTTGAATAAGTTTCATAATCTATGGTTGAATTAACCACACTCAACATATATTTGCTCATCTCGTTCCTTCTGGAACTCCGGCCCCTCTCATACCATTCATAGTGTGTATTGAAATAATTAGTAATATTATTCGGCCTGGAACCCTAGCTGTTCGATTAATAGCAAACATAAATTGCAGGTCACTTCCTCTTAACCTTATTAGGCAATACAGCCCCTTCCTTATCCCTCTCCATATTTTTATTATTAATAATTGGACAAATTACTCTCCTAATATTAGAAGCTGCCGTCGCAGTAATTCAATCATACGTATTTGCAGTTCTAGTCACACTCTATTCAAGAGAAGTTACTTATGTCAGCACCACAAAATCATCCTTACCACCTTGTTGATCAAAGCCCTTGGCCACTTAGTGGGGCTCTAGGAGCCTTAATTACAACCACAAGTCTCACTAAATGATTCCACCAATATGATCCCTCTCTATTCTTCCTAGGTATACTAATTACATTACTAACTATAATTCAATGATGACGAGATGTAACTCGAGAAGGAACATATCAAGGATTACACACTTACAAGTTGCATTAGGTCTTCGGTGAGGTATAGTTTTATTTATTATTTCTGAAGTATTGTATTCTTTTTTATTTCATTTTTTGGGCCTTCTTCCATAGTAGACTAGCACCAACAGTAGAAATTGGATCTTTCTGGCCTCCAGCAGGAATTATACCATTCAATCCAATACACATCCCCCTTCTCAATACTGCAATTCTACTAGCCTCAGGAGTCACTGTAACATGTGCCCATCACAGATTAATAGAAGGCAATCACACTCAAGCCACACAAGGCTTACTACTTACAATCCTCCTAGGTCTATATTTTACTGCCCTACAGGCATACGAATATTATGAAGCCCCATTCACCATCGCAGATGCTGTTTACGGTTCAACATTCTTTATAGCAACAGGCTTTCATGGTCTTCACGTTATTATTGGTTCCACATTCCTAGCCACTTGTTTATTACGTCACCTTTTATCACATTTTCCCCCTACCCACCATTTTGGGTTTGAAGCCGCTGCTTGATATTGACACTTTGTAGATGTAGTATGATTATTCCTTTATATTTCTATTTATTGATGAGGAGGCTAGTCTATTTAATATATATGTAGTATATTTGACTTCCAATCAAAAGGATCACTTAAATGAAATAGACAATTAGTACAATTTTAACAACTGGTCTATTAACTATTATTATTTGCTTAATCGTCATAGCTATTTCAACTCTTCTTTCCAAGAAAGTTATTAATGACCGAGAAAAAAATTCCCCCTTTGAGTGTGGGTTCGATCCTAAATCATCAGCCCGAATCCCCTTCTCCCTACGATTCTTCATAATTGCAGTAATTTTTCTCATCTTCGATGTAGAAATTGCGCTTCTACTCCTAATAACAATCACTATTAACAACACTAATACACTATCCTGATCCCTCGTCAGACTAACATTCTTAGTAATTCTCCTAATAGGTCTTTATCATGAATGAAATCAAGGATCCTTAATCAATCTTAATCAAATTATCAACATAGATGACGTTCGGACCAGGGGTGCTTTTTTTTTTTATCATATCCCTTTTACGATAGAACCTAGGGATGGAGGAGGGGAGGGGAAAGATATAAAAATAAATAAAACTTAATAACTCTTGAACCAACTGACCGATCTCGATCAAATTTTCAACATAGATGACGTTCGAACCTGGAAAGTTTTTTTTAAAAAAATGTTTTCACTTTGACGGTTGAACCTAAGGGAGGGGGAGATTTATATATAAAAATAACTAAAACTTAACTCTTGATCCACCAAACCGATCTCGATCAAATTTTCAACATACATGACATTCGGGCCTGGGATAATTTTTTATCATGCCCTGTCCCTCAACATGGGGAGGGGAGAGGGATATATAAAAATCACCGAAAATTATCCAATATCAAAGACCCTTTAATAATAGTAAAAACGAAACATATTACTATCTTTCCTTAATTTAACCCAGCGAAATCAGGGTGCATCTTAGATTCGAGGACGTCTTAAATTCGAGTAATTATCGAGAAATTCTTAATTAAAGATCGTGTTATTAAAACTACTTTGCTAGCCATAAATATATTTAATTTTGCATCATATTCAACCAATAGTGTCCTGCGCTTGCGCTGGGCGTGCGGGTTTACTAGTATGGTTTCAGTGTGGTATCACACCCTTTATAGACCTCGTATGACCCGGAACGAAGTAATTTCTAGATGAAAGTAAGGAAAAAATCAGGGAGTAAATTTTGTACATACATTAACAAAACGAAACGAAACATTTCAAGAAGAGACAAAAAAAAAAAGGCTTTTTGAAAATCGAGACTGAAAAGAGTTTTTCGAAACGAGACGAGGCGACGAGGAAATCTAATTTCTCGTCTATTCTCATGTGCAACCTTAGTGCTCTACCACTTCTTTACTCTTATTTTCATTTTCTTAATATTTTGAATACTATCGGACTCGACACACACATCAACATAATATCTCCCCTTCCCAGATCATGGCCCCTTTACGTTCTTGTGTTAGAACAAGTCCCTAGTCCTTTAGAAAATTTCGAAAAATGATTTTTTTTAAAAAAAAACTGTGATGTTTACGCCTTTTTTTTCGTTATTTGTGCAAAGATTTGTAGTAGATTTAATCGTGGTCCACAAATGAAAATGTACATCAATTTTTCGATGTGGTGTCAGATATAAAATGTTCGAATGTTCCTGAGAAAAAAATTATGATACGTTATTTCCTGAATCTAAACTATAGGAATTTTGTTAATTATGAAGTATATTCACCATTGTACGCTTTCCCGATCTGTGTATCCTTTGAACTTTAGTTTATCTACGTAATCTTTTCATGGAGAAAAGAAGTTTTAATATACAGTGTGTTTGAAAAAGAACCCCCTAGTTTTAATGTGTCGTAGAATCTGCAAAAAGTGACATACACTATTCTAGTTTGTGGTTTTTGATTTATAAAATTTGAATTACTCTCCAAATTTGGCTCCCCTGCAGTTGGCAGGTCTGCTTGACCTTGAGACGGTACCAGTGCTATTTCTTTCCTCTGTTTCCTCAGTTCAGTTCAAGAAGGTGGATAGGCAGGGCTGGCCCAATACCTTGGCCACCACGAAGCCCAGACTGAACCCCACTGGACTTTTTCTTTTGGGGCCACATAAAAACATGTACAGAGAAAAGATCGGAGACATGAATCATTTACGGGAAAGAATCGGGACAGTTACACCTGAAATGCTGGTGAATACGTGTGCAGGGCCACAAATGGATCCCACGTTGAAGTCTACCAATATTAAACAAAACTTGACGGAATGATATGTACTCATTGATGTAAGTTTTCATTCATTTCCCAATTAAATTTATACTTAACTTAAAACCTCACTCAAGGGTGGAAAAGCTTTTATGCTTTTTCGACCTTAATTTCTAATTTAACGAAGAAAATGTGTTTTAGTTCATTGATCCTGTTTATCATACTGTTCTGTTTGTGCCATTGTGTTTAATTGTAATTCTGTCTAGAGAATGGCGTGTTTCTTCAAATTTAATGTATTGGAAACAAAATTTTAGGAAAAGGCAAAGCACCTAAACAGAAGGAGCGTAGACACAGAACCACAGACGCGTTAGTTGACACAAAAAAGGCATAACTTTTGTGACTCCAGCAAAACGTTTAGATGCATAATTTTTAAGGATGCAACTAAATGCATAATGAAAACTGTGTTAACTGATGCACTTGTGTGCATAAAATTCATTATGCAGATAAACGTTTTGCTGAAATCACAAAATGTTATACAATTTTTTTGTCTCCTACTGAAGCATTTACATGCATTAATTGAAACAGTGGTTGGTATCGCTGGTTGCATATTCCCTAAATATACAGAATTTCGAAGGGTGTGGAAACGATTAAATAAATTTAGAACACTACTAAAAATACGTAATCGAGGCTTTTTGGGTAATGCAGGACAGAGTGCAAATATTCCATATTACATGAGAGCCTCTACGGCCATTTTGGAAGTAGTCATACTGGATTTGAGTTAATTAAGTGAAATATAGACTTTACGATACACTACTATTTTTGAAATAAAGTGTGGTTTTTAAAGACATTAACAAGATTGTTTTCTATATTCTTTGTTAACGAAATTTTGGTCACATAGGTCTAGATACAAAAACTTGTCATTGTAAATTTATGATCATAATTTTGTTCAGGATGCAAACAAGCAGAGAGGAAACTACCATACTATCGTTACGAAATCACACCTTATTTCAACAATAGTATCTGATCGTAAAGTTCCCATTTCACTGAATTAATTAAAATCCAGTATGATATCTTCCAAAATGGTCGCAGAGGCTCTCATGTAAAGTGGAATATTTTCACTCTGTCATGCATCACACCAATAAACCTCGATTTCATAGTTTTGGTAGTGTTCTAAATTTATTCCATTGTTTTCACACCCTTGACAACCCTGTATATCAGATGTGAAATATACAATTTAGGCCACTCAATTTATGAGATCCATCTAAACTATGTCACAACCATTATGAGAAAATAGTTACAAAAATAAGGCCTTCAAATAGTATATCTTACAAGTCGAAAAAGGAAAAGAACTCAATTTATTATACCTAGGTACATAGCTTTTTTTTTTTTTTTTTTTTTTTTTTTTTTTTTTTTTTTACAGGTTGCTCTACAAGAGCAGTTTTGCCATTTTCATTAAAGCTAAAATCCCAAATTATCTTTGGTAAAATAAAAGAACATGGGTCAATGTTAGAAAAATCGTACCGATAGCAAACCTAGCGATGGGAAAAACAAAACTTCACAGAGTAAAAAAAAAAAAAAAAAAAAAAAAAAGTGGAAACTACCAACTCAGATTATAAATCAAATTTTGTATGTCTATGTTCTCTGAATCTTTCTATCGCTTTTTTATAATATATTTTAGTATACTAATTTATGCCCGTTTCGCCTTATACCCTCAAAACATTTTGCCATACAACCGATAAGGATGTTATCTTAAGGCGGAAAGGGAATTCCCGTTTGGCCTTTTCCTGCTTGACCTTATAACATACAAGGGAATTTTCACTCTGTTTCTGTAACAAAGAGGGATTTATCTTATTCTCAACTGCAACGTCTCTTCTATTCCAGGCAAATTAAACTCAAATATCTTAGAAGAACATAAATTTTATTATCACACCCGAAATAGCATATCAGGTTTCTATGTGGATATAATATGAAACAGCATCAGTATATGAAATTACATCAATTTCACTGTTTTTAAGTCTATCTTTTAGGTGGTGAATCCTGTCGTCAAACCGTCTCTACTTTAGCTTTCTAAGTGTTTTGTGATAACCCACTTGAAGAAGTACTCGCAAACTTTCATTTTCACGTTGCCTGTCTTTCATTAATTCAATGAAAGAATGTATGTCTAAGTGATCCCTTGATGCCTTTCTTCGTAATTTGACGTACCACTGTCCTGCATTGTTAGTCATTTGTTCTTGATCGTTTTCAAAGTGATTCCACAAGTCACTGCAAATAGGTAAAAATACATCATTAGCACATTAAAAATTCAAAGGATTGCAGGAGAATCTACGTTGGAAAGTCGATGACAAAATTTTGGGTGAACCTAATTTATTTCTTTTGCAAAGCAAAAGAATGTATTCTGTTGATAATTTACAAATCAGTGAATGTAGAATCTTCAATACATGCACGTCGCAAGAAAATCTATATTACACTTTACATGAGGTGTTAATGGAAAAAATGCTATACTGTAGAGTGCTCGGGATAGCTTAATTAATGATTTAATAATAAAAAACAACTTGCACTAAATGCCATCTATTTATGTAGGAAAGAAAACATACTTACAGAGAAAATATCGTGTCATTATCATCCAGCCAAGTGTCTATAAGATAATCATGGAACTCCTCCTTACATAGAACGTCAGGCGCATCTTCTTGCAAACGTATAAACACTACATCTAAATGGGAAGTTGGTACCAGAGGCAGTGCTGCTGCATGTCGAATCCATCTTTTTACTTCAGTGTTCTCTTTGTACAATTGAGAAAGTTCTAACTGCTGAACCTTCCTCCAAACAGACTGAGAGAAGTGGAAGGAACATTTTGTGATTTTAACCAGGAAATACTTTATTTATAGCATTGATTGCTACTTTCTTAAGATCAATAGAAACTTCTTTCAATTTGAATCTCAGTCCAAATTTCTCAGCTTCTTCCCTGATTACCTCCAGTAATCTTACATGTGTGTCTTGCTTTTTACTGGGAAATATGCAGAAGAGGAGAACAAATACCTGGCCGAAATATTTTCCGTGCAGGATGTACATTTGGAAGAAAAGGAGAGGTACAGTCTTAAGTGTCCCATCCATTACAATCCTGTCGCACTGACCCACAATTTCCAAAGTTCCAATAGTGCCGAAAACCTGTTGGAGATAGAAAGACTAGAATAAATAACACAGACATTCTAAAGAAAATGCTTTAATATTAATATTCTTACTCCTATTACTATTGTCAGAACAGATTTTCACGATTAAAAAAAAAAAAAAACGTAAGAAATGATAAACCATTTTCTTGATTACTAAAATATAACTTACAAGAGTACTACTGGTGTCATCGCCTTCATCCCCCAATAAAAGTTTTTGCCGTCCTGCGTTTCGCTCCACGATCCTTCCACATTCAATTTACTCAATCTTTGCGATAGTGGTGCCCGGTTCATGCTCGTACGTTATATAGAGAGTGTTTAACGGCACCAAAAATAGGGACAACAGATGCAGTTTCACCACAGTAATTTCCCTTAGCAATCTTTTTCCTGGAGAGAAGAAAATAAATTCATTTTAAACATCAACAGCACAAAAAAAAAGTACTTTCCCTCGAGAAAGTAAAGACAGACGGAATATTGCTTAACTATGACCGGTTAATTGTGTTACACTATAAATAAAAAATGGATTATGTATTTGTGTGCTAGCTAGGATGCCATTTAAGAAAAGTTCCACATCTAAAGTTCTAAAATAACTTTTGGAGAAGTTGCAAGAGTAAATATTAGAAACATGCAGAGAAGCTTCAGTCAGAGTTGGCGTGGGTCAATGAAAACTTGACCCACGACCCACTGACCCACCACCCATCGTGACCCACTATGACCCACCACCCACCATGAACTACTCTCATCCACTGTGACCTTTTCTGACTCACCAAAATCCATCAACTCTGAACACGATCCACGGCCTCTTCTGTATTGACTAAAGAGTTTACACTTGTAATAAAACAAGACTGTGAAATTGTCACTAATCAATCGTTCAAGCACCACTCTGTTACAATAACGGTGGATCTGACCTTTATGATATAAAATGGTAAGTGTTTGTCAGTGAGGAAATTGAAACAGTTCGAGGTGGGGGGAATTTGTGTGTGCCTAAAATATACTTGTACTAAGAGAGTATTCTTGCAAGTGTTACTTTCTGAACGCATTCCAAAAGGAAATTCTGCTCGGGTACCCTATGTGAGAGCATCTTCATAAAGTATGCTCATAATTGTAGTTTGTGTAATCACTAAAACACCACGTTAAATTTAAGTTACAAATCTGCTTAATTGCAATTATTATGAATATTTATTCAAAGTAGTTTATCTTAAGCAAAGAAGACATTTACTAAAAAATAGGTTCAAAGTTGAATAACACAAATAAGCCATTAGTAATACAAGTATACATTTTCTATAACTCGTAATTTTCCACCTCAAAACAAACCTGAAATCGGGTTTATTTCCTGTTGGTAACTTTTACGTGGTAAACCATCCGCAGCGGAATGATGTCCATCCTTCAGCCAAGAAATAACTAGCTCGTCTACTTTGAGCTTGTCTAGCGGTGGGCCATTAACATTGATGAACAACAAGTTAGACAATGTTTGAGCACTTAGTCTATTTCTAATATCAGTCATCTGTAAATTTATAAGGGGAAATCCCCGTTCGCACTCTGTCATGGAAATTGATAATATTTCTACCCGATTTCTGCAACTCCTCATCGACAATCTGCTTGTTAGACTTATGTCTGATAACGATTTTTCTTGGTCAGTTTTGAAATACTCAAGAAGAAGTGTCATCTCTCTATCACCATACAACATCTTTTCCATATCGACCGTGTCAGTTGGCAATGTCGACTCATGGAGAACAGAAACTTCATCTACCACGCCTTCGATAGGGTATCTTGTGAATAAATTATCAATCAAAGCCTGATAAACTGATGATTTCTTATTTGTTTATAAATTTAATTTTTGTAATTACACATGAAGGTTTGATGCTATTACCAAGTTCCCTCCCCCGTCTGGAAAGCGAAAGGGAACGAGGTTCCTGGAAAGTGTTCAGAGGTGAATGGGAATTTCCCTCCTTCTTCCTCTTCAATTACCACACTGCTGTTTGCAATGTGCCAAATTACGACGAATTTAAATTATCATAGTATAATTATTTCCTTGTTGAATTATCAATACTTTTCAGTGGAAAAAAGGATGAAATTTGAAAGTTCTAAATCAAGGTAAGTAGACCAACGTAAAAGGAAAAAAGTTTAAAATTTTCCATATAATTATGCGTACAATCCAAACTTAAAATTTCCGTGTAATTAAGCTTACAGTACAAATTTTATGCCTATTTTAGTCACAAGTTTTTGGGTTGATTATCCTGTGCTGTAAGCCTGCATATAATAAACATAAGCTTCAGCAATTATTATAGTAGAAAGCAATGGATATATGAAGCCAAGCACTGTATTTTTTGTTTCTGATTTTTTTCTTAAATAACATCGATCGTTTTCGATCATTTTTACAAACCAACTCACTACCAATTTTCCATATATAGAAAGTGCCCATCTCCCACATAAAGGAGAATTTAAAAAAATGCTAGGACACATTCTGTTTATTTTCAATAAAGAGTTAATACACTGAATTTCAGCTCCGTAATTTAGCGACTTGCGAGATACTCATTTTTTCCGCAAGAATTCCTCACTACCTCCTTAGGATATTACGTATTATAATGAAAGCAATATAACATCCTAGTTTGGATTAAGGCCTAACTATATACCAAAAGTAATTTCATTTAACTTTGCAATTTGACCATGATGATCAGGCACACATAGTTACATTCATTTTTTATATAATAATTTATATATTACAGTGATTCAAAAATGTATTTTTTTCCAGTAGTTAGCTCCTCTAAAAACTCACAGATCTCGAAAGCCAAGTAGTAGTATAAGTCCTATTGCTATTATTACAATTAAAAATATCAATATCCAAAAGTGCCTGAAATTCTTTTTTCACTTGGTTAGATAGACTATACTCACCTCAGGTAAGTAGGCAGAAACAAATGAAAAAGGAAGGGAAATAAAGGTCTTGAAAGTAAAACGAAGACAAATTTACCAGTCTTCAGAAGATACTGTCTACCATGCAGTGAGCAGATAGGGTCGGTAGATCATACTGAGTCGGTGGGTCGCAGTGAGTCATGGTGGGTGATGGGTCGCAGTGGGTCATGGTGGGTGGTAGGGTCACAGTGGGTCATAGTGGGTGGTGGGTCACAGTGGGTCACATGCTGTTGACACACGACCCACTCAGAAAACTTGACCCACTGACCCACCGATTAACTGACCCACTCCATCTCTGGCTTCAGTGTCAAAATTACTTATACCTTATTACAACTATTATATATACTTACCTATATGTCTTAGTAATTGTTGATGTTCGTTCTTCCGCCGCTCTCTTCTTCATATGTGAGGTACAAATACAAGGCTACATGAGCAATTTTTTAAACAGTGACGCAGATAACACAAAATTCCGAATACTTGCTTTGATTATACGCTATTCTGTTCGCTCAAACGTAAATACTACTAGCATTACAATTTTTTTCCAAAATGACACTAAATTTCCCTATCATAACTTGAAAATCCCCTTCGCTGGTGTAAGGCGAAATAGAAAGGGCAAACAGGAATTCCTGTTTCGCCTTACAATCAAATTAGCATATACTATCTTAGCATCATAGCCTGAAGTAATGAAAACAGGCACAAGGCACAAGGTGAAACGAGAAAAGGCCAGACGGGAAGACATCCAAAGTTCATTTTAAAATCATCTGAAAGAATTGTTCCCTTACATTTCCCTGTTTTTAATTATTAAAGATATATTTTGCAAACGGACAAATACGTGGACGTTTTGAATTAGGTACAAAAATATGAAAACTGTTCTTGTGATGTATAATTACAATATTCTAAAAAATTTATATTTCTGGGATAAAAGTCTGTAGGTCTATAGTAATTTACCATGTTAAATTCAAATCTGAAATTAGAATTTCGCTATCAGGTTTACTTTCTCAGTAATATAGGATGTTACGTAAGTACACGACGCATGTTCTTAAAAAAAATCTGAAAATGGAACAGTAACTAAGACGTTACTGGTTTAGCCTGTAACATGTTTTCTAGTAGGTGTGTCTTTTTTCTCTACTGACACATCATCAGTAGCCTTCTGACATGCTGAGTTATGTTTCTTTCATTTCCCATTCATGAAACTACGAACTTTAATTAAAAAGGAAGTAACAGTCAGTTTAAATCTCATAATCAAATTGAATTCATTGGAAGAACATAACATTAGCGGAAAATCCTGTTAACCTCTGAAAAGAACCTGATAGTGATACCAGAAATTACAGTTGAAATTTCCTTTCCTTATTATACGCTGTGTTAAAACGGCACCATTCACATTTCCCTATCATGTCCCTGGAACGAAAAGTTTGAGGGAAAAAATAAGGTTTTTGGTAGAAAAAATTCCTTTTTTCTATTTTGGGTCCCTCCGGAACACCCTGTGTTAACACACAGATCTCAAAATAAACTGAAAAATACTAAATGGTGTACGAAACGTGTGTACAAAATTTCAAGCTTCTATCTTGAATAGTAAGGATGGAAGAAACAAATTACCAATCAGCTAAGAACATCCCCACAGTGGCCCAGATGACTTAAAAAGATTCGGATATAATACAAAAATTTTCTGAGACATCCTAGGGTCATGTTTTACACTTCATTTTCATCAGAATAGAACAGTCTTTTAAACGGTACCATTCATACGTTTCCGTCAGGTATCTGAGGCGGGAAGAATTGCAAAAAAATGGGATTTTTGTTAAAATATCCCTTTTTTTTAGCATTTCTGGAACCCTCCCCCCTGTGTTAACACACAGATCTCAAAATCAGCTGAAAAATGTTAAGGGCATAGTGAATATGTCTACAAAATTTCAAGCTTCTATTTAGAACAGTAAGGTAAATATATATATATATATATATATATATATATATATATATATATTAACACATGTGCTAAGAATATTCCCACAATACCCCAAATTCCCGCATAAAACGGGAAATTTTCTAAGACATCCCTATTTACCCTAGGATCATGGTTCGTACCTCATTCTCTTCAGAATGGAAAGTACTTTCTAACGTTACCAATCACTTGTCTTCATCATGTATCTGAGGCGGGAAAATCTCGATAAAGGGATTTATTAAAATACCCCTTTTTAAAACCTTTTTACCCGTTTGAAGACAACTTGGGGCACCGCAGAGATCTGAAATATATCTGTAGAATACTAAGGAGTACACTGAATGTATGTGCAAAATATCAATCTTCTAAGTGCAAAAGTACGCCCGTCAGAAAATAATATGCCCACAGTACCATAAATTCCCGTTTAAAACAAGATCTCAGATAAAAATTTCCTGAGACATCCTTATTTACACTAGCATTATGGTTCGTACCTCATTCTCTTCAGAATAGAACAGCCTTTGAAACGGTACAATTTGCATGTCTCCGTCGAGTATCTGAGCGGGAAAATTAAGAAAAAGGGATTTTTTGTTTTAGGTGCAAAAGTAAGTAACTCAAAAAATAGTAAAAATAGGCCTAACTAAAAATTCTTTAGTTTTAAGTTATAACGTATCACACCCTATGTTTCCACCCAGAAAGGCGTAAAACCATACGTAACGTGTTCTAGAACGCTTCCACTCTAGAAAAAACGCTTTATTAGTACTTTTTAAAATCGAACAATCAAAATACAATTCTA
Source organism: Thermobia domestica (assembly GCF_964235325.1). NCBI lineage: Eukaryota > Metazoa > Arthropoda > Insecta > Zygentoma > Lepismatidae > Thermobia > Thermobia domestica. Next base: position 221,615,654 of record NC_137463.1, read on the forward strand.
ACGTATAAACATATACTATATATTATAAGGGTTAATGCCGTGCTACTGTTTTTAACCTTCAATTTATTTCCTGCTCGATAGTAGGCATACCCAGTTTTGTCAATATTTACTTCAATATCACGAAATCGGGGCTTTTAGCCCGATACTCTAACCAAAACATCACAATTACGTGACCATGTGTGGCTTTTAATAGATACTCTACTATTGGTATGTGCAGGACAAGGGCGCCGTTTTCTGTGTAACTTTGGAGGGCCCTATGAAAGATATGCATTAGTAGAAAGGAAAAATGAATGACCATGTACTGTAGAAATAGGAGAACCTGCTACAACTTAGCAATTCGCCCCCCCCCCTCGTTAGAGGGCCATTTCAACTTTGGGGTCCCAGACCACTAAAGCCTCCAGGATCGGCGCCCTTGGTACAGGAGTAACAACTTATGCGAGCTAAATGAAGTTTTTCTAAATAATCAACCTTCACCTAATGAGAATATTAAGTAATAATAATAATAATAATAATAATAATAATAATAATAATAATAATAATAATAATAATAATAATAATAATAATAACAACAGTGGTTCGGAGTTCACGCATGCATCGGATATATTTAATGAGAACCAAGCAGCCAGCACCATTTTTGCTTTAAAGCTGAAATTATTTTCGAAATCATACGTACTTATATGTAAATTGGTAGCATGAGTCACTTGCATGCACTCGTCACGAATTACTGGTGTGTTGATACTATGATTTTTGTCAAGTGATTTTTTTTCAGTCCTTGGAAATGAATCACAAGCAAGTGAGATCCCTTTCAGCATACAGTATGTACTGTAGTTAACCTAAATATTTGTTCACTTCTTTGTGGATTTGTGCAGGAAACGAGTTCCTTCTGAGAATCCCTTATGTCTTTGTCTCTTTTCTTGTTGCTATTTTTGTTTTGCTAACGGTACTGTTTCTTAATAACTACATACTTCCACTACCTAAAACAATAATATCGTATTTTAATATACACTTACCTCCGTTTTTCTTAGCAGTTCTCTCCAGCACTAGACAATTGAACACACACAATAACAAGTCAGAATTCGCTCCACAACAACACGAAAACCAGTCGAGCATGCGCAGTAAGTGCTGGAGACTAGCTTCAAACGAAACACGACAGGTGACGCTCACATCAAGAAGAAATGCATCAGTATCGATGCAAAAATCTGCATCAATTAAGTACTCTTAAACCACAATGCATTTATATGTCTCAAATGACCCATTTTTTTATTTTCGATCGTTCTCTAGGGTTGAAAATGCTGCGCATCAGTGACAAAAACGAAATTTATACATATTAACGCGCCATTTGATGTACGTAAATGTTTCAAATTTCCTATGATGCACTTGTAGTTCTCTGTGTACTAATAAATGCCGTGTTGGTACCAGTAGTTACTATTTCTCACAAAAAGGAAAGCATGTGTAATATTAGCACCCCGGAAGCTAATAGTGATGTCCGTTTTTCTGCAAGATGGTGTAAATGTCCGCAAGAGCAGGGCAAAGTAGAGCACGTTCCATAACTACAGAGCGTATATAAAGTCTGACCTCGGGTCATTTTTACAGTAAAGCGTTGGATGGATGGAAAAATAAGTGAACACGAATCGCATTATTTCTAGGGTCACACATTTTGAATGAAAAAGTTTTGTCCCACGTTCCCCTGGAGGGTACAAGAAAGGGTCCAACCAAAATTTTCAAATCGTAAAGGAGGATCAAGTAGTATATCGTTGGAAAGGTATTGTGAAAAGAAACCAAATTATGCAAGTACCTAGTCTCTATGCTTACCCTGTACAAAATGGTAGGCAGTCAAAATGTAATATAGTTGTCATGAAAGAGTCTGACCACTATTTTGCATGGGGTGCACATACAGACTCGGAACTTATTGTAACTTGTTTTTTTTTTTTTCACAATAACTTTCAAATGGTGCACTACTTAACCCCTCTTACTATTTGAAAATTTTGGTTGGACAATGTCTGGGTCCCTCCGAGGGACCCTGAAGCAATACGTTTTCATTCAACATATGTGCCATGAAAAGTAACGGGGTACGTGTTCGCCGATTTTTCCATCCACCCAACCTTTTACCGTAAAAATGACCCTCAAACTTATATACGCTATATAGTTACGGCTCGTGCTGTACTTTGCCCTGCTGTTGCGGACGTTTATAACATCTTGCAGAAAAAACGGACATCACTGTTTGCTTCCAGGGTGCTAACATTACACATGTTTTCCTTTTCGTGTGTATTCACCCGTTCGAGTCCAAGTACTTCCCTTGTCAGTAAATGTATTTAAAAGCTAGATACTTTTTAAAATTTCTCGCACTATACAAGTAAGATATTCTTCAGAAGATGACGGAGCTGGTGATAACTCAAACAAGCAGAGTCACATCGGTTCAGTCTGACAGTAGTAATAACGGAGAGATTACGGGTATTCGACTTCGAACCACGAGGCACAGTCCATTGAGACTTCGGACCCTCTGAACAATATGGGCTATTAACGGTCCTCGGTGTTTCTGTGTAGAATTATGTGTGTTCCTATCGAGTCCTGCGAATATAATTATAAAAAAAAACTGTTTAATTGTGACTTCATTAGTAGAAGTGCACTTCTCCTCATGATTAGAATCGAGTTCAATGAATATATAGTTGGAAATTTGACTATTATAGAAATTGAACACCTTCCCCCTCAAAGGCGTCATTTTGGGGTGACAGGAGGCAATTACCATCCGGATTTTAAAAAATATATGCTGTATATTAATGTACGTAATAAAAAGCCTGAAAAGTTTTCCAGTGGACTATCTTGACTTTATGGCAAACCCTGAAATGATGCTGCTGTTCCCCTCAAAAAAAGGAATTTTCGAGAAAGATGAAATGTGTATTTAGGCCTAATTATTTTTAGCAGGACATGTATATATAATTTTTGGTACCTCGAGTCATTAAAAAATGCCATCCGCTACGTTACTGAGTCCAATAAAATGTCCCGCCTTCGTATTTGTTTATATTCGTATGTATTTGTATTTGTCTTTGTTGTAACCGAAAAGATCAGAAAAAAAACCAACAAAAGAAAATAGTATAAATTTACTCTGCCAACTAGTAAACAATAATCTCAGCTCCTTTTCGTAGCTAGGAAACTCAGTCTCACTGTTTCCAATTTACATAGACTATTTCAATCTCCATGTTTTAAAATTAAGCCGCTTCGGAAAACTTGCTGCTCAGGGTCCTGTGTGACCCATTCGTAAATTCGAGCCTAATTTTCAGTGCTTAACTTTTGAATTTCACCTTGAATACCCTAACATTGAATATTTTCTGAATAAATAGTGGGGGATTTTTAATTTTATGAAGTGATCCCTTTTCATCCCTTCACCAGCAAAATTCTTAACAATGCTAAAACTCGTATTAAGTTATTTTTAACTAGCAGCGTTCACCCCGCTTCGCTGCGGTCACCCCGGAACGCAATAAACTTTGTTACTTAGATAATTTTTACTTTTTCGCTTTCAAGTGATATGATAAAAACCATAGAAGATTGCAGTAAATCTTAACATTATATCGCCTGTCGTTTATGTTAACCCGCCCCGCTTCGCTGCGGTCATCCCGGTGCTGGCATATTGTAAAAGTGTCTCTAAAAATAAGCAAATCAATTAAAAAATTTTAAACAGAAGATTCAAGCTATTTTCCGCTGTATATCGCCTGTCATTTATGTTAACCCGCCGAGTGACACGGTCATGCGGGTTGCATATAAATACGTTTATTTTTACCTATGATGAACTAACAAAGGATTTGTGGACACCTGAATGGTCAATTATCTCAAGACACTGGTAATTAAAAATTAAAGTGATATGATAAAAACCATCTAGGGTCCAAATCCTAATAACCCCCCAAAAATGAAAGAAATTGGTTCAGCCGTATTAGCGTGATGAGCGGACAAAGAATTGTACGTTCTCTTTTATATATATAGATGAATAGTTTATATTCCAAGTTTGATCTCTCTAACTTTAGGGATTCGTGAAATACACCATTTTTAATAATAATAATAACAATAATAATAATATAAGCCCTTTTCCATCCTTTCTTATGATAGGGCTACGTATTTCCAAAAATTCTTCCTTAACCCTTGCTTTCGCGACAAAGCAAATTTTCACTTCAATTTGCAGAGTTCTACCTACAGCGGTATGTCCTGCGTTAGGATGAATCCGTTACTTCCACTCCTTTATTTGAGTATACCTGTATGTCTAGATATTGATTATTATTAAAGATAAATTAGTCACTTGTACACGTCAAGCAATATTCCTTCCATATAAAAAAACTTTGACTTCCTATAGTGTCAAAGTGACAGAACCTTCATCGTAAAGCAGTGGCGTTGCTACAGGGAGCAAGGAAATAGGCGTTCCCGGAGGCATCGTCTGTCCCGATGCACTGACGTGCTCTACTGTAATAAACATTACGTAGTATAAAAACATTCTGTTTGGTATACAAAAACATAGCTGGTTCTCAAAAATGTTTCTGTTCCTCCGCTTGGCCACTGCTATGAAATATGTATTTTTCTTTTTCTCTTTCTTTTACCTGGTAACATTGAATTTGTACATCTGGCAACAGCCAGCAACCCTCGTCCTAACAAGGATTGTTTTAGCTTCCTGATAAGTGGTGAGATAAGAACTTATCATACGGACTTCAAGATGGACTGCACATACAGGCTATATCACGCAACATGATCCTAATTAAGATTGAACCCTATAAGCGTGACGAAGCAGATCTAATTATATGCATTAATTTCCTGATATCCTGTTTACAATTACGGTCGATTATGTTTCGTTTCGACATTGGGAACTCATTCAATGACGGTAACACTAATTGCATTGAATAATTAATAATACAAACACATTTTACGTTTCATAGCAACGTCATATAAACATTGAGTACTATTACTTGAAGGACATATTACGTTGTAAGCAGATGTTAGAAAATTTATATTTAATCAGGTAGGCTTAAATATTATTTAAAATGTCACTTTTTACAATTTGCTACGTTTAAACTACTATTGAATGCAATGAAATGTAATCGCATTTTTAAAAATCTTAATACGGACTTCGCATCTAATATAAGGAGTTCGTTGTTCATTCGTGAAATGAGTTTGTAGTTGATAATATCGTCGATGATAATTGAATTGAGACGAGACGACTTCTCGAGTCTCGTGGTCGACGCTTGTTCAGCCAAGTCTGAGATCTCAAATACTGCTGTAGTGTTACGTAATTCATAGTTAAAAATACATTGATAAAGTGATTGTATAAACACAATAAAGTGCATTTATCAGTGTTGAAATATATGCAATTCATTACACAACATATTTCAAAAATAAACATGGTTTAAATTTTGTTATGCTACATCCTTCTAGCATTCCTCATCGCCACATTTTTTACAAGAGCAATCCCTTATCGAAAAATGAATTCATCGAAATGTTAAAAAATCGAAAAATGAAAACTAAATCATTTTAGAAAAACGAATTTCTTCGAAAAATGAAATAAATTGCGGAACATGAAAAATGAAAAAAAAATCGAGAAGTAAGAATCTTTTTTTCTGATTGTTGAAAAATCTTAAAATAAAATTTCCGAACATGGAAAACAAATTTTTGGAAAAGGGGTTTTCCTATTCGTGTCGTAGAAAGATTCTGATAGCTTCTAGATGAAATTAAGAAGAAATATTTTGTTTCACTTTACCTTCACACGTTTTTGCCCTTTTAGGCTAAGGGAGACGGATGAATAATGCAAGTGGATAATGGAAGAATTAGTGGAATGAGAATGCGGGAGGAAACGGGGGTGCCCTAGAAAACCCACGGAGACAATGTTGTTCATCGTAAACTTACCTGGCTAGGGTTCGAACCAGGATAAACGCTCTACCACTGAGCCCCCGTACCCCCAACTAAGAGGGAAATTAAGGCATAAATTTTGCACATATATTTATGAAAAGAGACGAGAAAAATGTTGAAACGAGAATAGAAAAGCTTTTCGATAATCGAGAAGATACGTGAGTTGTTCGGGAATTGAAACGAGAAGAGAAATTGACAAAACGTTTCGAGACGAGACGAGGAAACCTTATTTCACGTCTCGTCTCGTCTAGTAAACAACACTAGCGGTGAACAACACAACATTCGTGTGTTTTCTCGAAGATCTCACATTTTGCAACTTTCACATTTCGCCAATAATTTCGTATTCATTAATCTTCCGTTTGCTTTGACCTAAAAGAATTGTGAGACATAAACTGATATAATTTATTTAATATCTTTTCAACAAAGGAAGTTATATTACATGCTTCCAAAAACACTAGAAAAATATGTTCATGTTTCGTAAGGTCCTTGGAAATAAGCATCTGCAAGGAGCATTCAACAAGTTTTGCACAGATTGTTATAATATTGATGATAGCTGAAATATGACGATGAAATTTTAGGAGAACATATTTTGATTCTTTGGCTATAAGATCATGTCACTTAATGTACACTAAGAAAAACTAATTACCCGGACAGCGGTATATTGTACACTCCGCATAAAAAAACTGTAAAAGAATACGCCGTGCAGTTAGGCCACCCAATATACACCTTCTTATCCCATAATCGTGTCAGGTAAAGAGACCCCTGTCTCTCCTTCTTTCTTCTCTCCCATACTAAAATTAGCTAACAACATGAGCGCAATTCAAATTTCAAACTACACATGTATTAGATTCGATAAAATGAAATAACAAAACCGAGACGGAAGAAGATTCATAGGTTGATGTAGGGAGAAACTGAAACACACACAATGAAAAATTGAAACCAATTCATGTCTATTACACAGAGAGTCAGAAATGAGGCAGAGAGAGAGACACACACACACACACAGAGAGAGAGAGAGAGAGAGAGAGAGAGAGAGAGAGAGAGAGAGAGAGAGAGAGAAGAGAAGAGGAAAGAAGAAAAGAAAAGGGAGAACAGATAAAACTTTGAAATTTAAACATAGTGAAAAAAACTAAAATCATAAAGTTCCGTTTCCAGAAATCCAACAGTAATATAGAAATAACGTTTGTTTTTACATATTTTTCAGAACTATTGGAATATATACAGGATGCTTTAAACATGTATTATGTAACTTTCATAATGGATAGCATACTCAATTTCAGGTAGAATTGTAGATCTCCGAGACACATCTAGGATCATGTCAAACGTTTAATACACATGCTTTATTTACGCGTGGTTCGATTGCAAATTCGATAGTGTTCATTGGACGTACTGATCCAAAACACATTCTAATACACCCAGTAGATAGCGTTGGACATATCCTCCATTTCAGACTACTAATGCAAACTGAACAAAAAAAGAAACGAAAAGAAAAGAAAAGAAAAGAGAAAGAAAAAGAAAGAGAAAATTGAAGAGCGCTATTTTACTAAGTTTCTATCAGATATACCCTATATTAAAAGTCCAAACTGTATCGTAATGAAAAGTTACAAATGTTCGAAAGGAAAAGTTTATGTTCCTCATAGATGTAGCATGTTTCAAATTTCAACGTGAATAAAACACATTGAATTATAGGATGGGAACAAATTTTGTGTCGAACTAGTATAAATAAAATTTTGTTTTCAAATAACCAAAGAGGTTACCATTTTCTAGTCTTTTCCGAAGATTTATCTGTTCCGATCACCCAGCATTGATTTAATCTCTTCCGGATATAACGTAATTTGCACAGATAGAATGAACACGCTAAGACCCCAAACGGATCATCGTGTCATCACTGGGACGAGAATTCAAATCCGTAATGACCCGGTAATTCGACTGAGGCTCAGTAACCCAGAGGATAAAAAAGAGATTTTACTTATTCCCTTGCGTTTAAATAATATTTCTGTCAGAGATGACCAGGACTGGAGATGTTATCTCCAGAGCACGAAAAACACGACACCGAAGTTAACAGTTAATTAGAATCTCCAGACCAGGCTTATCGGGCTTTTGCTCCAATTTAACTTCGGAACATGAAGTGCGTGTGTGTGAGAGAGAGGGAGAGAGGGGAGAAGTGAAAGATGCAAAGACAGGATAAGGAAACTTCAAGAAAGAGAGAGAGGGACGGGACGAATATAAATATGAAACATACTTATCATTGCAGTGCATGATGTAGAACGAACACACTGTTTACTGGAACTTTCGCCAGTGATGCCTTGTAAGTTGTTCATGAGAAGATGAATCTGTTTGCAGCCATTATTTTATGCGAAAAAGAAATCGTACTACCTGATGGAGAATCGAGCCAAGATTTTCCATTTGGAAGTCTGGAACGTTACCATTACACCACCGATTGCTTTAGCCAAACTTTGTTTAACAAATGGTGTAGTGTTTCTTTCTGAGAACGGTAACACGAAAAGTGTATGCTGCAGATCAATGATGTCTTTGGAATGTCCTGGTAATTCCCTTGCTCTTTTCCAACTAACATTCGTAAATCGTTTCTATCATAATACAGATGTTTGCTTCCACATACTTATGTATTGCTTGTCCAGTATGATAAGTCGATTCTTTACAATCATTTTGTAAAACATTAACTTTGGTGTGAACAGAATTTGAACCTATGTTATATAGCTGTATAAGGCCATTGCGTTACACCTGCACTATCCTGCCACCTGAAATTAGAAGGCAAATATTAGTTACTTTAGTCCTGATCTTTGGAACGAACCGGCTTCTTCCTATAACGTTATATGCACCACAGTGCATAACGAAATTGATTTATTCGATTGCCTAGAGAGAAATTAGTGCCTAGTGATAAAGGAAAAGTATACAATCCAGGAAATATTACAGAAATAAAACGTTTTGCAGGAATTTCGTCGTGCATGTTTTCTCGTTTCTCTCTGCCTCATTTCTGAATCTCTGTGTAATAGACATTCATTGGTTTCAATATTTCGTTTTGTGTATTTCAAATACACTTGGACATCACCAGACGGGAAAACACATAATCAAATTGATCACGTTTTAGTAGATAGAAGAAGGCAATCTAGCATAATTAATGTCCGGTCATTTAGAGGGGCTGATTGCGACACCGACCACTACCTGGTAGCAGCGATAATACGAGAGAGGTTATCGTTGAATAAAGGTAATATTCATTGTCCGAAAACGGAGAAATTCAATTTAAAGAAATTAGAAGAGAGCCAGGTAAGAGCAAAATACCAGATTGAAGTTTCGAATAGATTCTCGGCTTTAGAAGATTCGGAGTGCACTAGTGTTGAGAATACCGGATTGAAATTAGAGATAGCATTAAAATTTCAGCAAAAGAAAAATTGGGACACGCGGAAATACGTAGGAACAAACCATGGTTCGGCCAGGAATGCATAAAACTAGCAGAGAAGAGAAAACAGGCAAAATTACGCTGGCTACAAAATCCGAATGAAATAACTACACAAAATTTCGCAGATATCAGGCGGGAAACTTCAAAAACTTTTAGAACAAAGAAACGCGATTTTTTGAAAGCTAAAATTAAGGAACTTGAAGATAATAGTAAAAATAAAAACATCCGAGACATGTATAACGGAATCAACGAATTTAAGAAAGGCTATCAACCTCGTGCTTATATATTAAAGAAATCTGACGGTCCAGTTCTCACTGACACTGATAGCATCTTAAATAGATGGAAAAATTTCTTTGACGATTTGCTTATCACGCAACCCAAAACTAGTGTGCGTGGAGAAAAGGAGATACACACCGCAGAACTGCATATTCCAGAACCCAACCGAATAGAAGTAGAAACCGCTATAAAGAAATTAAAGAAACACAAATCTCCGGGTGTAGATGAAATTCTGGCTGAGTTAATTTTAGCTGGAGGCGAAAAATTGTGAAACAAGATACACAAACTCATTCTCCTTATCTGGAACAAGGAAGAATTGCCACAAAAGTGGAAAGAATCAATCATTGTTCCAATTCACAAGAAAGGCAACAAAACTGACAGTAATAATTATCGAGGCATCTCTCTTCTGTCAACATCCTATAAAATTCTTTCAAATATTCTATTAGCAAGATTGACGCCATACGCAGATGAAATTATTGGAGATTATCAATGCGGATTTAGACGGAATCGATCAACTATCGACCTAATATTTACCATTCGCCAAATACTCGAAAAAAAGTGGGAATACAATACCCCTGTACATCAACTATTTATTGATTTTAGAAAGACGTACGACTCGGTTAGAAGAGAAACATTATACAACGTCCTTACAGAACTTGGAATACCGAGAAAGCTAATTAGATTAATTAAGATATGTTTAAATAAATCCCAAAGTAAAGTCCGGGTAGGAAAATTTTTGTCCACGAGCTTTCACGTCGAAAATGGCCTGAAACAAGGAGATGCGTTGTCGCCATTATTTTTTAACTTCGTTCTGGAATACGCTATAAGGAAAATCAAAGATAGCAACCAGGGCCTAGAATTCAACGGTATTCACCAGGTTATGGCGTATGCTGATGACGTAAATTTAATAGGTGATGATAGGAGAACAATAGAAAGAAATGCAGAGATCTTATTAAACGCTTGCAGGGACATGGGTTTAGAAGTAAATGCACATAAAACTAAATACATGGAAGTGCGTCGGGACCGGAATACAGCAAACTATGGATGCGTTAAAATATTAAATAATACTTTTGAAAAAGTGGATAGTTTCAAATACCTAGGATCATATTAACAGAGGAAAATCGTATCCACGGAGAAATTAAATATCGACTAAAAGCAGGGAATTAGTGTTACTATTTGATTCAAAATCTCTTGTCGTCGCGAATTCTGTCGCGAAATTTGAAGCTTAAAATATACAAAACCGTAATCATGGCTGTTGTTTTGTATGGCTGCGAAACATGGTCACTTACTCTGAGGGAAGAACATAAACAGAAAGTATTTGGGAATATTATCCTGAGACGAATTTTCGGACCCAAGAGGAACGGGAATGACGGAAACTTCATAACGAGGAACTATACAATTTATATGGTTTACCCAACATTGTTAGGGTCGTGAAGTCTAGGAGGCTTAGGTGAGCGGGTCATGTAGCTAGAATGGAAGAAAGTAGAAACGCTTTCAAAGTCTTGACAGGAAGACCAATCGGAAAACGACGATTAGGAAGACCTAGGCGCAGATGGGAGCACAATATTAAGATGGATCTCGCAGAGATTGGAATACAAAGTAGAAACTGGATGCAGTTAGCTAAGGATAGAAGTCAGTGGAGAGCTTTCGTGAACGCGGCATTGAACCTCCGGGTTCCATAGGCCATAGAGTTATTGTGCTGCCAAAATGACTTGAGCCGCGGCAAAAATGCGAACTAAAGCTCACACCCCGACACACCCACGCGTTGAGCCAATAGGGTTCAGCAGCTGCTAAGCGAGAGAGCCTTAGCGAAAGAGAGTGGAATTTTTTCAGCCGATAGCAGCGTCTGAAACGGAAGACTGGGTGTCAAGTCAATGTGGTACATTTATAGTTAGTTAGTGTATTTCAGTTTCTCCCTACATCAACCTATGAATCTTGTTTCGTCTCGGTTTTGTTATCTCATTTTATCGAAACTAATACATGTGCAGTTTGAAATAAGAATTGCGCTCATGTTAGCTAATTTTAGTATGGGAGAGAAGAAAGGAGGAGAGAGAGGGTGTTTCTTTACCGGTCACGATATGGGATAAGAAGGTGTGTATTGGGTGGCCTAACTGCACGGCGTATTCTTTTGCAGTTTTTTGATGCGGAGTGTACAAATACAAGGATTCGTTATGTTTACTAAGGAAATCTGTACAGAGCGTACTTTATCCATACACTACACAGGTGCTGCCTTTTACCCGCTTAGATGTTACATCATGTCGCAGCAGGATGTCTGACATCTACCAATCTCCTGTATTTTACATACGTATATGTAAGTTAAATACGTGAGCTATATGTTATATACCTCCATCTGTTTGTGAGATCCTGACCGCTTATAGACAGCTCTCTTGCATCATAGCTGACGTCATCGAACAACTGTAGTTTACTTGCGAGTTGGTTCATACACGAGGTTGTTTACAAACTAAAAAGAAGAGAGATAGGAAGCAAAAGCTGGGTAAGTACAATAGTAAACTATTACTTTAGTTAAATATTCCATTAATTATATTTCTTTTAGTATAGTTCTAACTTTTGCTTTAATATAGTATTAAGTTAGTAATGTGGTTTATCACTGCAACTCTTACTATTCTAAATCGTTAATGGTTGAGGAGAAAGGAATTGGTAAATCTGAATTTTAAGAAATCTTTGAATATTAATATTTTAAATAAACTTTTTACATTTCAAGGCACGCAAAGTGAATGGTATGTATTTGTTCATTCCATTTTATGTGTGACGGTTGATTACTTGGTGAAGATTTCTACAGGTTTACATAACATAATTGCTAAAAACGGTTTTCAGCCCGAAAATTTTCTTATGTAGTGAAGATTTAGGATTAAATGTTTGGGCTTGCGGCATCAATGGCCTTGTTAGCCCATCACATATGATAGATGACGTTCCTCGGTGACCGCACTATCAGGGGAAAGAGAGGGAAGAAAACGACCTAGAACCTATATGTTAGGTACCAGCCCGACATTTGTCTGGTATGAATGAGAAAAACCCAAGAAAACCTCATTCAGGATGGCTGAACTTAAAAGCTTTTGATACTTTTTCGGCCGAGTGCCCTCACCAGGAATCGAAGCCGGGACCGCTCGCAGCGAAGGCGAGAGCGTTAGCAATTACTCTACGCGGGCCACTTGTGTAGTCTAGAAAACCCATTTTTACTAGGATACTTGCAAGAAAATTTATTTATTTTCTTTTTCTTTTTTATTTTTCTTTGTCTTTAGTTTAACGCCCCATGATTGTACATCAATTTAAGGGAGAAGGTGACGATGAGATACATAAGAATAGTGAAATCAAGAAAATGTGAGGGAATGAGAGAGTCTTAAGAATAACCACACCTACAGTGTTTGTTCAGCAAAAGCTTATTTGTCGAGAGCAGGATTCGAACCAGGAATAAAAGGAGTCAGAGGTAAGCTCTGTACTACAGAGCCTCCTTTTGTTTAAAGAACTTTGACATTTGAAAACAGCAGTCAGGGAGAGCTCACCTTTAAGGTTTACTTTTTTGTTTGTTATGTTCTCCAATGTTTACTTTACTGAGAATTAAAACATTTTTATTATTGTTTCATCATTTTGACACCAAAATGTTAGATGTTTTTCTTCTTTTTCCTGGTGTTGATGTCATTGGGGGAATTTAAATGTTTGTATCGTACCTTGGCATTAATTTGGTAACTAGAACATAGCTGAAGGTCATAAGTTGCAGGGCGCATGAAACAGCTACAACACAGCTTGAAGAGCTACGAGTGTCAGGCGTTTGAATTTCAGCTTTCTTTACAGTGTGTCTAAATTGGAGTATTGGATTGCGTCCAACTTCTATGGTTGGTAAAAACGGTATATGGCTTTCGTAATGTGGTAAGAAATACAATGTAACAGTTAGGTATAGTATATGTAACTAGTTTAATCAGTCGGAAATGACTTCGTTTCCTTGTGTTATTCTTTCGATTATTAGTTTAGGTAGTGTTTCTTCATAGTATTGTTTCACTATTTCTAGAAGGAATTAAGTATTAACGAAGTAATGAATAAGGAGAAGCCTACTTTGATTGATATCTTCATACTTTCTCATACTTCATTCAGAATGTTTTGATCCCCAATTGCGCAAACTTCTAGTTTGTGTGTGTGTTTCTTTTTCTTTCTTTGTTGCTTACACTGCTTTAGAGATGAGCTCTTTCGTGGCTAAACGGTTAGCGTACGCGCCTTTTGGTGTGGGAGACTCGGATTCGATTCCCGGCAGGAGTGGATCGAAGTCCATATTAATCACTAAGTCCACATCTCATACAGCCTCGCTGCAGAAAAGGACGTTAATATCAACTCAGCACTGCTTTACACATGCAGTTGTTTGATTCAGGGTTCAAATGAAGCTTTTTACGAGGGGGCAACTCTTCAGATATACAATACAGGCATTTTATTTCTCAGTGATGAAATATATATATAAACTGAGGGAAATATTTTCCTGGCAAGCGAGAAATTCTTTGGCGAGTTGGAGAAATTACTTGACGAGAAGGGAATTCCTCATCCTCTAGTTGATTCAAATCTTGATCGAAGGTCATGCGTTTAAGATTCCATGTTATGTTGTAGGTGCAGGTCGCACACAGCCTTGGCGCTGAATAGGACGGTAAACTTCAAGCCAACCACACGTTTGTAATTACCTGTATTGCGATTGAATGGTATTGTAACGTAATGTACGATATGTGCATTTTCTAGATGCCGTAAAACTAATTTTTTTTAAAAAAACATTCCACGATTATGTACTTCTGGTTAAAGGAGTTTGTTGATTAATTGAAATGAATAATCGAGGGAGTGATTCGCAATCTTCTTGACTTACGACACACTTTACTAAACCTCAACGACACCGATATATTTGTTTAGTTTTTGGATTTCTTTCCGACAAGTCCATCCGTCCCAAAGCTGTGTAGGCTTACTAAATTAAGTGAACAAATCCGAATCTAACCTTAACTAACCTAAGCTATTTGCTATTCACTAATGTCATGTTGAAACGCTAACAGGGTTAATGCAATAAATATGTTTAATTAATAATATAATTTATACTACTGTAAGGTTCTAAAATGTACTATGATGCTGCGAAAGACGTTAACTGGTAATCTATCTCAAAATCAATTTTAACTAATTATTATTAAACGCTTCATGATTTCCAAAATCTAAAGTTTCACGACACATCGATAGAAACCACAGACTGACTCCTACATCAATTAAGGAAGTTTACAAGTCGTCCGTTTGCACTATACAGGGTTTGTCCGGAAAGTAATAGGACTCAGTTGATTTAAAAAAAGTTATTGAGCCAATCGTTATAGTTCTTTAAAAACTTCAAAATAGGCTCCTTCTGCGTCGATGCAGCGCTGCCAGCGCGATTTCCAAGCATTGAAGGCGTCACGGAAGTCATTCTCCGGAATAGCCTTGAGAGCCGCGGTGCAAGCTGCTTGGATCCCCTCTGTCGTCTCAAAATGCTTGCCTTTCATCGGGCGTTTCAAGCGAGGAAACAAAGAAGTCCGGGGGCCACATCTGGGCTGTAGGGCGGCTGCGGAAGCGTTGGGATGCCGGCCTTGGTCAGGTAGCTGTTCACAAGAAAGGCGGTGTGAGCCGGGGTGTTGTCGTGGTGCAGCTTCCAGTCGGCTCCGATGTCTGGTCGGACCCGATTGACCCTTCGTTTGAGTCTCTTGAGCACTTCGACGTAAAACTTGGGGTTGACGGTTTGTCCAGGAGGAACAAATTCATGGTGGACGATGCCTTTGATGTCAAAAAAGACAATATGAGCATCGTTTTCACTTTGGATTTGCTCATTCTTCCCTTTTTTGGGCGAGGAGACGCCGGCGTGTGCCACTCGGAAGATTGCCTCTTTGTCTCGGAATCACACTCAAAGATCCATGATTCGTCACCTGTGATTACGTTATTCAAAAATTGGGGGTCACTTTCACACATGTTCAAATTTTCTAGGCACAATTCCCACTCGCCGCAATTTCTGGTCGTCAGTGAGCACTTTTGGGACAATCTTCGCGCACAACTTGCGCATGTTCAAATGCTCCGTCACAATTTCATGAACCACAGTTTTTGGTAAATTTAACATCTGGGCAATTAAGCGAATACTTAGTCGACGGTCTGAGTTCAAAACTTCGCGCACCTGAGTCACATTGTCAGGGTTTGTCGAAGTCGAAAGTCTTCCAGCACGGTCTTCATCGGCGACCTCTTCCCGGCCCTCCGAAAGGCCTTGTGCCACCGAAACACACCACTTCTTGCTAAAGCATCATCTGGGTAAGCCTGCTTGATCATATCAAACGTCTCTGTCGCAGATTTACCAAGTTTAACACAGAATTTAATCGCGTACCTATGCTCTAACGAACGCTGCATTTTCGGGTTGCACCACTCACAAAAACACGTCGCGAGAAAAAGCCTGCTCTGACTCTCCGTGTGCTCGGAGACAACTGACCAGCCACTCGTTCGTTAGCTAGGAATGCCCTCTACGGGATCCAGTCGGTGCGCGCATGCTCCGAAGTACAGTCATGGCGGAATAAAATCAGTCCTATTACTTCCCGGACAAACCCTGTATGCAGATGAAGCTGAGGGAAGCCATATTTTAGGAAGATATATTTTAGAATGTTTAGAAATGGGAGGTCTGCAAATGCCATAATACCCGAAAACCCCCATAAGGGAGTGTGTGTAGTGTATTGAATTGAAACTACTTTTGACACTGTTGTTAGCTCTCAGTAATTACGTTTCGAAACTACACCATCTAGTACGCAAACCTCACACTTCTATGGTGTCGTTCTTTGTTTTCCCATACCTCAGTATCCATAAGGCTTACCGAGTTGCGGTTTTCGGTAAACATATATCAGTTCTTTATAGTTTAGAGACATATATTTCCACATATCTAAAAATGCAGACATTAGGTACCCCATGGTAACTGCGAACGCCATTGGGTACCCAGTTACTTTTGCATAGTAATACATTTTGAGTTGTTCAGCATCAATAGAATAAACACTTTTTTAAAATTCATCGTTTTTCTACCAGAAACCCAAAATTACATACCTGACCGAACAGATTTTGTCCATTTAATCTAAAAAATGTTAAGATACTTTGTATCGTTAAGTGCAACCAAGTTAAGCACATTGATGTAACATTTTAAATAGTTTTGGATTTTTGTTTCAGGCATTTCATGCATCAAAACAAAACCAGGATTCTACTTGAAAGACAGCGAAAAGAAGCAGTGTAGGTTGTGGCTAAAAGCATGTCCTTTCTGAAGACAGACCCCATTGTATTTACATTCTTTTGTATGAATATGTAACCTTAATAAATATACTGCTCCACAAATTATTTCTTTCTTCCATAAATTAGAATAAATGTATGTGTATTTAAAGAAAATATTTGTTAGTGTTAAGTCCTTTCAATTTTTTTTCTGTAAATAAGAACATTATACCTTGCAATATTTTTTATCATTGTACAATTCCGATTGGATAAAGTAAAATTCTCTACGAAGCACTATTATTTCAGCCATACATTAATAACTAATGCATTGTTCTGTATATAAGGCAATGGTATAGTGAACATGTTTGGCGAGGGTATTGTTTTAACATAAAAGCTGTAACTCAGCTTTTCAATAATCAACTTTATTGAGAATCCGAAGAAAGAAGAAAAAAAATGTTGGACTTACCAACATAATATGTGTAAAGAGCATATTCCAAAATTATTTTTGTTCGAATTCTGGACTAATCCAAATTATCCAGAGAAATCATTTATGTTGCTCTCTTCAGATGTATCCTTTATCCAAATCGTATGAAAAGGAGACTTCATACATCGCTATATTTTGTATGAACTATGTTCCGTATTTATTTAATCACTTTGTAACTTTCTCTAGTGTTGACAAGGCCGCAAGCGTCAATCGAATAATTTAGCGTTTCATCCATGTAACCTTGTGACTAACGTACGTCCTGTCGGTATATATGTTACTGGGTTCGATTAGCGACAAAAAAATTTTAGCGTTATAACAAATGCAAAAATCTACACTCAATGAGATACGATGATCTTTGACTCGTAGATAATACCAAGCAACTAACGTTACTGAGTGTGGTTGAGTTTACTAGTTATTATCTGACTAAAATCAGTGGTCCGTTAGCTATACTTCTTTTCGTGCTCTGAATTGCGAACTTTTATATATCCATTTTAAATTATTGTATATCTATCTATCTATCTATCTATCTATCTATCTATCTATCTATCTATCTATCTATCTATCTATCTATCTATCTATCTATCTATCTATCTATCTATCTACCTATCTATCTATCTATCTATCTATCTATGGACAGATAGATAGATAGATAGATAGATAGATAGATATATAGATAGATAGATAGATAGATAGATAGATAGATAGATAGATAGATAGATAGATAGATAGATAGATAGATAGATAGATAGATAGATAGATAGATAGATAGATAGATAGAAGAGAGAGAGAGAGAGCAAACCACCGTTAATTTGCCCTTTGTTGTTTGCCTTTTACTAACACATACGCTTTACGCATACACTCAGTGGTCGAAGTGAGGCGGTTTGCGGTGGTATACCATACCGCCTCTGGTTTTTCAATGATGAAGGCATACCGCGTCTGGTTCTCAGTGATCAAGACATACCGTCACTGCTAAATACCCTTAATAAATCCACTTTTATGCACAGTAATTGACGAATAGCTTTACACGTAAAAAGATTTTATTCCTTATGTAGAAATAATTTCTAAGTTAATAACACCAACATTTTTATTATCTTTTTCCAACCGTTTGTTTTTAAAAATGAGGTGTCTTCAAACAAGTTTATCTAGTTTATATTTTGATGTGCTATATTGAACTGTTTCTTTCTTATGCATGTGTATGTCTTCTTGCCTTAATGCATATGAATGTCAGTTTTGAGCATGGGCGGATTTAGGGGTTCTTTGCTGTGGGGGGGGGGGGGGTGATCTTCCGGGGATTTGGAACACCGAGTCGAGTGGGAGGTCCGGGAGTTTTTCTGCAGGAAATTGTTAATATAAAAAGTCGCTTTTTGAGGATTTTCGTGTACAATTCTCTATGATATAAAAGAAGGGGATTTTTAATTATTTATTTATTTATTTTTTTTTTTTTAGAAAGTTGTTGGCGGGGGATCAAAGTCTCTCCATATCGCCCCTAACTTCAGAGAAGTTCTCTAATGGTTTTCAGTCAGTACATAAATACAAATGCAATCTTTCAGACAACATACCCTTACTGTATTTCAAAGTTTAGATAGCCGGTATGTCGAGTCAAAATCGTAATAAAACACACCGGCTCTGCTTTTTTAACACTTCGAACACTGCATACACTACTTATAAGACAAATTTGTGAAGTAAAGAACTGAATCATAAAGCACAGGGAAGAACTAAAAACGGTCGAAGAAGTAATGAATTTGTTTTCTAATCAGAAAAGAAATGAAGAAAAATTAAATAAAATCTTTTAAACTTCACGTTCCGTATTTATTGCCTGTAGCCTAAAGGAGACAAATGACTAGGAAAAGTGAATGAATTGGTGGAGTGACTAAGTGGGAGAAAACTGCAGAATCCCGAGAAAACACAGGGACACGAGTTATCCATCACCATCTCACTTGGCCTGGGATCGAATCAGGGACCCTTAATCCCAGAGGCGAGTCTGGTCACTGGTCACTGAGCCATAATAGCACCCCCATTTAAAAAGGTTAGATGCAGATACGAATTAACGTTTCAGAATGGGAGAAAACGGACTGCTTGCTCGTCGCTGAAAACAACATTATGTTATTGCTAATTAGACAGTAGGTTGATAGTTCCTTATGTAAAGCAAAGAAATACTCAACTTGTTTGATAAGCTGACAGGCAAGGTTATATAAAACTTGAATAATACAACCTACATACAGAATAATTGTGGCATAGGAGTTAGGTAAACTTGTAATGCATAATTTATATTACTTTAGTGCTCTATTGCACTTGTTGGTTAATCAATATATTTGGTTCAGGGGAGGGGAGTTAAACAGCACAAGACATTACGTGTATGTAGTATTGAGCCAGTGTTATCTGCACGCCATAACACAATAAGTAATTTTAAGTACTGCCACCTATATTCGCATAGAAATGATGGAACTACAATAGTTTTATAAGAAAAGAAAATGTACAGATGAAGTGTAAGGTCAAATGTTCATTTCTTTGGTGTGGCATTTTTTTTAATAATCATTTTTCAATTATTTTCTTTTAAAATTTGAGTAAGAAACAATATTGTACAAGTTGTAAATCTAACATGTCATAGTTGGAAACATGATATCAAGTATCTTCACTATTCTATTATTATCCTGTCATGGTGATCAGGGTTCGATTCTCGGTAGGAGATCATGTGATTCGGATCCCGAGTAGCGAGTCCATCTTTCATATAATGTCATTGCTGAGTTGTAACACAATATAATTTTTCAAGTTTATATTTACAAATGGAATAATTAATTTGTTTCTTCTTATGCATTCTGAACTGTCAAAATCATAACTATTGTGTAAGTGAATGAAGAAATATGTGTGTTGTTTTTAATATAATTATCGTATATAATACCGATTTCCGTAGAAGAAAGGTGCTTAACTCAAGTTAATATTCTAGTATTGTTTCGTATTACAATTTAAAGTATTGTTGTTCATAAAATTAGTACTGGAAAGAGACATAAAATCTCAATTAATTAATCTATCAATCGACCTAACACAGTAACAAATATGGCTCAGTGCGTCTTAGAAAAATAATTGTAATATAATCGGGTACACATAAGCTAGGATTTTGTAAAATTACGTTGTCTAAATTGTATTGCACATTTGAAGGTCTAAATTGGAAATATACTTATTAGTATTTGAAAATAACATTATTAAACCATGTACGCACCATTTTATTTGATAACTTTCTGCAATTGTCCTGGAATAATCAAATTATTTTGTATGATATATTTAGTAAATGTTACAATTTAATCTAAATAAACTGTGTTGGCTCGGTGTTAGCCTGCGGGCCGTAGTTTAGATATATCTGCGCCATATCAATCCATTTTTTGCTGGACAAGTGTAGTTTTGTTAAGAAAGCGTACAAATGTATTTCGAACAACGAAATTTCTTTGGAGGGGCCTGAGCCGGTGAACCCTTCCCGCGGATGCGCCCGTACTTCCAAACACACATGATATTTTATGAAATCTGAAGAATTCTTGAGTACATTCATTTTTCAGAAACTTTTTTTTTTTAATTAGAGGATGGTGGTGGTGGTGGAATTTACTCCCTCACTATCGACCGACTTGGACTTAAATAAATGAGGAATTGAAATGGTTCAGAAAAAAAAAAAAAACGCCTATTGAAGCATTTCAGGTATACAGAAGTATTTCTCTTTACTAAAGTTTGGGTAAACGTTGTTTTAATTTGGAGAGATGAAGTGAACTCATTTTTATCATTCTTTACATAATTTAGCCCTAATTAGTGTTTCTTCCAGACATTTTTTTGGGGGGAAACACTCCCCGAGCTCTGAGAGTGTCTTCCGGAGGAGACCAAAATAATAGGTCTATAATATAATAATAAATAGAATAGTACCAGCAGTGCCCCCCAGAGAATCCTAAGTGTGCCCCCGGGAACATTTTTTCTGAAAGAAACACATCCTAATCAGTGGGGATGATTGGGAAACGTGACAGAAAGCACACCTGTACTCTACACTGCATAAAAATAGAATAATATTAGCAAACTTTATTGGGGTAAATTGTTTTCTTATAATATTTAAAGAAGGAAGCTTTGAAGTTTGGTGAAACTTATTACCTTCGACTTGCTTATCCTTGACCGATTTCAAATCAAGAAATGAATATGATTAAACAAATATACACTATAATGTATCAGAATCGAATGATTTTTGGACTAACGTTATAGTGGATTGAAAAAAAAATTCATTACGTATAGGTGCAAACTTCCAATATGGCTGGATATTATCCATCTTTACCCTCTTATTCTCGATGAATTTTAACCCCAAACAGCAAGTATATTTCGGATGATTGGAGAAAGGTATATACCAAGTTTAATTTAATCGGTAAATTTTTACGAGTTGTAGTGGAATAGGCAAAACAGATGGATGAAAAAACATACAAATACTGGTTGAATTGAATTGTACAAGATTGCTATTCTTTAATAATGACTAGTGTAGTATAGAAACAAAATTTGGACAGAGAATCCGGGGACATTTTATAAGCCTTATTTGCGTTTAATTTGTCAAATGATTCATTCTGTGTATTGAAAAAAAATCCTTTTGAAAATTGTTTTAGTTTTTTTTATTATTTTTTGCATCCCTGAAGAAACACTGATTTAAAATACTCGTCCGTAAAGGGTTAAGTTGTTTGAAATGATAATTGAATTTTATTTAGTTACGTTCGTCATCCTTCTTTAAAAGGGTTAATAACAGTATTAACTTCTCTCATTTAACTGAATGACGAGCAATGACTCATTTAACATTTAACCGCTTGACTACCACTACGTACGCAGTCGAGCCTGCATTCTTCCCTATTACAGCGTAGCTGGTGCCAACGTCTGAGAAGGAAATATTCTCACAATGGCCACGAAAACGTACGAATGATTCTGGTCGGGGAGGACCGAAGTCTACATATTGCTAGCAGATATCATTAGAGCACGTGACCTTTGCAAGCAGTGAGCAAAGCACAATGGTTATGCCATTTGTTGCTTAGAGTACCAACCCCTCCTATTTATGAGACGTGTGTTTTGATTTTTTGTGTACTTTGTATCATAAATGGAGGAAGAGGGTTATAGTTCATCAGATTATGTTTCGGGGGAAGAGGATGGTGAATTAGCAATCAATGTAGTTGATGATTTGCTTGCAGTATTTGCTGCCTAATGCTCTCCACTTAGCATGATCATGAGATTCTGCACTGTATCTACGGGGCTGGAATTCAAGGGGTTAATGTCTCTACCTTCAAGTTCACATGTTCTCAGTAAGTGCTACTGTGCTCCCAGGTGTGTTTGTTACTTATTATTTGTGTTTATAAGCCATAGTGTTATTACTTATTATTTGCAGCACTGCCTTCACTTATTATTTTCAGTGCATAAGCCGCACTATTATTACTTATCATATTGTGCATAAGCCGGACTGTTACTACATCTTATTTGTGTGTGTAAGTCGCACCGTTGTTATTTTGTTATTATATTTTTGAACCTTGTCGCTTAAATGCAGTATATTCACGCAAGAAACGATAAAATTGTGGCAAACGAGAAAATCATAAATGTGAATCGTTACATCGACCTTTGATAAATATCAATGTTGGAGGTCATGTCTTCTCAGAAATAATACACTGAATAAATGACATTATTCAAGACAATCTAATAAGTGTGGCATTATTTTCTCATAAATGTAAACTAGTTCTTTAAATATTACTAGGTCTTGCATGAAACTATATTTTTCTGCTTTCAAATGGCTGATACACATAAATATAGTAATGAGAACGGACTTAATTACATCACATTCTGAAACATTTAATCAAAGTATTGGAAGTGTTTCCTGATAACACTAATTTTCTGGTTTGAGTTGTGTTATGAGTGGTAGTTATACTGATCTAGTAGAGCGATAAGTTGAAAAAAGCCAGAGTTAATTAATTAGTTTTCCTTTTATATTCTTTTTGTCTCAACTAGAATAACATGATACTCGGATATTATACGGTGTATATAGGTAACTCCTGCCACTGAGACATGAAAAAAACTTTTCTTGAACTTTCGGCTATCGCACATAGTTTCGGATCTACAAGGTGATGCAAGTGTGAGAAAATGACTTTCGGACGCCAATACTTCGGAAACTATCCAACGTAAACAGGGCGGCTAAAAAATTCACTCAAGAAGTCATACCTGCTCTATTGAAATTTGCATGTTTCACAATCCTATCATGCACGCGCAAGGGATTCCCCAAAGGAATGTAGGGAGTCCCGGATAAATTGCCAAATAAAAATTGATCTAAATGGATATGAATTGATAGGGTTTCTACCAGGTAACAATAATTCGTTTGTATTAAGTCGATATTTAGAACAAATACAAAATGGCGGATACCTTCATGCCCGTTGTGTGTGGT
Organism: Thermobia domestica; assembly: GCF_964235325.1. Lineage (NCBI taxonomy): Eukaryota > Metazoa > Arthropoda > Insecta > Zygentoma > Lepismatidae > Thermobia > Thermobia domestica. Next base: position 221,639,363 of record NC_137463.1, read on the forward strand.
TGCATAATCGCCAGGTACGGATGCTGACCAACAGTGACGTTCTGAGTATTAAGTGTAGCGAATTTGTTCTCAAATTCTCTAGAAAGACATCTGGAGTGTCGGTAGAGCACAACAGATGAAGCAGGGTGATTCATGTGTGGAAACACGTAACGAAACATGCCCAGAAATGCACTCATACTCAGTAAACGTGAGTTCAAAGCGTCGATGATGTAAGGATTAGCATCAAGAACATGAAAGCCATTGCCAATTTACCAATAATATTCCATCAATCCGATGCAATATGATGTGCACGGTTGCATACCAATAAGAATGCAACAACTGGGGCCAAGTTGAAATTGTGCAAGGGGACTCACAAAGAAACTGGGTAAACTAAATGAATGCCATTAGTGGGATCGCATGATCGATATTGAAATGTGGCCAATGTGTGTGTTGATATCGACATGTAGATAATGGACAAATGTCAACATGTCCTACTACTGCTGGGACACCGTCCCACGTGCGAAAAATACGAAAATAACTACTTGGGTCTTGAATCTGAGACCGTGGGCTCCCAGTGTAAGGTGCAAGTAGCTATAGATGTAATCTATTCATACGAATGAAAACACCCACATAATTATACATAAATATGGTGGAGTGGCGAGGGATATTCAAATACTATGTAAATTACCAAAAATGTAAATAAACTGCTTTTGCATATGTGAATCCCTTTTTGGAGTGATAAGGGTGATCTCCTTTTGGAGCCGCCACTGCCACAATTGATAGTCGGTAGAGCATAAAAAAAACAAACAAAAACAAAATCTCAGGGTTTAAAATTTATAAAGTATGATCTCAGGGATTTCTGACGACAGTTATGGTCTTTGCAGCTACTTGTAAAGAGTTTCAGAATGTAATAAGGTTAAAATAAAAAAAAAATATTTCAAACAAACAGGTAGCAGCCTGTTTATGCACTCTTTACACTCATAACTGTGTCTTATTCGTTCTCTGGGCGTATTCCTTCCTGGGCCCCATTCAGGAAGGTGGTCAGATGTACTAGAGTAAGGAGAAATGTTTCCTTGACTCTCACTCCTGAAATAGAGACATATAGATTAGCATTCGGGTACTCACCAATCAGGAAAGTAGACACCCTCACTATACTGTTGGAAGATGGATATTTATTCCTCCTCATAAATAAATGGGTGATGGAAGTAAACATTCACCACACTCATATTACAGACACTTGTTGGAAATTTTCTTTGAAATGGTGCACCACTCACACTAATTGATAGAAATACACATTATGCACAGCACAGATACAGTAGATATATATATATATTTACACCAGAGATCTGTCTGACCTCTTAAAGTAATCTGCCAAGCAGATAAGCGAACAAAATCATTCTCCTCATGTTAACGAGTTCAGTGTCTCTGACAGTTCTTGTACAGAGAGGAGGATAAAAAAATTTATAAGGTTAAAATGCAAATTTAAAATATATGATGCAGTTGCATGGTGATTCAATGTTGCCCTAGTGTCCACGTCACAGGTAGTCTCTGCTAAAGGAGGGACTGGAGAAATGTCTATGATGAATTCACACGCCAATTGGTACTTGCGCACATTTTCATTCCACTAGAAATCAAATTGTTCCTCGAGAGTGAAAACTAGTGATGTTTTAACGGTGTTACCTCTCAGATTAAGGTTAGAAATGCTTCACGTCTTACTATTCTCCTTGTTTAAAAGTTCAGGAGAGGCACCGTCGTATAACGTGACAGGCCTTATAATCTCAGTTGAGATTAGTAGTAAACGATATTTACTATTCCATAACAGGAATGGATACTAGTGCCACTGCACTCTAAATACTTGTGTCCACAGAAGGACTGTTACTTAACGATGCTGAAACAGTCATGGCAAAATTAGCCACTGTTCAGGAATTAGTGGTCGATGATTGATTGAGTCGAAAATTCGAACATGATGTTTAACAATTTTATCAAGTTTCACTGTTCTGGAGCACTTTTTCGTAATTATCACCATAAAATTTAATATTTATGCACACTGTCCACTAACACAATCGTGGCACGATACATGATTGTACATGTATATAATTTCACGGGACTCCACGGGAAGACGATCTTCACACTGTCCCGGGTTGTAACCTTTCGAATATCGAAAAGTTTGAAGCAAATTCCGACTCTGGAGTTTAGGAACTAACTCCTTTACGTTTCAGACACAACTAACAACTCACTTCACAATGACCACGAACGGGGTTATTCAACTTCACATTTTCCTGGAAAAGCAGGGACTCGCTCTTCCAAGAATCACTGACAAAAGGTTTTGATGCCTGAGGCAATGTCTGCGTGTGGTCTTTTCACCAAGCAGCACTTCGAAAACCAGCTTGCGCTTGCATACAAGCATACTCTGCGTGATAGGTGCTGCCACAACTGTAGAGAGCGGCAGTTTCAAAAGCTTCTGCCCAAACAGAAGTCCATAACAACACATAAATAAACAATTACTATTTTTACTGAAATAAATATTACAAAGAATAGTTACACTTGATGAAACACACATAAACTTAAAAAAATATATGCAGAATGCAATAGTATCACTATATACAGATGTCATCTCTCCGAGTATGTGTAGGAAGTCTCTTTTCCACTGGCTTCCCTCAAAACTGTCTGCTGCCATCCAGACGCCATTACTTCAAGAGAGAGAGAGATAGAAACATTTGTGTTCTGATTAATTTTGACAATAATACAAGATCTAAATGTCTTGAACGTTGGGAAACACGATGACAATTATAGTCATGAATTTTAAACGGTCTTTCCAAGAACTGGTGAGCGTAATACGTTAATATTAATAATTTACACATAAAAAAGTCAAAATAAAATACAAGTTTTCCAAAGTGCAGTGCATCATGGGAGAAAATCATAGGCCGGATAGCTGACGGTAACGAACTTGGGGTGAAGCCAAGCTAAGAGCTTGGGACTTGCGAGATTCTTTTCAAAGGTGTGAAAACAACACCTTTAGAAATAGCAAATCTATCATGTTGACGCTAAAAATTTTATGGCTTTTGAAACAAAGCTTGGAGAGTGTCTGTAAGCAATGTTTCCACCTAGTCATTGCTATACAAGAGGAAGTTACCAGTATACTTCCTATACTCAAGGTTTCATATTTCCTCGTTTATTTAGGGATTTCTCCACCCATTAGGAGTCATGGACCTCACACAACTTCTGCAGCTCAGACTCCTGTCGCCAAGAAAAAAATCTCTGTCCAAGCTATCTCTGTAGCCACGAAGTTCAAACTTCTATACATGAAGTAAATGACTATGATTTCTTCTTTATTTAATAATATGTAGAAATAGTATGCTGGATATGTAAATCCATTAATGCAGATAATATATACACTTTAATTCCCTTTAATGAGCTGCACGCAAAATTTAAATGATGTTCATAGCCTATAAAGGAATAAAATATATACATGAAATACAATATACATCAAAATTGTATTAATACTCTCGTATTACGCTCGGTGTTTACCCAATAATATTCATAAAGTTACATAATCATTAAAATGAATGCTAATGAATAAGCAATTAATTTGATCACAAATTATCATATATTTACATATTGATAGGGAAATGTGCACTCATCTGCATTTTGATATGCAGATGAAGGAGAAGGCACTTGGCCGTCTACACCAGTAGGATTGGAAACCGCGACCACGCGAGCGAAAGCGAGCGATCTATCCCTGATTCTGTGGGGAGTCTCACTTTCTCTGTATTATTTCTTTCAGGAGTAACCACTTTGTTTGGCAAGTGCTATTGTACAGTCTCCCGACATGCTTGTGTGTTTCATTTTGTTATCCCTACTGCACAGTTTTAAACAATCAGAGCTTTAGACGTTTCTTCCTATTTCTCATGTCGTTTTATTTTGCATATGTATGGTGTTCCAGCTGTTGTGTTACATGTGCCAAATTGGTTCATTTTCGTCTTTGTCTTGGCATGTGCACTGTGTAAGATACCAATTTCTGGAGGTATTTTCCTATATTTTGAGTATGTCATATGTCCCAGAAGACGCTGGATATGATACAAGTTTGTAATTTTCACGCTCTATCAGAATTTGAACCATGCATTAAGAGATTTCTTTTCATGTGTCGATTGTGGTACGATGTCCCAAACAAAGAGGAACATTGATACAATCGTGTTCTAGTTACGTTCTACCAAAAAGTGCACAAGATGTAATAGCAGAATGTACAACGTTATTTTCCTAGTTTTTGCACGTGAAACGGTGTCCCAGCAGTAGTGGGACATGTTGACATTTGTCCATTAACTATATGTTGATATCGACACCCACACTGGCCACATTTCAATATCGATCACGCGATCCCACTAGTAACATTTCTTTAGTTTACCAAATTTCTTTCTGAGTCCCCTTGCACAATTTCAACTTGACCTCAGTTGTTGCATCCTTATTGGTATGCAACCGTGCACATCATATTGCATCGGATTGATGGAATATTATTGGTAAATTGGCAATGGCTTTCATGTTCTTGATGCTAATCCTTACATTTCCGACGACTTGAACTCACGTTTACTTGGTATGAGTGCATTTTTTCTGGGCATTTTTTGTTACGTGTTTCCACACATGTGAATCACCCTGCTTCATCTGTTGTGCTCTACCGACACTCCAGATGTCGTTCTAGAGCATTTGAGTACAAATTCGCTGCACTTAATACTCAGAACTTCACTGTTAGCCAGCATCCATACCTGGCGATTATGCAATCACACACAATGGGCATGAAGGTATCCGCCATTTTGTATTTGTTTCAGATATCGACTTAATACTAAGGAATTATTGTTACCTGGTAGAAACCATATCAATTCATATCCATTTAGACCAATTTTTATTTGGCAGATTATCCGGGACTCCCTACGTTCCTTTGGGGAATCCCTTGCGCGTGTATGACAGGATTGTGAAACATGCAAAATTCAATAGAGCCGGTATGACTTCTTGAGTGAATTTTTTACCCGCTCTCTTTACGTTGGATAGTTTCCGAAGTATTGGCGTCCCAAAGTCATTTTCCCACGCTTTCGGGAACTATGTTCGATAGCCGAAAGTTCAAGAGAACTTTTTTTCTTGTGTCAGAGGCAGGAGTTACCTTCCAAGAGTTGTAACACTTATTTTGCAACATTCCGATATATATTCATTTCCATTTTGCCATGAATTAATAGCTCTTACTATTCAAACATCAAGGACAGTATTGCTTTTATAGAAAGAAATTTATACCAGAATAATAACTGTCTCGCGCAATTTTAATAGTCTCACATATCCTTGTTTCGTTGCAGTAGTAAACAAACAAAGAAAGTTACTGCGCAATATCTACAGAATAGCAGCATTATCTTGTAAGCAGCGGTTATAACAAAGTCATTTTCTTCAGGTAGGTTACATTTTAAACAATATTTCAATTTTTTAAAACAGTTTATGCATGTGCGCGCGCGCGCGCGCGTGTGTGTGTGTGTGTGTGTGTGTGTTTTCAAAACGAATCAGGTTGTATGAATGTCATGTGAAAGATTATTATCTAAGAACACACTGATTCCCTTACGAGATTAAAACTACTAGGATATAAATTGGAAAATATATGCTCAGGTGGCAAGTCCCAAAAGAATAAAATTTTCAAAAAAGCTGGAATATGTATTTTCTTACTTTCAATGAGAAAAGAGTTTATATGTATTAAATGTCGCAACTTCAATGTAATATATCACATTATATGTTAGGAACATTTTACTGTCATTTTTCTGTTTTCAGGAGTTTCAATTTACTTAAAATGATCTATTTTAGGTGTATATGACGAGCAACAATTTTAAATTTGTTAACTAGTCTTATCATAAGATAATTACTCAGATTTGTTGTCAACAAGAGAAAAAACTCGATATTTCTTCATGTGGCAGATTCTATGGTTTACTCATTTTATGGAATATCCGAACAACGGAATCGTCCGTTAATTGAGTTTCAATTACGCTATTTGCATTCCTTCCACATGCCACAAACGTCGTCAACACATATTGGTCCACTTGCCGGTAAATTTTGATGGTTTGGTATAGCGACGCTTCCACAAGATTGCTGCAAGTGTGCCACTGGCGGCAGGGTATCGTAGAGTCGAAACATATCTAGAGTTGGGGTGTTGGAGTTACCACCGCGTAGCAGGAAGGGCTTCATTTCGGTCCGTGCTCCTTCGATTTGTCGTGGAGAATCGCGAAGGGACGAACACGAACTATCATCGGAGCTTCTTCGTGGCTAAGCGGTAAGCATACACGGCTTTGGCGTGGAAGACAAGGGTTCGATTTCCGGCGGGAGCTTATGTGGTTCGGATTCCACGTTAATCAGTAGGTACCGTCTCATATAGGCTCGCTACTGAAAGGGGCGTTAAACTCAAACTCAACTCTTCCTGGCGGGAGCTCATGTGGTTCGGATTCCACGTTAATCAGTAGGTCCACGTCTCATATAGCCTCGCTGCTGAACGGGACGTTAAACTCAAAATCAACTCAACTCAAACTCAACTCAACGAACTATCTCCAGTCATGTGCATGCGGTTGTTATTATTATATATTATTTTTTCCTAACGAATTATTTCTAAAGTGACCTCCGGGGATCAAGAGTAACCCCTGCCTCTATATCATGAAGTGAAAAACTTGACATAAGTGCGAATAATTTTATGAGTTTAGATGGCAACTGAATATGGTAGATGATGGCAAGTGAATATGGAAGAACTATGAAATAAAGTAAATAGTCATTTTGTTATAAAATTACAAGGCGAACGCATTTTATCTGGTTCCAAACGGTTATCGTCGAATATACACGGTTAAAAGAGCACTCTGATTAGCCAAATTAAAAAGACTCAACGATTTATACCTCTACAAGCTAGGTTTCCTTCATCGCTTCCGTGGCGAAGTTTGTAGAACACGCGGCTAGTTGTCATAAGATTGTTGGTTCGCGCCCAACCCCAGGTACCTTTTTCAGTGTTTTCTAGACTCGCCTTAATGTAAAGAAATCACACATATAAGCAATTAAACATATTTTGGGGGGAACAATTTTGTGATTCATTGGCGTTTCGTCGCTCAATACCGCTGGTGGTATAATTTTCAAAACGGAAGTGAGGCCACTGCCGATCGTCACTGCGGGGCTGCCAATTTTTTGCGAGATGTTGCTAGTTCCCACCGGTGGTCCACAGACGCTTACGGCATGGAGTTTGCAACAATATACTACTACGTGACTCTTTAAGTTCCAGATAGAACAAAATAAACAGTTTTATCAGATTGGGTTGTTGTAACAATATTTAAGTAGATACCAATCTGGTTAGCGAAGTGAAGTTATGGTAATTAAATATTGCTAGTCACAAAAATACTAAAATATCTTCTATAAATACGTACGTGGTTTTTAATAGCGCATATATAAATAATAATTCATTCGTAATTGAAAGGAGAATTTTCGAGCAATGACGACGCTGAAAAGGGCAATGGGCGGGCGCTCCCAAACGACATCGCTCGTCAACCTGACTGCCCCCAGACCAGGTCTGTAGACCGTATTATTTTATTGGGGCCTACTAAAAATATTTTCGTAATATAGTTATTATAATTATATATAATACTAATTTTGTCATTGTTCAGAATGCCTAGCACGGTAGCTGATTTAGAAATGCTCGAACGATTTTTTTCTTTTTGCTTTTCTTGTTTGTTGAATCCGTAATATTGTCAAGAAACAAAGTGTTGATATTTCATATCCCTCAAGGTAAATCTTAATTTTTATGGCAAAAACAGAATAACTTTCTTTATAAAATAAACATTTAGAGCAAAGTTACTGGACCTTAATCTGGGTTGCTTTGAGTAATAAGATCCGACTTCTTTATAGAATTTATAGAATAAAGATGGTGATGTATGAAGGATGAACGAAAGATGGGGGAGAAAGGGATGTCGTAAGGAAATGGATAAGATATACACAGTACCCACTAGACTTGATTGAGTGACATCCATTCACTAAAATATGAAATCTGGGCTAGGAACAGCTAAGTGGCTTCGAACGAAACATGGTGCCATCACAACCATCATAAACATAGAGCGTGAAATACCGTTGAATGCGAATACTTTCAAATAATAAAATCATAGTTGCCGTTTCCTAAATAGCATGTAACTTTGGATGGGCTGACCTTTTAACTAGGGCGAAGTCTATACGTCGAAAATTGTGTATTACGGATTATACCTTTCTACATCGTACTCATCACCGGAGTACCTCACAGGCGACATGTCTTGTGGTTTTGTTATAGATCATTGAATTCCTAGTTCATTGAACCAATTCCAGACTCTGGCGAAATGATGTTCATGTAGTTCGACGTCGTAAAAGGTGATCTTAGATATGCGGATAGAAGAAATCAATCTGTAAATGTATTCATTATGAAATACAAGGAAAAGCAAAGTTTAACATAACGGGGAAATTATTTTCTAGCTTAGAACACAAATGAACTGTAAGTTGTATTGAGCAAATGAAGATTTAAAAAGTATGTTACGAGTAATATCCATCAGATTTAAAATACCCTAATGTCGATCACACCAAATTGAATATTCGTTGTTTTTGAATAAATTCAGTAGATCCTAAACTTCTCATTATTATTGATTCACTAATTACATCATGTATCATCTCCAACACACACAAAAGTCGGTATCTAAACAATAGCATTAATCTCACATGATACAGAATTTTCTATGTAGCTGTCTTACCCAAAAGTTGCGTCTTACCATATCATATGAATCACCATATCATATGAATCATATGAATCAGTATTTTAGCAAGTAGTAGTTGCACTGAGAATCGAGATGATCTGAGTCGATAGAAATTGTTATGATAAATATAAACAGTGATTCCGCTGGGAGAATATCACGAGACAACCCTTGAAATATGTATATACATTGCATCGTGTATCACATATAATGAATTATAAGAACATGAGTTGAAATAGTTGCATATTCCTGATGATAAGAAACTAAAGATGCAATTCCTTACGGTTACATTTCTATTCCACAACAATCTTATATTTTTAGCTAGACATTAAGAAAAATATATTTTGTAGCATGTTTGTTCACTAAAAAAACCGTACATTTTATATTTTATTTCAGAAATGCAGCTATCACTAGTTGCAGCTTTAACTGTGTTTCTCTTCAGTACTGTTGATCTAAGCAATATTCCATTCACAATGGACACAAACTACCTCGACAGTACTTCAAAAATGATTCTGCAAGTGTTCGAAAACCATATTGAGTGTCCATGTATAACTATGCTTGCAGTGGATCCTCAAAGTGAAGATCTTGTAAATACAGTAGTGAGACAAAGTGACAAACAATTAGTATTATCCTCTGCACAATATGTTTCCCGAGATCTTTACAGGTATAGTAGTGAAAATAAATGCGACTGTTATGTGATGATAAGCAGGAACAGTTCTTTCCTAGAGAATATCAATACAAATTCCCTTATACATAAACAACACAACGGTTTGTTCCTAGTTACAAGTACCAAAACAGATCCTATACATATTATTAAGAATATTAGACTTACTGGATTTGTATCTTGCTTGGTGTTGGCGATACATCGAATTGGAAGCGAAATGTTTTCCTTCTTCACTGTACTCAACAACGAATTTTTACAGATTGGATTCTGGAAGAACGAATTAAATCTCTCCGACCACGTTTTTCAGTTTGATAATCTTGATTATTTAAATGGAAAACTTTTGAATGCTAGTGTTGCTCCGTTTTTTCCTTTCACATTGATTGAAGAGAATACAGTCTCGAAAAAGAAGAGGCTGACCGGAACTGAAGTAAATTTGCTGAATGCGATAGCACAAACTTGTGAATTCAACTGGACAGCCACTTACCCTGAGGAAAAATGGGGAGATTCCTATCCAAATGGAACAGGAACAGGAGTAATAGGTGATGTAATGAATGGGAAGGCTCAGATTGGTTTTGGTGGCTATTTTATTGAGTACGATGAATTGGAAATAGTGGACATCACACTTCCACATCGTATTTTGTGTTTTACTTTTCTTACACCAAGGAAACTGTTAGATAAAACATGGGCGATGTTCTTTCCATTTTCATCTAACATGTGGATTTGTATTTCTGTTTTCTTCTTCTTTTCCGCTTTCGTGTTATGTATATTTGGACGTCTTGAACGGTTTCTGTTTAACAGTTTAAACAGATATGTGAGGTTAGAAGAATGCCTTCTGGATACGTTTAGTATGAAATTCCAAATCAGCTTGAAATTATCAGTCAGAAAATTGAAAATTCTTATTACCTCTGTTTCAATTACTTACATGTTATTGAGTACATGTTACAATAGTAATTTGTTTACATTTCTTACTTTATCTTTCTTTACACCAAGAATTGAAACAATAGAAGAATTAGCTAATAGTGAATATAAACTCTGTTCACCTCAGAGTTATATATATTTAATGTTATCTTTGAACGATGACCCAGTATCTAGAAAATTGGTCAAAAAGTTAGTAATTGCAAGCGAACCAGAATTAAAAGAAATGGCGTCGACAGGTGAATATGCGGTGTTTACAGCATATTTTGATAGTGGTTTTTCTGGCTTAATTGAATACTTGAGCGATAGTTCATTGTCTGGGTTTGATGTGATGAAAAATTGTGCGTACAAAGTTGGTGTGGTCCTTCTACTTCAGAAGGATTCACCTTACAAACAATTGTTTGATAAGGTTCTACGGTACGTTATACAATCTGGTTTATTCCTTTACTGGGAAAACAATCTTGTGGATGTACAAATAAGGAAACAAGCTCATGAATTCTCACGTGGTGCGATCGATTATGAGCACGGCCTAAAAATCATTAATTTGTCTGACGTGAAGGGCATATTTTTTATTCTATTAATTGGGCTCTGTTCGTCTTCTGTTGTATTCCTCTTTGAAATTGTGATTTCTTTTTTGAGAAAAAACATTAATAAGAATTGTATTCGCTCTTGTATATTTAACCGTGTTAGAAGGGAAATCTGTAAAGGAAAAACAACGTAAGATACAGAAGTACGAGGCGAAATAGCATTAACTTGTTTCGTTATATTCGTTGGTCCATTTTGATCTACTTCTGGTGACGCACAAAACGTACAAAACAGGCACCAAACGATTCGAAGGTAATGACTTCGAAGTTCGATAGTGGCGGAACAGTGAGTCACTTATCGGGCCACTTTGAAGGCCCGTTTAACTCAATTCCGGTGACACACAAGACGAGGAAGTAGACGCACAAAACGGTACAAAATGATGTGAAGGAAACGACCTCGAAATTCGTTGGTGGTGGAACAGTAATAACTTGTTTTTCCATATTTGTAGACTCATTTTGACCTACTTCCGATGACTCACAAAAAGTGGAAATAGTCTCACAAAGTGACACAAAACACGCACAAAAGATGCAAAACAAAGCATCTCGAAATTCGTTGGTGGCGGAACAAATTAATGACGCCGTGAGCACCAATATAAGTATGTACTGTAGTTCTTACCATCAGGGCTGAGAACTGCACGGTCCAATTTTTTTTTTAGCCAAAACAGAAGCCCAACCGAGATAGTGATGCCAACCGACTCGGCTCGGTTCAACTGTTTGAACAGCTTGAGCTGGCTTGGTTGGGATGACCCATCGACCAGGCTCAATTGAACCGATGCACAGTGGGAGATTTCATCGATCTAAGGGAACTTTATTCAATTTTGCGACCAAGCAATATTGCAAAGAATACCTGCGATGTAGGTAGCTAAATATACCGTTGGTATGTAATTGACATGAATTCGGGCAATGGTCGCGTGGAACGGTTGCAAATATGGCCTGAAAGGAGGCAACCAAGTGCACGCGCGTAGAGCCTGCGACAGGTACGCTTTGTACTAGCAGTTCATTTGACTTGTGTCCTGCTGTGCTTACACAGAGTGGTCAGTGCAGTCCTGTAATAGTATTGTGGGTCTCCGAAGGAAAGATCGAGCACTTGCACTTTGCATTGCATTTTAGTGTTCCTAGGAGATAGAGTGGGAAAAGTGTGTGTGTGAACATATGAAAAAAATGTTATTTGTGAATTACAAACAAGGTTTCAAGTAGGTGTTCTGTGGTGTTCAGCCTGCGGATTAAGTTCACCTGAAAGCTTACTAAGGTTAGAAGTGAAAACAATCGAGAAACGTTGCGCAAGTTTGCGCAAAAACGTAAGGGCGTGGTGTAAAAATGGCTCCCGTGTTTACGTGGCAGGTTATATTAGATGTGTGGGAACAACATGCGTCAACAAAGCGGTTGAAGTTTTAACAAATTACATAATGGAACAAACCGGGGTAGTAGAACTGACCACTAGTTCACGAGCAAGAATAAGAAAATGTATTAATGATATACGTACTGGTTAAACGGACAAAGCCAATCGGCAACAGGAGAGGTTGATAGAAGACAATATGCAACATGGTTGGAAAATGAAATGGACTTCAACTTAGCGCCTGTTCTGCCAACGGATACTTCTGTTGAAAATAAATGCGGTAGACCGAAAATGTACCTCAAAAGTGCAATGTAGGAAAGTTAAAGAACTTATACTTAATCAACCAGCAACGAGGAATTGACGATGGCGACTGAATTAAAACTACAGAGGGCAGGAAAACGCGACTCGGCAGCGATCGTCATGGAGTTTTGTTGTTTTTTCCTCACATGGGATACGAAAAATCAAGAAATCTGGAAGTCTGGAAGTCTGGAAGAAATCTGCACTTCCCGTTCTGGCGAAATTATCAGAAGATGAAGCTTTGGCGTTACTAGTTGATGCGAATCTTTGGAAAAACCAGTAAAATGACATGCGTGATGAGGCAAAATAAGTAGGTTGTAAAATGTATCCATTCTATGATACGGTTAGACATACTAAGCAACGTTGTTATCGAGATAAAATAAAAATCACAGAGACATCGGTTGACATACCAGTACAATCTTTTATTCATGATACCATAAGAAGACTCAGTAAAACACAAAAAGATGTGTTTCGAACTTTGTCTGATGTTCGCAACATTAATATTAGTTTTAAGGGGGATTGTGGTAATTTTGTATCCTCATGTGCGTCTACGCAGACGTATTATTTATGTGGAGCAAAACCGAGAGAGATGAATAGTCTTGGTATTCTTTCTCGTAAAACTGTAGACCTGAACTTTTTGACTTTTGGACTCTGTCCGGTTTATTCTTGGATGCGTCTTATGTAATGTATTCTTCACATTGCCTACCGCCTAGATATTAAAACATGGCATGTACGAAGCAACGAAAATCGGATGATAATGGAATAAAAAGATAAACGGTCCAAACAAAATTTTCGCACTGAGCTTGGACTATTTGTAGATATGCCGAAACAACAAGCAGGAAACACCAATGATGGCAATACAGCCCGCAAGTTTTTTCGGAATGCTGAAAAATGGTTCGAAATAACGCTGGTAAAATGCCCACTTGATTAAGAAATGTCACGTTATTTCAAAATACTTAAATTGTGTTTGTCCGACTGATACAAACAAATTTAGTGAGTGCGCTTTTGCACTTTGGAACTGTGTTTGCAAAAATATTCTTGGTATCATATGCCCGTAAGCGTTCTCGAAGTCCTATTTCCACCAAATAGGCCAGGTTTCCGAAGAAGCACAGGAGGCTCGAAATAAAGACAATAAGAAATATAGGAAACTCTTCACAAGAAAATTATCCAGAGTGAATACCAACACGGATTTAATTCATACATTCCTGATCACCTCTGATCCATACATTGCTAGTAAACGTGCTCCTGTCAAAACCAAACGTTCAGACATAACGTCCGAGGTACTACGATTGCTAAAAACGCCTTATGTGAATGATTTCTCCGATCATTCCGAACAGAGCAGTGAATAAGACTAATTAACTTGTTTTTTCCGTCAGTTTTGCGTGCTCACTGACTCTTGTTTATTGCCCCGACTATCTAATATAACGTACTCATTATCACTAAACTTTTATTTAGACATAAGCTGATCACATCAATCCTACTGTTATCCTTTCACCAATTGTGTGTAATCGTCTTCACGTTTCTTACACATGTGTTACTTCTTTGGTAAATAATACACAAACAACATTCTTTATCAAAGAAATCGCATATTTTAATCGAATAGAACGTTAAAACCTGCCACACGCAAATGTGCATCACACACTGAATAAAGTTCCCCTAGATCGATGAAATCTCCCACTGTGCGATGGCTTGAGCCGGCTCGGTAGGGACTAGTCATCGACTCGGCTCGATTGGAGACAATGGCTCGAACCAGCTCCGTTGAAACAATTGTAGTTATAAAGCATTTCTTATAAGTACCTGATTTGAAATATATAAAACAGTAACAAGTGGACAACACAATATACCCACATCTTCTTATCTTCAGTTTTAATTGCTGATTTCAATTGCAATTAACAACTACAATTAACGATTACGAGTTTCAAATTGTCAATTGCAATTTACAATTACATGTTTGGATTGCACCCTTTGCGATTGACAATTAACAATTAAAAGTTTCAATTGCATGGTGACCAATTAACAATTAACGAAAATTTAATTGCAAATTTTATGATTGATTTCAATTGTAATTAAAATTATTTGTCAATTAGAAATTGAAATGAATTGTAATTGAAATCAATTGCAATTTATTTTCAGAGTAATTACTTTCAATTGATTGATCAATTGCAATTGATTTCAATTGATTTTGCACAACACTAATATGGACTGTGTGGTGTTGGCTGTATTGATTGTATGAAATAATATATACACGTTTTATCGCAGGTTTTGTAACCTTCATTTCTGATCACGCTTCATATATTACATTAATTAATATGTAGTGGAATTGTTTTCTCTTCATTATTTTTATTGTTTAAAATGGAATATTCTCTTCTACTAGTGAGATATATAATTGCTGATTTTCAAAGGAATCTCACCGGCATCATCAGACTTGGCAAACAGGATCAGACTTGTGACTCACTTAGAGCAGGTAGCCTGATGGATATTACAAGGCTACATTAACAATATGACCAATAATGCTCTTTCTTACAGATGGTGTTTCTGTAAGTTATATGTAAATTATATAAAAAGGAAACGAACATAAATTGATATGTAGTGGAATCTTAAGGTCAAAATTCTGTAAATATATCCACAGTCTGCTCTTAACTACTTCCCTTCGATAGTTTAGGAATTCTTTTTATTTTTTTAACCTAAATTTGTTAAATCATTTTGTCAGGAAATGGAATCTTGTTTGGGTAATAAGTACTTGTAAATTGTGTGCGTAATGTACAGAAGGAAAACGAATTAAGTTTTGTTCATTTTGCAAGATTTTATATCAAACCTCTGACAGGTATAGACTAACAAGTGTGAAGTAACTGTGTATTAGATGTGAAGTGACCATTAGATAATTGTGTAAACTTCTAACTTAATTCTCTAAGTTCAATTATTTTATTGAATAGCATTTATCAACGACAGAACTATAAAATCTCTTCAAAATTCATCGGAAGAAAATTTTTTATTAAGATTGTGCATTCTCAGACAGCTTTTGTAAACACATATTTATTAATAAACTCGACTAGTTTCCTCATTGCCTTTCCGCATACTTTCAAGCATGGCCTGATACTTCCCGATTCATTGAACTCCGAAATCATCATTCTTCTGCCACACAAAACCAAGGGAGGCACAACAACAAGGGGTATTCGCCACGAAGTTGAGGAAGGTGCAGGATCATCGAGGGCAAGCAGATCCCACCATTGGAGGACGACCGACCGGAAGAATACCATTCTGCCGGTTCTTCGCCGCAGACACTCTTCAGTTTGTCAGTTGAGACAAGTGGAATGAAGGTGTAAGAGGACATCCTAAAGACGCATTATCGCAGAGACATATCACAGAGAGAGTTCGACGCCCCTGGCAGTCCAGCAGGATTGAGTTCCAGTTGTTGGCTGAAACCAGAACATCCAGGTTTCTCCAGGGCAAACCTTTCATCATTCCAGATGATCAGGATGACGCCAGCATCGTTGGAATTATCAGGCTCGTGCTCTCCCTTTATTTCTTAACTATATCCTTTCTCTCTCTCACCTGTTTCCCACAACTAGTCATTTTTTAAAATTAGAAACATTTGAATTTTATTTAAATTCAACCACAGTTACTCAGTTAAGTACCGTGTTGTGCATCAGTTTCATCCCCATTTGGTTGCGTTCATTTAATAAGCATTCTGAGCTACAACTGATGGCACAGCACCGGCGCACAAGTAAGTGCTAACTAGAGTATAGTTTCAATACATTCATGAATACATTGCTCAACATGTGCTCAACATTGCTTTTCTTTTGTACAAATGTAAATAGATATTTTTATAAACAAAGTTGTTGAACATGTTGTGATGTCCGTCCAAATTCGTTTTAAGCTACTTTCTGTTAAAGAACATACAGTCATATATGAATATTTAATAACTAATGTTTTTCTGTTCAGAAAATGTGAGAAATAATGCACAATTTGGGGAAGATCACTTTTTATGTAAAGAAAAAACTACAAAAAATTGACTTTAAGTTAAAAACTTTCGTTATTAATGACTTCTTGGCATTCAAACTTTCTCACAATGTCATTTAATAATTTAAACTAGTTTCAAGGTAGTCCTCAGGTAGTCGAAGATCGTAGTGCAAGAAGAATTTTTTCTTAGAGGTACGTAAACCTGCATAAGCAGATATTGATGAATTGAATGATCATGGTTTAGCGGATGATACCTTGGCTGAGTCCAAGAAGACAAGGAGAAATTGAAGGCCAAAAAGGAGGAGGGTGAAGAGTGTGGTTTCCAGAGTCACGGATACCACAGGAGGACGTCGTGATTTTCGAAAAGTGATCTTCAGTAAGTTGATAAGTTACTTCAGGAGGAATGTATGACGCAAGTTGATGAACGCTGCGTAGAAAAACCTTCAGAAAGTAAATAGTAATTCTGAAGTTTCGGATTCACATCTTGAACAATCTAAGAAATTTATGATTTAATTAACAATAACAGGAAACTTTTTCAGAAAGAAACTATGCCCTCCGCATGTTGGAACATCTCTTCCCAGTTGATATCCACTCTCGTTTTAGGATTAGAGAGGTATTAGGGTTAGTTCTAGGGCTCTACTTGTATTTCACTGAACTGCATCATTGTGTAGAACCACTGCATTAATAACGTGGTTTTAATTGTTAAATATCGTTAAAGAGAGGGGATAGTGACCTACTATTGTATTGACTTAGGTCTACTATACTATTTCCACATTTCGCCGGTAACTTTCACCGCAGTTAGTTATCACTGACGTAGTAACATCATGACTAAGTACTTCAAACACCACGAAGTTTCACAAATTTAATAAGATTGTAGGAATTATGAACGTATGTTCACTGTTACTGCTAGTGATATTGTGTATTAAGAAAATCAACCACAATCACTGTGATACAAGTTTTAGCTCCACTGTTGCACTAATCGTAGTACTTTCCACTCAGTGTATTGGTTTGCATAGTTTTTGACAAAGCTTAGGTGTGAAACGAACATCTGCCTTAACTAACACCCTAGTAGTGCTGCTGTAAGCACACATTGAAGCTTTCATTTCCGAGTAACTTACTCACGAGAGGTGTGTGTGCGTTGCACCTGATATAGATACATTCAATTGTGTATACTAAAAAGTGACATAAAGTTGATGTCACTTTTCTAAAAGCTAAGTATATTTCGGATTTTGTTACCTCTCCCAAGCCAAGAACCGTGGCATTTTGTAGACCATGTTAAAACTATCGCAGTAAGCACTGAAGTGTCTGGTAGTTCCTCTGTCAACAAAAGTAATATCTGCAGCTAACTTTAAAATTGCTAGATACATCTTCCTCCTGCCTAGTTGCTTGTGCAGCAACAGTTTTCTATGGTGACGCTGTCACTATTTGTTTCTTCATAAGTGCCACTTTAAACCCTTATAATTCATTAAATTGTTTTGTTTCCCTGTTTCCGACTATGCCTCAATAAACATATATGTTTCTGTCGCTTTTCGTGGAGGTCTGTGTTTAATTGGCCCTCACACCGTGAGTTGAATGCGAATGGAGATAAGACGAAGGTCAGTTGTTGGTGTGAGTATATCCAACATACTACCTGATTGTGGCAGTTCAGTTACATCGTGAACTTGCGTAAGTACAGAGTGAACATTGGACCTCCACAGAACGTCATAAGAGCGTGTATGCTGTACGAGTTCAAACTGGGGTCAAACGCCGCTACAGCAGGGCGGAAGATATGCTTGACCTTTGGTGAGGGTGTCGTGAGTACACAGACAGTGTAGCAGTGGTTTAACAAGTATAATGACGGTGGTGAAACACTCGAAGACGAAACACTACATGTACGGAGGACCAACACATGTACAAAATGAACATCTTCAGGCAGCAATTAAGGCGAATAATGGCCAGACATGGTGTGGAGAAACTATTTGGCAGCACTTCCATCAGTTTGGGAAGTACTACAAGTTGGGTCGATGGATCCCATATGATTTGACTCCGGCCAGAAGACAACGCGAGCAGACACCTGTTTTCTTTGCTGTCTCGTCTGAGAAAGGAGTCATTTCTGGACAGGAAAATGAAATGAAATCTTTAAAAATGAAATGAAATCTTTAAGTTTTACGTCCCACGGCTATGCCGGTTAGGCTAAAGGAGACGGTGATGATGAGTAATGAATGAAATGGTGAAATGAAGAAAGTGGGAGGAAACAGGAGAACACCGAGAATATTCCCGCACACGGTGTTTGTCCACCACAAAGTTCACTTGGCTGGGGCTGGGATCGGGAACCCGGGACCCCAAACACCAGAGGTGAACGCTCTACCACTGAGCCACCGCGGCCCCCATTTCTGGATAGGGTGTTGACATGTGATGAGAAGTGTGTCCTGTACGAAGCTCCATGGCGCCGTCATCATTGATTAGTATTCCATGAACCGGTTCCAAACAGCCGAAACCATCACTGCACTAGAAGAAGGTCCTCCTGTGTGTTTGGTGGACTGCTCGCGGCATTGTGCATAGGAAACTGCTACCAGATGATCAGAGCATCAATGCAATTGCGCACTGTCAGCAGTTGAGCCGTGTTCAAGAAGAACTCAGAACTCTGGAGCCAGCACTTCTGAATCGCAAAAGGGTCTTCGTGTTACAGGACAACGCTAAGCCCCACGTGGCTGTATTACCCGGGTACCATTTTATATCTTGGATGGGAAACACTATTGCACCCGCCATAATCTCTGATCATGGAACAGTTCGATTATCACCTGTTCCATTCCTTGGATAATCACCTTAAAGGACGCCGGTTTAAATTCCTAGTAGAGGTGCAAACTGCATTTGATACCTTCTTTGCTTCACGCCCACTACGTTGCACTGCGATGGAATCCATGACCTTCCAGAACGACTGGCAGAATGTCGTCGATGCTGATGGGGACTATTTTTGATCTTCCAGGTACCGTACGTCTTAGGTGACATATCCATGTTGAAAGGTGGTGGGTGAAAAAGTGACAGAACTTTCTTGGTTACTTTTATAGAATGAAATTGATATGTTATACATAACATATGTCACAACAATGATACTAGTTCCGTAAATAAAAGAAAGAAACATATTTTCTTACTCCTCACCTCCACTGTTACCACCCTATCATCTGCTGATCTCTGGTGGCCAAACATGACATATTGCAGCAGATGATACACGCTAGAATATAATCAAGTAACAAGAACATAAACTACATACATATAAATTTGCCTTCTCAGCTACAATTAATACATATAAATGGTATACATTTACACTATATACACTAGAGTTGTGGAGTGTGTCATTAAAAGCACATTTAATTAATCAAGCGGGTAAGTGAATTTTTCGCTTGCTAATATCTCAAGACAAAACTAGCATCCGTTAGGAGACACTCAGTAGCCTTCAAGTCCAGAAGGTATCCGCAAATTGTACCTTCTAAGGACACAATACATTGTTCATTTAATAAGCGAATAAGTGACAACCTGTTTCAAGCAAACTAAATATATATATCGTTGCGCCCAAGAACCTTAGTGATTTGAAAACAGCAATAATACCTCTACCATATTTACATTTTGAAATTTGCATTCTTTCGCGTAACTTTAAGTCGATAGCTGGCTCGGTTCGTTTGGGAGTCTGAAAAGGTCTCACCAAGAAGATTTCGCATCCTATTGTAGTGATAAGCTCAAAGCACATTGTCATAGAAAGGACTATTCTGGGGCTTACTGTAGCCTCTCGCAGCGTTTAGACTTTCCACAAAATGATACTAGATCTGAGCTAATATAATTATCATAGTGTTTCGTTCTTATTTATCTATCATCCTAGGAGTTTCGTCTAAGTTTCAGTTAGAAACACTCGCTGTCTCAAGTTCTCTTCTCTTCTCTACATACAGTTGAGTACAGGGTCATTCTCTTCGACACGGAAGATTGTCATGGTTAAAAAAATATCACTTCTATTTTCGTATCTGGTCATCCCCAGTCATTTGATCCAATATTATTTCCACCTGTAGTATATTCCATTAGCTTTAATAAGCTGGTGTTACATTCTTACATATTCTAGTTTCATTAATTTAATAATAATATAATTGTGGAAAAATCTCCATTTATATATGCAAATTATTTGATATGACAAATATCAAAATAACATATAAATTTTATTATCAAAATGAAAATGAGTGTTGCACAAATACTATACATTCTATTCCTTGACGAACTTCTGAATACGCTACTACTTCTGTGTCTATTTTATTCACATCTCGATCAACCATCTTCGCTTGCGGAACAAACAAAACGCTAGAAGTCGTTACAATAGAGTGTGAAACAATACTCTCTATGTGATCATTCAGCCCAGCAAATAAGTCGCTCGTGTGGAAAATACCATTTGATGCAGTGGTAATAGTAGTCAATATCAGTCAGTGTTACAACACTGGGTACAATTGTACCAAATTCAGCCCTCTTTGTCATTCATCGGCCCGTTGGTACCACGCTGGCATTTCCAACCCCTTTTATGAAAAAGTTTGTTTAATTGTACATAATTCAGTACCATTTAACAAATACAGCTCAGAAGTGATGAGAAGAACCCTATAACAGGGGAAGCGGGAAAAGGTCAACGACACGGTCAAGTCCATTTTCGGCTTTTGAGGTGTGGTCTATACTTAGATGTCGTCTGCTGCTCCGGGTAAAGTTATATGTGTGCTATTCCGTGGTGTCATTTGAAACCCACGTGCGAAAAGTGGGCGAGCCCATACCTACGTCACACTACTTCTGCTGGGGTTCTCGTCATCTGCGAACTGTACTTGTCATATTTTCAAAAGTGTCAGTACGACTTTTCTTACATCTCATTCTTGTGATGTCTTTAAGGTAAGGTTCTAGGACCCTGGATCGGTTTTACATTTTTTACAAATGTGACTTTACTTCTTACAATGTATTATCTCCTTCTGTCGTGAAAAGTTAGAAAAATGTGCAATAATTTATATTTTAATATTTTAACGTACTGTTTACACACGGACCCTGAGATGATTGATTTATTCCTCGTTTTACATATTTTTCATATATGACCATAATACAGTGTTGGTTTATTGGTCACTTTGAACTAGAGGCGGGGTTGGTTTCTTTACAATATATACCGAAGATAAGTTTTCCCTTTTAATTTGCGGTCTGTTACACTTCCTACGTGCAAGAAGAGTTTCATCTACTTCCACTATAATTCGGGGTCCTCCTATTTGGATGTTTTTTTTTAAACGTAATTTTTAAAAAGAGAGCTTTCTTCATTTGGACTCGTGGAAGTGGGGGGAACTATTCTAGAACTTCACCATATCTAGTTTCGTGTTATAGAGCCATGCATTACACTGATATGAAATAATGAATTCAGAACTTTTTTGTTTCAATTTGGTACTATTTTTCAGCCCATTCCAGAGCTAGGACTGTGGCAACACTGATCTCAGTCGTCGTTGAGCATTCTGTCCGCCATGGGCGATGCTTACGCAGTACTCAAGATAATAGCCTCCGTAAGCTGGCCAGTTCCCAATATTTCCTAAAGCCATATCAAACAATGCTTAACCTCCTGAGACCCTGCGTATTGCAAACAATACGTTTTCCGAACGCCCGTCATGGCTAAGGATATTTAAGAATATGCCCGAATCTCGGTTATTGTATTCGGGAAGTGTCGAAATTACTGCAGAAAAAGCAGCTGCTTTTTTTTTACCTACAGGTGGCTCTATTGTCTGCTGAAGGCGGGAATAATACAATACATCTGATCCAGGTACATTGATTGAATAATTTCTCAGAAAATAAAACATGGTGCAGTAAATTTCAAGTTTAATGATTTACATATTTTATGCTTATATTACGAAGGGAAATATACAATTTTCCTTGTGTATTGTATGCAATACATAGCAATTTGAGACCAAAAGTACTGCATACAATTCTACCCATTACCGATCAATATGAAAGCAGTATGACAAAATGTTTTGTTTTTTTAAAAAAAATATGTACTGTTGAGTCTATGGTTACCTAATATATGAAATTTCATCAAAAGTTTTTAACAAATAAATGCTCAGGTCTCAGGAGGTTAAAGAGTACTAAAATGTTAAGTAGTTTTTACGTATTATGTTAGTCAATGTGAACCGAGAAAGACAATGACAACCAATTTCGTCCACAGGATTTTCTCCAAAGGGAGGGAGGAGGGAGGTGAAGACGACAGTATAGCAAATATATATATGCACACACCTTGGTTTATGCGTGCACATCATGCTTCATACAGAACAAAAACTATTTGCACATATTACACAATTATGTTAAGTATAGTACCATAGTAACCACCCCATTTGGCGTACCGGCCCATTTATGAGCCTAAGCCTGCTCCAGCGCCATCTCCCATCGACCAGCTGAACTACATAGAGCCTAGTGGCGAACACGTAGTCATCGCGCTGCGACGCCCTGTCTCTAACGGGAGCTTTCTAGACCTAGTTGCCGTCACGTCTTGTTTCCACATGACTCCCCAGTTTGCCTCACGATGTTGGGTGGACGCCAAAAATTGGAAAGCACCTACCGGGAATCGAACCCGGGACCATGTGGACATGAGTCGAACACTCTAACCCACTGGTCTTCAACCTTTTTCGTATGGTGAGTCATTTTCATATTCATAAGAGACTGCCGGGCCGCACGGTTCCGGTGAAGTCCACAAAGTAATTGCAATATATATTCTGTATATGTGCTGTTATTCAGTAATAAAAACACTGCTTGTTTTTTCACATTAAACATAAATGCAAATTGACAAGTTCAATTGCAAATCGTAAATTACTCGTAACAGTTGAAACGAACAGTGTAAAATTTTTGTAAATTATTAATTATTATAAATAATATATAAGAAATAAATATAGTTAAACTTTTTCAAACTAAAATTATTTTTCCAAAAAGTTATTTGTATTTTCAGTGAGAACATTGAGATTGATTTTTCTTTACTAACATACGGTGTATCAATATTTGTGATACATTTACTACTCTTTTTTTTTTTTTTTCAGACAACGTAAGTGCAGATTGACGAGTTGAAAGCTCACACACAAAACGTATATTTCTTGCAACAGCAGAAACTATATTAAATTCTAAATTATTAATTATTTTGCATCTAACATAGGAAACAAGCATAACAAAACTTTTTCATGCCAAACTAAAAATAATTTCTCCACTCACACACACATACACAAATTGTCATTTTTACAATCAGTGAGAACTCTGTGATTACATGCTTTTTACTAGTATGTCAATATTTGCTTTGAAATTGGATGATGCTATTCTCAGACAGTTTTCAAGATGGGCATCTGTCATCCGATTGCGTAACTTTGATTTCAAATTTTTCATTTTGGAAAAGAGCTGTTCACATGCAAGTTGTACCAAACAGAGAGGCAATAAAAAGGGCATGATTGTATAAAACTGGGAATTCATCGTCTTTTGCATATTTGGAGTAAAACTCTATCAAGTCCACAGTGTTGAATTTTCCTTTGAGTTCAGTACTACACTGCATTTCAATTAGTTCCATTTGCATATTGCCTGGGGTACTTTTGACATCTACAGTGAATGGGCTGGAGGATATCTGAAACATGTTGCTCTGTGACCGGAGATCTTGAAATCTTGTAGAGAATTCATGCCTTAGGGCTGACACAGCTTCAGCATACTTCTCACTGTCTTGAACCTTCTGCTACTTCTAAAAATGAAAACAATAAGAAATGGGGAATGTAATTATGTGGCAGAATTGTCTGGAAAAAGTTAAAATCTTGGCTCGGTTCTCCTTTGTAATTTTAGAAGTACAACGGTGTAAATCCAGTTTTCGCATCATAAGGAAATATATTTGAGGGAACAAGCCAAACTTGAACTATCATGTTGTCAGGGATTGACTGAAACGAACCAAAGCTTTCATCTTCCTCCAGACAGCATACCTCAAATAACGTACAGAATGGAAATATGTGGCCCGGCAAGAGTCATAATAATTCAAAAAGTTGTCATTTCTCTTTTACCAGTTTCTCCTAAACGGAAGAAGGTGATGAAATGTAACTTACCATGATTACAGGTAATACTTGAGTGGGACGCAAAATTGGGCCCGGCGGTCCGCGGGTTGAAGACCCCTGCTCTAACCACTAAATTACGATGTCCTCATAGTACTATAATATTTATTATAAATATATTAAATGCTATAAGATGGGAGTAAGCAACTCAAATATATTGTGACATGTACTTCGAATAACGGAGATTCCTTCGAATGTTCAGGGGCAATCGCACCCTTGGTCCTTGCTGGCGGCGGCCATGTTACTAATATTACCGCGTCTATGAACCCAATTAATCTGTTGATATGATTTTTTATAACGAATTCTAATCCAGTCTAATCGCAGCCTGAATAGCTGGCTAGCGATTGAAGAAACTTGCATTTTATTCTGTCTTGTATAATCGGCTACCACCAGGTTGATTTACGACCAACCAGTCGTAACTGAAGTTTGTCCTAAGTCGACGAACTATCTGTGTTTTCATAATTGGTATCCTAAAGTTTAGTTTTATAAATGATATTTTGTTTCCGCTGTGCAATTCAGAAATTTCTCGAGTGCTATAAATTATGTGATATCTACTTTTCTTTTTTTAAAAAGTTCTATTCTACATGATAATCCTAGTCGCGCGTCAACTTAACATTTGGTCGAGACCGTCTCTCATTTGATAAGTCTAGAATATAATCCCTGGTTCTTGTTAGTTATTTGAAACGATTCTACTTTTATCGCAACAAGTGAATAAGTTTAACATCGTGTTTACTGTTGTGCCTGTATTATTGCTCGGCATACTTGCAGAACTAGTTTGTTAAATGAGTTTGCTTATAATTATTGTCCTACGTGGTTCAGTATTAAATAGTGATGACAAAAAAAGGCATTATTTAAGTTTGCTCCGGAAGAATAATTATATGGTTTAGGATATAAACAATAGTTTCAAAAGTGACAGTGATGAGTGTATGTTTAAGTTCAGATAATGTAATATATCTCATTTACTGTTAAACGTGATGGTGTTACAGCAGTTAATAAACAATATCACGTTATTAGCATTTATAATAGTCAGAAAAACACAAAGCAACTAATACCAGTCAAATGATAAAGCAGCCTCTCTAAGGTTTTTAAAAACGCTTTTTTATTGTTGTTGTTGAAGATAAAATTACAGTGACATTTTGGAAACCAAACATAATTCGTTCCTGAACCTCATTCAAGTTCAAGATCGTTCCTGTTCAAAAGACAATATTTTCTCCTTAAAATCATAGAAGAAATGAAATTATCTGTTCCTGCCAAAGCAATTTTTGGTTGTTGGAATCCAAACTTAATCTGTTCCAGAACCCCATTTAAGTTCCAAATCATTCCAGTTCAAAAGGCAATATTTGTCAATTTAATTAATAGAAGAAATGGAATAATCTGTTTTTGCCAAAGCAATTTTTGGTTGTTGGAATTCAAACATAATCTGTTCCAGAACTCCATACAAGTTCCAAACCATTCCAGTTTCAAAGACAATATTTTTCTTTTAATATAATAGAAAAACTGGAACCATCTGCTCCTGCTAAAGGAAGTTTTCTTGAACATAAAATTACAGTGATATCTTGTAATCAAAACTTAACCGTTCCAGAACTTCATTCAATATACTGTACTGAAATCAACTCTGTGGACGACATCAGAAAGCTGCAACAAGGTCTAGATCATATTGGTAAGTGGTGCTCTTCGAATCAACTTGGGGTCAATGCAAGCAAGTGCAAAGTATTATCATTCACTAGGAGGAAATCACCTCGTCACTTTAATTATGAAATTAATAAATATATAGTAAATAGGCATGATTCAGTTAAAGATCTTGGTGTAACGTTTGATTCTAAGTTAACGTTTGACAATCATATTGTAAATATAACAAGTGAACCATTCAAGCAATTAGGATTCATAATGAGAACGGGAAAAGAATTTAAGAACTGTTCAACATCACAGAAGTTGTACAATGCATATGTTCGCTCAAAGTTAGAGTGTGCCTCTACTAGTTGGAATCCGACTCACATAAAACATCGCAAGCAATTAGAAAGAATACAGACAACATTTTTTAAAATTTCTAACATATAAAGAAACTCACATTTATTCTATTTATGACAGCTGTAAAACCATACTTCCTTACTTTCATCTTCCAACACTAGAAGATAGACGACATATGATAGATTTATTATTCATTCAAAAAGTAACGTAAAATATATTGGATTGTCCTGATTTAGTTTCTTTATTGAATTTTCTTGTTTCCACATTAAAAGTACGTAGAAACACTGGTCTTTATTACTGCAAAAAATCAAGAACTAATATAATGATGAAATCACCAATCTGGAGGACAACAGCTTTGCATAATAGAATGTGTTCAAATAACAATGAATTTTATATATGTGATATGTCGCCTAAGACATTTAGAAATGCCATTATCATGACTTATCAAGAGTTATGAACTCAAGGTATGTTATCAGGAGTTACGAACATGTAATTGCGTAATTTACAACACTGTAATTGGGCTATAGCCTGCTGTGTTGACAATAAATAAATAAATAAATAAATAAATAAATAAATAAATAAATAAATAAAATCTTGGAATCCAAAATTATCCGTAATAGAACCGCATTCGTGTTCCAAATCTTCCATTTCAAAGACAATATTTTTCCCTTAAAATAACAGAAAAAAATGGAATAATCTGTTCCTTCAAAACTATTTCTTTCTTGTTAAAGATAAAATCACAATGATAGTTATTTCTCATTAAAAAGTCCACAATCTGTACTTAATTTTGAGGCTGTTTTCGTTCAACGAATTTTTCTGGAAATATGATCTTGTTCGTATTCCATAAATATATGTTTCAGTAATAACTGCAGTAGAACATGGGGCCGCAGTGATTCAGTGGTAGAGCGTTCACCTCTGGTGCACGAGGACCTTGGATCGATCCCAGCTACCACTAAGTGATTTTTGTGGTGGACGAAAACTGTGTGCGTGATTTTTATCGAGGTTCTCCCGTTTCCTTCTACTTTCTTCATTCCCCCACTTTATTCATTTCTCATCGTCACCGTTCTAGTTAGTTCTCTAATGGTCACTTTTTTCATCTCGTGTGCAATTTAATGGTAGAGCATTGCAGATGGTACCATTTTGTTCCTTTTAAGGTTAGGGAATGAGAATAGTGACGGCAGACATGTCAGACCGTTAATAGTATTTGATAAGTTACATAGGAGCGCGTTCGTAGTCTCTGTGTTCATTGTCTTACGTGATTTTTTCCTATGTTAAAATATGGATGGAAAAATAAGCCAAACTCTTTTATTAGCTCTGCTACGTGCTAGTAGTCTTATGTAATCTCTGCTATGTTAAATATGGCTGTAATCTCTGCTATGTTAAAGTAGGGGTTGAAAAAGTGCTAATAAAAGGGAACAAATGCACTTCTAAAAGTTGCTCATAAAAGGGAACGAATACACCCCCTAAAAGGGTCGTAAAAGAGAACCAATACATCCCTATAACAGAGGACTCAATTTCTCAACTCGTACCTGGGTAGTCTGGTATCGCGTATCAGGTGGCACTGGGAAAGTCGTTCTCTGCTTCAGGCGGGACTGACGAAATGCGTGCGAGCAGCACTAGATGTCCCTAGCCTAGAACTCCTTTTTTTACACTACCACACACACATATAAAGCTTTTTTATTATTCTGTAATTATTCTGCATATTGATTGGTTGCATCATATCCATCAATGCAACTAAAATGTAGTAAAGGAGGAGGATGGCAACCTTTACAAATACTAACAGAACTAAAATGTTAGATCAATGCAAAAATTCTCGTTCTATTAATCAAATAACAACCTAATTAACAATATATTCAACTTGTCAGTAAATAAATATTGGTGAGCATGTAATTGGGTTTGTTGTCTGAAAAGATTCTGATAAATAATCAGAGAAAGTTTTTTCTTAGTTGCTTTCTTCAGTCGTTTAGACATCCCCCTTCTAAACAAATTCTTCCGTGACTATTGTGGCATTTCA
Organism: Thermobia domestica; assembly: GCF_964235325.1. Classification (NCBI taxonomy): domain Eukaryota; kingdom Metazoa; phylum Arthropoda; class Insecta; order Zygentoma; family Lepismatidae; genus Thermobia; species Thermobia domestica. The sequence goes on from NC_137463.1 coordinate 221,667,926, forward strand.
TTTTTCCCATTGCTGTTTATTGCAATGTTTATTAATTATTATGAAGGAAGAGTGTCTTTTGGTTATTGATACCAATTGTGAAATTTGGATATTTTTCCTTTTCTTGTTGACCATACGCACTCATTCCAGTTGTGCTATTTATTTTCAGGACCAATAGTGCCATTAGTAATTCAATTGTGAAATTTTTAAAGTTTCGCCATCAACAGATTAGAAACTTCAGAGTGCGTAATAAGTTCCGGAACAGTCCAGTATCTAACGAAATATACAGATCATCAAAACAAGCGAAAACACGTGTTAAATAGTTTTCAAAAAGCTTTCTATGATACCAAACACAACCTCCTATCCCCGCCCCTTTCGGGAATATGGGAGTAACTTTAACATTTTAAACGGGAATCCCTATTTTTTATTGCACATTTGGATTATCCAGAAAAAGAGGAAAGTGATTTCACCCAGGACTGAAAACAGTGCTTTCACAAATGGCGCTTGAATCAGCACACAAAAAGAAGGGACAGAAACAGGTGGCCTATTTTTTCTATGTCCCAATGGTTAGCGTACTAGACTGCGGAATAAGAGGTCCTGAGTTCGACCCCCGTTCTAGGCAACCTATTTTCTTTTATTTCCCCAAATAATAAGTTCATATGTTTTGATTTCAATTAGTACTTATTCAAGTTACATACAATACGAATTTCGATAATTGTTTTCCAAAGTAGCTTTATGAAGTGTGTCTTAGTCGTAGAGCTATTAGGATTAGAGTTCATAGGGTTATTTACAACAAAAAGAATCTATTTTTGTCGAAATTTGTATTTTCTTGCAAGTTAATAAATTATGGACCAGTACATTATTTTTTAACGAAGTTAAAATGCGTGACTTCATTATCTGGGTACAAAAATGCTACTATCAGAATTGAGTTACCAGCTCTATAGCGGATGCTGGGAGTGTCCCCTGTTTTGATTCAAACACCACACGTTTCCCCAGGTTGGCAGCAACTTTACGAGGATTAGAAGTCTTAATGTTCTCAATGGCACTGCGAATGTTCGTTTCCAGGTCTTGAATAGTTCGAGAATTGTTATTGTATACCTCTTGCTTCAAATAGCCCCATAGAAATGAATAGCAGTGTTACCGAGTGCATGTAAGTAACAATTTTATCATGATAATTTCAAAGTTTGTTTTTCATTATTTTCAGGAATTGCATAATGTAGACAGATCCTTAATGCACCTTTTGATGCACTGAAACATCAGCAGGGTTGCCAATTCAGAGTGTTAATTTATGAAAACTACGATTTCCCTAGTTCTCCCTTACCGAGGCCTCATCCGATTAGTTATAGGTGGAAAATGAAAAGTTCTTTTTTCTGCTCCATAGTTTCCAAGCTACTTCAACTAAACAAACTCAAAATTAACGACAGAACATCCATACGTATGAGTTATGAATCAATTTACATGTTTTGCAAAAAAACTTAATTTACACTTTGCGTTACTTCTGGCAACACTGAGTGGTTCCTATTGTACTTCAATCGTTGCTTCCTAGTTTAAAAATATATACATTAACAAGGCTTCATTTTGGTGTAACCATTATTTGTGTATCACTTCAGGTTCAAAAGTTCTACTATCCCAAACTACGGGTTGCATTGTATATTGGACACCCTGTACAAGACCAAAACATGTAGGTAAGCGTATCAAATTGGATTTATATTATAGGGACCACTGTTTTTCATAGAGGAACGAAAAAAAATCTTCTGAGCATCTACCTGAGTATTTATAGTCAAAATCAGTACTATAGTATGTAAGCAAAAGGTCTATTAACGTAAGTAATTTAAACAATCTAGCGGGATGTTCTTGGAAACGTTAGTTCCATATTTTCCTCAAATCAAAAAAGAAATATACTTTTAGAGAAATGCACCTACTTACATCAGGGGTGTACAAACAAGTTTTTTTTAGGAGCTCCAAAATTTTACATACTAAAAGCGGACCGCAAGTTCTGTTTCAGAATGTGAAAGCATTAATAAAACACCATGCGTAGACTATATATACGACATATTGCAGTTGAAACATGAGGTTTGGCAATGTTCAAAATTATAATCTCACCTTACAGGAAATGTGCCAACAAACTACTCATACTAAAAGAAAAATTATTTTAGGAAGTTCATTTGTTTTATTTTTGCTTTTATGAGTGTAAATAAAAAGTACGGACCACCGCACTACATTTTCTCGCTCTACATTCTTAAGCTAAATAATGTACTACAAAAATGAAATAAAATGAAATCTTAAGTTTTACGTCCCACGGTTATGCCGGTAGGCTAAAGGAAATAGTGGGTTTTCTAATGGCATCCCAATTTAGTGGTAGAGTGTTGCAGATGGTATCATTTTGTGCGTTTTAAGGTAGGGAATGAGAAAAGTGACGGCGGACATGTCAGACCCGCGACCTGGGGAAAAATGATGAGTCATCGCACGCTTAACCCCTTATAACTTCGCTCCTAATCATTCGATTATAATTTTCTTGTTTTTAAAGAAGGGTCTAAGTACGTTCTACATATTACGTTATTAGAATCTTTTACGTAAATGTAGCCGTTTTGATTAAAATTTCAAAGAAAAACTTTTTCCTAAGAAAAATATTTCATTTGACAAATAATCATTTTTGTATTCTTTATTTGTGCCAAATAGCTAAATTTATAAAACGAGCTTGAAATACGAATAAATTTTTATTTTCAAAATTGTTGTTATATAAAACATAAGGAAAAGAACAGTATAAAAAGTCACTCAAGATATTTCACTCAAGAGAAGCAATTAATATTATTTAATTATCATTACACTTATTCCTACAATTTATTATATTATGTGATCTATATTAGTATTAATTCTATAGATGTTCATAAGTATTTTAGAAATGTGCTTTAATTATCATGGTAAAGTACTCCAGTCATGTGTTTTCTTATTCTATTCATTTACTGAAAAGTAAAGGATACTCTCCTTCTGGTGTGAATCCACATGTTAGTCGTCTGGACACTTCCAGAATACGAAGTTATCCTTCTTACCGAGGTTATCCTAGTAATAGATACCATATCTGTGTAGTCCACTTCGAAGTGTCTATATCATAACTATGATTCAAGTTCATCGCTGAGAGAAGCTCTTTAGGTCCACAAGGAATATCACATATTATTGACTCGTATTGCCCTTTTCCATCAACAGTCCAACTCCAGTCAGTCACTGTATAATGTGCTTTACGCCATATTGGGGCTGGAAAATGTGCTCTTTCTATGGCAGGAGACAGAGTATCTTGTGTTGGTGGTATGCATGATTCATCGACCTGCTTTTTAGTGAAAAATCACCATCGCAATTCTTTCAGGGATGTTATCTTTGGGATTCTTAAATATACAGAGCGTGTAATTGTTTCCAGAACTCGGAAAGTTTCTTCATTAAAAGTGTATGTTCCCCGTGATGACAAAGGGTCAAGAACTGTCGCATCAGTGTCCATAAATGTATTAAAGAAATTTCTTGTTGTTTTACCATAAAAGGATCCGGTGGTATCAGTCCCAGATAGAGAATGCAATCCAATCAAAGCATCAGCTTATTTGTGATCTAACGCTTGATACACCAGAATAACAGAAATTTCAGATGTTTTAGCTCCTGAGACAACAAACCAGATATCCTGTGGAAGTTGAGGGTAGAAATTGGTCGCTAGCATTGATAGTTCATTTATTGAAACATCCGAGTATTCAAATATCAGAAGAAAATAAAACGTGTGTCATCGCCAATCAATCGACACCAAAACTTCTAAAGTAAAAAAAATGTACTGGTCATTCCTGCATCCAATTCGATTCGAATATCTTCAGATCACGGGCTTCGTTAGCGGGAGGGTCGGGAGTTCGCGTCCATCCCAGACTTTAGTCAAGTATATTTAAAGAAACTATACTACTTTGTATATGTAACTTTCGTCGGAAAGAGGATTTTGATTTTGATTCATCCGCGCCCCCCAGATTTAAAAAGCTAACGATGCCAGTGTTCAGATTACTGGTCTAGCGCATTGACCACTTAACCACGATTACTGCGTAGTAATTGATTTGTCTTTAGTTTGTTTACGAGTATAATACACGCGCCGTATTTGATTCAAAATAAATGAGTTTTGTATTTTGTGTTTTTTAAAAAACTATAATGTTGATAATTTAGTGAATACAGTGATATAATGCCCTCCGATCCTGTGTTTTGCCAATCAATCTGACTATTAACAAGCTACTCTTTTGAGCGAACAGTAAACGCTCTATAATTAGGCGAGCCGGAAGAGGTAACGCTTTAGATGAGTGGTTAGAGTTGTAGCTTTTCTAATCTGGTGGCCCGATTCCCGCCTTCGCCGTTTAACCTTTTTAAAATGTTTCATTTACAAGGCTGAGATCCAGTTGGATGCTGCTAAATGAAAGATAATCTCCAGTGGAGAAATTCAGTGATGACGTAATCCTGAAAATAAAGGAAATAAAATGAATGGAGAAAACGAGTTACAGAGTTAATTCTGTGAATGGTTTCTATATTTGATATTATTCGTTAATTTCGTGCATTTTAAAGTTGTTTATTGACACTATATTCTCCACTTTCCTCGTTGTGTCTCAACGTGTAAAATTTCACAAATATTATACAAATCATGAACCCTCAGTTGTATTTGTAACCTAACGGAAATAGGTTAATAAGGAATAAGTTCTCCAACTCGTTTCAGTGTTATCGAATTTTGCTTTTTTTAATATTTGCAAATATTTTGCCAATAGTTAGTATTTTCAAAAATTATTTAACTAATAATGAAATCAACAATTTCTTCTTTCGAAGTAGTATTACGTATGAATCAGTACCGCCGGAACCTAGGAGTTCACGCCCTGTTAGACCCCCAAAATTTTCATTGGGTTTTGGATTGTTCCCCCCAAACGCTCCATGCATACTTTTAATTGATTTGCAGGTAGGACTAGCGCGAAACTCGTCGTAAAGCTTTGGGTTAGTTAAATGAAAATAACCTACCATATAATATACCGCATAATCTATTCGTATATTATTTAATAAGCGGATATGTATAGATATATGACCTAAGTAAACTTGTTTGTATAGTCCTCATTTGAGTTAATTATAAGATTAACTAAGTCCCCCGGCTGTTATCTTCTCTTCGGCGTCTCTGGTATCCGTATAATTGTTCAAGTGGTCGTGTATAATTTTATTATCATACAAAGAAGAAGTACTGTGAGTTCAAGTATCCAAAGACTCCCTTTTGTCATTTCGTCATTCAGCGTTTCGCTCCACTTCTGCACAAAAATACTCTTTACGATTTGTGATTTTAACAGGTGGGGGCAACTTCACACTGCTGTGCTAACTACTACCAGGCGTAATTAATCTTGGAGCAGGCGTTAGTTGGGTTGCCTATCGCACGGACTTTGGACATCAAGAAGTTATGTTGCCCACTGTGCAACTAATTACTGCTGCAAATCTCACATTTTGAATGCTGTTTTTCTCGAAACATTACATTTCGAATAACTCTTACAAAGATTTATTATTATCATTATTATTCATGTCATTATCATCATCGTCATCATATGTATATATTTTACCAGTATTGACAGGTCACTTGCCGCAGCTGAGAAGCTTATATGTTCCACGATCCTCCGCTAACCACTTCGTTTTTACCTACCACTTTTCTGTTTTGATACGGTCCATTAATTGTAGTTTTCTTCTATCTCTCCCTTTCTTTCCTGCTACCATACCTTCTAGCACGTCCCTCATGATACAGTTTCTTCTTATCCAATGTCCCAACCAGTTTCTCTTCTTCTTGTTACTAATGTCTAAAATTGTTCTTCTTTCTCCCCACCATTCCTAACAAGGGAACCTTCCGAAAATGATAGTTGCAGTGAAAGATGTGACCTATGCCAATTGAAAGAGCTGTAACAGAGATGAGGATTCCCAAAATATAAGCTGCCCATAGCAATAGGTTCAAGAAATATAAGGAGTGGAAGTTCGGGAAACATCAAGGTTGGACAAGGGGGAAAAGTGCAAATTCCGCAAAAAAAGGGAGGCATGGCAAAATACGATACTGACAAGTGATGTATAGAAAGAGACTTGCCACAATAGGGAACAAATGAAGGCCACCAGTGGGTTAACAGTGTTGCCAACTGCAATGAAAATACATGTTTTGCAAAGAGCACTATATGGAGTGAGTGCAATATTCAGTGTCAACCTGTCATGTAGAACATACGATATGACGTGTATAATCAGGGGTACAATCTAACAAAAGAAAATAGAAAAAACAGAATTACGAAAAATACGGAAAAAACGGAGTTGGCCATAATGCGCCACATTTTATCACGAGCTTTACATATTAGAATGAACAAAACAAGAAAGCACCAACTATGCAGGAAACCTACGTACTTGGAGACGAAAAGAAAAACGAGTTACAAAGTTGGCAACACTGGCCATGAAAATCCAGACAATTCTAATATAGTTACGCCACTCGCTTCACAAAAAGAAAATTCCGGCAACAGGCATCACTCGGAATGCATCAATGCTGGAGTGATTGAGGCAATGTCAAGTCGGGGAACATGAAATTGTTGAGTTGAGACAACAACCGATAATAGAAATAGTGAACATTATGTCATGGTTGGATCGTATGTGGGAATATACAGGGTGTCCCATCAAACTTTGTGACCTGAAAGATTTGCGAAACGAACAAAAATGTGACGGATCCAGTTGTGCAGGAATGTACCAATGTCAGGGGGTGATAAAAGTCTGTAAGAAGCAAGTGCCCACAGGATCCCCATCATAGAGCCCCAGGAGCCAACTTCAAACTTTTAAATGGCAACAGGGACCGAGTGGTACCTCTTTCGATAGATCATGGAATGTGCAACAATACCTATAGGAAACATTTGCTATATGAAGCATGGTTTTCAAAATGGCTGCCACAAATATATATTGTGTCTTAACATGGCATCGAACATTGTGATCTCAAATTGCTGCGAAGGGAAAAGAGATATTTCAAATCCAATTGCACAGGAATGTAATCATGTCGAGGGCCAAGAAAAGTTTGTAAGAAGCAAGTCCCCCAGGGCCCCCATCATAAGGCTCGAGGGGTTAAACGCAACATTTCAAATGGGAACAGGGGCCCGATGATATTTCTTTGGATAGATGCAACACCACCTTTAAGAAACATTTGCTATATGAAGCACGGGTTTCCAAATGGCCGCCAAAAATGCACGTTGTTCTTGTCACCGAGCAGATATTTTTGGCGGCCATTTTGACTTTTTGTCAATTCTTCCGAATATTAAGGCCTTCCCAAATACAACCGCAAACATGCGGAAGAGTGATTTAAGTGTGTTTTATGCTAACGTGTTTTGGCCAAGTTTGGCAGAAAGAAACCTATCTGATGTGCTACGTGTTGATTCTTGGACAGCGAACAAAGACACCAACTTGGTCTAGGAGCATGTACCATCCGGAGTGAATTTCAAAGTTGAGCTGATCCCTCCTGGTTGTACGGGTCTGATACAACCACTTTGCTTTCTACAGGTGTGGATATGTGATAGAAAGAATACCAAAAGTTCCGACACCTCTAGAGTACTGTTTCGAGACATTCACAGGCGATCATTGTACCATGTGTGACGGATTGACAGTATTCCGCTGTGTTCACTGCAATGTATCTTCTGTTTGGACCATTGTCTCATCGAACAATTGCACGTACGATGTTGACGAGCATGCACAAATGATGCGAAGGCTAATGCCTGTTGCCGGAATTTTCTTTTTGTGAAGCGAGTGGCCTAACTATATTAGAATTGTCCGGATTTTCATGACCAGTGTTGCCAACTTTGTAACTCGTTTTTCTTTTCGTCTCCAAGTACGTCGGTTTCCTGCATAGTTGATGTTTTCTTATTTTGTTCATTCTAATATGTAAAGCTCGTGATAAAATGTGGCGCATTATGGCCAACTCCGTCTTTTCCGTATTTTTCGTAATTCTGTTTTTTCTATTTCTTTTGTTAGATTGTACCACTGATTATGCACGTCATATCTTATGTTCTACATGACAGGTTGACACTGAATATTGCACTCACTCCATATAGTGCTCTTTGAAAAAAACATGTATTTTCATTGCAGTTGGCAACACTGTTAACCCCACTGGTGGCCTTCATTTGTACCCTATTGTGGCAAGTCTCTTTCTACACATCACTTGTAAGCATTGTATTTTGCCGTGCCCCCCTTTTTTGCGGAATTTGCACTTTTCCCCCTTGTCCAACCTTGATGTTTCCCGAACTTTCACTCCTTATATTTCTTGAACCTATTGCTATGGGCAGCTAATTTTTTGGGAATCCTCATCTCTGTTACAGCACTTTCAATTGGTATAGGTAACATCTTTCATTGCAACTATCATTTTCGGAAGGTTCCCTTGTAAGATTCTCTCATTCGTTTTCCACACGGCCCAATTAATTGTTTCTATTCTTCTTCATACCCACATTTCGAAAGCTTCCTGTCGTTTTTCATCATTTTTGTGTAATATTCATGTTTCTGACTCCTTACAGAACAACAGTCCACACGAACAATTTTATGAGTCTTTTTCTCATGTAATGTGTAATATCGTTGTCTGAGATTCAATACCGCGCAAGTAACATTTTCCAATTATACAGGAAAGACAAAAAACTGTTTAACAAGTAGATTCAGCCTCATGATACGCGGTATTACTTTGAGAGAATAACAGAGTCATTCCTCGTGATGCAGGTGTACTTCTTAACCAGATTGTGCGCCATCCTATACTGATTCTAATGGTATCAAAAACTCAAATTCGCCAAAATTGGAGATACTGGTGTTGAATATCAGATGACAATGTGCAAAAATAGAAAAACACTTATTCATGTAATATGCAAAAATACATTATCAAGTAGATACAGTAAATATTACCATCAACTCTTTAATTCAAGTAGTTCAGCGAGTCATGTTTAATTCTTGGCGGATGAATTTTAAAATACATTTTTTTCCAGCAATCGAACGGTTCTTCGTGTTTTTCAAACATTTATAAGAAACAATTCATTTAAGTTTTTTTAAAGCAATTTCTGAAAACTACAACGTTTGTTCTTTGAAAAGATATTAACTTGTTACTTTCGCTAACACTTTTATTTTGGGGTTGGATAGAATATTACATTACATTAGAACTTATGGCAGTAAATAATGCAGAAGTAATTCATTCAAAATATCTTTAAAATGAATATATCTTTCATTTTATATAAATTATCTGAACTGGAAACTTCGCGAAGAAGTTCCAGAATCTGATCAGCATCTAAATTGCTCAATTTCAATAAACATGAACGCAAATATCCAAATAAGCTTCCTCTGTGATAAACGAATGTATCCGGGATATATGTGCATAAGGGATACGCTGAGGATATGACCCGTAGTTCAGTCGCAATAAAAATGTACAGCAAATCCATTGTACGAACTATGCGCGTTGTTCGTCCTACTGGATAGGCACAGCTAGGTATACTCCACGCCAGGCACAGCCAGGCATAAGATAGGATAAGCATAGCTCGACGATAGGCATGGCCCGTCAGCCATCGGAAAAATGCTAAAAGAACAAATATTGTTTAAAATATTCAATTTTGACATTGTCTCATTGATAGTTAACACTTTAAAATAAAACACTTTAATAATATTCAAAACTCAATTTTCCATGTAATCTCGTAATTTCAGAATTATGAGAGTAGAAGGGAAAATTAAATAGAGTTTTATTGAAACAATGCTCTTAAGATAACCTAATATTAAACTAGTGAAGGCGATATATTTAATAGAAAAATATATAAAAGAGTAGATGTGACTCACTCTTCTACGCTCAGGACGTACTTCACTAGTATTATAGATACAAACGTACACCGAGTGACTATCATCACGATGATTAGCGATCCTCAATTAGTCAGAGTATCAATTTTCATAAATATCTTGTTGCCACGGTTTGCACACATCCCTTGTGAGAAGAAACTGCACAGAATGTTTAGAATATTCTACTCTACAGAGTGGGCGTGTAAGAGAATTACTTAAGTTAAGAACTGCATTGAAACATTTTATAATAACAGTTTATTTATTTATTTATTTAAACATATGGTTCCAGATACATGTTGGTGATTGTGCTATGGAAAAATGCCACAACAATAATAGTAAAAAATAGCAGAATATCAACAAGAAACATGCAAGTAGATACAAGTTTCAATCAGAATTCACCTTTCACCTGTATTCACCTCCTCACATTTTTTATAATATGTAGTTCAAAATCTAAGTTTATTACATAAATTTTACCGTACACTTTACGTAGTACTTAATAGCATAGTACTACACTTTACATAGTAGTAGACTTACTAGATTCTATGAAGTATTTTGATTAGTGTAACTTAAAGTAGCAATACAAATTGCAGAACAAAGCACCGTTTATTTAAAAAATAATAAATATGTAACAGTTTCGCCAACTAACTGAACATATTGGTTTCATCAGACACTCTCTGAACAAAGCAACGTTTATTTAAAAAAAATAATAAATGTATAACAGTTTCGCCAACTAACTGAACATATTAACTTCATCAGACACTCACTGAACAAAGCAACGTTTATTTAAAAAATAATAAATGTGTAACAGTTTCGCCAACTAACTGAACATATTAACTTCATCAGACACTCACTGAACAAAGCAACGTTTATTTAAAAAATAATAAATGTGTAACAGTTTCGCCAACTAACTGAACATATTAACTTCATCAGACACTCACTGAACCAAGTAACGTTTATTTAAAAAATAATAAATGTGTAACAGTTTCGCCAATTAACTGAACATATTGAGTTCATCAGACAGTTCAGAGGAAAGTGTCTGATGAAGTCAATATGTTCAGTTAGTTGGCGAAACTTTTACACATTCATTATATTTAAATAAACTTTGCTTTGTTCTGCAATTTGTATTGCTATTTTAAGTTATTTAAGATAGCAAAGCTAGTGTGAACCTGTTAGTTATTAATTACTGATTTCTATCTTATAATTGTTGATGTCTGCTAATTAATTATTTAAATTGTGCTTTCATATAGTTTGTAAACTATTACTACCTGAGATTTATTAATACCTGAGTACTGAAATTTTCAATTATTTCTTCATATTTCGCATCTTTCAATCTTTGAACATGTTGTGCCAGAACTCATGTTATATTCTAATATAGAACATCGTTCTATTATGAAACGATTTGAACGTAGCAGCAGAGCCGTATTTACGCATGAATTGACATGAACCATGACCTGGGATGACAAGTTTTGAGATTCGGCAGATTTTCTCTAACCAGTTTTTCTCATTCTCCAGTCTGAAAATTTCAGAAATGTGTTTATGCATTTGCACATGGATATGGTATAGGAGTTTCAGTCTGTAAGTATCCAAGCAACAAGAATCTGATTAGAAAAGAGTATGTAATATTTTATTCATTAATGTATTATTTCTCTTCTATTGTTGATTAACTTCCACAGTTTTCAACATTTATAAACCCAGCCATCAGTGCAAGGAATTTAACTGTATGTTATTATTATGACAAACTGTAATATAGCTTATAAAACTTAACAGTTGGATATTCAAGTTTAATTATTTTAAGAAGTAAACAAAGTCGTCTGCTAGAAGTGACGCGTACTAGAACTTAAATAAAATCAGAGGATCAAATACTAGAAATACTATTTAGTATCGAGAAAAGTACTACTGAAATGCTTGTGATCAGCCCAGGGGTTTGCTAAATAGACTAGAGAAACTGGAAATTGCTAGTTTGGTGATTGGTTTGGGAGACGTTTTAGAAAGATGCGAAGATGTAAGCAGAAAATTACAAGTAGTTAATACTGATTTGAGTTTATTGATAGAACTGTATGATTCCCTGCATATTTATGTATCTGAAGTGGGTAATACGTATAATCATATTGAAACTGTTGTCATGGAAAAATCAAAACTTACTGCATCTGAGTCTACTAAAAACCGAGGAATTTTTTTAAAAAATGTATGGTTACTATACCAATTTCCATAACGAGGCTAGACTTGATCTGAAGAAGAAATTTCCAGTGTGTATTTACATAATGGTGTTTGGTGAGTTTGAAAAACCTAGGAAATCATAAAATAAAACGGAAAACAGTTTCTAATCCCTAAATAATATAACACATCTTGTTCCTGTTATATATATATATATATATATATATATATATATATATATATATATATATATATATATATATATATATATATATATATATAGATAGATAGATATAGATATAGATAGATAGATAGATAGATGTGTGTGTGTGTGTAGTTTTCCACTTCAACGTAAATGCTAATTATTCATTACCCGTGTTAAATTTTCTCCATCGGAATTTATTGGGGACACCAATTTTTCAATAGCTAGGTTAGCCAAAAGTCGTAAATACGGCCCTGCATGAGAGCGTATCAACATACTTTGTGGGCTATCATAAATCCACAATAAAGTATAATTATGGCAACTCTGAATTTTCTCATAAAGTAGAGAAAATCTTATGAATAGTGTGAGTTTGGAAAACAATGAAAAAATCATAAATAAACAAGTGTAATCTTGATGAATAGTATTGGTTTTTGAATCTAATGAAATCATTAACTGTTTCCAGAATTCTGATTAGCTTGATTTAACTTCCCGTATTCTATTTTAATAGCATCAGAAGCTTTCTCAGCAATCATGACTGTTGAGGCAGTTGTGTGTCCATGAATAACAACTGGCATAATAGAAGTATCAACTACTCTCAAACCATCTACTCCATAGACCTTTAAATCTTTGTCTACCACAGCAGTTGGATCTGAAGACGGGCCCATTTTACAAGTACCAGAGAAATGCCAAAGGGACAAAGAATAATGCCGTGCACAACATTCAAAATACTCATCCGATAAAAACTGTAAATGCTCACATCCGGGATATTTATTAGGATTAAGTCTAGCACCATACTGTTTCATTGTATCAGTTTGACTTAATTGCATCACGAATTTAGCTCCCTCTGCAAGTCTTTTGAGATCTATGTCTTCTGCGAAATAATTTGGATCTATCAATGGATATTCATAAGGATCATTACTTTTTAATCTTATAGTACCTCTACTTGCAGGTTGTTCGTTGACGATTATGACAGAATAACAGTCGTGGTACAAAATTGGTTCATACACAGCAGAGTAGAATTCATATGTATATCCGAAAACTCTTGTACTGAAGGCTCCTCCATCTGTAGAATCACAGAAAGAACCATAAATGATTTCCACATCTGGAAACTCAGTATCATTTGCATATTTTGTTGGTATGAAAGATATAGCTTCAGCTTCTGGTACTTGCAACACTGGTCCCTCGTTTTTGAATAAAAAGTCGATTGTAGTTCTCGGATCACCTAATGTTCTCGGAAGTACGAACCCGTGAGGTTTGTCTATCAGGAAATCAAGTCCACCAAGCGAAATGTGGTCCATTAAATTATCTCCTACTCTAAGATCTTTAATCACATTAATTCCTAACTCTTCCAAATGATCTCTTGGACCAATTCCAGAAAGCATTAACAGCATTGGAGATTGTATAGCTCCAGCACATAATATTACTTCCTTTCGAGCTCTGACATTTCGTCTTATGTTATGCTTGCTATAAACGACACCATAAGCTCTTTTAGAATTTTCGTTTATTAGCACTCTTTCAACATATGAATTCATAGATATATGTAAGTTCTTTCTATGTTTAGTTGGTCGAAGGAAAGCTTTAGCAGTACTACAACGTAAGCAATTACGTGTCATAGTTTGAGGTATTGTGAACCCAGTCTGTGATTCACCATTAAAGTCAACGACGTCGTAACCCATTTCTGCGCCGGCTGCAATAAATGCCGGCGTAACAGGTGCGTGGTAACAAAATTTTTCTATAGTAAGATATCCGCCTGTTCCGTGATAAGGTGAATTCTTATACTCTTCGAGAGTCATATCTTCTGATTTTTTAAAGTAAGGTAAAACGTTCTCATAGCTCCAGCCCGGATTTCCTAATGCTTCCCACTCGTCAAAGTTTCTCTTGTTTCCTCGAATATACAGCATTGCGTTAAAATTAGTAGTACCTCCTAGAACCTTCCCCCTTGGCCATGGGCATTGCTTTTCTATCATTGCTTGACATCCCCTCTTTTGAGGAACAGTCTTAAACTGCCAGTCCACAGAGGTTCCTACTGCTGTTGGCCAAAATAATGGACAATCTGTAATTAACTGTTCGTCCTCTCCAGCTTCGAGCAAAAGCACTTTCCACTCAGATATTTCACTAAGTCTGTTAGCCACAACGGGACCGGCGGCCCCTGCACCAACTATGACAAAGTCATATATTTCATCTGGTATAGGATGATCTTGAACACGATTTTCTTTATCCACAATATCAGGACGAAAGAGTAGTATTGGGATCGCTAGTGACTGGATGAGGCCCATGGCGATGGCGTATGTAATTAAAATGCGACATGTTGTGTATCCTGTTCCTAAACGTGGTGGTAATTGTGGTGTTGCGGAAGGATTAATTTCGTCTGGTTGACCTGGATCTGACATCTGCAACAAGATGAGATAAGAGAGAATGAGTTAATTATTAAGTATTTACATAACAAAGCAAATTGAAACTTACTTGAAAGACATTAGGGAGAAGGAAGGCATAGGCCTACATATAATGTGTTTTTAAAGTTTCAAAGCAATTTTATTCAGATAACAATTTAGAAAAACAACTTCATTTTAAAAAGTGAAGAAAATCATATGTATAGTACGTCAGTATACCAAACATATGGCTCTAAAGATGAATGTAATAGCTCATATTGTTCATAAATCGAGGGTAAGCATATGATTTACTTATGTAAACTGTGGACCCTTATCTTCTAGATTTTGGTACATTCATTTAGTTGTGTCTGCCTACTTTCTTTACCGATTGCAACATGCTACCGAACGACAGTGTAATGCTGTATGTCTAACTCGCCTGCAAAGACACGAACGCTTCTCTGAGGATTTAGTTGCTCGGTGTTCCTAGGGACTTCAACCGAACATAATGCCTAACTATATCCACCTAGCAATTTCCAGTGCTGTTACTGAAACTAAATATGGCAAACCCGCAGCAAATTAACCAGTCCTGGCCCAATACAATATAAATGTATTTTGCAGGATGCTGTGCAGAATTTTTCAGGTTGAATATGGACAGGAAAACCACTCGTAATTGTATGTTCTGTATGGTGAGCTTTCATACGGTTCTTTTCAACAACGCAATCGACTCGACGGTCTAGGTATGTGAAGTGCTTATACAGGGTGTCTCACTCGTTAGATGCCCAAGGAAAAGTGTTATAAAATTTTAATAAAGAGGGATATGAAACCAAATTATGGTGCATGTTCTTACTAACTCATTGATGGTGCGTGGTTTGTACTTGTATACACTACCTTTAATGTGATCCCACAGAAAAAAGTCAGGGGTCAAGTCAGGTAACTTGGGGGCCATAATCCTTTGAAAATCAATCTGACAGGGAAAATAATTCCATCGCAGCCAAACTCACCTTAAACGTATGGCATGTTGTCCCATCTTGCTGATACCAAAAAAGTGTCAGTTTCTCGTCCTCCAATTAGTTCACAAATGTATGAAACAATACCTGGTACACTTCACTGGTGTAAGTAATGTCTAAAAATTGACCCGATGAAGCGCTGCTTTGATAATGCAGGGAACACACCCACCTTCTCTGAATGAAGGGGTTCTTCAACTGGATACTCGATAAACGGTCACTTGTGAGTTCACGTATTTTGACATGTCTTAAAGGAATCACTTATCCAATATTGTTTCACAAGAAACATGGGCTCTTCCATAGAATATAAATACATCGTCGGAATCAGACAGACCGGAAGAAGCAAGTCGCACGAAACACCACGAACAGTAAGCTAGGCTACACTGAGACACGAGACGCATACACAGCTCGCAGAATCTCATTGTTGCCACATTTCACAGGTTTACAAGTAGACGAGTTACTTGAGAACACCCGCTGTGAATTTCAGACAGTCACGCCCAATAGTCTGGCAGCAACGTTCACGAACATGCAGCGCCGTGTTGAACTGTGTATACAAGTGGGGGAGGTAATTTCTAGCACTTCTTGTAATGTATCTTTATTTTTCAATCATAAAGATATGTCATGTACAAATTTGGTTTCATATCCTATTTTATTAAGATCATTATAACACTTTTTCGGGGCCTCTTTCGAGTGGAACACCCCATATATACCACTTTTGCACCCAATATATTCCACAGGAATGTGGCAACCACTAGAAAACGTGGAGTATATTTACTTCTAAGTGCGAATATTGTCAACGTCACATTGTCAGAATAAAAATCGGTTTTGTTTTCCCAAAATTCCAGAAAAAAGTAGTAACTTTCATTCCATAGGTAAAGTGGAATCTGTTCGTATTATATGATTATGAAACCCGAAATGTACGGTCCCAATATTTTACTCAATTATCATAAAGAAACCACTCAATGCACAGGGACATCAACCTTGGCATTTACAATATTTCTTGCCAATTATTTTAGTTATGCAAATCGACAGAAAGAAATCAAGAAAAGAGGGACAAATATTTTTGTTTCTTTTGCAAGACCAATACCAAAACTATACAGCAAAACCTGCAGTCTAGATACTTTATTTTTTTCCAAAATAGATCGACTAAAAATCTATCTTATAAATTTGTGGTACATGCTCAAATCCTCGCCGCAATTTAAAATAATCTGGTGAAAGGATAGCAGCGGTTGTATAAGAAATTGAAAGAAGCGAACTGGACCACATTATGGAAACATGTATAATGAAGTAGACTCCGCTTCGGAGTCGAGCACCTCGCAGACGTCAGTCGAAATGTTGTTCAAGGAAGTTTCATATTCTCTGGTATCCGTTTATTGACAGCAGTACGTGACCTCTGTAGATCACATTTACTTCGATCGTGCATTGGAAGCAAAAATCTTACTGTATAGTTTTGTGGAATTCATTGGACAACCACAGATGTTGATAGGGATTAGATAACATTTATCCACGCCACCGGTTACGAATTCTGGTAGGAGATGTATTTTCAGAGCTGCTATGCCTAGCGCTCACTGTCAGTTTCCCATCAAATTATTATGCTCCTTCCGATTAGTTATCATGGGGAAGAAGGATTTGAGAATAAAAATGGCTGATCATGAGGCCTATCTTCCCACCTTACGTTGTGCCTTTACTCAGATACAGATGTTTGGCTGTATTGCCTGGAAACAATTACAAATGCAAAAATTAAAATTGTGATAAAATTTCGATGGGAGATGTGGGTTAACTCCGAAAGCTCTTTTTAAATACGGCAGAAATAACTATTGAATACTACAACTTCAGGAGGAGTCGCACGATAAGCACGTATATTATCGAAACAAAGAAAGGTCGGCGACATGAAGTAGGCCTATGCAAGTTTTAAGGAGTGAGACTAAAGATTTTAAACATTGGGAATCCCTAGTATACGCAAATGACTATTTATATATCCTCTATACACACACATGGATTGTATGCACTTCATGGTAATACCTGAACTGAAGCTTTCTTAGTGCTTCCAAAGTGTCGGGTCGGGTCAGAGCAACTAGGGTCACAGATCGGGTCGGGTCGAAACTACTCGAGTCACGGGTCAGATCGGATTGGACCTTCACCTGACCCAACCCGTTGGGAGCACTAATTTTACTGTCTTCTAGTGGAGTGAATTCACTTTAGAACATCTAAGCCTTGCGAGTTGTCATCTGCGTACACTAGAGGTTCCCAATCTTTTAAATCTTATTCTTACGTCTCTCTCCTTAGACCCTGTATACTTCATGCCCCGCCCTCTCTTTGTTTAGACAAAATACGTGCTTATCGTGTATAACTCTATGACTCTTTTTGAGAATGTAATATTTAATAGTTCTTTCTCAAATATATAATAATAATAATAATAATAATAATAATAATAATAATAATAATAATAATAATAATAATAATAATAATAATAATAAGAAGAAGAAGAAGAAGAAGAAGAAGAAGAAGAAGAAGAAGTAGTAGTAGCAAATTTCAGATATGGCTTGGGTAGAGTGTCGGAGGTTTGCATTTGGGAAGTCATATGGGATTTAATCTCGCGGCAGGCTATTCAGATTCACTTTCTGAGTCTTACCAAGTGAATATTGGATTGGTACTTAAATTATAGATGCTGGAAGACGACTTCCACAATCTGTATCTGCCTCTTTTCTTCCTTGGTGCACTCTTACTCGCTTTTCGTACATATATTTCTGTAGCCATGTCCTTTATTGAATAGTTGCTTTTGCAATCCAATGAACAAATCATACTGAGGCCGTTCGAGCATTTCTGGATCACTGAAAGAAATGAAATGAAATGAAATTTTTCAGTTTTACGTCCCACGGTTATGCCGGTTAGGCTAAAGGAGACGGTGATGATGAGTAATGAATGAAATGGTGGAATGAAGAAAGTGGGAGGAAACGGGAGAACCCCGAGAAAACCCATGCACACGGTGTCCACTGAAAGAAGTTGCAACCGATTTGATTCGTGCTTTCTGCTGATGTGAAAAATGACTATTTTTTCCTTGTGTTGAGTAACTGATTCAGTGCTAAAATGCTTCTACGCGTGTGCTAAGACAAATCAGCCGTGATGTTCACGCGCACTCATTAGTAATCGCATAGTCAAGGAGAAGACGGTAAGGCATCTAAACACTAGCAGTCCACTAGACCGTCTTTTCTAACACCAATGAAACATATTTTATGATATTTCTTAGAGTTTTACTTCTTCTGTTGTGGTGGCACTTTCTGAATTTTGCTTTCGAGAGTTTATTGCATATAATGTTTTAATTTTTCTTCAAAGCGTGCTGGGGCTAGTGCTCCCAACGGTTCGAGTCGAGGTCCAACACGACCCGATCCGACCTGTGATCTATGTTGGTCTTACTCGAACCGGCCCCTGAACCGAGTTGCTTGGGTCGGGTCGGGTCAACCCGAGCCTTTAGTGAGTACTAGTTGAAACCGATCATTCAACTACCTGTACAGTTTAACTACTTGACGTAGAGAGTTAAAGGAAGTCTTAAATTAATCGTATAACATCGTTGTTACGTAAACCAGTTCGGTTTGAGTCGACCCGTGACAAGAGTTGCTAGACCCGACCCGACCAATGACACGAGTTAGTCTGACCCGACCCGACCCATTTGAGAGCACTAGTTTTGGGTCAAAAGGTCCCTAAGTGAATTCGCACATCTAAAATTTTACGTTTTTTATTTTCTTAGGGCTGGGGTGAGCAACCGCTTGAACGCATGTCAAACATTGCACGCGACGACTTGTTTTTGGCACAAGTTTCTTCTAAAATTATTTACAATTTTCAGCGGATATCTCAGTCCAAAATTTTAACTCAGAAGGAAAAAGTACAGTTTCGTGACCTGGTTATTTTGGTTAGAGGTGAGAAATATGCCGCTCCTAGATTTCTAGATGGTCGTCAGTAAAAATAAATAAATAAAAATAAAAAAAATCATTAGTAAGCTTATTGAACATGAGACAAAACATA
Organism: Thermobia domestica; assembly: GCF_964235325.1. Lineage (NCBI taxonomy): Eukaryota > Metazoa > Arthropoda > Insecta > Zygentoma > Lepismatidae > Thermobia > Thermobia domestica. The sequence goes on from NC_137463.1 coordinate 221,687,485, forward strand.
CACATACATACGTACTATTAGAAAAGATAAAATATAGTTAACTGAAAATTGCTTCGTCCCTTAAAAACCCGAAATAAATACGATTCAATAGAACGTAAAATGTGATTTGTTTTAGTGTAGTTCCAAACTTAAACCCAAGAATATTTTGAAATCAGTTTCATATATTCATATACTTTTCTGTTTGAGTAGTGTTATTATGAAATCTACTTAATAGATCTTGGTAAACAATGAATGAAAAACTAGATTTTTAATATCCAAGTAAAGAAGAGAATAATTTTCACGAGTAGAGTGTTTGGTAATCTCTAGTTGGATTAGATAGGGGCAGTTTGCTATAAAATATCTGGCGTGCGTGTGTAAAGTCGGATAAGTCAGAAAAACACTAATTGAGAAAAATAAATTTGAAAGTTTGAAAAATCGCTGTAAATCCCTAAATGAGGCCATAGTAATTTTATTTACTTTTATTGTTATTTTAATACAAGAATAACGATTTTACACGTACATCTCAGCAACTTGAGTGTTATTTTGGATTTTAGACAATACTTGAAAAACATACTTCAGTTCAAGCATGGACTTGTCCGACTTTACACGAAAAATAATATGACTTGTCGTACTTTACACAAGACTTGAGGCAAGCTTTACGGAATATAATTTATGATTTTGTTTGTTTTTATCGCTTTACCTAAGTATATTTCAATGACATTAAGGACATAGCTGTATGTGTTTCATACAAATTTACTTCAAACAACACTCAAAAGAATACTAAAACAAAAAAGAAATAAAAACACTTTATAATACTTGACTGACTGAATTCTTTGCAATCAGTTTTATTATGGGTTCATCTTTTAAAATATGAATTGTCGATCTATATGTTGCTGCAAACTTGTTTCTATTTTGACATCTGTAAAATATGTTCTTAAATGATTAAATTACCATTCTGCATTCCTCTATTCCTTGCAAAATTCGGAGCTTCTTTGGTAATATAACACAAACTTGAAAAAAAAATAACGCACTGAAGCTTTATCGTCACTGAACACATGAATAATATCAACAAACACTATGCTTTACGAAAAAGCTGCACATCATGTTTAAGACTTATCACAATATTACTAAAATGACACTTGTAGGCTCCTAGTCTTCTAATATGAAAAATATACTAAATTTTTTACACTTATTAGTTTGTCTCACTGTATAGCTCTAGCATTTGCAAAATAGGCACTTTCTGCTACATATAGCACAGAAATTTGGGGGCATAATGCACAACTACAAAATACACAATCACTTCTGCAACACACAATGCGTAATGAAAACTAATATAAATAAAAAGAGTAAAATGAACATACACTATTTGGATAAAAGATCAACCACATTTCACAGCACAACACAATATCACCACACTGACACTTGGCTTAAGGAATATAGTCTTCCATGTCTTCATCTTCAACCGCATCAGGCAAAATGTTGCGGACATCTGTGCCTGTTTTCAGATTCCTATAGAATTCCCAAAAAGTCTCGGAGATGAATGGCAAAAGATCAAGTAGATCCCTCTTCTTTTCCACCGATATAGGATTTGGTCCATTGTAGCAAACCTTTGGTACAAGCTTTCTTGTCTGTCTCCCTCTCCTCCTGAAGCTGACCTTTCTGAAAATTCCGTCCTTGTCCAGATGTGTTTTAAAAGAAAAGCTGCCAGGATTCTGCTGATCGTAACGAAGCCACTGAATGTCTCTCCAAAAGATCCGTTCTCCTTCCATGTCAGTTTTTCGTAAAATTAAATCCTGTTTAAGTAGTGATGAGAAGTCAAGGAAGTCTGCAGTTGACATTTCTGTAACAAGGAATGGTGTTTTCCTGCCTGTAACACGAACTAATTGGGCCCAATCATGTGGATGATGTATTGGAAGTCCATACTTCTTCTTTTTTTTTCAATTAAGCTGTGGTCTCCATCACTTTCCTTATGAGTGTGACCTGGGATAAAAAATTTATGGTCGATGGATAATATATTTGGATTGTTTTGGATAGCGACCATGCACATCACAGCCATATGTGCTATTTTTGTTTTGTCCTTGGCAAGAATCAGAGTACATTATTACATGACGTACATTAGGTTCTAGTCCCATTAAATACTTGTAGATACAGGAAGCAATTTCGCTGGCTCCTCTTGTAGCCTGCCATTCATGCCACATGAAACAATGTGCTTGTTGCGTTTTACAGTTATGAACTGTTAGGTTGTAAGTCCAAAGCTGCCTCTTATAGAGTGCAATAAAGTTAGTAACAACTGGTGTCGGAAGGCACTGTTGAAGATCGAAAGTGAGGGTAGGAGTATCTGGATTATTCCTTGATATTTCTTTATCTCTTCTTTTTCCTTCGTATGCCAAATCTGCCTTTTCAGTGTGCTTTTCCCATTCTTCTTTCATCATTAATCTATCGTTACCTTCGGACAGTTTCATTCTCATTTAAATTTGTCACATACATGGCATGTATCAGTTTTATTTTTCTTAATAGTTATGTTAAATTCATGAAAAATAGACTCGTAAATTCTACGACTCACGGGATTCTCTGGACATTGTTTTGTGTGTTCCCTGTATAGATCTGACAAAGTAAAGTGACTTGGTAAATACGTTTTGTCAGATTTTTTTCCGAGTATAGTGACTCTCGTAAGTTGGTATAGAGAGAATGTCTTCTAACTGCTTCTGTTGTCTGATCTGACAATTTAGAAACTGCTGGATGTTTCCCTCTCATGTCCCGGTCTGGAATTCCAGATAATTGTGACCGTTTCTTTTGAATAACTGTTTCAATGAAAGCCTTTGTTTCACCGAATGTTTTTATAAAACACGATTTACAAATTCCCTCAAGTTTTCCATTTATACTTAAATTGTATTTTACAGTTATCTGTCTAAATCTGTGTTTATTAGGATCATTTGTCCGTATTCTTGTATTAGCCTTATCTTGAATATCGATCAAACTGGAAATGTACAGAACCCGTTTGTCGAAGCTTCCCATATTCCAATAGTCTTTGTGTAATTCTACTCTGTATTCGTCTTTTATTCTTTCACTACACTTCATTCTGCATGTTCCTAGCGGTTGCATAACTTTTTCCTTCGCTGCTTTTCCTAATTTTGTTGTGTATTGTTTTCCTGTTTCGGGCTTCTTTTCTTTGTTGGCGTACTTCTCTTGTATCACCTTTGCTTCCTCTCTTTTCTATTCCTTCATGAACTGATTCGTTTGTTTCTTTCTCAATACTAATATCTTGACATTGGCTGAAGAGATCTTGATCACGTGTTACATCTTGATTAGAAGTACTGGGTAGATGTTCGTGTGGTTCTCCAAAAATCTTAAAGGATTCCTTATAGTGTATTTTTTTACCTCTCACCATAACTGTACTATTGTCTTCTATTTCGATGTTTTAGCAAACTGACGTTTAACCTTCTTTCGTCTTTTTATTCCACCACTTTTCTTTTCTCTCGTTATTACCTTCCTATCATCCACGTTTTCATCTAAATCCGAAAGTGTTTCTGAATAGTCGTTTGGGTTAAAAAGAGGATCTTTATCGCTATCATCAGAACAGTCAATTATTTGCCTTAAGTTATCTGATTGCTGAATGTCATCAAGATAGTCTTCCATTTTGCGTTTATTAGCTAACGCAACAATCATCTTATTCCTGGAAACCATTTCTAACAACTGCTGCTGTGGAGTGTGCTATTAATTTCACGTAGAGAAGGAAATAAGTACATTTTCCGACCGTAGTCATATTAGTGATTAAATAACGTTTCGATTGAAAGATTTCTATTGTATTGACGGCGGCTTTATTAGAAATTCTTGAAGCTAGAATTTCCTTTTCAGCTTTGCCTTTCAAAAGCTAGCTTTAAAAAAGGAAACAAAACATATAAAGGAACCGACATTTTATTTTGAGCTTTGCTTTTATTTTCAATCTAAAGATACTACACGAAGCTATTGTTGTGTTATTACTATTATTGTTTTCGGCTTGTAACACGAGTATATCTCTCGCACCACCTGCAAGCATAGTAGAATACTCTTACATACACACACTACTAAAATATTTTTTCAAGGACAGAAGGAATAATATCAAGTTTCATACAGCATATCGATGCAACTTAACCGTATTTGGACACTCAGTATACCACAAAATCAGGTGTAAAATCGGACAAGTCATTCAATCTTGACTTAACCTACTACGCACATAAAGTAAGAATAGTTCAAAGTCAGACAAGTCACGTTTTTCTGACTTAACCGTCTTTACACACGCAAAACATTAACTTTGTCCATTTGTCTGATTATGCACACTTCCATATCTCTCTTAAATATGAAGTTATGACTTATCCGACTAGACACAAAAATGCAGAATTTTTTTTTACACAAGACCTTGCAAAAATCTCAATTTCTGATTTTTTTGACTTAACCGACTTTACACACGCACGCCAGAATGCAATCGTCGAGAACGCCAAATAGCTCTGGATTTTACATTTGCCTGGAAAAAAATTGATTGACACTTGGGGAAATTATGTCTCAGAGGTTTGATAGATTTTGGTACGCACTCTCAAAAAGGCTGTCCACTTCTGCCTTAGGGCTATAAATAAGTGTTTCACATGGGCTGAGATACTGAATTCTAATTGAGTGACCCGGTGAAATCCCCGGTGTGTGTAGAAAAACATTTTATCTCAGGTCAGTATATCTCAGATATCGACTCACAAGGAGAAGGCACACTTTGGTAAGTGAACTTCAGGGCCAGTTTTTGCTAGGTGGAGTGCACATTTAGAGTTAATATTACAAACTGGGAGAGCGCAATGGGCAAAAATGACGGAGAAAAACCGTCTTAAAGTTTTCTACTCGACGCATATATCGTACGACGCGCAAACATACCAAGTGACAGCTTGGTAGAATGAGAAGAATCAGCTACTGAAATGCAAAGGGTCACGGGTTCGATTCTCGTTTGAGTCAAGCCTTTTTTTCTTGTTTTTTTGCTTCAACCAATAAAGTTGGCATTTGTAACTCTAAGTAAAATATTAATTTACCACATGTTTCTAATGAATAAAACAATAGAAATTTTCAGTCACTTGTAAATTCTTTTGATGTTCCATGTTAACTAGGAACAAAATTTAATCTCTTCCGTAAATATTATTGTTACTGCAGTCGTTGTATAAAAATGTTCTTGAAGCTTCATGTCTATATCTGTTGACAGTGTGAGAATTACAAGGGGAATGAGGGGGAAATCTGCTTTGGTTATAGGAAACTCCAGTATTAGCAAAGGGGATTTCCCCCCTCAACTCCTTTGTAAATCGCACGCTGTCAACAGATGTAGACAAGAAGCGTCAAGAACATTTATTACACAACGACTGTCGTCAAGGGCGCTGATCATGGGGGCCCGTCCCCCCAAGCTCATGTGGGCCCCATGTATATTATGAATATGTATTTTCATATGTATTTTTATTGTTACATGTATTGTTGTATGTATTTTTTATGAATGACCCCAAAAATTTACAGAGAAATCGGAGCCGTTGACTGTCGTAGCTATAATACAACTCGTGATATGAATATATTTACGGAATAGATTAAATTTTTTGTTAGTTAACATTGAACATTGAAAGATTTTACAAGTGATTTTAAAATTTCTGTTGTTTTACTCATGATTAATATATAGTGAATTAATATTTTCTTTATAGTTACAAATGCCAATTTTATTGGTTGAAGCAAAAAACAAGAAAAAAAGGCTTGACTCAAACGAGAATCGGGACTCTTTGCACTTGAGTCGCTGATTCTTCTCACTCTGCCACGCCGTCACTTGATAAGTTTGCGCGTCGTACGATATATGCGTCGAGTAGAAAACTTTAAGACTGTTTTTCTCCATCATTTTTGCGCATTGCGCTCTCCCAGTTTGTAATATTAACTCTTTAAATATGCACTACCACCTCGCAAAAAATGGTCCTGAAGTTCACTTATCAAAGTGTGCCTTCTCCTGTCAGACTCTGAAAGTGAGTAGTTGACGCATTCTTGCTACTAATTCCCATCTAGAAGGCCAATTAATACGACAGGGAATTTAGCGGTATGCTGACGAAGCATACCCCTCAGATAGCCACGTGGCAGTCTCTGACCTTAAAGGACTGTTGCGCCGAACAATTTGGTTTAAAGCTATAAATAGAAAGGTAGCCAATCATGATAATTGTAAAGCAATTAAAGTTTGCGGTCTGTTAATCCTTTTGTGTGTTCTGCTATATGTTCGTGCGCTATTTTTCTGTGGATGAAAAGCTTAGCTTTCATTCTCAGACAGTTGAAATCTAATTTGTGTAATAGAAAATCTTATGTTTTCAATAGATAGAGCACAGAAAAACTAAGATATATTTCATTAGCCGTCCCTGTAAAGTGAAAAGCTATTACGTTAATGTCAGTGTCAACAAAACACTTTGAGGAGGATGAAACCGGACGGATATTATAGTTTTGAAAGTGCTGATTACGAATCTCGCCTTTATTTTTCAGTGGCGTCACTAGAAAGACACTTGGGGCGGTCCAACTTATACTACATTTTCGAGCACTCTGATTACAAATATGAACTTGTAGGGGTCAAAGCGAAACTTTACGATAACTAACAGGATTTTAGAGCTCCCTGTCTACAAATGACTTTTGGAGAGAATGAAAATAAGCTGATTAGATTCAGAGGCATTAATTATAAATATGACCTTTAGTTTTAGTGGTGTGGTAGAAAACTTTTTTTCGAGGGGGCAAAGTAAGGCAAAATAATAGTGACAAACAAAAAAGCATTTAAATGACAAATTTGTTAAAGGAAGAAAAATTAACAATCGTTCAAATCAACGCTATGGGAGCAAAGACGGCTATGGATGAAATTAAAGAATTAGCAAATAAAGAGGAGGTAGACATAATAGTTATGCAAGAGCCTTACACAAGAAATAACAAACTGGTTAACACGAGGAACTATGAAACAATTATTGCGAAAAACCACCCAGGGGAAATCTAGATTCCTCAAAACGTAGGTGAGAAACGAAAAGATGCAATCGTTAACAGAAATAAAAACATCAAAACACTGAATAAAAGACAATTTGGAAATAATACGACGGTATGTGAGGATTTGAGAACAACTCTAGGGAACATTATTAAACTGTTATTGTCATTTTGCATGGACATACAACCTTTTTAAAATAATATAGAAAGTGTTTGTCAAAAGTATAAAGAAGAAATCATCATTTCTTCTTAAGAGCCTGTCTTACTAAAAATAATACAAAATTTACCATTTTTCTTTTCCTTGTTTATTCATCAGTGAAAGGAGATAATGAAATGCAAGTCATCACAATCATAGATAATGCTATTCTACAACAGAAAATATAAACCTGAACAATGTTCAGTGTTTCCATCCACAGAAATTACAGTGTTGCCAGAAAAACAATTTCCCTAAAATCTAAGTTAAGGCAGAGAGTAGAGGAACAAACTCAACTGTATTTGGTTACGTACCATATTGTTTTGCTTTACTGTGAACTACATTTTAAATAATAGTTGTATTTAGTTTGTAATAAACAAAATAGTTTTAACATACAGTTATTAAAACTAAATAATAATGTTAATTAAAAAAGTAGTTCATAAGAAACAAAAACAACATGATACGTAATCAAATGCAGTTGAGATCGTTCCACTACTCGCTGCATTAACTTATATTTTAGGGAAATTGTTTTTCTGGTAACACTGTAATTTCTATGGATGGCAACACTGAACATTCTTCAGGTTCATATTTTCTGTTGTAGGATAGCATTATCTATGATTGTGGTAACTTGCATTTAATTATCATCTTTCACTGATGAATAAACAAAGAAAAGAAAAATGGTAAATTTTGTATTATTTTTAGTAAGGCAGGCTCTTAATTTTAATGTGTATTTTGTTTTGAAACTATATTAAACTGTTTCATATTTTCTTTGCAACGCTTTTGACAATTGCGCATGTATATTTTACAGCACAAACTCTTTTAGCAGTTCTAAGAAAACTAAAATTTCTGTATAAGCGGAGTGTGACTCTGCGAAATGTGCGACGGCGGGTTAATAGGCATGGATTCAAATGCCAAATCAACAGTATGGCACGGCAATAACACGGAAAATAGACCAGAAATGGTTGAAGAATTAGTCGTGACTAATAACCTAATGATAATAAATGAAGAAGGGAATCCACCAACATATAAGAACAGTGAGGGAGAATCAAACATAGATCACTCAATGGCTTCTACAATATTGAGCAATAAAATTTAAAAAATTGGAAAGTACTAGATTCAGCAAAAATAAGCGATCATAATATAATAATATTTGAAATAAAACCAACCAAACAAGAAGAAATTATTTTCAATCTTCAGACAAAACATTAACATATAACCCAGGGAAGATAAATTGGACAAAGTTCTGGCAAACGATAAATCTACTGCTGATAGAAGAAGAGAGCAACTTAGATGAATATGGAAGAGCAACTTAGAGCAATTTAGCCCAGAAAATAGAAGTTACAATAAAATTAGCAATTAAAACTCAACAAAAATAAAAGACAACGAAAACAAAAACACTTAAAGCTAGGAAACTTTATCAACCTACAACAGAAAATAATCTAAGACAAAACAGATTAAACAAATATAAACAAATATATAGAGTTAAAACAAAAATATGAAAACAAAATAATGGAATCAAAGGAAAACAGCTGGAAAAATACATTGAAACTAATTTAAATCTAGATCCCTCGGGTGAACCCTACAAAATTATAAGTAATAAAGTTAAAATACCTACCACCCTCTCAAATCTAAAAATTACAAATGGTAGATATAAAACTAATTGGGAAGAAACAACAGACTATCTAATAAAATCTCCATTACCACAGGATATACCTGAAGAAGATAATAACTCACAAAGTTCCATTAGAAGAGAAATGCAATTACCACCTTTAGAAGACAAAATAGAAGTAATAAAAAACAAAGAAATAATAAATCACATGAAACGACTTAAAAGCAAGAAAAGCTCCTGGACCGGATGGAATAAAATCGGAAATTTTTATACATAATGCTGACAAATGGGCACCATACCTAGCAAAACTTTTCAACTTGTGTTTTAAAAACGGACGATTTCCAAAAAGGTGGACACAAGCAAATTTAATCATATTCAAAAAGTCAGATGACAAGAAAAATGACGATCCAAAATCTTATCGCCCTATCTGCTTACTAAATGTAAGAAGTAAACTTTTCAAACGAACATTGTGGAGAGAATAAACAAAAACAGAATTTTAAATAATGACAAATTGCAGTATAGTTTTCAGAAAAGGAAAAAGGACCCAAACAGCTGTAAAAGACTAATTGATCTCATAGAAAAAGGTAATCTGGAAAACTACCACGTTGTTATCTATGCCGACAGTAGTGGTGCTTTTGACAATCTATGGTGGCCCGCACTTTTCAAATAACTCAAAAAGCTAAAAATTAGTAAAGCTCTTTACAAAATCATGCTTCATTACTGCACTGACAGAACGATTACACTAAAATCTCCAGGAAAAGATGGAACAACAATAAGCACCAAAGAATGCCGACAGGTTCAATATGTGGACTTACAATGTGGGACATTACTTTAAAACCATACTTAAGAAAACTAAATAGTCTAAAAGAAACATTAGGCGTAGTGGGATATGCGGATGAGTTAGCAATTGAGAAGACAGAATCTTCAAGAAGACAAGTAGAGCAAAAAGGAAATATAATATTTGAAAGTCTAGAAAGATGGTGTATAGAAAATAAATTAACTATATCGGTTAATAAAACGAAAATTACAGTATTTGACCAAACTCTACAGAGAGAACCCATAATCAAAATTAGGAACACTAAGATAGGAATTGTGAATTTATTCAAATATCTAGGTGTATGGCTAGACAAACGGCTGAACTATGGAAAGCACATAATTGAAACAACAGAGAAGATGAAAAATAGCCAACAAACTCTTAACAGTCGCTATAAAAGATTTTAAAATTGACAGATATTTTTTAAAATTGTATAACAAAGCTATTGCACAATATTGTGCTGGAATTTGGAGCCATAGACTGTTTCTAAACAGCAACAAGGCAAAAAATAATAATAGTGCAGCGATTAATGCTAATTAGAACCCATGGCATCATAAAAACTATCTCTGTAGATACAAAACATCTTTTGGCCAATGAAGAACCCATACACCTTCAGATATTAAGATGTATTAAGACGTGGCTTAAGAATAATGAGAGAACCAAGATATTGGAAATCACGGGAGATTTGCCAAGCACCGAAGACGATATTAACAAACTGATTAAACGGAAGTGGAAAGAGGAATTCAGTAAAGAGACAAAGAACAAGAACCATTATTCCAAACTTAAAAATAAGTGAAGAAATGGGAACAAGCAGTGAATTAATAGAATACATCTCTGGGCATGAACCTATAAATCTCATGTGAGAAGACTTAATATAATTAACGACGATAAATGTACATTTAATGAAGTACAAACACCAGAACACGTCTTCTGGAATTGCAATAATTATATAAGAAATAACAAAATAAGAGAAATAAGAGACATATTAAAAAGGGGTAATATATTGAAATACAAACTATAATAAACGATAAAATGAAATTAGAAAACTTACAATTTGTTGTAAGACACGTATCAAGAAACTTGTGGAAGGAAAGAAACGATGAAAGAAGAAATTAACAAGACCCACACCCTACATTGTAAATATAAAGTAATAAAGAATTACTAAACATAAAACTAATCAAATCAAACATAAATTAAAACTAAGTTCTGATGACAATTCCAGAACTTAAAACCTCACGTTCTTTGTGTTAGTGTTAGTGTGTAGTGCCTTGTTTAATGTTTTGTTAGTGGTGGCAGGATTTTAAAATATAATTAGTGTTTTAAAAGGAGAAGACAGAAAATAAGAAGATTTTACAAAGCTGGTGAGAGAAATTCAGATAGACCAAAACAGTTCTGATGTTGTTTTCCAGAACTAATAACTAACGAAAAATTGGAAATCCGGACGTCCGATTTTCTTTCGAAGAACTTGTTTTAAATTATTTACTAATTATTTCTTTTCTCTTTTCAGCTTATAACTTTACAGGTTATGCAAGGTGTTTCCTGCTCACGTATATGTATGTATGTATGTGTGTGCCTTTGTGTATATTTTCAATTTTTTTATAACAAACGAAATAAAAACAATAATTAAAAAAGAAAGAAAAAGGTAAAGAATAGGGCATGATTTATTTTTTCTTAGGTATCATGCCAATAAAAGGTAAGCCTCGTCTCACCATAACTGAGGCCAATCACAAAAAAGGAGAGAAATCATACGAAAAAAAAGTAATAGAGAGAGAACTACGAGTAAGAGGCAGTAGCCTCTGCCATTTAATAAGACCCTATGAAATGGCAAAGGGCAGGAGGAAGTGGAGACTTAAAAAATTAAAAAAAGCCCATCTAATTTCAGTAAAAATACCTACACTCTTTGTTTGAGTGTGTGTCTGTTTATGTCCATATCTGTGTGCGGTCCGATAGTAGTATCTAATTGATAGTTTTCACGGTCGCTAAGATCAATGGTGAAACTTCGATCGCATTAACTTGCAAATTCACCCCATTCGGCTATAGGCAGGGGGTCACTGGGTGAGGCGGCATACCGAGACATGTAAAAATAATCATAAATGACCAATATTCGTGTCAAATCCATAGTTTTCGAGGTTGCTGAGCTCAATGGGAAACTTAAGGTCTCGTGTACTTTGAAATTTAGCCCTCATCAGCCATAATGGAAGGGCCATAATAGAGGGATCATCGAGACATGTAAAAATAATTTTTAAAAAATGACCAATATTAGTATCAAATCCATACCTTTTGCGGTCACTGAGATAAATGCTGATACTCCGATCCTATTAACTTCTAAATTCACTTCATTTGGCTGCGGGACAGGGTTACCGGAGAGGATACCGAGATATGTAAAAATAATCCAAAATGACCGATATTAATGTGAAATCCGTAGTTTTCCCGGTCGCTGAGATCAATAGTGAAACTCTGATCGCACTAACTTTCAAATTCACAGCATTAGGTTGCGAACCAAGGCTTATCGGGGGGAGGAGTTACCCAAACATGTAAGAATAATTCGAAGTGATCGATATAGTGTCAAATCCATAGTTTTCGGGGCCGCTGACATGAATGGTGCTACTCTCACAGATGCTAACTTCCAAATACAGCCCCCATCGGCTGGGGGCCAGATGTGGCAAGGGTCTCAGGGATCGCTTACCAGGATATGTAAAAATAGTAGAAAATGACCGATATTTTTTCGATATATGACCGGTATTTCGTTGTGCAATTTCTTTATATAGATATAATATCTGATCAATGCGTAGAATGGGTATTTCAGCTTGTTATATGTAAGAAATTTTCAGAAACTACTGAACGTATCTCAATTCTTTCTCTGTAGGATAATTTACCTAATGACAGAAATGATACGCTATATTTTATCCCGAAAAATGATCCCTTGTCGCTGAAGGCGTTATTTTTGTTTCAATATATATAAAAGAATTTTCATAAACTACTGAACTAGTTTCGAAACTTCTTTCAGTGTTGGAAAGCTTATCTAACGCCAGTGATGATAAGCTACATTTTCCCAAAAAAATGGACCCTTGGACACTGGAAACTCCATTTTTGATTTATTATATATATATATATATATATATATATATATATATATATATATATATATATATATATATATATATATATATATATATATATATATAACTATTCAACCGATTTCAAGAATACAGAAAAACAAGGACACTACATACAGTTCAAACAAGCAACATACAGCCAAAAATGTGTTTGGTTGGTATACCCTAATGCATGTTTTACAGCTCCGCGCATCCTTTCACTACTTACGGTAGTATACAATCTTGGCTAGTTACCATTTTTGCTGACTTATTTATTGCCTGTTCTCTCTCATATCTATCTAAGAAACCAATAGGCTATCCACGCAGTTATCCAAATTACTAATTCTCATTCCTATAGGTATGAATTCTTTGTAATCCTCCTTATGTACAGCGAACCACAAAAGTATCTCCCCCTAAGTACTCTAATTCCATTACTTGGCGTCCAGATAATTTGCAGTTGTGAGAACGCCTGGGCAGATGCAACCTAACTTACACGTAACTTTACTCGGCACTGAGAGCGGTTGGTAGTACTGAGTCAGGTCTTTATGCAAGTAAAATTACGAGTAGATGACGCACGAAACATTACTCCATTCTGAGATGAATCTCTCTGGTTCAGAGCGTGCTGTCCAATGAATACCATATATTAAGCTCAATATTGGTGTGTATATAATCCATTATTTCATCATATACTGTATATGCAAAGAAATAAAAACACTGATCACATACGAATCAGAAAATGCTTGAAAGTAGACGAAAATATCAAATCTAGAACAACTGCTGGAAATAAGTTTGTAAACCACTGTCTCTATTGACAGACCTTCTCCAACCCTCCTTATTCCAACATCTTTTTCTTTCTGGAGAAGAGAAGATCTTGCTTGGCATACTGAGCATGCATTGAAATTGAAATTGAAACATTTGAAAAAAGGTTCAGAATTGCGGGATTTGAACAAGAGTGTACCGAATAGAAATTCAATGCACTAACCACTCACCTACCGCGAAACTTCATCTTCCACCTAAACTAATACTTAGTTAATATCGTTTCATGGAAGAATATACACAAGACACTAATGTTTATGTGAGCGTCTTAATAACTTACTCGGGATTTCCTTTAACCCAAAAAACAACTTATATATACGTTTCTCAATCAGGAAAATTACACGAAATGTTCTCCAAGTTGAGGCTAAGTCACCGTTTTCAGGGATGTTCCCAATTTACATTACATTTCTTCTTTACCAAAACTTCTAATTCCCAAAGAAGAAAAGATGACAAAATTTTTTACACATTTTTTGAATTGTATCAGCACATGTAGAAATAGACAGTTCTATGTTTATGTTCCAAAACTACTAGTTTATTTTCTTATATTCATCTGACTAATTTCAGGCAACTTGAGCCGGTGTTATTAGCCGAGTAATCTCGGGCGTTCGGCTTCTGATCATGAGGCGCAATCCACTAGGGGATCGAATTCCTCTGAAGAGCAAGGTCGGAATTTTAATTGTCCTCAGTATTTCTGTGTTGGTGTTTCTGTAGTGTTTGGAATACGTCGAAAGGACATGAGGTGCCACTGGCGAACAATACTCCGGTTGGGGCGATTTGTTAAAAACAATTGTGTAATCAGGAAACTCCCATTGCAGCAACCTGGGTTCAAATCCCGTCGTGGCAATTATTAATTTTTCTGTTTCGGAAGATAATGAGTACGTAATGGGTTAGTAATAATGTTATTTGTTTATATATTATTATATTATTATTATTATTATTATTATTATTATTATTATTATTATTATTATTATTATTATTATTATTATTATTATTATTATTATTATTATTATTTCCACAAAAGGAAGGAAAAGTCACATAGTCGAACCTATTCATAGGAACAGAAAAGATATACAATATGTCATATGTTTCTTAGGTTTACACATGAACGCAATAATATTATTACGTTTACAGATTTACTGATAGAATTATCATTTTATGACAACAAGAAATGGAATATAAAGATTTTTTAGCTGATAATAGTAATGCATTTAGTTTCGCCCTTGTTCTAGGTAGAAAGGTAAGGTGTCATCTTAAATAGAATCATTCTCGTGAGTAGAGTTGTAAGTTCGATCACTATTTGCAATTTGTGCACAGCTAGGAACAATTCCTAGGAACTCATTTTTGGCCCATACTACAGCAGTAAGGATGTGTTTAGCCCTTATGTATTGATCAATTGTTCTCCAAGCACTTTACGTTCCCAGAAAGTACGAATCAAGGTTGATACGGATGTCGTAGTTTTGGGTTGCTGGCATTTCACCTGCGGAGGAAGTCGTCTCAAATCTGAGACCCAGAGAAATTAAATATTTTTCATGTTAGTATACATCAGAGGTACCAATATTGAAAATTATAAATATTTTAATTACCTCAGCGCGAATCGAACCCGCGACCTGACCATTATAAAATTAAGGCTTAAGCCACAACTATAAAATATTACTGTTTTGAGAGAAAAAATGGAGCTGCAGTGAATTCAGTAATTACACACTTTTACGATTCCAATGTAATAATGGTGAAACTTACTGATTTCAATCATGATAAAATAGTAAAGTATTATGCAGAAAGAATAGTCCAGAAAATTCAAATTTAAATTAACAACTTAAAAGACATACAAACACGCAATGCCATGCAGAAGAAATAGACTTTAGAGTGCTTTGAACCCTTGACATTCACAATGTGGTACCGTGAGGGTAGCGAGTGGGGCTACGGCCCCGGGGGGCCAAGTAAGGGAGATCAAAATTCGGTAGGGATAAAGAAAAGAAAAGAAAGAAAAATATTAAAAGTGTTCTTGCGCCAATCTTGGTGGCGCTTCACGGTTTTCAAGCGACCTCACTCATATGTAAGAAAGAACTCCCGTATGCTCTCGCCTGGGGCTCTGATTTTTCACGCTACGGCAGTGGAAGAAATCTCATATTGATTGGAATCTGGTGTTTCAGGGCACTGGGTTATTTTTTAAAAAAAGTCAACTAATTTAACGAACCTTCCTCCGTGCTTTATGTTTCCTATTTTTACGCATTTTACCTACTTTTACAGTTTTCTAGTAACTCTTTAAGAAAAGGGACAAAAGCACAGAAACATTGAGGACTTAAAATCACAAACACTATTCGTGCGTTCTTCTCTTGGCTGAATTAAAACAATAAACTATGATAAACATTCAGTTTTTGGTCTTCCATTTTCTATGTGTTGTGAAGGCTCTAAAACCAAACCAAACAAAAAGCAATATTAATATGCAAAATAGTCAATAAATTAGCTATACATGACAACTATTGCATGATCGGAATAACTCTAGTATATCCACAAATCATCATTTGTCATATTTTACCGAAATACGTCATGACTTTTCCGACAACCTGATACTTTAGTGTTGTTAATACGCACAGTTCATTGATCTCATCTCTTACTCTCTTATGTCCATCAAAAGCTTTAGGGTACTTCCCGTACATATAGAAAGGCGAAATATAGTGCCCATTTCTGGTGTAGCGTGCAAGTAAACAAATAAAAAGAACAGGATGACATTTTCCTCTTCTAAACCCTTTACAATGGATTGTGTTGTTTATTCAACAAAAGGACGTGAAATCCAATCAGAAAATTCATAAAATAAAAATATGTAACCTAGTCCCGACTTTGCAATAATAATAGTAATAATAATAATAAAGGAATAACAGAATTACAATGTCAATTACGAAAACAATACCTTCCAATAAAGAAAAAGTAATAAATGCCAGGACGGGATTTGAGCCCGGGTCGCTGTAAGGGAAGTTCTCTGCTTTCACATTTTGCCATCAACTCCTCACACAAAGATAAGAAATTAAACTAGTAGTTATGTTAGATAAACATAGCACACACTATTCCGTGTTGATATAATTGAAAGAATGTGAAATTAATTTTTATGTCTTTTCTTCTTTGGAAACTAGAAGGGACCATCGCTGAAAACGAGGACGTAGCCTTAATTTGTAGAACGTTTCGTCTTATGCTCCTCATTGAGGAACATAAATATAACTTGTTTCCGGGTTAAAGACGGAAATCTCGAATTATTGTGACATTCACATAAACAACGTCTCCTTACAGAGGGATAAATCATTAAGTCTTTTTAAGTTGACCAATGGAGTGCTCCTTTAACCATTTATATTCGACGATAACTGTTTGGGATAAGAGAAAACGCGTTCGCCATATAACTGTATAATAAAATTACGCGCATCTATTTACTTTGTTTCATAGTTCTCCCACATTCACTTTATAATATTCGGTGACAGTTGCTATCGACATTCATACAATTATACATATACTACTACTACTACTACTCATTATTATTATTCCCGGCGGGAGCTCATGTGGTTCGGATTCCACGTTAATCAGTAGGTCCACGTCTCATATAGCCTCGCTGCTGAAAGGGACGCTAAACTAAAATCAACTCAACTCATTATTATTATTATTATTATTATTATTATTATTATTATTATTATTATTATTATTATTATTATTATTATTATTCATTCATTCATTCATTCAAGGGGACCAGCCGGAAATCCTGTCCTTTCCGCCCGGGCCAGCCTGCCCCTGACAGCGAGGACTTCCTTTTTGCCGCGCTCGTTTGCTTAGTCGTCAAGAATCCCCAAGCGACCAGTACGAACTATCGCCAGGCATGTGAATGCGGTTATTATTATATATTACTTTTTCCAAAAGAATTGTTTCTAAAGTGAGCTTAGGGAGCAAGAGTAACCCCTACCTCTACATCATGAAGTGAAAAGTATTGAGATGCGTGCATACAGTTGCATGAATTTCGATGACAACTGTCGCCGATCATTAGAAAGTGAATATGAGAGAATTATAAATTCAGTAAATAGTTAAAATTAAAATCCTTAAATTAAAATACTTAAATGAAATAATATAAAATAATTATTTTATTTAATTAACTTAAATAGTTAAATAAAATAAAACTAAAATACTCTTTTTTTCATGTTTCGTTGGGCATTAACACACGACTTGCACACCCAGAGAAGACGCTACTGGTGGTAAAAGCATGAGTGAAATAGCGCAGAAAAACGGATATTGTTTTTTATGTTCTGCGGAAAAACGGTTTTAGCGGCAAAATCCCCCATCTAAAATTTTTGAAGTTGACGCCCGAAAATCAAGAACATGTGCACAGAAGTGAATGCAATTGTGCACAAATATTGTAGGCGTAAAATTAGGAAACACGTGCTTCGTATTTTCCTCGAAAAAACGTTTGTGTGGATCCCTCCAACATTTCATCATGAAATATCAAAAGTGCTAATAACACTATATCAGAAGTGCTTAAAGAACATGAAGAATTGCATCGAAAATTTGTGTAGGAATACTACGCAAAAAATAAACAATACATTTTTTTTATTTTATGCGGAAAAACGGTTTTAGGGGCAAAGCCCTCACGAAATATTTTGAAATTTGATGCCCGATAGGCAAGAAGTAGTTAACCAAAATGAATGAAACTGTATACAGATATTGTAGTCATAAAATAATGGATTATGTGTTTCGTGTTTCCCTTTAAAAAAACTGTTGGGTGGACCGCGGACCTTCTAAACAGTTGATTACGAAATATCAAAAGTGCAAATAATTATACGTCAGAAGTTCCTAAAGGATATGGAGAATTGCAACGAAAATTCGTGTAGGGACAATTGCAAAGCAATAAACGAAATTTGTTTTAATTCGTCAGGTTAAACAGTTATGAGGCCAAGGCACCTCCAAAAAAGTACATATTACCGTAATAGCGTAGGAAGCAGTGGACCAAAGAAAACAAAATTGTGAGTAGATATTGTATATGTAAAATAATTCCTATTGTGTTTCTCAAGTGTCCTTATCCGATTTGCTTCAAATTTGACACATCAACATCAAACAGGAAATAAATCGACACGCATTGTTGTTTATGCGACAAACATTGTAAGGGTTAAAGGCACCTTCTGAAATATTACAAATACGCTATACTTTTTGTGCTTATTGTTGATCTGACAAATTTGAAGAAATCGGATGGGGACACTTGAGAAACACGTAAAGCCTTAATTTACATATGCAATATCTACACACAATTTCGTTCGCTTCGGTCCACTTCTTCCGCCACTCAAGTGAACTTTGTGGTGGACAACCACCGTGTGCGTGGATTTTCTCGAGGTTCTCCCGTTTCCTTCCACTTTCTTCATTCCACCATTTCATTCATTACTCATCATCACCGTCTCCTTTAGACTAACCGGCATACATTGGGACGTAAAACTGAAAGATTTCATTTCATTTTTCTTCCGCCACTCAACGCCTCAGTCCACCGAACAGGTTTTTTTTTCTTTTTAGGAAGATATGAAACACGTATTCCCTCATCTTACCTATACAATATCTACGCCCAATTTCATTCACTTTGGTACACTTCTTTTTGGGCGTCAAATTTCAAACTTTTGAGTGGGGCTTTTGCCCCATATAACAGTTTATCAGAAGAAAGTAAAAAACCCGTGTTCGTTTATTTTTGTGTATTGTCACTACACAAAGTTTTGTTCTAATTCTTCATGTCCTTTAGAAACTTCTAATATTCTGTTATTAGCACTTTTGATATTTCGTGGTCGAAAGTTTGGAGGGTCCGTGGCCCACGCGACCGTTTTTTCGCTGAAAATACGAAACGCGTATTCCCTCATTTTACGTCTACAATATTTGTGCACAATTTCAATCACTTCGCTTTGCCTTTCGGGCGCCAAATTTCAAAATTTTTGGTGGCGGCTTTTGCCCTTAAAAATCTTTTTCCGCAGAAAATAATAGTTTTTTTTTTTAATTTTTCGTATTGTCCCTACACAAACTTTCATTGCAATTCTTCATGTTCTGTAGACACATCTGACATAGTCTTATAAGCACTTTTGATATTTCGTGATTAAAGGTTTGGAGGGGTCCGTGCCCCACCTAATCGTTGTTTCCAGGAAAACACGAAAAATGTATTCAATTATTTTACGTCTACAATATCTGTGTACAATTTTGTTCACTTCGGGCCATTTGTTTTTGCCTTTCCGGTGTCAACTTTCAAAATTTGGGGTGGGGGCTTTGCCCCATAAAACCGTTTCTCGGCAGCAAGTAAAAAATACGTATTCGTTTATTTCATGTGTAGTATGTACCTGCCAAATTTTTATCAAAATTGGAGTGTTACTCTTCGAAATGTTACTTGTGATTAGTGTTATTAAAAAAAATGAAATGAAATCTTTGAGTTTTATGTCCCACGGTTATGCCGGTTAGACTAAAGGAGACGGTGATGATGAGTAATGAATGAAAATGGTGGAATGAAGAAAGTGGGAGGAAACGGGAGAACCCCGAGAAAACCCACGCACACGGTGTTTGCCCACCACAAAGTTCACTTGGCGGGGGCTGGGATCGAACCCGGGACTTCTAGCACCAGAGGTGAACGCTCTACCACTGAGCCACCGCGGCCCCCTTAGTGTTATTAATGATGATATGACATTCAAATGTGAAATAAAAGGAAGGATAGGATTGGCGAAAGATAACTTTAGGATGAGGTAAATACTGTTGTATGGAATAGTGAATAAAGGGCTAAAAAAGACTCATAAAATACTACATGTACTGTATTGTATAGGGCAGAAACATGGGCATTACACAATAATGATGAGAAACAATTCAATTCTTTTGACATATGGAAAGAATGGAGAGAATTAGCCGGGTCGAGAGGAAAACGAATGTGAGGGTGTCATAAATGGTAGGAAAAAGAATATTATTAAGAAGAGGAACATAAATCGGTTGGGATATTGCTTAAGAATGAACTGTATCATTAGGGACGTGCTAGAGGGTGTGGTGGCAGGAAAGACAGTGAGGGAGGAATTAGGCTATGGTCAATATCAAAACAGAAAAATGTGAAGATGAAGAGGTTAACAGAGGACCATGGAGTATGGCAGCTTCTCAGTTGCGTCAAGTGGCCCGTTCATAATGGCGGAATACTTCTGATGATAATGATGCTGATGATGCACAGTAGAAACAGAAAGATCCACTTTACTGACATTTCTAATACGAATCACAATGCAAATTTCTAGAGGCTGTCACAATGCCTCACTCTAAAGGCTGTAGACAACTATCCGTTACCCTGCGAGGGGAAATTGTAGGTCGAATAACAGTTGGATAAATTCTCATTCAGATTGCTTGGATTTTGGACTGTGACAAGAAAATATTGAAGAAATTGATTTAGCGATATGAAGAAGGTGGTGAATATTTCACAAATCGGCCAACAAGTTGGATAACAATAATAATAATCTCAGGAATTTATATTTACTACCAGCAAGACTTTTGCATACCCCCCTAGTGCAGTATTATTTTTTTTAATGGTCATTATGAAATTGTCAAGCTAAATTTTAAAGTCATTATAAGTGGAGCTTTATTCATTTCACAGTTGATTCCTCCCAGTAGCTTTTGCCTCCTAACTAGCTCTTCACGCGTACCCAGGACGAAGCTGCGCGCCTCCAGGTTCTGAATCACTACTTTCCATAGAGGCATTCTGACAATCTGTTAAAAATTTTCATTCTGACCACTATCAGTAAACTGAATTCTTTTGTTTCTTCTGCGCAGACACTAGTGACTTTCCATGAAAGATCATGAATAGCTCTGATAATTTATATAGTATTTATGGACGAATATGTAATAGAAACTATATCAATAACATACATAATTTCTCAATGTAACAAATACGGTGAACATGAAGATAGATCAATACACATACTACATCAGGATGAAATAGGCTTAAACTTCAGATACTACATCTTATTTGTTCTCACTGCCGGTCTAGTGGCTAGCACGTGTGCCTTTTGTGTGCAGTTTTATTCTCGCTGGGAGAAAATTTGGAATTTTAACTGTCTTCAATGTTTGTGTTTGTGTCCCTGTCCTTCAAGGTAACTGGAAATAACTGTAAAATGTGAATACCGAGTAGAAAATAGAGACAAGTTACTGAGATACGTTCGGTTAATCAGTTAACTTGTAACGAGCCTTAAGTATGGCTCCCTCGTGGGTCACCGCCCGTTAATGACCAGGACAAATATCTATAGAGTAAGGAATGCCTTACAATAATAATGGTTTAATGAGGGAAATAAAGGGAGTTCCTTCTATAAATAGTACAAATCTTAACTATATTTTCTATAATAATAATGCTCATCTATAGGAGTTCTGCGTATTTCAACTTAGCAAAACAAAACAAAACAAAAAAAACACAAGATTTAAATAATCAAAAAGATGCTCTCAGGATAATGAAATAAAAGTAAATATATATGTGGATTGAAAAATTTTATAACCATAAGGCAAACAATCAATATATATTTTCATTAGAATCGAACAAGAATAAAATTGTTAAATATGTAAATTGATATCCTCATATCTATACAGTAAAAGCTCCTTATTCGCGGGGTATATGTTCCATAAATATGCCGCGAATACAGAAACCGTGAATACGGAATGGTAATTTATATGGGATTATAAGGGATACGTTCCTAGGTTACAAAATAAAAAAAACAAATACATATGTAAAAAATCAATTTACTGTAATTGAAGTTTTTGACTATATTGATTAAATATTATCTTCAGGCTTAGGCAATGGTTTGAAGAATTTTGTATTTTTTTCTTGCTTGGCAGTTTTTAAAAGCTCCTTCAATTCAGACTGATATTCAGCAGTGGCATTAGCAATTTGCCTCTTAAAAATAAGACTTCGTTCCATAGACGGAGCAATTTTCATAAAGAAATCACAAAGCTCATTTGCCATTCTTAAACCTTCACTAAGATTTTTCAAATTAAATGTCACGTTTCCATTGTTTGTTGAAGCCTCTTCTTCAATGGGCTGTGAATTTAACATTTCCTCCAAGTCGGTTTCAATTAAATCTTCATCTTGCGATTCAAACAATTCCTGAATGTCACTTGATTCTATCTGTTCGAACCCATCTCGTATTATTTCATTCGCAATTTCGGCTATGTTTGCAGTCAAAGTTTGAATTTGCACACATTCTTCGTCATTTTCTGCAGTCAGAGCAGGCCAGAGTTTTTTCCAGCATGACTTCAATATGTGTGGCTTCAGTTCTTCCAATGATTCTTTTATGTTTACGATGCATTTTGCTATGTAAATTTCTTCCAGCATTCCAATAACATTCATATCAGGATTACATTCCATATTATCGAATACGATTTTGAAGGTTCGTCTAATGTAATAGAGCTTAAAGGCCTGGATTATTCCTTGGTCTATAGGTTGAGGCAAAGCTGTCGTGTTGGGAGGTAAAAATGTCACTTTTATAGTTATATATTCTTTTATATCTGGATGCATAGTTTCAAGTTCGCGAGGATGACCTGGTGCATTGTCGAAAACTAGAACTGCTTTAAAGTCTAAATTCTGTTTTTTTTAAATAAGTTTCAACTTCAGAAACAAAACAATTCCGGAACAAGTCACAAAGAATAGCGCTTGTAACCCACGCTTTCTTATTAGCACGCCAAAACACTGGCAGGTCGTTCTTGTTTTGATTTTTTAAAGCCCCAGGATTTAAGGATCTGTAACGCATCAGTGGTTTAATGACAATCTCCAGATGCATTAGAACATACCAGCAGTGTAACTCTATTTTTTGCTGCCTTAAATCCAGGAGCAGACTTTTCGCTTTTAGAAATGAATGTTTTGTTTGACAGTCTCTTCCAAAACAGTGCAGCTTCGTCTGCATTAAATACTTGTTCAGGTTTGTATCCTCTATCAGCTACTAAGTTTGCAAATTCTTCTGGATATCGTTCTGCTGCAGCAGTGTCTGCAGATGCAGCTTCTCCAACGATTTTAATGTTATGCAATGATTGTCTCGCCTTAAATTTATTGAACCAACCTTCCGATGCTTGAAATCCTCCATCTGTACATTTACCACTACAACTACCATCAGGTTCTTTAAATTGAGTGTAAAGACGCTTTGCCTTCTCCCGGACCATTGTACCACTCATGGGCACCCTTTTTCGGTTGGGTCTTCGATCCATAATGATAACGCCACTTCCATTTTTTCTATTGCTGGATCATGAACAATTTTCGCTGACAGTGAAGTTGAAGTTACAGACGACCTTATTTTATCTTCGGATTTTTTTATCGATCGTACAGTTGATTCATTGACATTGAATGAGCGTGATATGGATGCAAACGACTCTCCAAGGCGTAAATGATCAAGCATTTCTATTTTCACTTTAAGCGGTAACACAGAATTTTTTCGTGTCGAAACTCGTTTCTCATTTTTTTAGTTGACATTACTGTATAAATTAGGAAGAGAGCGGTAGAGACGTGTTACTCGATCACAATTTTTGTAACGAAAGGAAAGACGAAACAATAAAACACGCAAAGCGGCTCTTACCAAAGGACGGAACGTCTAATAATGTGGCGGCATTTAAAAATATACTTTATTCATTGAGTAATAAGGTTGCTTTCATTCTGTTTGTTTACATTCTTAAAAACACCGATCACGGCGAAGGCGGCTTATGTCAAAGTCCGCAAGAATACAGCGGCGATATCATTTAACAACATACTTTAGGCGAAGTTGTAACAAGGTGTATTTTACATTTTATTAGATCATTTGACGACCTTTACAAAAGATATGGTTTTCGATACCTATTGGAATCTTTTTTTATTATTATGTATGTACGTACTGATTAGATCCGAGAATAAAGAAATCTTTAGCCACGACTATAGAAATTGGGTCGCATGTTTCTAATCCGCGAATAGTTCAAACGCGAATAAGGAAGCGCGATTTAAGGAGCTTTTACTATATATATATATATATATATATATATATATATATATATATATATATATATATATACAAGGTCTGTATGATAAGTAATGAGACTCGCCGCGCCGCGGCGCGCGTGTCGCTGGAGCGGGTTTGTCGGTGATGGAGGATGTAGGGGGGGGTCCGAGCAAAGCAACGCACCGCGCGTCAGTTGGCTCCGAGCCTTAGTGGAGCGCGGACAAGCCTTGGACAAAGCCCTTGTGAACATTCTTGTCACGGCGGAAAATCAACAAACATGGAGGGTTCCATCGAACAGCGTTATGCGATCAAATTTTGCGTTCGCCTGGGGAAAACGGCTACTCAGACGCTTTCTCTCATCAAGGAGGCCTACAAAGAGGAAGCCCTATCCAAAGCCCAGGTGTTTCGTTGGCACAGTGCGTTCCGGAACGGCCGGGAAAGCGTTGAGGATCTGGAGAGGGCTGGACGCCCGACAACAGTGACTACGGACGAAACTGTGGCAAAAGTGAGGGATCTCCTGAACTCAGACCGTCGATTATCGTTGAGATTGATTGCTGATGAACTCGATATGAACCACACAACAGTGCACAAGATTGTGACGGAACAATTGGGAATGAGAAAAATCTGTGCGAAACTGGTGCCGCGAGTGTTGACTGACGAACAAAAGCAACGACGTGTTGATTGTTGTCAGGAACTGTTGAACCTCATGAACAGTGACCCTAACTTTGAAGATGACGTCATAACAGGTGACGAGTCGTGGGTGTTCCAGTACGACCCTGAAACGAAACGTCAAAGCGCGGAGTGGCACACTCCTGCGTCCCCGCGCCCCAAGAAGGCCAGAATGTCGAAGTCAAAGGTGAAAACAATGTTGATTGTTTTTTTTTGACAATGTGGGGGTGGTCCACAAGGAGTTTGTACCCCAAGGACAAGCCGTCAACGCCGCCTTCTACAAACAAGTCCTTGAGAGACTGCACAGGAGCGTCAAGCGGAAAAGACCGGCGATCGCTAGCCGGTGGAAGTTGCATCACGACAATGCCCCTGCCCACACCGCCTTCTTAGTGACCTCCTTTTTGACCCGGATTGGGGTGGAAGTCCTTCCACAACCACCCTACAGCCCAGATGTGAGCCCGGCCGACTTCTTCCTCTTCCCGAAGCTGAAGCCACGCTTGAAAGGAACCCGTTTTGCAGACGTCACAGCCATCCAAGCAGCCGTGACCACATTTCTAAAGGACATGCCGGCTGCTGACTTCCAGGGGGCGTTTGCAGCGTGGAAACATCGATTGCAGAAGTGCATCGACGCAAGAGGAGAGTACTTCGAAAGCTTTTAAGTCCCTGTACAGATCAGATCAATAAAACAATGTTTCCAGACCTGATCTCATTACTTATCATACAAACCCTGTATATATATATATATATCTTTTTATACTATAAAAAGAACTGTTTTTACAGTAAGTATCTGAGGAGTCTAACAGAGTAGTAAAATCAACCCTACCACAATTCCATAACATAAATTTTAAAAAAAATTCAAATTTGTTCTAATATCCTCCTGTTAAATAATTTGAATAGACATACTGTATATTTACTCCTAACTAATGGAACGCCTTAAATCAGAGAATTTAACAAATTAGTTTAACTCACCTATTTACAAGACTGGTATATAATTATATGCACTCCTGATTTAATTAATTTGGTGTCACACGACAGCAAACCATCCACAAAATATCGCCAAACAGAAATAACACTTTTCGGAACTTAGGTACCCATACTTTAGAAAATATCTGAATATAAATTTCTCTCTCATGAATAAACTGTAAAATTCACTAATTCTGAAACGCGAGATATATAATTACACTATACGCAGTTCACTATAACAGATCTGAGAGTTCCGACTTGCACAGTAGCAGTCGAATGGCTAAGTGATCCTCTTCAAGCCCCGCTATAGGTGCGTAATGCACAACTTTCCTCCAGAGGCGCTAATAAAAATCTTTACGTCGTTATTCCTGGTTGCATACTCCTCAGTCAATGCATTCCAAGATTTTTTTTATAAAATGTGGATAAAATTTCCGCACGTAACAAACTTAAAGAAAAGAAAAAAGTGCTCTAAAGCTCTTGCGCGCAGATCACTCTTAAATGTACGTTCGAGTCCCATCAAAATACGAATTTTCTTTTACCTCTTCTCGAAGTTTCTCTTTGTGTTTCTATCGGATTCGATTAAATAGAACTTCGAATAGAGACCACGTGGAATTCATTTATTGACTAAGCCAGAAATTCTGAAAAATTTCCCCCTTTGAGCCATATCTTTGATCATGCTCAAAGTGGACTAATAGTGTTTTAGCCGTTTTTCGTCTTTCATATATTGACAATTACCGGGAAGAATCTTCTGAAATCATCAATACTTATAAATAGTTTTTCATTAAAAATCAAAGGATAATAATGAAATATTGAACATACTTAATATTTTGTTTTCAGCTATGGATTTTAGATTTGTAGTTTATATAATGTTCTGTGCTAACCTAATTTGAAAGATTAATAGTTGCCAGAGACTTATTCAAAGAAATGTTCTCAATCCTCTGAAGAAAATAGGAACACACTTTTAAGAAAGCGAATGCTTCCTACAGGGTTTGAACACATAAACTTCTGATAGATAGACTATTCATTCAAACCGCTCGACCATTTCGCATGCTCTCGCAGCGCCTCTTTTAACTTTTGTATAAAAGTCCAAGTCGTTTTTTTCTGCTCCACACTCGCTTTTATTTATGCCGGTACGACTATGAGTTTGTGGTGGATATTTGGACGTTACGGGTCTTGTAATGTGTAAGTCTTTTTCGTATAAATTACATTCGATTTTACGACCTAATAACTTATATACAACAGACTGAATCTGTGAAATTATTGGGGTGGAGTGATCATAAATGTTTTCATAGTGAGGAGTCTGGATATACAAACCCGCTTAATGTGAGGACTTACTTATGTGAAAATTGGTACGAGTACAATAGACGCGTCGTATTTGATTAAAAATAAAGGAGTTATGTATTTTGTTCTTTTAAAAAATCTGTAATGTTGATAATTTAGTGAATACCCTCCGAGTCCTCAATTACATATTCCTGTTGTTTACCAATGAATTTGACTGTTAACAAGCAACTGTTTTGAACGAACTGAAAAGGCTCTTTATTTAGGAAAGACAGAATAAGTAACGCTTTAGATGAGTGGTTAGAGTTGTGCTTTCCTAATCCCACAGTTCGGGTTCGATTCTCCTCCTCTACCTTTTCCCATTTTACAATGCTTCATTTACAAGGCTGAGCTCCAGTTGGATGCTGCTAAATGAAAAATAATCTCCAGTGGAGAAATTTAGTGATGATGCAATCCTAAAAATAAAGAAAGAAATAATGAATGGAGAAAACCAGTTACTCAATTATTTCTGTTAATGGTTCTATATTTGATATTAACTGTTAATTTCGTGCATTTTTAAATTGTTGTTTATTGGCACTATATTCTCCCTCTTTCTGTTTGTGTCTCAATGTGTAAATTTTTACAAATATTACACAAATCATGAACCCTCAGTTATATTTATGAACGGGAAATACATGAATATGGATAAGTTTTCCAACTCGTATGAGTGTTATCGAATTTTGCATTTTTCATATTTCCAAATAAATTACCAATAGTTAGCATTTTCAAAAATCATTTAATGAATAATGAAATCGGACAATTCCTTCTTTCGAAGTAGTATTACGTATCAATCAGTGGTGCCGGAAAGGAGCTCACGCTCTGTTAGACCTCTAAAATTTTCATTGGGAGTTGGGTTCTTCCTCCAAATGATCCATCCATATTTTTAATTGATTTGCAGATAGGACTACTGTTAATAGTTTCAAAACTCAGCGCTAAGCTTTGAGTTAGTTAAAAAAAAGTAACCTACTACATATACCACATAATCTATCCTTATAATTATTTAATACGCGGATATGTGTAGTTATTTGAACTAAGTATATTTGTTTATATAATCTCTCTTTTGAGTTAATTACAGTATAAGATTAATTAAGTCCCCCGACTGTTATTTTCTCATCGCCGTTTCTAATATCCGTATATTTTTGCAAGTGCCTGTGTATAATTTTACATGTGTATCATACAAACGAGAATTATTGTGAGTACAAGTATCCAAAGACTCCCTTTTGTCATTTCGTCAGCCAGCGTTTTGCTCCACTTCTGCACAAAAGCACTCTTTGCGATTTGTTCTTTTAACAGGTGGGGGCAACGCAATGCTGCTATTCTAGCTACTGTACCAGGCGTAATTAATCTTGGAGCGGGAGTGAGTTGGGTTGCCTCACTCACGGATTTTGTACCTATGTGGCTCACTGTACATCTGCCATATATACAGCTTTTTATGGAATATCTATGCGAGGAGGAGATAAAAATAAATACTATACCAACGACTCAGTAATTACGTATGTTATTGAGGAGACAAGTTCAGAAGGGTGGATGAAAGGAAACCTTTAAAAGTCTAACTGTCACTCGAGTTTCAGTATATCAGGAGACAATATACCTTTTATAATCTCTCCGGCACTCCTTTAGCACTTTAGAAATCAGAAATCCGGAAATTTCTTGGTTATGGACATAATTAACTCCCTTTGTCATTATGGCATTTGCATTTGCATCCCTCTGTTTCCAGGCTTATTTACATTTTGTTTGATGTAGTGACGCATTATTATCCAGAAAACACGTTATGGTCGACTGTACATCTTAAAAGACCCACGTGGAGAAGATGGAGTACAGTGTCACAATTACGTTGACCGGTCAATGTACCGCGTTCAAGAAATTGGTGTTTGGTATGCTTATACAACACTCCTCCCCCACAAAGAATTCCTGACTACCTGAAATGGTCATGTACGTCAGTGTCTGGTGTTTATTGTGCGTTCCCGCTTTTCGTCAGATGAGTGTACGTCCGTTTTGGATTTTTTTGTATTTGATTTTAGTTTAGCGTCTCTTTCAGCAGCGAGGCTATAAGAGACGTTGATCTATATACAGCTTAACGTGTAATCCGAACGACATGAGCTCGCGCCAGGAATCGAAAACGGGTCTTCCACAACAAAGGCGCGGACAGGAATCTCTTAGTCACGAACTACCTCAAAAGTGTGCTTCCATCAACACCAGTGAGACTGACTGTGCTTTCATCAGAGAAGAGTAGCATGGTGGCTCAGTGGTAGATGCTTACGTCTGATGAATGAGGTTCCTGGTTAGATTTCCGTTCAAGTAAGTTTGTGGTGGACAACATCGTATTCCTGGGTCTCCTCGGGACACCCCCGTTTCCCCCCCATATCATCACTCCACTAATTAGTCCATGATTACTTACTAGGCCTTAATCATCCGCTTTCCTTAGTTAAACTGAAAGATTTCACATCATTGTAGAAGAGAACTCAAAATTATTCCTCCTCGGTCCATCCCTAATGTTCTTGGCACCATCGCACACAGTACTGACAATGTACGAGTGTCAAAGGAACACTACGTAATGACCGAAGGGTGAAGATGGCACAACCATGGAGTCGACGTGCCACTGTGGAGCGTGAGATTGGTCGAATTGCAGTCATCTTAAATGTGTTTGCAATTGCACTCGCTTTCTGAAGTCAGTTCTTTCTTGTCTGTTTCACAAGGTAGCACGGATCCTCTGCTGCAGTTAACCGTGGTCGATCACCACTTCTCCTTCTCAAAGCATTACTTGCGGTTCGTAATGCTGCTCATGAACGTGAAACAAAGCTATAGGCAATACCAAACTCTTAGGCCACATTTCTCACACGCCGCCCTTCTTCCAGCTTCCAAACGAATCTTACCCATGTCACATAAATGTTGTTTTCGGGTGATCTTGTTGTGAATAATACAAGTAGAATGCACCTTAATAGCTCTCTGATACACACTGTCTCATCTCCTTTACCAACTGTTTCGTGTTCGAGAAGAAGGTCCATTCGGTGCTACAGTCATGCCACACAATGTTTTGCTCTATGTGTACGTGTAGGAGAGTACTGGCAACATGATGCAGGGCTTTCGGTCAATTCTATCGAGTATGCAATGTGGTATGTGACTATCAATATCGTTCGTAAATTTTCCACACCAGTGTATTTTTTAAATGAACATTACACTCCAAACTCAGTAGGAGTAAATGTTCTCTTATAGTAGTCAAATCAAAGATTAGTACTTCAGAGTTTTTCCGTAGTTGCTAATACATTGATAAATAGTTTTGGGTGTTTGATAACACAAAGTATTTATCGACCAGTACAGTACTACGCACTTTAATACAGGGTGACCCAAAAGTAGGTATACAGTACCGTACTGATCAACTCATTGCATTTTATATCGTTTCCTATTGTTGTCCTTCAGGAAGACTTAGTTTCTTTATTATTTGTTCTTAATGTGTTGTTACTTACATCTTAAGCTCGGAAGAGCCGAAGGAAACAAACCCATAAACTAGAATGTTATACTTGATCAATGCAAGGATGTATACCTACTTTTGGGCCATCCTGAGTAACATCATGGCTACTATTAAGAAGGGTAGGGACAGAGGTGGTTCAGTGGTAGAGCGTTCATCTCCGTCGCGTGAAGTCCTTCGTTCGATCTCAGTTCGCGCCACGTGGGCTTACGAATTATCCCGTTTTTGTTTTTCTTTCAGAAATGGTAACCGATAAACTGTCCTGTATAGTTTCTCTAGAAAGATTAAAAAGAAAAGAATTTCGGTCATTTCTTGATCAATCTACTTAGGCAATCAACTGGTTTGAACAAACGTTGCACATTACAAAGATAAGCATGTCATTAGCTAAGTTCAATTTTGCACTCAGAACACAATAAAAATAACTAAACTAACCAACTAACTCTATGGCCTATGGAACCCGGAGGTTCAATGCCGCGTTCACAAAAGCTCTCCACTGACTTCTATCCTTAGCTAACTGCATCCAGTTTGTACTTTGTATTCTAATCTCTGCGAGATCCATCTTAATATTGTCCTCCCATCTGCGCCTACGTGTTCCTAATGGTCGTTTTCCGATTGATCTTCCAGTCAAGACTTTGAAAGCGTTTCTACTTTCTTCCATTCTAGCTACATGACCCGCCCACCTAAGCCTCCTAGACTTGACGACCCTAACAATGTTGGGTAAACCATATAAATTATGTAGTTCCTCGTTATGAAGTTTCCGACATTCCGCATTCCCGTTCCTCTTGGGTCCGAATATTCGTCTCAGGATCTTGTTCTAAAATACTTTCACTCTATGTTCTTCCATCAGAGTAAGTGACCATACTTTGCAACCATACAGAATAACAGGCATGATTATCGTTTTGTATATTTTAAGCTTCAAATTCCTCGAGAGAATTTGCGACGACAAGAGATCTTGAACCGAATAATAAAACGAATTCCCTGCTTTTAGTCGACATTTAATTTCTTCATGAATATGATTTTCGTGTGTTAATATTGATCCTAGATATTTGAAACTATCCACTTTATCAAAAGTATTATTTAATATCTTAACGCATCCATAATTCGCTGTATTACGGTTCCGACGCACTTCCATGTATTTACTTTTCTCTGCATTTACTTCTAAACCCATGTCCCTGCAAGCGTTTAATAAGATCTCTGTATTTCTTTCTATTGTTCTCCTATCATCCCCTATTAAATTTACATCATCAGCATATGCCATAACCTGGTGAATATCGTTCAAACCTAGGCCCTGGTTGCTATCTTTGATTTTCCTAATAGCGTATTCCAGAACAAAGTTAAATAATAATGGCGACAACGCATCTCCTTGTTTCAGGCCATTTTCGACGTGAAAGCTCGTGGACAAAAATTTTCCTACACGGACTTTACTTTGGGATTCATTTAAACATATCTTAATTAATCTAAGTAGCTTCCTCCGTATTCCAAGTTCTGTAAAAACATTGTATAAAATGTTTCTCTCCTAACCGAGTCATACACCTACTTAACAAAAATACGTATATATTTTAACATCTTTAGTCAGACACGGAAAAAGTGACTAAAATGGAGGAAGATTTTGGAAAATCAGGAAAATTATTAATCGACAAAAATAATATGAAATCAATAAAACGTGTGTACGATTTTAAGAAAAAATTTTAGAAATTAAGTGTGTCTACATCATTTGCTTATTGCATTTAAGAAGAAAAGGAAGAAAAATTATTTTGCGTCAACAAGTCCTGGATCTTTATGTACTTGAAATTCTTTGTTTTCTTTCGTGATATCAAAATAAGACTAGCTAAGCGTCTAATTCAAAATTTGAGCTTCCTAATTACCAGAATTTCATCAGAATAATTCTCCGTAGATGATACTATAACAACGAAGTCAGTGTGTTGTTGACAAAGTATCACGTTTAGTCTAGTGTAAACTGTTATACGGGCATATGATTTAGTGGCAAAGATAAAATTATGCAATGATGAACGACTCCTAAATAAAAATTTTCTGTCTTGCAAATGTATAAATTCTTTGATCTTCAATATGTTAGAAGACAGTTTAAACTATTTACTTACCTCAAATGTTCTTAGTCGTAAAAGTTAGAAACAAAAAAAAAATCTGTTTACAGTTCTAATTGAAAACTGTTGAAAATTGTGGTGACAACTGCATTTTAAGAATAATTACAAACAACAATTATGATAACAAAATATATTTGTCTTTAATATACGTAATTAGACATTTTAACACTGCTTACTTTTTGTGTACTAAATCATGATAAAATGAAAGCTAAAATTGCTTCTGAAGATTTTCATTATCGTTATTTTGACTTTAGTAAATAGGCTTTCCCATAATGTAACAAAGTTAGCTCTTTTAAAACTAAAACTGAAATCCGTTATTGCTTCATTTTTTTTTTGATTGTGTAAACGTTTGAGGTAAAAATTGAACATATATCTGACAGTTAATGTAAATCAACAGATTAATATTCACATTGTCTTTGGTAAACATGCATTCAACTTAACGGCACCGCTGTAACTTTCTATATATTTATTTATTTATATGTATGCACTTATCTTATCGTCTGTGGTTCGTTGTACACACACTTTTTTTTTTATTTCTATCGTTGTGTTCTACTCATGAAATGAAGTTCTATGATCCTTGTTATAAATTACAACATAAAACAGATAAGTGAAAGACCCGGAAGAAAGTGGGATAACCCCCAACATAATCCACGTGTTTTATCAGTAACAAAACCACATCCGACAAATACAAGTATTTTTGACAAGTATTATGCGAGAATGTTCTTGTGTAGATATATAATACAGAAACTAGTTTGTTTGTGGTGTTCATTATGATCTGAAGTGTTGGTAATCAGTATAAACACTACAGGTCACTTTACTACAGGTCACTACAGGAAAGTCAAGACTCATTCGATCGACCACACATTTTAAGGATGTGTACAGGAACGTCGGGTTTTGAAAATCAGTGGTGTTTCTCTAATTCATAGTGCAGAACCGGGATTTCTGGTGATACTCTTATGATCAGAAGTCTGGATTTGCTCCCCGGGAGGAACTTCCTCTTAGCCATGTGGATATCATATGCGCCTTTGGCATGACATTCGAATCCCGGCCGGAGCTTATATGGTTCGGATCCCATGTTAAGCTCTAGGTAGTGGTCTGCACGGGCTCGGGCAGTAAATTTTTAAGTATGCAACCATATTTCTCAGGCCTTTTCGGGCCTTGCTTTGTAAATATACTGTACAACGATATATATTGCAGCGTTCTTTCTGGAGAACTTTTAAAGCACAACTGCAAAATTAAACCTCTAATTGCTGTAAATAAAAATATCATTTTGCGTTATTTATTATGCTTCTGTAAATCGGGCTCATTTGATTATCACACGAGCTCGGCCCGGCCTTGGGTCTAAATGCTAAAAAAGTTTCGGACTCAAGTCGGGCCTCAATTTATAAATTCACGGGCTGGGCTAAAAATTCCGACCCGTGCAGATCTCTAGCTCTAGCTTCACGTCTCATGTAACCTTGCTGCTGAAAAGGACACTAAACTCCAATCCAACATCAGTAATATCCGTCGTCCCGGGGGTATTTATTCTCTCCTTTAATGCACATACTTTAACCCCCTGCAATCTGCGGAAGTCATATATATCATATTATATCATATATTATATATATATATTTCATTTACTAAGTTGTTATAGAGACATTTTAAACCTGCCGAAAGAGATGCAAAATAAGTCTCTCCCCATTGTCATCAAGCAAAGTCAAATTTCAGCAGATTATTTCTTTCGATTCCAGTTCAGTAATTACTACATTTTCAAATAGTATAAATATTAATTTTGACTTCAGAATAAGATTTCTATTATATCTAATAACGAATTCAGAATAGATATTCTAAATATTTTTAATTATTCAATTTCACTATTCATCTCAGACTATCCATACGACTTGACTTATAGAAGTTTTAGTAACAATTTTAGCAAGATATGCTAAAAAAAAACACTCAGAGCTTTAAAAATATTTAATATGTGAGATTGTATTATGGTATCGAAATGTATATGACCTGTTATTATTTGAAACATCAGCCATCAGTGTAGGTTAATGGTTAAGGATTCCATTCCTAATAGTATAACCGTGACTTCGAATCGTATGGGAAGTCATTCTTACTGAAATATTTCCTGGACTTTTCTTGTCTCGAGGAGAGAATACTAGAATCAGATAGTTCGTTATTTATCAGGCCGAATTTTTCGAAAGTTCCTTCCCAAGATTGATTCTTAATAATTTTTGGGATGAACGACCTTTCCAGCTGATCTGAAATTGTGTTCCTAACTATTGAAATACTACATGTATAATACCTGAAAGAGATATTCTTCCTAGAGATGCAATTACTGTAACGCACTCTTCAAAAACAAATTTCTAAAGACCTTATCCTTGATAAACAGAAAACTACTTGTTTAGTTTTTTTTTCCTGTTTACAGTTACGATTTATTATGCAAAACTTGTTTTTGCTATCTGCGAACATAGTTTACTTCTGTGACAGGTTAGTATGCATAGCATCAAGCAGTTTGTGTTTGAAAGTTTAATTATATATGACATTGCACTAACTACTCGTGAATGGCAGCTGAAATTCCATCATTATGCTTTTAGGTAAATTTTTGTTTTACATACGAAATTGTGAGTGCTTAAGTTGGTGTTTCTTTCTTTAAATTGTAAACCCTATAAACTACGCGGTCATAGGTTCAATTTCAGATGTGGATAATTTGAATAAATATGTGTCATGATCTTCCTTAGCTCATAAAGTACCAGTTGCCAAAAGCAAAGGTCCCCATTTTGCACCAACCTCACTCAAACTCACACTCACGACGTAATTTCGATCTCACTTTCACATCATCTTTTCTACATCACGCTCACTGGACATCACATTCATAACAAGATTTGGAACTCGCGCTCACTCAACCTCATGAATTAAAGAGTACATCTCATCATTATACTCGTATATAGTTGGAATAGAGACACAAGGGATCGAAAGAAAAAAAAGGCTTTTTTTGGAAGAAACAAATACCGAAGTTTAAAAGCTTTTTCGAACGGAATTTTTGCCTGCGAAATGTATGGCTTTTTTATATTTTTTTATAGCAATTCAACTTTAATGAAGAGATAACAATTCGTTGCATCTTACTTTTCTCATTATCATACGTAGAAGGTATTAAATAAGTGCCTTGCCAAAAAAAAGAAAGGAAAAAGAAAAAAGAAAGAAAGAAAAAGAGAAAAAGAAAAAAGAGAAAAAAGAAAGAAACAAAATGAAGCAAGAATTTTAGGAATTATCCAAAACAAAACGGGTGAAGAAATTGTGATCTTGGCCAATAATTAGTTTTTGGATTAGGGGCCACAAAATTTTTGAACGGGCCCTAAATAAAGTTTTCGTATTTTGTACGGAATAAGCATATCATACTGAGTTAAGTCATAGTTTGGGTTTGGCTACATTGTATGCAGTTCTTGAGATATAAGGCATACAAGAAAATTCATTAAATTAACAGAAAATTCAATTAAATTAAATTACAGAAAACAACATTAACAGACTTATTAATATCTATGTTTCATTCAACAGAACATCCATGAACAGAACATTCAGTTAAATTCAAAACATACATAATGTTCAAAAAAATATATACAAACATACCTGTTTAGTAATATATAATTTTATTGCATATATAAAAACGAAGCTTGACATGTGTTCAATGTATTTATATATTTCGTACATTCTCTACAGAACATTGTCACTACACATAACAGTCCAAAATTTATACATTTTACCAGTACAAACACACCAATCCGAAGATTTACAGCACTTTACCAGTACACATAGCAGTCGAAATACATGGAAGTGCGTCGGGACCGTAATACGGCAAATTGTGGAGGCGTTAAAATATTAAATAATGCTTTTGATAAAGTGGATACTTTCAAATATTTAGGATCAATATTAACAGACGAAAATCATATTCACGAAGAAATTAAATGTCGACTAAAAGCAGGAAATTCGTGTTACTATTCGGTTCAAAATTTCTTGTCGTCGCGAATTCTGTCGAGGAATTTGAAGCTTAAAATATATAAAACGATAATCATGCCTGTTGTTCTGTATGGTTGTGAAACATGGTCGCTTACTCTGGGGGAAGAACATAGAGTGAAAGTATTTGAGAACAGGATCCTGAGAAGAATATTCGGACCCAAGAGGAACGAGAATGGGGAATGGCGGAAACTTCATAACGAGGAACTACATGGTTTATACGGTTTACCCAACATTGTTAGGGTCGTCAAGTCTAGGAGGCTTAGGTGGGCAGGTCATGTAGCTAGAATGGAAGAAAGTAGAAACGCTTTCAAAGTCTTGACTGGTAGACCCATAGGAAAACGACCATTAGGAAGACCTAGGCACATATGGGAAGACAATATTAAAATGGATCTCGCAAAAATAGGAATACAAAGTAGAAATTAGATCCAGTTTTCCAAGGATAGAAGTCAGTGGAGAGCTTTTGTGAACGCGGCATTGAACCTCCGGGTTCCATAGGCTATAGAGTTAGTTAGTTTCATAGCAGTCGAAAGTTCTACATCTTATCAGTACAAACACCACTTGTATTTCTCGGAAGAGACAAATCCTTTCTTGAAGTAGTAAATTATATATTTTTTTTCAATACAGTTTTATTTTGAAGAAAATGCATAGAATAGACAACATTAGGCTCTAAAGCAATTGTTTAGGCAGGAATGGGCAAAATAGGCAAAATAGGCCAAATAAAATTGCCTTAAAAATTGAAACTATAACACCCCATATAAACTTTAAAACGTTATTTTTGATCATATCTTTAATATTAAAGAATAGGCATTTTGCTTAACATCCGGTCTATTATTATTATTATTATTATTATTATTATTATTATTATTATTATTATTATTATTATTATTATTAAGCATTATGCCTTTTGGTAGGTCCTGAAACGAATTAGATTCTTCTTTCTATTTACACCTTAGGTTTGAGAATGGAAATGTTTCTTCCACGTTTCTTGATCTTCAGCGTCCTCTTTTAACTCTCAGTATTTCCTTCTGTTTCTCAAATCATCGATCAATTGTGTTCTTCTTCTTCTATTCCTCGCTTTCCTTCCATCTTTCCTTCTATGGCGTTCATACCTCGGTTGAAGTTTTGAACAGTTCTTTACATTAATTGATATAAGCCCTTTCTTGAGCTTTGGGTAAGTTCTGTGGGATGTAACAGCTTCAAGGTTGCGGTACATTCACGTCACATACGTATTGCTTTTATGTTCAATGCTCAAAGATGCCTGAATCTCATGATATGCCACATGCCGATCTCTCACAATCATTTCACGCTCAACATCAACATTATTGGCAATAAGAGATGCGAGTGAACAACCTTCACGAAATTCATCTCTGAGAAATGTGCAACCACGGAAATTCAGAAAACCAATTTTATACCGTACTGTAATATTGATGGTGCTTTATCAACAAAAGTCAGATAAAGTTCCTACGATGATTAACTATATTTCAAATTAAAAATTATTCTCCGAAAGTGTTCACGACAAATATCCGTTTCTCACAAGAACTATTTGTTCAAACTCCTGCGAAAAGATCAGTTAATACAAAGAATCGAAGATAATATTTTGTAATAGCAGAACACTAAATTCATTGTAAGTAACGGTGTTATGTATCAATTGACCAAGCGCCGTTTTTCGTTTTTCGAGATTTTGACATCTGTGAAAAGGAGACAATGTAAATAATGTAAAAAAGAAAAGCTGTTTGAAACCCTACTATTTGCTTAAACGTTCAGAAAAAGCTATTGGACCAAGCGCCAAGAACTGGATCGCAATGGTAACATGTTTTTGTTTCCTTCAATATCTCAGAACCATGTTTTGGCGCTGGGTCAATTGATGCATAACACCGTTCTATGTAGTCTACAGAACCTCTTTCCAGCAGTCTTATAAGTACGTTTTTTTTTTTTCGGTAGTAGCGCTTGCAAGTGTAATTCTTATACATACTTGTCTTTAACGTTTGTTTTGAAATTTGAAATGTTTTCTCTAATTATAACAAAGAAATTGATATTGTGTCTGATCGAAGCACGGAAACAAACATGACGTTTCTAAGTTAATTTTGGAACAAAGCTAGCTCCAACAGGTTTCTTATAATATTACTTTCATTAAAATGCTTATTCTAGATGGGGAGAGGGGAAATATAACTTATGCTAAAATTTGAGTACTTTCCAAGCTAGTCAAGTAAGAAAGATGAAACTCGGTACAGTATTAAAAATAAGCGGTTGCGTGTACCAACGTTTTTGAAATTTCCCATTTTAAGGACGGAGAGGGAAGTGTTCTCCATATTTCCAGGAATATTGAAAACTTTGTCATCTGTTGTTTGTGACCGAATCACGAAAAAACAGTTGAATATTTGGGAATGAATATCGAGAACATAGATAGTGTCTACCACGAACTAGGATCAGTTTGATTCAAGGGCGTAGCGTAAATGAGGTGTGGTAAATCAATTTTTAGAAAAAAAAAATAGAGCACCTCATAATCCCATTAATTTAGGAGGATAAAATTCGGTAAAATAATTTACCATAACAAATAAATGAACACGTGTCGGAGTGTTTCAAAAATGCTGATTTTGAAGGACATTTTCTATAATTCTTTTCGTCAGAATGAAATCGATGTTGTCTATTTTCTGTGACTTCATCACGGAAACAAGGCTGACCAGTTTCAAATGAGTTTTGAAACATAATTAGTATATACCTCAAGTTGGATTTTTGTCATTTCACTTTCATTAAACCACGTCCATAGAGGGGTCTACGGGTTCAAAATTTAAACCAAAAATATAATATTTGATACATTTTTTATCGTTATACTTTTATTGAAATGTAAAAATTGTCTTCTTTCAATTATCAAAAATCGCGGAACAACACATCCTGAAAGACTTTTACCTTGAAAACTATGAATCCTACTGCAATGGTTGAAAAGAATCACATAGCAATTAGTACGCGCTCTACCTAAATTTTCATGTTTCAGAAAATTCTCGCACAGGTCTGAGGAATTGTATAAAGAAACTTGGATTAGAGAGATACGCTTTGAATTACCAATTAAAACATTAATGATAGTATTGAAGTAGGTTTTAAAAATCATTTAATTTTTTTGTTACTAATCAAATATATGCGCTAAAAAGTAGACAATAATAATAAAGCGCATAAATTCAGAAAATAATTCATTTGTATTATCTGTAAGAAGTTTTAACGTCTGTGTCCACAAATTAGCACCGTTAGTGCCTAATGTAAAATTACGAGTAGTGTGGATGGTAATGTTATGAGGGATTAATTGTTGCGTTTGGCATTTTTTTTAAAAGGTAGATAGTAGTAATTAACTATTTTCTAGTTTTAAGCGCATTATTATTTTTATTATTTTCTACTTTTTAGATCTTTTTTTATTGTTTCCTAGTTTTGTTCAAATCGATTAATATTATCTTTTCTAACAAGAAATAGATTTTATTTTCTTCTTTTTAGCTCCTTTTTGAAGTGGGTTATTCTTCATTTAAGTTCATTTAATTTTTCCCAATTTTTCGTTAACCTAGTAGCTTGGTTAGATACTTAAAAGTGCGACACTAACTTCCTGTAGAATGGTTCAGTCTATGAAAGATTCATGACCAAAAACCGAGAGCATTAAAAAGTGTATACACAATCTGAATTATTATAGAAAATTTATTTTCCAACCTATGAGGATAAATTTGTGAGCAAAGTGAG
Source organism: Thermobia domestica (assembly GCF_964235325.1). Classification (NCBI taxonomy): domain Eukaryota; kingdom Metazoa; phylum Arthropoda; class Insecta; order Zygentoma; family Lepismatidae; genus Thermobia; species Thermobia domestica. The sequence goes on from NC_137463.1 coordinate 221,728,163, forward strand.
GCTACAGTTCAATTTGAAACAATGTTTACTTTCCAGTGAAACTGAACGTTCCAAATAGTGGTTAAAATAATGTTCAAAATGATTGTCTTCAGAATCTATACCTTCCTGAATATGACTCATGGAATTTCTGCGTACACCATTTGAATTTCATACCGAAGTGTATTGAAGTTACGTGGTTTACGACGGTACACTTCATCTTTTACCGTATTCAGTACGAAAAATTCGAATGATGTGTGGTCAGGAGATTGTGCAGGAAACACATTTGGTTTCTTGCGTCCTAGTCACTGGCGTGGTACATTTTAATGTACCTCCCACATCCCTATGGTGCCCGAGCGACTTGAATGATCATGGAAAGTTTAGTGTACGATTATTCAAAGATCATGAGCAATGCAGTCTCTCTCTTCCCAAATGTGCGAAGTACAGCATAAATTGTCAGCGAAGGAGAGTAGTGGTAACTTGAAAGCATTATTTTCAGTTATCACTCCCATTTAACCTTGTATAATCTGTTAATTTAATTTTCAATTTTTAATGTGCAGCTTGTGTTATTCATTGGTCTTGTTGTTACAGGGACAAAAAAGAAAGGCCTGCGGCTGACGCCCAATTAAATCATAAATATTCATTCATTCATTATTTAAGGTGGATCACTACCCGGAAGTCAGTACATGTTTTACTTATTCCCTTAACTATTGCGCAATGAAACGTTACATATTATAAATATCGTACTTTAAGATAGAGTAATGTTTCAGCTACAGCATAAGACACTGATTCATTTGGTTCTGTCTCCTGATATCGAAAAATGAAACAAAGAAAAGAAAATATTTGATTCGTTTTACAATGAGCACACAAGGTGGCACTTACTGTAAGATCTTACTAGAAGTGCTCCGTTTTGTGAAATGTTTATTTGTATGTGTAAAGTATTTTAAAGTAACGATCTTATTACGAAATAGATATATTGTTTGACCGTTTCTCATGTTATGTTTCACATTTTATTTAAATATTAATTCACATTTAAGGAAATATATTTCGAGACGAATCTTGCGCAGAACGCCATAATGCGTTGTTGCCAAATTTGTACGTTTACTGTAGTAGTCACAATAAGAAAATTCCTGGATTCTAGCGTTGCAGTTCGAGAAGCGAGATTGCGGTAAGGGTCAAAAGCTAATTTCTCTAGTAAGTATCCAAGGAGAATTCCATGATTACTCCCTTTATTATCTGGCATCAGTAAATACTCGACACTATCTGGCAACGCCGCACTATTCAAGCAGCATTTAGTATAGCACCGAGAATACCTAGTGATCCACCTTAATCTTTTTAATCAACCCTAAAATGTTTATAGCTCAATTCCTTATATTAACTGAGATATGAACTTTATGAAAATGGATAATCTTGAAATAACTAGGACAATATAACGTTAAATGACACATTTTAAGTCGCTTTGTTGCATACTTATGAAAATCAAGGTAAGCAAATAAGCCCCTTCATCAACGACACCGCTCACTCTTCTCCATAGCAGTAGCGTAGCCAGGATGTGTGTTTGGGGGGGGGCCCAAGTGCTGTTATAGGTACATATAGAAAAATTACAAACAAAAAAATATATAAACATAAAAATATATAAAACATTGCAAATATCAAAGTACCAAAGTACATTGTCGGACCTCTTTGGGGGGGGGGCCCGGCCCCTCCGGGCCCCCCCCTTCCCTACGCCACTGCTCCATAGTCCCATTTTCTCAAAACCAAGAACTAATCAACTAATTTAAGCATCATTTTCGTGTTCAGTAGCCCGGAAAACATCGACAAAATTATATTCGTTTCACTGCTACGCCTAACTTTTGAAAAATTGTTGAACACTGTAATCTTGTCTTGTTTTGTGTCCTCTTACGAGGAATAATAATTTTTATACGTCAAGGCTCAAGCACCCTAGTCGACTATATCACTAAATATTGTTGTAAGTTATTATTGGGTTTAACAAAATAGACCGTCCAATACGAATGGATGGCCGTTAATAAGTAAATTTGTTTTTTCATTATTTTTATTGTATTTAAGAAGAAGAAGCGATGCCAAGTATATTTAAATTGTGTTAATATTTTAAAGGTTGTATTAAACTGAAATTGTAGTAAAAATGTGTAAAGTTAAAAAAAAGTGATAAGAAATAAGAGCAAAGCTCTTTTATATTTATCTACTTGGACGCCATATTATTTCCCAAAACCCATCATAATTTTGTAAATATTTATAATACAATCGACTGATTTTCTTAGGTATTTATATAACGGAAATATCAATTGTGACATTGATTTGCATTGCAATAATGTTGCTAATTGGTTTAAGTCATTCGTAATCAAGTTGTAACTATTGTTTACTGATGTATACCTTCCGAACATCAATTTCATTAAGAGCTTTCAGGGGATGTAATTATCTGGAAATTTTGTGTAAAGTTTGCCATTTAACTAAATTAAGAAAATTTATGTGCTAAATTATCACTATCACGCAGTACAAAGCACTTGAAACAATGTATGTGAAATGCAAGAGAATTTAATAGCTGGAGTGGTGACGAACCAAATCCCAGTCTCCCGTATACCTGCAACAGAAAATATTTCCTCGGTTGGCGAGAAATTTTCACAGCATAACTCAAGTATGCAGATGGGTTCTGTAAATTATTTTTATAGCGTCAACCTATTACTTTGTGAACAATTTAAATTAAATACATTTCATGTTTTAAACCAATATAAACGGTAGCTGCCACGCAAAACAGACATCGAAGTTCCATCTTACTGTCAGCATCTAGAATTTCTCTTTCACTCATGTTTAGAAACCTGCAGATGTTCCTACAGGTGCAAAATAAGAATTGAAATGCAAATGTTTCCTGTTTCTCACTTAATAACATGGAACAGAATTAGGAAAACAATGACATCACAAATACCTAACTGGAATAGTCACTTCTCGTTGTACGATAAGAATTTTTTTTTTTTTTTTTTTGGTTATACATTTGTATATTCAAACGACCAAATAAATTACAATATGTTGCTATTCTTGGACTTCCAAAGTATGCTTTTCGTAACTATTGGAAGTCTTATAGAATTGCCATGTCCGTCCGTCCGTCTGTCTGTCTGTTTGTCCACAGATATCAGACCGGAAACAGTAAGAACTACAGAGAAGCGATTTGGTAATCGATTTAAGTCCCAGTAATGGGTTCCATATAATCCGTTAACACTAGTGCTGTCGAAATCGGTTTTTGAAAAAAACGAAAACCGGTTTTTGAAAAAGTGAAATTTCATAAAACCGAAATGTCGGTTTTCAAAACCGCATTTGCGGTTTCGGTTTTGAAAACCGCATCTGCGGTTTCGGTTTTGAAAACCGATTTTCTCAAAAACCGAAAACTACAGAAGTCACAAAAATTCGAGAGCACTATTATCAAGTAATGACGAGGAAACAGTAAAGAATCTTTCCCATCTTCGGCTCACAGTTGCCAGATGGAGGGAAATTTCCCCCGGCGTAGGGAAAAAAAGCTCAAAATTTGCAGAGGTGAAAGAAGATATTTTTTCTTAAAATGTCTTAACGTGTAGGGAAGTTCTTGTTTAGTATTCTTTTACAATTGGCAAAATAAAAAAAAAATAAGTTGCAGTTTCTCACAAAGAGGCACGGCTATCGTTATTGGGAAGTAAAAAGATATAGAATAAAATATGACCGGTGTTCCCTTCACGTATGAACTATTGCAGGTGTCTGGGACTTGCGATAAGAAACCAATCAACACATGCAAAACCACAACATTCACATTTATCGGAGTGGCAACAAATCAACAATAAAATTGTGTATTGCGATCTAATTTTTTTCTTTTTTTTTTAAGAAAGGGAGGTGGTGTTTTTTTGTTAACAAAAGAAAGAGTGGCAGTACTATTTAGAAACAAAGTGAAAGAGTAATGATAATATAAAAGATCTCAGTCTAAGTGGATGAGATTTCAAATTGGATTTCATGGGTTGCAGGTGTAGTGATCTTAAATAGGGATATACCTTATTTTCTATTTAGCTTAGTGTTGTCATATTACATGATTTTTGCAGGTACCACCCGATTGTCAGGTTCTATATTCGTCCTTCGCTATCTTAATCACGAAAAACCACCCGCTTTTTGGGATTGGAGAAAAATCGGGAACTGCTACCGGCTGGTCAGAGCAGAACATTAATGCAACTGTCTACTGTCAGCAGTTGAGCCGTGTTCAAGAAAAACTCAAAACCCTGGAGCCAGCACTTCTCAATCGCTAAGGGGTTCTACCGTTACGGGACAACGCTAAGCCCCACATGATTAGAGTGACCCGGGACACCATCCTACGCCTTAAATGGGAAACACTATTGCAACCGCCATACTCCCTGGACAATGCACCGTCCAATTATCCCTGAACCATTTCTTGGACACTCACATTAGAGAACTAAAGTCCAACTCCGTAGTAAAGGTGCAAAATGCACTTGATACCTTCTTTCCTTCACGGCAAACCAAGTTCTACCGCGAAGAAATGGGACGCAGACAAGGTTGGACGACGACAAGCCTGGACACTTAATTTTGATCGCTTCCAACAAGCTTGGACAACGATAAGCTTGGACACTTCTCAATTTATCCTCTTGCGCGAGACTCTAACGAATTCCTGAGGTGTCCAAGCTTGTCGTGGTCGATCCCGACAAGCCTGGACACATCTCATTTTGGGTCGCTTATGACAAGGTTGGTCGACGACAAGCCTGGACACATTCCTAATGATGTCCAGGTTTGTCGGGGTCGACCCCAACAAACCTGGACACATCTAATTTTGGGTCGCTGTCGACAAGGTTGGCCAACGACAAGCCTGGATACATTCCTAATGATGTCCAGGTTTGTCGGGGTCGACCCCAACAAACCTGGACACATCTAATTTTGGATCGCTGGCGACAAGGTTGGCCAACGACAAGCCTGGACACTTAATAAATAAATGGATATATAGTTCTGTTCGTCATATCCTTCAATATTGGACAACTAACTATCATTTCTGGTCACTTGGTGGGTGAATACGAAAGGTATTAATCCACTAAGCAACCAGATGTTCGTTTTCTAAATTAAATGATCTGACAAATACAACTGTTTATTCACTTGTACGGGTGTACAAGGGCAGTTAGTGTTATCAATGTACAAGAGCAACTGTTCTCTCTGATTATACTACAGTGTTATTTTTATACCACCGTGATATAGATGCGAGCCATGCAACTCTATATTGAAGGGCATGTATGTATGAACTGGAAATGCCTTAACTGGTAGAGTTTGTTGGAACAGAATTTCAAATTGGGTCATTGACGACAAGCCTGGACACATTCCTGGGGTGTCCAAGCTTGTCGCGGTCGATCCCGACAAGCCTGGACACATCTCATTTTGGGTCGTTGACGACAAGATTGGACGACGACAAGCCTGGACACATTCCTGGAGTGTCCAAGCTTGTCGTGGTCGATCCCGACAAGCCTGGACACATCTCATTTTGGGTCGCTGACGACAAGGTTGGCCAACGACAAGCCTGGACACATTCCTGAAGGTGTCCAGGCTTGTCGGGATCGACCCCGAAATGCTTTGACATATCTCATTTTGGGTCGGTGACGACAAAGTTGGCCAACGACAAGCTTGGACACAAAAAGTGTCCAGGCTTGTCGTCGTCCAACCTTGGCGCGGTCCCGAAGGAATCCATGCCCATCCCGAGCGTTTTCAGAAGGTCCGTTGACACTGATGGGTACTATTTTTGATCTTCCAGGTACGTCTTAGGCAGGGGTGTAGCCACGGGGCCAGGCTTCCCAAATGATTTCCTGCCCCCCCTAATGACCAGATGTTAAAACATCATCGTGAGATTACTTCGCTTCAGTCATTTAAAAATAACAATGTTTACATATAATTAATAATTTACGGTAAAATAGTATGGAAAAATAGTATTTTACCATACCGATCACAAAATAGTATGGTATTTCTTCCTTATAGCGATCCGAAAATAGTATGGTATACTTTTTGTGACAGTAGATTACACAATTTACGGCGATTTGTATTTGACAGTTTGAAGACAAACGTTTTGACAAGGTACTATAAATTCTATGAAATGAAATGAAATCTTTGAGTTGAACGTCCCACGCCTATGCCGGTTAGGCCAAAGGAGACGGTGATTATGAGAAATGAATGAAATGGTGGAATGAAGAAAGTGGGAGGAAACGGAATCCCGAGAAAACCCATGAGCACGGTTGTTTGTCCACCGCAAAGTCCACACGGCGCGAGCTGGGATCGAACCAGGGACCCCAAGCACCGGAGGTGAACGCTCTACCGCTGAGCCACCGCGCCCCCCACTATAAATTCTATCATAAAACAATGGTACTATACTAAATCGTAAGTACATTATATTATTTATATGCTGTAGTGTTTCAAGAAAACTTTTTATCAGATGGAAAATTTGGTGAAAAGCAACGTTTTTATTCAGTTTTTCAGTTTGGATTTCATTCGCTGTTTAAAATGCTATTTCGTGTAAAACAGGAAGTGAGATATAGCTATTAATAAAATAATTGTCTTTTTAGTCACTAATAATAAATAAACATTTTTTCAGAAAATCTTAAAATAAATTAAGTGCAATTTCAAAGAAAATCAGTCTTATGTATAAAAGTAACCAAGAAAGTTCTGTCGCTTTTTGCGTAGATCTGCGATAGTTGGCCCTAACTGGCGGCTGGGTTTCGTCGAGTCGAAACATATATCTCGCGTCGGGGTGTTGAAGTACCACCGCGTAGCAGCGACCAGCGAGAACTTCGTCTTGGTCCGCACTTCTTAGATTCTTCGCGGAGAATCGTGAAGGGACCAACACGAACTGTCGCCAGTCATGTGCATGCGGTTATTATTATATATTAAGTTTTGCTGACGAATTGTTCCTAAAGTGAGCTCCGAGGGTCAAGAATAACCTCTGCCTCAACATCATGACGTGAAAAATCTTGAGATAAGTGCGATAATTGTATGAATTTAGATGACAACTGTCGTCGATCATTAGAAAGTGAGTATGCGAGAACTATGAAATAAAGTAAATAGACACGCGTCATTTTGTTACAAAATTACATGGCGAACACATTTTATCTAATTCCAAACAGTTATCGTCGAATATACACGGTTAAAGGAGCACTGTGATTGACCAAATTAAAAAGATCTTAACGATTTATCCCTTTACAAGCAACGTTTCCTTCATCGCCATCGTAGCGAAGTAGGAAGAACACTTGCCTAGTAATCATAAGGTTGGTGGTTTGAGTCCCCTTCGGGGTAATTTTTTGGTACTTTTTATAAAAGTGTTTTTTAGACTCACCTTAATGTAACTAAATCACACATATAGCCGATTTAACATTTTGGGGGAGTAATTTTGTGGTTCATTGGCGTTTTGTCGCATCTCTGCCGCTGGTGGCGTAATTTTCAAAACGGTAGAGGGGCCACCGGGGATCGTCGCTGCGGCGCCGCCAATGTTTGGCGTGATGTCGCTAATTGCCCATTTGTGGTCCACCGACGCTTACGGCATGGGGACAATTCAGTGTGAGTGGCGAAACCATTCAGCAGCACCTTCAACTGAGGAAACACTAGAAGTTGGGTCGATGGGTCCCACATAACTTGATTCCGGGTCAAAAGGCAACGCAAGCAGACACCTGTGTTTCTTTGCTGTCTCGTCTGAGGAAGGAGCCATTTCTGGACAAGGTGTTGTCATGTGATGAGAAATGGGTCCTGTACGAAGTTCCACGGCGCCGTCATAATTGGTTAGCATCCCATGAACGGTTCCAAGACAGCCGAAACCAGTACTACACCAGAAGAAAGTCCTCCTGTGTGTTGATGAACTGCTCGTGGCATCGTGCATCGGGAACTGCTACCAGCTGGTCATCGCATCAATCCAACTGTGTACTGTCAGCAGTTGAGCCGTGTTCAAGAGAAACTCAAAACTCCCAAAGGGGTCCTTATGTTACAGGACAACGCTAAGCCCCTCGTGGCTAGGATGACCCGGGACACCATTTTACACCTTGGATAGGAAACACTATTGCATCCGCCATACTCCCTGGACATTGCACCGTCCGATTATCATCTGTTCCCTTCCTTGGACAATCACTTTAAAGGATGCCAGCTCAAATCCCAAGTAGACTTGCAAAATGCACTTGATAACTTCTTCACTTCACGGAACACCAACCTCTACCGCGATGGAATAAATGGCCTTCCAGAACGTTTGCAGAAGGTTGTCGATCTATTCTTGATCTTCCAGATACGTGTTAGGTGACATATGAATGTCCGGAGGTGGTGAGTGAGAAAGCGATAGAACTTTCTTGTTTACCTATATAGATCGGTTCTGTGTATTGAAATAGTTATACACAAAAGTATAATGTTTGGTCGGGGGCAGTAGTTCTTGGTTAAACATAATACAAACTATCTGTAATATACACTGAGAAAAAAAAAATGTAGGTGGCATACTTAAAAACGTAGGTTACATTCGTAATTCCTGTAGTTTCTGGACTTAACGTACAACCGTATATAACATCCTGCAGCAAACGTATAGCTGAAAAAGTATGTATTATACGCACTGTCTGCATGAGTGCAATGACGTCATTCGTGTGACGTCATCTGCAGTAACAAATATATACGGAGGTGATATCTAGCTTTGTGACGTCAGGATCGTATGTAGCATGTGGGTTAATAATGACGACACACACTGACTATCAGGACGGAGCATAATTTCAAGAAGTATGCAATATACGTTCTTTACGTATGTTTCTTTCGTTCAACCCCAAGACAGCATCTATATTGTACTTGTGCCCCGTACGTACGACTAGATACAGTATACGTATTGTACGTATGTATTATACAGATTTTCCTTATGTCGCACACAGCTTGTCCAGATACAGCATACAGAATATCCATATGCACCATACAGAGTGCACATATGTAGCTTACAGACTGTATGCATGCAGCATATAGATTATACGTATGTCGCGTACAGGTTGGCCATATGTAATGTATGGATTGGATGTATATAGCTAATAGGTTGTCCATATGAAATATACGGATTTTACCTGTAACGCATACGTATTGCCTTCTTGTAATATATGGATTGGACATATGCAGGATCTAGATTGTACGTATAGTGCACCATTATTAAAGTGCTGCAACATACTGCAAAATGCATGATACATTCTTACTGTAATGTTGTCAAATATTGTTTTACTCTGTATGAAAACTAAATAGCTTAAAATATGTTTGATCTCCTTTGTGCCAATAATAATAAAATTAACAATCTTAGTTTGGAGCAGTGAAAGTGTCCAAAGAAATGTATTTACCTGCAGGGTGTCCTATAAGTTTGGATTTCCTGCTAATTCGTTGGGAAGCTACTGCAAAGCCAAGTGTTGAAAAGTGACACGAGCGTTAATTTTAAAATTATGGGCACAAAGGAGGTTAACCATATGTTAAACTATTTTCGTTTTCATACAGAGTAAATCAATATGTGATATATTACTGTAAGAATTTATCATATGCTTTGTTGTTAGTTAGTTCCAGCACTTTAATAATAATGCAAAATGCACAGCCATATACAATCCTATATTCAAACTCAAACAACTTCTCTGTACATTTTAATTAACAGGTATGTTTTTTTTTTTTTTTTTAAATGTCGCAACAATTAAAAGTATGGTGTCAGCTGAAAACGTGTTCGCTCACAAGATAATTTCTACTCAGTACTCGCCATAAAAATGCAACACCAAGAAGGAGGCTGGGTAGCTGCGCCAAAGTTCCCAGGCCGATACCTAATAGTAAGTGCAGAATACTCTTAAACGTCCGCCGTATTCGCTGTGCGACAACGTGGTGACAGCGGAGGCGTTGTGCAGCCATCGACTAAACATATTTATCCTTCCCTGCTCTAGACATTCTGCAAATTTGGATTTTCGTGGGTGCATCCTTCTTAGTGCAACATTTTAAGCAACGAGCGGATTAACAGTCTCATAGATTGCTTAAAGAAAGAGCAATGATTCTCAGAATTACTCGGAAGATATTATATATATATACAATAATTTAAAACTGTTATTTCAAACTTTGCAATTCAGAGCACGAAAAGAACTATAGCTAAAGGAACACTGATTTTAGCCAGATAGTAACTAGTAAACTCAATCACACTCAGTACCATTAGTTCATGGTGTTATCCGTAAGTCAGAGATCATGGTATCTCATTTCGTGTAGACTTTTGCATTTGTTTAATGCTAAAAATGTATTTTATCGCTACTTGAACCCAGTACCATATATATATACCGACAGGACGTACCTTAGTCACAAGGTGACATGAGTGAAACACTAAACTATTCGATTGACACCTGCGGCCTTGTCAACACTAGAGAAAGTTACAAAGTGATTAAGTAAATACGGAACATAGTTCATACAAAGTATAGCGATGTATGAAGTCTCCGTTTCATACGACTTGGATAAAGGATACATCTGAAATTGCAACAAAAAATATATGATTTCTCTGGATAATTTGGATTAGTCCAGAATTCGAACACATATACGTTGGTAAGTCGAACTTTTTTTTTTTTACTTCTTTCTTCGGATTCCCAATAAAGTTGACTACTGAAAAGCTGAGTTACAGATTCTGTATTAAAACAACACCTTTGCTAGACATGTTCAGTATACACATTGTCTTACATACAGAACAATACATTAGTTATTAATGCATGTCTGAAATAATAGTGCTTCGTATAGAATTTTACTTCATTCAAACGTAATAGCACGAAGATAAAAAAATATTGCGAAAGATAATGTTCTTATTACAGAGAAAAAGAGTTGAAATGACTTAACAGTAACAAACATTTTCTTTAAACAGAGACAATATTTTATTCTAATTTATGGAAGAAAGAAATAATTTGTAGTACAGTATCTTTATTAGGGTTATATGTTCGTACAAAAGAATGTAAGTACAATTGGGTCTGTCTTCAGAAAGGACGTACTTTTAGCCACAACCTACACTGCTTCTTTTCACTGTCTTTCAAGCAGAATCCTGGTTTGATGCACGAAATACCTGAAACAAAAATCAGAAAACATTTAAAATGTTACATTCAGGGTGCTCAACTTGGTTGTACTTAACAATACAAAGTATCTTAACATTTTTGAGATTAAATGGACAAAATCTGTTCGGACAGGTATGGACTTTTAGGTTGCACATAGAAAAATTACGAAGTGTTTATTGATGCTGAATAACAACTCAAAATGTATTACTATTCAAAAGTAAGTGGGTACCCCAATGGTGTTCGGGGTACCATGGGGTATCTAATGTCTGTATTTTTTTTAGATATATGGAAATGTATGTCTCTAAAATGTAAGGAACTGACATCTGTTTACCGAAAACCTCAACTCGGTAAGCCTTATGGATATTGAGATATGGTAAAATAAAGAGCGACACCATAGAAGTGTGGGGTTTGAGTACTAGATGGTGCAGTTTCGGAAATGTAATTACGAGGGCTTACAACAACCTCAAAAGTAATTTCAATTAAATACACTACACACACGCCCTGATGGGGCTTTTCGGGTACCATGATATTCGCAGAACTCTCATTTCTAAATATTCTAAAATATGTCTTAATAACGTTTTAAAGAACGTTAGAGGTGTGTGTTTGCCGAAACTGCAAGTCGGTACGCCTAACAGTTACCGAAATATGGTGAAATAAAAAGCGACACCATAGGTACGTGGAGCTTGCATATTAGACAGTACAATTTAGAAAATTAATTAAAATATGACTATCAAGATATTGTCAAATAAAGGGAGGATCCATACAGTTATGGGATTTTCGTGTTAGGTGGTAAAGTTTCCGAAACCGGTCATGGAAAGTTAATAAGCATCAGTAGCAATTTCATCTTAAAGTAATTAGGTACTTCCATGGAGTTTAAGAACATCATGGGGTCTACCAAGGTTAAATTTTAAAAGCTTTGGAAAATATATTTTGACATTTGTAAAGAGTATTAGAAATATGTATTTACCTAAAATTTCCAGCTAGTACATCTAGCAGCTAGAGAGACACCATACAATAAAAGCGTATTAGATCTTGAAATTTCAGAAAACAATTATTGATCCTAACAAAAGTTAAATAAGATGGTACTTCTATGGGTTAAGTGACTACCTCAGACTTGTCAGTACAATTTCGATCGAAAGATTAATTCAGCTCTAAATTTTCTTTGGACAATTCCAAGCGTTCATCGGGCTCTGAAATAAGTGAACATTTTTTGTCAATATCTAATATAGCAAGCGAGATATAAGAAATTATTTTATGACGTCGTAAAAATAGAGACCCACATGGATTTGTACTTTTGAGTCTTTGCTGTAAGAAGAAATTTCAGAAAACAACCGTATATACCTTAATAGAAAATTAAATGGGCGGGAGCACGGTGGCTTAGTGGTAGAGTGCTTACCTCTGGTGTATTGGGTTCGTGGTTCGATCCGCGGCCGTCAGTTTGTAGTGGACATCGTATTCGTGGGTTTTCTAGGAGTACTACCTCTCCTCCCACCTTTGCATTCCATCAATTCTGTCAACAACATTCACTTGCTTTAATCGTAATCTCCCTGAGACTAAAATGCATAATCGTGGGTCGCTACACTGAAATATTTCCTTTTATTTAATTTTAAAATGAAATAGGGAGTTAAGTATGATCGTATCTCTATGGGATAAGTGAAAACTCCAATAGTTTCTGCAAAAGAAGACTAGTTAAAAACCCTACCACTAAGCTACTGTATCCCCGTCCATTGAATTGTCTATTAAGGTATATACAGTAGTTTCCTGAATTTTTTTCTTATGGGAAAGACCCAAAAGTACAAATCCATAAAGATCTATTTTTACGTCATAAAATATATAATTCCTTATATTTTCTCGACTATCTTAGATATTGACAGCGACTTTTCATTCTTTTGCACAGCTCGATGAACCCTTGGAATTGCCTGAAGAAAACCTAGGACTGAACTAAATTTTCGATCGAAATTGTACTAAGGTACTCATTTAACCCATAGAAGTACCCATCTGATTTAATTTTGTTGCGACCAATAATTGTTTCCGAAATTTCAAGATCTCATACGCTTTTATTTCAGTGTTTCTCCAGATGTTAGATGTACTAGCTGGAAGTTTTGGGTAAACACATATTTCAAATATTGTTTACAAATGTCAGATTATATTTTCAAAAGCTTTTAAAATTTAATTTTGGTAGACTCCATGATGTTCTAACACCCCCTGAAGATATCTAATTACTTTAAGATGAAATTGCTACTGGTGTTTATTAACTTTCTATGACCGATTTCGGAAATTTTAGTATCTAACACTAAAACCCCTTAACTGTGTTGGTCCTCCCTTTATTTGACAACATCTTGATAGCCGTTAGTCATATTTTAATTCAATTTCCGAATTCTAGCGTCAAGTATGCAAGTCCCACATACCTATAGTATCGCTCTTTATTTTCCCATATCTCGGTATCCATAAGGCTTACCGAGTTGCAGTTTTCAGTTAAAAAAAAAAAAAAAAATCAGTTGTTTACATTTTAGAGACATGTATTTCCAAATATCTAAAATGCAGAAATTAGGTACCGCATTGGAACCCCATTGGAGTACTCACTTACTTTTGCATAGCAGGGTAAAAACGCCAATGGTTCTCACTTTAAGGTTGAAAACATACTATTTTGTCTCTTCTCTGAGCATCGTGAATCTGTCGGAGCTGTACCATAGTTGGAAGGACTCACTGATCCTTCCTATAATGACCATATAGTCAGAATTCAAAAAGGAGTAGCTGTTGAAGGAAAAACAATATTTTAAAATCCTTGCACCAGTAGTCGTCACCTTAAAATCAAAATGTTCCAGTAGTAGTCAGGATTTTCTACCAGTATTCGTCACTCAAATAACTTGATATAATTTATTCAAAAACGCACTGTGTATCAGTTTAGGGTTAAGAATACAATATAAAGTAGTAAGCTTAATAATTTTGCATCACTTTTAGCACTCAAGAAAGAAAATAGAAACGTTTTTACATACTTTTTAAAGCAATTTCAGAAAGAAAAATGTTAACTGAATTCAAAAGTTAACTGTATATCACTTTCACGTTAAGAGTACAATATTAAATACTATGTTTAATAACTATACATCACTTTAAACACTCAAGAATGAAAATAAACGTTTGTACATTCATTTTAAAAACAATCTGAGAAACAAAATAAGTTAACTGAATTCAAAATTTAATTATACATCACCTTAAGCTTAAGAATACACTATAAAATACTGAGATTAATAAAAAATGAAATCTTTAACGTCCCACGGTTATGCTGGTTAGGCTAAAGGAGACGGTGATAATGAGAAATGACTGAAATGGTGGAATAAAGAAAGTGGCAGGAAATGGGAGAACCCCGAGAAAACCCACGAGCACGGTGTTTGTCCACCACAAAGTCCACACGGCGCGAGCTGGGATCGAACCAGGGACCCCCTGCACCGGAGGTGAACGCTCTACCACTGAGCCACCGAAGAGTAGACGACTGAAGGCGCAAGTAGCATACAAATTTATGATGCTGAAGGCGTTATTTTTCACAGCTATGGAGGAAAGAGATAGAAACAAAAAAATAACAGGAAATCTTTGTTTTACGTCCTACGAATATGCTATGTAGGTTGACGGTCAGAATTGAGTAATGAAAATTGATGATCTTGGAATACGATTTGGCCGAATAACGAGGGAGAAAATAATCATTGATTAAATATTAAATTGAAAAGAATTAAGAACCTGACGCTTAAATACTTATCTATCCGGCACCCATCTTGATCCCCATAAAATATCATGAAGTGCTTGATTGATTCTAAACCCAAGTAATTTAACAAGAAACACAGAATATATAATTTACGCACCTTGAAATGTAGAAATTAATGATTGTAATCCCCAGCTTTCCAATAGACCTTTGATTTCTTCAAATGAAGATTCGGATATCTTGTTTCTTCTCAAGCAATAATGGGTTACAATAATCAGTTGCAGTCCAAAGCCAAGTCACTAAGTGAAGCATGAATATAAAAGAATTCATTAGTTAGATGCATACAAAATCCTACGCATGTAAATCCGAATCTACTTATATTAAATTGTAAATTTAAACAAACTAAATTATACTACAGTTATAGTGACATAAAACATACATTAAATAAGGTATACAGGGTGTCTCAAAAGTCCCCTGACATAGGGTAACTCTGTTATTATCAGAGTTACAACAAAATGTAGGAGAGGAAAGCATCTCCAAATATGATGTTTTCAATCTAAAGTGAAGGAATTTTTAAAATCGGATGACTCGTTTGCGCTGTACACTCTTTATGCGCCTAATGTGAAATGAAAATGCAACGTTGCCATTTACCTGGACCTACAACATAAGTGAATGAAGTTACTTTCTTTTGCGCTAACATTTCGATGGCCAGCCCCCGTTTCAAACAGGAACTTCATTCACTTATGTTGTGGGTCCAGGTAAATGACAACGTTGCATTTTCATTTAAATTTGGGTGCATAAAGAGTATACAGCACAAATATCTCGTCCGATTTTTTTTGAAAAAAAAAAGTGTTCACTTTAGATTGAAAACGTCATATTTCGATATGATTTTTCCTCTTACATTTTGCTGTAACTCTGATAATAACAGAGTTACCCTATGTCAGGGAACTTTTGAGACATACTGTATACATCATAAGAAGTTCCTTTCTAAATTCTACACGGATGTGGTTTCATTGAATGTGAGGTGGGTGATACACATTAGGCCTTTTGGGAGTACATCACACGGACGACCGTAATTTTGTGTTCAAAATTTTTATTATGAACTGGTGGGATATGTGATACATATGGCCACGGGCTAGAATTTTCTCAGTATGTCAAAAATGCAATCAGATTTCATGCAGCTTAATTTGGTGAAAAGCTATTGCCAATTGAACGTTACATTTACCTCTTTCTTGCAGATGTTAAACCATGCCGTTAGCACGTGAGGAATGGATCGAAATAATAAAACTGTGGGACTGGAGGAGTATATGTGCAGTGGTTGCCGATTGCAGAGTCATCCACAATGTGACTCTGTGTCACATGTTTCAGTGCTACAGTAATTAACTAAATTTGAGAAGACGAGCACATTCGTGAACATACATCGTAACGGTTCAAACTCGCGGGCCCTTTTTCCTTCCCCATTTTGAACCGGTACATGAAAATGCCATTTTCTCTATGTTTGCCTGCGCCGATTTTGAAAATTCCTTCACTAATCGATTTCTCTCGACGAGTACTACAAGAATCAGTTAAAATCGCACGGGCCCTTTTTTCTTCCCCATTTTGAACCGGTACATGAAAATGCGTTTTTCTTCATGCTTGCCTGCGCCGATTTTGAAAATTTCTTCACTAGTCGATTTCTCTCGTTGAGTACTACAAGAATCAGTTAAAATTTCGCGGCCCTTTTTCTTCCCCATTTTGATCCGGTACATGAAAATGGGTTTTTCTTCATGCTTGCCTGCGCCGATTTTGAAAATTCCCTCACTAGTCGATTTCTCTCGTTGAGTACTACAAGAATCAGTTAAAATCTCGCGGGCCCTTTTTCCTTCCCCATTTTGAACAGGTACATGAAAATATGATTTTCTCCATATTTGCCTGCGCCGATTTTGAAAATTCTTTCAGTAATCGATTTCTGTCGTCGAGTACTACAAGAATCAGTTAAAATCTCGCGGGCCCTTTTTTCTTTCCCAACCCAATATTTTTATATATTTTGAATGTATTCAAGTATGGAACAAAAGTGTTTAATTAATTCCCTTAGTAGGCTTCTCAACTTAATATTTTTCAACTTAAATTTTATTTGTTTTGATTATTTATTTTCTTGTGACTCAATATTTAATTGCAATCGTTCATTGGGGAGAAGGGTGGCCATTCTCAAATATATAAATATAGTATTCTTAAAATTTATGTCTTCTCGTATTATTAGTTTCTTCCACTAGACCTGGAAATTGCAAAATTAATACCTGGAAAACCTGGAAAATTCAGGGAAATTGAGTTCCATATTTATGTATGAACCCTGCTATTTACAATTTTTTTCGAATAGGGAGAATTGTACAAAAGGGTGTTTTGGGAATGGTATAACAGTAGGTTTCTGGGGGTGTTGTTCGAAATGAAATAAAATCTTTAAGTTTTACGTCCCACTATTATGCTTGCTAGGCTACAGATGACTTGGTGTTGTTCGGTGGGGGTCAATGTTGCCAATTTTGGGAAAAGTCACTAAATCAGGGGAATTCGACCTCAACGATAGCGTAGGGTGACCATAAAATTTTCAGTTAATAACGGGATAGGTTCTGGCTTTTAGATCTACCTTTGTTCTTACCAGTGCCTTGGGGCCGCGGTGGCTCAGTGGTAGAGCGTTCACCTCTGGTGCTTGGGGTTCCGGGTTCAAACCCTGCTCCCGCCAAGTGAACTTTGTGGTGTACAAACACCGTGTGCGTGGGTTTTCTCGGGGTTCTCCCGTTTCCTCCCACTTTCTTCATTCCACCATTTCATTCATCTCTCATCATCACCGTCTCCTTTAGCCTAATCGGCATAACCGTGGGACGTAAAACTCAAAAATTTCATTTCATTTCATTTATCAGTGCCTTGATATCAGAGTTCCCCTCTCTCTCTCTTTGTTACTGAGCGGGTACTTATGAAAAAGGAAAGACACGTTGAAGTTTGTTCAACACACAACCAACTGCTAAATCTCTGCTGTCTTTCGAGCAGTACTACGAACTATAGAGTATGTTTAATATAGAGAATTTCAGTTCAATTTTTGCCTCTTTGTTGTTATTAATACTTTTAAAAGGAGTAAAGGTACTGGGTTTGTTATTTACTTCTTTCATTTACATAAAATGGGACGAATACTACTTTTTTCCATCTACTGACGGGAAGGCCGGGAAACGCCCCTAAAACGGGACTGTCCCGGTCAAAACGGGACGTATGGTCGCCCTACGAATAATTTTTCCGATTGGAGACTTTTATGGGTGATTTTTAAATGACGATTCAGCTACTTATACATTTAGCGACTTTTTGCTGCAAACAAAATTTTCATCTGTAGAGAAGCATTATTAGTTCAAAACAGTTTTTGAACTAATAATGCTTCTGTTTGTTCTTTTTTCTGTTTGTTTGTTTTAATCAGCGCAAGTGATGAAGAGTTTGGAAATACAGCGTACCCACTGGCCCACAATCCTGCATTGTTATGTTGCCCTTGTCCTCTAACGAAGAAGAACTACAAACTTGATGTCCTTTAGTTCGCAGTTTCCGTTGAGAGACACACGTAATACATCTTTACCGATAGCAAAAAGATTAGCTATAGATGCGTGAATAAAGGCGATGTGGATGTTTGTTATATTTGTTCTTTGGGGTCTTTTAATTATTCTGCAGTTTTTCTTTTACAAAAAATTGCTTAACGTAAGTACTGTAGTGTTCATTATTTCGGAACTATTTTGACTCCACAATATGAACAAAAGTACCCGAAACAATCTGAAATGATCCCTGAATTCAAGGATTGGTTGCGCCCTGTTTACAAAGATGTGAGTAGAGCCAGCGGCGCAAATCTGTCTTCAACATTGGGGGGGAAGGGTAAGACCGTTACCATACTTTTTATTTTGCGATGTCCAAAATAGTTATGAAGTTGAAAAACAATGTTGTGGAGTATCAGAGTTGTCTTCAGCATTGGGAAGCTGCAGATTTGAGGCTTATTCTGGGAGACGTCTATTTTATCTCACGTTCCTTTGTAGCAATTGGACAAAAATCATCAAATTTCTCCCAAAAAACACATTTCAAATCGGATTATTGGGGAAAACTCCCCCTCAGTTCCAAGATTGGAGGGGACATGTATCCGTCATCCCCCCCCCCGGGATTTGCGGCAGTGAGTAGAACATATTGTTTAGTTTACATCTACAACTTAAAACAATGCTTATAGACAATGAATTTCTCGATTATTTTTTATAGCGACTTTTCACCCAAAATTCGAGTCGCCACCTCTCGTTTCGCAAACTTATTGTCAACATTTTGGCAACACTGGTTGCGGGGAGAGCTACAATGGAAATGAAAATGAAATGAAATCTTTGAGTTTTATGTCTCACGGTTATGCCGGTTAGGCTAAAGGAGACGGTGATGATGAGCAATGAATGAAATGGTGGAATGAAGAAAGTGGGAGGAAACGGGAAAATCCCGAGGAAACCCACGCACGCAGTGTTTGTTCACCACAAAGTTCATTTGGCGGGAGCTGGGATCGAACCCGGGACCCCAAGCACCAGAGGTGAACGCTCTACCATTGAGCCACCGCGGCCCTAAGAGATTGAGAGTCATAAACTTAGACACTTTCAATTTTGTAATATATATATATATACTGTATATATATATTACAGTATATATTACTGTATATATATATTACATCACTGACTGATAACTAAAATGCTTGGATTGTATATATAAAAGTCACCCCCTGCCCGTAAAAAGCTCCATTCAAACTCGGAATCGAACAATTGCATCTGTAAAGCAGTGCTGAGTTGATTTTAACGTTCCTTTCAGCAGCAAGGCTGTATGAGACATGGACTTACAGATTAACGTGAAATCCGAACCACATAAGCTCCGGCCGGGAATCGAACCCGGGTGTCCCACGCCAAAGGCGTGTACACTAACCACTTAGCCACGAGGGAACCCATCTGGGTAATAGTTAAGAACAGGTACTTCTCATCTCCCGTGCACGAGGATACATCTTATTGTTGCACTACCTAAACACCCTAAGTACAAGGGCAAGAACTCAGTCTATTACCTGCTTTTTAACATCCTAGATCAGCGTTTCCTAACCTTTTTCAACTTGCGGCACACTACGGATGTAACTTGAATTCTCGCGGCGCACTCATAGATAATATTATTTGTAAATATAAAACTAGTATTTTTTCTGCGATTATTGATCTCCTTCTCACAGAGAAGAAAGCTCAATCACTGTTTTTTCCCCGTGGTAAATTATTATGCTTATTTTTCATTCTAATTTAAAAATATAAAACAATTGCAATGAAATATTGGACTCAGGTTTTTAAAACTAAGCTTTCTTGTTCGAAAACTGTATCCAACCTTTCACTAAGAAGTAAGATCACTAAATAACGAACGAACAAACAAATCTTTTTTACTTTTAAAATACAAATGTATTTAATTTGTCGAAAGGATTGAATGTTATTTTAAATTTTCAAGTTACAAAATAGTCTGCAACAATAAAGAAGCAATAATAGTTACAACAATGATAACCAATATATATTTTCAACATTAAAAATGTACAGAAAAGTAACACGGTATGAAACTTAAAGTTGTAGATTCATAGTAGAGGTTCATAGTAATGTGAAATAAAAATATACATTTTTCCTTCGTCTTGCAATTTGATTGCTATAGAATTAATAATTTGCTTCGACTTCCTCGCGGCACACTAGCGGCCCATTCACGGCACACCAGTGTGCCGCGGCGCACCGGTTGGGAAACGCTGTCCTAGATAGTCAATGAATAATTCCTGAAAGTATGGCGTTTCTCGTCCTTCCCTAAATGGGAAGTACGGCTCCTTAACTATAACCCTCATCTGTAAGGCAGTGTAAGCAACAAAAAATTAAAAAAAAAAAAAAAAAAAAATCGCACACTGGATGTTTGCGCAACTGAGGATCAAAACATCCTCAATGGAGTATGAGAAATCGTAAACGTCAATCAAAGTGTGTTTTTGCTTATTCATTACTTCGTTAATAGTTAATTCCTTCTAGAAATAGTGAAACAATACTATGAAGAAACACTAATTAAACTAATAACTATTACGTTGTGTTTCTTACCATACCGTTTTTACCAGCCATAGAATTTGAACCTAGTACTATACTGCATTAGTCACGCCGGAACGAAGGGTGAAATTCAAACGCCTGGCACTCGTAGGTGTTGAAGCTGTGTTGTAGTTACGCGGCCTGCGTTGGTACTCCTCAACATAAATACGTCACTGCCCAAAACCAGGAAACATCACAGACAGAAGACAGGGGCACAATCAGTGCCTGACACTTCACGAACTCAAACCCGCCAAGACTCAACTCAACATGACCTTCAATTACGTTCTACAGTAGAAACCAAACCAATGCTAAGGCACAAACTTACCAACTTCCTATATGAAAACACAAGAAAAAAAAATTCAAACTTTTTGGTTCCAAAGTGATGCCATAACAATAATACTAAAAAGGTTTTAATTCTCAGTAACCCAAACATTAATTAACTAGGGAACATAACAAGCAAAAATAAATAAATAGAAATCAAATCAAATTAAATTTAAAAAATAAAAACCTGACAAGTAAGCTCTCCCTGACTACTTTTTTTTAAAATTTCAGTGAGGCTGTAAAATATATCAATATCTTCGTCAAATATATATATTTCAATGTAAACAAGTTCTTTAAACAAAAGAAAGCTCTGTAGTAGAGCGCTTACCTCTGACCTGTTAGGTCCCTGGTTCGATTCCTGCTCCCGACAAATAGCCTTTTGGTGAACACTGTAGGTGTGGTTATTCTTAAGACTTTCCAGTTTCCTTACATTTTCTTGATTCCACCATTATCATGTATCTCATCGTCACCTTCTCACTTACGTTTATGTACAATCATGGGGCGTTAAACTAAAAGTAAAAAAAAAAAAAAAAAAATGCAAATATCCTAATAAAAATGAGTTTTCTAGACTACACAAGTGGCCCCGCGTAGCGTAGTTGCTAATGCTCTCGCCTTCGGTGCGAACGGTCCCGGGTTCGATCCCGTTGGGGATCGATTTCCTCAGTCGAAAAAGTATCAAAAGATTTTAAGTCCAGCCATCCTGAATGAGATTTCCTTGGGTTTTCCTCATTCACAGCAGGAAAATGCCGGAGTGGTACTTAACATATAGGTCCCAGGCCGTTTTCTTCCTTCCCCAATCCTTTCTTCCCTTCCTTTACCCGGATAGTGTGCTCATCGAGGACGTCATCCCTCATATGTGACGGGCTAACAAGGCCATTGATGCCGAAAGCCCAGAGACCTAAAGCCTAAATCTTCACTACACAAGGGAATTTTCGCGCTGAAAACGGTTTCTTAGCAATTATGTTAAGCAGTCCTGTAGTAACTCTGCACCACGTAATAAATCGTCACATATAAAACGGAATGAATAAACACATAACATTCATTTTGCTACCTTGTAACGTAAAATGTTTCAAAACATTAATATTCAAAGATTTCTCAAAATTCAGATTCACCCATTCCATTCTCCTCAATCATTAACGAGTTGTAGTCATAAACTATATTACTTACTTAGTACTATACTAAAGCAAGTTACACTAAAAGAATATATAATTAATGGAATATTTAACTAAAGTAATAGTTAACTAGTGCACTTACCCAGGTTTTTGTTTCCTTCCTGTCTTCTTTTCAGATTGTAACAACCTCGTTTCGCAAGAAAAAGACGGTAGTTCAATGACGTCAGCCATGGCGAAAGAAAGAGTGTCTATAGGCGGTCTGGATCTCACGTACAGATGGACGTATATAACGTATAACTGAAGTACTTAACATACGTATATGTATGTAAAATACAGAAGATTGTTAGATATCAGACATCCTGCAGCGAAATGATGTAATATCTAAGCGGGTAAAAGGCAGTACCTGTGTAGTATATGGATAAAGTACGCTCCGTACAGATTTCCTTAGTAAACATAATGAATCCTTGTATTTGTACAATATACCGCTGTCCGGATAATGGATTTTTCTCAGTGTAATTTATGAAATTACTATTATTATTATTATTGTTATTATTATTATTATTATTATTAATAATAATAATAATAATAACAATAATAATAATAATGATAATAATAATAAGCTAAAACAGTGTTTTTAGTTTTCCGGAAGGAAACCAAAATTTTCCAGTTTTTTTTCAGGCTTCAAAAACACTAGCTGTAACACATTTTTTTAGATTGTAGCTGCCCCTCTTCAAAAACGACGGGCCCCTCCTACAGAAACCTGCTGGCTACACCCCTGGTCTTAGGTGACATATCGATGTTCTAAGATGATAGGTCAAAAAGCGACAGAACTTTCTTCGTTAATTTTATACATACTATGTAAAACTACTGTATAAGTTCTAGTATCTCGAGTTCGGGAAGTCGGAATGTCAAAATTCCTTAAGATTCGTGTTCCTCGTGCTCTACTTTACAAAATATATAAAAATCAGGTGGGGTCCAGTTTGCTTCCCTGCAACCGAAAAGTACCTTGGAAGTGTCATCAAAGAAGTAACTAAAAAAAAGAAGTGCAAATGATCCCAGGTCAGTATTTGTAACACACAAGTTCACATCAGTACTTACGGAGTTCTAAACCGTAAGAAAGTGGTAGGAAACGGGAGCAAATAAAAAAAGTTGAAACACAGACATAAATCAATACAATTGTCTCGATCGATAGATGCTTTCACAATTGTTAAAACGTGAAATTAAAAACATTGGTTTCGGTTTTGAAAACCGCATTTGCGGTTTCGGTTTTGAAAACCGCTTTTGCGGTTTCGGTTTTGAAAACCGCTTTTGCGGTTTCGGTTTTGAAAACCGCATTTGCGGTTTTCGGTTTTCAGAAAATCGGTTTTCTCAAAAACCGAAAACCGCAAATGTCACAAAAATTCAACAGCACTAGTTAACACCCTAATAAACCCAAAAGCGGTACAAATCAAACATTTCTGGTTTCAACGTTTATCGCGATAGAACAAAAACTGTAACAAATAGTGACAATCGTTTTCCAGAAATCGATTCATTATCTCAAGAGAGCATACCATTATCACTAGCAAATCTATACTAATTACAAGTGGTTAAAATTTATTTGTATTTTCAGTTTCAATATTGAAATTCGTGAGAACAATGGACATTTCCACTGATTGATTTTAATTGTTCTATTAAAAAAAAAAAAAACCTTCAGAGCTAGCTGATTACGGAGGACACTTCCTTTCGCTCATTCGACGATTCTAACTAGTCAAAATTTGGAATTGAATTCCTGTCTGCTACTCGTGCGCTTAAGACAACGACCATCATGTTTGTACGTCACAGATCGGTACAGGGGAAAAGGCCTGGACCGCTCGAGCGAAACGACTTAGCGAAAGATACGATGCATGTTTTTCAAATGTGTACGACATTACTAATAACACAAAGAATAAGAAAAGTAACAGAATTTAAGGTTTATTTAAAAACCAAGCTATTATTTATTTATTTATTACTAATTATTTGAATATACTTGAATATCTTAGGACAAAGTTGAAGTATACTAATTTGCTATATTGTTGACATTGTTTGCATCCTGAGGTAAGAAACTAATTAATATTCTCATGTTTCGGTCACCGACCGACCTTATTAAGCGAATTTTATTCATTCTTAAGGAAGAATCAACAATGTAAAAGCATAGTTATTTGATAGTAGAGTACTAATTTCTTACATGCAAGTTAATCATGTATTCAATAGTTATGCGCTCAGGGGGAAGCCCAAGGAAATTAATACATGAAAAAAACATTTTTCCAAGTAAAAATAATCTAAATTCTTTATTAGTCCAACACAAGTACTCACAAACTTACGATCATAATTATGTTCATGAACATTCTGATAATTTACCAGTGCTATTATCGAAGTACTTTACACATTAGCAATATTATTTCATCATAATATCTTCGCGCTTACTGTCGTTTTTTTTTTAGCCCATGGAACATACTCGTAAATTGTTTATATTAGTCCATGTGAACATTTAAAAATTGGCTGAAGTGTTTTGAGCACATGAGTTAACATTTATACCAACAAATAAACAGATATGGCCTCACAGTAATGGTAACAAACTAGTTACAGTGGCTTATTACTGGATGAAATAAAATGAAATTCCTACTTTTATGTTCCATGAATATGTCCTGTAGGCAAAGGGAGACGGATGATTAATGAGAGTGAATGATTATAAAAGAATCGGTGGAATGGTGATATGGGAGGAAACGTCTGAATCGCGAGAGAACCCATGGACACGATGTTGTCCACCACAAATTCATATGGCTAGAATTCGAACCAGGGACCCCTCACACTAGAGGTGAGTGCCCCACTACTGATTCACTGTGTCCTTTGATAATGTTTGTGATATGTCATGACGAGTAATGAACACAATATTCTGTTCCAATGAGTGAGACAATATAAGAGAAATCAATGTACTGGACGAAACTTAACAGAGGCTGAACTCTTCAAACTTTTTTTTTTTTTTTTACTTGGGACCTCAGAACACAACGCAACACTTTCATGCTATACATACTTTTGCAAATGTACCACCATATACTAATCATTAATCATGTCAGAGCTGAGGGCAGCCTTGTAGCAACCCCAAGAATGTAGGGGAGCCGCTAGAAGTTAGTTAGGGGGAACACCATATTATAGTTTGTTTGCAAGCCTACCTTGAAAATTTTAGGGGGCCAGTAAAAATTTAGGGGGTTGCCTCCCGTGGATATGGGCCTGGCTAAAAGGGAGAAAGATTATAAATATAAATAAACTTACGTTTTTATACTTTGAGCATTGTTTCGTGTGAGGTTATTGAAAAGAAAAAGCTGAAGTTTCAAAGTAACAACATAAGTAACACATAATAAATTTCAATCAATATTCCTCTTATTCAGGTTCGAAAAATTCTGGACACCAGGTAGTCAAGGCGATTGGAAATAGGAGTCTGGCTCCTAAATAAGTTAAATCAAAAATAAAATTATAAAGGCCTATGTATGAAATTGTATTGTTACTGTGCCTAGGTTTGAGAACTGGTGCCTAGGTCACAATAAAAATTCTCGAGCACTTATCTTGTTTATGATGGTCTTTCGGCAGTCTAACCATCTGTCTGCCTCTATTCTCTAAAGCTTTCTTCAGCTTCAAACCAGCTCGGTGACCACAAAGCATTTCTCTTGTAGACACATAGTAAGAAAGTAAAGAACTATATAATACGATTCTTGTAGCATTAAGATAGGAATAATTGTAGCAATGGTGTGGGGTGACCAATTGCTAATATGCAGATCTAATAGTAGAAAAATAAAAGGATGTAAAAGGATATGAATATTTTAAAAGGGATTAAGAGCTTTTTGGTGCAGAAAGTGCTTATTTGTAGCCATAGTATAATAGCATAGAGATTCACGACAAATCTTCAAAATAAAGAAAAGCTATAATATGGTGGCCTAGATATTCTCAATCTATGCATGACTTAATTTGAACTGATATAGTGCTTAGACTCTAGTGTGTTTGGGGTAATACAATAGCAAAGTAATCCTGCTTAAGTGTACAAGTATCTAAAATATTTGTAATAATAGAACATTAGAAATGACCATTAATGCATTTCAAGCTAGGAAAATAGGTCTCATTAACACGTTACGTTTATATACAGAAAGTGTATTACTTATTTTGCCATTTTTCCTTTCACTATTCTACTAAATCTCTTTGTAATTTGCAGTAAGAAACTGTAATATGAAAAGATTCCCTGAAGCTTCCAATGAGACTCACAGAGCGATACGGACCTGTGACGTCACGCGAAAACCCTTGTCTGTGCTGCCGTGACGTAAGCAGCTCATTTTCCATTGTTTGAAGCGTTGTATTTATACCGTATAACGAAGAAATATTTTTCTGAGATTTTTGGTATGTGCTATATTGAAGACTAGTTGTACACGATGATGTTTTTAAATTACAACATTTGGTCAAAAGAGAAATGTCCATTGAATGGAGCTCCCTCGTGGCTAAGCGGTTAGCATACGCGCCTTTGGCGTGGGAGACCCGGGTTCGATTCCCAACGGGAGCTCATGTGGCTCGGATTCCACGTTAATCAGTAGGTCCATGTCTGACATAGCATCGCTGCTGAAAGGGACGCTAAACTAAAATCAACTCAATGCCATTGTGTAATGAAATTAAGGAATGACAAATGATCGGCTTGGGTAATGTGTTGGATAGACGTTGCAGTGGACCTTGTATCAATATCAAAAGCGAAAATTTATTGTTGGGTAAGACTTCTTACGCATTTATGACTGATGTTAGTCCTGTGTGTTGCTGCCTTTATAAACTCCGGAAGATGTAACATAACCGATTGATTCTACATCTGCAAATGACTTACTAGTGCCAAGGTAGAACAGTCTTTCACTAATGAAAGTAGTAACACACAATCGTCTTTTCATTTTTTTTTTACGACACCATTCTAGGTGGGCTGCATGTTAAACGGACAAACATGAACGTAGTTCTACATCCACAAACTTTTAACATGCTCTTTGGTGCAACATTGGTAGTAATGTGACCACAATGCGAACCGAATTGCAACTCGACTCATGAGGATATCCAGACTTGCATCCGTTTGCTGCTGCTGTTCGAAATATGACAGACATGCGTGTGAAACATTCTTGGATCAATAGTTCCAAGATCGATTCATACAATATGATAGGTGATTTTTGGAAACGTCATCCGTCCTTCTGCAGGTGTACAATATGCCCTTGCTCAAATTCCATTAACAGCACGAGCTGAGCTCGCCAAGACCGTGTCAATATGTCTTCAATGTTCAGAAGTTTGTCACAGAGTACACGTAGGAAACATTGGACTACTTTTTGACAAGTCAGCACCTGCTGCTATATTCTCAGATTTTCTGTGACTAGTACTCTTTCCGTTATGCGTCCAAAGTTATAATCACATATAGACAGTGGTGTCGTTCGAATAATATAACAATCAGTTCTATGATTAGTATTTGTCATAATATTAAGAATATTACTATATTATATTATTATTACGATGAAGGCGAAAGGTCTTAGTCTGTGAGTAACGATAATTTCTAATTAGAACCTTTCTATTTCAAGTGTGACCCACTGGTGCTCTTGTTGATGTGTTTTACGTTGCTATGGCCGTAGTTGGATGCGGATAGGATTGCCGTATTGAATTGTTTCACAGGGTTCTCTGTGAACTGTCTTGTTAGCCATTGTAAGTAGCTTACGACCTTCACGCGCCAAGATGACATGACTGAATGACAGATTGGCAACACAGCCGAAGTCATTCTCTTTTTTTTTTTTTTAAATCAAAGGGAAGGTTTCAACCATAATAGGGTGACGAAGGTGGGGCCGAAGTTTGTTTCACATATTTTCCAAGGGCACATTTGAAATAGGAAGCCTCTAACACTAGCCTTTCCACTACGTTCGCTGCCCACCTGCCTTTATTTGAGGTTGGCTAGTGACTACGCACAGCCCGAACTTCCTTTGCTTTTTATCATTAAGATAATGGTAGTATTAAATATAAATAGGGTTGCAACTACTTACATACAATCCACAGATATTTTATGTCAAGCACAATAGAACTTCATTAGTAACTAAGTAGCATAAACACATTATATAAACAACAGAAGTTGTTACCGTTTATTACCTGACCAGGATAGCAGTGCGGTTTTGGGAGGATGGCGCTGCTGTTGTGTTTACATCAGTTTCTTGGCAAGCGCTGTGAGACAGGGGAACACTCTGCAGTGTTTCCAACGGTTTTTAAAAGTTGCAGTTTAGATGTTATGCATAGCCTAATTTCTTTCCGCTTAAAAAAGAACGCCGTAAGTTATGTGATTGTAGTGAACCATTCATGCAATAATGCAGATGTATTCTGAATAGTGATATATGAATGGAAATTACCAATTTAAGAACAACACACACAATTGACAATTCATTGAGCTTCTACCGTGTATTAAAAAAATGTATAAAAATTGATTACGTTTTATTCGATGTCATTATAAAACAGGAGCAACCTGTAAAACGCTGCTCTCGTTAGTTTGTTCGCAAGTTAACATGGAGTTATATTTTTTGTTGTTGATGTGTTTTTGCTTGTTACTTAAGATGTTCTGCAAATAACTTCAATAACTTTTGAGACTATTTGTCTTAACTTGAGCCAAGGGCGGATACAGGCTGAATGTTTGGGGGGGGGGGTCGTTCGAAGTCAAATTAAGGTAAGAGTGTATTAAAAAGAAAGTAAAACAACTTTAGAAAAGGAGAAGTAGCTATTGCCTGCAATTTCTAGAACAGAAATGGCCATCTGCGATTTTGAAGGTGGACATTTTTTTGAGCAAGAACGTCAATGTAAGTAATTTCTTGCAATTTATCATTGCTTTATTTGACTTCTGTAACGTAAAACAAAAAAAAGTAAGACCTACCTATTTTAGGTTTTATTTATAATACAAAGGTGAAAATTCTTAGCTTTTATTTTTAAAATAAAAAAAAAAATATCCTATTCTGGGGGGCAATCGACCCGATTGACCGCCCTGGATCTGCCCCTGACTTGAGCATATGCGTGAAGTGGTTTATTACGAACAGGAAAAAAAAAAAAAGAACTGTGATAGATTGATTACAAGTAATCCAGTTAGAAACACTGCTGCTTGCATTTTAGTTCCAAAACTGGCCGCCCGCACTCGTTCGCTGGTCAGGTAATACCTCTTAGCAAGGGCAACGTAATATTAAACATACTTTGCCAAGGATCTACATGAAGCATACCACCATTAACAGGCTTTGTCAACCATATTTAGATTCAAGTATTAATATTTGGATAGACTGGATGCCAAATGGTATAACTCCAAATTTGAAATTTCACAGGAGAGTATTTCGAACCTCAATATCTCATATAAATCGCAAGCAGAGAATACTATTCACTATCAGCATTAAGAAAAAGAAGTTCATAATTAGGTTTTTGTTTGCAACCATAAAATAAATAAGAAACTTTCATGAGACATTGAACTTTAACAGGTTGACTACCATGAGCATCATATGTGGCTCTGTGGGGGCATGAGCACCATATATGATGCTCATGCTCGATATCACAAATTATTAACCTATTCAGGTTCTTGAGCAACATATATGATGCTCATTATCACAAATTAGTGTGAGACCATGAGCATGACATATGGTGCTCGGCCCCCATTGCTACATTTTTGGGAGTAGCAAAATATAGCGACAAAAATTTGACATGACTATCCATAATTGAGCCAAAGGTAAGAAGAAATTTATGTCCTCCTGGGAGCAGTACCCTCAAATCACCTTGGCAGTCAACCTGTTAAAGTTCTATCTGGAAAAAATCCACTTAGGAGTTATACCATTTTGCATCTAAGTGTCCCATTTGTGTAACCACAAATTAGTTGGTGGGAAAAAATAGAAGTTAAATATAAATAATTTGAAATCAAATAAGCCAGATCTTAACCTAGAGCGTAGAGCGAGCCAAAGCTTGAGAACAACAACTAATTACTATTATTATAGTATTAAAATTATGTATTATTATTATTGTTAATATTAATTCCAGTGATACTAGGAACCATGGTGACTCAGTTGTAGAGCGCTCACCTCTGGTGCGTCGGGGCCCTAGTTCGATCACCGCTTGAGCGAAGTGAGCTTTGTTGTGGGCAAACACCATATGCGTTGGTTTTCTCGGAGTTTTCCCGTTTCCTCTCATTTTCTTCAGTACACTATATTGCCCATTATTATCATCATCATCGTCTACCTTAACCTTGGTGCATTGTCATCATAGGAAAACTGAAGAAAGAAAATGACACTAATCACAACCGTAGCACAAATTTATCAGTTTTGTTACAACAAATTTTCCCTCCAAATTCATATAATTTTCAGATTAGATGCGCAACTTTCTGCCAACTAAAGTAGATGCTTCTTCTGGCTAGTGAAATATAGAAGTGGAAGTGAGGTCTGCATAACTGAAAGAACACAAAAGCATTTGGAGACTCATTACGTGTCGGTTTCCGTCAGCGCGAAACAAAATTTATTTTTCTGACGACATCATGACATTTTGAGTTTTACGTCCCACGGTTATGTCGGTTAGGCTAAAGGAGACGGTGATAATGAGTAATGAATGAAATGGTGGAATGAAGATAGCGGGAGGAAACGGGAGAACCCCGAGAAAACCCACGCACACAGTGTTTGTCCACCACAAAGTTCACTTGGCGGGAGCAGGGTTTAACCCGAGACCCCTAGCACCAGAGGTGAACGCTCTACCACTGAGCCACCGCGGCCCCAATATTTTTCTGACGAGAAATTAAACGCATGTTACAATAGGTCTAAGCAATTACATTTGCAGAGTTATTTTCCATTGATGCAGACTCGCAATTAGGGTTTATGTCACATAGGGCAAACACGAAATTCGGCGCTCTCTAAATATTATTTTAGGTATCCCACCAACCACACGCCCGGAGCAGGTGTCTTGCCCGATCTCCCTTGTTTGAGGCCCTGCATTGATCAGTTGCAGTAGATATATACGTTTCAAAGTATTCATCAATTTTATTTTCCTCTAACCAAGCTCTACGCAGATTAGACACTGAGAATAATTGAAGAGCTTCAGTCTAATCTATCTTAATGCAAAATAACAATAAATAAAACATTCTAATTGAGATGCAAAATAATGTTATGACTTTTGATTTATCCCATAAATTTACAATAAGAAGTAAACTTTTTATTGAATGAATCAGGTCACTCAAATTTACAGAAACAACAAAATTATGGAATATTAAGAACAATTTAAATTCTTTGGAAAAATTTCAATCATTTACTACTGACAAAACACCTATGAATTTGTCCACACACTATAAACAGACAACAAAACGCACTAACATTGTCTTA
Source organism: Thermobia domestica (assembly GCF_964235325.1). NCBI lineage: Eukaryota > Metazoa > Arthropoda > Insecta > Zygentoma > Lepismatidae > Thermobia > Thermobia domestica. The sequence continues at coordinate 221,759,807 of NC_137463.1, forward strand.
TAATTTAATGCGCTCCCTTGTGACTAAGTGGTTAATATGCACCTTTGGGATGGGAGACCCAGATCGATTTCAGTCGGGAGCTCATGTGGGTCGGATTCCAAGTTAAGCTGCATATCTATGTCTCATGTAGCCTCGTTGGCAAAAGGGACGATAAATACAAAATTAGGTGAGATCAAGTCTTTCAATTAAGTGATATCCTAATTTAAGAAGTAATAAAGCAATTTCTTTCTTGATACTTCGATTAGGATTCCTCTTAAATTGAATACGTAAATTAAAATTGAACTCTACTATTCATAAACTTTTCTGTTCCAAATTGCAGAGCAAAATAAACGTTGATAAAATAACTTATAAGAAAATCCCTTATCCAAGAAACAGTTTAAAATAATTAGAAGAAACTCACAATAAGTTTTACACTCACATTAGATAATATTCTATACAAAACGAATTGTAACTGATAGAAACGTTGCAAAATGACGCCGAAGGACGAATAAAACTTCAAATAACCAAGCAGTGCAAATGAAATCTTCAATAACTCAGAAAACATAATACATCTAAACACTAATCTATTATTAAATGTACTGCTACTATTAAATGCATTATTAAATGTTACTGCTCTTATAGCTTCCCGTATTCTAGCTTAATAACATCAGATGCTTTCTCAGCAATCATAATCGTTCCAGCAGCTGTATGACCATGAACAACAACTGGCATAATAGAAGTATCAACTACTCTTAGACCATCTACCCCATAAACTTTTAAATCTTTGTCCACCACAGCAGTTGGATCTGAAGGCGGACCCATTTTACAAGTACCAGAGAAATGCCAAAGTGTTAAAGAATAATGTCGTGCACAACATTCAAAGTATTCATCCGACAAAAACTGTAAATGGTCACATCCGGGATATTTATTAGGGTTAAGTCTAGCTCCATACTTTTTCATTGTCTCAGTTTGACTTAATTTCATCACGAATTTAGCTCCTTCAACGAGTCTTTTGAGATCTATGTCTTCTGCGAAATAATTTGGATCTATCAATGGATGTTCATACGGATTATTACTTTTTAATCTTATGGTACCTCTACTTTCAGGTTGTTCGTTTACGATTATGACGGACAAACAGTTTTGATACAGAATTGGTTCATATACAGCAGCGTAGAATTCATACGTATATCCGAAAACTCTTGTACTGAAGACTCCTCCATCCGTAGAATCACAGAACGAGCCATAAATGATTTCTAGATCTGGATACTCAGTATCATTTGCATATTTTGTTGGTATAAAAGATATAGCTTCAGCTTCTGGTACTTGCAACACTGGTCCTTTGTTTTTGAATAAAAAATTGATTGTATTGAGCGGATTGATTAATGTTCTCGGAAGTACGAATCCATCAGGTTTGTTTATAAGGAAATCTAATCCACCAAGGGATATATGATCCATTAAATTATCTCCTACCCTAAGATCTTTAATCACATTAATTCCTAACTCTTCCAAATGATCTTTTGGACCAATTCCAGAAAGCATTAATAACATAGGAGACTGTATAGCTCCAGCACATAATATTACTTCTTTCCTAACTCTTACCTTGCGTCTTTTTTTCTGTTTACTATAAACAACACCATAAGCTCTTTTGGTTTTTCATTAATCAATACACGTTCAACGTATGTATTCATAGATATATGTATATTCTTTCTACCTTTAGTTGGACGAAGAAAAGCTTTAGAAGCACTACAACGTAAGCAATTTCGCGTCATAGTTTGAGGTATTGTGAACCCAGTCTGTGATTCACCATTTAAGTCAACGATTTTGTAACCCATTTCTACTCCGGCGTCAAGAAACGATGGTGTTATAGGGTCATGATAACAAAATTTTTCGATTGTGAGATATCCACCTTTACCATGGTATGGTGAATCTTGGTATTCAGAGAGAGTCATATTTTCAGACTTCTTAAAATAAGGTAAAACGTCCTCATAGCTCCAACCTGGATTTCCTAACGCTTCCCAGAGATCAAAATTTCTTTTGTTACCTCGAACATACAGCATAGCATTGAGAGATGTGGTGCCTCCTAGAACTTTTCCTCTTGGCCATAGACATTGATTTCTTTTCATTGCCTGACACCCTTTCTTTTGAGGAACAGTTTTAAATTTCCAATCCAGTCGAGTCCCTACTAATGCTGGCCAAAATAGCGGACAGTCTGCAACTACTGGTTCATCTTCTCCAGCTTCTAGCAAAAGTATTTTCCAATCAGATATTTCACTAAGTCTGTTGGCCATAACAGAGCCAGCAGCTCCTGCACCAACAATAACAAAATCATATTCTTCGTCCGGTAAGGGATAGTCTTTAACACGGTTTTCTTTATCAACAATGTCAGGTCGAAAAATTAGTATTGGAATCGTAAACGCTTGAATAGTCCAAAATACAATTGCATAGGTAATTAATATGCGGCACTTCGTATATCCTGGTCCTCCATATCTAAATATTTCAGGTTGCACCGAGTTGATCTGCTCCGGTTGGTGCACTCCATCTGCCATCTAAAAGAAAACGAAAAAAGATATCTGTAAATTTTAAAAAGCAGTTAACTAAAATCAGTATTTACAACTGAAGCTACTTTTTAAAGAGTGAAAAAAAATATATTTTGAACTGACAAACCTTTTACGGCGTGATTTTCTTGTTTCTTGCTTTATATTGAATTAATTCCTAACTAATCTTGAGAACTTTTGAAACAATTACATTAAAGAGCCATACTTCCTGTTTATATATCAAGAACTACCAACATTTTGCATAATCTACTATGAGCATTTTCAAGATAAACATGAAAGTGTTCAAATATTCAGACGGGATTATATCTTCCGACTTTTCAAGGTAAACTAAAACTTTGTGGTAACTCCAACCTGCATTTCCTAATGCTTTCCATAGATTAAAGTTTCTCTAATTATCCTATTAACATATGCCAACATGTTGGACCCAAATCCGGACGTTGACATATACAATTTTATCCACACATAACTCAATGTATTAATAACCATATTAGCATGGGGGCAATTTGAAGAGTTTTCTCATAGTAAACTTAACCATTTAAATTTTAGGTAGAGCAAATAATTAGTTAAGATGGATGAATTAGATTGTAGAAATAAAAGTAGAGATATCAGATTAGAATATTACCCAAATCTGGTGCTGAGGCCTTACGTTAAAATTTTTAATAGCTGTCATATGAATTTTGAAGATAGGATAAGAATTAAACGAATTTTGAGACAAGGTCGAATAATAAAGTGTGATATCAATTAATAACCAGCATTGTACTCACCCAGACTTTGACGAGTGAAAATTTGAGATGTCAATCCTTCCAGTCAGACGGTCACTTCAGAACTCTCTTTGAGTTCCCTACTCTTTTTTCCACCTACCTTTTCTTCCTAGTTTTGGTAGCGTCATTTCTTCCGCTTACCATTACATTTTTAGACTTACTTCATAACGTGAAGTGGGAAGTGTTATTATTTCCTTGATACATTGCTACGTAACATATTTTTATATTTCCTATTTAGAAGAATGTTTTAACTAGACATAGTTTTAAATTATTATGAGACTTCCTTGATTTCTTTGCATGTGTGAATGACCTACAGCACCAGACTGAGAATTGCACTTTATTTACATTTAATATAACAAGGTTTACAAAATATTGAAGCCAAAACCAATAAAATATTAATCGCCCTTCACCAAAATGCTTTAGTCATATTACATTCCTCCCCGCTTGGATATTCGGCATTTCCAATGTCGATATAAATATTTAAAAATCAAAGTAACACCAAAAGCCTAAAAAATTGAATATATGTATATGACGTTTTGTTAAAGTAAAATTCAGTTTGTGGCAAGCTGAAATAAATGAATTATAAAACACTGCTTAGTCCCAGATAATCATATCAAACGTAGAAAGGAAGACGTTATGATTACGTTTGCATATTGCAAGGTCAGTAATACAGTCACAAGAATATGCATGCGTCCTTGCAATGTCACATGTAAAAAAATCTCCACACAGCAAAACAGAATATAGGTCAGTTTTATATTGTTTGTGTTCTGTGATGGAGTGAATTGTATTTGCTTTTTAAGATTTGTTCGCTGATATATTGGTAAGTAAGTATTTATATCATTATATAAAAACAAAATTCACTTGTTTTTTTTATATACACTGATTGTATGTTATGTGAATTTTTCACTGATGTTCGCAACTGTACTACACTAAATAATTGTGAATATATGTATATATGTGTATAAGTAACATGAAGATAATCATAATTATATCCATCACCATAACTATTCGTGAATTCACTCTCACTTTTCTTTTTGCTAGAATTTAAAAATATGCACTAAAATCACCACACTATTTTACATAATTATATATATAACATTTCACTATTGATACGACATTATTTCACACATAATCACTTAACACTGTTCATTTACACATATAGACTTGGGGGGGAATCACACTAGGGGGGGTTCAGACGAGTATTTCCTGGTTCATCCTATTTCCAGTGGGTATGGCAGGAATCCAAATGTGTCCTCTTCCGTTGTACTTGTTGAAATTTTTAGTGTCCATGGAAAATATATTGATGGAATTTAGTAGTTAATATCGTCTTGATGTAAAGAATGATTATTTATTAGCATATGGTATGTCGACATAGCCGTCTTGAATATATATTCTTTAAGGTCAATGATTGGTGATTTGTAACTTCAAAACTCTTGGGATATTTTAGAGTACATGCATGCTGGTTTGATTGACACGACACAAATTCGACTTAAGAAGAAATATTTGAAGTATAGTTGAAATAAGTAACTATGTAATTTAAACCATGAACGTGCAGAGAAATATTATCTGAAGAGAAATTAGGAATGTTTTGATTTTGTTCATTTTCGTAGTAGATATCATCATATATAGGGTCTAGTTGAGGTAAAGATGGGATTTGAATAGAACAAATTTTCTGTTTTGGCTGTTGAATTACATTTTCTGAAGATTTTCTGCATTGAAAGTAAATAAAAATGGCTAACATAAGGAGAATTAAGATAGAAATGACAGTGAATATAATTATATAGAATATGGCGAAGTTCATGTTGATTATTTGCCCAGACTTTGACGAGTGAAAATTTGAGATGTCAATCCTTCCAGTCAGACGGTCACTTCAGAACTCTCTTTGAGTTCCCTACTCTTTTTTCCACCTACCTTTTCTTCCTAGTTTTGGTAGCGTCATTTCTTCCGCTTACCATTACATTTTTAGACTTACTTCATAACGTGAAGTGGGAAGTGTTATTATTTCCTTGATACATTGCTACGTAACATATTTTTATATTTCCTATTTAGAAGAATGTTTTAACTAGACATAGTTTTAAATTATTATGAGACTTCCTTGATTTCTTTGCATGTGTGAATGACCTACAGCACCAGACTGAGAATTGCACTTTATTTACATTTAATATAACAAGGTTTACAAAATATTGAAGCCAAAACCAATAAAATATTAATCGCCCTTCACCAAAATGCTTTAGTCATATTACACTATTGTAGTATTGAAATTCAATATTCAACAAGGTTAAAATTAGTCAAATATTAAGCTAATTAAAAAAAAAATGTTACAAAATTTGCAGCATGAACACACATGAAATTACTTACGTACATACACCCTCAACACTCACATAGTACGTTGTATTTTATAAATAATGTCGTTATTCATTGTATTCATTTTCACTTCATGTTATACTCAAATTTTTTATCTCTTTGTTAAATGATTGGTTTTAATTTATGTCCTTTGTCAGCAGCAAGGATATATATAGGACAAGATCTACATTTTAACCGACGGGTTTGTATTACATCGTTTGTCAGCAGCAAAAATATAAAAGAATAGATCTACATTTTAACTGATTGATTTGTATTTTATTCGTTATCAAGAGCAATAATATATAGGACAATACCTACATTTTAACTGATTGACTTGTATTTACGTCCTTTGTCAGCAACGAGGCTGTTAGGACGAGATCTACAATTTAACTGATTGATTTGTATTTACATTATTATCAGCAGTAAGGATATAGAGGACAAGATTAGAGGATTTTAACTGACTGATTTGTATTAACGTCCAATGTCATCAGTGGGGCTATATAAGACGAGACACATTTTACTGCTTGATTTTAGTTTATTCGTTATCAAGAGCAAGGATATATATATATATATATATATATATATATATATATATATATATATATATATATATATATATATATATATATATATATAATATGGTATATAGGACAAAACCTACAGTTTAACTGATTGATTTGTACTTACATCATTGTGAACAACAAGGATATATAGGACAAGACTTACAGTTTCACTTATTGATTCGCATTTACGTCCTTTATCAACAGTGAAGACATGTAGAACGAGAGCTACGTTTTAACAGATTAATTTATATTTACGTCCTTTGTCAGCAGGGAGGCTATATAAGACGAAACCCAGAATTTAACTGATGGACCTATATTTAAGACGGAACATACATTTTAACTGATTGGTTTGTATTTACGTCCTTTATTAGCAGCAAGGCTATATAAGACAAGATCTACGTTTTAATTGATTGATTTGTTTTTACGTTCTTTGTCAGCAGCGATGCTATATAGAGTGAGACCTACAGTTTAAAATGGAAAATGAACCATTGCAGTGTGTGTTGTCGAACCCTTGGCCATCTGAACAAACGATATACATGATAGCCACTGAACCAGAGAGGAGAGCACCCTTATTTTATTTGGTTGAAAACGTTAATAATGAGTATAACAAAAAATTAAACACCCTTTATTCAACCAATTATCTTCGTACAATCAATAACAAAAGAACATAGCGTATTTGAAGTTCAAAGTGTAGGGGTCTATGCATACAACATGCTATTGTGAGATTGTAAATTAGGTAGAAGTGAAGTTTGGTAGTTTCTGCAATCTTCACTATTTCCAAAAGTTTTAAATTAAACACATTTTCCAATTAAACTATTGTTTCTTTCCAGTTATTTGGTTTTTCTAGTCACTGACTGTAATTTAAAATTTCACAATGCACTTATAAAAGTGTTAACGTTGGTTTGCTTATCGTAGCTAACGTCAAACGTTACTTTGTATTTCTTATCATAAACAAGTAATGCCTTAAGAACATTAACTACTCGACTATCAAGTAACATAAATTAGTTATTGCTACCGGCTTGAAAATTATATAATATCATCGTCTGACATTCAACACTACGTATCTTCAATTTTGGCGAATTTGAGTTTTTGATACCATTAGAATTAGTATAGGATCGTGCACAATGTAGTTAAGTAGTGTGACGACATATGGCTCTGTTATTTCCTCAAAGTAATACGGTACCTAGTATACTGAGGCTGAAGTTATTTTTTAAATATTTTTTTGCCTCTCGTGTAAAATTGGTGAAATGTTACTTACGCGGTGTTGAATCTCAGACTCGAAATATATACTGTATATTGTAAAGTGTGCCTTTTAATCTCAATATCCAATTTTTTCCCACCTATTCAGTTCAGTAGCGGCATCATTTGATAATGATAGAGTTACTACGGTACTTTCGGTTTGTAATCCGATTTCATGCAATTTTATTTAATTTTTTTTGAAAATATTCATGCAAATATTTGGTTATTTTGTGCAATAAGAATCAATCTTGTATAATATTATAAACAGATTATGATAAGTAAGCTCTTCTTGATTGTTACGACAGTTTTACGAATTTATGTACTTTCTAATAGTAATTTTGTTAGAAAAAACATTTATGCGTGTGTGTATGTCTGTCTGTTAATCACTTGGATAATAATTTTCTTAATGGTTTTTCAATTTTGAATTTTTTAAAAAAGCTTAATGCCTTTGTCAGTTCATTCTACCAGTTAAGGTAATAGTTGATCAAGATAGGGAGTAAATTTGACAACGATAAAGGTTTACTTACACATATAATGTCCTAAAATTGTTTTCCATGATAACATGTCAAAGTTGTCCGACTTTAATGGTACATGCTTGAGTTTCATTTTAGATTTTCGATTATTGCTAAATTACATTTTCTTTGAGTTATAAACCACTGTTTGAATTGTTTGGTTAGAATTTTAGAGAAAACTATACGCGTGTATAACCTAAAACTAGCAAAATAAATATAAATAAATAAAATCGAAATCTCCATTGCATGAAAATAGCTGAAAATAATAATAATAATAATAATAATAATAATAATAATAATAATAATAATAATAATAATAATAATAATAATAATAATAAAGCATTATTTCTTTACGTGCTTAGATTTTCATTACAGTAAACTACATACCGTACATATCGACCCTCCAATACGAAGTGACGTAAACTGGAAGAATTTTGAGGTACGCTGAGTACAGGGATGCGATAACATACTCTCCCACATCACGAAGTGTATGGCTTAATTCATAACCTTTCTGAGATATAAGTCGTTTTCGATTATGATACCCATCAGACATTTGCATTTCCGGTAACCCTCACTGTCATTTACCCTCAAATTTTTCATAGTTTATTTTTTGTACTTTTTTCTTGCTTTTTTGTGCTGTGGTTTTGTTTCCTTACTTTCTCTTCCCCATTTCCTGTTTCATCTTCCAATACAAAAATGGATATGAAAAAAAAGTAAATAGAGAAGAAATGGCGAGGATGATAAACCCATTCCGGTTTTAATTTTCAGATACCGGATCTGAAAGCGGGTCTGAGCCAAAAAAAGCTCACCCTCAATCAACTTCCTCACACTCACCCTCATTCGATTCACTCGTCCTCGCACTCAAATGTCGTTGATGCCCTCACCTTCACCTTCAATCAACTTACACTCATCGCCCTCACCCTCAAACATTGTTCACGCCCTCATCCTCACTCACACTCACCCTCACACTCAAATATTGTTGATGCCTTCACTCTTATTCTCACCTATCTTCAATTAACACGTTCACACTCACTCACTCGCCCTGACTTGTTGATGCTCTCACCCTCAATCAACTCGCTCATACTTACCATATTCGTCCTCACACTCACCGTCAATCAACTGACTCACACTCTCACTTACCCTCACACGCAAATATTGTTGATGTCTTCACCCTCATTCTCACTCACACTGAGTCTCAATTAACTCTTTTACACTCACACTCACTCGCCCTCACTTGACACCATCACCCTTACTCACACTCACTCTCAATCAAATCGCTCACACTTACCACACTCGTCCTCACACTCACTCTCACTCAATCAACTGACTCACTCGCCCTCACACTCAAATATTGTTCATGCCCTCACGCACGCTCACCCTCAATCGACTCCGTCACATTCACCCTCATTTATAAAGCGAGGGTGAGTGAAGGTGAGGGCGCTCAACTTGCGGGCAAAAAATGAGTAAGGGTGCCCATCTCTGATAATTATACCTTAAACATAAGCGCTTTTTTTTCTTTTCGTTCTCCTGCAAAGCTGACTTTTCACAATCAGGGCCTACTTCACATCATGTTTGAGGAGTCGATACAATACATTTGGAATGACATTATATATAACGTTGTGTTTCGCAATTTCGACGGTTTATAAGTCAAAAGGAGGTGTTTCCCGACTCATGTTTATTATAGTTTTCTCTTCTTTTTTCCTTTCGTTTCCTTTGATGTAAGGAATCATATCCTACATTTATGACATGGTGTTCATTGAGAGCTCCTTCGTGGCTAAGCGGTTAGCATATAAGCCTTTGGCGTGGGAGACTCGGGTTCGATTCGCAGCGGGAGGTCATGTGGTTGGGATACCACGTTAATGAGTAGGTCTCGTCTCATATAGCCTCGCTGCTGAAAGGGATTTTAAGCTCAAAATCAACTCACCTCAACTCAATGCTGTTCATTGACAACCTGCATAGCTGTATATTAATTTTTCCTAATTAACTGAACGTCAGGCAACGTTATTATGGCAGCACTTGATTGCATACCAGTAACTTAATGCTTATTATAAGGTTCAGATACAAAACAGATTCAATCGAGACAAACACGTATTTCCAGAATCACAGCAGCAATTACTTGATACATGTGTAATTGAATCATGAGTCAAGCACACATGAGACGGACGGGGCAATGCACATCTAAAGTACTTTCATAGCATGATCATGATATGATGAATTTCGAATGAATACAGAGGAAGTTACAAAGGTTGAAATTTTGACTCCTTCAAACGCCCTTATTAAAAAAAAAAAAAAAACTTCTCACATAAATACATCATGCAATTACATAGATGGCTTTTAATAGATGTGAAGATTGCAATGGCGTTCACATCAACTTGATATCTCCTCTCGAGATATAGTAAAAGTTGTTCAAGTTTGCAACACTGCTTAAAATTATGTAATTTCGAGAACTTGTACTTATATCTATTGTAAAGTATTGTTGTGATGTTATAGAGCCAAAGTAAATCAAAAATTGTTTTAAAAAGTTTCCACAAATACGCCAATTTAAGCAATATATCAATTTTTACAATTTCTCCCGGATGGTATGATATATCAAATTGCTGTAAACGGCTTTATAATCTTTATTTCTATTGAAAACCATGTATATGATTGGATGTGATATTTATTCAACCACCCTTTAAAAATAAAGTCCTCTTTAAAAAAAAAGTCAAATCATCTATTCCTTGTAAGTTTGTTTCTTCTTGTTCAGCGAACGTCATATGATGACTGTAGTATTCGACATTAAGGTACTTTAGATCTGCATTATTCTTCAAGTCTTTCTTTTGTTATTACTGTCGTAGGACCCTCTAAAATTGGGTTACAGTCGAAGTTTGTGATACTATAGTGTCCTTAGTTTTCAACACTGAATGCAAAGTGTGATTCTGTAAGTTTTCGTTCTATATGTACCTACATTTGAAATATGAAATAAACTGGTATAGCAGCATTTGAAAAAATACAATTGTGTGTTGGGTTATTAACACTGTTAAGCTTGTGGTATCACAGAGTATGCCAGAGAATGTCCTCCTACCGATGTTTGCATGATACAAAATTCCATTAGTTTAAAAATTACAAGGGAATATAAAGATAAATGTTTCACTAAACATGAAGGTGCTAATGCTATGCTAACAAACACTATTATCTCATCTTTTTTTTAAATTAAAAAACTATTATTTTCTTTTTCTTTTATAACCCTCCAAGTTGGTCTAATTGCTCGCACACATGCCTTAGGTACACGTGGCACCAGGTTCCATTTCCTTTGGAAAAGTGTTGAAATTTAAATGCGCTCTGGTGGTTCAGATTCTATCTTATATTGTAATTACACGTCTCATACAGCCTCAATACTGAAAGGGAACGTTAAACTTCAAAAAACAAACCAACTAAGTAATTTTATGCCTTGTATGCGTGTGTATAACAAGGATTACACTGAAACATAACTGCAAGCGACGTGGGAATCACAGAGAAGAAAAGCTGTATGCCTTTTCTTTCTTATGAACATGTCAAATTTTAATGGAGCAAACCCGTGTAGAACACGAAAGATGCCTCTGAGCCTATTTAGTCTGTGTTCAAAACTACTTATTTTTTCAGTATGGCATCACGAATAAACTTAAAGTTATATTTGAAATATTTAAGACATGCTGCCGAAGTAATAAATATCACATCGGAATTGAAACATAAGTAATTAAGCTCAGTAATCAACACGTACGCGCCTTTGGCGTGTGAGATCTAGGTTCAATTTTCCATGGAGATCATGTGGTTCGGATCTCATGTTAACCTGTATGTCTACGTCTAATAGGCCTATAGGCTTGCTTTTAAAAGGGACACTAAATTGGAAATCAAATCAAATCAACTCAGTACTCGACATTATTAATATATATATCTTGAAATTCTGAAAATATGCTGTTGAGTTAATATTATTTTTGCTACTTTCATGAAACTGAGTCACCATGTCTGTCCGGATTTCAAATCAAGGTAAAGCTGGGCAAGTCGAATAATAATCATGACTCAAGGATAATAATTAGTGATGAGCAAATGCAAGATCAAGACCAAGACCGGAGTGGTCTTGGTCTTCCACATCCAGTCTTGGTCTTGGTCTTGCGCTGGAACCGTTGGTCTTGGTCTTGCGTACCCAGTCTTGGTCTTAGTTTTGGTCTTGCATGCAAGAGTCTTGCAAGTCTTGCATTTAAGAAATCTCAAACTTTTCATAGGTAAATTTTACTATGGATGTAAAGGATAATAAACTTTACAATGCTCCAATAATAACGGAAATATAATGCGTTTCTAAATGTAATATAGATTAACTTTGTGTAAGTATCATAATAGCGTACAACATAGGTGATGACCTTTCCTTTTTTAATGGGTGCCCACGCTTCACTACTTGTAAGATATGCCTGAATCACAACGTTTCGTAGTCTGTTTATATATTTTTTTTAACAAATCCAACACTCCACTGGTTCCCAAACTGGGGAGGCTACTTCTGAGAGGCATGAAAGAAAATCAAGACGGCACATATTATTGAAATACCAAGAATTGCAAAATTATTTTTACACTCTAAAGGAGCCGGATTTTTCTCTCCAACCACGATTAGCTAATCTTTGTATTAATTAAACTTCCAATCAAATATTCCAGATTCCTATTTTTACTCTATGGGTGAGAAACATTGACATTACGCAAAAGTGATGAAAAAATTGCAGACTTTCGATACATGGGCATGGAGAAAAAAGGAGAGAATTAACTGTGTTAAGCGGACAACGAAAGAGGAGTTAAAAAAATAAAAGTTGGGAAAAAAAGAATTTTAGATATTGTTAAGAGGAGGAAGAGGAACTGGTTAGGATATTGGCTGAGGAGGAACTGTATTATGAGGGACCTGCTGGAGGGTATTGTGGAAGGAAAGAGAGGGAGGGAGCGAAGGAGATTAGTTGAAGGAAGGTAATGAAACAGAAAATTGCTACGTCAAGACGAAGAGACTAGCTGAGGACCACTGAACGTCGAAGCTTCTCAGTTGCAGCAAGAAACCTGCCAATAATGGCAGAGTAGCTATTATGAAGATGATGATATATTTAGCAATATTGACTAAAAAAGAGATAGAGAAAATTAAAATAATAATTATTATAATCAAATCTCTTAATATTTTAGAATAATTTGAGTGAAAACTGAAAACGATTCAACTGTCTATGTTTCTTTTTGTGTAAATTCAATCTATATAAATACTTTTGACCTGTATTGGAAATACAAAATAACGGCATCAAACTCCAATGTTTTTTTAGTTTTATTTGTGAATATGGATTACTAGCATCAATTACCCAGTTCGTTGGGTTAAACTTAAAAATAATAATAATAATATATTTCGTTAGTCAGTCACTTTTTACTATTAGTAAAGCGCTCTCTGATATCGGTCATTTTCGATTATATTTATATTTCTCTCTCCTCCTCCTCCTCCCCAAGTTGCGGGGCTGAATTTGAATTTAAACGGCATCAGAAATGTCACTGTTCGTCTCAGAGACCCCAAAAACTAAGGATTCGCCACTAATATCGGTCGTTTTCAATAAACTTATACATCTCCTTCATCCCCAAGTTGCGAGGTACGGCATCAGATGTGTCATTGTTCATCTCAATGACATTGAAAACCATGAGTTCGACATTGATAATGGTAATTTTTGATAATTTTATATATCTTGTTCCTCCCTCAAGTTGCGGTGCTGAATTTGCATTGAAACGGGATCGGAAGTATCACTGTTCACCTTAGCGACGCCGAAAACTATGGATTCGACACTAATATTTGGTCATTTTTTTAATCATTATTATGTATCTCCCTCTCCCCAAGTTACGAGGCTGAATTTGGTCGTAAACTGTATCGGAAGTGTCAGTATTCAACTCAACGAACTGGAAAGCTATGGATTCGACAATAATATTTGTCGTTTTCTATCGTTTTTATATATATTCCCCTCCCTCCGCCAAGCTACGGGCTGAACTTGGATTTAAATAACATCGGAAATGTCACTGTTTATCTCAGCGACACCTAAAACTGTAGACTCCCTTTTAGTATCTGTCATTTTCGATCATTTTTAAATATCTTTCATTCCCTCTCCCCTAAACTGCACCGTCAAAGTGATATAACAGAAACCACCTCAGGTCCGATCCTCATCTATGTTGAAAATGAGATCGAGTTCGGTCGGGTGGTTCAAGAGTTATTAAATTTTGTTTATTTTTGTACATTTTCCATCCCCACCTCCTACCCTATGTTCTACCGTCAAAGTGATTTGATGAAAAAAAAAAAAAAAAAAACGCCCCAAGTCAGAACCTCATTTATGTTGAAAATTTGATTCAGATCTATTGGCTGGTTCAAGAGTAATGCAGTCACAAAGATAGCCCTTATATTTTTTTAAATTTTTTACATATATATATATATATATATAGATAGATAGATAGATAGATAGATAGATAGATATACACACAGTATATATATATATATATCCCTCCTCCCCCTCCCCTACATTGCACCGTCAAAGTAAAATGATAAAAATCGCTCCAAGCCTGAACTTCATCTGTATTGAATATTTTATCAAGATCGGGGGCCGGGTGTTTCAAAAGTTATTAAGTTTTATATATATATATATATATATATATATATATATATATATATATATATATATATATCCCTTCCTCCTCCTCTAGGTTCTAGCATTAAAATGAAACAAACTCTAAAAAGCTTTCCTGGACCGAACCTCATACATGTTAAAAAATTGATCGAGATCGGTTCAAAAGTTATTGTCACAAACTTAGTCATTTTTATTTTTATTTATATTGATTTTTGTACATATCTCCCTCCTCCTCCTCCACTACATTGTTCCGTCAAAGTGAACTGACAGATAACATTCCAGGCTTGAACCTCATCTATGTTAAAAATTTAATCGAGATTGGTCGTTTGGTTCAAGAGTTATTAAGTTTTGTTTATTATTTTATAACTCCCCCTTTCCTCTTCCCGAAGTTTTACCGTCAAAGTAAAATAATAAAATTACTCCCAGGCCCAAACCTCATCTATGTTGAAAATTTGATCGAGATTGGTCGGCTGGTTCAAGAGATTAGGGGTCACAAAAATAGTCACTTTCAATTTTATAATATAAATTTATTGTTGTAGTATAATGTTATATCGTTCAATCCTCGATGTGCCGTATACCTAAGGAGGCTAAAAGTTATATTAATAAACTATTATTCAATGTATAAGCATCCGCCCATGAAATCAAACTTGCGGTCTCATGTACTAAGTTTTTGTCAATGTCATGAAAATGTTATTTCGATATTAGTTTTAAAAGTTACACATTGAACATTTCCAACAGATTCTTGAGTCTCGGAGCCAAGCCCATACCCATGTAGTCGGCACCTATGGTGTACGGTTCAATACTACATTTCTCTTTAGTTTTGAAAGAAGAACATCACTAATATGATTTGGAATGAAATGAAGTATCTAGTTTAACGTCCCACGATTGTGCACCAAAGCTAAGGGAGACAGTGATGATGAGAAATGGCTGAAATGATGGAATGAAGAAAGTAGGAGGAAACAAAAGATATCGAGAAAACCCATGCACACGGTGTTTGTCAACCAAAACAGCTCACATGGTGCGAGACGACACTTGTGTTGCTTGAGAAAACACGAACAACCAATTCAGAAAACGACATACTGTTGCTGTAAGCTACAGGGGCAGATCGACTCACACGGATTGCATAAACTACTGGGAACATATTCACTCCAGCAGCATTTTTACTGAAGCCAAGAAATCCATCTCCGTCTTTTTTACATTCTATAAAAAAATTCAAGTAGTGCCGGTACTAGTGCAAGACTCTTGCGTAAGAGTCTTGGTCTTGCAGGTATGGTCTTGGTCTTGGTTTTGGTCTTGCACCCCTTGGTGTTGGTCTTGCATCGGGATTCCTGGTCTTGGTCTTGCATGCAAGACTCTTGCAAAAACTGCAAGACCAAGACTCTTGCGCTCATCACTAACAACCAATTCAAAAAACGACATACTGTTGCTGTAAGCTACAGGGGCAGATCGACTCACACAGATTGCATAAACTACTGGGAACACATTCACTCCAGCAGCATTTTTACTGAAGCCAAGAAATCCATCTCCGTCTTTTTTACATTCTATAAAAAAAATCAAGTAGTGCCGGTACTAGTGCAAGACTCTTGGGCTTGAGCTTGGTCTTGAAGGTATGGTCTTGGTCTTGGTCTTGGTCTTGCACCCCTTGGTCTTGGTCTTACATCGGGATTCCTGGTCTTGGTCTTGCATGCAAGACTTTTGCAAAAACTGCAAGAACAAGACTCTTGCGCTCATCACTAATAACAATCGCCAGGATCATGTCGGATAATAATCACAAGGTCGTGCTATTACTGCTATAAACACTTTAATACGTCCCTCATTTGGATCCAGTGTTTCTTCTAGACATGTTTATGTTTGGGCGACAGCGCCTCCCGGAGCTCTTCGAGTGCCCCCGGAGGAGATCAATATAATACGTCTACAATATAATAATAAATACCAGCAGTGGGAGATGTGTTGCTCCGAATACTAAGTGTACCCCTCCCCCGGAACTTTGTTTCTGAAAGAAACACTGGATCGGAGTCGAAAAAGAAGTAATCTCAGCACTGTTATATCAAGTACTAATATTAATTTTAAACGAATTTGCAACCTTGTAACTAATATTGTTGTAAACAAAAACTGGCACTAACAAAAATCCAGGAAAGCATAATATACCAAATAAAAGTCAAATATAAAACCAAATATACAAATAAATAAATAAATAAAGAGAGAGAGAAAGTGAAAGAAAGAAGAAAATTCTTATATATATATATATATATATATATATATATATATATATATATATATATATATATATATATATATATATATATATATATATATATAGAGAGAGAGAGAGAGAGAGAGAGAGAGAGAGAGAGATGTATAAAATAAAGGAAAATATGCAATATTACCTCTTAAAGATTTTCAGAAAGAAACAATTTTCTGAAATATCATTAGCGATAACCGCAGTTTGCACACAGCTCCAATCATGCACATGACAAACTGTAGTCACACCTATAATATACTCAGGGAACGGATGTTGGGAAGAAACAGGAATTGTTCGCTTATCTACTATTTCCGCTACCAATCGATGAAATCGCATTATCTCTATTCAAGTTCTTGATTAGTAGGCATAATGCTTTAAAAACAAAAATTATTAAATAAAGAGCTAAGATATGTTCTATTTTCTACATTATCACATGATTGAATAACATGTATTAACATACTTATTAATAGTCCGATATAAAACGGAAATAAATATCTTGATGAACTAAAGGAAATAGATTAATATTGTCCTTTTTAACGTTTATAAGTTGCATGTGCAGTAGAAGTCAAATTGCAATCTATATAAATAAAAGTGAAAGTGAATATGTTTGTGACTTAACTCTTGAACCACCAAATTTTTGAACAATGATGAGATTCGGGCCTGGGATGGTTTTTATTATTTCACTTTGACGGTGCAGCTTAGCGGAGGGAAGGGAAAGGGAGAAATATATAAAAATGATCCAAAATTAGCAATATGGTAAAAGTGGGTGAATAGAGCCACCGTTTGATAAGGCCACTCTAAGAAAATTCAATCTGGCAACGCTGGACAGCAATTCAGAATGTAAAACGCCACATGGGTGGAGAGCTAAGAATATGAGGAGTGTTACTGAAACAGATGGATAGGTGTTGGTTGTACAGTTTTCATTGTATGAAGATTCAAGTTACGCTCTTGAAGTTAAGTTGTTAGAATTTGACTACAAATTAAAATTCAGTGTGGAGAATGTTGTGTATCATATAACATGTAATTTTCCTAACAATGAAATGTTTCTCTCTGTAAGAGCTATAATTATGGGGCAACAGACAGTCATTTGTTCAATGTCAGTCAGTGCATGGAAGTAGGGTTGCCATCCAGTGGTATGAAAATATGTGTAAATTGGATGAATAGGGCCTAGTTATTTGGGGCGAATAGCACCACCATACTTGTAACATATTTTATATACTTTAAATTATTGTAGACATGTTTTGAAGATGTCTTCACATATTAAGACACCTTTAAGAAAAATATTATTAATTATTTTGTTACTGTTTAATTTCAGATGACCAGACACAAAAGAAAAACTAAAGTCAAATGGACTGAAGAAGTTGTTCAGGTGGCATTGTAGGCAGTTAGAGACCGTATGAGTCAAAGAGAAGCAGCAAGAGTGTATGGTGTTCCCAGAACGTGCTTGCTGAGAACAATTGAAGATAAGGCTGGTTTCAAACCAGTTAAAAAAGAAAGAAGACAAACATATTTTACAAATGAACAAGAGCAGGAGTTGGAACGACGATTAGTAAAAATGTCACCGGAATTCATGATCGAGCACGAACGAAATTTTTGAAGACCAATCATCAACCATGCTGTGCTACGCACCCTGAATTTTCTATTGGAAAATCGAAAGGAAGTCAAAAACGGAAGGAAAAAACAAAGAACATAAAGTTTATGACAATAATTGTGCATTTTGTGGTATTTCGTATTACCACTCCAAATCTTCATCCTTCGGCGATTGGATATCTTCTGAAAATGTAAAGCTTGGTTCCATGCACGATGCATGGGGGCAGAGAAGGAGATTGACATGCGGACGATGCTTGATTACCTCTACTTCTGAAATACAAGTGTAACTTCAGATTCAAGTGTAACTTCAGATTCAAGTGTAACTATTGAGTCTCGAGTGATTTTATTATTACTTTTATTTCGTGCGAGCAATATATACGGTTTACCCAACATTGTTAGGGTCGTCAAGTCTAGGAGGCTTAGGTGGGCGGGTCATGTAGCTAGAATGGAAGAAAGTAGAAACGCTTTCAAAGTTTTGACTGGTAGACCCATAGGAAAACGACCATTAGGAAGACCTAGGCGCAGATGGGAGGATAATATTAAGATGGATCTCGCAGAGATAGGAATACAAAGTAGAAACTGGATCCAATTAGCTAAGGATAGAAGTCAGTGGAGAGCTTTTGTGAACGCGGCACTGAACCTCCGGGTTCCATAGGCCATAGAGTTAGTTAGTTAGTTAGCGAGCAATATAATTTCATATGATATTATTTTCTAATGTGCTATGTTACGAATAACCTACTAATGTTTTTGTGCTTACTCTGAATTCTGAAAGATTTTTTTTTGTTTTGTTTTTACAATATTGTTCTTTGATAACTCATTATTTCATGAAAACTTCGTAATCCAATGTATCACAGTGGGAGTAACACATTATTCATTAAAAATAACTGTTCTTTTTCGCATTAATGCTCTTTTTCACACTATTGGTAACATATATATTTGTTGCCTTGATAAATAAATGTATTTTCCAAATATATTCATTCAGTGATAAGTAAACCCAATGGCCCTATACGCCCTTTGGGTGGCCCTATTTACCCAATCAACAATGGTGAATAGGGCCAATCGTAATACTTTGTCTTTTTTCAATTTTCTGTCCCAACCTTTGAGGATGTGTAAACATTTCTGGAAGGAATCAATGGCTAATCGATGTAGGAAGTATATTTCCTAGAAATTCGGAAGATATAACAATCAGTGAAGAAGCACTAGGTATTTTTTTTAAACACTGGCCCTAATCACCCACAATTATCATATCAGTGTCGAATCCGTACTTTTTGGGGTCGCTGAAATGAACAGTGCTACTTCCGATGCCATTTAAGTCCAAATTCAGCCCCGTAACTTGGGGACAGGGAGGGGGAGATAAACCCTATATGCAAAAAAATATCGAAAATGGCCGATACCAGGGAGCACTTCAGTAATATTAAAAAGTGACTGAGTAATGAAACATATTACTAATTTTTCTTATTTTAACGCTACAAAGCGAGTAATTAACGCTAGTAGAACATAAAACTGGGCTGTAAAGTGTCCAGTTGCCCTAGGTCCCGCATCATAGGAACAAAGAGAGGTAAACAACGTTAATATCTGTAATTCATTTCTGGAATTGCAAATATTTAAAAATGAACTATCATTTGTAAGACTTTTCTTTTCTTTTTTCTTTTTTTTACTGTAGCTATACTATTTATGTTGTGAAGTGTACTGATACTGGGATATCAGTATCACTGATGTGAAAAGTTTAAGCTGTCGCACAATTATACATGGATATGTAATTCTTACCTGCAGAATTAATGAAACTAAGCATCACAAATTGACGAGACGGTTCTGGTATAAAGTAGGTATTATTATGCACATTGGTAAAAATTTATTTGTTGTCACATATCTGAAATAATGTACTTGTTTCAGCTCAGTTCCTAGAGTTATCTCCATCTCAGTCAACGCCAAAGGAATTTCCGGGCCTCGACTCTTATCGCTTCCGTCAGCTGAATTAATATCAATCGGTTTTTCATCTTTAGTAGAAAATGACAGTGAATAAGAGCCTTTTCGAAATTGTTCATATTTGCCCTTCAACTTAACGATATCAATATTTTTCATAAATTCTGTCACTCTTGGATTAAACATGGAAATAATTCTTATCATTATGTCTGTATGAATTAGCCTTTAAGGGAACATACTACTAAATATTTTTCAAAAGCTAACAATTTTTCTTTTGCCAGTTTTTCGTAAATGAAAAGAGATAAGGAAATGTAACTTACCTGAATAATAGATAATGTTATTCTACATCCGAAAGTACGAATCGGAAGAATTTTCAGTGTTGCCACCCATAGAAATTACAGTGTGATCAGAATTTGAATTTGAAAGGCAACGTCTAGAAAGATGAACTCAATTGATGACTTATCATACTGTGTTCTTTGTTAACTACTTTTTAAATAATATTTGTATTTATTTTGTAATAACGTATGTAAGTTATTACATAATAAATACAAATATTATTTAAAAACTAGTTAACAAGGAACACAGAAAGTATGATAAGTAATCAATTACCGTTGAGTTCATTTTTCTAGTTGTTGCCTTAACCTAGATTTTTGAGTAATTCAAAATTTAATCACACTATAATTTCTATGGATGTCTACACTGAAAATTCTTCCGATTCGTATTTTCAGGTGTAGAATAAGATTATCTATTATTGAGGTAAGTTACATTTCATTATCTCTTTTTATTTATGAAAATCTGGCAAAAGAAAATTTGTTAGCTTTTGAAAAGTATTTAGTAGTCTGCCCCCGTAACGAGCAGGAATGGATCATACTCACTGAAGCAGCGCATAAATTAATAATTGTTAACATGAAATTAACGAACGATTATTAGTAATAAACAGAAAAAATAATATTGCTGTCCATTGTTACAGCAAACTTTCTGCCTTCTTCCTCTTCATTAATTTTAATCCTAAATTACGCATCTAATGTCCAAAGAAACATATACACTATGTTCTAAAAAAAATAATTGTTTTTAAAATAAATTCTCATCGAAAACTATTTTACTAAAATTGTGGAGAAATTATTCCCTTATTACTGATTCATATCAACACTAATCAATAGAGATTATTGGAAATCCTCAGAAATTACGCCGTATTATATATATAGGGTGTAAATTAATGTAACAATTGTTGGGAAATGATTCCTGACCCCGAGTTAAGCAAAAAAAAAAAAAAAAAAAAAAAAAAAAAAGATCCTATAAACATATAGCACATTGACAAAGTTAGCAAGGACGGAAGCATGGGAATAGTAGATTTGAAGTGCTAGGTATGGAAATCCAATAAGCTTAATGATAGCGGTCTTGCGACACACACGGGGCAATCCAGGTTTCCCCACGCTAAGAAACTGTCGAGATCAGAGATCCCTTAGCAGTTGTATGAAGTGTAATATCATGAGAGGAAGTATGATCAGAACATGATGGAAACAATTTACAGAAGGCCACACAAATGTGCAAGACGAACATCACAGGGGCCGATCATCGATGCTTACGCCTGCATTAGTTTAAAATTTGCATCAAGCAATTCTGCATAACCGGCTGTTCACGATGTCCGAACTCTAATGTCATTTCCCTCAGATCTCCCGTTCACTGCTGCATTAGATCGTTACAATAAATACTTCAACAAGAATGGTGCATTATGTTGAAAAGTATCTTATGTGTCATTAACTCTACAGTAATGAAATCATTTTTTTTTCATCATGTTCATCTTTTATCTTACAGTCTATTGGAACTTACTTTATGGATGCACCTAGTCGATAATACATTCTTTTATATTCTGTGTTTAACAAATAAAAATCATGTTATTATCATTTATAAGATGATTAGGGAATACTTTCTAATTTCTTAACTTGGTTTTCTAATGTGGTTTTCACTTTTTCAAGAGAATATATTCGCAAACAGATCTTTCTCTCTTTCCATTAGAAATCAAGTAAGTGCTTCTAGGAAAGAAAAAACGAAGTTTAGTTCTGCTCTTATCTTAAAAAGTTAGTGCACCCACAAAAAAAAAAAAGCTAAATCAAGTTCTGTTTTATGAAGCAATATCAAATATATTTCAGATATAATAGACAATTTTGAGAATTCATAATAGTATTAACACTAAGAAAATCAAGCTTGAATATACACTATTTAAACAAATTACGCCTTTTGATAAACTATTAGAACTAAAATCTTCTATATTCTCTGATTTCCGCAGCTAACTTATGAAAAATGTTTAAATAAATTGGATTTAACTTTCATTGTTATGTTGTACAAAATTGGTTTAGTGAAATCGGTTGTTGCTACTAAAATTAACTCTGAAAATGTATATATATATATAAACAAATAAATAAATAAAGCTAATAATTCCTATCTATAGTTTTATTTTACAGTTTCCTTGATTAAAATGCATCATACGTTGGTTGATTAAAATGCATGAAATGTCGCTCATAATTCTTACACGTGCTTCCTGCAGGAACGTGCATAAGCTGGATTGTACACGTATCATTGTACACGTGTTGCGAGATAATAAACTTCAACTAATCTAGACACCCTGGCGGTTACAGTGAACTAAGAGCTATGGGTAGCTTGGACGTTTTTTCTACCTAGTTAGTTTGACTTTTCGTGTTTTGATTTGATTTGATTTGATTTGTGAGTTTAATGTCCCGGGTAGCAACGAGGATATATGCGACGTGTACCTACAATTTAATATGGGATCCGAACCCCATGACTCCTACCGTGAATCGAACCTGGGTCTCTCACGCCAAACGCGCGTACGCTAACCGATTAGCCACAAAGGAGCTCATTTTGTCTTTTCCATCCTTTTTCTACACCGAGTTCATAAAAGACGAGATGTGTGCTCTTAATATGACCTCCGAACGGCCACTGAGACTTAAGTCTGGTGCAGTTAATGGCTGCATAGATAGAGTAGTCACCCGTGCCGATTTTGTTGGGACAGTCCTGATTTTGGAGAAAATGTCCCGCTTCCCGACGTAGCTCTGTCGGGACTTTAAAATTTCCAGACTTTTATATTTATTATTGAAGTTAATAATTATTCTTATAATTATAATAATAATTATTATTATTGTAACTCAGTTTTGACATTATATTATTATTATCATCATAAGTATTCTGCCATTATTGGCAGGTCACTTGATGCAAGTGACAAGCTTTCATGCTCCACGGTCATCCGTTAAACTCTTTGTTTTCATGTATGATATTTCTGTTTTAATATCGTCCAGTAATTTTAGTATCTTTGCCCTCTCCCTCTCTTTCCTGCCACCATAACCTCTAAAATGATATTGCTCCTTCTTAGGTAACGTTCCAACCAGTTTCTCTTCCTCTTCTTAATAATATCTAACATTGTTCTTTTCTCCCCCACTATTTATAATACCCTCTCATTCGTTTTCCTCTTGACCCATCTATTTTTCTGCATTCTTGTCCACACCCACATTTCAAAAGTTTCTAGTTGTTTTTAATCATTTCATCGTAATGTCAATACTTCTAACTTATACAATACAATACTCAACACGAAGCATTTTATGACTCTTTTGCTCAAGTCCGACAAAATAGACTTTTCTTCCTTGTAAAGGCTTTTATACTCCACACTATAAGAGCTCTCAAAAATAACAGGAAGTTTGACAATCGGCAGACAGGTAACAGTGTGATTGGCAACAAAAAGCAAAAGTTCACTTTGTAATTGGTGAAGAACTGAAGATGGACTTCTCAAAACAGCAACAACTACACACATATGAATGTGAGCAGCAACAGCGGCAGTACTGACAGCAACTGAAGCAATAATAATAACAAATGATTCTGCTGTTACAACAAACATTATATCTATTATTATTAAATTATTTGAATACTTAACTATTTCTAATTTTCATTCTGCACGTATTTAGGTATGTAACATGTAGGTCGATACATACTCTATATAAAGGGTGACCCATAATTGTGTATATGATCTTCAAAAACTGAGGTAAAGAAACTAGCAACATAACTTGAACATAAACACATTACTCTCGTACTTTTCCTTACAAGAATTTTAATCTGTGTTCTCCATGGTATGGTCCACCAAATCGATACTATCCAAATGGATACATGCCAGGAGGCGAAGAACAACGTTGTCACAAGCACCTTGACAGACCCGTACTGGTATCCTGTGAAACTCTCCTGTGATAGCTTTCCGTAGTTCGACCAAATTGCGTATGTGATGTTGATACACTTTGTCCTTTACTACTGCCCAGAAGAAAAAAATAGGTGGTAAAAATCGCAAGATCGAGCTGGTCACTCCACAGATCCAAGTCGATCGACCCAGTGGTTTGGAAATGTTTCGTTCAGCCCCACCATCCTCTCTGGCATACACTAGCAGTCCTAAACGGCGTGACAAACATCTTGGCATTTGAAGGCGGCGCTCCAAGTTCCCTCCAAATGCTGCTAGCAAATGAGAGGCCAGCGGTATTGCCACGTTTATTTTGTACACATCCACGTCTATCCCCTGTCACCTGATCACGCTGTAGTTTGTCAGCTTAGCCATAGCCACACCCCTTTACCACTTGGCAACGTCGCGTTATAGCTTGCGTTTTATTCGTGTAGCTGAAGTACCAAGATGTTTGTCACAGGCTTTAAGTTCAGTAACCGTTAACTCCACTCTAAGGCCACACAATGCTGCCTTTTCAAAACTTTTTGTCCAGAATTACAAATATTATAATCAGTCAAACATCATATAAATAATCATGGGCCATCCTGTACTATTGCAATTGGTCACATTTTTATTACATTTTATGCTTTATACCTATGGCCTATGTGACTTAAATTGTCTCAGTTTCCTTTTATTAATTAGATACTCACGATTCGTTCTTCACTATGAAAAGACTTTTGTTATGGTATGGAAAAAGAAACGCAGATACTTTCACCCCTCGCTCCAAATGCAGCATAACGTGTTCCTTCAGTTTGCTTTGGAAAGGTTAGAATCGTACGAATACCTGTAGACCATAATTCAAATTCAACGTTTCCCACCACAGTTTCTCACCTACAAGATAGAGTACTACGCAACTGATGCAAACAATGGAGATTTTCGTTACTATATTTTATGTTATAAAATTTCATGTGAATCTTTTGATCACATAAAATAGCATATTGTTCTTATACAAATATGCGTACACTTAGTTTTTATACATATTATAGTGAGACAAATGAGTTGAGGCTTTAAGAGATACTCAAAGATTATCATCGATATGATAATCTATTGTCTTGAAAGTTCTATGTTGCGGAATGCATGTACAAAATAAAATAAAGTAGTTTCCATCAATTTTCTCACGTGAACTGCCTAAACAATTCCTCAACGAAGAGAGTCTGTAATTCTTTACAAGTGGAATACACATAGTTGTAAAAAAAATAAAATCAAATAAAAAATGCTTGATTTTGATTTTTTTATCTGTCTAATACTGACCTTTAATTGCTAATTAAACAGTACTTACTACATTTTACTATGCCGAATGAATTGATTTAGAACTTTGATTATCCATAATTTAGGAAGTAAAATTCTACATACAATAATATTTCACATACTTATAGAGATTGTCTAGATCTATAACAATGCTAAGCTTGGTCCAGATTGGTTGAGTTTGGCTCATGCTTTTCTTTTCTCCAAAATCCGACTCAGAGTTTGGTAGTCTGTAACTCGGGAGTCCAAGGCTTTCAGAGGTATTTCACGTGCTTCGTATAACAGGTCAAGATCTACATCATACCAAGTTGGATACAGAGAGGTTGAGTTTGGCTCATACATTTTCTTCGAAAAACATGAGTCAAAATTTTCGGGACATCAAGGCTTTCACAACACATTTCATATTCTTATACAGCACGTCAAAGTCTATCACCATGCTAAGTTTGGTTCAGATTAGTTGAGCTTGGTTCATGCTTTTTTTTTTTTTTTCGAAAATCAGAGTGAAAATTTGGTAACCTATAACTGGGACCCCTGGGCTTTCACAACACATTTCACATTCTTATACAGCAGGTCAAAGTCTATCGCCATACTAAGTTTGGTTCAGATTAGTTGAGCTTGGTTCATGCTTTTTTTCTCGAAAATCTGAGTCAAAATTTGGTAATAATTTATCCCAATTATGATGACATTTAAGCCTAAGTTTAGGTAAGGACGCAGATGTCAGCTGGACCGGGAATAAGCAAGGGCAACACCTAAGGCTTTGCGCTTCTTTAATTATTTATTTCACTCATATTTAGGGACAACACTGAATGTCTTACTAACTATTTAATTTATTTCACTTACATCGACAAGGGAAATGCCAGGGTTTCTCTTCGGTGCTTATTTAATTCATTCATATCGACAGAGGTAACGCCAAAGGCCTTCCTCTTCCTTATTAATTTATTTATTTACTCTTTTTTGTTTGTCCTCGTCTTCTGAGGATTGGCGGGGGATTAAAAATGCATCAAAGGAGATAATAAATACCCGATACGAAGGATACTAGTGTAAAATTGTTAGTTTTCGGGGTCGCTGAAATGAACAAATGGCACTTCCGACACAGATTAAGTCCAAACTTCACCATAATCATTTTTGCTGGGGTGGGTGAGGTTAAAAATAAATGTCCAGATGGCCAATATTAGTGTAGAATCCATAGTTTTCAGGGTGGCTGAAAAGAATAGTTGTATTAGTGACGCCGTTCAGGTCCAACTTAACCGTTAACGGGAGCGAGCGTATGGGTAAAATAATAGCATGTTCAAAAATGATTGATATTAGTGTAGAAACAATAGTTTTCGGGATCGCTAAATTGTTTGACGAGATCCTAATGATATTTAACACCAAATGTAGGCAAAAAAGAGGCATGTCAGCTGGCCTGTGCATTGACATAGATAAAACCAAAGGGGTTATTTGGTTATTTGGGTTCGTTATTTATTTATTTAACTCATGTGCACAGAGACAACGGCGAATGATTTGGTGTTTCGTAATTATTTGTTTCACTCATTTCTTTACTTTGAAATATGATGTATTGCATAAACCTCATCCTCCCCGTGTAAAGAATGGGTGTTTCAGCTAGTTTAATGTAATTAGGAAGGCCGCAGTGGCTCAGTAGTAAAGTGTTCACCTCTGATACGTCGGGTCCCTGGTTTGATTCCAACTCGCGCCAAGTGAACTTTGTAGTGGACAAACACCATGTGCATTGGCTTTGTCGGGGTTCTCCCGTTTCCTCCCACTTTATTCATTCCACTATTGGATTTTTTTCGCATCATCACCGTCTCCTTTAGGCTAGCCGGCATAACTATGGAACGTAAAATTGAAGGATTTCATTTTAAAATAATTAAACATATTTATTCATTTCTTAATATTTGTCCAAGAAAAAAAAAGAGAAAAAAATTACAAGAAAGATGGGTGAGGTTGCAATTATTAAAATAATATTTAAACAACCTTCAACGAGATATAAGCGAAATCGATGAAGGGATGGGCAAAAAAGTTATGAATTTTCACCGACAGAGTTAAGATCTGTAAAGTAAGTTGAGTGAGGGACATTAGCCCAACGTCGTATTTCATTCTTAAATGGGAACCTTTTCCGCCCGTAATAATGTTCTCATGGTTGTAGATTTCCTAAACAACAGATTTTACAGATATGTATTGCTGCAATGTTCTCTATGGTAGAGTCTTAACAACAGACTCTTTATTTGAACCCATCACTTTTTATTATAAAAAAATACTCTTATAAAAGTTTTTTTTTAAACATAGTTCTTGTAAGTTTCTAAATGTTTTCAACGTAAGTGATCTCGGAATAAAGGTTCAATTGTCTTTAGCTCGTAACGGCCTTTTGCAGGTATCGGGGATAACTTCTTCGCTCATTGCAGTCCCAGAATTGGGTGGTTAAAGGATATCTGCTTTGCTCATAACAGCCTCGGGAGATAATTATAGGAATTTTCCTTAGCTCATAGCACACTGCGGAGAATTCTCCGTACTTCATAGCAGCCTCAGAAGATGATTTTAAAGGAATTTTCCATAGCCCATGGCGGCCCCAGGAGATGTTAATGGGTGAGTGATCAACGGTAAACTGGTAGCTTCCTCTTCTTGAAGTATTCTTCTATAGGCGTCTTCTTGAAGGAAGGGCCTCTGAGGGGAAGATCGGCCTTCTTTGTAGTTTTTCCCAATTCTCTTCGTGTCTTTCTGGTGTTCTCCTTCCGTCGTCTGGTATTGTTTATGTATGAACGTAATAACACGTAGTGCTTGCGGAAACTAAATTTTTCAATATATATATATATAGGCTATAGACGCACGACAGTTCATATTTGGACTTTTAATCTAAAATATCATAATTAAACATTATTTCAATATTTTTAGGTATTTGGCATAGAATGGAAATAAAAGGAATAGTGTCCTCCCTAAATACCAATGAGGGATGTTCGAGTTTTTTTGCTAGACCTCTAGTTGAGACGAATGCTATATGAAACGCGCAGAAGGAATGGTAACACGTCCACAATAGTAACATGTGGAGAATGTTTCTTAGTTTTTTATGTACCATGCTTCTTTAGACGCTACAGTGTATTTGTACTGTTATTTATCACTATTGGAACATTGAACATAGAACGTTGAAAATAGAAATTAATATCGGAAAGACGATCTGTTGGACTTTACCAAGAACATCAGAACATGTTGAAAAGTAGAGAAAAAAAGGATACCACAATAGAAGCGACGGATTCATTAGGTTCAATATAAAATTAATATAAACACAAAATGCCTGATATTTTTTTATAATTACATAGGGTAGATATTCCGATGTTAAAATATGGGTTTTAATTTGCGCAGAACCTCCTTTTGTCGGGTAGGTAATACTCTTGTTAAGAGCATGTTGTCAGGGATTGTTGCACGTTTGTAGGCATATGGAGCGTAAGTACTCATTCACAATAGTGATCGGAAGGCATCTTCAAGATTATGAGACTTTGGTCTGTACGACTACTTCCTTTGAGAATTTCTCAAGTCAAATGTACGAGTATACGAAACTATATCTCGAACAGTACAAGAACTTCAAGAGAAAATTCTTCGAGTAATCAGTGCAATGGATGGGTGGATGGGCAAGAAAGTTGATATGAATTTCATTGAGAAGGTAAAAGACCTGTAAAGTAAGTCGAGTGAGGCACATTATGCCTGACATCATATTTTATTCTTAAATCGGGACCTTTTCCGTCTGTAATAATGTTTTCATATTTGTAAATTTCCTAAACTACGGTTTTTACAGGTGTATTAAATCCGTCACATTTATTAGGACACCTTTTATACATAGCTTGTTTACCAGTGATCTTTTGCACATATCATTTGCTGTTTGTGTTTGACACCAAAACGTTCTTTACCCTAGATCAGCCTTTCCCAACCTTTTCTGCACTGCGGCTGCCTATGCAGTCAACAATACATGTAAAGGACCCTTGCAATATATACGGTTATACGGTTAGTATTTATATTTTTCCCCATGTTAGTATATATATATATATATATATGTAAATGTAGTGTTTTTGTTTCCATTTGCAGTGGTTATAATCATGTTAGAGTAGTATGATGCCTACTCCGTAATGGGGTGATCCTGGATTTCAAACTTCGGGCCGGACATCTTGACTAAAATGTTGCAAATATGTAAAAAAAAAAAAAAATCAGTACGTAAACAAAACTAAATCACTTACCTTACCCATCAGGTATAGAAAAGAGTATTTTTTCTGAAAAAAAAATAAAATAGTTCAACAAGTTAACATGATAATAAGTGTAAGACTTACCGAGGTAGACAACTTCAGTCAATGTGATGGTTGGTGTTGTCTTTCAGCCACTTACTTAAAAATGTCAGGATTAAACGTAGGAACTTTTAAGCGAAGATCAGCCTCAGCATCAAGTCTATTCCTGTACTTGTTCTTCAGATAACAAAGAGCAGAAAACGTTGATTCACAAAGGTATGTCGTGGCGAACGGCATTAAGCATCGTAGCGCCCTTTTCGAGATTTTGGGATACACTGATCGCGTATGTAAGCAGAAATTAGTCAGTATGGAAGATGAACATTTCATTTTCATAACAGAGTTACACGAAAGTTCGAACAACTGATTTTCTTCTTTGTTTGGCAACTAAATTTCCGTCCCTAGAAAAGGATTTTTTATCCACTGCAGTTTATCTCTGTTTAATGGGAAATATTCCCTGAATTTTAAGGCCATGGTTTCTAAATGTTGTTTCATGTTCATAACAACATCAGGAGGAAGATCTTCGGTTGTTGACAAGAAATCGCTAAAGGTAGAGAAAGAATCATATTCTTTTTTGTCTAGGCGGTGGAACCAAAAGTTTAGTTTCTCGATTGCTGCTTCAATCTTGTCTTGAACCATAAATATGGTAACACTTTTGCCTTGAAGGCATGTATTTAGGGAGTTTGAAAAGCTGGAAACATCTGACATGTATGCTAGAATTGAGAGCCAAGTGAAGTCGTTCAGACGGCAACTCAATTCAAATTTGGAGTCTAAAAGAAATAACCTCACTTCATCGCGGAGGTCGAAAAGACGGGTCAAGACTGTTCCACGAGATAACCATCGAATTTCGGAATGTAGCAGGAGGTGTTGGTCACTCCCCATTTCATTGCACAGTGCATTGAATAATTGAGAGTGAAGAGAATGAGACTTGATACACAGTAATTCACAATTTTCACTGCATCGTCCAGAAGACTTTTCATTTTGTATGGCACATCACGTGAAGCTAACGTTTCTCTGTGGATACTTCAGTAGGTCCACTTCACTAAGAGAGCAACCGATTAAATGCGTACTATCAGTCCTTTATGTTTGCCAGTCATTGCTCGAGCACCGTTTGTACTAATGCCAACACAACATGACCATTCTATATGGTTCTCCACCATAAAAGAATTAAGAATTTCGAACATAGCTTCAACCGTTGTGTGAAGCGGAAGCTGTTTACAGAACAAAAGGTCTTCTTGTATGGCACTATTCTGTTCATATCTGACAAAAGCTAATAAATTTGATTTATCAGAAACGTCCATACTTTCGTCCAGTTGCAAAGTGAAGTATTCATTGTCCATCACTCGTGCTATTAGCATGTCCTGTACATTTCCAGCCATTTCTTTGATTCTTCTTTTGATGGTATCGTTAGATAATGAAATTAAAGATAACTCGTTTGATAATTTTTCCCCAAACATTAGGCGTGTCATTACTTTGGCACCTGGAAGAACCAACTCTTCACCAATTGTGTGAGATAGTCCTTTTTTCGCAATTAATAAAGTTACTTCATAAGAAGCCAACACTGCCTTTTCGTTATTTTGTCCAGAGGAAATGTCCTTAAGTATCTTTTTCGAAACACTAAGTTGTGTCAGCCTATTTCTAAAATACTCAACCAGTTTTTTAACCAGCTCAGAATGTTTACTTTCGACATGTCTTTGCAGTTTCGATGGTTTCATACACTCATTCGATAACACTTCGCCACAAACAACACTGCGGTTTATGAACACCGTTTCCCTCAACTACAGTAAATCCCATCCCAAAATATTTATCACAATATTTGCGTAATTTCTTTTGAACTCTCACAATTTCCTTGTTTTCTCCTTCTATAGTGTCGCTAGTTTCACTTCTTCCGCGTTTTAGCGAAGCTGATTTTAGCCACCGATCTATTATGTAGAATTCACATACACATAAACTCCAGATAAACATGATGCCTTATCTTCAAAAGTATATTAGCGTCCGCTAACACCAATTATCAAGTGTAGCTCTGTTCTGGAATATGATTCAGAGTATTTCTTTCCAACCCCTTCAAGATTTGCATTCGGAACTAGATAAAGAAATAGTCAGGTGCAAGCCTTTCCTTCCAGATGTTCAAGAACCACAGGATAAGTTCAACGCACCCAGTTTGTCAAAAATATGGACGGGGTTGTAGTAGCCGCATCTCACTCGCCAGATTTTCTTTCATCACCTACCTCATGCGGCAATTCAGTAAAATCATTTGTAAATAAATAATCTGGAGGAAACAGCTCTTTTCGTACTTGGACAAAAGCTATTGAAAGGGTGCAGTAGGAAGGGGGGAAAATGTATCTATCGCAGAAAATACCTTGGGTCAAGGGTTTTTGACAAGTGAAAGAATGCCGAGCAAGAATTTTTCATTCCCTTTTTCCTTTTCAAGTCAACTATTATGTCAAAGGAGATTATCGTTTGAAGATATTTTACAAACACGTACATCAGTCTCTACATACTTTTTGGCTGTCAGAAAAGAAAAAAACCGTTGGAGTATATGCAACTTCTTGTAGGTCGAATATCACTTCTCACGCAAATTGACTTATTAATTCGATCATTTAACTTAAAATTTTGTATTTCTCACCACTGTGTGCGCCTTTCTCAGATTGACTTGCGGATCCTCTGATATAATCCTCCGGACCCCAGGCTGGGAAAGGCGGACCCCAGCCTAGATGACCATTGTATAGTGGGTTGACAATACTTGAACGGAACGTTTGGTTTTCTGGATATATGTTAATAAATAAATGTTACCACTAATTCAATTAACTTTCGGAAGCAATGTCTTTATTTGCTCGTATATTAAGTGCATATACGATCTGCAATTGAGCTCTTTACTTTCAATTGGAAGTTCTTGAATGTAGCATAGATTTATATGACCAACATTTCTAATTGATTGATTGATTAATTTTTTTGAGTTTAACGTCTCTTCAGCAGCGACGCTATATGAAACGTTGACCTACTGATTACGTG
The DNA here is from genome assembly GCF_964235325.1 of Thermobia domestica. Lineage (NCBI taxonomy): Eukaryota > Metazoa > Arthropoda > Insecta > Zygentoma > Lepismatidae > Thermobia > Thermobia domestica. The sequence continues at coordinate 221,792,935 of NC_137463.1, forward strand.
GAATCCGAACTACATGAGCTCCACCGGGAATCGAACCCGGGTCTCCCACGCCAAAGGCGCGTACACTAACCACTTAGCCGCGAATGAGCTCTCAACATTTCTAATATACTAGCAGCATTATTAAGTAAAATTACATCGAGACATTGGCAAAACATACTTCCATATGAGCATTGCTAAAGTACTTCTAAGGAATGCAAAACTACGCTATCATACTAACATTGTTAAGTTGAAGCGGTGCGTGACGTCATGAATGAAGCTGATATTCAGGAAGATAAAGAGAGAAGAAAGAGAAGGAAAGACTGAAAATAATATAGTCTGTACATATAAAGGTTACATTGCGTTTATATAATGATTAATTTTATGATTTGAGTGCCAAGTTTATGCCTGTTTCCACGCTTAGCTGAAATTTAACTGCAGTCATGTCAGTGCATTTAAGCAATGATTTGTTGTAATTTGACTGGGAAAGCTTGCAGTTTATGTGTATATTATGCACTTTTCTCCCTGGCAAATGGAATATGTGAGAGGTCTACGACATTCATTTCAACTCTCTCTGACCTCATGGTTTGCTCCTCGTATCCACAGTAAATCAAACGAACTCACAGACGGACCAGATAATAACTTCAAGTACGCCACTCATGGATTTATGAACCGTCTTGGAAAGAACGAAAAGGAAGATGGAAAAGAAAGTTAATGCGAAGAAAAGGAAAACAAAAAAGGAAAGAAAGAAAATAGTTATATATATATATATATATATATATATATATATATATATATATATATATATATATATATATAATTACGGCGTTCTTTGGGCTGGATTCCTGATGAACACATTACTTTGGTTCAGAGAAGCCTACTTTAAACTACAGGTCCTTTCCAAGACATCTCTATACGTACAATAGAGTAATCTTGGGTCTTATACCGTAGAACCTCTTTACTCACAAAGAATGTAAATGCAAATCATTCTATTAAACGCACTCGTAGATCAACCTTTCCCAAACTGTGCTCTGCGGAAACCTTGCAGTTCCTCCCCATCAGTTACGAAAATGACAAAAAAATTTGAGGTGCTAAACTAAATTAAATTGATAAAAAATAAATTGCTGTTTCCATCTTGCGGGGAAAACGAGACTACCGCTTTCGAACGAAAAATATTTGTACTTTCTGTGATGGTAACTTGCTAGATGGGAACAGTATTAATAACTCGTCACTAGAATTATCTCGATCTTTCTTGCTTGCAAAGTACAACTTTCTCGAATCGTCGAGATCTCTTTCATTTGTTATATATACTATATCAGGCAGCCATAATTTATTATTCATTTTCTTTAGTCAAAATCTCGTGAGCGTATTTGTTGCTTGGAGAAGATAGCACCTAAATTGTCGTTGAAATGGAACTGTGGCTGAAAACGAACTCCATAAGACTTGAGAGTAGTCAGTGCTCAATCAAAGGGGGATAACAATAACTGTAACCTTACAATGGAAGAAGATAGTGCAATGGAAATTCCTTGGATTTGAGTTCGAAATATGTTGCTAATCATAGATTGTACTTCAGAATCTACGATGCCTAGTGGAGAAGAACCGAAAAGAAGTAGAAAAACGAATTGCTATTAATATTTTACATGAGATTCACTAAGTTTGCTGATAGACGTCGATAGTGTGCCATATGCAACAAAGTTTTGCCCAATAGCTCTGCGTTCCCTGCTCAACTTAGACAGCATTTTGGAACTTATTCTAACTTCACAAATAATACTTCAAACTATTTCAAACGAAAAGGCGACGAACTCCATGCAAATAAGACGAAATTGATCTCATGTAATTTTCATGTGATTTTGTTTAGCTTTCTTTTCAGTAGCGAGGCTATATGAGACGTGGGTCTACAATTTAACGTGTTATGCAAACCACCTGATCTGCTGCCTGGAATCTAACCCGAGTCTCCCATGCCAAAAGCGTGATCACTAACCACAGCTCAGTTGATCTCATGTAAATGCAAATAACCAGAAAAAAACTGAAAGCATCGTACTTGATTAGTCATGAACTGGATCTTACCGGTAAACCTCACACTTCTGCAGAAACTATTATAAAACCACTATTTGTGGAGGTAGTAAAGTGTATGGTGGACGAGAAAACTGCGAACTTGATCTGCTCTGTGCGTAATCGAATGCTGAATCTACCAACTAACTAACTAGCTATATGAATTTTGGAAATCCGGAGGTTCAATGCCACATCACAAAGGCTCTGCGTTAGCTTCTGCTCTTAGCCAACTGGATTCAGTTTCTACTTTGTATTCCTATCTGTGACAAGTTCAGCTTAATATTGTCCTCCCATCTGCACCTACTTCTTCGTAATGGTCTTTCTCTGATTGGGTTTCCAGTTAAAATTGGGAAAGTATTTCTACTTTCTTCTATTCTAGCTACATGGCCTGCCCACCTAAGTCTATGTTCCTCCCTTAAAATATGTAACCATCTTTCGCAACAATACAGTACAAGAGGCATAATTATCGATTTATATATTTTAAGCTTCAAATTCTCCAAGAAGATTAGCGAAAACAAAACATTTTGAGCTGAATAATAACACGAGTTCCCGTCTTTCAGTCAACATTTAATTTCTTCGCGGATTCGGTTTCGGTCTGTTAATGTTAATCATCGACGTTTAAAAGTATCTACTTTGTTGAAAGTATTGCTGTTTTAATGTATCTATAATTTGCAGTATTATAGTCACGCTGAACTTCCACATATTTAGTTTTCTCTGAATTTACTTCTAAAGAAATGTCCTATTGGCGTTTAAGAAAACTTCTGTATTTGTTTCTGTTGTCCTCATATCATTTTCTATAATTAGCATAAGCCATAACTTAGTGAGTGCTTCAGACTCTGGTTGCAATCTTTGATTTTCGTTCTAAGTTATTTTACACCAAAATTGGACAATAATGGAGACAACGAATCTTCCTGTTTCTGGCTATTTTTGACGTGAGAGCTTGTGAACAAATATTTTCCTACTCGGACTTTACTTTGGGATTAATTTAAACACATTTTAATTAAAGTAACTAGTTCATTTTGTGTTTCAAATTCAGTAAGAATGTCAGCGGCGGAAATCTGTCTTCAACATTGGGGGGACAATTAAGACTTTTTTTTTTTTTTTTGATAAGCGATGCTCAAAATATTTGTGAAGTTGGAAAACAATCTTGTGGAGGATCAGGGAGCAGAGTTGTCTTCAACATTGGGAGGCGGGCAGATTTGAGGCTTATTTTGGGGGGGAAATCAATTTTATCTCACTTTCCTTTGTGTCAATCGGACACATCATCACATTCCTCCCCCCCCAAAATACATTTCAAATCGGATTATTGGCGGGACAGTCCTCCCAGTTTCAAGATTGGAGGAGACTTGTTCCCCTCATCCCCCCTGGACTTGCACCAGTGAAGAATGTTACACAATGTTTTCCCTCCTAAAAGAGACGTTGGCTTTTCTGAAATCAATAAATAATTGATGCGCCGGAGTATTACTGTATATTCCCAATTGTTTTCACATATTTGACGAATAGTAAATAACTGATCGATAGATTATCGATTTCGCCTAAATTTACTGAATAATTTAAACTGTATATGGGGTCAATCTTGTTAATGATGTTAAATATAGCCTAATTTCCTATATGAGTCAAACTAAATTTGCGCTGCAACTTCATGAATCCACGAAAGTTATGCGACTTTTCTAGTTCATTTTCATAAATATGTCTTCATAAATATATAATTCTGTCCTTTTCTTGAACTTCGAACGGACGTTTCTTCACTTTTGAATGACCAAAATAGTTTGCTAGCACATTTCATGAGAAATTGTTGTGCAAATTATGTTACTTGGCAGACATTTTTTCTCCAATATAAACAATTTTATCATACCCATATAAGGGTAATGGAAGACAATATTCGATGTTAATGACAAAGTTGCTTCGCTGAAGAAAAAATAACACTCTACTTAGAAAGAATTGAGGATAAGGATCTAACATATTTCAGATTGACTTCAAACTTTTTAGAACAAAATAACAATGTATGATTCATTGTTAGCACGAATAAAAGAACACTTCAATAATTTGTTTCAAAATTTGAATTCATATTTTCTAAGGGCGCCCAGGAATAGATTCAAAAGAATTTTGATTGAATATTATGTCTATTTTTCAGTTATGTCATAACAACAAACCTTCACTACGGCAGAGTATGAGGTCCATATAAACATGATGTCGGACAGCTGCTGTAAGGCATTATTTAAAAAGAAACCCTTTCCCGAATTATGGCCTCAGTTGGAATTTCTTTTTCGATCTTAAGTTTCAAAGCTAAATTACTCTAATGTAATTGTATCGTCTTACACCACTACAAAAACTTATTTGGACGTAAAAGACGACATGCGTCTTTCACTGACCTCTGTGACATTGACAAGCTCTGCTGCAAGAAGGAGGCACATTGTCCAAATGAACTTTTGGGTGTACACCAATATCTTAACAGTTATATAATTTTGTAGATTTCAATAATAAATAATATTGTCTTCAGTTCTATTTCACTGTTGTTACTAATAATACTTGAATAAAAATGCTATTTTATTCATAGATTCACAATAGACATAATAGATTTTCAATTTATTCAGAACACATACTGATAGAACTAAACACTTTTTAGAGATATACATTTTTGCTTTAGAAAAGACTCCCAGCTGAAAACGTTTGGCAACCGTTGTCGTACATTTATGATTAGTACAATCACAACAGCTATGTATACGTTTTTCTTGCTGAAACCCCGTTGCCTACCTTTCTAGGTTCTTAATTATTCATAATACAGTTTCTCTGGTGTAAAGTCATGATATGTTTTTAAAGTCAAAAGAAAGTTTAAAATAGTTAAAAAAGAATAGGGAAAAATAAAGAGAAAGAAAAAGATAGTAGAAAATAATTGATAAAAAGACAGTAACTAGTCTAGATGCAAATTTCATTTTTTCAAATGAAATGGTTTTAGCTTTCAAATATAAAAGAATTAGTTGAAGAGCATCAGCATAACTTTTATTAGTTTTTCCTTATCGTTCTTCTATCAGTCTAGAAAATTGAATTTATATATTAGTTTCAAATGTTTTGTCGACAGATTCTCGCTGCGAATAAAAATAAAACGAAATTTTGTTAGTTTGAACACTTGAATTTATTACAAAATTTGAAAATAAATACAAATCTTAATTTTCAGTTGTTTTATTAGAAAGCATACAGGCAAAGTAATACTACTACTCAGTTTTTACGTATATGACTGACCCTTCTTGAAAGTACATGCCTAATGTAACTACATTAGTACTGAAATATTATTTAACTTACAAGAATATACCATGTTTCTAATATTGTTCTTAAATGAATTCAAGAGCAGTAAAAGAAACGAAAAAGCTTAACTCGATTTTTAAAGTAGTTTCACAGAAGGGTCTACCAATTAGCTTACGTTACCAAACCCTACCAACAATTCTATGTATTTGTGTTGGTAAAATCACATAAATGTTGAACGATTACTTACTCTAGGTGTGCAGACAAGACCAAATTTAAGATCTTGACATTCTTCAAATATCTCAATGCACAAGTTTTAAAAAAAAGATTCAACATACTTGGCATCTTCTTTAGCGATGTAATGGTTATTTCGAACAGATATGGAAGTACAATTATTCTCATAGAATTTTGTTTTCCCTTGAAATCTTTTTTTCTTTTTGGTTTAATGTCCCATGATTATGAACCGAGGTCAAGGAGACGATGATGATAATGGACGAAATGTGGAATGAAGAAAGTGGGAGGAAACGGAAAAAAACCGAGAAAACTCACGCACACGAGGTTTGTCCATTACGAAACCTATTTGGAGGGACCAGGAATCTAATCAGGGACCTCACACACCAGAATTGAGTGCTCTACCACTTAGCACAGTCTTCAGGAACCCAGATTCGTAAGTGAATGTATCTACATAAAACTAACTTCCCTTCTTGACTTTTTTCCTTAGGATTTTTCTAAGTCACCCACTCCATTTCCACTCTAAAAATACCCTTTTGGCGCTACTTCTATTAATACAATTCACTTATAAGTTACAACGATAACGTTTATGTATATTTAGTTACAGGGCAACAAGGCCAATACCTTATGATAACAAATCTTGTTTACCAGACTTGTTTAAACTTGCTTTATTTATGCTGTTAAAGATGTAATAAGGGGGGAAACCATATGAAGTGTATTTTTTATTTCTGTGAAATGAATGATAAGTATTAAGGAAATACAAAGTTTAAAAGTAAAAAGAAAGTTTAATTTATTGATATAACTATCGTGAGAAGTTTTGGTGATAATTTAAGTAATTTTAGTCGAACTGGGACTGCAACATTTAATTATATATGTATGTCATACAGTTATGCTTTGTTTCTCCATATACATAGCATTGCTTACGCACGCTGGTATGATTCTAACGATACATTTATCATTCTAATAGAGAACCTGATCGGAGTCAAAACAAGTTTTCTTCTTACCACACTTACGCACCAGGTCTGATAATCATTAGTTTTGACGTTCTTTACTTTCCACTGTCAAGTCAACCTCAGCTCATGTACGTACAGAACGTTTGTAAATACTTCTAAAGAATTAACTAACTTTATAATATCGCTAATATTTTAACGCATTATTACAATAATCTGTATTACTGAGATAAGTAACAATCTTTTAGTATAACTGCAAATTCCATTTGTTTGGTAGTCGGGCATTATGGGATACCGGTAACGTTGGAATGACAAATGATGGTAAGAGTTGTGAATTGACAGGATAATTTCTGTATTCAAGCGATAATTTCACCTAATATGCAATTCAAAAAAGATATTGAGCCTGCTGGATGTATCAAAGTGCCAATATAATAATGGCTGAACTTCAGATTAGGAAACAAGAAGTATCTAGTGGGACCTCCACTTTTTACATTAAAGTTTGGTTAAGTACAAGGCTTCTAAATAGCAAAACATGAATGCTGATTTCGCTAAGGACTAGATATGCAATATGCTACAAATTAATATACACCTTGTTTACAAATAATACATTTTCAATATTTGTAATTACATCTTCAATACATAAATAATAGATCTACTACTTAAAAGTTGAACATAGTTATAAATGGTAGAAGTTGTTGATAGTAACTAGAAAAAGAACAATGACAGGATGGATTTAGAGTTCACACGGTTCTGTATTATAAAACATTTCCCTCCCTAGCACGATCCTTATTTTTCTCTTTTGCAATGGCAAAGAGGGGGAGTAAGGGGGTTCGTTTTGATCGTCTATCTGGTTACAAAGAATGAATTATAAGTCCTCTCTATAATTTATTAAATATTCACTATTGGATGCTTCACTTTGTCGCAAGCGATATTATTTGCAGTTGACATTAGGGAATCAATTTGCGCCGTATTTCGACTGAATTATAAACTTCCCATTTTATCAATCCTTGACCAGTTGATAGAAGTTCAACATGAATTCTCCCGTTAATTTCTGTATATATCATTTTTCCGTTAAGATTTGGTTGTGGTAGACTGAACAGTAGTGTTATCACGTAAGTACTATTTGGTGCACAATTTACAAATATAAAGATTCAAATTCAATGAGCGAGGGCCAGAATCTGTCACTGAATGGAAAGTATGTACAGTAGTTTCGAAGATGGAGAAGTCATGAAATAATGTGCGCGCTCGCAGGAAGCATTAAGTAAACACATGTAATGTAGATGTAGTTACGTTCGAACGAAGAGGACTTATTGTGTTCTTAATGAATGGCGCCGGGTAATCATGTCAACTGACTTGACATTATGAAAGTACTATTTGCACACTACACGCGCTTTTTCACAAACTCGAGAGCCTAATAAACTCTAACATTTGAACTCTTACTATTATCTACTCAAACTTATTCATAAAGGTTTGAACTAGTGGTGGGCACAAAAACCGGTTTTTCGGTTTTTGAAAAAACGAAACGGGTTTTTGAAAATTTTCAAAAAAACGGTTTCGGTTTTTCACCGAAACCGGTTTCGGTTTTCTTCAAAACCGGTTCTGTTTTCACCTAAACCGGTTATCGGTTTTCTCCAAAACCGGTTCGGTTTTTCAGCTGATCCGGTTTCGGTTTTCTTAAAAAACCGATTCCGTTTTTTTTTCAAAATTTGTTTTATTTCTGACCAGAATGGTGTTTCGTTGTTCTCCGGAAACCGAATCCATTTCCACAGAAATAGTTTTATGTGTTTTCGAAAAGTTTTCACCGAAACTGGTTTCGGTGAAAACCGAAACCGGTTTCGGCGAAAAAACCAAACCGGTTTTGGAGAAAACCGGAACCGGTTTCGGTGAAAAACCGAACCGGTTTTGGAGAAAACCGAAATGTCGGTTTTTCGGGTTTCGGTTTTTATAGAAACCGGTTTTGCCCATCCCTAGTTTGAACACAGTTGGGCAGTTATTCTTCGACCGAGGACACAATCCATCCAAAGCTGCTATTTTTTTTCATTAAAACCAAATTTTATACTAGGACGACTTACTTATTCTGCTGCCTTTCCTCATATTTCTTATGCCAATAACTATGAAAAGGTGTGCAGAGCAAATAATCATGAAACTTGAATTCGACATCCGAGTAGACTCAGAATTTGCATCAAGATTACAACTGTGGCTCAGTCTTTGAAAGACTAAAATGATTTGACAACGTTGCTACCCCAGTTTGGAAGCAATATCCTCATGATCTATACCTAGATCTCGTTCTAATAAGAAGGTAATTGAAACAATTGCTGTTGCATCAATAGGAATCACTAAAACCTTTTACAACTTTAAATTATATTTTATCTTTTAAAGATGTCGGATTCGTTTCATTCGTTCTTGCTTAGAACATTCTCACAATATATTTGTCAAGTGACAATAATCAATCAATGGGACCGCAAAGAAATAAAATAGGTAACAGTAAACATTTTATTTCTTTGTCCAAGTCTTATAAGCAATGATTACTTATTACTCATTACGTAATAGCAGCCATCAGATTTATTTCGTTGAAAATAGGAAGAGATGCTTGAGCTACTTTTATTTGCAACCATTGATGTAATCAGAATAATTTCAATAGTAGAACTGGGTATTGGATTTCAAATAGGTACATCTCTTTTCCTAGTAAAATGAGATTCAATACCTGAAGGAGATATATCATCATTATTTTCATCTGAATAGAACGTTCCTTGCGGACTTTGGTATGAATTGTAGATATCCCCTAAGTTCGCAGCCGAATAAACATATAAACCATGAATAATATTGTCATAACCATATATAGTACTTGCTTTACCGTCATCACGAAAAGAAGAACTAATACTCTTGGTTCCACTGTCAAATTTAGTTCTCTGTGACTTGAATACAACATTACTTTTAGAAGAAGGGAATATTCGTTTGTGTATTCTTCCTTGCTTATAAACGTACAGCGCCCTATTTCTAATGCCGTTTCTATTATTTGGGATCACATTTTTCTCCACTTGAATACTGGAACTGTTATCGCTTGAAAAATCGTTGAAATTATCGAAATGGTGACCAACATTCCAGGAGTATTTACCATATATTAAATTCTGTTGTCCATAAGTAATCTTGTCTTTAGATTTTTCTCCAAAGTTCTCCCCAACTTTAGTTAGGTTTTTCACTGGCTTTGTAAATGACTGAAAGTTGTTATATTGGTCAGTTTGCACACCTACATCTTTGGAATATTCATTAAATACTATATTTTGTTGTCCAAAGACAACATTGCGACCATTAGTTTGTTTAGCCTTACGAGGTTTTGGAGTAAAGCTGAAAGGACTATAAGTGGGTATAGGGTTAATATTTTGGACGGGGAGAACTTGAAAACGCTGGAAAGAAGTGACTGGACGTGTATGTGTTTTCTGATTAGCATTTACATAAAAGGCATATTGTGCTGGTTCTCTGGTTCTATATAGCGTTGGGTTGAGTTCCCATGTTCTTCCAAAATGGTTTCCCGTTAATTTCTCAGCTTCATTCAGGTAATGAAAGTATAATGAATATGGTAATTGCCTTCGTGTTCTATGGCGCACAGTATCGTTGTAATTAGTTAGAGTTATTTTGGCTTCCGTATCTCCTCCTGTAAAAGAAAACAATACGAATATAAAACTTAAAAATTTGTCACAAATATTGACTTCAATAAAAGTAAAGTACCAACATTCTCTTAAGTCAAATCTTACATTTAATACTATCAAAAAAATACAGATATCACACGCGAGATTTATTACAAACGCTGATAAGAATAAAACCCTATGCCAGTATTATCTAAAGTGATACCTTACGTTACAATCAAAGCAACACGGAAGTCAAACGCCAAGATTTGTCACAAATGTTGATAAGAATAAAACTATTATGCTAGTATTCTCTAAAGTGATATCTTTCGTTCAAGACAATCAAAGCAACACGAAGGTCAAACGCTGAGATTTATCACAATCACTGACATAAATAGAAGTAAGTGTTCCAAAATTCTCTTAAGTCAAACCTTATGTTTAATACTATTAAAATAGAAATCAAATGCTGAGATTTATCACAAATGTTGATAAGAATAACACTATCACGCTACTATTCTCTAAAATAATATCTTACTTTAAATACAATCAAACCTACACGAAAAACAAAGCCGAGATTTATCACAAACACTGATATAAGTCAAAGTAGTGCTCCAAAATTCTCTGATGTCAAACGTTGTAACTTACTTAAATTGTACATGTGTTGATAATAAGAAATGTGTAATAAATTACATAAATTGGATTATTTAATATTAGATCGCCATTTTAGCACCCATTGGGAAATATGTCACTACAAAATTTTACAACAAAATTCTACTTAAAATAAATAAAAATTGATTTATTATTCTTTCGCAACTTAAATCTGACTTCGAAACCTACAGGCTCGGACTGGCCAGGGCAGAAGGGCAGGGATACCTGCCGCTCTCTCTCTCTCTCTCTCTCTCTCTCTCTATATATATATATATATATATATATATATATATATATATATATATATATATATATATATATATATATATATATAGGGTGTTGCAAAATAAGTGGAGGTGACTCCTGCCACTGAGACAAGAAAAAAAGTTCTCTTGAACTTTCGGCTATCAGACATAGTTTCGGATCTACAAGGTACCGAAAGCGTGGGAAAATGACTTTCGGACGCCAATAGTTCGAAAAATATCCAACGTAAAGAGGGCGGGTAAAAAATTCACTGAAGAAGTCATACTTGCTGTATTGAATTTTGCATGTTTCACAATCCTACCATGCACGCGCAAGGGATTCCCCAAAGGAACGTAGGGAGTTCCGGATAATCTGCCAAATGAAAATTGGTTTAAATGGATATGGATGATAGGGTTTCTACTAGGTACAATAATTCGTTTGTATTAAGTCGATATCTGGAACAAATACGAAATGGCGGACACCTTCATACCCGTTGTGTGTGGTTGCATAATCGCCAGGTACTGATGCTGGCCAACAGTGACGTTCTGAGTATTAAGTTTAGCGAATTTGTACTCAAATTCTCTAGAAAGACATCTGGAGTGTCGGTAGAGCACAAAAGATGAAGCAGGGTGATTCACATGTGTGGAAAAACTTAACGGAAAATGCCCAGAAATGCACTAACACTCAGTAAACATGAGTTCAAAGCGTCGGAAATGTAAGGAATATCATCAAAAACATGAAAGCCATTGCCAATTCACCAATAATATTCCATCAATCCGATGCAATATGATGTGTACGATTGCATACCAATAAGGATGCAACAACTGAGGCCAAGTTGAAATTGTGCAAGGGGACTCACAAAGAAACTGGGTAAACTAAAGGAATGTCACTAGTGGGATTGCATGATCGATATTGAAATGTGGCCAATGTGTATGTTGATATCAATATGTAGCTAATGGACAAATGTCAACTGTCCCACTACTGCTGGGACACCGTACCACGTGCGAAAAATAGGAAAATAACTACTCGGGTCTTGAATCTGAGGCCGTGGGCTCCCAGTAGGATTGAAAACCGCGACCACGCGAGCGAAAGCGAGCGCTCTAGCCCCCAGGCTCCAGGGAGCCTCACTTTCTCTGTATTCATTTCTTTATGGAGTACCCATTTTGTTTGGCAAGCGCTCTTGTACAGCCTCCCGACATGCTTGTGTGTTTCATTTTCTTACTCCTACTGCACAGTTGTAAACAATCAGAGCTTTAAGACGTTTCTTCCTATTTTTCATGTCGTTTTATTTTCCATATGTATAGTGTTCCAGCTGTAGTGTTATATGTGCCAAATTGGTTTCATTCTCGTATTTGTGTTGGCATGTCCACTGTGTGTAAGATACGAATTTCTGGAGGTATTTTCCTATATTTTGAGTACGTCATATGCTCCAGAAGACGTGGGACATAATACAAGTTTGTTATTTTGCTCTATCAGAATTTGAACCATGTATTAAGAGACTTCTTTTCATATGCGTCGACTGTGGGACACTCTCCCAAACAAAGAGGGACGTTGATACAATCGTGTTCTAGTTACGTTCTACCGAAAAGTGCACAAGATGTAATAGCAGAATGTACAACGTTATTTTCCTAGTTTTCGCACGTGATACGGTGAAAAAATGAAATGAAATCTTTGTTTTACGTCCCACGGTTATGCCGGCTAGGCTAAAGGAGACGGTGATTAAAGAAATGAATGAAATGGTGGAATGAAGAAACTGGGAGGAAACGGGAGGACCTCGAGAAAAACCACGCACATGGTGTTTGTTCACCACAAAGTTCGCTTGGCGGGGGGTGGGATTGAACCCGGGACCCCAAGCACCAGAGGTGAACGCAGTAGTGGGACATGTTGACATTTGTCCATTAGCTACATGTTGATATCAACACATACATTGGCCACGTTTCAATATCGATCATGCGATCCCACTAGTGACATTCCTATAGTTTACCCATTTTCTTTGTGAGTCCCCTTGCACAATTTCAACTTGGCCTCAGTTGTTGCATCCTTACTGGTATGCAACCCTGTACATCATATTGCATCGGATTGATGGAATATTATTGGCGAATTGGCAATGGCTTTCATGTCCTTGAGGGTGATTATTTGAGATAAGTTGTGATATCAATCATTAGAAATTTAAAAATTTGAATAGAAAAATAACTAAATAACGGCATTTTAATATATAGATTTAGAGCTAGAAAATGTAGAGCGGAGACTACTTATGAAATTACTTTCCACTAGGAAAATCTAACCATAAACATAAGGCAAATTGCAATACAAATTAAAGAAATATTTGATTTGCTAAAGTTAATCAAGCTCCATAAAATTAACCGCAGAAGGATAAAATATTTATAAAAGGGAATAAATGACCTTTCTTCTGTACTTGAAATGAATTACTAGTTGCTACAAAACATTTATTTATTCATTCATGTTTAGCGTCTCTTTCCATCACTGGGGGTTTAGAGATGTGGACTTATAGTTTACAGTGGAAAACGGAATCACTGTAAAGTGTTCCATACTCGCACATCGGAACCTAATCACTGTAAATGCGTTCCTTACTCGCACACAGCAATTCAACTATAGTAATCTGTCCCAGGCTCGCACACGGGAATTAAACCCATGTATTGTGTTCCATATTCGTACATGGAAATCGATCCACTGTAATGTGTTTCATATTCGAATATGGGAATCAAACAACTGTACTGCGTTCCATACTCACACATGGGAATCTAATCATTGTAATGCGTTCCATACTCGCACGTAGCAATCGAACCAGTGTAATGTGTTCCATACTTGCACACGGGAAACGAACCACTGCAATGCGTTCCATATTTGCACATAGGAATTGATTTACTGTAACGTATTTCATACTCGTATATAGGAATCAAACCACTGTAATGCGTTCCATACTGGCAGATGAGAACTGAATCACAGTAATGTGTTTCATGCTCTCACGTGGAATCGTACCATTGTAGTACGTTCCATACTCGCACACGGCAATCCATCCGCTGTAATGTGTTCCATATTCGGATATGCGAATCGAACCACTATAATGCGTTCCATATTCACACATGGAATTCGAACTACTATAATGCGTTCTATACTCGCACCTGGGAATCTAATCACTGTAATGCTTCCATACTCGCACGTAGCAATCGAAAACGTGCAATGTGTTCCATACTCGCACACGGGAATCGATCCACTGTAATGTGTTTCATACTCGTATATAGGAATCGAACCACTATAATGTATCCCATACTCACACATGGGACCGAATCACTGTAATGTGTTTGATACTCGCACGTGGGAATGGAACAATTGTAATACGTTTTATACTGGCATATAGCAATCGATCCGCTGTGATATGTTAAATATTCGCATATGATAATCGAACCACTGTAAAGCGTTCCACATTCACACATGGGAACTGAACCATTGTAATTTGTTGCATACTCGCTTAGAGAAATCAATCTGTTGTAATGTGTTCCATACTCGCACACGAGAATCGCTTCACTGTAATGTGTTCCATACTCGCACATGGAAACCGAACCACTGTAGTGCATTGAGAATCGAACCACTGTAATGCTTTCCAAGGTCGCATATGGAACAGAACCACTGTAATGGGTTCCATACTTGCTCATGGAAACCGAATCACTGCAATGCGTTCCGCGCTCGCACACAGAAATATAACCTGGAACCATGTGCACCAAGACTAAACATTTGTATTGCTTACTTATTCAAGAAGAAATTTAATTTGTTTTAAACCGACTTCAAAAAACGGAGGAGGTTCTCTACTCGACCCATTTATATAGATACAGCGTGGCGCACATTGTATCTACTAACTTCAAATGATAACAGAGACATAGTGAATGCAAGTAGTAATTTAGAACAGTTATGAATTACAAGTATATACTGGCAATTACTACGGGATGTAACACATATTGATAGTCCTCAATACACCTTGAAAATAATTTCCTTCCAATTTTTTCCCGTTAGACTGGATGCATTGCTAAAGGCGACGCGGGAAGACTTCCATAACACACCTTAACACACTTTGCGAAATGGCGCTTTTTTTTTTTTTTTTCAGAGCGAATGGCAGACTTCATGTCATGAATAATCTGCAAACGATTGTCAAAGACACTTTCCTTCACACAACCTTGGAGCTTTCAAATCTGGATGAAGAGATGGCGACGTTACATCGCTAAAACGACATGTCACACGATTTGGAAATATCTGTATGACTACAGCTATACTTTGGCGTGCTGTGTGTGTCGTTGCAATGTCCTGTTGAAACCGAATGGTGTTAATCAATTCTCCTGCCTGAAATTCAGAAATGAGGAAATTCTGCTACACTTCCGGAGTCATGCTAAGGAAAAAGAAAGAAATAAGAAAATAGCAATAAACTCACAGATGCCAACTTCTCTTCGTATCACAAGTTTTGGACGTGTAAACATTGTGAATTTTCCTGAGACAAATACGGGAAATTTTGCTTAATAAGATATCCATTTGTTTCATCGGACATCAGGAGTTGTTGGAGAAAAAGTAGTTCTCGGTTATTCATTGCAAAAATGTCACTACAGCTGGCGAGTGTGTTTTGCTTATCAATGTCTCTCAACATTTGAACCGTTTACAGTTTATACAGCCTTGTTAAAATCCCTGGAAAGTCCACTTTCTTTAATATCTCTGAATATTTATCCAGAGGTAAAACACAATCTCACAAATGTAAATCTCTTTCGACCAATTGAAAATCTTTGCAAGGACTGCTAAAGTATTAAGGTTTCCTAGTTAGGGTTGTGAGAGTATAGTCTTCGAAAGAGATGTGGGTGGCCAGGATTTTTTGCACAAAAATAACTTTTTTTTTTTAATTGTTAAAGATATGGCAGTTTTATCAAAAATACAAGCTAGAGTAGAGGCTGTGTCAAGTTCCATGCCTGTGAATTATACCTTCTGTTTACCTCTTTATTGTACTCTCTTACCTTCAATTTCAATCTCTGGAATTGGAAGGCCATGTTGAAGTTGTGCAGCGAACCAGAATAAAAAATTGGCAAAGAATATTTTCTGCAAAAGAAGAAATAAATAAAATAAGCTGTAATAGCATTTGCTGAAGCTATTGTCTTCGTAAATACAAGTTTATGGTATCTTAAGTTTATGGAAGACTGCAAAAGTTATTTATTATTACTGCTCAAGTTATATTTGTTGCAATTTAAGTTGTTTTCGTTTTCACGAATCACCTAACTGGAACAAAATGCAACTTTTTTGCTGATTTTTATGTAACGAAGCGTGAAAATAACTCTGTTTTTATTATTTTATGATCTTTTCTTCTAAGTGTAAGGTTGCTCCTGGTAGGAGGGGCTGCTGACCGTTGAACATAATAATTTGAAACTTAATATGTCCAACTCTTTAGTACATACGTCGTACATGAAGAAAATGAACATTGTAAAAGCATGGAAGCATGTCCTGATCTGGAGTATATGTTTTTATCACTACGTATATCAAGGCATTCGAGCATAGAAACGGGAAAAAAAAATATTCATTCACAAAATCACATTTTACTTGCATATCTGTTCTTCATTTTCAATTTTTTTTGTAGAACTAGAAGACCAATAATATGTATTAAGATTACAGAATCCTCTTCTACCTAGTCATATCTCGTTTTTTTTTTTTTTTGGGACCTAAAATGATCCGAGCAGGCTTTTAGGAAAATGGGGTCCTTTGTCATTTGGTACAGACAACTACACTACATCAATTTCAAGGTTCTTATATATATATATATTGGCTTAGTGTAAGTTTAAGAGTAAAAATTGTGAGTATAGTAATAATATACACAATACAAAAGTTATTTTATAATTTACTAGAATCGATTACCGTTTCACTGGGCTAAAATATAAATTTTAAATGCACAGCTCCTTACCTCATGTGTTCGGTACCTGTGAAATATGCTATTTTTGTTTTTTGGTAGATTTAAACGGCACCAGAAGTATCACTGCTCATCTCAGTGACTCCGAAAACTATGGATTCGACACTAATGTTGGTCATTTTTGATAATTTTTATGTATCTCCCCCTGCCCCTGCCTCAAGCTGTGGGGTTGAATTTTGATGAAAATGGGATCGGGAGTGTCATTCAACTCAACGACACCGAAAACTGTGGACAGTCGACAGTAATATTAGTCATTTTCGATCATTTATATATAATATACTATATATCACCCCTACCCCAAGTTGTAGAGCTCAAAATGGATTTGAACAATTGAAGTGTCATTGTTGTTCTTTTCTGCGATCCCGAAAATTATAAATTCGACATCAATATTGGTCATCTTTGATCATTTTAAAATATCTCCCCTACTTTCGCTCCCGCAAGTTGCAACCGTGAAAGTGATATGATAAAACCCATTACAGGTCCGAGTCTCATCTATGTTCAGAATTTTATTGAGATCGGTCGGGTGGTTCAAGGGATTAAGAGTCAATAATATAGTAACTTTCAATTTTATAATATAGATATTGAAACACCAAATCTTCAAATGAAAGAGAAATATTACATCTATAAACTTTAATTAAAAATTATGTGTACTTTAAATGTTCACGTGAAACAATACATTTATGTTTATGTAATTTGTATTGATGAAGTTTAGTTTTACGTTTACTCGTTGTCCTATTAAAAGATTTCTCGAGTAACATAGTAAATCATTTTTTGAAATCTAAAAATGTCCTTATTTTAAAAGTCGTTATATGGCAATCTTTCCGAATATGTACTGTAGCTTAAGGTATCTTGGAATGTTCAAGGAGGGACACTTTCTAGACGTCCATAATCAATGATATTACTTTGTCTTATACATATTTTTATACACTGAAGATGTAGTAGTCATACATTTTCGCAGCACAAACTACTACCTGGACAGAGCTAATACGATTTAAATGTTAACGATAATGTAAAAATTTCTTTGCAGTAAGATTATTTCATTTTTCATTTATTGCGCCTTGACTCAGTTTGTTTGTGTGGTCGAAGAATAATATTATTTATGGTATGAATGGTCTCGGTATGTGTTTGACCTTAGAATGAAGCATATATATTTTTTCTTTTTTTTAGATCAACATCGTAATGCAATTTGGGGTGTTTCTTCAGTTAGGAGATTAAAAAAAGTCCAGGCTAAAAATCCAGAAATGTAGTCGATAGGAACTCAATTCCGAGCCAGCTGACATAAATGTCCGTGTCTGAACTTCTACTTAAATGTCATCAAGATTATAGCGAATCACCTTAGTGAACCCAAAAACTATATATTCAACACTAATTTCATGCATTGTGTAAATTTAATTTTCACCCAATTTTACTACCCCGATTCCGATGTGGACTCCAAAGATATCGAGGTATCACTATTTATCTTAGAAACCCCGAAAATCATGGATTTGACAATGATATATTTCATTTTCGATTATTTTTACATACTACTCCCTTTTCACCCGTTAGCGGTATCTCACTTCTTGACTAAACTTATTTATTTATTTACTTATTTATTTTTGAAATTGTTCCAGGCATTCTAGACTTATGCTGGAACACACACACATACATAGGCTATATCAATTTATGCACACAGATTTTAAGAGCACTTTTGAGAGATTTGTAATTTAGGGCCCTCGGCCTTGGGCTTTTTCCTCAACCGCCGTACAACAAATTTGGTAAATCATGTAACTAGCTCATGAAACAATCTTCATCATTCTTTTTTTTTTTTTTATCTAAATTGGTCAAACCATTTTTGAAGGGGAAAATGGTAATAGTGGTGTGTGTCCGTTTCTGAGCTTGTTCGATCCCCCAAACTGAGATTTACAGCAGTTATACTCTTTACCATTCTTTCTACTTTCAAATATATGTCGGTATCAAAGCTTGAATTTGGTAATTGACTGACTTGAAAAGTCAATTAACAGGAAAACAGGGGTAAAAGTGCCGTAACCCTACCTCGAAAATATATGTACAGCGTCCCCCCAGTTCCTAAAAAATTACAATGGGCAAAGATAGACAGGGGCGACGGCGTGGCGTCATGCCGCTACCTACCGTCTCCCCACCTTTTCAAATCCTCATTTACCTCTGCAGGAAACCAACCCATAGAATTAATGAACTACATGGCAATTATAGCGAAGTCTTTCAAATAATTTGGGCCAATCAAATTATGCAGGTTACATATCCGGTCAGCAATTATCTTTATGCCAAGATTCCTCCAAATTGAACCTCATATTCATCAGAAATAGAAATACACTTTAGATTCGGTCTTGGTCTAATTTAGTTTCGATAAGAAAAATCTTTAAAATATATAGAAGACTTACGATCCTTTGGTATTGTTATTTTCATTTTTATGTTATTTTAAAGATGTTTGACAGCTTCAGCTTTAGCACTCAAGATATTTGTGCATAAATAATCGAATTTGACAGACCATTTAAGTAATCACTACTCAGTAATGACACTCGTACTAATTTTAACCTCAATCGGCCAAGCCTTTGGGTTTTGCTCTCGATCAAATTTGAACTCGGTTCACCAGTTTTGAATTCCGAATGTTCCGTTTTATTATTAGACAGAAAAAAATCCGTTCTCCGGACAGCGGTATATTGTACAAATATACGGTATCCTCTTGCTTACTATAGAAATGAGTACGGAGCATACGTTATCCGTATGCTACATAGGCACTGCCCTTAGATGTTATATCATGCCGTTGCAGGATGTCAGACATCTAACAGTTTTCCGTATATCACGTACATATATTTATGTTACCTTCGTCAGCTATATGTTATATACGTGTATTTGTATGTGAGATCCTCACCACCTACATTGTCTCATACAGAAAGTACGTATAGATGAAACACTTATACAGAAAGTGTTATAAAACACGCGTTTTCAGTTATACGTCTGCTGTACGTTAAGTCCAAAAACTACAGGAATTACGTATGTAACCTTTTTAAGTACGCCACCTACAGTTTTCTTTCTCAGTGTAGGGTTGTCAGATTCTTGGGCGCTGCTTGGAGTCCACGGCAGGGCCGTAATCACGGGGTTCTAGGGAAAGGACTAAATTTTTGTTGCCCCCCTAAAATTTTCACGGTAGGCTTGCAAATGAACAATAATATGGTTAGATCGGCCCCCCTAACCTCTATCGCTGCCCCTACATTTTTAGGTTGGTTACTGGTCAAGAAACTAAATCAAAAGACTTAAATAGTGCATTATAGTACCGGCCAAGAAAAAACAACCAAAATCGCCGTTAGTTTTAATGGCATTTTTGGTCGTTTATTCTTGTCCCACACTTTACCTGAAGTTAATTATACTATTTATGCCTTATATATTGTACTTGTCTATTATTTACAAACATAATATTTATTGTAACAAAAGGCTAAGTAATAAATTATTTTGATTGTTGCTTCTGTGTCGTCGCTAGGCACCAATACTTGTTTTCGTATTGATTTGACAAGTCTGAGGATGAAACATAAAATTATAGTGACCGAGACGACTCGTGAAGCCTGTGGTCTACACGAACCATTGAACTTTTTTCCTCACGTGTGATGCATCGGAAGAATTCGGTACGATTCGTGGAGCTGCTTTCGGAACGCACACTTAAGAAGAAAAAAGGGTAAATCCATATCAAGTGGTCCAATGCATGTTGCTCGACAATTTTTAAAAATTCTGATTTTTTGTGTGCTGTTACCTTAACATGTCATTAGTCCAAAATTAGCATGATTTTACTTTTATTGGCTTTTGGTTTCGAGTGGCAGCCATATTTGTTTTCGAAGATGTGCCATTTTGTGATGTTGTAAGGGATTACAGAATCTGAAATATCTCAGCCCCTAATTACCCTATCGGTGTGAAACGAAAACCAAAATGTTCAGTAAGTTCTACACTTTAAGAGTGTATATTAGTTATTGTCATTCATAATTTATGAATGGGTAAAATTAAAATTTCAAAAAGTAGGTGATTGACGTTAAAAATCCCAAATTTGGCTCCTATTATTTTTAAGAAGGAAAGGGGTCAGGAAGTTGAGCTTTACTGAATAAAGAGGTTTGATATGGTTCTTATCACTCACCAAGCTTCAACTCTTAGACGTGTCCCCCTTTGTTTCTAGAAATTATCAAAAATTCAGAAAAATGGAAAAAGTGCATATTTCACAGGTATATATCTCTGGTGGGGGACCTGATAAAAATATACAATTCCTCTCCATAACAGGTCTACATGATATTATTCTATTCCCAAAATTAGGAGTTTCAGATTAGACTATAAGTACCTTTATTATGAACACGAAGTTATATCTATAAATAAGCATAGGCAAAAGTACGGATAAACGAGAGTTTACTGTATATCCATCATAAATCGGTTGGCATTGGATGAATAATGCATAGAGTGGTTAAGCACAACATACAAGAACAAGTGTTATCCTGTTAATAAGCAAACAGAACAAATGTACTGAAAACAAAATTCAGCAGAGTTCTTGTTCCAAGGGGTGTTCGATAAGGCTGAAGACCTATCGAACTTCGGGAGTGAAAATTTATCGAGTTGTCATCGGTTACTCGAAACCGTTCGAGTATTTGAAATTATCCATGTTTCGTTTATTACCAAAATTTCGAGTATTATCGAAGTTTCGGGTATTATCGACATTTCGAGTAGAATATTATCGAAGTTTCTGGTATTATCAACATTTCGAGTATTATCGAAGTTTCGGGTATTATCAACATTTCGAGTATTATCGAAGTTTCGGGTATTATCGAAAGTAATGATGAACAGTTCGGTTCCCTCACCTCTCCAATGATTTCTTCTTGCAGCCAAACTAGTCGAACAACTTTTTTCATCTGATAAGTTATTGCAAAGTTGTATTTGTCGAGATCATATGTAAAATTATTTTTCTGCCTGCCCAGTTAGCGCAATCGGCAAAGTGACTGTTGTTGTCTAATGTTGTCTTGGATTCCAATTCCTTTCGGGTGATGCATGTTTTCTCTTTCTCTCTTCTGACAGTGCTTAAACCTTGTAAAGATCTGTGGGAAAAAAAATCCTTCACTACATTGCTAAGAAAAGGAGTTTTAAAATGAACACTTTGCATATACAGTATGTAATACGTATTATATACAACTATGATAACCACGAATACATCGTTTCTTTCGAAAACTCCGATAATCCCGAACTTTTCTGAATATTCAAACGACTCGAGAAATGCGATCATATTAATATATTTCTGTATTTGCTGCTTTCAAACAATTCGAGATTCTCGAACAGTTCGAGTGTCTCGAAGTTGTCTAATGTTTCTTACATTTCCAGTGCCTCGAATAGTTCGAGAGTCCCGAACATTTCGGGAGTCTCGATCCTTTCGAGAGTCTCGAACATTTCCGGAGTCTCGAACATTTCGGGCGTCTCGATCATTTCGAGAGTCTCGAAAATTTCGAAAGTCTCAAACATTTCGGGAGTCTCAAAAGTTCGATAATTCGATAAAATTAAAATTCTTTATCGATGAAACGGTTTTGAAATTTTATCAAATTGTTATCGATTACTCGATTATCGGAACAGCCCTAGTTCCAACATGCACAATCGTGTTCAGACATCATCAGATAGAAATTCACTAATAGTGCTTCACTCAGATGCTTACAGCGCAAGAAGACGGTTGTGTTTCTGCAGATCTGTGTATCAATACTGCATCAAATTAGTGAGGAAAATGGAATGTGATGTAGGCAAATGTATTAGTGAAGAATGTCATAAATGTGTGTATGGGCCGGTAGCAAGATGCATTACGTCCCTTAGTGACTTCAGTGAAGAGAAGAGGAATCTTCTGCTAATGCGAACAAGCAGTGGCATTGCAAACATATGCAACTACCATGAAGTGAAGTTTTCTCGAAAGTATTATCACCTTTTTGGTAATTCGTGTTGCGACCTTCTAAAAATCCATAAAAAAAACTATAACAAAAGGACTTTCAGAAATTTCGAGTGCACATTTACTAAAGGGCAAGAATTATACAGTAGATC
The DNA here is from genome assembly GCF_964235325.1 of Thermobia domestica. Classification (NCBI taxonomy): domain Eukaryota; kingdom Metazoa; phylum Arthropoda; class Insecta; order Zygentoma; family Lepismatidae; genus Thermobia; species Thermobia domestica. The sequence goes on from NC_137463.1 coordinate 221,815,905, forward strand.
TGATTCCTGGAAAATCATTATGTGCTACATGCTACACAAAAATCTTTGTTGTACAAGAAAAAAGCAAAATCGAAAACAATAATGTTGAATCAGGCCTTCAGTTTCTACTGACTTTCAGGAAGTAAATGTGAGAAAAGCGTCCTTGCACTGCATCCAAACAAGTGACACAGTTGCATGTATCTTTAAAGAAAAGTGGTACATTGGAATTGTTAAAGATGTGAGTATCGAACATGATGACGTGAAAGTTCATTTTTACGAACCCCCAGGACAATGAACTTCATTCAAAATTTCAAGAGACGACAAGACATGGGTACCTTTCAAGAACATTTTACGAAAGCTTACACCCAATGAGCTTACAACAGCAACGGATCGGTGTCATACTATAACTCGCAGTTGTGTGATCAAATATCCAAACTTTTTGTGGAACAGACTGTTTAAGTGGTACGTAAGAGCCAGCATTGTTCTTGTATGTTGTGCTTAACCATCTATGCATTATTCATCCATTGCCAACCGATTTATGATGGATATACAGTAAACTATCGTTTATCCGTACTTCTGCCTATGCTTATTTATAGTATAACTTTGGGTACATCATAAAAGTACTTATAGTCTAATCTGAAACTCCTAAATTTCGGTATAGAATAATATCATGTAGACCTGTTATGGGAAGGAATTGTATATTTTTATCAGGTCCCCCACCAGAGATATATACCTGTGAAATATGCACTTTTTCCATTTTTCTGAATTTTTGATAATTTCTAGAAACAAAGGGGGACACGTCTAAGAATTGGAACTTGGTGAGTGATAAGAACCGTATCAGACCTCTTTATTCAGTAAAGCTCAACTTCCTGACCCCTTTTCCTTCTTAAAAATAATAGGAACCAAATTTGGGATTTTTAACGCCAATCACCTACTTTTTGAAATTTTAATTTTACCCATTCATAATTTATAAATGACAATAACTAATATACACGCTTAAAGTGCAGAACTTACTGAACATTTTGGTTTTCGTTTCACACCGATAGGGTAATTAGGGGCTGAGATATTTCAGATTCTGTAACCCCTTACAGCACCACAAAATGGCACATCTTCGAAAACAAATATGGCTGCCACTCGAAACCAAAAGCCAATAAAATTAAAATAATGCTCATTTTGAACTAACGACATGATAAGCTATCTGTACATAAAAAATCAGATTTTTTAAAAATTGTCGAGCAACGATTTATTCCTTTTCTGGACCACTTCAAATGGATTTACCCAAAAATGAAATGAAATTTTTGAGTTTTACGTCCCACGGTTATGCCGGTTAGGCTAAAGGAGACGGTGATGATGAGTAATGAATGAAATGGTGGAATGAAGAAAGTGGGAAGAAACGGGAGAACCCCGAGAAAACCCACGCACACGGTGTTTGTCCACCACAAAGTTCACTTGAAGGGAGCAGGGTTTGAACCCGAGACCCCTAGCACACTTAAGAAGAAAGTTAAACTACAGAAGTGCACTAATAACGTTGCCAAACTTAGAAGACAAGGCAAACGAACCACTATAAACACTTAAAGAACTATAACACCAACACTAACAACTATTTAAATTAAACCATACAATATTAATAGTAAGAAATGTAAATCAACGACACCAACAATAACAATCAAACGAAATTTAGCGGCAATCCGACAACACTGCTCTCTCAGGAAAGGTTCTGCGTATAGATCGAGAGACCATACTGGCAAAATTTTTATGGTTGGAGTTGACGACCTGGATATACCTTCGCATTCGGTGATGTAATTCCTACGTCTAGGTCAAGCTTAACGACTAATCGCGATCACTTTAGTTTCGTTGGAAATGAGCAGTAAATGAGTTCTTCGTTTACAAATCTAGCTATAATATCAACACCTGATAGGAAGGATAATGACAATTGTTGTAAATTATGGACCAAGTTTCTCGAGAAAGCAGGTGCATGTAATCTGTTCAAAATAATGCAGTATTTTTCTCGTTATACCAGTCAGTAATGCTGATGTCGAACGAGTGATTTGTGCAATGGAAGATTTATGCTCAGATGATAGAAATGAAATATCAACAGAACTTGTGTTCACCGAAATTTGTGTTCAGATGATCTTAAAGATGTCCTAGCAATTGGTCTCTTCTTGACGCATGAAGATCTCCAAAAAATATGATTAATAAGGTATGTGGCTATAATCACCAATTTATTTTCATTTAATTCAACACAGTATATTTTTGGTTATAAGTAATAATAGTCTTTTTTTTTGCGTATTTTTGGTTAGTAGTGTTAGTAGTACTAGCAGTAACGATTGTAATAACGTGCAAATCTCTTCTGTCTCAAATTTGTGTCTTCAATCACATCAGCATTGCTGTTTCCTGACTTACGGGTAGCTCAATATAGACACCCTAACCATTTATTCTTGCTATTGTATCGTTATTGTCCGAGTTATTTGTCAGTTTCTACCTGTGACCTTTGTAGACTTTAATCGGATTTAGTTAAGACATAAATATCTTTAATGACAATTTTGAATTGAAATAATCAAAGTGTTCATGCAACAGAAAACGTCACGTTGGTTTATGATTTCGGCATTTTCAATATTTGGCTTTTGTTGATCAATCTTTGCCTTAGGGACTTATAAGATTCCTAAGACTCATTAAGATTATTACGTGTGTAGTGTGTGTATGTTTAAAACTTATTTAGGGACGAGTTTTTAAATATTCATTAGTTTCTGTCTTTGATTCCGGTTGCGCTCTCAACGAAACTTAACGGTGCATCCATTGCTATCAATGATCCTAATTTTGATTCAGATCTATCAAGACGTTCTTTAAGAAGTCCCGTCGGATACCTTTGGCTATCAAGTTTCTCTATATTGAACTATGTCAACGAAAGGTTAAGAATTGATAAGACTCATTAGACAGAACTATTTTTGTTTCATTGTAAAGTTAACATTCCCTCCTCATTTAATTTCGTAATATTTTTGATCCTTCTATAGTAAATGCATTACATGAACTTTATAGTGACAATATTTGTGGTAATCATTCAATTATTTTTTTTCATCAAATGAGTGGCTCCACAGATGGGTCTGGGTTTCCAATTTGATTTTTGTCAAATCGACTTTTCTTTTCTATTTTTATTATAATATATCCTATCATTTCTCAACTTTCTGTCTGTGAACTTTCCTATTCTGATGATCTGGACTTTTATACGCACGAAGTCATTGATGATCTAGCAGGATTGGAAAAAATACAGTTTTTTTTGTAAAAGAACAAAATTTGCGTTTAAAACATGAAAAAGGTGTTTAAAATGTTTTAAACACGTTTTAAAACACAGACGAAAAAAAAATGTTTTAAACATTTTTAACAGTTTAAAACATGATTTTAAACATATATTTCAAAATCGGGTAATAACTTCTTTGTTAAGATTTCTTGCTCTTTACTAGCAATCAGTGATGTTATTCTAATTCTTTAACAACCGGGTATATATATTAATTAAGCCCAATTTTAACCAATAAATGATAAATATAAAGAAAATTAGAGCTATTAATTAAGCTCAATTTTAACCAATAAATGATAAATATAAAGAAAATTAGAGCTATTAATTAAGCCCAATTTTAACCAATAAATGATAAATATAAAGAAAATTAGAGCTATTAATTAAGCCCAATTTTAACCAATAAATGATAAATATAAAGAAAATTAGAGCTATTAGTTAAGTACAATTTTAACCAATAAATGATAAATATAAAGAAAATTAGAGCTATTAGTTAAGTACAATTTTAACCAATAAATGATAAATATAAAGAAAATTAGAGCTATTAGTTAAGTACAATTTTAACCAATAAATGATAAATATAAAGAAAATTAGAGCTATTAATTAAGCCCAATTTTAACCAATAAATGATAAATATAAAGAAAATTAGAGCTATTAGTTAAGTACAATTTTAACCAATAAATGATAAATATAAAGAAAATTAGAGCTATTAGTTAAGTACAATTTTAACCAATAAATGATAAATATAAAGAAAATTAGAGCTATTAGTTAAGCTCAATTTTAACCAATAAATGATAAATATAAAGAAAATTAGAATTATTAATTAAGCACTATTTTAACCAATAAAAGAAAAATTTATACAAAGAATTGAGAGGTCAAGAGGTCAAATTTACAATTTGAGAGGTCAAATGATGTTGTTTTTTAATTTAGTAATTTATTTAATTTTTATCAGAATGATAAACTCTTAAACTAATCTTGAACAACTTGCTAATCTTACAACGCTAAATAGAAATTTGATATAGCGCTTTTAATCATTTCTTGTATCACGATAACATAACATACGCTCCGAATCATTATTCAAACCTTGGGGGAGAATTTGAATAATGATTAATAGCAACGTTTTTGGCTACTTTTGGGCTATTAATAAATAATAGGACAATTTGTTTACCCTCTTTTTTTCTTTATTTTTGTATGAATGAGAGCTCAACCGCAACCTAGTTTAGGTTTGTAACTGAACTATAATTTGATCAAAATTTGATCACTAAGTACAATATATAATAAAACGTCATATTTTTAAAATTTGGTAAAAGTTACGCTTTTTGATTACTTTTAATACTAATATTTATAGATAGGCGTCACGTAATAATTACATTTATACAAGAAATGATAAACCTGTTAAACTACAAAACACAAATATATACATTTTACTGTCGTATTCCACATTTGTTTGTTTGTTTGTTTTTTTTTTTAATAAACTAACAGTATTATTATTAACACATAATAATTACTTTGTTTTAGCCTTTCGCAGTTTTGTGGCTCTAAATATATATAACGATAGAACCTGACAACGCTAATACAAGTACTGGGACGGTTTGAATAGATAGTACAGATTCTTTGCTAATACAAGTACTATCCAAGCACTGTCTCATCACTGCATTTTTTTACAGCTGATTTGCCTCTAGAAATCTGACTGCTATAGTATAATTTGTTGATGAAGTGTTTTTACTTATAATTTGTCTTTACCATATCTTATGATAATATTAATTATCTATGATCATATTATAATGTTTCACTGGATTGTATGTTTGGATGAAATTTACTTTTCAGTGTCTTTTGGTGAACAGCATGGGCAATAGCTGAGTCATGTGTCTGCCCAACAGTAAGAAAGATTATGACCACCTAGCTGTTTAGGTACTGCCGTGATATGTTTAATTAAATGTAAGTTTCCGAGCTTTACAAGACAAAGAGAAATGAAATGAAATGAAATCTGTAAGTTTTACGTCCCACGGTTATGCCGGTTAGGCTAAAGGAGACGGTGATAATGAGAGATGAGTGAAATGGTGGAATGAAGAAAGTGGGAGGAAACGGGAGTACCCGAGAAAACCCACGAGCACGGTGTTTGTCCACCACAAAGTTCACTTGGTGGGGGCTGGGATCAAACCCGGGACCCCAAGCACCAGAGGTGAACGCTCTACCACTGAGCCACCGCGCCCCCCAAGACAAAGAGAAAAATTGCGTTCTACCCTAGTATGAGAGAACTCAAAACACAATTTTTATGCTACTTTATAAAGATAGATCTTTCTTTTACACACACAAAAATACATTTTACTTTTGTTGCTACTTGGTTTTAAAATATCAAAAGCATAAGGTATCAGTAGTGCTAATTTCAAGTCACTTTTACGAAACTGGATGAAAATAAAAGAATTTTGTAATGAAGTTTTATTAATTGCGAGGACGAAAGCCTAATCGATGGCACCCTAATTAAGCTTAATCAGGTTTGACGGTCTAGATCACAGGGTTGTTTTGTTTAAAACAAATGATTAAAACTTGTTTTAAACAATTGATTTTGTTTTAAACAAATTTTATATACGTTTTAAACATTGTGTTTTAAACACGTCTACTTTTTAAGACTTGTTTTAAACATATTTTTATTTTATTTCATTTTTGTAAAAGAAAAATCTGCCAGAGAAAGAAAATGGTCGAAGAGCGCTTCTCATTCAAAATACTATTTTCTTCCCATGTGAATGTTTTGATTTTTCGTGGCTACAGCAGGTCAATGTGGTGATCTACAATTTCTTTTATCTCTTTTTTCCTTGTTTTTAATGTTTATTGTACTGTTTAAATGCTTATCAGTTAACTTGCGATAAAGTGTCGTAGTAGAAGGTTGGACTTCTTATAGAACTGATATTAAAAAATAAATAAAAGAATTATAATGGAAACAAGCTTTGTGTTATATTCAGAAAACAAACAAAGGGTTCTTTGCTGAATTGTGCTTCTGAATTATCGCAGGCATTCGCTGATACAGTGTTGGTTCTCAGTCTTCATATATACGTACATCTTTAGAGAAAGAACCCAAAATTAAAGAAAGAAAAACTACATGACAAGGTGCAATCTAGAGTGTTGTATGATTGCCGCTAAAGAGGGACGTCCGTTTAGAGGTCATCCGCCCCCTAGCCTCAACTTCAGATGTTGGAAGCAGTAATGCTGATCTAGAAACCCTTTGCTGAGCAAAATCCGCAGAAAAAATTTGAAGTCCTTATACCGAATAAATAGACTTTGATCACCATTCCTATTGACCGTAAGGAACTATAGGCCTAAATTGCTCTCTTGTTTATTTTCTGGCCTAGGATTTCAAAGGTGGATCTACTTTCGAGTTTCGGGCCTGCTTAAAATTCTGGAAATTAGGCCTAAGCAACGTTCCAGTTTTGATCATCTATATTTCCTACGTATTTATTCGGTGTAAGGACCAGGGTTGCCAACTCCTCTTAAGAAGAAATCGGGACGGAATAATCGGTGTTGGAACCCGCTCCCCCCCCCCTAGAAAACTACACATACGGTGAGTCATTGAAAACAATGTAAATAATCAGCTGAATAACACGAACCTGAATGAATGCGGCACCTTATTATTATTATTATTATTATTATTATTATTATTATTATTATTATTATTATTATTATTATTATTATTATTATTATTATTATTATTATTATTTTTCCAGCCCCTGCTCATCATTAAGTATAAGCAATATATGCAACAAATTCAAACCAAAACAACTGCAATTTATTTAACATAAACAAAGCTTAGAGAGAAAACTGTATAGATTTTTTTATCACAAATGAGTGCATGACATTGTTGAGGAATTACTGACGAAAAGAATTACTGAAATCAAGTCTTGTTCTTTGGCTAATAGCATGGAAAAAAATCAAATCAAAGTAATTGTAATTTATTTAACATAAACAACGTTTAAAAGAGGTTGCAAAAACAATATTTTTAGTGCTGCATGGAATATACTATCATGATAATCGGTTGGATTATCAACTCAAAACAATTATGGAATAACTATAAATTAAAGACGAGCTGCTATTTTTTATGAGTCAAATTAAAACACACATTTGTTACAAGTCATTCTGTACATAAAACTGCATGTAAAAGAATGTTATTTCTTTGCAAAAATGGCCCAGTAAAATATTAATTAACTTTGAAAATCGATAAAACGGGACAATATGCGTCCCGACGAGTGTCCGGTCGGGACGCTGGACAAATAAGGCAGAAATCGGTACAGTCCCGACAGAATCTGGACGGTTGGTAACCCTGGTAAGGACCTCAAACTTGTTCTGTTGGACTTTGCTTATCTAAAGGTTTCTAAAACTGCCTTACTCTCCCCAAAATCTGAGATTCAGGGTGAGGTTGGGGGCAGCTACCACCTGCCCCACTGATGCCCCTGTCTAGCGGCTGTCATATGAAACTATCCTACGCCATTTTACGTGGTTTTAGTTACATTTATTTCGATCTCTTGACTGCGAAGATATTACGTTTTGAAATAGAATTCATTTCCTGGTTAAAACTGAACCTTATTGAAAATTGACTTGGATCCATTGTGCTGTGAACGCCCTAAACATTACTTTTCTTCAATAAATTATTGGCTTGAAAAAAGGAACCAATCACAAAGGCTTGCGGAAAATATTCTAAAGTTAACACAACGCGAAGTGTGCTCCAAATATTACTTTTCGAAAATTTATTATTTTAAAATAATTTTATTAGCATCAGTGTTCTGAAATAGTAATGAAATTTTTCAACTAAAATATCACCCGCCTCACGATACGTGAGTTTAGCCCCTGAGGACTAACTAGAAAACTTTCAGAAACAGTAACTGTGAAATTACTTGTCTTAGTGCTAAAATAACCCCAGAAGCGTATTTCTGGTAAAATTCTAATCTTAAAACATGTAAAATGATTCCATTTGCATTTAAATTTCGAATTGCAATCAAATATGGCCGCCATGATGCTTGATAGTACCATCTGATGTGTCAGACCAATTTCAAGTTTCATCATTCTCCCTCAATCCGTTCTCAACACACAAGGGTGGTGATGACTTTTATTTCACCATGTATATTGATAGATGGTGTGAAATCTCCATAGTAGGTAGATTTTAAAGTCTACCTAAAAAGCTTATTACAACCAAGCAAAAAGTCAAAATATTGAAGAAATAATTACATGTTTGCGTTTTCTTTGTCATTTGTTACAAAAATGTGTTTTCCATGTTTACTGAATTCCAGCAAAAAAGTAATTTTAATATTGTCATGCGACACGTTTCCCTTTTAACTGTGTCAAAATGAAATAAAAATGAAACTTTTCAATTTAACGTCCCACGATAATGCCGTTTAGGCTAAGAGAGACGATGAATAACTATTTCCCAAATGGGGAATATTGTCGATGCCAACTTGCTTGTTAAAAAATATACTTGCAAATACATGTAACGGACGCTGTAATTGGGTTATGTAGCCTGTTATGTCTAGAAATAAAATTAATAAATAAAAAAAGAAAAAAAAGAATATATTCCTTCTGTTACTATGAAAGGATATAATTAACTGTTTAATACTCACTCCAAAGAGGAATACCCAATGTTTTATTGGTGACGTAAAACTTGATATTGTGGAATAATCAAAGAAGACATTTTAACTTAATGTAAATTTTGTATTGACTAGATGCCCTCTCCCCTACTTCTTTTGTGCCTATTATTGAAGTTGAAACTAAAGAGTTCTATTTTCAGGCTAAATGAGAAAACCTCAGAAAAAAAAATGACAAGCATTTTCCAGCATAACATAATACATTGCGAGATTGAACTAGAGACAATAACCATAGAAATGGGCGCTGTACATCTTGATTACCATGTTCCGTTGTTGAATATACATGTTAACAGAATTTTTAGTTGTTGCATTCAAGGGCGCCGATCCTAGGGAGGCCGAGGGGGCCCGGGGCCCCAAAGCTAATGTGGGCCCCTTACTGTATTTGTGAATATACAATATTTGGCATAATTTGAGTGCAATTTGTCTTAAAATCTTCATATATATATATATATATATATATATATATATATATATATATATATATATATATATATAGAGAGAGAGAGAGAGAGAGAGACAGCGAAAAAATTCCCGGAACGGTCCAATATGTCGCGAAGTATAAAGATAAACAAACCAAAAATAACACGTGTTAAATTGGTTTTAAAAATCTATCCAACGATACCAAACGCAACCCCCTATCCCCACCCTCTTCGGGGATACTGTAGTAACTTTAAAATTGTAAATGGGAACACATAATTTTTATTGCATATTTGGATTCTCCAGAAAAAGTGACAGTAATTTGACCCAAAAGTAGTAGAAAATGGATCGATCTGGAACAGACCTGGCTCAGATCTGGCTCAACCTAGGACAACTCACAAGCCACTGAGAAAATGACCACCTTGCACCGTGAGACCACGGCCTTTTACGACCTCCATTTTAGGGGTGAATTCGTTCCCTTTTATGAGCACTTTTAAGGGGGTGACCTCGTTCTCTTTTACGACCTCCATTTTAGGGGGTGAACTCATTCCCTTTTATGAGCCCTTATTTTAATATAGCAGAAATTACGAACACATAGAAGAGAAGATAACACATAACACTACGTAACATACAGCAGAACAGATAATACATAGCACAGCTAATAAAAGAACATGGCTTATTTTCCAACCCCTATTTTACCATAGCAGAAATTACACTGAGATTATGAACACACAGCAGAACAGATAATACATAGCACAGCTAATAAAAGAGCATGGCTTATTTTAACATAGCAGGCCTCCATTTTTAGGGTGAACTCGTTCTCATTTTTCAACCCTTATTTGAACATAACAGATAATACATTCGAACCCTATAGCAAAGATTCTTTTAAGGAGTGAACTTGTTCTAACCTATATTTGAACATAACAGAGATGATTATTTAAAGAATGCGAAACTTCCGTGTTTTGTTATCAGTTACATAATAACTTCCGCCATATGTAGATAATTCTCATTACGTCATTTATCCGGATTTGAAAAAACATTGACCTAGTTTTCTCTTTAACAGACAATAACTTGTCATTCAACGATAGGAATCCCTGAACGTAATGTAATCAATCACAAAGGTATAAAAAAAAAGAGGGGAATCCCCCAGAGGATGACTCATACTATTGCGCAATATTACGCAATGCTGTCAGACAGGTATAAAAGACTGCCCGACATGTTTTTTGTAATCACTTCCTGTTCACCATCCGAAGAGTAAAGTTCAGATATTTTTTGTGTGTGTGTGCGTTTATATTATTAGTGTGGTTTATTAATAGTGTGGTTTTGTTTTCTTTTGTAAGTAAGACATTTTATAATAATACTATTAATATTATATTATAAAAACTCAGTTCAAAATTATTATAGTAACTTTGAAGAGTTAGTTTAAAAAAAAAATGGCAACAAAAAAGGTTAAATCAAATACTATCAATTCTGATACTCTATTTAATAATAATTTAAAAAAATTTATTTTAAAATGTGATACTGATTTAAATGAGGATAGTGGATGTTTTTTAAATAATAAAATAAAAGACTGTTTAGATATATTACAACAAGAACAAACTAAGACATCGTTTAAAGTAAATTTTTCTTTGGGTACAACTTTTGTAAAACCAGTAGATTTAGAAACATGTAGATTCTTTGTAAATAGTGGTAACGAAATTATTTTACCGAGTACAGATGTGAATTCTATAATAGAAAAATTATTTAATAAAATTTTAGTTGAACAAGAAAATAGGGCTATTAAGAAATCAGGGTGGTCTTTATGTTCTGAACCAAACCATCACTTAGAAATTAAAATCAGTAAATATGATCCGCTTTCCGCTTCTTCTTTTATAAAATTACCTCAATGGATTTTATCCAAAAAATGTGTTATAAATATTCAAAATAATGATAATAGATGTTTTATGTACTGCATTCTAGCTGCGTTGCATCCAGTAAAAGAACAACCAAATCGTGTGAATAATTACAAACAATATAGTAATACTTTATTACCATTATTTGAAAAAACCAATATAAAATTTCCAGTCGAAGTAGAACACATAAGCAAATTTGAACATATGTATAATTCCATATTTCCTAAGGAACAAATTTCCATTAATATATATGGCATTAACTATGATAATGAAACTATTTTCCCATTACATATAAGCGAAAATGCAGGTGTATTTAAACATATTGATTTACTGTATTGTGAAGAAAATTCCAACAGTCATTATTGTCTAATAAAAAATATCAATGCGTTATTGAAGAGTCATAAAGAGAAAACTTATGTAAAATTGCCTCAATGGATTTTATCCAAAAAATGTGTTATAAATATTCAAAATAATGATAATAGAAGTTTTATGTATAGTATTCTAGCTGCTTTATATCCAGTAAAAGAAAATCCAAATCGTGTGAATAATTACATACAATATAGTAATACTTTATTACCATTATTTGAAAAAATCAATATACAATTTCCCGTCGAAGTAGCACACATAAGCAAATTTGAACATATGTATAATTCCATATTTCCTAAGCAAAAAATTTCCATTAATATATATGGCATTAACTATGATCATGAAACTATTTTCCCATTACATATAAGCGAAAATGCAGGTGTATTTAAACATATTGATTTATTATATTTAAACTCTCATTATTGTCTAATAAAAAATATCAATGCGTTATTGAAGAGTCATATAAAATTGCCTCAATGGATTTTATCCACAAAATGTGTTTTAAATATTCAAAATAACGATAATAGAAGTTTTATGTATAGTATTCTAGCTGCGTTGCATCCCGCAAAAGATAATTCAAATCGTGTGAATAATTACATACAATATAGTAATACTTTATTACCATTATTTGAAAAAATCAATATACAATTTCCCGTCGAAGTAGCACACATAAGCAAATTTGAACATATGTATAATTCCATATTTCCTAAAGAACAAATTTCCATTAATATATATGGCATTAACTATGATCATGAAACTATTTTCCCATTACATATAAGCGAAAATGCAGGTGTATTTAAACATATTGATTTATTATATTTAAACTCTCATTATTGTCTAATAAAAAATATCAATGCGTTATTGAAGAGTCATATAAAATTGCCTCAATGGATTTTATCCACAAAATGTGTTTTAAATATTCAAAATAACGATAATAGAAGTTTTATGTATAGTATTCTAGCTGCATTGCATCCCACAAAAGATAATCCACATCGTGTGAATAATTACATACAATATAGTAATACTTTATTACCGTTATTTGAAAAATTTCCAGTCGAAATAGCACACATAAGCAAATTTGAACATATGTATAATTCCATATTTCCTAAAGAACAAATTTCCATTAATATATATGGCATTAACTATGATCATGAAACTATTTTCCCATTACATATAAGCGAAAACACAGCTGTAGGTAAACATATTGATTTATTATATTTAAACTCTCATTATTGTTTAATTACAAATTTAAATGGTTTAGTCAGACATCAGTTAGGTACTCATCAAACATTTATTTGTAGACGATGTTTAATATCTTTTTATAACAAATCAAAATTAGATGAACATGACAAATTATGTAAAGAACACACTCCAACCAAAATTAACATGCCGAAACAAGGAGAAGTTTTAAAATTTCGAAAATTGAAATTGTTATTACAGAATGATGTGATAATAATTGCAGATATGGAAAGTTTATTAAAACCTATAAATAAACAAAGTGGATCTCATACAGTAGAAATCCACCAACATATACCATGCAGTTTTGGTTATATTGTATGTTGGAGTAACAACTATATGAAATCAGATTTAGTTATTTATCGGGGAGAAAATGTATCGATGAAGTTTATGTCTGCTATGGAGAATGAATTAAGAAAAATCATAAACATATTAGATCAAGAAAAACCATTAATACCATTAACTAGTTCTCAGTTACAGGAGTTTAACCTATCCACTGAATGCTCAGTTTGTGATAGTAAATATACGAGTGACAATAGAAAAGTTAAACATCATAACCATTTAACTGGTCAATTTATTGCCACGGTGTGCAACAAGTGTAATTTACAAATTAAGCGTCAAAGTAATTTTATCCCTGTCTTCTTCCATAATTTGTCTGGGTATGATGCACATTTATTTGTGAAAGAATTAGGTTGCACCCCGGGAAATATTTTTGTAATTGCTGAAAGCACTGAGAAATACATAACATTCTCTAAGCACTTTAATTTTAATGGTAGACCTATCGAGTTACGTTTTGTAGACTTATTTAAATTCCTGCCGTATAGTCTCGAAAATTTGGTGTCAAAATTAAAACCTGAGCAATTTGTCTATACAAAGCAATATTTTTCTGATGAAAAGTTTCCTTTAATTCTCCGTAAGGGAATTTATTTTTATGAATACATAACAAATTTAGATACATTTAAAGAAACTGAATTTCCTGGAAGAGAGGCGTTTAGTAGCAAATTGAATGGAACACAAATTTCCGAGACTGATTATCAATATGCAAAACTGATTTGGCGTGTGTTTAAATGTGAAAATTTAGGGGACTACCACGATCTATATTTAAAATGTGATGTACTTCTCACAGCAGATGTGTTGGAGAATTTTAGAAAGACATGTTTAAATGCTTTTTGTATTGATCCGATTAATTGTTTTACTGCACCTGGGTTGGCATGGCAAGCCATGTTATATAGAACAAAAATTGAACTTGAACTTTTATCAGATATCAATATGTATATGTTTGTAGAAAAATCGATTCGCGGAGGTATTACTCAAGCTGTGTTAAGGTATGCCAAAGCTAATAATCCTTACGTACATGATTTTGATGCGGAAAAAGAAAAATCTTATTTACTGTATATTGACATGAACAATCTGTACGGACTATCAATGATTGACTATTTACCATATGGTGGTTTTCGGTGGGAGGATAAAATTGACAACTGGCAAGACAAACATAAAATTATCAATTGGCCCACGGATAGTGAATGGGGATTTTTTCTAGAAGTGGATTTAGAGTATCCAACTGATTTACACGAATACCATTCTGATTTTCCGTGTGCTCCAACTAATGAAGTTCCATCGAATGGTAAATATTCAAAATTACTATTGACACTTAAACCGAAATCGAATTATATCTTGCATTATAGAGTATTACAATTTTATCTAAAACAAGGTTTAATATTGGTAAAAGTACATAAAATATTATGGTTTCGTCAATCTAAATGGCTTGCATCTTATATTCAAGAAAATACTCAACGCCGTGCAAATGCTACAATTGAATTTGAAAAAGATTTCTATAAGTTATTAAATAATTCGGTATACGGAAAGACAATGGAGAATGTACGAAAACGAATTGATATAAAATTAATTAACAATGAAAAAAAGTGTAAAAAATTAGTAGCGCAAAATCAGTTTGAAAATTGGGTAAAATTGGCTGATAATTTGGCATTGTTTCATATGGTAAAAAAATCGGTAACCCTTAATAAACCAATTTACGTAGGAGCGACAGTTTTAGAATTATCAAAATTAGCAATGTATGAATTCCATTATAATATAATGAAACCGCGATATGGAGATAAAATTAGAATTGCATATATGGATACTGACTCTTTCATTTACCAAATTAAAACTAACAATATTTATAACGATATAAAAGATATGAATGAGTATTTTGACACCTCAAATTATCCTGAAAATAATTCTTTATATAGCACAAGAAATAAACACGTTTTGGGTAAAATGAAAGACGAATTAGGTGGAGTTCCTATGATTGAATATGTTGGGTTACGAGCAAAAAATTATGCTATAAAAACTGGTGAAAATAAAGAATTGAAAAAATGTAAAGGGATCAAGAAAAATATAGTTAAAGAACAAATTACGTTTGACGATTATAAATCATGTATATTTAAAAACGAAACGATCTATAAAACACAATTTGAAATTAAAAGTAAATACCATAATTTAACAACAAATCAGGTAAGAAAATTAGCATTAGATCCGTATGATGACAAAAGAAAAATTTTAAATTGTAATATACACACTGTTCCTTGGGGGTATAATAATAATAAAGATGTAAAATGTACGATTTGTATATTGTAAATACGATATAATTTTTTTTTTGGATATATTAGTATTAAAAAAATGTCACAATCAGTTCGAGAACAAATAGTTGCAGAATTACATAAAAGTGCAAGACGAAACTATCCTCGAATACCCGTTATAACGAAAGGGATTCATGATTTATGGCAAGCTGATTTAGTTGAAATGAATAGTGGAAAATTGAAAGGTCTAGCAAAAATTAATCGAAATTTCAAATATTTATTAACTGTGATAGATACATTCTCGAAATATGCTTGGGCTATTCCTGTGAAAAATAAAACTGGGAAAGAAATTACACAAGCATTTATAACAGTACTGAGAAAAGCAAACAAAAGCCCTAAATTTTTACAAACTGACAGGGGTCGAGAATTTTATAATTCAGAGTTTCAGAAGGCGATGACCCAAAATAACATTAAACATTATTCCACGTACAGTGATGTGAAAGCAAGTATTATTGAAAGATTTAATAGATCGTTACGTAACATAATGTGGAGACAATTTACACTGCAGGGAAATTATAAATGGATTGGCATTCTGCCGGAATTACTACATAAATATAATAATACTATTCATTCCACTATTAAAATGAAACCTATCGACGCTGTTAAAAAAGAAAATGAAAAACATCTATTGACAAACATCTATTGCAAAAAGTTTTCTGTGATAAAAAGAAAAAGTAAATTTAAGATAGGTGAATATGTAAGAATTAGTAAACTTAAGCGTCCTGGTTTTGATAGAGGTTTTACACGCAATTGGAGTACAGAAATTTTTCGAATTGCTAAAGTTTTCTTCACTAATCCTCCGACATATCACTTAGTAGACTCAAATAATAAACCTATTGAGGGAAGATTTTACGGACACGAATTACAATTAACGAAATTTCCAAACACATATTTAATTGAAAAAGTGTTGCGAAAGAAAAATAATAAGGCCTATGTGAAATGGTTAGGTCTGCCAAAAAGTGAAAATTCTTGGATTGATTTAAAACATACTATATTGTAAAAAAAGAGAAGTCAAGAATTTATAGGTGAAGCATGTCGTCACAATATCTGTAATAGAAATGGAATGGAAAATTCCTTTTACATGTATGGTAGCAGGTCCTACAGGTTGTGGAAAATCATATTTTGTTAAAACATTTCTTAACCATTATAGCAAGTTATTTAAAAATATTGTATGGTGTTATGGTGAATGGCAACCGTTGTATGATACTATTTCAAACTGTACGTTTAAAGAAGGTTTACCTCAAAATAATGAATTTCAAGCACATGAGGGTCCACATCTTGTCATTATAGATGATTTAATGCGTGAGTGTGACCATCGGATTGTAGATATTTTTACTAAGGGTAGCCATCATAGAAATATAAGTGTAATATTTATCACACAGAATATTTTCCATCAACAAAAAGGAATGCGGGATATTTCGTTAAATTGTCATTATATTGTTTGTTTTAAAAATCCTAGAGACCAAGCTCAAATTAATTATCTCGCACGACAATTGTATCCAGGTAATACAAAATTTATTCAAGAAGCATATCAAGATGCAACTCGAATTGCTCATGGTTATTTACTTTTTGATTTAAAACAAAATACTCCTGATGAGCAGCGAGTTCGAACAAATATCTTTCCAACAGATTCTTTTAATTATGTTTATGTACCTGTAAAAAAATAATAATTGTAATATGGTTTATATTCTAACAACTATTTGTGCTTTAATAGCCGTAAAAAATGATTAGTAAGGAAAATGCACTTTTGTTAAAACTTTTAGCAAAGTCAAAACCGAAAGCACGTAAGGCAATTTTACAAAATGCAGATCCTGATTTAATTCGCTCTATCTGTGAATGTTCCTATAACGTATTACAGGGAAATGTTCCATTAAATAAAACAGAGATAAATAAGCTAAAAAAATATAAAAAGGAACTGAGATATTTGGTGAAAAAAGGTCCGTCATTAAAACAAAAGAAAAAACGAATAATTATACAAAAAGGTGGTTTTCTTACTGCTTTGCTTGCACCTATTATTGGAGGTATACTATCTAGTTTAATTAAATAATTATGCAAAACGCACAAAAACTTATTTTAATCACACCAGAAAAATTACATCATTATCAAACGATATTTAATCTTGATGATGAAATGAAAGAAATTTTAAATAATAAAAGTTTAAATGTAGAAGATAAATGGACAAAATATAGAGAAGTCTTACAAAAATATTTAAATATAATTCAAAAACCGGCAGCAGTTACAACAACAGCAACTACCACTACTACTACAGAGGAAGAACAAGGGGACGAGGATGAGGAGGATGATGATGAAATAATATCTACTCTCCCTGAAATTTGTAAACGTAAAGCGAGACCTTTATTACGTAAATTGAAACAAAATCCAAATATTCAATGGGACGATAATGGAAATGTGAATATTAATAATAAATTAATTCCAGGTGCAAATATAGTGGATTTGATATCCGATTTTGTTAGATGTCGTAAGAAAAATATTTCAGTTGCTGGCTGGAAACCTTTTGCTACATTATTAGCAAAAGCCAATATACCTTTAGAGTACATTGGTAATCCTCAACGAATAGATTATATTAGAAAACTAACAGAAGAAGACGAAGAAGACGAAGAAGAAGATGGTCCTCCACCCCGTAAACGCAAATGGTGTACTTATAAGCAATAATAATAATAATAATCTA
The DNA here is from genome assembly GCF_964235325.1 of Thermobia domestica. Classification (NCBI taxonomy): domain Eukaryota; kingdom Metazoa; phylum Arthropoda; class Insecta; order Zygentoma; family Lepismatidae; genus Thermobia; species Thermobia domestica. Next base: position 221,834,039 of record NC_137463.1, read on the forward strand.
TTGTTATCTATTGATATTTTTAAGTATATAGAAAGAAAGAAAGAAAGATGAATGAGCCCTATCTCAATTACTACATACACCAAGCAGGAAGTGATTATAACGTGTATAGAGGTGCACCATATCAAGAAGGTTATGGCATTGGTAGTTTTCTAGGAGGTTTATTTCGTACTGTATTTCCTTTATTAAAACAAGGTGCAAAAACTGTTGGTAATGAATTGATACGTACAGGAATTAATATAGCAGGAGATGTACTAGATAATAATAGACCTATTGAAGAGTCTTTACAAGATCGATGGCAAGAAGCCAAAACAAATTTAAAAAACAAAGCTCAAAATAAATTAAATCAGGTGTTGGAAGGATCTGGAAGAAGAAAAAGAAAGAACGTTCATTTTAGTGGTGGTGCTGGTGTGAAACGGATAAAAAGATCCAAAGATATCTTTGATTGATTAATTATGGAGCAAAGTGATAGTTTTTATCTCACACTTCCTAGCAATAGTTCTATGAAATATTTTCCTCAAAATACTCTTGCTTGTTATACTACTAAATTATATCAACCTATTGTACTGGAGAAAGGAGTGTGGGAAACAGCTGTTGTTGAAGTGCATTATACAAGTTCATTTCAGAATGTTTCCAAATATACAAATAATATTTATTATCGTCTCATGAATACAGAAAGCTGGAACATAACTAAAATCTTACCAGGACACTATTATAATGTTGATGATATTCTATCTCAAATTAATCATAAAAGTGATATATTAAATTTACAATTAAAAGTCAAAGCATCAGTGAAACGAATTGAGGTTAATAGAGTAATAAAAGATCAAGAGAAGCATATAGAAGTACGCCTATCTCCTGAACTAGCCCAAATACTAGGTTTTGATCATATTCAACAAGAAGATATTGCAGTTGTTCATCATGCTCGTTATCCACCTGATTTACAAAAAGCGCTACCTACACTTATGTATATTTACAGTGATATTGTAGAACCACAAATGGTGGGTGACACCGTAGCTCCATTGTTACGTATTATAAATACAAATATTACAGAGCATGGTATTAATAATGTACATATTTTTGATAATCCTCATTATGTCACTGTGCAACGTAAACAATTTGATCAAATTATTATTGATTTAAGAGATAGTACAGGTAATCCACTTCCTTTCCAATATGGTAGTGTATGTGTAAAATTACATTTTCGTAGACGTAATACGGTATTGTAAATTTTACCATGTGTGAATATAATAGTAAGAAAAGAGAAAAAAGACAAAAATGCAGTGTGAGTGTATGAAATCAGAATTAGATTTATTTGCTGGTTTACCCACTCAAACCAGTATTATAGGTAATAAAATAGTTCCATATAAACCTGTGGCTTCATTAGCTGATAATGCACCAATAGAATTTGTAGTCCCCGGTCATGGGGATGACTATATTGACTTACCGCACACAATGTTATATGTTAAAGGTAAAATTACTAAATCAGATGGTTCTAATTTAACTTCTGCCGATAAGAAAATCGGCCCTGTAAATGATTTTCTCAATGCAATGTTCAGTGAATTGCAAGTATATTTAAATAATCAACTTATTTCCTACTCTTCACATACATATCCATATCGATCGTATATTGAAAAACTACTAAATTATAATGCTGAAGCTAAATCAACGCATCTTCAAACATCAATGTGGTTTAAAGATACTGCAGGGCATATGGACAGTGTGGCTGATGCTAATGTAGGATTTAAACAACGTTTTCTTCTCACTGCTTTAAGTCAGTCATTTGAATTATTGGGTTATATTCATGCTGATATTTTCAATCAGGATAAATTTTTACTGAATGGTGTACAATTGCGTATTAAACTAATTCCAGCTAAACCTACATTTTGTCTAATGGGCGACGCAGATGCTGATGGAAAAGTTGTAATTACAGATGCAACATTGCTTGTGAAAAAGGTTGATGTATCACCGGCCGTTAAAATAGCACAAAATAAAGTATTACAAAATCCTAAATTTAGAGTAAAATATCCTATAACAAAAGTGCAAGTGAAGACTGAAACTCTGCCACAAGGAATTATGGATAGTACACTTCCAGATCTATTTTCAGGCCTAGTGCCTAAACGTATTATTATTGGTTTTGTTACTAATACTGCTTTTAATGGTAATTATCAAACAAATCCATTCAATTTTCAACATTTTAGTATGTCATTTTTTACATTGTATGTTGATGGAAATCCAGTCCCCTTCAAACCATTACAAACGGATTTTGATAATAATCTATATGTACAAGCATATTCTACGTTATTTACAGGTTCAGGTATTTATTATTCTAATCAAGGTAATGATATTTCACGTGCTGAATATCCTAATGGTTATACTCTACTGGTGTTTGATTTAACTCCTGATTCAAGCGCAAGTGCTGCATTTCATACTAGTCCACAACGGCAAGGAAGTGTACGTTTAGAGGTTCATTTTAAAGAAGCACTGCCATCTCCTGTAACAACAATTATTTATGGTGAATTCTCTTCAGAATTAGAAATTGATTTTCAGAGAAAAATATATATTAATTAAAGAAAGAAAATGTTAAATACAATTGAGCTTTATGAAGCATTACAACAAAATTTGCCTAAAGATCATTTTATTGGTGTGTATGCTGCTGATGAGTTACCTTTGTTTATTCATACATTTCCAGCCGCTATAATTATAAACACTGATTCTAGTGATAAGCCTGGTGAACATTGGGTTGCTGTTTATATATCTAATATGTGTGTGGGAGAGTATTTCGATAGCTATGGTATACCTCCCTATATACAACATCATATAAGGTTTTTAAAACGAAACTGTCTGTATTATACATGGAATAATAGACGTATTCAAGGTGATTTATCTCAATTTTGTGGACATTACTGTTTCCTATATTTAGCATGTCGTGCATCTGGTTATTCGATGCAGGATTTTTTAAACAAATTCTCACTCACTACTATTGATGCTAATGATATTATGCTTCATTCATTTATGAGAGTATGATGATGATGTTATTTTTTTAAACTCCGCCATTGCCGGTCCCAAGCCCTGGATGAGAAAGGAGGAGGGTTGGGGGTGTTCCTACCCCCGTAAAAGAAAATATGCTCATAAAAGAGAACGAATACACCCTTGTTGTGTTATGTACTCTTATGTGTTATCTAATCTTCATGTCATGTTAAAATAGGGGTTGGAAAATAAGCCATGTTCTTTTATTAACTGTGCTATGTTCAACTGCTGTGTGTTCGTAATCGAGTCCACCCCTATTCTCTGCTATGTTCGTTATGTTCACCCCTGCTATGTTTCGTAGTCTCTGTCTGATGTGCTATGTAGTCTGATGCTAAGGGGTTGAAAAAATGTGCTCATAAAAGAGAACGAGTTCACCCCTGGCTCTGTCTGATGTGCTATGTTATAATAGGGGTTGAAAAATATGCTCATAAAAGGGAATGAATACACCCCCTAAAATGGAGGTCGTAAAAGACCGTGTGTAATTTCTGCTATGTTAAAATAGGGGTTAGAAAATAAGCCATGTTCTTTTATTAGCTGTGCTATGTATTATCTGTTCTGCTGTGTGTTCATAATCTCAGTGTAATTTCTGCTATGGTAAAATAGGGGTTGGAAAATAAGCCATGTTCTTTTATTAGCTGTGCTATGTATTATCTGTTCTGCTGTATGTTACGTAGTGTTATGTGTTATCTTCTCTTCTATGTGTTCGTAATTTCTGCTATATTAAAATAAGGGCTCATAAAAGGGAATGAGTTCACCCCCTAAAATGGAGGTCGTAAAAGAGAACGAGGTCACCCCCTTAAAAGTGCTCATAAAAGGGAACGAATTCACCCCTAAAATGGAGGTCGTAAAAGGCCGTGGGCTCACGGTGCAAGGTGGTCATTTTCTCAGTGGCTTGTGAGTTGTCCTAGGTTGAGCCAGATCTGAGCCAGGTCTGTTCCAGATCGATCCATTTTCTACTACTCCCAAAATTAAAACAGTGTCTTCGCAGATGGCGCTTGAATCGACATACAATAAAAGGTGGTGCAGCAAAACGTTATGAAAATGTGCATTGTCAGTCCCTTGCTCTGTGGCCGTGCGGTTAGCGTATTGGTTTACGGGGTCAGAGATTGTGAGTTCGATTCGCGTTCAAGGCAATCTTGTTTCCTTTATTTCACCAAATAAATTCCATATGTGTAACTTCAATTAATACTTTTTTGAAGTTACATAGAATAGAAATTTTGATGATTGTTTTGCAAACTAGCTTTATGAAGTAGTTCTTAGTAATAGGGTTACTTACAACAAAAATAAACCTTTTTTGAAGCCATTTTTTTTGCAAATATGGACAAATACATTATTTTTTTATCGAAGTTAAAATGTATGAATTCGTTACTTGGGTGTAAAAAAAAATCACATAAAAATGTTAATCTGCGCGGGAATCGAACTCAGGACCTTTGGTTCCCACTAACCACATGGCCACAGAGTACGATGCCGAGATACCACATTTTGATAACGTTTAGCGTTCCTTTTTGTGTGTGTGTCGATTCAAGTGCGATCCGTGAAGGCACTGTTTTCAATTTTGGGTCAAATCACTGTCACTTTTTCTGAATACTCGAAATGTGCAATAAAAAATTGGGGTTTCCATTTAAAATTTTAAAGTTGCCCTCGTATCCCCGAAGGGGGTGGGGATAGGAGGTTGTGTTTAGTATCATTGGATAGTTTTTTGAAAACTATTTAACACGTGTTATTTTTGTTTTGTTGATCTTTATACTTCGCGAGATATTGGACCGTTCCGGGACTTTTTCCGTACCCTGTATATATATATATATACATTCTGCATCTGAATGCCCCTCCCCCCAAATTTACAGAGAAATCGGCGCCGTTGGTTACATCTCAAGAAATATAAAAGAAAGTATTGACGAGGTTAAAACTTCACAAACTCCGAGCATAAGAGCGTATTTAATAATACTGCCCGCTTGCACAACCTGCACAGATTCATTCATAAATGTAAGTTTGCGTGATCTTCTTTACTGTGTTTATCAAAGTTTATTCTCTACTAGTGTTCAATTTGAATTTTTATGCACTGATTTGAATAATCAAGGGGAAGACAGAATAGTAATCAGTTTCACTCTCTAAAAAATCGGCCTTCATCTTTATTAAAAGTAAACTGTCCTTCATTGATTTTAGGTAATCTTTGTTAAAAGTAAACTATCTTTCATTGACTTTAGCTAATATTTATTAAAAGTTAACTGTCTTTCATTAATTTTAGTTAATCTTCATTAAGAGTAAACTGTCCTTCATTGATTTAGCTAATCTTTATTAAAATTGTCCTACATTGACTTTAGCTAATCTTTATTAAATGTGAACTGTTCTTCAATGATTTTAGCTAATATTTATTAAAAGTGTATAGTCATTCATTGATTAGCTAATGTTTATTAAAGGTATACTGTCCTTCAATGACTTTAGCTAATAATTATTAAAAGTATACTGTCCTTCGCTGACTTTAGCTAATTTTTAGTAAAAGTAAACTGTCCTCTATTAACTTCAGCTGATCGTTATTAAAAGTAAACTGCCCTTCATTGATTTTAGCCAATCTTCATTAAAAGTAAACTAGAATTCAATTTCTTCCCACAGAGGGCGAAACTTACGCTTATACGGCCAGTTCAATGTCCCTCACAACTAATACGCGCCGTCCGCTACATTTCCTATACTTGTGACACTCTTGCCGGCTCTTGCATGTAACTTATCGCATTATGCTTACGTTTTGGACACTAGTGTACTATGCGTGTGATTGATTTATCTGTTTTTTACGAATATGGAACGAATATCGAAGGACAATAAAAGTATTAAGATACTACTTAATCAGCATTACTAAATATTCATCTATAACTCTTTCAAATATTTGTTTGGTATATAGGTAAAAGCAAGATTGTAACATATGACAGTGAAAAAATCCTACTAACAAATTGTAGTTGTCACTTCGAAAAGTTAGCTAAGTTTCCCAGTCAGTGCCGTACGCAGAATTTCATCAATTGCGGGAAGGGTTTAAACACTCAATCTTATGTCTTTTCAGGACATATGTGATTTTTGTTTGTACAGTGAAACCTCTACTAACGGACACCTCTATAAAGCGGATACCTCCCATAACGGACATATTTTGTAATCCCCAAACACTGTAATAGGAAATAACACATTGGCAAAGCTCTCTAAAGCGGACACTCTCTAGTACGGACACGGACAGTCTTTCTTGTCTGTTATAAGTATTATTTACCTCCTTTTACGGACACTTTATCTACAAACAAGTTGAAAAGTACAGTAAAAATATACAGAACATGAGAGTGTGACAACATTTTGCCTCCTCAACTGTCTGTTCAGCAACCGTGAGGAAGGGTCTCTGTTCCACAACACCCTTATGTCCTTTGCTTGCATTCTACTTCCACCTAACCTTTTTCAGAAACAAAAGTGATTTACAGTTGCCCACTGTTTGGGATGACACATCATTCTACTGTCCCGCTGGAATCTCTAACCAAACAGAAGACAAGTTTGTATTTTTGACCACGGGTACGCATATTGTCTTTTAAAAAAAGTCATTACTGGACTGCAATTAACTCACGAATTGAAGCAACACACTGAAAACGTAGTAAGTAGCGATAACTGTAAAGTGCAGAGAACTATAACATCTTATTCTAGTGTTGTGTCTCGAACATAGGGAATTGGATGACGCAAGGTAATGCACGTACAGTAACATTTTGGTGATATTCATAAATACGTGATTCATACAAAAATATTTTTTCTAATTGCATATTTATTACCTTGTTTATTAATTTACGTAAGAAAATATTGAAACCTCTCTAAGGCGGACACCTCTCTATAGCGGACAATTTTTGATTCCCCACGGCTGTCCGCTTTAGAGAGGTTTCACTGTATTTTTAAAATCTATATCATAAATAACTAATTACATTTTATTTAGTTGAAAGTGTGCTACCTGATCAGCAAGAATTTTACACAGGTTTAAAACGGATTGGTGCCAAAATGTTTATCGTTAATGCATCGTTTATGAACGTTTCTGTACAAAAGTCTTCGTTTCTGCATCACAACAGGAAGTATGAAAGTTTGGCGTATCTAGTTTAGGTGTCAGCCCCTCTCGCAACGTCGATTGGCAGGAAAGTGGTCTCAGCCGTTAGTGAATAGTTCGTGTACTTTTGCGCGAAAAAAAAAAAAAAAAGATTTTGTACGAAATGGAGTGTGAGATCTTGGTTTATCTCTTTTGCGCACCATCTTCCGATAGGCGCCGATGGATTTCGGTTAGATTTTCGGCTCTTGGGTCTAACCTAAGAGAACTGGGACAATTAGAGTCAAACTTGCACTACCCACAGCTCTTTGGCCTATGATTAAAACCCAAAGAAAAAGCAATTTTTCTGTTTACATATGCAAAGTAGTGCAGGGGTCATTCTTCATAAAATTTGCCGTAATGAAAGAAAAGTTGCGGAATTCGCTCTCCATGAAGCTCTGGAAAGTAATATATTTACAGATTTACATATTTAATTTACATATTTTAAAATTTATTCTTAAACTAATTTTATAATTTTAATCTTCAGCAATTAGTTAAAGATAAAAATGCCTACCTATACTGGGGATATGTGGGGATCACCGTCTTCTTTAGCCTAGCCGACATAATCATGCAACATAAAACTCAAAGATTTCATTTAATTTTTTTTTTTCATTTTTTTCTTAAACTGCCGGGTGGAGTGTTTCCTGGAGTGCCGAAGAGCTTCACGCATGGAAAATGCAGTGGCCATACTTGTATGCTATATAATATATTTCTATAATAGATGCATTTTTCACTTTTGAAGTGTTTAACAGTTTTAATATTTAAAATGAATTGCATAATTGGAGATCCAATATAGCAAATTTGTAAAACTCATGTTTTTTCCTTCTAAATAAATACAAACTTTTTCTTTCCGTATTTGGTGGGACTAGGGAGTAGTGATGAGCGCAAGGGTCTTGGTCTTGCAGTTTTTGCAAGAGTCTTGCATGCAAGACCAAGAGCAAGACCAGGAATCCCGATGCTAGACCAAGACCAAGACCAAAACCATACCTGCAAGACCAAGACCAAGACCAAGACTCTTGCACAAGTACCGGTACTACTACTTGATTTTTATAGAATGTAAAAAGAAAAGTAAAAAATCATTACATCTTTCACTTGAATTTCTTGGCTTCAGTAAAAGTGCCGCTGAAGTGAATGTGTTCCCAGTAGTTTATGCAACCCGTGTGAGTCAATGTGCCCCTGTAGCATATAACTACAGTATGTCGTTTTCTGAGTTGGTTGTCCGCGTTTTCTGTATATATTGCTTGTTTTCAAGAGACACAGGTGTCATCTAGTGCCATGTGGGTTATTTTGGTGAACAAACACCGTGTGCGTGAGATTTCTAAGGGTATTTTCCGTTTTCTCAGACTTTCATCATTCCACCATTTTAGTCATTTCTCATCATTACTGCCGCCTTTAGCCTTGGTGCATAAACGTGGGACGTTAAACTAGACACTTTATTTCATTTCAAAGCATATTAGTGGTGTTCTTTTTCCAAAAGTAAAGAGAAATGTAGTATTGAACATCGATAATTCCGTACACCATAGGTGCCGACTACATGGGTATGGCCTTGGCTTCGAGACTCAAGCATCCGTTGGAAATTTTTAATGTGTGCTCATAAAATTAATAAGGAAATAACATTTCCATGACATTGACAAAAAATTTAGTGCATATGACTGCAAGTTTGATTTCATGGGCGGATGCTTATACGTTGAATAATTGTTTATCAATATAACTTTTAGCCTCCTTAGGTATACGGCACATGGAGGATTGGGCGGTATAACATTATGTATACTTCAACAGTAAATCTATATTATAAAATTGAAAGTGACTATGTTTGTGACTCCTGATCTCTTGAACCACCCACTCGACCTCGATCAAATTTTCAACATACATGAGGTTTGGGCCAGAAAGTGTTTTCATCATTTCACTTTGACGATAAATCTTAGGGGCGGGGAGGAAGGGAGCTATAAAATAATAAATAAAACTTAATAACTTGAACTAAACGACTAATCTCGATCAAATTTTTAACATAGATGTTGTTCAAGCCTGCAATGTTATTTGTGAGTTCAGTTTGACGGAGCAACGTATGGGAGGAGGAGGGGAGAGATATACAAAAATCAATATAAATAAATATAAAAGTGGCTAAGTTTGTGACTTAATAGCTCCTGAATCATCCAACCGATTTTAGTCAAATTTTTAACATTATGAGGTTCGAAACCGGAAAGGTTTTTTTTTATAGTTTCACTTTGATGGTAGAACCTAGGGAGGGGAAGGTATATATAAAAATAAATAAAACTTTATAACTCTTGAAACGCCCAACCGATCTCGGTCACATTTTCAACATAGATGAGGTTCAGACCTCAGATTGGTTTCTATTATACCACTTTGAGGGTGCAGTTTATGGGAGGGGGAGGGGAGAGATATTTAAAAATGATCGAAAATGACCAATATTAGAGTGGACTCTATAGTTTTGGGGGTCACTGAGATAAACAGTGACACTTTCGATGCTGTTTAAATCCAAATTCAGCCCCGTAGCTTCGCGGAGGGGAGAGGATATATAAAAATGATTGAAAATGACGAATATTAATGTCGAATCCATAGTCTTCGAGGGCGCTGAGTGAACACTGACACTTCAGATACCATTTACGGCCAAATTCAGCCCGTAACTTGGGGGAGGGGAAGATACTTAAAAATTATCAAAAAATGACCAAATATTAATGTCGAATGTATACTCTTTGGGGTCGCTAAGGTGAACAGTGATAGTTTCGATCCCGTTTAAATGCAAATTCATCACGGCAACTTGAGGAGGGGGAGGAAGGAGATATATAAAAATTATCGGAAAATTACCATTATTATCAATGTTGAATCCATGGTTTTCGAGGTCATTGAGATGAACAGTGACACGTCCGATGAAGTGCCTTGCAACATGGGGGAGGAGGAGATATATACATGTATTGAAAATGACGGTTATTAGTGCTGAATCTAGCTTTTGGGGTCTCCAAGATAAACACTGAAACTTCTGATGAAGTTTAAATCCAAATTCAGCCTTGCAACTTGGGGAGTAGGAGGCGAGAGAAATATAAAAATCATCGAAAATGACGGATATTAGAGAGCGCTTTAATAGTAAAAAATGGTTGACTAACGAAAAATACTTTTTAAACAAAATAACCCAACGAAGTGGCTAATTGATGCTAGTAATCCATATTCACATATGAGACTGATTTTGAACAGTTATTTCAAATAACTTTCAGTTTGATGCCGTTATGTATTTCTAATATAGGTCAAAAGTATTTAAGTTGAGTTTACAGAAAAAGTATAGACAGTTGAGTCGTTTTCAGTTTTCACTCAAATTATTCTAAAATATTTATATTAAGAGTTTTGATTATAATAATTATTTTAATTTTTTTCTTTCTTTTTTGGTGAATATTGCTAAACATATCATCATCATAGTTATTCTGCCATTACTGGCAGGTTACTTTCTACAATTGAGAAACTTCGATGTACGGTCGTCCTCAGCTAGTCTCTTCGTCTTCACGTAGCAATTTTCTGTTTTAATACTGTACCTTTCTTCAACTACAATCTCCTTCGCTCCTTCCCTCTCTTTCCTTCCACCATACTCTCTAGCACGTCCTCCTCAGCCAATATCCTAACCAGTTCCTCTTTCTCCTCTTATCGATATCTAAAATTGTTTCTTTTCCTCCTACTGGTAATATTTCTAACACCTTCTCATTCGTTTTCCGTTCAACACAGGTAATTCTCTCCTTTTTTTCCCCCATGCTCACGCTTCAAGGCTGCAATTTTTTCATCGCTTTTCCGTAGTGTCCATGTTTCTGTACCATAGAGTACATATTGAAATCAGTAAAACAAAATCTCAATATTGAATTGGAAGTTAGTTTAATACAAGGATTAGCTAATCGTGGTTGAAAAGAAAAATCTAAAGCCTTTAAAGTGTAAAAATATTTTTTCAGTTCATGGTATTTCAATAATCTATGCCGTCTTGATTTTCTTTCATGTGTCTCAGTGCCCCCAAAGCCCTTACCTGTCAAATAAAATCTTAAACGTACTGAATAACATACAGTTAGGCCAGTAGAAAAAAATAATAAGAAAAAGCTGACTACATTAATTAAAGACAAAGAAGAAATTTCCAAAATTAAATCCTTAGAATAAAAGCCAGCTAAAAATGGCATTCCACATAAAGCCAAGTTAGCTACATTTAAACAAGATAAAGTAAGGGGCATCTGACTTACAAGTGCTCCTATTCTACGGATATCTTGTGTATCTCCTACACCATGAATAATCGCTCCTGCACATAAAAAAAGTAATGCCTTAAATAAAGCATGTGTCAATAGATGAAAAAAAGCTAATACAGGAAATCCCATGGATAAAATTATTATTATAAGACCAAGCTGACTTAGAGTAGATAAAGCAATAAGCTTCTTCAAATCATATTCATAATTAGCACCAATACCAGCTATAAATATTGTCAGTCCTGATAGTAAAAGTAATACATCGCCGGCATAAACACTTAATAAAACGTCTCTAAACCGAATTAACAAATAAACCCCAGCAGTCACAAGCGTAGAAGAATGTACTAATGCTGATACTGGTGTAGGAGCGGCTATTGCCGCCGGTAACCACGCAGAAAAAGGAATTTGTGCACTATTTGTTATTGCAGCCAAAATAATTAAACTAGAGATAATTACTATTTCATTATTATTTAAAACTCTATGCAAATAAAAAACATAATTTCAACTTCCATAATTTAGTATTCAAGCAATAGCTAATAAAATTGCTACATCTCCAATACGATTAGAAAGCGCGGTTAACATGCCAGCATTATAAGATCTACATTTTCCTCTCCAGTTTGGGAATCAGTGGACTGTTGGATTTGTTAAAAAAGTAAAAAGACTACGAAACATTGTGATTTATCTTATAAGTAGTGATAGTGGACACCCATTAAAAAATAAAAGTCATTGTCTATGTTGTACACTATCATCATACTTACACGAAGGTAAACTATGTTACATTTGGAAACATCCATTGTATTTCTGTTAATATTAGCACATTGTAGAATTTATTATCCCTTATGTACAGAGTAAAATTTATCAATGAAAATTATAATATATTTTAAAAGCAAGAGTTGCAAGACTCTTGCAAGCAAGACCAAGACCAATACCAAGGCCAAGTGTTCCAATGCAAGACCAAGACCAAGACCAAGACGACCCCGTTCTTGGCCTTGATCTTGCATTTGCTCATCACTACCAGGGGGAGCATATTCTTCCATGTAATGCCATGATTGTTCCAATTGGACAGATTTTATGGATTGTGCCCTCCTGTTCCCCTTGTATATGTAAATAGTTAGAACGAGGATGTTTCTTTAACGATTGAGACAATTTGCCATGAATCGGCGGTGGTGGGGTTGGGGTGCGGTGCTGGCGCCTAAATTAGATACCCTAATATCTCACAAACAAACATTTTGAGTGCATAAACATGCACAAATGATCACTAACAATTAATACCATTTTTGCACCAATTGGTATTGCTGGAACTGGCGCCTAAACTAGATATGTCAGCTTCGAATTTTTCATGGAACAGGCGGAACAAGTTGCTCCTTCCCTTTGGTGCCACTCTAAATGAGATTTAAAATACTGTAAAACCTACATTTTCTAGGGGGAAAAGTTAATTCGCTGCCTTATTGCTACCGTGCCTTCATTACCATTTCGTCTGCTCCGATGCTGTCAGTGATGAGAGGGGTGTTTTGGGGTTTAATCAATTTTATGATAAATGTACATATATTTTAAATATTAGACCTATCTCTCACCTTATAGAATTTAAAACGAAACTAAAATCTTACACTCGGCATTTTCTAAGTAGTCACCATAATTCAACAAAACGGTTAACTGGGTATTCATCAAATGATGAATTGTCATATTAGTAATTTTTATTTTCTTATTGAAAAAGCGTTTGGAACATCTCGTCGTAAACAATCCTAAAACCCTCACCATCCAAGTACTGCGTTTTTACACAAGGACTGACAGCCAATCATAATCAACATCACTATGATATAGTTAAAACTAATGAAAATATAAAAACAAACACACATACAAACAACAACAACAACAAAAGAAATCTGATTAGCGCCAGAGACAAGGGCGCCCATCAGGGGAGGAGCAAGGTGGGGCGCTCCCCCTATAGGAAATTGTACTTGGGAATATCGAAAACCCAATAGATTTTTTTCATTAATTACAGCAAAATTTGAAACTATATTTGAAATTTCGCTTATACTTGGAACAAGGCTCTGGCAAACAAGGGGGAGGAAACCTGAGAGAATATCTTTGTAGAATGATTTTCTATAAAAAGTAATAATGTCTGTAGTCAGAGAAGAGAAAAATGCACTATAATGCATATTTTAATGTATGAGATTTGAAAAAAAAAAATAAATCTTTAAGTTTTACGTCCCACGGTTATGCCGGTTAGGCTAAAGGAGACGGTGATGATGAGTAATGAATGAAATGGTGGAATGAAAAAAGTGGGAGGAAACGGGAAAACCCCGAGAAAACCCTCGCATACGGTGTTTGTCCACCTCAAAGTTCATTTGGCGGGGGCTGGGATCGAACCCGGGACCGCAAGCACCAGAGGTGAACGCTCTACTGCATGAAATTTGATTCTACATTAAATTCATTATTTATTAACGAATTGAAATAGTGAAATTTGTGATGAAAAGGAGGGTGCGAAATCTTGGCGAACGAGGGAATTCCCCCCACTAAATATTTTTTAACAAAATTCCCCCACTAAATCCTTGCTGGGGGGGTAATACAGTGAAATAATGTAATAGATTTATATTTGTATATTTGTATATTTGGGGCGGTATTTGGGGCGGTATATTTGTAATAGGCTACCTAATTTTGTATAGTTTACTACTTATGTTTGCCCAAATACGTGAACTTTCTATATCGAAACTTGGAAGTGTAAAAGTGCGCAGAGATTTTTTTTCTTATTCTTCAGTCCTCCAGTCTCCTCTCACTTCGATTTCATTATTTCGCACTCTGTTGAAAAGTATTAAATACCGACAGGAAAAATACTAACAAACCTCCCTTTTAGGCGCCCCTACAACCACGCGCCGGGGCACATGCCTCGCTTGCTCCCTCCTAGTTGCGGCTCTGTGAGCTACGTAAGTAACATACAATGGTTACATAATGCTTTGACTTTTAAGGCTATAAAGAAAGAAAGAATTGCAAGATTTGTTTAACTTTCAGAAAGAAGTAACTACGGGATTAAAAATAAGGTACGAAAGGCAACTCATTTGTATTAAAAGGAAGTTAGACTCACACTGGTCTATGCTTTCACCCAGCAGAGTATTGTTTGGAACCCAATATGTGCCTTTTGGAATCTTGCACTTAGATTCACATCGGAAGTGACAAAATGAATTAACTCATCCATTGTAGCTCTCCCTCCACCGAACAACACCCCTAGAAACCTACTGTAATACCATTTCAAAACACACTTTTGTTCAGTTTTCCCTACTCCAAAAGTCTTTAAATAGAAAGTCTTACTCCAAAACAGACCTGAAATACGTTATTGTTGTCCTCTGTATTAATATGATCACCTTACGGTTCAAAGCGAAATTTATTTCAAGATAGGAAACTACACAAAATTTATGCCAAGTCTATATTACAGCAACTGGGTACCTAAGAAAATGTTAAATCAAATAAGTCAATTGAAAGAAACGGCATTCTTCAAATTGCCAAGTAGGTATTTTAATTTGCCAACTTGTTAAGAAATTGGTAACTTTCGGGGGGGGGGGGAGCTCCGCCCTTACCCCCTCTTTAAGGACGCCTCTGTGTGGGAGAAGTTTTTCTGGTGTTCTCTGGTTTCCCCCACGTTCTTCATTGCATTATTTCGTTTATGATCATCATCACCGTCTCCCTTAGAGTCGGAGAAAATCGTGTGACATTAAGCTAAATAACAATAAAAAAATAACCACAGAAACGATTCTTAATTGATTTGATTGCACGAGCAGTGTAGGAGATTCTGGGCGGAAATACCTCCACAAAATATTTTACAACATTTTTAAGAGAATAAAGTAAGATTTTAGTACTATAAACAATATTATTAATTTCTTTTTAACCATAATGACAAATTTATTATTGATCATTGCAATTTCACACAGATTAGCATCAAGAGTAATATTGCATGTCATATAGCTTTTGTTTGAAAAAATGCAAAGAACAATGAATCCTTTTAATAAAATTTAAATATTACTTTTTAGTAATTACAAATTGTAATTATGTAAGGTATACAGCAGAAAGTACGCAGAATATTTTTAAAATGAAAATGAAGTGAAATCTTTCAGTTTTACGTCCCACGATTATGCCGTTTACGCTAAGGAAGACGTTGATGAAAGAAATTGTGGAATAAGAAAGTGGAAGGAAACGGTAATATCCCGAGAAAATCCACGTATACGATGCTGTCCACAACAAACTATCTTGTCCGGGAATCGAATCAGGGCCCACGCAGCAAAGATAATCACTCTACCACTGAGCCACCATGCCCACCTCAGTATAAGTTTCTACCAAATCTGTGAAAATACCTATGAAAATTTACAGCCAAGGTAGTACCCAACCTAGGTCACATAGTGTTAATCCACTAGCTGCCTAGATAACTCTTTCTCATACCTTTTCTGAATGATAATAAACCATACGCCACTGTCTGACAGACACCAATAGGCGTGGATAAATGCGAAAATTACTGCCTAATAATAATAAAATAAAATAAATAATAATAACACAGTGTTTCTAATACTTGTTAATAAAGATGAAATATTTAATTTTTGCCGGCTAGGCTAAAGGAGACGGTGATGAGAAATGAGTGAAATGAAGAAAGTGGGATGAAACGGGAGAACCCCGAGAAAATCCACACATACAGTGTTTGTTCACCACAAAGCTTACTTGGCGCGAGCTGGGATCGAACCAAGGACCCCAACCGAGCGCTTTAACACTGAAGCACCGCGGCTCTTAATAGTTGTTGAAAATCAAATAGAAGATTGTGTTGAATGAATCCAAATGCTTTCCTTACTGTACATTTAACTTTTTTTTTAAAAAAATAGTGACAACAAGAGAGAAACAAGAGGGACGAACGCCTCCACGGTGACATTCCAACCCCGCCTGCCCTCCTCCAGACATACTGTATCGTAATATAGGTAGTAATATAAAATTATAATTTTCGGTATAGAGAAATATATCTGATCCTCAGGAAAAGGAATGTTTGTACCCCTCCGCTTGACCACCAAGAAATTACTGCTTGGAATGAAACTAAATGGAAATGACATATAGGTATTATTCACTAATACAAATTCATTTGAGCCATTATCATTCGTACATGATATGATTTTCACTGTACAATATATCTGTCTTGATTCATGGGCTTTTGGCATTTATGGCCATGTTAGGAGGTCACGTATAAGGAATGACGTCTCTCGGCGATTACATTATTCGAGGAAAGGGAAGAAAGGTTGTCTTGAGTTGATTTTAACGTCCCTTTCAGCAACGACTCTATATGAGACGGGACCTACTGATTAACGTAGAATTTGAACCATATGAACTCTTGCCGGGATTCGAACCTGGGTTTCCCATGTCAAAGGGAACCTGGGTTTCCCATGTACGCTGACCGCTTAGCCACGAAGGAACTCTGGGGAAGGAAGGAAGAGGCCTGGGACCTGCATGTTAGGTTCCGTGTAACTGGAATAAGGACTAATCGTTGGACATTATATCGCGCTATGTATTAAAAGAAACACACTTGAGTACAACAATTAGATATTGAAAACTATTATACAATATATAATGATACTCAAGATATAATATTACTTCGTTTATAAGTAGCTGAACACATTAAATTAATCTGCTTAACAAAGCTTGGTTTAACTTGCACAATAAAGAATTAGAGAATAATTGTATTTAATTATAGTGTTACTTCACTTACCTTCCACATTTTGAAGAGCAAAGTCCGTGTCCTCAGCACACAGGGGCTCTCAACGTACTTGTAATAACGAAACACTTAACTACGTCCATAGAAACACCATGCTTCAACAATGTTAACTGCTCGGGGTCTAGGCCTTTGTTTGGTTCAACATCACGCGGTTTCACTCATGTGAAACGACATGTAAGACTAATGTGCAACCTCTCACGGAAGGGATTTGTGACACTGTGCTTACTTCTTCCTCTTTTAATGTTTACAACTTAATATTCAAACATTTTTTTAAAATAATCACCATTACACAAAAAACAATCTCAGCGTTTAGCAAATTGCGCCAAACTTACGCCAACTATAAATACGAACGCAATGAACCATACTGAATACATTTCGTTCGTTCCCATACACAATAAAAATATCAAAAGATTTTATCCTTGATTTTTAATTTCATTTCTAAGCAAGTGGCATTATACTTAAATAAAAGGTAACAGGAACAAGCATTTACTGACATTTTATTTTATTACAATTTCACAGCATTTACATTCGACCATTTTCACACCGAATCCACAATATTTCATCTCAAGACAGAGAAAGCAGGGTGGTAGACGACAACAGTGGGATTCCATGTGTATATTGCATATGTAATATTCATTTTGTACATTTCAAGCAAGAACTGTTATATAAGCAATTCTCTAAATGACTTGTTTAATGTGAGAAAGAAAAATGTAAATAAGGCTGTTATATGTTAGGTTAAGGAAAATGCTCTCAAGACTTAAGAACATACGTTAGACAAGGATATCGAGCTAAGAATTCATTGTAATGTGTTCGAATAAATTAATGAGGAAACAAGTACTTATCTTTAATCAAATTATGTATTGTAGTTTGAAAACAAAAGTAAAGCATTTAACTTATGAGACACTTGATTTGGTTGGTTGGAGTTCAACGACTGTTTGTAGTAGTTTTGCCCCGAGACGAGAAAAAAATCGAGACATAGTTCCTCGTTTCGTTTCGTAAATTTTGTAGAAATCTCGTCTCAATTTTCAGAGAATTTTTTCCTTACCTCGTCCTAATTCTCAGAGAATCATTTCTCATCTCAATCCTAAAATAATTCTCTCTTATCTCGTCTCAGTTCTAAGAAAATTATTATCGTCTCGTCTCAACTCTCAAGGAATTCTTTCTCGTCTCGTCTTGTTTCAACTCTCAAGAAGTTTTTCTCGTCTCGTCTCGTCTCTACTCTCAAGGAGTTTTTTTCGCGTCTCATCTCAATTCCCAAAAACCTCATCTGAATTTTCAGAGAATTCTTTCTTATCTCGTCTCAGTTCGCAGAGGATCATTTCTCATCTCAATCATAAAATAATTCTTATCTCGTCTCAGTTCTAAGAATTATTATCATCTCGTCTCAACTCTCAAGGAGATTTTCTCGTCTCGTCTTGTCTCGTCTCAACTCTCAAGGAGTTTTCTCGTCTTGTCTCGTCTCAACTTTAAAGGAGTTTTTCTCATCTTGTCTCGTCTCAACTCTCAAGAAGTTTTTCTCGTCTCATCCCAATTCACAGAAATCTCGTCTCAATTTTCAGACAATTCCTTCTTACCTCGTCTCAATTCCAGAGAATCCTTTTCGTCTCAATCCTAAAATATTTTTCTTGTCTCGTCTCAGTTCTAAGAGAATTATTATCGTATCGTCTCAAGCCTCAAGAAATTCTTTGTCGTCTCATCTCAACTCCCAAGAAGTGTTTCTCGTCTCGTCTCGTCTCAACTCTCAAGGAGCCTTTTCTTGTCTTATCTCAATTCCCAGAAACCTAATCTCAATTTTTAGAAATTTTTTCTTATCTCTCCTCAGTTCTAAGAGAATTATTATCGTCTTGTCTCAACTCTCAAGGAATTCTTTCTCGTCTTGTCTCAACTCTCAAGGAATTATTTCTCATCTCGTCTTAACCCTCAAGGAATTATTTCTCGTCTCGTCTCAATTATCATCAATTTTCTCGCCTCGTCTCAACTCTCAAGGAATTTTTCCCGTCTCATCTCAATTCCCAGAGAAATTTGTTCTCGTATCGATTCCACTCTCTGAAAATTCTTTCTTGTCAAGTGTAAATCGCAGAGAATTCTTCCTAGTTTTTTCTTAATTTTCAGGAAATCATTTCTCATCCTATCTCATTTCGATTCTCAGAGAAATCTCTCTCCCATCATCTCATCTCGAAACTTTTCTAATTTCGTTTCTCAATTAATGTTCAAAATTGATGTCCTACGTTTTCTTAATTTCGTTTACTTATCAATGCGGATCCAGACGAAATCGATCAACTGTCGACCAAATATTTACTATTCGCCAAATACTCGAAAAAAAGTGGAAATACAATACCCCGGTACATCAACTATTTATTGATTTTAGAAAAGCGTACGACTCGGTTAGGAGAGAAACATTATAAAACGTTCTTACAGAACTTGGAATACCGAGAAAGCTAATTAGATTAATTAAGATATGTTTAAATGGATCCCAAAGTAAACTCCGGGTAGGAAAATTTTTGTTCACGAGGTTTCACGTCGAAAATGGCCTGAAGCAAGGAGATGCGTTGTCGCCATTATTATTTAACTTTGTTCTGGAATACGCTATAAGGAAAATCAAAGATAGCAATCAGGGCCTACAGTTGAACGGGCAGAGAGAAAGAATTTCAAGTTCAGCTTGAAGCTGTTCTGTTTGATGGTTCACCAGATCTGGACTCATGATAGATACCCTTGTGGAGAAAATACTTTTCTGCCTATTGTGATATATCGCAGAACCGAGAATAATTCCTGTCCGTTATGAAGAGGTTAATGAAACGTTTGGAGGAGAAAAGGACTGACCGCGTCCGTGTCTGAGAGTGTCTGTAAACGGGAGGGTTTTGTTCAGCAAGAGAACTCATACTTTTGCCGAAAAAAAAAAAAAAAAAAAAACCTGTCCGTATTATAAGGGAAGTTTCACTGTACTTTCGATTTCAACACTTATTTCAATAGGGTGAAGAAGTTTTGGAGGGATTTCGAAAAGCCGCTTTTTTTTTTATTTTTAGATAGAATCAGGGTCCCAATAATGAGTTTAGTCTAGACTTTTATCTATCTGTTTAAACCGGAGATGGTGAGCATCTATTATTTTTTTGGTAACAACACTGATCGCATAACGAATAAAATAGAAATAGATAGCGATTAGCATTTTGAATAAGGATTCAGCATTGCAAGAATACGTTTCATCTCTAATTTTCCTCCTTTATTGCAACACTTAGTGATAGAGATTAATTAGAATTTCGATGTTAAGCTCCGCACAGTAAAAAGGAAAAAAAAAAGGTAATAAGAGATAGTGAGTAGTGGATTATTGGAACCAGAGTCTCTGGAACAAGTTCTCTTTCTTTCATTGCAACTTATATTTATAGATATATCACTTCAAGTCTGAGTATTGCATCACCATAGTATAGAAGTTTACCGTAGTTTTACACTGTGAAATGAAAATCACTTACTGATATTCAGTATTGGTGTCAGACTTCCACATTATCTAGGTGCAAGAAACAATTGACATATTTCAATAAGCAATATTCAACAACGGTAGGTCATCTATAATACTTCCACCGCAAGTGACGTAGCAGGAAACATTACAACTATTCGAAAGAAATCAGCTGCGAAGGTAAATTACCCCCTAATTTTAAGACTTTTCATATTTATAGTATCGATTTTGCTAATCACTCATTTGGTCAGCACTCATTGGTTTATTCGGTTGTTGTTTTAGCAGTCGATGTTTTGTCTGTAAATTGTACATGACAAGCCTATATATACTTCTCGAGTTGGATAGCTTCATAAACATAATATTAAAAATTAAAAAAAGTCCTTTCCGACTTTTTTCCCATAGGACGGGAAATAGTCATTATTCAAGATTTCATGTAAATGCCGTATTTCAAATATGTAAAACAGTAACGACAAATTGACAATAAAATATACACACATTTTATCTTCTCTTTTAACTGCTGATTTCAAATGCAGTTAACAATTACAAGTTTCAATTGCTCAATTGCAATTAACAACTAAATGGTTGGGATTGCTATTGAACCTTTGCGATTGACAATTAATGAATTAACAATTACAAGTGATAATTTCCTGGTGATCAATTAACAATTAACAACTAAATCAAATAATTAAAAATTACTAATTAATAAATAAAATTAATATTTTATTATAGAATTCAATGGCAATTGATATTAAATTAAAATCACTTGCAATTAATTTTCAGAGCAATTATTATCACTTGATTGATTAATTGCAATTGGTTTTAATTGATTAATGTCCAATGGAGCGTAGGACCAATACTGATAGTTGACTAACCTACTATTTTTCACTGTTGGCTTTACGATTTTGTTGCAAGGGCTATAGTCTGGATTTGTTTAATGTTAAATTAGAACGAGAATCACCACTTGAGTTTTTACTCCAAACTCTGTATTCACAGCAATTTAAATCTGTATTTACGCACAGTTTAAGCAAAACTACGAGGCATGAATCTGTAATAATGCTATGTGAAGATTCAGACATGACGAGAATTCCCAGATGTTACAAGATCACAGTATTGTTTTCCTGCTAGAACACACACGTGTGTTATTAATTTATTATTATAATTACTGTCATTATTATGTATTGTGTGTGAAAGAGAAAAAGAAAATAAACAAATACGTTTTTCTGCCCTGTTTTTTTTTTACGTGTTATGAAAAAATCAATTTACATATCCTCAGCTCACTAATTGGCGTTATTACTGCTTTTGAAGCTGTGAATGTGGGAAACATTGGTAAATACTCTGTTTATCTTAATAGAGTTCACGTAATATATCATAAAATACTCAGTGTATTAAGAAAGAAATCCTGACATATCGTTATATAGTAATTTTTACGCAGCATTGTATTTTGATGCTTCACGTTTTGTGTAAAATTGTGGCTATGTGAATCTCATACCTCAATATTAATCAGCCGTTCTAGTTCGACTCCTTCATGAGCGAGGAGGGCAAGGGGGTTTTCTTTATCCCCCTGGTTAAGTCTGCTTCCAGACATGTTATATTTTAATGTACAACAAGTAATATAAAAAGTACCGGTTTTGATAAATGATAAAATAGCTGCCCCTCCATTTTCGTCCCGCAAAGAAATTAAAACGGCGTCGCCACTGCTTCTTTACTTCGGTACTCGAATATGCACTTCATTTTCTTTCGTGGAAGGACATCAAACGTGTCATCTCAATTATATGGCTACCGCAGGTCCTATGTGTACATGTGATCCCGTGTTCGATGATTACTCGTCTCGGATAAAAAAATGAGCAGTGGCTCGGATTTCACTTCAAACATTAGGTAATATTTCTTATACCCTTACTATAGAACAGGGACGTTTAAATAAAGTCAATCCAACTATTAAATATCAAGTGTCCATGATCTGTCTACGTTTGTTTTGATTTCATCTCGATTTTATGCGTTATGTGGTTACGACAAGAAACTATCCAAAAAAATCAAGCAATTCAAACAATATTGTTGCAAAATTAATTGTAATTGAGTTTAATTTCAATTAATTTCAATTTGTTCTTTGCAATTAACATCAAAGTTGCAATTAATTTTAAGTCAATTGTTAATTGCTGACCAGGGAAATGAAACTTATAATTGTTCATTGTCAATCGCAGAAGTGCAATTGAAACATTTAGTTGTTAACTCTAATTGAGCAATTGAAACTTGTGATTCTTAATTTCAATTGAAGTCTGGAATTAAAAGTGAATATAAGATGTGTGTTTCAGTTTCAGGCAGTCAGCTAAAAACATTGGTGTTTACCGAAAGGATTGAATCTATTTTACCTTTCTACGATCTCAATACATTACGTCTTATTAACGTTAATGGAATTAACATAGGTATTAAATAGTAGGTATTTCTTCAATATTAGTACCGTACAGCGGAAAAAGAAAGTGCAAAACTGAGTCATTAATATTTATAGATGTTATTGAGCTGAGCAAAATGGCGGTGCGGGCGGCATGGTGGTTTAGTGGTAGAACACTTACATCTCGAGCGTGGAATCCCTAAGTCGATCCCAGGCACGGTAAATTTGTTGTAGACAACATCGTGTCCGTCCTTATCTCGGGGTATTCTCGTTTCCTCCCACATTCTCATTTTCCATCATAGTACACTTGCTTTAATCACCCGTCTCCTTGAACCTAAAAGGCATAAACGTGAGACGTTAAACTGAAAGATTTCATTTTTGAATAATATTTAATGGGAAGCTATAAATCCTCATGAGGAGTTTTCGAGGAAATCAGGATAAACATTTATTTTTTGAAACTTAAAAGTTGATGTAATAACCGCGCCATCTATTAGGATGGAACTAAGTCTAAAAGTGTACCGTCATTGAGATTTTCGTTGCCGACACTGAGAAGAAAACAGTAAACAATATAGTTAATGAAATAAAAGCCCAGAGTTATGATCAACTGTAAATCCCTAATTTTTACTCTTAGTCGTTTTTCAATTCTTTTTACATCTCACCACTTCCTACCTCCACCTCTCATCCCATATCGACAGAGGATAAATTTCAATTTAATCTGTATAAAGAGTGTCCTCAACTGTTCAGCGACTTCGAAAACTAAGATTTAAACACTAATATCAGTGGTTGTCGATTATTTTTATATTTCATCCCTCCAATCCTTTAGCCCTTTTCACTCTCATGCCGAAAATGTTATAAAAACTTAAGTTACGTCATGGTTCACTCATATACCTAAAATCATTATATTTGGTGCAGCGGTCTAGGAAAGTTTCCTGTCAAACATCATTATATTCATTTATATACATAGTAAAAACAGGGTGGGCCACTATTTTCAAACTACCTAGTAACCTTTTAACAAATATTAAGAAACACTGAAATGTTGTAGCATGTAAATATGAGCAGATGACATTGCTTAGTGCACTCAACAATACCATCAGATCAACTGTGTTGCTAGCAGAACGTAAAGTTGTAACGAAGAAAGTTCTGTCGCTTTTTGTGGAGGTATGTGTTCAATTGACCCTCATACCGTGAGTTAAATGCGAATGGAGATAAGGCGAAGGTCAGTTGTAGGTATGGGTATGTCCAACATACTACCTGCTTGTGCGGCAGTTCAGTTATACCGTGAACTTGCGTAAGGGCAGAGTGAACATGGAACCTGCACAGAGCTTCATAAGGCGTATATGCTGTATGTGTTCAAACTGGGTCAAACGCCATTGCAGCGGGGCGGGAGATATGCCAGTCGTGGGGTGAGTGTCCTGATTACGTGGACAGTGCAGCTGTGGTTTAACAAGTTTAACGACGGTGACGAAACACTTGATGACTCACCACGTGCTGGAAGACCAACACATGTACAAAATGATGTTCAGGCAACAATGGAGGCGAACAGTGGCCAGACATGTGAGCAACTGGGACTACAATTCAGTGTAAGTGGAGAAACCATTTGGCAGTAAATTCATCAACTTGGGAAGCACTACAAGTTGAGTTGATGGGTCCCACATGATTTGACTCCCGGCGAGAAAGGAACGCGAGCAGGCACCTGTGTTTGTTTGCTATCTCGTCTGAGGAAGAAATAACTTCTGGAGAGGATGTTGACGTGTGATGAGAAGTGGATCCTGTATGAAGCTGCAAGGTGCTGTCATCATTGGTTATCATTCCATGAGCCGGTTCAAAAGCAGCCGAAACCAGCACTGCACCACAAGAAGATTTTCCTCTGTGTTTGGTGGAGTACTCACGGCATCGTGCATCGAGAACAGCAACCACGATCATCAATGTAACTGCGTACTGTCAGCGATTGAGCCGTATTCAAGAAAAACTCAAAACTCTGGAGGCAGCATTTCTGAATCGCAAAAGGGTCCTCCTGTTACAGCACAACACTAAGCCCACGTGGCTAGGATGACCTGGGATACCATTCTACGCCTTGGATGGGAAACCCTATTGCATCCACCATACTCCCCGTACATTGCACCATCCGATTATCACCTGTTCCATTCCTTGGACAATCACTTTAGAGGACGCCAGTTCAAATCCCTAGTAGTGGTGCAAAATGCACTTGATACCTTCTTCACTTCACGGCCCAGTAAGTTCTACCGCGATTAAGTCCGTGGCATTCCAGAACTTTGGCAGAATGTCGTCGATGCGGATGGGGACTATTTTTGATCTTCAGGTGCGTCTTAGGTAGCAAATCGATGTTCGTAGGTGGTAGATGAAAAAGCGACAGAAATTCCTTGGTTACCTTTACAAATTACAAATTTTCATATTAAACGAACCACTGTTCAGTGTAGCAAACTAAGGCCAAACTAAAGTTTCACAAACACAAAGTGCAAATTTTGGAGGTCTCTACAATAGAAATAATGCAAATTAGACGGACGGGACAATAAACATTTAGAGTACCTTATTGTCGATTAATCTAATCATATCAAGTATTTTGAATAAACAGGAATGAAATTACAATGGATTTTGTAACTTATTTTTTCAATAGATTTTATTGAAAAAATACTTAAATACGTACCTCATCCAATGACGTGAGTGATTTTCGATAGACATAAGGATTATAAAGTCATTTATAGCAGTTTGATACCGGTAGCTCAAACTATTCTTGGCATATGATAATATTGTTAAATTTTGCAACAATTATGCTTAAATTCATGCAATCGTGAGTACTTGTAAGTACAACTACTTGAACACTGCATAGAAAAACGACGATCATTTCCTTAAATTTACCACAACTATGTTATTTTAAGCAGTACAGTAATGTTTATTAGTATATCTTTGGAACGGTTTGAGATATCATCTTCCTGGAAACGACATTATTTCTATAATCTTTATGTCGATTAAAAACGATCTACGCAATTAGATATGTTATTTATCTAAATATTCTCTCGAAATAAAGACTTTCGAAAAACAGTAAAATTTTTTGTTACTATTTATTCCAACTAACTTATGTCATGATCGTAGTATTCGCAACTAGGGAAGGTTGCGAGGTGTTACTCTGACTTCATATCGATACTATGCTCAATCGTCTCGTTTTTGCATATGTAACAATTACGCAAACGGAGAAATCCTTGATTGGAAGGGTGTTCGAATTACGAATGTTCACAATTCAAAATTGAACAGATTTTGCGAATAGTTTGATGTTACCACTTTTTGACATAGACGCTTCGTTTTTGGTTCCGGAAGGTTTTCTTCGATACTCATCACAATGGCGAGGTAAGAACATAGTGTGCAAAATAAGGGCACTTATTGTGGAGGGGGTGAGGGGTAATGGCGTCTTACAACTTGTAAATTGACTCCTGTTTGGCACACAGGATCGATAAGCTAATAAAATGTATTTGCTACCCCTATTCGACTGTATTATCATTCAAATATCACTTTCCTGTGTGGCTACTTTAAAACTGAACAATGACATTTGTCTCCAAAACGCTTTGCCAGGCTGCGAAATTGAATGAAGAACGTCATGGTGTTCATAATTAATCTTATGTCAATCTATATTGTAATGATCTTTCCCTTCTGTAGGTAGGAATGAGACCAATATTTTCTCTAAAGGCTCTGTCACCAATGTGTTGTTTTTCCCAAATCAACTGTCCAACAAACATTTTGTACCACTGGGGCACACAACACGGACAACAAAAATCAGTTTATTACTAAAATGAAGTTAATCGAAATAAATTATCTACCACAGGCTGGCACTGACAGTAACTACGAATGTCAGTTTACACCACTGGCATTTCATTTGTAGTCAATCGTACGGAATTGGTGATTCAAACTAATCGCGCTGCGCCAGAGCGGTCGGCTGTGGAACTATCCTGAGCGGTACACCTTGTTGGGTTCTGTCGGGCTATACTTATGCATTGCAGAAGACGGTATTTCAATACATCGATTGCCTTTTTTTTTTTTTAGCTTTTAGCGAATTGAAATTCCGATTATGGGAAAATATTGGTCAAATTTGAAGATATTCAGCGACAAAATAGGTTGAAAAATTAAAAGGAAAAAAAAAACGAAAATGATTAGCGGCAATGTGCGCACAAAGCTGCAAAAAAGGTGGCTTTTTTAACTCGATAAATTTTCACTCCCGAAGTTCGATAGGTCATCAGTTTTATCGAACACCCCTAATTTGTTACTCATTGCACATGTTGTATATAACTAACATAATTTTGTTGTCAAATATATACCTACACATTTGAATAAAGCGGACGAAGCCTCACGAGCCGTGGGCTCGATCCTCCGACTACCCTGTTGGAATGGTTGTGGACTCGTGTCCTTCAGTGGTTTCATGCCACCTGCTGCGGATGCGTGGCTCTTATGCCATTATGTGGGCTACCATTGACCATCAACCACAAATGAATGAGACAGCAATGTACGGTACATGCGAATGTCATTGCTGGCGTGCTGAGTGGTAAAACGTGCTTTTGAACGAGCCCCACTTTAACTTATCCTACATTATATATATATATATATATATATATATATATATATATATATATATATATATATAAAATAAAGATATACCTTTTCTGTCGAGAATCAAGCTCAAATCACAACTTTTGAGGTGAAAACTCACCCGTGTCGCCACGTTTGGCCTAATCCTCGTTTCGCCTAACCAATTATCTGACACTTATATGACAGATAAATGATAAGATTTGTGTCCTCCATTTTAGGCGAAAAAAGGATCCTCGTTTGGCCTAATCCTCGTTACGCCTAAAATAGCGGACAATAAAAAGAAATCGTGGAAATTCAACTAGAGGGAAATTATATAAGAGAAAATTCCCTAGTATATAAAGAATTAAGAAATGCAAAATATATAGATTAATATTATATTAACTATTTTCGAGAAGTTAGGATTACCAAAACTCCTTTATGTATTTACTAAGACCATGGATATATACGAATATATATGAATAGGTGAATAGCAAAACCCGTTAAATTCATATTTTAAAATTTGTGACAAATCGAGAAAAACTGTTTAAACACGTCATAATTGTAAACTAACATTAGAAACTAGGGAACATTAAAAAATTAGGAATAATGTGAGTGTTGGCCTGTCGAAAGCTGTATAATCACACTAGTCTGTGAATTGCGTTATTGAAGAAAATAGTTTGGATTTAACAGGTTTTGCGTATGTAAATGGAAATAACAGCTTTTGCATCTGGACGAGCGGCCATTTTTGTTGAGGCTCACGATACAAAACCTATCAAAAAGAAAGGGAGTCAGAGTCAGAAATCAGTATTATGCCTACTAAAATATTGGGGGGGGGGGGATGTGTTATCAACTATACGTTGCACAAGATTGGCACAAATGAATATGGGTACATAAATGCTACATTAATTTTGTCCTAAATTGAAAACAATGGATCCAAATGTGCAAAAAATTGAATTATGTAACCTTCTTTCCATCATCATCTACTAAATGGAAATCCATATCGTCGTTGTCCTCTGGTGCATCACCATTTTCTCGGATTTCTATTCCTCAAAAACCTTTTTATAAAACGTGAGCTTTCAGCTGCTTTCAATCGTCAAACCCTTCGTAACTACAAGCGGAGTTAGTTATACCTATCCGTATACATTTCTAAACTGAATGACTATATTTTGGAAGAGTTTGTAATATTTATGGACTAACATAGGGTGAATATTAATTTGCCAATCATCCCAATATATGAATTTGAAATATAGCAAAACAAAATGTGCAAATGTTGAGTTTGAGCAAAACAGTGGCAGAAAGAGAATCAGAAATGGTAAATAGGCATAAGTGGCCAAAATTTTTAATATGTTGTACCAGAAGCATGTTATAATTTTGAATGATAATTGACACGAGACATTTTAAGAAAGAGGTTCTGCTGAAGCTGAAGAGACCGTTTAGAGAAGAACCTAATCCAACAATGTTCTGTTCAAAGTAAAGAGTTACCGTGAAGTACAAAACAAACAACTTTTAACCATAGATAGTCCACTCACCTTGTCTTTTTGGCTACATTTCGTTTCCAGTTTTTCATGTGTCTTGTACGTTTTCTAGACAATTTTGGTGTTGTCTAATAACAAAATTATGATCATCGCTGCTTAGAGTATCGTTTTCTTTCGATTTTGCGTGCATTTGTCTAGTAATTATTAACGAAAAGCAAATAAGCACAGAAAAGTTTCACGAACAGTTAGGTTAAGACGTATAATGTCTCCATTTTCAGTCCAGGGTGCGCGGTGGCTCAGTAGTAGAGCGTTCACCTCCGGTGCTTGGGGTCTCTGGCTCGATCCCAGATCGCGCCATGTGGACTTTGTGGTGAACAAACACCGTGCTCGTGGGTTTTCTCGGGGTTCTCCCATTTCCTCCCACTTTCTTCATTCCACCATTTCATTCATTTCTCATCGCCGTCTCCTTAAGCCTAACCGGCATAATCGTGGGACGTAAAGCTAAAGATTTCATTTTCTTTTTCTTTCAATTTTCAGTCCAAAAATAAAAAAAAAAATGAAAGCACACACTTCAAATTCTGCCAAATAAAATTTCGAATGATTTACGAAGAGTTGCAATAAATATTCAAATTACTAATCTAATCCTATACAGTACGAAACCTCAAATTGTTTGAAATATGGAATTAACCGGGTTTGACTCTGCTTTTCTCATTAGGTTATTTGCAGGTTTGGGATTTAACAGTTTATGAAACTGAATATGGAAGAGGGATTTAACTGGTTTTGCATCTGTATTTCTCAGTTCTTCACATAGTAGCGAATATTTTTTTTTCGAAAAAATTCCCTCCAGTTTTTATCTCTACGATCTTTTTATAGTCCACCATTTTAGGCAAAACGAGGATTAGGCCAAACGAGTATCCTTATTTCGCCTAAAATGGTGGACATAAAGCTTATCTTTTATCTGTCATAAAAGTGTCAGATAATTGGTTAGGCGAAACGAGGATTAGGCCAAACGATACAAGATCAAACTCACCTGCGTATCGAAAATATTTAAACAAGTTGTACGCTAGAACCACATAAAGGAAGTAGATTTTATTATTTTCCCAAATTTTATGTTTTCGTGCAGATTATTTCAAAATAAACTATCATTTGACTAACTATAGAAATATTCATAATATTTATTATATCATCCCCTTTACTTTAAAAGATAATTTTATTTCTCTTACTTTCGCTGTTTACCAATTTTTGTTTAACAAATTGCAATAGCATAGTAACTTTTGATTTTTTCTTAAGTTTGACGTCCCAAGGTTGTATTCCAAAGCGGTGATGGTGATAGTGAAAGAAATGGTGGAATAATGAAAATGACTGGGAATGAGAGAGCAAAAAAGAAAATTCACGCACACGTGTTTGTACATCACAAAGCTCACTTGACACAACCTGGGATAGAGTCCTCACACATCAGAGGTCTACTGCTGAGCCACCAAGGCCATGGAATTTTGTCCTCTGTTTCGCATTTTGTTATTTTTCAATAAATAAATAAAATAACTTTTTCACAAATGAACTTTATTTAGTTCTAGCAGAACTCCTCATCTTCAATGGTGTACTACGCAGCATGAATATTTTCTGCTGATACATCCCTCCGGAAACTAATTCTTATTTAACGGTTCTTACATTGTTGCATAAATTCTAAAATGATTACAACATAGATAAGCAGTTTAATACTTAGACTATTCTTTCTTGACTTTCTCTCAGATTTCACCCCAACCTAAAATTTCAGCAACCACTTCGCGTCAAAATTCTTCCTCCATAAACCAGGGCCGGTAACGTGATCCTGTCATCCATGTTTTATTGGAGATGAGGGGATATGGTAGGAAACGGTCCATGCTGCGAGAATAGATCTTACATGTAGGGCTGCTCCGATAGTCGAGTAATCGACAAAAGTTCAATAAAATTTCAAAACCGTTTTATAGATAAAGAATTTTAATTTTATCGAATTATCGAACTTTCGAGACTCTCGAATTGTTT
The DNA here is from genome assembly GCF_964235325.1 of Thermobia domestica. Classification (NCBI taxonomy): domain Eukaryota; kingdom Metazoa; phylum Arthropoda; class Insecta; order Zygentoma; family Lepismatidae; genus Thermobia; species Thermobia domestica. The sequence goes on from NC_137463.1 coordinate 221,865,019, forward strand.
GAGACTCTTGAATTGTTTGACATTCTCGAATTGTTTGAGACTCGAAATGTTTGAGAGTCTCGACATGTTTGAGACTCTCGAACTTCGGTTTTTAGAATTTATTATCAGATACTTGAAACCCTTGGAGTATTTAAGATTGTCTAAATTTCGTGTAATATCTGAACTTCGAGTATCATTGAAACCAACTTTTGGAATTTTGGGTTGCTCCCTATAGATCGTGCTCTCTGTATGTGATGTCCGACAGTAACTTTCGAACAAATTGTACGATTTTGATGGAACTTACTTTAAAATGTTCATCTTTGCTTCCGTCGTACACCTATTGTTCTTTGTTGTCTTACGACAAGCAGAACTCCCTTAAATTCGAGTATCTGTTCTTACTTTGGGCGTATTCGTGATGTTATGACTATTATTAATATTACTATTTTCTCATTATTAATATCACTTCTATTACTATTACTACTATAATCTTTTACTGTTATTTTTTGGATCTGATTTAATACGTTTCAGTAGTATATTTCAGTCTTTTATCTTTCTTCATAGTAGACTCATGGTATTATGTAGGTTATGTGAAGTAGGTAGATTTTACATCAAATTATTGATATATTTTAGAATAGTTTAAAGTTATACAACCCAATTAAATTTTAAATACAATCAAAAATGCGAATGCTGCAATGGCAATAGAAAACTGAATTACATTACATTACTAAAGATCTCTTTCCGTCTAATACTTGCTGCATGTGAATGAAAAACAAAGTAGACAGCACTTCCGCCAGTGTTCGCCAATTTTTTTACCACCATGTTGCCCTCCATTTTCTTCTCTGCTGCCATTTTGAAATGCCTATATCACTCACTGCAGTAATACATAACGATTAGAAATCGGGACTTGAGACCACCCTTCTATTTTTAGCGGACTTTTCTATGATCAAAATTTGTTTTGCCCTAATCTTGAAATGCCTATGACCACGTATCACAGTCGGACCCATTCATCTCTCTGATTAGGTTCGCAGAAGAACTCTGATTTTTGCCGTTTTCGAACATTCCTTTTTTGCATCTGCTGGAGCCCGCCCCCGATGAAATTATAAGTCTGTAACCTGTAGGTGACTCGTGCAAAGAATCACTCGATTCGGTTCACCAGTTTAGAATATTAGCGTGATTGTACTTTGTCACTTTCCTGTTGCCTCCATTTTCTTTTGGCTACCATGTTGAAATGAAATGGAGCAACTGACAACTTTTACCGTGCTGGTTCTGTTGTCTGTGGCACTAACTTAACAGTGTTAGTGCTTGCAAAAGCGCATTGCTCTATCTGGTGCTCTTTGCATGACACAGACACACATATACACGGCGCGATCCCGTCCCTTCTTATAGGTAGGCTAAGAAGGAGAGAAAAATGGGTCAGAGTGGACTGCCTGACAGCTATAAGGTTTGAATCTCAATTGTTTGGAAAGCCATGATAACATCTAGTAGTATCCATCCCCACTCCTATGGGGTGATATTGATAAATTCTAATTACGGGTAAAATACCAAGCATTAATAAGCACTTTTTTCCATCATACCTGACATAAATATTCTTAATTTCCTTATCGGCACTTAAGATATCTTGGCAACCTTACTAGCAAAGCCTGTTAGCTTGCTGCACGCCAAAGCTTGAGATCCTTGATTCGAATGTCAGTCAGGCATATATATTTCTTTTGGCGCAATTAGCCTCGCGCATAAGAGACGGATCTAAAACCACATCAAAAATATAAATCATGGTTGACAAAATTTGGTGACATATGAAAACTTTTGAATACTCGACTAATGAAGTTCCGTAATGGTTCGATAATAGACGAAATGTCAGTATATATTGAAAGTTTCGATAATGCTCGAAACTTCGATAATATCCAAAGTTTCGACAATACGAGAAATTTTGTTAATATTCGAAGTTTCGAGTATACCCGAAATTTCAGTAATAATCAAATTTTCAAAATTACCTGAAATTTTGATAACACTAGAACTTTCAAATATCCGAAACTTTGATAATATTTAAACTTTCGATAATGCCTTAAACTTCGATAATATTCGTACTTCCAATTAGTGATGGGTAGTTCGGGAACGATTCGTTCCAAAACAACGAATCCTTTAGTGGAATTAAAGGAGCGAATCTCTGAAATGAAGCGGATTGATTGGCGGAATCAAAAGACGGATGCAATCAGCGGAAGGAAGAGATGGATTGAGACAGTGGATTCGGTTAATGGAACTGGAAGACGGAACCAAACAAGTTCAAGAGTAGACCCAGTTGATGCATTGATATAGATTGAATCAGATAAAAGCAATATTGCAAAACAGATTGACAATGTATAACAGAGAAAGAGAAAACAGGGCCTACGGCGCATGCCTATAAACAACTAAGCCTTCTCTATGTGATTTTTCTGTCCTTTCTAATAATATTTTGATCACGAAACTTCTCTACAAATGAAGGCAGTGGAGAGGGTGACAACTAGTCTTATCACAATGTTTGTTAACTTTCTTATCTTCCACAAGTGTTCAGGATTACCAGATCTACTGATTTTTTTGTATTGCAATTCAGAAAATGAGTTCTTTGGTGTAAGAAAAAATATCTTAAAAGTATGACAGTAAGTGAAAGTATGACATGATGCATCGTCTTGTATCCTAATGTAAAATTCACAATCCATTGTTTGATTGGGTATTAATATTAGAGCTAAACACAAAGACTATATGGGATAAGCTATATTTCATAAAGTGAGATTCAAAACATTACTCTGACATTTCTCAAAGGCAAGCACCTTCATTGGGATCGAAATCGGAGCCATACGAATATTAACCACTTCGCTTAATTCTAAGTTAAAGTAAAAGTTTGTTTCATTACGAATAAATGGGTGGTAAAGTGGTGAATATATATATATATATATATATATATATATATATATATATATATATATATATATATATATATATATATATATATATATATATATGACTTATATTTATAAACACCTGAAATTAAACGAACTTGAGAGCTTGAAGCCATCTTGACGAACCTTTCTGTACGCCAATGGGTGAACTAATAATCTATACTTTCCAAAATTCTAATCCTTCCTATTACTAGCTTTCTAAGCCAAGGCTGCCAATATTTAAGAAAAAATAATAATCTTCAGTTAAATGTCCCGTTCTTAAGATCCTAACGAAAGTAAATGATTGATGGTAAGAAAATGGGAGGAAGCGGGAGAACCCCAAGAAACACCCTGTAATAAAATGTTGTCCACCAAAAAATACCATTTTATGGGTTTGCACCAGGAGTGACACTACGACTGTGACACCGCGACTTCTCTCCTCTACCAATAATTAGTACAGCCTATAAAAGACATCACTGTTGAACTCCATCGGGCAACCACAAGCGACAACTAGCGGTTAAAAAATAATAATAAGTAATCCATTTGCTTTAAGTTGCTCAGGGCTTTTCATTGTTTGTCGCTCTCAGTTGCATGGCAGAGTTACTTCTTGAGGGTTGTTCACCACTGCCTCTCCATTTTTCTCATTTCTCAAAATACTACGCAAATCAAATAACATTCCTATTATTTTCTTTTTTTAATGCTCTACTGTTCTGCATCGACGCTAAGCGAGACGATGATGAGATAGATGATGATAATAATAGAGGAATGACAAAATTAGGGCAAAACTGGGTAACCCCGAAGATAAAGCCACGCACATAGATGAGAGATTAGATCAAACCAAGAACCCCACTTACTAGTGGTGAGTGCACTATTACGCTTTTATCTGATTCCACCTATATCAATGCATCAACTGAGTTTACTCGTGAACTTGTTTGGTTCCGTCCTCTAGTTCCATTAACCGAATCCACTGTCTCAATTCGTCTCTTCCTTCCTCTGAGCGAATCTGTCTTTTGATTCGGTAGTCAATCCGCTTCATTTCAGAGATTCTATCCTTTCATTCCACTAAAGGATTCGTTGTTTTGGAACGAATCGTTCCCGAACTACCCACCACGACCTAACATTAAAATTTAACTCTAAATTTCTTTATTACTTAGCAAAAGTACTTAGTAACGTATATTCTATGTTGTCGAAAAGGTTGTGTAGGCCCTAAAAGTTGTTTTACAACCAGCATTAGCGTTATAACGTTGCTAGAGTTAAGAACGGCAAAAGCCGTGATCAAGATAATAATGGATTATTTTATTGTCCGGAGGACCCAACAATAAAATGTCTTACGTAAGTAATGTACTTTTTATATATAAATAATAATTTAATGCTTGTATTCAGACATCTTTAGTGCGTGGGGTCCATGGCTCGTTTCAGCTTGCGTCAAGTAAAATTTTGTGGTGCGTTAACTCCATGTACATAGATTTTTTCTCGAGGTCCTCCTGTTTCTTCCCGCTTTCTTCATTCCAACATTTCTTTCATTACCACAGCCACCATTTTCCCTAGCCTCGGAGTACAAACGTGGAAGTTAAATTTAAAAATATAAACTGTATCCTGACATGTTTTCTAGCTTGAAAATTATACTCACTAAAATATAAGTAAAAGAACATTATTACAATAATTAGTTAGTTTAAATACCTTAGATCGAACCAGCGAGGTACACAAGAAGTTTGAGGTTTAAACTCTCTTGAGCAAGATATTATGGAATAATAAACTTTTATTATGTTAACTTTCATATATATATATATATATACAAAACTCATACTTGTAGTAAAAGAATAAAATTGACTGGATGAACACCCCTTTATGAAATTCTGCATACGCCACTGGCTCGAACTATATAGAAGACAACTTCCAGAGTTCAACTTACTCTGGGATGGTATGAAACTATCGCATGCGGATCCACTGACGCATCCACAGGGAGATCTGGAGGTCCAACCGATCTAGCCTCCCGCAAAGACTACCTTTTAATAGGCCTATATATAAAAAGAATGAACCACGTTATTCTGAATTGATGTAAAATTCTTACGTATTTTAAGCCTAGACTAGCTGAACCTGCGCTCTCTACACAGCGCATCATTCGCATATGAGCATAAATCTCCTTCTCATTTCTCACAACATATGTACATGTCACTTTACAGACACAAGTGAAAGACGTCTTGATTAAAAAAAAAAAAAAAAATCGGCAAGGGGTATCATAAAAGGGAGATATTTTCGATTATTTTTTCTCAATATCTCTCACTAGGGATGCGCTCGAGTCGAGACATGTCTCGAATCTCGACTCGACTCGACTGGAATTCGAGTCGAGATTCGAGTCGAGACACACGTTGTAAAATTCGAGACGAGTCGAGACAAACCTATTTCTCGACTCGATTTTTCGCGTCGAGACTGCTCGTGAAAATCTCGACTCGACTCGAATGTCTCGAAAATCTTTTTATAATTTTTAATATTTTTTTGAAGAAAGTATTCACTCAGAAACAGCCTTGAAACCAATTGCAGCATTTATTACTTTAGAAAATTATAGAACGCATAAACTTAATAGTTATTTTTTCGAGATCAAGATTTAATTTTCAGCTCAATTCAGTTAATTAAAACTAATGTCGTGATATTGATTGTACTTCAAATATAATAATAATAATAATAATCGACTATCTACTTTGTATAAAACTATTATCCGTATCCTATATGTAGTTTGTATAAAACTATTGCGATAAAGTGAACTTCATAAATTCTCTGAATGAACAATTGGCAGTCTATAGTAATTTAGCATAGTTATAATTATTGTTTTCGTTCCCATGAACGGAATATGACTACATAACTTCTGGATTATTCGCTTTCCTAACTATTTTGAGGCTTTATTGTGTTGCAGCGTATCACGAATTTCGATTATTATTATTATTATTATTATTATTATTATTATTATTATTATTATTATTATTATTATTATTATTATTATTATTATTATTATTATTATTATTATTCTGCCTTTCGGAGGATCCTGGGACTAATGAGGATTTTTTTACTCGATTTTAGATTTTGGCCTGGAAATGTTTCTTCCACTTTTCTCGATCTTCAGCTTCCTCTTTTAATTCCCAATATTTTCTCCTATCTTTCAAATCTTGGATCAGCTGTGTTCTTCTTCTTCCTATTCCTCGCTTCCTTTCCACCTTTCCTTCAATGGCGGTGTTAAGAAGACAATTTCTTCGCAAGATGTGTCCAATCCTATTGGCCTTTCTACGAAGAATGGTGGCTAGAACTGTCCTCTTCTCTCCTATCCGTTTCAAAACATCTCCGTTTGTTGTTGCTCTCTCTGTCCATTTTATCTTCTCCATCTTCGTCCAACACCACATTTCGAAGCTCTCCAAATATTTCTTCTCTAACTTCCGTTATGTCCATAATATATAATGTAACATTTGTTGTATATCACATATTATGATACGAGACTATTTTACATGGTATATTACAATAAATGGACTGCTTGGGTGCCAAGAGATAGGTACCTTTCACTTCTATAGATAGGTATTTTTTAAAAGGATTTTTGTAAACACTAAATCATAAAACAATAAACTACATACAGTAGTTACGGTTTTGGTTCCCAACATAAAAGAAACTTGGATTGTCCATGAGATATTGAACTTCAACTTTCACTCCTGGAAAATTTCAGTTTTGGAGTTAGGCCACTTGGCATCAAAGCAGTTCGCTGTAAGATAAATACACTCCTTACTTTACTCTAGTAACATAGTTGTTCAGGAGCCTGGGATTTCCATCCTCTTAAATGACAGCTGAACGATTGCTTAGGAGTAATAGTGTATTAAGTTTTCGAGCTTTGGTGCGTCTCCGTATTTATACATTGATATAACTTTTAATATGAATTTATTTAGCTTTCTTTTGTTATTGACTTAACACCGACTTCTCTCTGTTTCATTGATTCTGCACACTGCTGAAGGAGAAATGGGTTTAGTAATTTTTATTTTCCGAAAGTCACGTCTGAAATGTATTTCACTTACTTACTAATCTTTTTGCAACGCTATTTGCTTTTTCTTTCTCTCTTTTCATGACAATTCCAAATAGTTTTGTTTGGTGCTGGGAGTATATTTTATATTCACCTAATAAAATTACGGGTTCATTTTGTAATCAGTTTTAAATTTACAGAAACTATTAAGTTCACAATCAAATCGCACTAATTGTTTAATGCATTTCGTATGCTTTTGTTTTTATGCAGTTCATTAAGGAAAATCTATTTCATAATCGTAACATTCATTACTTTAAATACTAAGAAACTATAAAGGTAAAGGTGACTCGACCTAGCCCCGGGGCCGCTGTTACTCAGTGGCACAGCTTTCACCCTTGTTGTGTGAAGACTCTAATTCGATCCCAGCTGGTACCAAGTAAGCTTTGTGGCATAGAAACACCGTGTGTGTGTGGACTTTCTTGTGGTTCTTTAGTTCCCTTCCACTTACTTCATGCCACCATTTCATTCATTCTCAACATCACCGTTTTCTTTAGCTTACAAAAGACTGTTTACTTGCCCACTAGTTTTATTATTGTGAACTAAAACTCAAGTGTGCAGTTATCTTGGATATTTCTGTCCCTTTTTACTTTACAACTTGAGGTGGGATGAGGGTCAGGATGGATCTAGTGATATACTGCTGAAATAAATGCTTCAGTACAGTGTCGGAAGCGGTATGTATTGTTTATGTTACTTACAATGTTACTTCCCTATAAAATATAAATTCACCCTTTCTCCCCTTCCCTTATTCGAATACAGTGAACCGACTCTTTTGCTGAAGAAAAATGCTAAGAGAAAATTGAACTATCTGTGTCTTAAAATTTTCTTTTGTATTTGTAAGGTTTTGCGAGTATGTTTTAACATCAATATGAAAAAATAGCGAGCCAAATGTTTAACCATGGACTCCTGCTGCGAACTGACCGTGACTAAACACCTGACCTCGCTCTGCTCATTTTCTCTCGCACACGTGAAATGGGTTTGTTGTTTCCAAAACAAATGGAAAGACAGTTATCTGGTGCGTTTGGGTATTTTCCCCGCAAATAGGCATTATTGCTATGTTTTAATGATCAGAAGAAATATCAAAACCATCCGATACACATGATACGAAAGAGCGAAAAGAGGAAGGCAAATATTATAATAGACAAAGTTTTCCGCGTGGTACCGCGTGGTAACAATACTTCATACTTCTATCATTTGGGGCACATCTCTATGAAGTTGTTTTCCACATAAGTATAGCTTACTTCTTTTTGAAGTAGCTCCTTCGTGTCAAAACTGTGTTTAGTTTTGTTTCGTGCTAAGATGAAAGAGAGAAATGCAACATTTGCTTCCCGGTGAACTTATATATATTATTAAGATGAGCGGTAATAAGCGAGGTTTAAAAAAGAGTGGCTTTCGGATCTACAATTTAACGTGTAGTTGCAGTCCGTGTTGAGAATCGAACTAAATCTATGTAAGATCTGTTAACATTGAGCTCTTTTGTGCTAAAAGTGAACTTCAGAAACACAGAAAAGACTTGAAACATCAAGCTAATATAAAGGAATTGTAAAATGTACTGCATCTTTTCTGTGGCAAGAAAAATGCGGTGCACAGGAACACAAGAATCGTGTTAAGGACAATATTTTTTTTAAATTCTTGCCGAACTTAATATCCCCTTCCACACCATAAAAGAAACTATAATGTTTGTTAAAAGAAAGGGCACCTAATATTTTAAAATTTTGTTTGTGATCTTATCATGCATAATTATATATAATGCCTTTCATACACCGAGAAAGAATTCAACTGCACGTCATAGCACCTCTAAAGCGATATTTTTCAAACTTATTTATTGCTAGATATTGTAAATTTACGGTATCTATCTTATTGGGTGTGAAGTTTTGAGTCTAATCGGAAAATTGCATGACTTCGGACAGGAATTCGCAGTTACGAAATTTGCATCACTGTCTAATGAAAGGATGTCTAGAAAAAATACTACTGGAAAATAACTGAAAACACAAGATGGATTTGATAGCCAAATTTACGTCATGTTGGTGCGTCATCATTTTTCTTTAAATAGTTGTATTTAGTATTCGATTAGAGTTTAGTATACGTTTTAGCATCGAGGTTTTATGAGACGTGAACTTACGAATTAACGTGGAATCAGAACCACAGGAGTTCCCACCGGAAATCAAACCTGGGTCTTCCGCAACAAAGCCGCGTACGCTAACCATATGGACACAAGGGGGTTCAATATTTGGTAATGTGTACATAAAATTGTGGAATTGCGCTTGTATAATGTTAGTAGTTCTACCTAGGTACTAACATAAATTTTCACAATACTCAGCTTAATAAAGTATCTTTAAATAGAAAATGTTACTCTTTATGTTTCAGTTCCTGGTTCGACTGAAGGATGGTACAAATTCCAATGACCTTTTCTGGGATCCTACTTTATGCAGTAGATCCATCATAAACTGGGTGTTTGATACAGATATAGACTAAAAACTTACAAATATAAATTTAAGTCACATTCAAATATCTTTAAACTAAAATTGAATGTATACATATGATGTGCCATTTACTAATTCATTTTTATCGTTTGTGTAAGAGTCACGTTAGTTCTTTAATACAAGTACATGAATACACTTAGCTCCTCTTAATGAAAGTAAGTGGTGGCTGGTCTTTAAAATTAGTGTGGAAAGATAAGTAAAGAATCTGGTATGATTTAGAAAAATCTATCGTAATTCGGGTGCGTGTTTGGCATCATTGATTGTCTCAAGTGTAGCAACCCTGACTTAATTTTTTTGCTTCGAGAAAGATGGATTCTCTGTTATATATCAGATATATAGTCTCAAGATGGAGCAGTATTCTCTATGACAGTATATTTGTTGAAATAAGTTATTTCTGAGTGTATGACTGGAATTAAGAACTATCTTGAGTCAGTTCGACTTGTTTCTAGTTAAGGCTACGTAAATCAATCCTTAGATAGAGAAATATATTTCTATTATGTTATTTCTTAGCAGGGTGGGAAAAATCATGATTTTTTTAAAAAAATCATTTTTGTTGATTTTTTTTATTTAAATCGATTTTTTTTTATTTAAATCAAATCTTTCTCCTCGTATAATACAAGTCGCGAACTGAAGAAAAAGCATTAGGAATTATTGCCATTAAATGCTAATTACGCCATTTAAGTGAAAGTATTAGGATTGAATTTTGCATTATCTCCAATCGTTAATCTATTCAATCCCAAACAATGTTTTTTTTTAATCCTTTTAAATTATGGCTCTTTTTAAAGGTAAATTATAGACTTTCAGTAAAGCAGCTACAGCATCATCCCTATTTATCCTAGGATCATGGTACATACATAACTCTCTTTAGAATAGAACAGCTTATGAAACGGCAATATTCACATTTCCCTATCATGTCCCTGAAGCGGGAAATTTTGAGAGTAACCGGATTTTTTAAATTTTTTAAAAAAAATGTTGATCCCGTCTGGACTCCCCTGTGTTAATGCACAGATCTCAAAATCAACTGGGAAATACTAACGGGTGTACTAAATGTGTGTACAAAATTTCAAGTTTCTATCTTGAGTAGTAAGGGTGAGGAAACTATTTAACTAGGGATGGTATCGACACGAGACTTTGTACAGTCTCGGTCTCGTCTCGGTTGATAAATAACGTCTCAGTCTCGGTCTCGTCTCGAATAAAAGATCACCGTCTCGGTCTCGATCTCGTCTCGGTCAACAGATGCTTGTCTCGATCTCGGTCTCGGTCTCGAGTACCAAATCTCGGTCTCGTCTCGAAAGTCTCGAAATAAATAATGTGAAATACAGTACAGTCTCGTACAGTCTGTCGTTTCCGCTTATTTTTTCTTTTCATTTTGACTTAGAATTATGGTATTATGTACCTCTTCGTAGCTAATTTGCTAGTGCTAATGCTTTCCATGCGCGTATTTCAGGTTCAATGATCAGTGGATATATCACGCTAAAACCCAAATAGAACCCATATTTCACTTTCAGCAATAGACTTTGTCTCATATAGCCTCAGAACTGCGTATACAATTAAACTCTATTAAATTAACTCCAGTACTCTACAGTAGTTTGTTTCCTTCCTTTGAATCAGAATTGTTCAATACCTCCTTACGGATAACGCAAGACATAGCAGCACGAATGTATTTAATCGTACCGAAATTGAAACTTTACAATTTCTCATTTATTATTCAATACATTCTGCTTTGACTGTCATTTTAAAAACAAAATATAATGTTCATTATCTTAACAAATAGGGTAAATTATTACTACAATATACGTAATTTGTTTGAAATTGATGAAATGCTATATTACCGTTTCACATCTCCGTGTTTAATTGCCACTTTATAACACGAACGTCCTGAACCTTGTGGTGGGAGCTACTACACTCATCTTTGCTATCTGAGGTCTCGAGTTGGATCACAAAACAAATTAGATTCAAAGTCCAATGTTTCGCATAGTTCGCGTCTCATTTTAAGTGCATTCTCTTTCTTATACAAGTTCATAAGATCGTAATGCATTACGTAAGCACACATCCAATGCCGTAACAGATTAATCTTATTCCTGAGCTCTCAACGGTGCATGCAATCTTTATTCGAGAAAACTAATCTTGCTTCATTACGTTGAAATTTTATATTGATTAAAAATTACTTGCGAAACATGGACATACAGGTAATTCGAGTTATCTGTATCTATTTTTTCTCACTCGCCAAAACAAGTCATTCTTAACTTTCTAGTTTTCTTTTGTATTAATTTTCGTAGTTTTGCTGCAACATGATGGATTGAATAGTCAAAAATATTTTTTTTTTCGCTCTATGATTTTCATTAAATTTTGTATCCATTTTTACCCTACCTTACCTAGTAAAAGTAATATATTTAGTCTTAGTTGAGGAACCGGTTTTTCTTATCTGTAAAATTACGAAATTATGACTTGGTTTAGTTTACCTCCGAGGTTCAGATATAATAAAATCATCACCATCATCATAATCAACCATTATCAGTTCATTGCTAGATGAAGGTCTTTCCAATTCTTCTCCACAACTATCTAACTTGGGCAATTCTTTTCCAGGTTACTCCTCAGTGGCTCTTGATTTCGTCATAGTTTCTTGTATGGGAAGGTTTCCTAGGCTGGTTTTGTCTCGTGGTATCCAGTCTAGAATTGTTATCGTCCGTCGATCATAATTTCTTCTTGCAATACGTCCAGCACACTTTCCATCTCATATTAAATTATTTAATTAGCACCATCAGTATTCATTCCTATATATTTGGGGTACAAATAGTTCGAATTCGCTACTTTCGGAGTACAGAAACGCTACTTTTTAATCTTCAGATCTGGCAACACTGACTGAATGATTTAAATCAACACAATGTGAGGACCCCCATTTGGTCTAGGGGCTAGCACTCTTGTTTTCGGTTCGCGTGGTCTGGAGTTCGATTTCCGGTAGGAGTAAAGTTGAACGACCGAAGTGGTTCGGATTCCACTATAATCATTAGCTCCACGTCCCCTTTAGCCGCCCTAGTATAACTGTGGGACGATAAACTAAAACAAAACAAAACAAAAGTGAACACTGTGTATTACTAACTGTAAGTTCTTGAATTATTGCATATAGCTATTTGGTATAGATCGAGTTTGAGGTGGTCGGTGGTCAAACTAAAGCAAGTGAAATGTAATTAGAGTGTAATTAGAACTTTTAATTAAGCACGCTCTTAATCTAAAGTGTATACCAGGCCTAAGGCGCACCCGGGAACAACTGACAAGTTATCAGTTACTTTTAATTTCAGTTACAGTTTGCATTTACATGTATTGCTGGAACGAAAACTTTGACATTAAAATTATAAGTAGCCCAAAGACTATGAAAAAAACGTCATCTTTTGAAAACATTCTTCCACCAGAAAACAAATTACGAGTAATTTTAAAACATTTTGTAGTCTAGCTACCTCATTTGCACTAATATTTAGCAATTTATTTAAATTACCAGCACTGCTTAAAATAACGTAACTGCGACTTGTAATTAAAACTACCAACAACTATTGTTGTAATGTTATAGAAGCAAAGAAAAGCAACAATCATTATAAAAATTTAATAAAAATACGTCATTTTAAGCAGTATAACAATCACTACCAATGTGTTTGGTATCTCTGACAGTGTTGCCAGCTCTACTGATTTTGCAGGAGATCTCCTACTTTCTCTCCGTTCTACTGATCTACTGCGAAAGAAAATGAAAAGTGAACAACCTCCTGCTTTTTCTTATTCGAGAAGTTGAAGTAATATATTATTATTAATATTGAATTTTGAATGTTTCCTCACATAAAAGGATGAAATTTCTCTGTTATAATACACAAAGCTTTGTAGAGCGTATAGATATAGAGCTTTATTGTATATAATACGAATCCAAAGAATACAACTGTACGTCATCTTCTATATGCATTATGGTTAGAGTTTTTACGACTTTCTGTAAGATTTACAAGTAAGTGTTGTTTAGCTTGGTACTTGGGTTGGAAGACTGGCTTAGATCATTTCTCCACGATCGTCAGCAAGAAATCGTCTTACGCCACGATCACGTGTGACTCTACCATATAGCTACGTTATCGCTACGTGCATGAAAACACATTTTCCCACTCCACTTTGCTCTTTCACTACGTTTTACTTCACACACGTATGTATCAAATAATATTAATATAAATCGGGACTTTTCCCTTTCATTTGCTCAACGTAGTTCATCGGAAATGAATTCTGGACTGCTTGTTTTGACTACTGCGCCCTTAATAATGGCAAATTTTACTGCTCCCCCTTCCCGGGATTTACATTCAAACGCCACCACTCTATGTGTCTACTGCTTTCTCCTGTTTTTTATCTTCGAATCTCCTGCTTTTCCAATTGACTGGTCTGGCAACACTGATCTCTGAAACGATTTGAAATAATAATTGTTGTAAATAGCGTTATAAGCATTTAAGTCTTTTGGAAGCATCTGCATGATGAGACGTGATATGTCAGCGCGTTTTCGAAGTAAAGTCTTTAGAAACACTTAAATTTTCCGTTTCTTGTAGCTTTGTTCCTTCATTCATTCGAAATATATTATACCATGATCACAGTATTTGACGCTAAGGTACAGTTGATGCGCATTGCACCGTCCATGCCGTTTGAGCTGTTAGAGATTTCCAAGCTACACTAAATAATATATGGGCTATTGTGGTGTTGTTAAATAACTAAATTAGTAATATATAATAATTTACGTAGCGCAATTTGAGAAAATACAACTTTATTTTGCTTTAGCAACATTGCTTGTTTATCTAGTGATATTGCAGAGTATCAAGAAAAATTTCCCAACTTGGTACAAAATTTCAGCATTTTTCATATATATATATATATATATATATATATATATATATATATCGCAGATCCTAGGGGAGGGCTATAGGGACTATAGCCCCCTTTAACGCTCAGGTATGCACTGGATAAAATGGGCTTGAATCCTACTTTCTTTGCACTGAATAAAGCGGCAAACCATGGTTTAGCCCATCCCTTGATCATATACTGGGTCCGTGGCTATATGTGTCCAGGATGGCCCATTTTACTCTCTCCACGGAGATATCTCGAAAACGGTTGAACATAAATGAACCAAACAAAATCTCAAATAGGAAATGCCATGGGGCACACTGAAAGGTGTTGCCGCAGCGCCTCACGGGGCCGCCTTTCATGGGGTACCAGGGCCAAACTTTAAAATTTTAAATGGAAACATGGGGCGAGTAATACCTCGTTCCATAGATCTTTAAAAAGTAAAAAGCATTGTGGCAAAAGATTTTTCATATCGGTCACCGTATTCAAGATGGCCGCCAAGACATGGTGCCTGTATCTGATAAAACGTCGAGTACGACTAATATGAAAACAGTTGGAGATAAACAAACAGTCAGAAAGTCAAACAGGAAAGGCATGGGGCGCGTCGAATAATGTTCTCGCAGTACTCCCAGGGCTGTCTTTTAAGGGGACCAAACTTAGAAATTTTAAACCGAAATATGGGTCAAGTTATACGTCGTTGGATAAATCTTGAAACACTAAACAGTGTTGTTGCAAAAGATTTTTCATATGGGTCACCGTTTTCAAAATGGCCGCCAAGACATGGTGGCTGTATCAGATAAAACGTCCAGTACCACTAGATCCCTAATATGAAAATAGTTGGAGATAAATGAACAGAATAAAACTCGTATAGGAAAGCACAGAGGGTATTTATCATTCCACGGCTCGAGTATAATGCAACGGAGAAAAATATTATTAAAGTATGATTGACATGATGCAAAAGAGAAAATGATAGAAAATTATCTTTCCGATCTCTGTCCGTAAGTAGGTGAAGCGGGAATGAATGGTAAAATCTCAAATAAGAACCTCACTTTTATTTGCAATAGATATGGTTTGTCTGAAACACTTGTGTGTACAAATGACTGGTACTATAATGAGTAAAAATAAAGTGAAATAAGGTGAATAAAATAAGGTGAAATTCAAGTTTAACAACATTTTACTCGCCTCTTCGACCCTGATAATTTAAAGGATTGCGTGCAAGATTTTTGGGACATATCTGCATCAGTATATCCGTTTCATTACTAAGGATCACAACCGAAATTGAAAGTTATTCGGAATGTAACTGTGGACATCTCAGTGAAACTCATATTCTATCACATGCAAGAAGACATAGAAGGAAAAGAAGCGAACCAATATCATGCAGATGTCTGCTGAACAAAACCAACGTTCGTAAACCTTGTTCTAAAATTGCATTGTTTGACAAATTTGTTTCGCATTTCAGTTGATTCATTTTTGCATCAAACCATTGCGCGCAATCAAAATGGAAGGTACCATTTAACAAGAATTTTACATACTTTATCCCATTACAGAGACATTAATATCTTATAAAAACACATTTCAAATAACTTTGTTTCGTAGATACAATTTGCAAAAACTAAGGCTCTCATTTGCAATATCACCGATCCTTCCCGCCTCACTCACGTACGGAGTGAGGTTGGAGCGATAATTTTCTAGGAGTTAGATTTCTTCCTTTCCATTATGGCACTTTCACTCTAATCATCTTTTCGACTGTTGCACTCTAATCATCTTTTCGACTGTTGCAACATTCCCGAGCTATAGAATAATAAATACCCTCTGTGATTTCCCATTCGAATATTTGTTCTGGTGTTTTCATATTAGTGATACTGGACGTTTTACCTGATGCAGATACCATGTCTTGGTAGTCATTTTGAAAACGGTGACCCATATGAACAATCTTTTGCAACAGCACTCTTTAGTTTTTAAAGATATGTCGAACGAGATATCACCCACCCCATGTTTCAATTTACAATATTGAAGTTGCGCCCTGGGCCCCCATGAAGGGTGGCCCTGGGAGTCTCCGCGACAATATCAATCGATGTGCCACATGACATTTTGTATTTGAGTTTTTGTTCGATTCATTTATGTTCAACCGTTTTCATATTAGTGGTACTGCACGTTTTACTGTATCTGATAGAGGCAACATGTCTTGGCGGCCATTTTGAATACAGTGCCCGATATGAAAGATCTTCTGCCACAACAATTTTTAGTTTTTCAAGATCTATAGAACGAGGTACCACTCATCCTTTGCTTCCATTTAAAATTAAAGTTGGGCCCCCGGGAACCAGTGCAGGGCGGACCTGATATATATATATATATATATATATATATATATATATATATATATATATATAGAGAGAGAGAGAGAGAGAGAGAATTCTAGTTGCATCAGCAGTGGGTTTTGTTTCGGGAGAGGCTTGAAGAACGAGTAAGAAACATTTGCGTTGTACGTGCAATGAAAAAATTTTCACAAATTTATTTCGGGAGGGTTTTAAGCCCGATAATCACTCTCTAAATACGCCACTGTACATGAGTCAACCGTTCTTATATTATCTAACACTGCAACGAAACAAATTTTGAGTGAAGGTAATTTTAGTATCTATCAAATTCAATATTCGAGACGAGACCGAGACTGACCTAAGTCTCGTCTCGGTCTCGTCTCGATTTATAGAAGTCTGTCTCGGTCTCGGTCTCGTCTCGGTGTTTAAAAGTCCGTCTCGGTCTCGGTCTCGTCTCGATATATAAAACTGCGTCTCGGTCTCGGTACCATCCCTAACCTATGATGATGATTGATGATGATGTTGATGATGATGTTATATCTCTGAAATAAATCATACAAGCATAGAAGAAACTAGATCAAAGTAAAATACTACAATTACTAGTCATTGTCCATTAAGATAATCTTAATGGAAATCAAAAGTTTAATGATGGATGTAAACCATCTTATTCATCATTCAGATCAACAAGCAGAGATTGTTTTCTTTAAGTAAACCTGTAATCATAGAGAATCACAATGACACATTAATGGCATGTATTTGTGCTACGTTATTATTGCGCCACAGCCTGTATGGACATGTATATTAGCTGTTACGAAACAAATATTATTGTGAAAGATATATATATATGTTTGTGTACTTCTTTACATTGATGGATCGCATATAATTTGTCGAGAAAAGAACACACGAGTTTCATCATTATACACAAAAAGATTAAGTTCTTTGTATGGTGAAGGATAAAAATTGTGTCTTTTGTCAACAATAATATATTAAAAAGTAATTTGATAAGCCTACATATTGCTCCCAATCCATCTTTCTGACATCTATGTATTGGTGTAACTTCAAAACACTTGTATATATTAGGTATTGGCTAGTAATTCTCTTTACATTACATAACCAATCATTTTGTGTATGTGGTGTTATTTCGTGGAATAATTGGTGCAAATATTATTCGGTGATTGTTTGTTAGTAACTAAGATACTTTATTCTCAGGTGGAGCAAAATAAATTTGTAGGTTACGATGCTGTTACTTGCAATAATTTGGTATATATCATACTTCACTGATATAGTGTATTGTGATCTTTTCTATGACAAAAAGCTAGTTAATAAGAACCATTGTTTGGCAACTGCTGGAGACATGATATCTGAAATAATTAGTGATCATCTCAAAGCTCCGTGTGTGCTGCTCGCATCAACGGATTTCAAAAGTCGTGATGTAGTTAGAGATGTTATTAACAACATAGAAACTATGAAACAACAAGTATTATTGATACATTCTAATTTTTCAAAGGGTAATCCATTTAAAGAGGTAGATGAATCAAATCCCCATACTGCAGAAATTTGTGATTATAACATTGTTATCAGCACAAATGAAAAGCTAATAAAGAACTCACTGGACATTATATATGTTCATAAACATAACTTTCTAATGATCGTTACTTGTGTTGAAAGTGATGTTATCAATTTCCTTAAAATATTAGAGAAATACTGTGGACATTGTCATGCAGTTGCTGCTCTCCAGATGTCCACAAGTGGATCAATCCACTTCTACAGTACACACAATATTAGAAGCTTGTATTTGAAAGCAGGTCTTTGGATAAATAACACTTTATTTGTCAACCATGATATTTTTGAATTGAAGTATCTCAAAATGTATGGGAAGACTATAACGGTTAGTGTGGCACCATTCTTTCCTTTCACTGCACTTGAAAACGAGCACAATCCTACAAAGCAAACATTGTACGGGACAGAAATAAACTTGTTGAACGAAATCGCCGAGACATATGGTTTTAAATGGTACCCCATTTTCCCGAAAGACAAGTGGGGAGATTCATATCCCAACGGTACAGGAACTGGAGTTATAGGTGATGTGATGCATGGTTATGCTGATTTAGGTATCGGAGGTTATTTTATAGAACATGATGAATTGAAATTTGTTGCCCATACACAACCCCACAGGAAACTCTGTCTAACATTTCTCATTCCCAGGAATAAGCTTCACAAAGTATGGGCTATTTACTTACCGTTCACGATAGAAATGTGGATAGCAATCGTTATTTTCGATCTGGTTAGTGTTTTGATGCTATATACCATTGCATTGTTACATAACTCAATCCTGCATCAAAACACTAAGTATACAAGTTTTTTAGAATGTTTATTTGCTATAATAAGCTTGCAGACGCTTGTAAGTATACGGATATCTTTTCTGTCTTTGAGAAGTATGGTAACGTCAATTTCCTTTATATATTTGCTACTTGGATCATGTTATACCAGTCAACTTGTGTCTTTTTTAACTTTTCCTTTCTACAAGCCACCTTTGTCGTCTTTGAAAGAATTGGCCAATAGCAATTACAAATGGTGTTCGATCCAAAACTATATATTTTTAATGTTATCAGAACAAAAGGACGAAGATTCACAAAAGGTTGCTCGGAACTTTATGCGAGTCAAAGAATCTGAGTTACCAAAACTAGCGTCAACTGGTGGTGTTGCAATTTTCACGTCATATCTGGACAGTGGATTTGCAGGGCTTGTTGATTTTATTGATGAGGATTCGTTCTCGCATTATGACATAATGAGGAATTGTGCATTCAAAGTTGATGTTGTGTTTCTTCTTCCACTAGAATCGCCTAACAAATACTTTTTCGATGAAGTCATCGGTCGTATCACGGAATCAGGATTGTTAATTTATTGGGAAGATGTCCTGCTGAGAGCAAGATTGGATAACCAAAGCAAAATCGTATCTCAAACGCTGAAAAATCTTGAAACAACCCCACGTACGATTGAGTTAATGCATATTACTGGGACATTCATGGTTCTGTCGCTTGGAATAATTCTTTCTTTTATGGCATTAATATGCGAAATAGTTTTATCATGCATAATGAAAACAATTAATCAACATAATAAGAGTAGTACACCAGTATTACCTTATTTCGACTAAATGTTCAGATTTACTGCGTACACAATCAGCTGTTATTGGTACGATATGTGAAGAATTTTGTTTACTTTTTCAAGTATATTTTGCTTCAAGATATTTGAATCGATATTCCAAGCAGGACGAAAACTGAATCTTCGTATCTGTGATTAGACAAAAAAGTAATCAAACTCTTTAAAAATTCTCATATTGGTTATTCATTTGAATAACATGTGAAAATGATATTAAAACTAAAATTCTTGACGGTCATGTGTACAACATAAAAAATGCTGTTCCTCAATTTAGACCTAGAAACCGCATTATGTTGGTTACTAGTTAAGGCTACAAGGTAAATATATTTCTATATTTGATATTTCTTTTTACTATAATCATTGTGTTTTTTTAGTATTAAATTATTGTGCTTGGTTAAATTAATGTGAAGTATTGTATTCGTAAATGAATTAATTTTGTTTTCCGTCGGGGTCTTCATCTCCTGTCACTTAATACCAAAATCAAATTGATAAACATTTTTTTCAACACTTTGTTATTTTAATTCCATCGTTAGAAAAGCATCCGAAGATGAAATCTTGAATAAAATTATTAAACACACTATTTTCGCTTTTGTAGTTTATACAAGCAGTGCTTTCAGAGTTCTCCTTTGTTAAGCATGAGCGAAGATACGTCAAGAGGCAACACTTCGTACATCCAGAAGAGAAAATTCCCTGAAATCACTGTTCACAAGATACAACAAAAGTAACATTAGACAAACAACGTTAAGAAGTTGCTTTATTTCAATGATCAAAGAATGAGGAATATACAAATAGTTTACACATCAACAATAAGCATTTAGTAATTACTGGGGTTTAGTAGAATTCCTCCTCTATTTATTATTATTATTATTATTATTATTATTATTATTATTATTATTATTATTATTATTATTATTATTATTATTATTATTATTATTATTATACCTACCGTTAACGTGGGCTCCAATCCATGAGCAGAGTTTAAATCTATAACAGTTGCCGGACATGCACACCTTCATGCTAAACCAACTTTTACTGTACATAACGTCCCCTCAGCGCTATCTTGGAAATAAGATATATGAATTCCAGAACAAACCGTCAGGGGTCCCAACTTTCTTAATATGTTTCCGTCAAATATAGAGAAAAAACATGAACCGCAGAATTACACGTTCAAATATACTTCGAACTATAGTAGTACCTTCCCAATCTGGACACTTCAGAACTTGAACAGCTTTTAATACAGACGAAAAATTAGAGAAAATTCTCTCGGAATACTAATGCTGTTTAGTAATCCGAACGCCGAGTGTGTTGGTCATGTGCATACATTTCCCCGTTAAATTCACATATATAAGGGCTTAATAACAGCAAGTAACTGTTAGAATAGGGGAGAAAACGACAGATAAGAGTGTAATTGGAAGGGGAGTATCTCTCGCCTGCATTATTTAATATCTGTCTACAAGAGATGGTGACAAATAGCCTACAAAATGAAGGTAGCATATCAGTATGTTAGGAGATAGAATGATTAGGCGATTGTAGATGATATGGCGCTTGTTGAGGAATCTGAAGAGAAAATCAATAAGATTTTAGGAATTTGAGAAAGAGCTTTCAAAAAATAGGATGAAAATAAATGTTAGAAAGACAAAATCCCTGGTAATTGAAATGAAGGGGTCAGTGTAAAATATAAAAATAGCATTAGAAAATATAACGAGAGACTAGTTTTAGTACCTGGGTTATACTATTAGTGATGATATGAAGTATGAACGTCAAATAAAAGCAAGGAATGGCGAAATAACCCTTTAGGAGGAGGAAAATACTGTTTTGTGGACATCGAATAAAGAGTCGAGAAAAAGATTTATCAAATGCTTCGTGTAGAGTATTGTTCTGTATGAGTCAAAAACATGGGCATTACGCAAAAATGATGAAAAAGGACCGGAAGCTTTCGAAATGTGAGTATGGAGAAGAATGGAGAGAATTAGCTGGGCCAAGCTGAAAAAGAATGAGAGGGTGTTAGAAATGGTACGAAAAAAAAAAACAATTTTAGATATTATTAAGAAGAGAAAGAGGTATGGTTGGAACATTGGCTATAAAGAACAGTATCATGAGGGGCGTGTTAGAAGATATGGTGACAGGAAAAAGAGGGAGCAGAGAAGGAGACTACAATTATTGGGCGGTATCACAAAAGAAATATCGTACGTGAAAACGGAGAGGTTAGCACAATACCGAAGAGCATGGAAGATTCTCAATTACGGCAAGTGACCTGCCAATACTGGCAGAATACCTATGATGATATAAGCTTATATATAGCATATATGTATAACTTTGCTGCCTTCATCCTGAATCTTAAAATGTTACTTTTTATTCAAAACTTATATTATTATTATTATTATGATTATTATTATTATTATTATGTGCTCCCTTAAAATTCAATATATTTACTATTAAAATCAGTTTGAAAATTCGAGTTCATGGGACCCGTAAAGGGACTCATCCAGTTTCTATTCTTTCAATGGGAAAAGCAATTAACTTGGAACCCTACTATTAACATGGGCTTCGAACCACACACGTTTGAGACTTGACTCCAGAGCAGTTGCCAGGTGCACAAACCATCATGTAAGTAGGGGTGTTCAATAAGGCTGAGGGCCTATCGAACTTCGGAAGTGAAAATATATCGAGTTATCATCGGTTACTCGAAACCGTTTGAGTATTTGAAATTATCGAAGTTTCGGGTATTATCGAAATTTCGAGTATTATCAAAGTTCGGGTATTGAAATGAAATGAAAATGAAATGAAATCTTTGAGTTTTACGTCCCACGGTTATGCCGGTTAGGCTAAAGAAGACGGTGATTATGAGAAATGAGTGAAAAGGTGGGATGAAGGAAGTGGGAGGAAACGAGACAACCCGGAGGAAACCCACGCACACGGTGTTTGTCCAACACAAAGTTCACTTGGCGGGGACTGGGATTGAACCCGGGACCCCAAGCACCAGAGGTGAACGCTCTACCACTGAGCCACCGCGGCCCCCTTAAAGTTCGGGTATTATCGAAATTTCGAGTATTATCGAAGTTTCAGATATTATCAACATTTCGAGTATTATCGAAGTTTCGGGTATTATCGAAATATCGAGCATTATCGAAGTTAGGGTATTATCGAAATATCGAGTATTACCGAAGTTTCGAGTATTCTCGAATATTATCGAAGTTTCTGGTATTATCGAAAGTACGAATATTATGAAAGTTTCTTGCAGCCAATTATTCTTTCTTTTCAAGTAAACTAGTCAGAATACTTTTATCATCTGATAAGTTATTGCAAAGTTGTACTTGTGAGGAGTAAGGAAAGCGTTCAGAAAGGGACTGCTTTCTCGACACACACAGGAAGTTCAATTTCTTCCTGAATTCTAACTTCTGTTTGCTATTTGCTGTCCACTTATTGTGTCAGTGTTGCCAGACATACGGTCTTAAACGTACAAATACGGTAATTTGCACTTCATACGATATACAGGGTTTGTCCGGGAAGTAATATGACTGATTTTATTCCGTCATGACTGTACTTCGGAGCGTGCGCGCACCGACTGGATCCGGTAGAGGGCGTTCCTAGCTAACGAACGAGTGGCTGATCAGTTGTCTCCAAGCACACGGAGAGTCAGGACAGGCTTTTTCGCGCGACGTGTTTCTGTGAGTGGTGCAAGCCGAAAATGCAGCGTTGGTTAGAGCAGAGGTAATCGATTAAATTCTATGTTAAACTCGGTAAATCTGCAACAAAGACGTTTGATATGATCAAGCAGGCTTACCCAGATGATGTTTTAGCAAGAAGTGGTGTGGTCGCCGATGAAGACCGTGCTGGAAGACCTTCAACTTCAACAAACACCGACAATGTGACTCGTGTGCGCGAAGATTTGAACTCAGACCGTCGACTAAGTATTCGTTTAATTGCCCAGATGTTAAATTTACCAAAAACTGTGGTTCATGAAATTGTGACGGAGCATTTGAACATGCGCAAGGTGTGCGCGAAGATTGTCCCAAAAGTGCTCACTGACGACCAGAAATTGCGGCGAGTGGAGTTGTGCCAAGAAAATTTGAACATGTGTGAAAGTGGCCCCCAATTTTTGAATATCGTAATCACAGGTGACGAATCATGGATCTTTGAGTATGATCCCGAGATAAAGAGGCAAACTTCCGACTGGCACACGCCGGCGTCTCCTCACCCAAAAAAGGGAAGAATAAGCAAATCCAAAGTGAAAACGATGCTCATTGTCTTTTTGGACATCAAAGGCACCGTCCACCATGAATTTGTTCCTCCTGGACCAACCGTCAACGCCAAGGTTTACGTGGAAGTGCTCAAGAGACTCAAACGAAGGGTCAATCGGGTCCGACCAGACATCGGAGCCGACTGGAAGCTGCACCACGACAACGCCCCGGCTCACACCACCTTTCTTGTGAACAGCTACCTGACCAAGGCCGGCACCCCAACGCTTCCGCAGCCGCCCTACAGCCCAGATGTGCCCCCCGGACTTCTTTTTGTTTCCTCGCCTGAAACGCCCGATGAAAGGCAAGCATTTTGAGACGAAAAAGGGGATCCAAGCAGCTTGCACCGTGGCTCTCAAGGCTATTCCGGAGAATGACTTTCGTGCCGCCTTCAATGATTGGAAATCACGCTGGCAGCACTGCATCGACGCAGAAGGAGCCTATTTTGAAAGTTTTTAAAGAATTGTAACGATTGGCTCAATAATTTTTTTAAAAAAATCGACTCAGTCCTATTACTTTGCGGACAAACCCTGTAGTATACGGCCCAACACGTCAACCATGTTAATCATGTGCGGTGTTGCTAAAATATTGTAGCAAAATTTTATTTTTAAGCCAAATGTGTTATCTTCTGCCATGCTTTCTCTCTCTCAATTTCCTCTAGTTCATACATTGCCGTAATCAGATATGATGATGTTTTGGACACAAACTTCCCCTTTTGCAGTTCACTAAACTATGTAAATGTTAATCAAATCAGTGGTGATTTCATGGGGTTGCTCAGGAGGGATATTCCCCCACAAACATATTCTGATCGTGTTCCCCGTGGGTTACCATATTTTTGGTACTTTCACCATCCATGTGTTCAAAATCTCCTTGGGTAGGATTACCATAATTTCTGGACACCACTCCCGGACTTTTTTTCTTTTTTTTAGAATGGTGTGTGTTGGTCGAGAAGTTAAAATTAAGTTCCATAAATGCTTATCAACAATATATTTTTACATTGTTGTCTTAATTTTTTTTTCTCAGTAAAGTATTCTTCCGAAGAACACCTTATCGTTATTGATTTTTTTATAAATATCAGCACAAGACAGATTTGCAAGTCATTCACTTGACCAAACACAGCGAAATTTCCCGGCCTTCCATTTTTCCTAAAATTTCACACAGTAGTTAACTCCAGACAATTTTCTGGACACAGACTTGAATCTCGGACGTATGGTAAGCCTACCCGGGGAAAGCTTCGAAATCATCACTTGAGTTTAATGAAGATAAAAACGGAAATAAATCTATTACCTCGACAGTGAATATATACAGTGTATATTCTCAACAATCGGTCTGTACATTATGATGAATCCACACACTAGCGATCCAGAAGCGTCGTTTGGTGGGGGGAAGATTGCTTCCTGGACGGATAATCTATCTATTAAAATGCTACGATAGCAATTAAAAGCGCCTGAGCTCCAAGCTATAACTTTAGCTTTCCAGTCTTTCATTTACGGTTATGTGTGATTTCACGTTTAACAGAGACAAACATTTTAAGTATTTGTACTTTAAATAGTCTAAATTAATTAACTATATCTTTTTCATAAAGTTTATGATATATAATTACTGTTCAAAGACTTTGTATTTTAATAAGCCTTCTCTAAAATCAATACATGTGAGTTGTGTTTCCATCTTCCGAGCTCTTTTAAACTATATTTATATGTTTGTGGCCTTGCTTTCGACAATGACATCTCGGAAACTACAAGCTCTAGAAAGATGACGTTTTCACTGATCGATTGGAAATTTTGCGTAGATTGTCCAGCTCTAATTAAATATTTTAAAAAAAACATGGCCATTATTTCTTTATTACATTTTTTAAGGGTACGCTGGAAGCGTTGAAATTTGAAAAAAAAAACAAAACAAAAACAAAGCATCATAACCTATTTGTTATACATTCCAACGCCACAACGTTGTATATTGGGGTTGTATATGTCTCAGGCGTTTGTTCCACGGCCAAATAATAGTGAAAAAGGAAGGATAACCATTTCTCGAGTCTTAAGATAAATCTTTATTTTTTGAGTGTTTTGCCCAATGAACACCATATATAACTGACATTATAATTAGTTGTATATGTAATGTATTTGCTTATTACATACTGCATGCAAGAAGAAAGAAAACACTGCTCATACATGAATTAGAAACTCCAACCGGAAGTAGGCACAAATCTTGCAAACGGTGAGAGATAGGGATGCGCACGAGTCGAGTCGAGTCGAGATTTAAGTCTGTCTCGACTCGTCTCGAGAAAATGTTGTCTCGACTCGTGTCTCGACTCGAAAATATGTTTCTGTCTCGACTCGAGTCTCGACTCGACATGTTCTGTCTCGACTCGACTCGAATTCGAGTCGAGACGTCTCGAAATTCGAGTCGAGACAAAATATACGAGTCAAAATATACGCACACATCAGCCAGAACATTATGACTATCTACCTAATTGTCAGTATGTCCACCTTTCGCACGGATAACAAAGGCGACTCGTCTTGGTATGCACGCAATGAGCCTTGGTAGGCCACTGGAGAAAGTTGGACCAGATGTGCACACACAGGTCACCTAATTACCGTAAATTCCGGGGAGGGGATGATGCGCTCTAACGTCACGTTCAATCACATCCCAGATGTGTTCGATTTTGTTCAGATCCGGCGAGTTGGAGGGCCAGCACATCACTTGGAACTCGCCCCTATGTTACTCGAATCTCTCCATTACTCCTGGCCTTGTGACATGGTACATTATCTTGTCAAAAAATTGCACTACCATTGGGAAATATGGTCGTCAGGAAGGGCTGTACATAGTCTGCAAGTAGTGTGCGATACACCTCGGCGTCATGGTGTCTTGCTCAAGCTCCACTAGGGATGCTCACGTGAATATTCCCCAGAGCTTAATTAAGCCGCCGCCAGCTTGTCTCCGTCCCGCAGTACAGGTGTCAAGGAGTTATTCCCCTGCAACACGACGGATTCGTACACTCCCATCGTCATGATGAAGAAGGTATGGGGATTCATTAGACAATGCAGCGCTCTGCCACTGCGCCAAGGTCCAGTGGCGATGGTCACATGTTCATTTCAGTCGTAGTTGCCGATGTCGTTTTGTAAACATTCGCACATGTATGGGTCGTCGGTTGCGGAGGCCCATCGTTGGGAGTGTTCGGTGCACTGTGTGTTCAGACACACTTGTACTTTGCCTAGCATCAAAGTCTGATGTTTGTTCCGCCACAGTTCGCTGCCTGTCCTGTTTTACCAGTCTGCCCAGCCTACGACGTCCGACATAGGAAAAAGGTGAGAGGCGCCCAATGATATTTGATAGTACTTCTTTACCTGTAAAAATTTGAACGACCCGGTAAGTTTGTGTAGGGTAATTAACAAGCACAGAGCAGTACACACCACACGTTTAGGGAAACTTTGATAAATAAAGCATTTCTACAGTTCATACAGGATATTTTGGTGCTTAAGAATGGTACTCTGATTTGAGAAGAGTTTCTTTAAGTTAACTCTCATGAAATAACAGAACAACTTTTCAGTCCGGTGTGAAGTACTTAAGTCTTCATAAAACCATAACTTCAAACCGATTTTCTCTAACGCAGCTAAGTTGTGCTTTAATCATGAGAGAGCAGGACACGTGTTTTCTTACATCATACTCCCTCAACATCTTAAAGACAATTTCATTAATCAGAAAGCTGTCTGGCCTAAAGTCCTAAACATGGAATGGTCTATAAACAGACTCTCCATCAAAAAGGCTAATTCTGTTACTTATAGAATTGAGTCGGTTGAATATAAGAAAATTCCTCTCACCAGAGAAGTGAAGCGCCATCAGCAGAATCTTCGTTTGAGATTAAGTTTCCACAAAAACAGTCGTCAAGTTCTCGCACCGAAAACTGAGTCCAATATTCTTTAAGTTCGCACTCAGTTGAATGCAGTCAGACTGCGGTTAAAAAAAGGTATTTGAACCTCGTAAACAAGGACCCTCTTTGGTCAAGTTTCAAATAAGGCTCTCACTCTAAAATCCGTACGACTATGGAAACCAGGTATTGCTAGCAATCTTAAATAAACGTGGAAATGTCAATATCCATAAACAGACACTTTCTTCCGTGACAATATTAGATGTTCCCTGCTAAGAAACAGGGTGAATTGATTTAAATCAAGATTTAAATCACTTGATCTTTTTAAATCGTTGATTTAAATCGAATTACGAAATAAATTAATTTAAAGTGAAAATAAGTAAAATCCCGTTTTTGTTCTGTTATTTCGATTATGAAAGTTAATAATCATAATACAATGAGACTCAAATGTAGAGTATAGTATGAAAACAAGTGTCATGCAGAGGATGATTAGGGAAAATCCCGTTTTGAACAGGTAACGGAGCAATCCTGCTTTATTCTTTTCGTAACATAAACATTGGGTTTGGGTTTAAAATCGTTAACTATTCCAACGGGGAAATCACCATTGACATTTAAGACGAAAATCTTTTTTTGTGTGTGTGTGTGTGCGTATCTGTTTGTTCCTAGATAATAGGACGTATTTAGCGGGGTTCTATCCCTTCTCCAATTTTTACTTATTTTTTGTTAATTTTATAACTTTAGACGAAATTTATGTATTTCATGCTGCAAGCTAGTTCTGAGATTTTAAAAATAGGCTCCTGCCAAATATCAGTAGCTATTGAGAAAGAAAGTGTCATTTTGATAAACGTTGCGGTACTTTTTCCTTAATGCTTAACCTTTTAAATTATATCACCTAGTTTTAGGTGATAGGATAGAATCTTAATTATTCGATTAAAAAAGTACCAATAAGGCTTTTTACTTCGTTTTCTTTAAGACTGGAGGCATTTTAGAACAGGTTGCATATGCTTTCACGCCTTTCTGCGTTGAGGCATAATGTGTGATATCATAAATTTAAAAAGATATTTTTTGTTATGTATATTATTATTATTATTTGGCAGGTTATATTTTGCATTCAGAAGACTGAAATTTTGGACACTCCACAGATCTCTGCGTGCAAACAGCGAGGTCCAGAGGGCAAAAATGTTTAAGTAAGAAGGATATTTTTTTTAACAAAAATAGCTTTTTTCGTGATTTTTCCCGCCTCAGATGGAGACATATGAATGATACCGTTTGAAAGGCTGTTCCATTCTGAAGAAAATGATGTACATATTATGTTTCTAGGGTAAATAGGAATGTCTCAGAAAACTGTTACCTGAGATCCTGTTTTATACGGAAATCTGGGGTATTTGGGGAATATTGTTTTTCGCGGGCTTACTTTTGCACCTACAAGATTGAAATTTTGCACATTTATTCAGTGCTCTCCTCAGTATTTTTCATATTTGTTTCAGATCTCTGCCTTAAAACAGGGGGAGGGGTCCACCCAGGTAAAAATAAAAAAAAAGGACATTTCTAACAGAAAATTCCTTTTTTCGTGATTTATCCGCCCTAGATACTAGGGTGGATCGAAAAAAACTTTTTTTTAGTTTCCGAGTTGCTATACCGCGGAAAAGTTGTGGTTAGTGATGACTTGAAAAATAAAAAAGAAAGTGTCGAAATCGGTTAATATCTTCCGATCGCGCAAAGCGTCTGAAAATTTTTAAAAAGCACGAAAAATTTAATGTTTTCGTACTTTTTATGAAAACAAAATACTCTCTTATTTTTAATGCTATAGTGAGAAAACATTACAACTAGTAATATTTAATAAGAACAACCCATGTTTTATGTTTTTAGGGAGTATCTTCCGATCGCGCACGTGTGAGAAACCTAACAAGATTCCTGTCATTGAGCGAAAATTCTTATATCTTCAGAGGGAGCATGGATTAGGAAAAATTAGTGCTTTGGATCGGAAGGAGACATCAAAGTTGAAACGTAGACTTGAAAGAAGAAGCTATACTTTAAATAGAGATAGCCCTGATTGTTTACTTGTGGAAGAGCCAAGTTGTTCAGCCGAAGTGTTTTCTGAAATTGAACCTGAATACAAACCAAATGACTCTGAGAAAAAGGAATCTCCATCTCCATGGCAGATGAGAATTAAACTAGGAGCTACAGCATTAACCTACGATCGATATGGAGTCAGTGACCATGCAGGTTCTGCTAGAGCACCTAGTGTGCTAGAAGATTTTGGTATAATAACCAAAGCAGATACGTCTATGGTTATTGAAGGTGTAAAATTAGAAGGGAAAGGAGCAAAATTAGAAGTGACTTGCAAAACAACAGTGAAAATGATTTAGATAAACTGCGTGGGCTTTATTTTGATGGAAGAAGGGATGACACCTTGGTTATAGATAAGATTGAATCCAAACAATTTCGTCGTGTCGTGCTATTAAGGATTACCATTACTCGCTCATCAAAGAACCTGGTTCTGCATGCATTGGCCATGTGTCGCCGAGCTTTGGATCTGCTGAAGACATTGTATCTTGCCTTAATGAAGAAGGAATTTTAGTGGAAGACTTGGATATTTATTTATTTATTTATTTATTTATTTATTTAACAATCTAACTCCAACAGGGACGATCATCCCCAATTATAGGAGCTTTTACTACAATTGATTTGCAATTTAACTTATAGTTAAGCAAAAAGAAAAAAAAATACACATAATATACACAAAGAATTTTACAAAAGAATATAAAAAATAATAATCATAAATATATAAATACAATTTTACATACACACATTTATATATTGTTTGATAAATAGTTTATATATAAATACTTCGCCTTCACACATATAAACATACATTCTACACTGTTTACATATTTACCTTTCATATACATTCAAAATTTGCAGCTATGTATTAGAATTAAGTTATGTTTTTAATGCGTTTTGCATAATAATATTGTACTTGTTAACATTGAAACTGAAATCCAAATCATGATTTCTTACCATGTCATTGTAGTTGCTTAGTATTCTGAACAGTGGTGAATTTTTATAACGGTTCGTCTTAGGTATTTTATTTACGAAAAAGTTCCGTGTTCTTAAGTTACATTGACCTGCATTAAAGTAAATCTGTTTTAAAATGTCCCTACTTTCAATGTTTCCATTCATAAGTTTATAAAGAAACATTTGTTCATGTAATCTGCGCCTTTTATGTAACGGGATAAACTGAAATTCCTGTAATATTTCATTATAAGAAATTCCCATTCTATACGATGAAAAATTATACTTCTTATAAAAAAGGAAACGTAAAAATTTTTTCTGAATATTTTCTATTTGTCTCTGATAAGAAGTATAATTCGGTGACCAAATTATAGACCCATACTCCAGTTTAGTTCTAACAAGATTATAATACAGCAGTTTAATAGCCTCTAAATTTGTAAAGTTTCTTGTGTTTCTAATAACGAAACCTAGTTTTTTATATGCTTCTGCCATAATAAGTTGAATATGGTCATTAAACGACATCTTACTATCAAAAACAATACCAAGGTCTTTAACTTGATGTTTCTTTTCGAGTTCAACATTATTCAAAAAATACTTGTAGTTCTGTATGTTTTTATAAGTTCCAAACCTTACATAATGACATTTCTTTACATTTAGTTCTAAATAATTATCTTTACTCCATTCCAATATGGCATTTATATCTTCTTGTAAATTTTTCATATCACTTTCTTTTGAAGCTATTTTATATAATTTTATATCATCAGCATACATTGTACATGTAGAATATTTTATTTTTGCTGGAAGATCATTTACATATATAATAAATAATAGTGGTCCTAAATTTGACCCTTGCGGTACACCTGAATTCATATTATAATAGAATGAAGAAGCTTGTCTATATGCAACATATTGTTTCCTTTCTGAGAGATACGAGGCAATTAAACGTAGGAAAGACCGATTAAGTCCAAAGCTAGATAATTTGTTTAATAAAACATCATGATTTATTTTATCAAATGCTTTGGTGAAATCAAAATATATGCTATCTATACATTTTTTGAGATCTAAAGCCTCATATATATCTTGAGTAAAATTTATAAGGTTGGTAATTGTCGACCTACCTGGTATAAAACCATGCTGATTTACACTTATATAACTTTGCACATGATTAAATATTCTTGCATATATTATATGTTCCAATATTTTAGCTGGGGCACAAATAATGGAAATAGGTCTATAATTATCAATCATCGTATCATTTCCTTTTTTAAATATGGGTGTAACTCTTGATGTCTTCCATATATTCGGAAATGACTCTTTCTTAATAATCAAATTGTATATGTAACATAAGGGATATCCAAGAATATCCGCACATGCTTTAAGTATATAAGGAGGAATACCATCAACACCGCAGGATTTCCTTGGTTTCAATTTCTTTATTGCTGCTTGGTATTCATCTACTGTAATTAATTCTAAAGTAAGTACTTTATTTGCTTGCATATAATTACTATTGTCATCACAGTTATAGCTAGGCTTAACATTTGAAAACACAGACTTAAAATAATTGGCAAATTCGTTAGCTATTATCTTATTATCTGCTAATTCCTTTCCATTCACAGTCATAAGTTGCGGACATGATTTTTTATTTTTATTGCATTTAATAAAGTTCCAAAATGTGCTAACATCACCTTTGATATACATCTCTGAATTCTCTACAAATTTTTTATATGCTTTAGAGATCATATCTTTCAAATTTTTCCTAATTTCTTTAAATTTGCTTAAGTTATAGACCGAATTCTTTTTGTGTTTTCTGTGGTACTCCTTTAATTTTATCATCTTAATTATATCATTAGAAAACCAGCATGGATACAAATTTGAGGAACTACAATTCTTTTTTGGAACTTCTTTTTCGAAAATATTATATATGGTTGTATTGAAAAAATCTACTGCTTCGTTTACATCATCTATATTTTCTATCATTGGCCAATTAATATCTTTTAATAATTTATAAATTTCATAAAAATTAGCTTTCTTAAAATTTAAAATTCTAGTTGTAGTTTTATTAACATTTTTTTTAACAATTGTATTCATAACTTTAATGTGAAGAACAGGGTGATGAACATCAGGATTAACAAGACAATTTTCTTCATTGGACACTTGTACACATGGTAAATTAGTTATTATTAAGTCAAGAGTCCGATTGTTACAATTCTGAATATTATTTATAGATTTTAAATTGTTTAAATTTATAAAGTGTTGAAGTGCTCTATAGCTTGGACCCCCTTTCATTAAGTCATAATTTGAATTAGTTATTAACGGCAAATTGAAGTCGCCTACAATAAATAAATTGCCATGGTACAAATTACCGAAATCTTCGAATATTCTGAAAAACTTGTTATAGGAATTAACACTAGACGAAGGAGTAAAATATACACAAATAAACCAATATACTTTCCCATTAATTATTAACTTTATCAATAAATGATCAAAGTCATTTGTTTCAACAAGTCTTTCCTCTTTTGACATTATATTTGCATTTATTGCAATGATAACTCCCCCTCCTCTTTTCATACCAGGTCTATCACATCGATACACATTATATTGCGCAGTAAATAGTTCAGAGTCAAATACACCATCCTTCAACCATGTTTCTGTTAATATAATTACATCATATTCATGTAAACTAGCTGTAAGATTAACCCTAAATTCATCACATTTCGTATTAAGGCCCCTAACATTTTGATAATAAATAGATAAAATATGAGAACTATCCATTTTACATCAGAGTTGATATATCCTCATTTGTTTTAATTACAAAAATTTTTCTATCTTCTGCAAATTTTCTAAGTTTAATATTTCCCGAGTAATCTACCCATAAAAATGCATAATTTTTTTCTTTCTGTAGTTTCCTGGCTTGTCCAAATAAGCGCTTTCGATATGCTGTTAAACTATGATTAATATAGACTGGGAGATTATTTTGAAATCCTATGTCGTTCGTGTTTAAATTTCTCTTAACTTTCCGTTTTTGCATAATTTTGTCTTTTATATCACGATTTACAAATTTTACAATAATGCCCGGATATGTCTCGTTTGGATGTTTCTTTAATCTATGACACGCATCAATGTGTTCTAGTTTCACTTCAACATCAAGCGCTTTTCCTACATTTTTTACAATTTCACGCGGATCTTCATTCAATTTGTCCGGAACACCATAAATTTCTAGTGTATTTCTTCGCCCATACTGATCGAGTTCGTCCAGTTGTAACTGAGTATCTTTTAGTTGTTTTTCCAATAATTGCACTTTTACATTCAAAGCTTCTACTTTATGAACACACTCATTCATTACATCAGCTTGTTGTTTTATTAATCTAGAATTCTCATCCAGTTTTTCGTGTGCAAGGTCTAGTGACTTTCCTAATTCACGCTCAGTCTCAAGACTTTTTTTCTTTATTTCCGAGATCTCAAATTTCAATTCTTGTAAGAGTTTATAAACATCTAATATAGTAGGACAATTTTCCCCATCCCCTAAACTACTTTCACCTGCCATACTGTTACGCCTTGATTTCGAACAGTTTTTACACCTCCATATCTGATTTTGGTCCTTCAGAAATTGTATATCTTCTTCCTTTAATTGTACACATTTTATATGCCAGAAATTATTACAGTCCTCGCATTTAACTTTAGTAGACACATCTTGCCTCGGAACACTTTTCATACACTCGCCACAGGTGCTCATTTTTATTTTTATATTTTGCACGAGTTTCAATGTTTTTTTTACTTGTATTCACTAAAACAAATACACTTCACTCGAAAAAATTGTAACAAGAGATTAAGAAGAAGAAAAAAAAAGAAAAAATCGACTTCGGTATGCTCCTTACATATTTATCTGGCAACAGTTTTATTATCGAACGTCTTTTGTTTGTTTACATCGATAGCTCCTTATCTAACGAGATATTATGCAAAAATAATGTATTTCAGCATTTATATTACAGAAATATATAATGTTTTATATCACTGATCAAGTCTAGTACTTACTGTGCTTCCCGAGTCCACTTAATTTTCACTAGGAGCCTTAATTCCATTATGGTTAATAAATATTACGGAGCCGAAGTCGCTCACCACTTCACTCCATCAGGGTTTCCAACTTCTGTGATGGTTGTGATGGTATTAATACAAATACTGGCTGGAAAAATGGTGTTATTCGTCATCTTGAGATCCATGTTGGGCGACCTCTGCAATGGCCTATTTGCCTACTCGATTTCAATGAATTACCTTGTCATCTTTGAATGTCATCTTTGTCAACATTTGGATAGAGGAACAGTTGGCCCCACAACATTTTCTGGACCAATTGGAAATAATCTAAGCGGGTGTGAGAAACTGCCAGCGATAGATTTTCAACCAATAGATTGTGTAATTCCAGAAGTTGACAGAAATTCTTTGAGTAAAGACCAGAGATATCTTTTAGATATATGTCAGGCGGTCAAAAGTGGCATATGTCCAAGTGATTTATCAATTCGTGATTCCGGACCACTTTCACATTCCAGATGGCTCACTTGTGCAAATAGAGTTCTCAGACTATACATAAGTGAAGCAAATCATTCAAATTGAGTTAAAAACCATAGTGACTTTCATTTTGAAATCTTAGATGCCAGTGTGGTTTGAAATTAAAAACAGCAATACCTTCATAAGTGGACCCATTCATGTATATAGAACAATTGAAACATCTCGATACTTGCCTGACAATTTGAAGCAAGTTGTTTTCCCCGTCATTGAAAAGAACTCGTTCTTTACCCACCCCGAAAATCTTTTAATAGCCATGATTTTTGATGAGAGGAAGCACATTAGAGAACTAGGGCTTATAAGAGTGTTGAAAGCCAGGCAGTCTGATTCGAAAGGAAAAAGCATCAGAATCTTCCTTACTCCAACTGTGAATTTTGAAGCCTCAGATTACATTGACATGATTGACTGGAGTGAAGCCAAGTATTCTTCTTCACCTCTTCTTCGAAAAGCTTCAAACGACAACATCAACTCTTTCATTCAACGAGGTGAAATACCAGATGGGGATATCAAGAAGTTCCCCTGCCATACGCAAGCCGTGGAGCGATGCGTGAAGCTAGTTACAGAAGTTTCGCTCAAAGTATGCGGATCCAAATCAAGAGATGGCTACATCAGAGCAACGTTGAAATCCAGATCTTTGATGCCTGAGTTCAGAACAAAATCTGACTATAAAATCGCTTCAATTTTGTAAGTCTTTCAAAAAAGAAAAACAAATTTAAATATGTAAATATTGTAAATAGTACACACCTTTTATGGCTGGGTGGATGGGAAGAGTGTGGGTGGAACTCGAATTGCAGCCTCCTCCTCTGGGTTGTTTTTATATATAAAAAGAAGCGAAGAGCTGCACATTTGTGTTAGCTTTGGAAATTATATGTAATAACCTTAGAATTCTCTCATTAAAACATTAAACATTATAAAACATATTAGAACGCATGTTATCACATCAGCACTATAAGGCATTAAAAATATCGCAGTTTATAATTTTTGATTTAAAAAAAATACGAATAACAGATATTTTTCTTAAACTTCATGGGCTTTGCGCGATCGGAAGATATTCTCTAAAATCATAAAACAACTGTTTTTATTATTAAATAAGGCATGTTGTAACGTTTTATCACTATAGCGTAAAAAATACGAGAGTATTTTATTTTAATAAAGAGTACGAGAAAATTAAGTTTTTCATGTTTTTTAAAATTTTTCAGACGCTTTGCGCGATCGGAAGATATTAACCGATTTCGACACTTCTTTTTTTATTTTTCAAGTCATCACTAACCACAACTTTTCCGCGGTATAGCAACTCGGAAACTAAAAAAAAGTTTTTTTCGATCCACCCTACTAGATACATGATGCAGACATGTGAAGGGTACCGTTTAAAAGTTTGTTTTATTCTGAAGAGAATAATGCAGAAATCATGATCCTAGGATAAATAGGGATGTCTGAGGAAATTTTTATATTACATCTGGGTCATCTGGGGCATTGTGGGAATGTTCTTAGCTCATTGTTAAATATAGGGATGGTACCGAGACCGAGACGGAGTTTTATATACCGAGACGAGACCGAGACCGAGACGGACTTTTAAACACCGAGACAAGACCGAGACCGAGACAGACTTCTATAAATCGAGACGAGACCGAGACGAGACTTAGGTCAGTCTCGAAAGTCTCGGTCTCGTCTCGAATATTGAATATGATAGATACTAAAATTACCTTCACTCAAAATTTGTTTCGTTGCTGTGTTAGATAATATAAGAACGGCTGACTCATGTACAGTGGCGTATTTAGAGGGTGGTTATCGGGCTTAAAACCCTCCCGAAATAAATTTGTGAAAATTTTTTGCATTGCACGTACAACGCAAATGTTTCTTACTCGTTCTTCAAGCCTCTCCCGAAACAAAACCCACTGCTGATGCAACTAGAATTCTCTCTCTCTCTCTCTCTCTCTCTCTCTATATATATATATATATATATATATATATATGGTCGCGTTGCCACCTAGGTCCGCCCTGCACGGGTTCCCGGGGGCCCAACTTTAATTTTAAATGGAAGCAAGGGGTGAGTGGTACCTCGTTCTATAGATCTTGAAAAACTAAAAATTGTTGTGGCAGAAGATCTTTCATATCGGGCACTATATTCAAAATGGCCGACAAGACATGTTGCCTCTATCAGATACAGTAAAACGTGCAGTACCACTAATATGAAAACGGTTGACCATAAATGAATCGAACAAAAAACTCAAATAGAAAATGTCATGTGGCACATCGATTGATATTGTCGCGGAGACTCCCAGGGCCACCCTTCATGGGAGCCCAGGGCGCAACTTCAATATTGTAAATTGAAACATGGGGTGGGTGATACCTCGTTCGACATATCTTTAAAAACTAAAGAGTGCTGTTGCAAAAGATTGTTCATATGGGTCACCGTTTTCAAAATGACTACCAAGACATGGTATCTGCATCAGGTAAAACGTCCAGTATCACTAATATGAAAACACCAGAACAAATATTCGAATGGGAAATCACAGAGGGTATTTATTATTCTATAGCTCGGGAATGTTGCAACAGTCGAAAAGATGATTAGAGTGCAACAGTCGAAAAGATGATTAGAGTGAAAGTGCCATAATGGAAAGGAAGAAATCTAACTCCTAGAAAATTATCGCTCCAACCTCACTCCGTACGTGAGTGAAGCGGGAAGGATCGGTGATATTGCAAATGAGAGCCTTAGTTTTTGCAAATTGTATCTACGAAACAAAGTTATTTGAAATGTGTTTTTATAAGATATTAATGTCTCTGTAATGGGATAAAGTATGTAAAATTCTTGTTAAATGGTACCTTCCATTTTGATTGCATGCAATGGTTTGATGCAAAAATGAATCAACTGAAATGCGAAACAAATTTGTCAAACAATGCAATTTTAGAACAAGGTTTACGAACGTTGGTTTTGTTCAACAGCCATCTGCATGATATTGGTTCGCTTCTTTTCCTTCTATGTCTTCTTGCATGTGATAGACTATGAGTTTCATTGAGATGTCCACAGTTACATTCCGAATAACTTTCAATTTCGGTTGTGATCCTTAGTAACGAAACGGTACATACTGATGCAGATATGTCCCAAAAATCTTGCACGCAATCCTTTAAATTATCAGGGGCGAAGAGGCGAGTAAAATGTTGTTAAACTTGAATTTCACCTTATTTTTATTCACCTTATTTCACTTTATTTTTACTCATTATAGTACTAGTCATTTGTACACACAAGTGTTTCAGACAAACCATATCTATTGCAAATAAAAGTGAGGATCTTATTTGAGATTTTACCATTCATTCCCGCTTCACCTACTTACGGACAGAGATCGGAAAGATAATTTTCTATCATTTTCTCTTTTGCATCATGTCAATCATACTTTAATAATATTTTTCTCCGTTGCATTATACTCGAGCCGTGGAATGATAAATACCCTCTGTTCTTTCCTATACGAGTTTTATTCTGTTCATTTATCTCCAACTATTTTCATATTAGGGATCTAGTGGTACTGGACGTTTTATCTGATACAGCCACCATGTCTTGGCGGCCATTTTGAAAACGGTGACCCATATGAAAAATCTTTTGCCACAACACTGTTTAGTGTTTCAAGATTTATCCAACGACGTATCACTTGACCCATATTTCGGTTTAAAATTTCTAAGTTTGGTCCCCTTAAAAGGCAGCCCGTGGAGTACTGCGAGAACATTATTCGACGCGCCCCATGCCTTTCCTGTTTGACTTTCTGACTGTTCGTTTATCTCCAACTGTTTTCATATTAGTCGTACTCGACGTTTTATCAGATACAGGCACCATGTCTTGGCGGCCATCTTGAATACGGTGACCGATATGAAAAATCTTTTGTCACAACGCTTTTTACTTTTTAAAGATCTATGGAACGAGGTATTACTCGCCCCATGTTTCCATTTAAAATTTTAAAGTTTGGCCCTGGTACCCCATGAAAGGCGGCCCCGTGAGGCGCTGTGGCAACACCTTTCAGTGTGCCCCGTGGCATTTCCTATTTGAGATTTTGTTTGGTTCATTTATGTTCAACCGTTTTCGAGATATCTCCGTGGAGAGATTAAAATGGGCCATCCTGGATATATATAGCCACGGACCCAGTATATGATCAAGGGAGGGGCTAAACCATGGTTTGCCGCTTTATTCAGTGCAAAGAAAGTAGGATTCAAGCCCATTTTATCCAGTGCATACCTGAGCGTTAAAGGGGGCTATAGTCCTTATAGCCCTCCCCTAGTATCTGCGATATATATATATATATATATATATATATATATATATATATATATATATATATATATATATATATATAAATGCTGAAATTTTGTACCAAGTTGGGAAATTTTTCTTGATACTCTGCAATATCACTAGATAAACAAGCAATGTTGCTAAAGCAAAATAAAGTTGTATTTTCTCAAATTGAGCTACGTAAAGTATTACATATTTCTAATTTAGTTATTTAACAAAACCACAATAGCCCATACATTATTTAGTGTAGCTTGGAAATCTCTAATAGCTCAAATGGCATGGACGGTGCAATGCGCATCAACTGTACCTTAGCGTCAAATACTGTGATCATGGTATAATATATTTCGAATGAATGAAGGAACAAAGCTACAAGAAACGGAAAATTTAAATGTTTCTAAAGACTTTACTTCGAAAACGCGCTGACATATCACGTCTCATCATGCAGATTCTTCCAAAAGACTTAAATGCTTATAACGCCATTTATAACAATTGTTATTTCAAATCGTTTCAGAGATCAGTGTTGCCAGACCAGTCAATTGGGAAAGCAGGAGATTCGAAGATAAAAAAACAGGAGAAAGCAGTAGACACATAGTGTGGTGGCGTTTGAATGTAAATCCGGGGAAGGGGGAGCAGTAAAATTTGCCATTATTAAGGGCGCAGTAGTCAAAACAAGCAGTCCAGAATTCATTTCCGATGAAGTACATTGAGCAAATGAAAGGGAAAAGTCCCGATTTATATTAATATTATTTGATACACACGTGTGTGAAGTAAAACGTAGTGAAAGAGCAAAGTGGAGTGGGAAAATGTCTTTTCATGCACGTAGCGATAACGTAGCTATATGGTACAGTCACACGTGATCGTGGCGTAAGACGATTTCTTGCTGACGATCGTGGAGAAATGATCTAAGCCAGTCTTCCAACCCAAGTACCAAGCTAAACAACACTTACTTGTTATTGTAAATCTTACAGAAAGTCGTAAAAACTCTAACCATAATGCATATAGAAGATGACGTACAGTTGTATTCTTTGGATTCATATTATATACAATAAAGATCTATATCTATACGCTCTGCAAAGCTTTGTGTATTATAACAGAGAAATTTCATCCTTTTATGTGAGGAAACATTCAAAATTCAATATTAATAATAATATATTACTTCAACTTCTCGAATAAGAAAAAGCAGGAGGTTGTTCACTTTTCATTTTCTTTCGCAGTAGATCATTAGAACGGAGAGAAAGTAGGAGATCTCCTGCAAAATCAGTAGAGCTGGCAACACTGTCAGAGATACCAAACACATTGGTAGTGATTGTTATACTGCTTAAAATGACGTATTTTTATTAAATTTTTATAATGATTGTTGCTTTTCTTTGCTTCTATAACATTACAACAAT
The DNA here is from genome assembly GCF_964235325.1 of Thermobia domestica. Lineage (NCBI taxonomy): Eukaryota > Metazoa > Arthropoda > Insecta > Zygentoma > Lepismatidae > Thermobia > Thermobia domestica. The sequence continues at coordinate 221,906,111 of NC_137463.1, forward strand.
AGTTGTTGACAGTTTTATTGTGTTTTTCAGATGTAAAGCATCACGGGGAGTAGCCAATGCTGTGCGATATTCCGCGCGGTGTTGCCGGATTTCGGACTCCCCTTTCCCTTCTCGCTCTTCCTCTAGTTGAGATTATTACACATACATTGGCAACATTATTCACAATGTAAATATACTATTCCAGCAAAGTCAAAGATTTTGACTGTGTATCCTAGAAGTATATATAGCAACTGAATAACATACCTATTAACTTATTCCAGTGGAACTGCTAAACGTTCGTCTTCAACACTACTTTCACTATTGTCTATGTCAATTAATATTTCGCCATTGTCTGAATCTGACTCTTGTAAATTTTTTATTATGAGTTCCAAAAATTGTAAACACAAAAAATAATTCTTCGAGCTTCACTTCGTAGCACTTTTTTTTTTTTTTTTTTTAAAGAAAATTCCGCACTTGTACTCGGTTTCCTTAAAGACATTGTCAACTATAATTTTGGAGAACAAATGAACTACCACGAAAGAAAACAACCTAGACACTGATGATTTCTGTTTATGCTAGAAGAAAAGTTTCGTTCCTACACACACAATCAGCTCCTTTGCTTCCATGTCTGTTCCTATAATAAAATACTCTTATACTTGATGTAGGTCTCACAACAACAATCCATCTGATTCGTAAGCAACACGATATGGTCGAGTTTGTTTTGGGTTACAATAATTTATGACACCACTCAGACGCCTGGTACTTTTGCATCCCTGCTAGAGGAGTAAAGAAGGAGCACGTAATTGGCCACACATACGTAAGGTATTGAAACGAAGAAAAAAAATCACACTGCGTTTCTTCTGTCGAATAAGGAAGAATCTGCATGAAGGCAATTTCAAAACAATATTACGAATGTCCCATACCTTCGGTTCTTCCACATGAGCTCCCGCCGGAAATCGAATATATATATATATATATATATATATATATATATATATATATATATATATGAATCAAATTGCAGAGGCTTGTTATTTAATTCGATCGCTTACTATTCTCAAGGGTGTAGAAACGGGGGAAAAGAGGGCCTTGACTTTCCAAACTATTTCCAGCCCCGAAATGAGGTTCATCTAGTATATGTTTAGTAAACTTATTTAATAGTTAATGCAAATTAGGAACGTTTATAATAAAATACGATTTTTAAAAAAAGAAAAAAGAAAACATCATCAATACAGTTTCTGTACCTAATTACAAGGACGCTGATTTCTCTGTAAATTGGCGGGGGGTGCATTCAGATGCAGAAAGCATATATGATGATTTTAAGACAAATTGCATTCAAATTATGCCTAATATTGCAAATTTACAAATAATATGAGGGGGGCCCATATGAGTTTTGGGGGGCCCTGGCCCCCTCCGTCCCCCAGGATCTACGCCCTTGCCTAATTAAAATAACTAACATTAATTATATACTTTATATTCTTATTTCCCTAACTGGACGCTCACCGTGTGAACTCACTACTATATTATTGCATAATAATATCTGAGTTGATATTTTTTTCGGTTTTTTTTCCCCTTTAGTATTTTAATATTTTAATCTACATTAACACAAAGTCAGATAAACAGACTGCTAGAAACAGCATTTGTTTTCTTATGAATAGCTTATTGATTTATCTCTTACAATCCGCTTTTCGACTTCAGTACTGTCAAGATCCGTCTTTTGTTAAGGTAGCATCGAGAAAACATAATATGTGTATAGTATACATGGTGAGTTAAAATGCTTTCATATTCTGAAAGAGGTCATTTGTTCTGTTTTTAATGTGTGAAAAGCTTTCCTCCCCCTGAAAGTAATGTTCCCCTAGAACAACCTGTTGGTTACACCCCTGATTATCCTTTAATAAAAGTTGAGTTCCATTTCCAAATCGAAGAAAAATCCACTGGAAATTAGACGGGACTCAACGCTCGTTTTACTAATTGTTTTATATGGAAACCTTTCAAAGCGTGTATCATGACAACCAGTTGTCATAAAAAGAGGTAGTTTTCACGTATGTGTTCGTAATTCTTTTCTCTACTTCGTAAAGTGAGCAGTTAATGTGCTAATACAATATTTCTAATAAGCGCCTATGCTATTGTCAAGATTCGCAGTAGCGCGAGAAGTCAGCGTGCAGAACTGCTTGTCGCGAATTGTCAACACCGCTCAAAGCCAATTGGACGTCGCGTGAAGCCAACTCAAGGCCATGCCGCTTCTCATCTGAAATCTGCTGTAATTACAAGTCGCAGTTACGTTATTTTAAGCAGTGCTGGTAATTTAAATAAATTGCTAAATATTAGTGCAAATGAGGTAGCTAGACTACAAAATGTTTTAAAATTACTCGTAATTTGTTTTCTGGTGGAAGAATGTTTTCAAAAGATGACGTTTTTCTCATAGTCTTTGGGCTACTTATAATTTTAATGTCAAAGTTTTCGTTCCAGCGATACATGTAAATGCAAATTGTAACTGAAATTAAAAGTAACTGATAACTTGTCAGTTGTTCCCGGGTGCGCCTTAGGCCTGGTATACACTTTAGTTAAGAGCGTGCTTAATTAAAAGTTCTAATTACACTCTAATTACATTTCACTTGGTTTAGTTTGACCACCGACCACCCCAAACTCGATCTATACCAAATAGCTATATGCAATAATTCAGGAACTTACAGTTAGTAATACACAGTGTTCACTTTTGTTTTGTTTTGTTTTAGTTTATCGTCCCATAGTTATACTAGGGCGGCTAAAGGAGACGTCGAGCTAATGATTATAGTGGAATCCGAACCACTTCGGTCGTTCAACTTTATCCCTACCGGAAATCGAACTCCAGACCACGCGAACCGAAAACAAGAGTGCTAGCCGCTAGATCAAATGGGAGTCCTCACATTGTGTTGATTTAAATCATTCAGTCAGTGTTGCCAGATCTGAAGGTTAAAAAGTAGCGTGTCTGTACTCCGAAAGTAGCGAATTCGAACTATTTGTACCCCAAATATATAGGAATGAATACTGATGGTGCTAATTAAATAATTTAATATGAGCTGGAAAGTGTGCTGGACGTATTGCAAGAAGAAATTATGATCGACGAACGAAAACAATTCTAGACTGGATACCACGAGACAAAACCAGCCTAGGAAACCTTCCCATACGAAATCAAGACGGATTTTCGTCACCTTTACGTAATGTCCACGTTTCCGCCCCATACGGTACAACACTCCACACGAAGCATTTTATGAGTCTTTTTCTCAACTCTTTGTTCAAGGTCCCACAAAACAGACTTTTCTTTCTTTTAAAGGCTTCTTTCGCCATTCCTATCCTTGCTTTTATTTCACGTTGGCATTTCATGTAATTACTAAGAATACTACCCAGGTATCGAAAACTATTCACTTGTTCTATTTTCTCCCCTCCTACTTTTATATTTGACACAGGATATATACCTGTATGATTTAAAAACAAAGTTATAAGTAAAAATATCTAAAGGTACGTTAAGATTTTTGAAACAAAAATCAATACTGCATTATGCATTTCGTAAAAATAAAAAATGGCACACTCTTTAACGTACTGCCCATATTATTACAGCAAGAAACTTGAAATGGACCTGAAAATGTTAATTCTAAAAACTGAGCGTGTTGCAGCGTTTAGTAAAAATTCGCTGCCAAGGATGAAAAGCTGTCAAGTTTTACAGTACTCAAATTATCGGCTTATGTTTCATAAGCATAATCGGACCCTTCTATTAGCTAATAAATGGAGAAATATATATAACGTGGAACTCTACTATATGCAGAATACAATAAATATTGAATATTGTAAATGTAAATGAATATTATACGAATGCTTTGGTCGTTATACCTAACAAGTTTTACGAAATTTACATTTTCTAAGCTTCACATTAATTCTTTCCAGTTTTCATTGCAAACCAATTTCACCGCCATCCGCAAGCAAAAAGATAATCCTTGGGACAGCAGTGGATAAGCTAACCTATTCTCCACTCGAAAATGGAATAGGTAATGAAGAATGCTGAAAGGGATGATTAGCCAATTAAGATATCCGAAACAATTCCTAGATACTTTCAAAATGGCTCCTATGTCATTATTCTTATTACTTCCCTTAATCTACAGATCTAGAATCAATTTGCCCTATTCGGTAGCCAGTGTGTAATTCCAAAATGGCTGCATGTAATTACTCATATAACTACGTTTAACTTTACATATAGTAGGAACAATTTGCCGTTTAAGATGGCCGGTGTGCAGTCTCAAAATGGCTGCTATGTTGTTACTCGTGTAACACCCTTTTACTTTGGAGATACTAGGACCAGTCTGCTCTTTGCGGTGGCCGATGTTCAGCTCCAAAATGGGTGTTTAGTCATTATTCGTATAACTCCCTTTTACTCTGTAGGTATAGGGACCAGTCTGCTTCTGCGATGGCCGGTATTGTAGAGTAAGCCTATGATATACTGTGAGAAGCTAGAGATAATGAGATGCATAAGGCATCGAGTATGCGATAGAGATTGAGTATAGATATTCGACAGAAAAAATATAAAACACATTTTTAATTTCTGCTCATGAATTTAAAAGCTCAAATGGAGCAATTCGGACTTTAGATAAATATTAAATATATCAATTGCTACGTAATTCTCACCTCACTCAAATTGGACAGGTCCAATTTAGCCTCTTTGCCCTGGAGAGGATTACACTCAACCGCCACTGTTAGAATTGATTGAATATTCTAATCAATTTTCCAACGGCGGTGTTTCAATATAATGCATCTGATACTAGAGACATCATAAAAAGCATTTTGATAAGATAAAAGTTCACAAACACAGAATAATCAATATACTATTCACATTTACCAAGCTGGAACCTGGAAACAACTGTACAGATAAACCCAAAATATTCATTCCGATGAAATTTTGTTTAAATTGAGGAAAATTAAACGAAGAAAAACAAGAGAAAATAAATATTAAATAGTAAAATTTAACGATTTGAGAAGTTTACACTTGTTGCACTGAAGTGCACTTCACTTTAACCTATGAATACATATTTCATCCTTATGCGGTTTCAGTTTCACCTTATTATGTATCAAAAATTTATGTAGATGCATATTTTATTTATTGCATCTGTGAATTGCACATTGTGAATTATGTTCCTGAGAAATGCCCACAATCTCTGGCATACCTTATGGCGAGATTTTATGATTGTCAGGATTAATGTCATGAATTTCATCCACGATTTCAGGGATAATCCGGTTTTTGTCCTCCTGCTTCTGGAACATTATCTGTTGAGAAATCGCGATGTTTAAACTATGCACTTACTTCTTCATCACTGCATATGACAGTAGAGAGTTCAGTAGAGTTTCACTGGTGTTCTCATGAATTTTCTTCTGTAACTTTCCTTGGTGGAACAAAATATTTATGACAGCTCTAATTTCGATGGTCGTGAAATTGCTGATTGGGCACAAATGATCACTTCGGAGACCTGAAACACACAGTAAGAATTTCGTTATTAATACGAAAATTTGTATTTGTATGTACATACGAAGATATGTTCTTTAAAACTGTATGATTTCGTCATACTACATACACTCTTTCCTGTTTGGGCTAAGAACATTTTAGCAGCCCCTCGTATCAACACCAACTTGAACTTTTGTCCACAATCTTCTAGAAGGTTGTACAATTCTATTCGTTTCTAAAAGTTTCCAGAAAATATCTACATAATTCTATTGGACTAAGTTTGGACTCAAATCATCGGGGCTGTCATCAATTAGCTGACTGATTCCAAATACTATGGATTCAACAGCCATTTTGGTCATTTTTTACCCCTTCTCAGTCCTATGCGAATGGGACTAAACTTGGATTTTAACGGCATCGAGAGTGTCATTATTCCTCTCAACGACGACTGGAGACGATATATTCGACACTAATCAATCGTTTTCAATTATTTTTATGTCATCCCTTTAACAATTCTATCAAACCTTGTGTCCATATTGTCACTAAACACAACACCAAACTGATTAAGACCATGTGATAATATATATAAAACGCACAATCACGTAACAGTTTCAATATAATAACTGTGCCTTCATCAGACTTCCACTCCTTTTAGCTACTTGAGGTCATCTCTTATATATTTCCCGGAAATGAAATTTTAATTAGGCTCTGCCCTTCATTAAAAAAGTAATACTTGTGTTATCACTTTCATTTGTACAGCTTAGCACTTATCCAATTAAAAATATACGTTTTTGCTGAATACATTCTTTTGCTCCAATTAACCTTATTATTTTCCCTTATTAATTTGTTCTTTTTTCTTCCTTTTCCCGTCTTCTTCTTTAAGTAGAATCTTCTCCCATTCTTTATTTATCGCGAATCCTGCATTCCAACTCATCATCTTGTTTCCTGCCTTCATACTTTCCCTGTCTTCTTTCCATTTTCTCACCAATGTCCTGTTCTCTGCTTCTATAACATCTGCTCCTTCGCACACTACACTAAAGCCCATTCCAACCTAAAATCGAACAGGGGAGCCGATTTCGTATGACCCAATCCTACACAAGATCACATATATTTTATATACCGGTACTGTATTAGGTGAAAAATATCTAGATATCGAAAAATAGTGAAATATCGGAAAAGATCGATCGATATATCGAAATATTGCATCCTCCTAATTGGAATCTATTTTTGACACACTGAATCGATTGCGAAAAGATCAATTGTCGATACCTCTTCTTACCAATTGTTCACATGGAAATCAATATTGAAACTAAAAAATACAAATAAATTTTAACCACTTCTAATTTTTTATAATTTTGCGAATGATGATGGTATGCTCTCTTGAGATAATGAATCGATTTCTGGAAAACGATTGTCACTATTTGTTACAGTTTTTGTTCTATCGCGATAAACTTTGAAACCAGAAATTACTGATTTGTACCTCTTTTAGGTTTATTAGGGTGTTAACGGAGGAGATGGAACCTATTATTAGGACTTAAATCGATTACGAAAATCGCTTCTCGTTAGCTCTTATCGTTTTCTCTCTGATATCTGTCGACAGACAGCCAGACGGACGGACAGACTGACGGACATGGCAATTCTATAAGACTTCCGATAGTTATGAAAAACATACTTTGGAAGTCCAAGAACAGCAACATATTGTAATTTAGTTTGTCCTTAGAATATACAAATGTATGACAAAAGAAGAGAATCTTATCGTACAAACTAGCAGAGAACTGGACCCTAGTGAGACTTTTACTCTTCTAGTTAGGTATTTGCGACGTCACTGTTTTCCTAATTCTGTTCCGTGTTATTACGAGAGAAAAAGGAAACATTTGTACTTCAATTCTTATTTTGCACCTAAACATCTGCAGGTTCAATACATGCGTGAAAGAGGAAACCTAGATGCTGACAGTAAGATGGAACTTCGGTGTCTGTTTTGCGTGGCAGCTACCTTTTATATTAGTTTTTAAACATGAAATGTATTTAATTTGAATTGTTCACAAAGTAATAGGTTGACGCAGTAAAAATAATTTACAGAATCCATCTGTTTACTTGAGTTATGCTTGGAAAATTTCTCGCCAAGCGAGGAAAGATTGTCTGTTACAGGTATACATGAGACTGGGATTTGGTTCGTCACCACTCCAGCTATTACATTCTCTTGCATTTCACATGCATTGTTTTAAGTGCATTGCACCGTGTGATAGTGATAATTTAGCACATAAATTTTCTTAATTTAGTTAAATGGCATTATGCTGAATCTTTACACAAAATTTCCAGATAATTACATCCCCTGAAACCTCTTAATGAAATTAATGTTCGAAGATTCAGTGAACAATACTTACAACTTGATTACGAATGACTTAAACCTATAAGCAACTTTATTACAACGCAAATCAATGTCACCATTGATAATTCCGTTATATAAGTATCTAAGAAAATCAGTCGAGTGGATTATAAATATTTACAAGATTCTGATGGGTTATGGGAAAGAAAATGGCGTCCAAGTAGATAAATATAAAAGAGCTTTGCTTTTATTTCTTACCACCTTTTTAACTTTAAAATGTTTTACTACAATTTCAGTTTAATACAACCTTAAAAATATTTAATGCAATTTAAATCTGGACCTGAGAAGTAGAGTAGTGTAAGTTACATTTTATTAATTTTACAGGAGAAGCAAAAAACTGGTCTGAAGACGTTATTTTGTTAAACTACGTAATTTTTTTATTGAACATTTTAAAACTGATACATAACTTTTCTAACATGGTCTTTAAAGTAAACATTTTTGCTTTATTCCGTGTCCTAAAGTTGTATTTTGCAATGTTAGCAACAATGTTTTATACGTTAGTGCAAAATGACTTGTAATATTTTACCGCAAAACTTTGTTTTCGCTATATATTAGCAAAGTAATAACTAACTAACTAACTAACTCTATGGCCTATGGAACCCGGAGGTTCAGTGCCGCGTTCACAAAAGCTCTCCACTGACTTCTATCCTTGGATAATTGCATCCAGTTTCTACTTTGTATTCATATCTCTGCGAGATCCATCTTAATATTGTCCTCCCATCTGCGCCTAGGTCTTCCTAATGGTCGTTTTCCTATGGGTCTACCAGTCAAGACTTTGAAAGCGTTTCTACTTTCTTCCATTCTAGCTACATGACCTGCCCACCTAAGCCTCCTAGACTTGACGACCCTAACAATGTTGGGTAAACCGTATAAACTATGTAGTTCCTCGTTATGAAGCTTCCGCCATTCCCCATTCTCGTTCCTCTTGGGTCCGAATATTCTTCTCAGGATCCTGTTCTCAAATACTTTCAGTCCATGTTCTTCCCTCAGAGTAAGCGACCATGTTTCACAACCATACAGAACAACAGGCATGATTATCGTTTTATATATTAGTAATATTAGTAATAACTGCTTCTTAAAATGAAAGAAACATTGTAAAGTAGTAATTTCAATGTATCACGCATGTGGTACAATGATATTATTGTTTTACAGGGTGTTTACTCATAGAAATAATTGAGATTTCAATGATTACACTGAGGTTCCCATCATTCAGATTCCATATCACTTGAGTCCCCGTCACCATTACGATGCGGTAGGATTCTGTAGTACTCATGCCAAATGATGGGGACCCACGTTAAAAGTCTTTGAATATCCTTGTACTTAGCCGAACTGATGGGCTTCAATGAATTACTTAATTGGGGAACTTCGTCTGGCCACACAGCATATCGCGTACATTTGTTTAGGTCAACACTTCGAAAGTTGTCACCGAAGTTCTCCTTGTAGTATAACACTCCTGGACTATCTTGACGTACTTGCGTGTGGACCATTTTTGATATAAATACATCTTGTTCACTAGTACCTTTTCTAGAAAGACGCAAAGGACTTGAGCGTTGTACACACAATGCCTTGAAATTTTCAAGCTCCATGTTAACAACTATAAAAGTTATTTGTGTCTGTAACTTCTAACAAGTTGCTGCCAATCCCATGGTGTCATTATCGAGAAATGCGGAAGCGTTTTCCTGGCCTTCGCAATCACAGCATGTTTGGAATCCACTCCCAAGTGAGTGTGACCTCTTAGAAGAAACTTGTGGTTGATAATCTTCAAGTTCGGAAACTTTCGAAGCAACCACATGTATAAAGACACAATCACAAGATTCCGGTTTTGTCCACTGCAATTGTCAGACCAAACTGTTATCACTTCAGCATCACTGTTGGTAAGCTCTATTTCTGCCCACCTGTATAAACCAGAAGCCATTTCATTGGCACCTCTCCTAAACGTTGTTTCATCCCACATAACACAGTAAGTTTTCTGTGTAGTACTATCAAAAATAGTGTAATTGAATGTCCACAATTTCCGTAAGTAAAAGCTTTCAGAATTTCTAAGCAATGTTGTTGGGAGACACTTTTGTAAGTCAACCATAAGAACCCGTTCTTTACAATTGCCACTTCCTCTGTTCTTATCTTTCTATTTCAAATTGTATCGTTGATTTGCCTCTTTCAAGTGATTATCATAATCGAGTTGGAGCTTATTTTTGTCTTCTTCACTTGGATTCTCTTTCAAGCTGGCAACAAAACTATCACATGTGTGCAAGTGTCATTTTCGGGCATTTTAAATGATAAGTTGAATTCTGAGTTGAACACCGCTCTATAATAAGACTCTTTCACAACATTTGATTCCGGTACACCATTCTGTATACATTCCTCGCGATACAGTTTGTACACTTTTGCTAAATTTAATTCGGAACTAAGTAGTTTCTTACTGATTTTTCACGGGAGTAGTGACTACTAAGTGTTGGAAATCTTGAAATGTGGTATATTACTTGTGCACGTACTTCTGGAGATATTTTATTTGGAGGCTCATATTTTCCCCTTCTATCTTCCATAAAAACACCTCCGTCTTGCAGCTTTTTTCAGTACAGTGGTCACAAACTGGGCAGAAATATCTAATGTTGTCAAAAAGAAGCGTTTACAAATTTGTATTTTTCGACCTTCGATTTGAAAACTGTAGCAAAGATTTGTGGTCCTTTGACCACTCCTTTGGCCACTTCTTTCCCGTCTAACTTTGATGGGCACCTTCTCCACACAAGACACTATAAACTACCGTTTTCGATTGATTATTACATTTAAATTCCAAAAGTTTTTTATGAATATGTCTCCTTTCACTCTCAGAGATAATTTGAAAGCAACGCCGGCGACAATTTCCAGGACAACCAGGTGGTACACTTTTTGCGGTCACGATTTTCTTTGTTCTAGAAACATACTCCTCCTCTGCTGCTCTCTTCCTTTTGAGAATTTCAGATTTCCAAGTAGATTTATCTCTACGTCTCTTCCTTGATTTTTTAGTCTTTGTAATTTCTTCAAGGGGTGAATCTGAAACTGATGAAGGTGCATCCAAAAGATCATCCATACTACATACATCGCTACTAGGTCCTGGTACACCAGCTCCATCTGAAACGATAAAAATTTAAAAAAAGATCAATATCGCAAGTCACAATATTCTAAGAAGCATATTCATTAAGGGCACAATATCTGCTTTAGATGGACAAGTAATGTTTTAGTGTGTAGGTTGGCTATACTGGCTTTCAATGTCAACCTATGAGGAACACGGTATCATTGAATCACTAAATTGCTTGTAGTGAACATTTTGTAATATTAGAGAAACAGCCGCGAGAGGGAAGCAAGAGCCTGGCACTGAAAGCCAGTCTAAAAAATTTACATACAAAAGTATTACTTGTCCGCTTACAGGGGTTGTAACTTTAAGGATATGCCTCAGCGTTTGCTTTTGTATCCGAAACTTTTCGGAATCTAAGGGAGGTTTGTTGAGTCCTGCCGAGTCCAAGGGGTCTGCGGAACACAGATGAAGAACCGCTGATCTAGACTGAATGACGATCAAATTCAAATAAATGAATGCACAAAGTGAGTTCGGAAAACAAGATTACAATAATCTACGTGTTTTATCCAAGTTATTAATCCAGATGTTTTAATGTGTTTACACTTCATTGAATACTAGCCTTTGTATTCTTATTTTTTGAACTCGCCTCGTACATTTCTGTATTTGAATTTGTTTGTTGTTCAGTACATATCAGGCGTTCTTCAACTGTTCTTCGCGTACTCTTATGAATTCGGCAGGACACTCTTAGTATTCCAATTAGGTTCAGAAAAGTAATTAATACTACGACAACAGCATGTGATCTTACTGCTTTATGAGCGAACAAAAAATAAACATTTACGGGGTTATGTACGACATAAAAGAAATAAAATTAGATTGGCCGAAAACCTAGACACACGCATCGCAAGTTCTCACAGTAAAATCTTATGTTCTAGCTTAGAACTTCCTTGATAAGCAATGAGAATAAAAATATGTGAGTTTTCATGTATTTTCCGCATTAAAATAAAATGAGAGATGATTAAACTGACTGTGAGGGTTGCAATATCAGAAAAAAAGTATTATGACAATTCCGTGTTAATTCTCGACGCTTCCCGAGACTGAGTCTTTGCAGATTCCTGGTATGCGTCGTTTCATTTTTTTTTTAAATGTGGATGGATCATATACTTTTGAGTGATTTGCATCAGTCTCGTCGTAATGTATTGGCAAAATTCCCTCCCTGCCTAGCGCATACTGAAAGAATACCACGAAACTTGTATTTTTGCATATAATATCCCCTTTTGTTTTTTAAAAAATATTCCCAAATAACTTTTTCTGAAAGCAACTCTGAAAATACAGATTTTTTATATCTGATTAACTCTTTTTAAAAATCAGATGGATGAGTCAGATTTAATTATTATCTATTAAAAGAGCTGAAGCCAAAACGTTTACTCTTTACTTATTTCTTCTAAAATTAAAATAAACAAGTACTTACCAATATCTTCCCTATCATCTTCAATTGCTTGTTTGTGGACCATTTGCAATATCATACGATTTCTCTCAGCCATTTTGTAGTGCGTCTGCTCGATTCGACAACCACAAAAGACTAAACACCCGCTGATTTTTTTTTTTAATAGAAGCTACATTGTCGCTTATTGTGGTAATCGATTGTTGCGCTCCAGAGAGAGTGAATTTAACTCCCATATGCTAATACACAATTATGATAAGTTAGAAGTAAAAGATATAATTATATATTTTTGAGAGGTATAAGATTTCAAGTCTGACTTAGAATATTATTATTTGACAATAAAAAATATTTTTGTATGTTCTTGCAAGGTAGACTATTTCAAGCCTGACATAATATTAATATCTCTGAATATTGATATCGGAGGATAAGGTAAGTGCACATAGCATTCTTTACCTCTTACACAAACTGAGACTTGGATTTGTTTACAACTGGCTATTTCCGAAACTAGCTGCTTTTGGATCTAGATCAATTTACCACTGGAAGCATCGTGCTAATGTAAGTAAGAAAAAGATAACAACTCAATTTCGACCAAAAAGTGACGTAGAGTTCTCAGGTCCAGAAATATGGTTGGCGTCGCTTCTTCTTTTTAAATACAATAAAAATAATGAAAAACCAAATTTACTTATAAACGGCCATTCGTCCGTATTGGACGGTGCATTTTGTTAAACCCAATAATAACTTACAACAATATTTAGTGATATAATCGACTAGGATGCTTGAACCGTGACGTATAACAATTATTATTCCTCGTAAGTGGACACAAAACAAGACAAGATTACAGTGTTTAACAATTTTTCAAAAGTTAGGCGTAACAGGGAAATGAATATAATTTAGTCGATGTTTTCCGGGCTGCTGAACACGAAAATGATACTTAAAAAAAATTAGTTGATTAGTTCTTGGTTTTGAGAAAATGGGACTATGGAGAAGAGTGAACGGAGTCGTTGATGAGGGGGCTTAGTTGCTTACCTTGATTTTCATAAGTATACAGGAAAGCGACTTAAAAAATGTCGTTTAACGTTATATCGTCCTACTTATTTCAAGATTATCTGTTTTCATAAAGTTCATATCTCCGTTAATATAAGGAATTGAGTTATAAACGTTATATGGTTGATAGAACAGATTAAATAATGAATTAAACGTCAGCCGCAGGCCTTTTTTGTTGCTTTAACGGTAAGACCAATGAATAGCACAAGTAGCACATTAAAAATTCAAAATTAAATTAACAGATAAAACAAGGTTAAATGGGAGTGATAACTGAAAAATAATGCTTTCAAGTTACCACTACTCTCCTTCGCTGACAATTTATGCTATACTACACACATTTGGGAAGAGAGAGACTGCATTGCTCACGATCTTTGAGTAATCGTACACTAAACTTTACATGATCATTCAAGTCACTCCGGCATCATAGGGATGGGGGAGCATACTTCGATTAAAATGTACCACGCCAGTGACTAGGTCGCAGGAAACCAATTGTGTTTCCTGCACAATCTCCAGACCATACATCATTTGAATTTTTCGTACTGAGCACAGTAAAAGATAAGGTGTACCATCGTAAACCACGTAACTTGGATGCACTTCAGGTTGAAATTCGAATGGTGCACGCAGAAATCCCGTGAGTCATATTCAGAAACGTATAGATTCTGAAGACAATCATTTTGAACATTACTTTAACCAATATTTGGAACGTTCAGTTTCACCGGAAAGAATATACTCTTTCAAATTGAACTGTAGCCTTACTTTTCTCAGAAATTTATCTCCATAGGTTGGAAAATAAATTTTCTATAATAATTCAAATTGTGTATACACTGTTTAACGCTCTCGGTTTTTGGGCATGGCATGTTTGATATACTGAACCATTCTACAGGAAGTTAGTGTCCTACATTTAAGAAAGTAAAAAGTGGAAAAAAAATTATCATAAATGAACATAAATGAAGAATAACCCACTTCAAAAAGGAGCTAAAAAGACGAAAATAAAATTGATTTCTTGTTTAAAAAAAGGACAATATGAACAGACTTGAACAAAACTAGGAAACAATAAAAAAAACCCTAAAAAGTAGAAAATAATAATAATAAAAATAATAAAGCGCTTAAAACTAAAAAATACTTAATCATTATACTTTTTTTTTTTTTTTTTTTTTTTACAAAAATTGCCAATCCCAACTAATTAATCTCTCATAAAATTACTATACATACTACTCGTAATTTTACATTAGACTCTAATGTACTAATTTGTGGACACAGATATCAAAACTTTGCATAGATAAGAGGAATGAATTATTTTCTGGTTTTAAGCGCTTTATTATTATTGTCTACTTTTTAGCGCATATATTAAAGTCAGCTAATATTTTTTAAAAGGTTCTGCTATTCTTTAAAACAGAAGGAAGTTAGTAAATAAATTCTTTACAAAAATATTGCCAAATCATAGTTTTTCTTATCTAAATTTAATTGCGCTTTATTATCATTACCTTATCTTTGATCGTAAGATATTCTGGCGTGGTTGCATAACTCTTGAAAATAATATTGATTGTTAAATAAAAAGGATAAGCGATATTGGTTACTTTCGATTAGTAACAAAATAGTTAAATCATTTTTAAATCACACTTACTTGAATACTGCCATTAATGTTTTAATTTTCACTTCAAAGCGTATCACTCTAATCCAAGTTCCTTTATACAATTCCTCAGACCTGTGCGGGAAGTTTCTGAAACATGAAGATTTAGGTAGAGCGCGTACTAGTTGCTATGTGATTCTTTTCAACCACTTGTAGTAGGCTTTATAGTTTTCAAGGTAAAAGTCTTTCAGAATGTGTTGCTCCGCGATTTTTTATAACTGAAAGAAGGCATTTTTTATATTTCAAAGTAGTATAATAATAAAAAGAAACTATCAAATGTTATATTTTTGGTTTAAGTTTCAACCCCCTAGACCCCTCTTTGAATGCGCTTTAATGAAAGTGACATGACGAAAATACATCTTGAGGTAGATACTAATTATGTTTCAAAATTTATTTGAAACTCGTCAGTCTTGTTTTCGTGATGAAGTCACAGAAAACAGACAACGTCGATTTCATTCTGAGGAAAAGAGTTGTAGAAAATGCCCATCAAAGTCAGCATTTTTGAAACACTGGGAGACGTGTCCGTTTATTTATAATGAGAAATTCTTTTACTGAATTTTATCCTCCTAACTTAATGGGATCATGAGATACTTTATTTTTTTTTGGGGGGGGGGGGTAAAAATTGATTTACCGCGCCTCCTTTACGCTACGCCCTTGGAATCAAACTGACGTGATAACATCCTAGCTCGTGGTAGGTACTATCTATGTTCCGATATTCATTTCAAACTATTCAACTGTTTTTTCGTGATTCAGTCACAAACAACTGTTTCGTCGCTGAAAATAGTGTCGGCAAAGCACTGAAGGCAACGTAGAAAATGTAAGAAAATTGTTGTCCAACAAATTGGGAATGTTATCTCCACCGCCAGCTTTATGAGAAGCTGGAAACATTAATGGTTAAATCGTATGATTCTTTGATTAAAATATATGAATACTATATTCAGAACGTAGCTTTAACATAGCTATTATTGTAATTATAAATGAAATACACAAAATGCATATTTGAAAAGATGCAGCAGAATTTAGGTTGGTAAAATAAAAATCTTTGGACTGTAGAATATAATGGTTTGTTATGTAAAGTTCCTTCAATATGTCAGCTGATTACAATACCTTTATGTATCGAGGTAGATCCATGAGCTGTCGTCCAACGAAGTTGCTCCGTCAAAATCTTATGCACAGTCCCTCGACAAACTCGGTGTTCGTGGTTTTATTCAAAGGCTGTTTTTACAAGAGTTCACCCATTTTCTTCTCTTCTCCATAAAAGATAGAAACCTTCGAATGCTAGGGAACACCCACAATCACGTTATCAAGACGTAGATCGAAAGTTCTAGAAGGTTTAGGACATAACGCTTCAAGGTTCAGTACCTCAAGCATTACCCTCAATCGACCTCACAGGAGATCTCATCGTCTAAAGTGAACTTACCAATACAGCTCATTAAAGTAGAAAATACGGATTTCCACAATAAAATAATGTTTATGCATGCGGATATAGATCACATTACTCTGTAGGAAGCATTAGCTGTCAAGTTAGTCAATATCAAAATATTGACTCGACAAAGTAACACAACAAAGTATAGCTGACATATGACAAGATGTGTATTGTGTAAAAGTAGCAAGTAAGGGAATAAAAGTCAGGATATGAAATATGATGTAGACATGTGCAGAGTGAAGGACTTCTGCTATTGCACCTAGTTGAATGAACCAAACAAGTGTTTACAAAATTCTTCAAAGAAGCTTGAGGCTTCATAAGTTCAATTCTTCTTGGAAAAGATAAATGAAAGTGGCATGCACTAGAATCGAACAACGGACGTCCGGGGCCATGTCTATCAGCGTGTAACACAACAGACAACAAAGTTTTCAATATTTCTAGAAATATGGAAAACGCTCCTCTCTCTGTCCTTAAAATGTGAAATTTCAGAAACGTTTAACACACATCCGCTTATTTTTAATAATATACCGAATTTCATCTTTCTTACTTGCTTGCCTTGTAAGATACTCAATTTTTAGCATAAATCATGATTCCCCCTCTCCCCACTTAGAATAAGCATTTTAATGAAAGTAACATTACAAGAAACTTGTTGAAGCTATCTATGTTCCAAAATTATCTTAGAAAGGTCATGTTTGTTTCCGTGGTTCGATCAGACACAAGATCAATTTCTTTGTTATAATTAGAGAAAACATGTCAAATTTCAAAACAAACGTTAGATACGAGTATATGTGAGAAGCTCACACTTGCAAGCACTCCTATCGAAAAAACAAAACAAAACAAAAAAAAAAATAACTCGTACTTACGAGGACTGCTGGGAAAAGGTTCTGTAGACTACATAGAACTGTGTTATGCATTAATTGACCAGAAGCCAAAACATGGTTCTGAGATATTGAAGGAAACAGAAACATGTTATCATTATGATCCAGTTCTTGGCGCTTGATCGAACAGCTTTTCCTAAACGTTTAAGCAAATAGTAGGGTTTCAAACAGCTTTCTTTTGTTTTACATTATTTACATTGTCTCCTATTCACAGATGTAAAAATCTCGAAAATCTAAAAATGACGCTTGGTCAATTGATACATAACACCGTTACTTACAGTGAAGTTAGTGTTCTGCTATTCCCAAATTTGGAAAGGTGGACCTTTCTATGTTTAGATTTTCTTCGACTGCTTGTATTAACTGATCTTTTCACAGGAATTTGGACAAGTAGTTCTTGAGAGAAACGTATATTTCTCGTGAACACTTTCGGAGAATAATTTTTAATTTGAAATAAAGTTAACCATCGTGGGAACTTAATTTGACTTTTGGCGATAAAGCAGCATCAATAAGACAGTATACAAATGGTTTTCTGAATTTCTTCGTGGTTGCACATTTCTCACGAGGGAACCTATCCAAGTGTAACTCTGACTTCGAGTCGAATCTATGGCCGTTGGATACCTTGTACTAAAAGGACATAACACGAAAAGGGATACATCCTCGATCGCAACCGTTGCGGAGATATAAGCGTGAAAATTTAGAAATTGAGCTCCATACTATACATTACAAAGTCAGATTCCGGGTCAGATTTTTCGGAAAGGGTCAGGCAAGGAAACTCAGCGTATACATAACAAATTAGTGTGGGGAGAACAGCACCTTTTGAATGAAAAATTTGTATCCCCGGGGCACTCGCAGGGTCCCGGGCGGGTCCAACTCAAAATTTGCAAATGGAACCGGGGGTCAAGTAGCATATTGTATGAAAGCTATTGTTAAATAAAAGAAGATAGAACAAATCTCAACTCTCTACGATGACCCTGTGCAAACGGGCAACTGATCAAAATGTCAATACAACCTACATGAGAAAATCTATGGCCACGCTTCTAAATCCGTTAAATTACGACAATAACAGGACAGAAAAACACGTTTGAAAGTGCAAGGTATTGAAGTAAAGCAAATTGCTGCAGAGTCCTCACAGAGTCGCACAACGGACCTTATCCAAGTATAAGTGTGACTTCGAATGACCAATGGAGTATAGAATAACCATGACCATTGGATTTCGTGTCCTAGAAGAGAAAGGATACATTGTCAATCGCAATCGGCGTGGAGGGTGAGAAGGTCAAATGGCAACGGTATATGCTTCGCGTATCGGAACCCCAAATTCTCAGATTGCACTGTGAAATTTCTATCGGGGATTTGCTGAACGAGAAACATGATGGTAAAGAAGTAAGTAACGTGTGAGTAACCTTGAAACTGTGAGGCAACGTGGAGAGGAGTGGAGTTGGAGAAAACTGGAATAATGGTGCAGAAATAAAATATATCGGAGGGTGCTTTTGAGAGAGAGACTCTGCAGCAATTTGCTTTACTTCAATACCTTGCACCTTTAAACGTGTTTTTCTGTTTTGGTATTATCGCAAGTTAACGGATTTAGAAACGTGGCCATAGATTTTCTGATGAAGGTTGTATTGACATTTTGATCAGTTGCCCGTTTTCACAGGGTCATCGTAGAGAGTTGAGATTTGTTCTACCTTCTTTTATTTAACAATAGCTTTCATACAATATGCTACTTGACCCCCGGTTCCATTTGCAAATTTTGAGTTGGACCCCGCCTGGGACACTGTGAATGCCCCGGGGACACAAATTTTTTATTCAAAAGGTGCTGTGTTACTCACACTAATTTGTTATGTATACGCTGCGTTTCCTTACCCGGCCGTTTTCGAAAAATCTGACCCGGAATATGACTTTGTAATGTATAGTATGGAGTTCAATTTCTAATTTTTCACGCTTATATCTCCGCAACGGTTGCGATCGAAGATGTATCCCTTTTCGTGTTATGTTCTTTTGGTACAAGGTATCCAACAGTCATAGTCTCGACTAATGTTTTAAGGCCTGGAAAAATACCGGAAATTTTGGGTAAAAACAGTTTTTTACCGTCTTTTTCCCGAGCTTGAAAAAAAAACGGAAAAATTGAGAAAAATTGAAATTTTCGAATATTTTACTACATTATGATTTTAAGTGAAAACTATTTTATATTTACTAGTTTACAGTTAAGATCACTGAGTAGTTATGTTTCTTGTATTAGAATAGGGAAAGTTTGTGGCAACACTCCTTTAAAGTTAGCACCGTGATAGAATGGAGTTGATGGCTTCAAAAGATCCTAAAATATAATCCTATCGTTTCATGACAGGGAAGTGTTAAAATAACAGGATCAGAATCATTTTAGTTGATCCCAGTATGTTAAAATCAAATTACATTTTATGGAGATGCATATCTTCCTTGTGCTGTGTAAAATTTCCGAAAAATTTGAACCCATTAGAAAAAAATCTTCTGTTCGTAAATATTGACAAAATTCGGTAAATATAATTTAGAAACTACTTCTTCACCCGATACTAATCTTATTTACTGTAACGTGTTTGTAGCATATATATAACGTATTTTGCTAGCAGGAAAAATACTTAAAGCAACGGCTTTTAATTTTACTTTTTAGTTTTCTGATTTCTGATGAAAATCCCTCTTTATTATTTGTAATTATATTTTTCGAACAACTCAAAAAATATATTATCTTATTTACATATACACACATCACCACACAAGTGCGTAAATCTGAGCAGCGACAAATATATTAAAGAATTTAACATGGGAATCAAATTGCCGTTCGTTATTATTAAAGACTAACAGAATACCCGTTCTTTACATGGGGAGAATACATTTAATTTGGGTATAAATGGCACCAAAATTGTCACCAATGTACTTAAGGACCCCAAAAACTATGCATTTGACACTAGTATCAGTCATTTTCAATTACTTTTACATGTCACTCGCCCCCTTTAGGAGTAACTAATGGGGGCTGAATTTGGATTTAAACGGCATCGGAAGTGTCACTGTTCACCTCAGCCACCCCGAAAACTATGAATTTGACACTAATATCAGCCATTTTCGATCACTTTTATATATCCATCCCTTCTCCCGCCCCCAAGTTGCAGCGCTGAATATGGATTTAAACGGCATCGGAAGTATTGATGTCCATCTCAGGTCCCCCCAACGATGGATTCGACTTTAATATCGGTCATTTTCGATCATATTATATATTTCCCTTCTCCCTCTTCCCCAAGTTACGAGGATGAATTTTAATTTAAACGGCATCGAAAGTGTTACTGTTCGTTTCATCGACCCCAAAAACTATGGATTCAACAGTAATATTGGTCATTTTCGATTATATTTATATATCACCCAAGTTGCATAGATGAATTTGGTTTTAAACAGCATCGGAAATGTCACTGCTCATCTCAACGACCTCGAAAACTATGGATTTGTCACTAATATCGGCCACTTTCAATTATTTTTATGTATCTCTTCCTACCCAAATTGCGGGTCTGGATTTGGATTTAAATGGCACCGGAAGTGTTACCCCAAAAACTATGGATTCGACACTAATATTGGTAATTTTCGATCATTTGTTTATCTCCCCCAGGGTGCGAATTACGGCCAGGGATGAGGGGGAAAATCCCCCTCTGGAAACTTATTCCTGGCTGAAAGTCAGAAAAAGATCCCAGGGAGGATGCTTTTTCCTCTCCTATTCTCAGTTATATTTCTTACATCATTCAAATTCTTCAGTTCAATGTGCTAAACGTAAATCCGTTTGTAAATTGTCAACAAGAAATTCATTGTATAAAGTAATTTTAACTCATAGCCATCACTTAATTCTAATAGCTTGTGAGGTAGTGTATGAGACTGATAGGATCTGGCAATACTAGTTGAGAACTGACTGTGGACCAGCGCGACACGAATGTGAACATCTAGCGAATGAAGACTAGTGTACGTTGTATCATTGTAGTGTGTGCTTCCAATGCTTTGGTTGTCAGCAGGGTTGGCACGATTATATCAAGTTCGTTTAAACGGAATGTTCCTTTTAGTTTATCCCCCCTTGAAATATCCCCTAATTCGCACCCTGATCTCCCCTCTCCTCCCCCTCCAGGTCACTACGCTGACTTTGAATTTAAACGGCATTAGAAGTGTCACTGTTCATCTCAGCGACCCCGAAAACTTTGGATTCGACACTAATATCAGTCATTTTCAATCATTTTTTATATGTATCGCCCCCTTCGCCCTCCCTAAAGTTTCTGGGTTGAATTTGGATTCAAACTGCATTGGAAATGTCACTCAGCTGCCCTGAAAAACTATGGAGTCGCACTAATATCGATCATTTTGCATCATTTTTATATATCTGCCTCCTCCCTCAGTTTGCGGGGATAATTTGGATTTAAACGGGATCGAAAGTGTCACTGCTTACCTCAGCGAACTCGAAAAGTATGGATTCGACACTGATAATGGCTGTTTTCATTTATATATATATCTTTCCCCCTCCCCTAAGTTGCGGGACTGAATTTTTATTTAAACAGCATTGGAAGTGTTACTGTTCATCTCAGCAACCACGAAAACTATATATTTGATATTAATATCGCTCATTTATGATCATTTTATGTATCTCCCCTCTCCCAATTTGCAGGGCTGAATTTGGATTTAAACTGCATCGGAAATGTCACTGTTCATCTCAGTGGCCCTGAGAACTATGGATTCACACTAATATCGATCATTTTGCATCATTTTTATATATCTGCCTCCTCCCCCAGAAGTAAAATGGTAAAATCCATCCCAGGCCCGAACCTCATCTATGTTGAAAATTTTTATCGAGACCAGTCTGGTGGTTGAAGAGTTAAATTACAAATATAGTCACTTTCATTTTTATATATGTAGATAATTTGTCGCACCAGAAAACAGGTATTTGTTTACATGCAAAATTTTGTATATACATAAAGTTTATATTAAAGTCTGCATTTAAATATTAAATAATAGTAATTATATGTCTTACTAGGGATGATTCCATACCGGGACCAATTAAATGGGGAAAACATATATTTCTTCTGAAAGCTCTTGCCATGAGAACAACGAAACCGTTTTTAAATCATTGACAAACCCGGAACTGATCCTATATGGAGCCAGTTTGTTGGTGTTTGTAAACCTATATATGGTATATTCGACAGAAATAAAAACAAGTATTACGATGCATCACACGTAAGCCTCTGAGCCCATCATGTTCCTCTTTGGTTCACTGCTAGAACGTGACTCGGGTAAGAGTTTGATAATATCACTTTGCGCCCAAACGTACCCATTTCGTCAGTGTTGCTAACGAATTGTAAATACAGCGTGGCAGATGGTTTCTGTACCACTCGATGCATATCCATGAAAACGCGGCATAAACATCATTCGTCACGAGTGAAAATGTACATCGGACATATTCCTCTTCCAAGGACCCCAGTTTATCAGTGTTGCCAACCAAGTATAAAAATAAGAGATTGTAAAACACTTTCCGTACGATGATACGTTTATAAACCAAGCTTTGCAGAAACATCACACGAACTATAGCAAAAAGATGTTGAGTGTGGCCGTCTCCCAACTATTCTAGGTTGTCAGTGTTGCCAACAAGTGTAAGCATCACAATGTTGAAAATGGCGTGAATGTAATTGAACGTATATATGACAAAAGTGATAGAAGCAGCATTGGACAATGGAAAAGATAGTTTGAGTGACCCCATCTCAAAAGCACCTCAGTGTGGCGGATGAAATTAGACTGTGGCCTATACTAGGTTTGTAGTATGTTAGTAAACCCGCAAGCACCATGTTGTCATGTTTGCCAATGCGGTAGACTTCATGCGAAAATCTTGAATGTTTGCATTGGTTGGCAACACTGCCACACTGGGGGGCTTGGGAGACGGGGACATACACTGTTATCCATTATCCAATGCTGCTTCTTTCACATTTGTCATATATTCTTTCAATGGCAGTCACGCCATTTTCAACATTGTAATGTTTACACTTGTTCGCAACACTGACAACCTAAAATGGTTGGGAGACGGTCACAATCAACATCTTTTTGCTATAGTTCGTGTGATGTTTCTGCAAAGCTTGGTGTATAAACGTATCATCGTACGGAAAGTATTTTAAAATTTCTTATTTTTATACTTGGTTGGCAACACTGATAAACTGGGGTCCTTGGAAGAGGAATATGTCCGAAGTATGTTTTCACTAGTAATGAATGATGTTTATGCCGCGTTTTCATTGATATACATCGAGTAGTACAGAAACCATCTGCCACGTTGTATTTACAATTCGTTGGCAACACTGACGAAATGGTTACGTTTGAGTGCAAAGTGAAATTATCAAACCCTTACCCAAGTCACGTTCTAGCAGTGAGCCAAAGAGGAACATGATGGGCTTAGGGGCTTACGTGTGATGCATCGTAATACTTATTTTTATTTCTGTCGAATATACCATACATAGGGTCACAAACACCAACAAACTGGCCCCATATAGGATCAGTTCCGGGTTTACCCGTGATTTGAAAACGGTTTCGTACTTCTCATAGCAAGAGCTTTCAGACAATATATAGCTTTTCCGCAGGTACTTGGTCCCGATATGGTAAAATTCCTAGTTAGTGCATCAGTATTAGTGAAATTTGCCTACTGTTCTTTCCTTTTAGAAGTAATTTGGTTAAAATTAACGAAATTTTACCAGATCAAAGAGCACATTAAGAACTCAGTTTCTTTCAAGAGCCCTATTTGTTGTAACAGAAACGCTTCATGATGGTAGATGTGTATCCAATCGTAAAAGTTATGTAATTAATGCACAACCAGAAGTAAACGACTAAAAGGCACATAAAGGAAATGCGTACATACTATTAATTTTCAAGAATAATTACAACAGTTTTATTTTCTAATGCTTCTTTTCTAAATACTCACAATATTGAAATTTCTCAACTTACATTTTTCACGCGTTCGAAAAAACAAACGCTTCCATTACTAGCAAAACTAAAATAATAAGATTTTTGCTATTTTCCCAATTTTTCCGGGAAGAAACCGGAAAAAACGGTTTTTTACCAGCCGGTTCAAAATTTCCGGAAATTTTACAACACTAGTCTCGACTCGAAGTCAAAGTTACACTTGGATAGGTTCCTTCGTCAGTGATGAATTTCATGAAGGTTGTTCATTCCCATCTCTTGTTGCCAATAATGTTGATGTTGAGCGTGAAATGATTGTGAGAGATCGACATGTGGCATACCATGAGATTCAGGATTCTTTGAGCATTGACATGAAAGCAATACGTATGTGACCTGGATGTAGATCCCGCAGCTGTTAGATCCCACGGAACTTACCCAAAGCTCAAGAAAGGGCTCATATCAATTAATGTAAAGAACTGTTCAAAACTTCAACCGAGGTATACCGCCATAGAAGGAAAGATGGAAGGAAAGGGAGGAATAGGAAGAAGAAGAACACAATTGATCGATGATTTGAAAAACAGAAGAAAATACTGTGAGTTAAAAGAGGACGCTGAAGATCAAGAAACGTGGAAGAAACATTTCCAGGCCCAAACCTAAAGTGTAAATAGAAAGAAGACCCTAATTCGTTTCAGGACCTACCAAAAGGCATAATACTTAATAATAATAATAATAATAATAATAATAATAATAATAATAATAATAATAATAATAATAATAATAATAATAATAATAATTATTATTATTATTATTATTATTATTATTATTATTATTATAACAATAATAAGTTAAATTTGGTGTACTACATCGTTACAGGAACTGAAATTTGCATCTATTCATAGGAACCCGAAACTAAACATCAATCCACTAATTGGGTGTTTCCAAGTGAGTCGAAATTAACTCAAGTTGTTCGCTCGAGGAATTATTCTTAGCATATGTTTGCTTTCTCCTTCGGTTATATTGGATACATGGTAAATAAACTTAGGAGATTAAACTACTGTAAATGCTGAGTGATAGAGGTAGTCAATGAACTACGTAAAGCAAACCCAAATTGTAGCATCATTCTTCACCACCACAACACCAGTTCCCACTTAGCACACCAAACCGTATATTTTTCCCAATACAAAGGTCTAATTAATGACTTGTTTTTGTGCTTACCTGTTGTTGTTGTTGTTGTTGTGTTTGAGTTTAACGTCCCGTTCAGCAGCAAGGCTATATGAGACGTGGACCTACTGATTAACGTGGAATCCGAACCACATGAGCTCCCACCGGGAATCGAACCCGGGTCTCCCACGCCAAAGGTGCGTACGCTAACCGCTTAGCCACGGAGGAGCTCTTGTGCTTACCTGATTTAACACCTAATGACTTGCTTTTGTTCCCACACATGTGAAATAAGATGCGCGGTGAGCGATTTCTGCCACTTGAAGCAGCTGAAGACGCATTTCGAACAGCTGTTTCTGAAGTGCATATATATTTTAATCACGCTCGACTCTGGCCGTAGGAGCTAAATACACGGTTCTGATTGGTTGAAGTTATCCGTTTCTCGCCACGTAACGTCTGTTGCTGATGGTCCTCGTGGCCGAGCGTGCCCTCCGCGTTGGTCTAGTGACTAGCATGTGTGCCTTTAGTGATATTGCCCGTGGAAGAACCTTTGGAATTTTGACTGTTCTCGATGTTTCTGTGTTTGTGTCCCTGTCTTTCTAGATTGCTAGGAAAATGAGTAAAGCGAGTAAACAGAGGTAAAATCCTAGTAATAAATACTTAAACAAGATAACGAGGCACGTTCGGTCAATCAGTTAACTTTAAAAAAAATAAAGCATGGTTGCGAACAAGCTAGTAAAGAAAATCGCTTTTGGCGTGGGTTCAAACCAGGCCCAAGGAAAGTCTTTATTTTAAAAAAAATCATAACACTTGTATCATTAAAACAAGATAAAAATAATACTAATTTGCCTCTGTACGTAATATATAATGCATAAAAACTTATTTATTTAAGCTACGAAACATGGTTTAGTGAGCGTCCGCGAGCGAAGTGGGTGAGAAGCCCCGCAGGGCTCGTTTTGTTCCATCTTTACACCATATTAATATCACGTGACATTACGTCACACTCGGGTGGTCCAACTTCGAGCCTCACTCGTTTCCTTGTGACCAAAATGCATACTTTCTTTAGGGTAACACTTGAAAAAAAAAAACATGCCTCATGTTCTTACCAAATGTAACAAAATCCTAATTATCTTCTTTACTTTTATCAGCACATAAAATGACAATTTTCTTCTATTACTATAATACATAATACACGCACCAGAAGGTTTGGACAATCGCAAACTACAACCAATCAGAAACGTGAATTTATTTCCTATGATTAGAATCGAGCCTGAAAAATATATGCTTCTGAAGTATTTCTTCAAACAACTCTGGAAAGTAATGCAGTAATCTTAACAAATAATCAAAGATAATTTAAAGATAGAAAGATCTATTCTTTCGAGTTGTATAATCGGAACACTAACGCTACTTTAAGTAGTAGTTTGCAGAATCTTTTCGAGCTGCCCTCGTATTAGTCTTGATTAAAATACGACTGCTTCGCTTCATTTGATAGATTTCAGAAGGGAAAAAGAGCTGTCTCTATTATCTTTTAGTGCAGAATTATTGAACATTGAACAAATTCTTACTATAGAAAAACTCAAATAAACTAAACAGATACGCAAACCAGTTCGTGTTCGAAGTTTCACAGTGATAAAAGCAATTTTCTGAACAACAGCAATAATAATAATAATAATAATAATAATAATAATAATAATAATAATAATAATAATAATAATAATAATAATAATAATAATAATAATAATAATAATAATAATCCTCATTTCTGATAATAGCAATCTAAACTATTAAAATGGAAACGGTATTCTTCACATAACCAGTAAAAGATAAGACATTTTAAAATAAAAGGTGAAAATTGTTTTTATCGGAGTGGCATATAATTAAAGTGATAGAGGCTTTCACCACAAATATAACTGTAATCCTTTCGGAAATCTTCTGTGGTCGCTTGTCATATCTCCGTTTCTTTCGCGTGCTTGTAATAATATTGTGCACATTACGAAAGTAATATAACACTAGATATTAATGTAATTAATTCGCACTACTTTGGAAGTTCATGAAACTATATACGAGATATTTTAGAAAAGTAATGAGACTAATTTTGCATTAACTTAAGTTTTTATGTTTTAGAAACAACAATGTTATACCCTTCAAAGTAGTTTCCTTGGACAGCTATACACCAGCGGGGTCGTTGTTCCCACTCTTGTTCGCAGAGCTGGAAGTCTTCAACTGGTATGGCTTTTAACCAGTCGGTCACAGTCTTTTGAATGTTCTCCAGAGTTCCAAAATGACACCCTTTTAGGACATGTTTCAATTTCGGGAAAGACTCAAATCAAGTGGAAAGGGGGGTTGAGGAAGAACAGTAATGAGTTTTTGAGATCAAAAATTCACTGATGGAAATGGCCATGTGACACGGGGCATTGTCATGATGAAGCATCCACTTGTCTGCAATGTCTGGTCTCACACGAATCACTCTTTCCCTGATCCTTTCAAGGACACTTTTATAAAACACTTGGTTGACAGTTTGCTCTGGTGGAACAAATTCTTTGTGCACGATACCATTACTGTCCAGAAAACCAATCGACATCGTCTGGATCTTTGATTTACTTATTCGACATTTCTTCGGCCAAGGAGATGACGGAATGTGCCACTCTTCGCTTTGCCGCTTTGTTTCAGAATCGTACTCAAATATCCAGAATTCATCACCTGTGATCACACAATTGAAGAATTCTTGGTCATTGGCAATCCTCTTAAGAAGATCAACACATACGTTTTTCTCGGTTGTCCTTCTGTTTAGTTGTGATGTTTTCCAACATCATTTTTGCTCAAATCTTTCGCATGTTCAAATCGTCTGTCAAAATTTGATGTACGGCGAAAGTGTTTAAATTTAACGGTTCACTCATCATTCTTATTATTAAATGACGGTGTGATCTCACAAGAGCACTCACACGTTCAACGTTTTCGTCAGTTTTTGAAGTTGAAGGTCTTCCTGAGCGAGGTTCACCTTCAATGTGTTCTTGGCCTTCCAAAAATAATTTGTGCCAGCGGAAAACTTGTGCTCTTGATAAGCAATGTTCCCCATACGCCTGTTTCAACTTTTCAAAAGTTACACTCGCGGATTCGCTAAGTTTAACACAAAACTTTATCGCACAACGCTGCTCTAAATTCTGATACTCCATTTCTGTAACAAACAATTAAAACAGATCTTCACTGATGGCGCTGTCAAAAATAACGTGTTAGCTGTACGGAGTTGTAACTCGAACTGAGGAAGTGGAAGGGATAAACAAACCGATCTAGCAGAGGCCGGTAGACCCAACGTTGTCAGATCGCCCGCAGTGTTTCCAGTCTCTTTACTTTTCTCACACACCTTGTATACTGAAAAGCTTATAAATACACAAAATATAGAGTAATAGGAACCAACACACTACAAAAATAAGCACACTAATTTAAGTTCAAAGCTTAACTGTCTCTGTGGGACCCAGGGTAGGTGTGATGGCTCCTGTTTATGCTCCTCAAACCATGATTTCACTGTTTTGCAGCGTGACAGGATGCCAAATCATCTTGATAGATGCTATCACCATCAGAGAACAACATTTGGGCCATGGGTAGAACTTGGTCCCCCAAAATGGCCTGATACGCCTTAGCATTCATCATTCCATCTAGGACTAGGATAGGACCTGCACAAAACTACGATTTCACTGCCCATACTGTAACAGAACCACCCCCATACTTTACAGTTGGGAGCACACAGTTTGTATCATAGGCCTGCGACGGTGTTCTCCATACGTAGGCCTGAATTGAGTTCAGACGTAATTTTCATTGCAGTGGTCTTCTTTTTAGCTGCTACAATCCATTTTAATGCCCTTCTGTCCCTATCTGACAGAATTGTCTTTCGACCATTGTTGTGCGTTGCAGAGGTCGTTTGCTCATGAATTGTGTATGCCCTCGTGACATTGGAAAGAGTGCCTTTCGATACCCCCACAATGTTCGCCACTGTTGCCACTGAAGCTCCAACCAGACGGGCACCAACGATCATGCCTCTATGGAAGTCTGTCAGGTCGCCCATTTTACCGCAACACTTTCACACCACGACACTTACAGGTGAACTGATTACTGCTGACGGAAGAGGAAGATCCACATGACACATTGAAAACAAAAGCCGATCGGCAACCGCAACACGTGTTGTAGAGTGGAGGGCCAAAGTTACGTGTCCTGTATGAAGTGTTTTTAGATTTTTTGGGGGGTCAACCCCCTGTATGGTGTTCTTTGGAAAATACGATCCGAAATATAGAGATTCATCTTAGAATGGAGAACTGTTTCGTTAGTCATCTACTTTACAATTTTACCTGCTTAAATACCTGGATCAGGGCTACCAACTGCATTCTGTGCCGAGAAAATTTACGCGTAAGTTAAGTTGCATCTGTCTAGGCGTTCTCACAACTCCAAATGACCTGGACCCCAAGGAATGGAATTATAACAGTTAGGCGTCCAGGTACTTATGTAAGTAGCTGTACCAAATAATAGCAGCATCAATGTTCAACTTTAATCTAATCTAACATAAATGTATCACGATGCTGTGCACGTTCAGTAAATGTGTTGTCTAATAAAAAAGACTGAAACATTCTGGTAAGGATGTATAAAATTTACACATATAAACATGGTCTTAATAGAAGATGAACAAGGGTTTGAAAATAAGTTGGAAAGGTAACTTTTATCTTAAGCTTGATAAGTTATATAATTTTGTGGTCATTTATAATAAATATATCTACTATGTAGACAGTTATATCTATGTGGTGAGTTTCAAGTTCTCCTTTCAATATTTTAAGCTCCTCCGTGCCTAAGCGGTTAGCGTACGCGCGTTTGGCGTGGGAGACCCGGGTTCGATTCCCGGCGTGAGCTCATGTGGTTCGGATTCCACATTAATCAGTAGGTCCACGTCTCATATAGCCTCACTGCTGAACAGGACGTTAAACTCAAAATCAACTCAACTCAACTCCTTTAAATATTTTTTTATATATAATGAGAGGTGATCTAAAAGAAAGGTTACAAAACCTACAGTGAAACTTGTACATATTATTTCATACAACCAACAGATAGTACATAGGTTAGGTTATTTTTTAACATAGTTTCCATACCGGTTGAAGCACTAGTCACATTCTAGAAAGAGTTTGAAGATTCCCTCCTGGAAAAAATCCCGTCCTTGCGTGTTCAGCCACATTGTTACTAAGTGTTTCACCTTTTCGTCTAAAGCGAAGCGACGTACAGTGGTGGGAAACTGAGAAAAAGCGGTCAAAAATCGAGTTTTTGAACTTCGCCTCCTATGAAATCGGTATTGATATTTGATTATAAGAATATCTCTTGCTTCCAAATCCGAAGTTTCAAGACATAGGTATATTTTCACTATCTGTAAAATGCATGTAAACATGATCAAATTAAAGTGCCGAAAAATCAGCTAAATATTAACCAAACAATATGATATGTTTTAAACATTTATATGATTTCTGAGGTCGATGAAAATGGTTGGATAGTACATTGGACTCAAATACTTGTGATTAGTGAAGAGTTTTATTTGTTATCTATTGTCATACCATTAATATGATAGATTTGTTAGTCTTACCTACAAGTTACATATACGCTGATGTTACTAGCTCTGCAGTCTAAGCTTATCCTTGCTTATCTGTACAATAGGGTTTATTGAGTTGTCCATGAGTAGTACAAAGGTTGAGCATTGGAAATAGCTGCGTCCAAGTGCACCTGGAGGATTCAGCCCTATCTAACTGCAAATGCATGATGAGTAATGTTGTAGTGATCGCAATCGAGATTCGCTACCTGAGCCTTACAAAAGGAAAAGGCATATTTTCTTGTATGTAATTTGGATTGTCCTTCGTCCCTGAATCAATGTTGTAGTGATAGTCTCATACGTAGTGCAGTGTTAAACTATCAATCATGTGGAGTTGCTGTATATTACACGTCAATGGAATAGTATACAAGAAGATTTTATACTGAATCTTTTAATCTTGCCAAAACAACGTAATCCTGAACTAAATTACATTCCAGTAAGAATTGGTGTTTCTTCGAAGATGGTGAAAATGCAAAACCGCGAACTTTAATTTGGTATCCTAAGGCCGCACATTTGTTTTACACTGTCTTTTTATTAGCTGCACATACAATTAGATGGAGAGCACATTGAACCTGTAGCCGCTTCTTCTATGCATATTAACACCTGTCATAACTTCGTACTGGTTAGCAATGTCCAATTCACGTAACGTGTCAACATGTTTTCAATTTATAAACTGTATGTATGATTCACGATGATGGATTACAAGATGGCTCCTTTCATTGTTCTCTGTCCTCCCCAATATCTCCTCATCTTTATTACTCCCCTACATTGTATCTTTGGTTACATTTTGCAGTATTTGACATTTATGCGAGGGGTTCCCACACTTTTGGACCACCCTGTATATATAACTGCACGTATTGCAGCAGGGGTTCTTCGAGTCACTTTCGCAGTAGTTGCAATCGATTCAAAAAGGATAATTGCGCATAGAGCGGTAGACAGACGTCTATTAACTTCCATTGTTTCGGAATAAACAATGGAAGTTAACAGACCGCTTTTTCTTAATTTCCGACCACTGTGCGACGACTTGGTAGGTGGTCATTCCCATTTCTGCTATCATTCGTTGAAACCTGTTTTCTTCTATTGTTTTGAATCAGCTAGTAGTTTTCGGGGTGGCTGAAATGAACAGTGGAACTCTCGGTCCCGTTTAAATCATAATCTAGCTCCCATCAGTACTTCTGAGGGAGAATGGTGATATGTAAAAGTAATTGAAAATGACCAATATTAGTGTCAGATACATAATTTTCGGTGTTCGTAAGTGGAACGGTAACAGATCCGATGTCCTGTAAGATCAAGCGCAGCACCCAGTGAAGGTAAGACCCCAGCAAACTTGAAAGGAGTGCTACGATGACATACAAAATGATCGATAACGACCGACATTAGTGTCGAATCTATAATTTTCGTGGTCACTGAGATGAATAGTTATCTTTCTGATGTAGTTTAAATCCAAGTTCGGTCTCAATTGTTACCCCCTGAAGGGGGATGGGTAAATGGTGACATATAAAAATAAACGAAAACAATAAATATTAGCGTCAAATCTATAGTCATCGGGTCTCTAAGTTAATTGGTGACAGTTCCAATAGCATTTAAGTCCAAGTTCAGCTGCCCTCGGTGGAGGTAAAACCGTCTAGCACACTTAAGGGAAAGTACTAGGAATGACAAGTAAAATTATCTTTAACGGCAAATGTTAGTGTTGAATCCGTAATTTCCATGATCGGTGAGGTGAAAAGTGACACACCGGATGCTGTTTAATTTCAAATTCAGCCCCCATTTTCTCATGATTGGAAGAATGGTAACATGTAAAATGCAATAGAGAACACTTTGTATTAATGCCGAATCCATAATTTTCGGGATCCTTTAGTTGATTAGTGGAAGTTCCATTACCTATAATTCCAAGTGCAGCCAAGAGTGGCAAGTAAGAATCCCTACACAGACTCCCTACACACCTAAGGAGAGATGGAATAAGATACACATAAAATGATTTAAAATGACCGATATTAGTTTAGATTCCATAATTTTCAAAGTTTCTGATATGAGTAGCGACATTCCCGATGACGTTTAAAGCCAAGTTCAGCTTCATGAGTACATCTTAAAGTGGATTGGTGACATGGAAAAATAATAGAAAACAATATTTGTATCGAACACATTGTTTTCGGGGTCTCTAAGTTGATTGGTAACATTTCCAATATCATTTAAGCTACGTCTCACTTTATTAACACAACTTGGGCTGTGGGAACATATTGACATGTAAAAATAATCGAAAGTGGCCGATATTATTGGTGAATCCATAGTTGTCAGTATCTCTGAGACCAATATTTACACTGCCGATACCGTTAAAGCAATATCGGCATGTTCAGTAGGAAGGGATGAAAAATAAAATGTCTCAAATGACCGAGATTAATGTCAAACCCGTAGTTGTTGGGTTCGCTAAGCCGTTAGGTTACAATCGATACATCAACATGCACATCAGCTGGATTGGGAAAGTAAAGGGGCAACGCGTAGGGCGTTGCTCGTACATCTATCTTTATATATATATTTGAATGTATGTATATGAATGTGTTTACCAGCGTAACTTTGGAACGTCTGGAGCAATTTCAACCAATGTTAGTAGACATAGAGTTTCAATCTAAAACAAAAAAAGTTTAAGTAAGACATTCTAAGGGTGTTTGTTAATAATGACATGTAGAAACAATGCAAAATGGCTATATTAGTGTACAATCCATAGTTTTCTGAGTTGCTGAAATGAATACTGACGGGAGCGCTTTCAATGTGCCAAAGTTTGGATTTTATCAGAAGAATACGTTAGGCGCAGCGGTGAATTTTGTAATTTTTCCGATGGGGTTGTTAATAATCTTGTAATTGCAAAAAATAAAAAATAATCAATATTATCGGATCTTTAGCTTAACACCCTTCGAAAGAGCCCTAATGGGAAAGTGTCACTAAGTTCCAACAACATCCTAAGGAAGTAATGAAAAGAGCAAATATGTAGTTCCCATGAGATTAATGCAGCCAGTAAAGAAAAGGGGCCTACACGGCATTCAATATGTTAAGAAAGAGGATACAAAATGTTGTAGCGGCTAGTAAAGTCGTGATAAGGATTTTCATGGATTCCAATGGGATAGTTAATCATAGGCACGATATAGCCTATATAGAAAAGGATAAATCTATTACAATGCAGTACTATGCCGCATTATTAGATAATTTTCACAAAAAACTTATGAAAAAGCGGTCCTATTTAGAGAGGAAATAAATCATATTTACCATTATAATACCAGGGATCATATCGCTGCAATTTCTAAAGCCAAAACAGTTGTATTAGTCTACGGATTCCAACCCGATCCAATATTATGGTCCATGATTAGATACCTCCTAATTTTTACTCTTCAGAAACTCTAAGAGTTAGCTCGGTTTAGGCCATTTCCATTAGTCTAGTTGTTAGTATATGCACTCCTCACTGGCTAGATTCTCGATGGGACAGAATTAAGAAAATACAACATACTACGTTGGTTCAGACTCCACTTTAAAATGTAAGACATTTTATACAACCTTGGTCCTGAAAAGGAAAGCCAAACTAGAACTGACCAAATTAACTTGGTAGAAGACTTTTATCTGCTGATGATATTATATTAGTAATAAAAACTATTTTGCAGAATTTAACGAATCTAACTTTTAGGAAGGCTAAAATAATGATGGAAAAATATTGGCCAAAGTATATCGAACTAGAAAGAAACAAAGTCGAAAACTAAATTGATTTTTGCTAGAAACACTGTTCTTTGATTTCGAAGTCTCATATTTACTAACCATTCTTTGTATGAATCTCAATTCCACGAAAAATAAGCTATACTTCAACGGACTACAGATATTCCAACGTCGCATTATTAAAGTGAATCGCATTTTGTTACGATCCTTCTTTTAATTTATGCTGATAAGTACATCCACAAAGCCACAGACACACACACACACACACACACACACACACATGCACAATGTGCAACATGGAAGGAGTCCGATACTAATTTATGATAGGAAAAAAGTCCATGTTTCAGATAGAAGTATGATGATACCCATTTCATTTTGACATATAATACGC
The DNA here is from genome assembly GCF_964235325.1 of Thermobia domestica. Lineage (NCBI taxonomy): Eukaryota > Metazoa > Arthropoda > Insecta > Zygentoma > Lepismatidae > Thermobia > Thermobia domestica. The sequence continues at coordinate 221,941,197 of NC_137463.1, forward strand.
ATACTTTCACTCAAGATAACAAAAACCCGAACCAGATAGGAGACAACATGGAAATCTAAAGTAAATGACAGTATGAAATAAATTTTCAGGAAGAAAAATATTTATGGTAGTGCCATATAATTAAAAACTCATGTTATATATGTTGACAGCAACCTTACCGTGAAATGTTCTCAATATTACTTTTGTTTAGCTACTGTCTTGTGAACGGGAAGGAAAACGACAAGAATTGAAGTAACAAATTATCATAACTGGTTTTATTCATATTATTCAGGTAAATGTGGTTTCTACTTATCTTCACAATGTATTACATAACTTTTGTTTGGTAAGATTTAATTCTTTTGTAGGATGTTAGGCTCATAAAATGAAAGCATTTCGATGCGTTTATAAACGTTTATAAACATGTATTTATGACATAGACATTATTGGTCTAGGCACGACAGTGTGCCAAGCCAGGTTCTCCCTTATTCAAAGCTGGCTCACAGTGTGTACCTTTTCACACGAAGCAACTCAGGTCTTTTTCGAACATCTATAATTAATTTTTTCTCATGAAGATATCACCTTTAAAATTGGCTAAGCCTCTAAATTGTACCACGTCATGGCTTATATAAAATGTCAATGTTTAATTTGAACCAGTTTAAGGGATAGATGTTCGTGAAAACCTTAAATAACTAAAAATTTTGGCACTCACAGACTCGTCAAAATCTAGTAGAGACATGGGACCTTGAAACTTTCCACAACGAAGGTTTCACGATACAAGCAAAAGAATCCAAAAACTTGAAATGTTTCCCTCCAAGAACGAAAATTAGAGTGCAAGGGTAAATTTTGCATATAGTTCATATAGTTGCGGTTCTCGATTCAAAACTCATAGGTTAGTTACGGTAGACATAAAATTTGAAATTATAGACAAATGTAGAATTTGTCATACAAACACACGAAGAAATGAGAAAATTTGAAAATTTCCCCTCTTAGGAGAAAAATTGGAGGACAAGGTCAAAATTAAATTATAGTTACGTCTCCTGATTTAAAACCTTTGGTGTTCCTATAGGCACGGAAGTTTGAAATTGGACGCAAATGTAGGGTTTTTGATACAAGTAGGGAAAAGAAAAAACTGGGAATTTCGAGCTCCAAGGAGGAAAACTAGGGAACAAGATCAAAGTCTATTTATACTTACGTCTTTGATTTAAAAACATATAGAGCACAAACTATGACAATGAAAACTTGACAATTGGCAGAAATACACAATTTATGGTACAAGGAAAAGAAAGAATCTGAAAACTATAAATGTTCTTCTGTAAATGAGATAATTATGAATATGAATAAACTCAACTAAAATACATTTGAAAATAAATCCCACAATTCTCCGCCTGTAAAGAGTAAACTTCCCATTTACCATTATTAGGAAAATGAGAAACGAATAATATATTTTCTTGCTAGGAAACTACAATCATATCCATACAGCAGTATTAAGGAAACATTGTCACCAAATCTTGATCATAGTATGCTAAATGTCACGGATATAATTGGAACAATATTAACATAAATTTTGTATAATAATTTCCTTATTAAGTCAATCAGAAAAATACACTTTTATAATGTTATTTGCCATTTTTTCACACTTAAAAACATAATCAAATGACTCTTTCGTTAAGATATCCAACATTTTTCAGTTACTAAAAAAGGAAACAGAAGTTTAACATTTCAAATTACGGAAATATAAAACATGCTCGTTTGCTAGTTACGTCACATAACTAATGATCTTTGAGGTAGTAAACTAATAATTTTGTTACAATAAATAATTTTATGTTTACTTCTTTCTATATTACATTCCCATGTTTACAATACATGCAGTTGCTTGCAATGTTGTCTACATATTTGTGAATCTCTGTGTAAATATAAAGAAAGTTGTTGCAATGGTTCTGTTACATATTGCAGTTCAATTGATAGTGGCTGTTCTGCATTGTATAAAATTACTCCTGGGAGGAATCGTACCGCGCTTAAGACTGTTTGTTGACAATGCTGTAAGAATATCACATCTGCCGAATATCATATTCCGATTAATATGAGCTATTGTCAACTTTCGAAAGAAACTATTTTCAGGAAACATACATAGATCAACATCAGCTTTGGTTAATTTCGTAAGTAATATTAGAAAACTTATGGGCATCTTTATCAGCTGTACTCAATTTTGTCACAAGAGCTTTACCAGGAAATACATAGTATAACCTCTATTCAATGTTGCAAAGAAATTACTGTCAGGATACATACGATGATTACACAAATTAAACATAATTTTCTTACAAGGCTGTTTATATTCTTTATTATAAATTAACGAGAATTGGTACAGTTTCGGAAGTATATCACTTCCTTCTTCAGACTACTACTCTAACTGAAATCATAGATAACATAATATAATTTGTTATCTCTACCAATCAAGAATCATTTTTTCATTTTTCATTAGAGTTCAAAATATATGCCCATTGTTGTGACAATTTTAAACTCTTAACAGAAATAATACATTGTTAACTAATCTTTATATTTCTTTTAATATGTATTAACTAAATTAAATACCAATTAACTATCTAAATATATAAATTTTTCTACCTATATTGAATACTAACTTTTCTACCTGAATATTGATTACTAATTAACTACGTGAATATTGAAAAACTTATAAATAAAATTTAACTCTATATTGTCCTTATATTCTACTTTTCTTCTTTCTTCTTTCTTCTCTTTTCAAAATGTCTTCCCATGCTTCATTAATACTCAAACCACTATTCAAGTTCATAGCTTTAACATACACTTCTTTTATCCTCTTCGCTTCTTTCCACTTCCTAACCAGATTAATATATATTAAAAGAAATATAAAGATTAGTTAACAATGTATTATTTCTGTTAAGAGTTTAAAATTGTCACAACAATGGGCATATATTTTGAATTTTAATGAAAAATGAAAAAATGATTCTTGATTGGTAGAGATAACAAATTATGTTATGTTATCTATGATTTCAGTTGGAATAGTAGTCTGAAGAAGGAAGTGATATACTTCCGAAACTGTAACATTTCTAATTAATTTATAATAAAGAATATAGACAGCCTTGTAAGAAAGTTATGTTTAATTTATGTTTAAGATGGACACAAGGCCTTTTTATAAAAGTATATACGATGATTAATATCATCTCTGATGAAGTTTGATAGAAAGCTATTGCCAAAATACATACAACGATTAATATGAGCTGTGATAAATGTTGCTAAAAATTTGCTGTTAGGCAACATACGGCACTAATATCAGCTGTGATAAATTTTAGAAGAAATATACTGCCAAGATATATACAGCGATTAATATCAGTTGTAGTCAATTTTGGAAGAAAATTGTTGTCAGGAAACATACTGCAAATAATGTTATTTGTGTTAAACGGTAGTAGAAAATTACTTCGAAGAATTATGCTGCAATTGAGATCAATTGTGGCTGACTTAGTAAAAATGTTACATTGCTAAGAAATCATATTCCGATTGATGTTATTTTTTTCAATATGAGTAAATATTTACATCTGCGAGGAGAAATAGTACGATTCATTTCAACTGTGATATTTTAGTAAGAAATTATACATGCAAGACATTATGTCCCAGGTGATGTTGAAATTTGAGCCAAAAAGTACGTATGTACCATTGTTGTTTTAAAAAGTGTAAGAAATAAAGTAATTTTCAATATTTCCTCCAGTTTTACCAACAATAGAATGCTTTAAAATTTATGTTTTATTCTCTAGCTTTAACAAGATTAAATCCCTTACAATTTGACAGTAATGACAAATAAATGTTCGTAAGAAGTTGTTAATATATATAAAAGCAATGTTGGTGAAACGGGAGGTTACTCTTGTCGAGAAGAAGAAAAGAGTAGAACAGAAGAACAAAAGATACATCATAAATTCATCTAAATGGTGCAAAAATATGGCAAGTGGGTGTTAGAAAATGTTACCTAATACTAAACAATCGTCCCATATTCATTTAATTTTAAAACGATTGCATTGAGGCAGAAATCGGTTGTATTTTTATCTTTCATATGCAGACAAATGAAGGAAGAAGACGTCTATTGGAGTTTCAGGAGACCGTAAGGTGCTAGTAAGCTTGATATTAGAAACTAAAATTGAAATAAAAAAAATCAAATTAAGTTAAAATTTTTTCCAAGTTAAATCATTGTTATTTTCTAAGGGTTGGATTAAAAATAACAAACAACATTAAATGTAATAAAGGAAGCATGACAAACTACGTTTGTCCCCGGATTATACTATTCGTGTAAGGTATTAGTGTATAAGATATACATAAGATACTAGTTATAACATACTCGTATAAAGATAGATTTTCAAGTTTTTATTATAAATTTACTTTCATTATCATTGAGAGTACCGATTGTCAATTGAAAGGTCATAATCCTGTACTAGGAAGCAGACATCTAGCATGTAGGAGACTTCTTTAATATATTTATTTTAGCTTTATTGTATTAGAACAGAACAACATTTCGATCTCGTGTGTTTGAATAACATACCCTAAAATTAATCTTTTCTAACAAGTCAATACAGTCAAGTCTATTGTTTAGTATTTTACACGAAAACAGAAAATCATGAACAAATCATTTGAAGCATGGTCAATTAAAATTGGTATTTACTTAAGAAGTTAACATGTTTGGGATACTGCTGAGTATCATTGAAAGTGAGAATCCTTAAGAATTTAGATTGTATGCACTCAATTATACCAGTACATTTGATGTATCTCAGATTTCATATTCAAGAAGCATATCCAGTTTTGATCTCACATACTTCAAGTAAAGTACTTTGAAAGATTCAATTTGTCTGAAATCCTTACCAATTCTTATAATCCAAACCTAGTTTCTGAAACCTTCATTTACTGTAAAAGAAATGCGACCGGCAAATGTAAAACTTTTTACCATCTTTTCTTTCATTCTGTCTAAGGAGTAGCAGTAATCGGATGTACCTTTATTAGACATCAAGGAAGTAGAATTGTATTTGTTGATATTTATATTTAGATTATTTTCTATACACCAATTAAATATTTTTACCAAACCATCTTGTAATTTCTTAAGTCATTTATCGATTTATTCTCTGCACATATTTGAAGTTCATCGACAAATAATAGTTGTTTTGATGGTTTTGGCAGAATCGGTTAGTTCATTAATAAAGAATATAAAAAATAAAGAGTTCTAGATTTGCACTCTGAGATAATTCAGATCGAACATCTGTCAAGCTAAAATACACTCACAACAACGGACAGACTGCTCAAGATGTTTTAAATATGAAACTAGAAAATTTACGCTTCTTTCACATTATCCGGCGATTTGCTGGATCCGTTTCCGGCAGTTTGACGGATGAGAAGTGTACCCTTTCATATTATCCGGCGTTTTGCCGTGGATGAAGAATATGCCAGCAGGGTTGCTGTGCAACTGAAGAAACAAAACCTTGTTACTCTTGTGTTGTGGTAGTTGCAATGGACAGATGCAAAAAGTTTCTTCTATTCACCTTGGAAGACAGACCCCCCCCCCAAAAAAAAAGAAAAGAAAAGAAAAGAAAAAAAGAAAAAAAGATAGATTCAAAGACACATTCTTTTTTTTAAAGAGAAGTGATATCTTGAAGGAGATTTTTCTATACTGTTTCCACAATTAATAGACTTGAGCAAAATAGCGGCCAGGTTCTGGATATTTAAAATACGATCCCTGTATCCACCTGTTATGACTCGGAAAACCAGGATAAAATCCTTTCAGGATAGTCGGTGGTTGAGATCTATCCCAGAATCCAGTGGCGGATCTAGAAGGTAAAAACTAAGAGGGGGGGGGGCTGCCAGACCCCAGACTATGAGAAATATATCATGAGTTTACTGTAAAGTTTCAAAAATATATAAATAATAGCTTAAATAAGTTATTCTCAAAGTGGGGTCGCGACCTATTGGTGGGTCGCGAGAAGTGTATCCGGTTAATTATGAAAATTTTATTTTGATGCAGAAATATATGTTGTGAAGTACTATTCAGAAAATAAAAATTGGAAGCGTTTGTTAATGAGGTGAAGAGTAAGTAGTTACTCATAGCTTGCGTTGTTTTACAGTCAGTATAAGTACTGGGTTAGGATGGAAAGAGAGTGGATGAGTCAAAATCTGTCATGGAATAGGGCATTGCGTCAGGAGTAATGTTAGCTCTGTGTTACCTTTGTATGGAAACATTTTAACCATCTTTGCGCATGCGTATAATTTCCCATGATAGAGTTATTGAGAAAGGAATTTACATTACACTTGTTCGATCGTCACGGACTAATATTGTTGTACCCACAGGGCCACTATATTCATAAATTTACATTAAAATTTACTTTGAAAGTGAGTGATAGATATTGAAGAAACCAACTAAATTTTGATTCATTAAAATTTAAGCATCGAGCTCTATTTCGAAACATTCGTGCTCGCTCGAGATGTTCACAACATTCCCAAATAAATTACACGTTAATCAGTCATACGAACTGTTATTGAACGAACCGGAATTAGAGATACGATTTACAAAATTTAACTACCTTGAAATACAAAACAATTACGTAGAATGTCAATGGGTATTGGAATAAAAGTAGATGGGTCACAAAGTACTTTTTATTATTTAATGTGGGTCGCAGTAACAAGTTTGAGAACCACTGGCTTAAATTATTTTCGTCACCCTAAAAACTGGGGGGCCTAATCCCCCCAGCCCCGGACTAGATCCACCACTGCCAGAATCCCAAGTCAACAAAACCGCTGAGCCCAAGGGTAATCTGTAGGTATTATTATTATTATTATTATTATAGTATTTCGGGTTTATTCTTTTATTTTAAGCGTTCCGACTATTGACTCAAGTCTCTTTAAAGCACTGCTCTAGTCCCTATCACATCATGAATTCTCTCTTGCTTTGCGAAAGTACATAAAGGTATTATTACTAAATATATAATATTACTGAAATATTTGATAGTGTATATTTCAATTTTGGGACACCACAAATTTATAGAATTACAAGCTCATTTGTCCAGTGCTACTCGGACATTTATTTCTCCCAATCTTCCATTACATAGAAAAAATAATTTATATTGATTTGGACTCTTTAATCAGCGACCTATGAATGTACTGGGCTAGAATATAACCACATACATAAACACACACACACACACACACATACACACACACACACACACACACACACATATATATATATATATATATATATATATATATATATATATATATATATACACCATACTATCGCAGCCACTTCCTACTCTTTCCTGGCAACACTTGCTTCCTTCCCCAACAACCATCCGTCAGTTTGCCGCCTATATGTGAAGAGCTTCATTGCTTGTAATGCCCCGCTTGGCTATACACGGCGATCTGCCGCGCCGGATTCTGGCAGAGAGATCCGACTGCTTTTGCTCGCCTGATGTCCGGCGACCGCCGCACATATATGAAAAGCTCCATTGCTTGCAATGTCTTTCTACCCTGTCCGGCAAATCGCGGGAACCGTACACGGCAGTTCGCCGGATAATGAGAAGGGGCTCTTAGAGTAGGTTTTATATAATAATTTAAAAAAGAAACAATGTTAACTGATTTCAACAAAAACGCTAAAAGTACAAAATAATAAGAGCGATAAAATGCAGAAAAAATAATAAACACGGAAAAGCTGAGAATAATTCATTACAGTTATTTATAAAAGTTTTGAAGTCTGAGCCATACCAAAAAGAATTAATGCGTTTGCAAAATTCAAACTTATTTTATATTAGGCATTAATTTGTTTGGCTTGACACAGACTTCATTTTTTAAAATTGAGATTTGTAATTAATTATTTTCAGCTTTTAAGAGCTTATTGTTTTCTATGCTTTACTTATCTTCTAATTATTAGCGCTTTATATAAGTCCGTTAACAATGATCTTTTTAAAATTTGTATTTCCTGGGTTTATGCCTACGATTTAAGAAATTATATGTGGACATACACACGGTATTAGCACTATCATCTGCTGAGAAGGTTCGTGGACTACATCATATCCCGGGGAGCATAAAACAGTACATCATATACATTTTATATGTAATATGAGAGAAAGAATATTCTTTGGAACTAAAAAGACAAAATCTATTCTGAAGTTATGCGTGAAGATGCACAGAATGAAGTTAGTTAATTGCGATATTAACACTATCAACTATTAGAGAATGTCAAGATCCAGCTTCGAAGATTATTATTTGATCCTAAAGAAATGCATACGGAACAACCGTGAATGCACATCCTTTGAAACAAAGAAAGAATCATCAAAATCAGTGCATCTATGTCGAAATTCGTGATCATACATTCAATAGTACGAACACTATTAGCCACTGAAGTGTTTTATGATATAGCTCCAAAGACTATTATTAGATCCTACTTAACTATATATGGAATCAACCGTAAAAGGATATTGTTTGAAACAACAACAATAACAACAAATAAAAATTGCATCACGTATGTTGAGGTTATGCATGATCATACACACAATTAGGATATGAAGTGTCATCTATTAAGCTGTTTTATGTCGTAACTCCGAAGGCTGTAGTTAGATCCTTCTATTGTTTTTATTGGACAAGCAGAAAAGAATATTCATTGAAACAAACAACCAAACAAAAGATTAATCAAAATAGGTGCACCTATCTCGAAGCTATGAATGTCCATACGCATATTAGAGTTTAATTACGCTTTTAACAGTGTACTTGTTTAGGTATTCCCTGATCTAGCTCCGAAGATTATCAATATATCCAAATTCAATTTATATAAGACCACTGCGAAAGAATGCTCTTTCAAGCAAACAGACAAATATCACCAAACTCGTGGAATAATGTTGAAATTATGAATGAACATAGACACAACATGCATACATTTGTATAAAAGGGTAAAATTGAGAACTTTATTGAAGTAGGTTAAAAAGAGATAGAGTGTATGTAGCAATATGTCGTGTTCGACAGTGCCAAACGCTTTTGCTATATTCTTCATTATGTTCACCTCAACCATAGGTTGGTGGGCAACACGGAAATTTTAAAGCTTTTCTCTCGCTTGTGAGAGCTGTTTTATATTTTGATTAGGCCTCTTCTTCCTAACTGCATCTATATATTCTATCCTTGATCCTCCTTTTCCTTGTTTTTCTTCTACCGTTCCCTCTATAAGCACGATGATCCATATTAGTCTATCTAATGTCTATTTGTATCTATCAAGAATTCTAGCTAGAATGTTGATAATTATTGCCACATTTGAAAGTGCTAAGTGCCATGATGATTTGGAGAGATTATGGGACGAGCATGAATCATAATTCTATCAAACAAGATATTCTAATACACTTAAGAAAAGGCGAAAAGGACGGAAAAGGATAGGTAATTAATAATCTCACATTTTTGCCATATTTAGGAATATGAGAAACAACGGACTCTTTTCATCTTGACGGAAATGTAGAACTTTTAACTAACACATTGAAGACTTTAGGGCAAAAACAGGTTAAGTCCAAAAAATGAAAATGTAAAGGAGATAGTTTCAGAACGGTTTCCACTCATCTGATTTTCTTCAAACTTGGCACATGTATAGTAAACCGAAAATAAATCGACACGTATTTTTTTGTTTCTTTCGGAAAATAGGTTATTGGAGGCAAAGGCCCCCTTTTCAACAATGGATCCTCTTGACTAAAAGGGTCACATTAAAGAAACTAAACTCTGCCGAAGCAAATATGGCTTCAAAGTAGGAAATACGGTTTTTTTTTCGTTTTTGCGAGAAAAGGGTTATAGGGGCAATGTCCCCCTCCGAAATGACAAAGGACTGCACAATCCTTACGGAAATTGCATTTCGGTGGAATTGCTTGAAACCGTGATATGTTGTAGATATGGTGTTCCTGAGAAAAAAATCTCAAGGAGCACAACCACAAATCACTGACCGTTTGGCCACTACAGGGCCACTTTTTTGAAAACAGCCAAAGATGACAACATTCTGGATTTCGGTAAAATGAATAAAACCGTGATATCTGGCAGATATTGAGGTCCTGAGAGAAAGTCTTATGGGCATAACCGCCAATCACTGACGGTTTGGCCACTACAGGGCCACTTTTCTGAAAGCAGCCGAAGATAGTGATATTCTGGATTTTGATGAAAATAACTGAAACTGTGATATGTTGTAGGTGTTGTGTTCCTGAGAAAAAGTCTCAATAAGCACAAGCGCCAATCACTGACCTTTTGGCCACTACAGGGACACATTTTTGAGAACAGAAGAATGTAACTTTATTCTGGGTTTCGGTAGAATTGCTTGAAATCATGATATGTTGTAGATATTGTGATCTTGAGAAAAAGTCTCAATTTGCAAAACCATCAATCAATGACCGTTTCGCCACTCCGAGGCCACTTTTCTGAAAGGAGCCGAATATAGTCATGTTCTGGATTTTGGTCAAAATGACAGAAACCGTAATCATATGTTGCAGATATTGTTATCATGAGATAAAGTCTCAATGGTAACAACCACAAATCACTAATAGTTTGGTTACTGCAGGGCTACTATCTTGAAAACAGCCGAGTATAACGATGTTCTGGATTTCGGTAAGATTGAGTAAAACTAAGATATGTTGAAGTTCTTCTCATCATGAGAAAAAGTCTTAATGGACACAACCATCGAATTATGACTGTTTGGCCACTACAGGTCCAGATTTTTTAAAACCAGGCAGGTATAATTTCGCTTTAAATGAATGAAACTGTGAAATGTTGTAGATGTCGTTGTCCTGAGAAAAGTTGTCTAGGGCTTTTCAGGGTTTTCCTTTGTCCCACATGATGAACATCTGAATGTTGTCTATGTTCAAATGATGTTGGCAGCTACTCTCTCCATCCCTTTTCTGGGTTGTGGGATAGGATTTTTCAATATTTCATACAATTCTACCAAAATTGCAGAGTATCCTTACCTTCTGCTGTATTAAAAATGTGGCCTCGGATCTGAACGTCGGCGTACCTCCCCCCGTTCAGGTTTCAACAGTATAGTGTTAGTTATGGTAGAATGTCTGTACACAGTTACCTTGAAGTCTTAAGAGTCCTGAGTCATAAACATTGGTATGATCACCATTGATGTAACACAGCTGAATTCTGCGCCAAGTTCTCGCAGATGTTTTGCGGTGATACTCGAGAGTCACGAGGTTGAAGGCGTGTTCCACAGCTGCTCGTAATTTTTGCGTCGTGTGATATCGAGTGTTTCTTACTTGGTGCTTTATGAAACCCCAGAGAGCATTGTCTGGTGTCATTAGATCGGGACTTCTTGGAGGCCAGGCAAAGGAAGCTGGTGAAGATGCACAACCTCTTGTAATCCAGAGGCCAGGAAGCGTCTGATTCAGGTACTTACGCACTTGAATCGCGAAGTGCGCTGGTGCTCCATTCCGGTGCTCCATTCCACGCAATGTTACTAGACAATGCCTAGCGGTGTTACTAAACAAATGTGGGTAAAACCGAAAACCGTCAGAAAACACCAATTAAGGGTACGCCTACTTCTGGACCACGCTGTACAACATATCACAGTTTCAAGCAATTACACCGAGATCCAGAATACCGTTACCTCCTCCTCGTTAAAAAAAGTGGCCCTATGGCGGCCAAACGGTCAGTGATGTGTGATTCTGCCTCTTTAGACTTTTCTCAGGGTCACAATATTTACCACATGTGATGGTTTCAAGCACTTCCATCGAAATACCGAATACCGTTACCATCAGTTCCTTAAAAAAAGTAATCCTGTAGTGGCCAAACGGTCATTGATTAATGGTTTTGCAAATTGAGACTTTTTCTCAAGATCATAATATCTACAACATATGATTACGGTTTGTGTCATTTTGACCGAAATCCAGAACATTACTATCTTCGGTTGCTTTCAGAAAAGTGGCCTCGTAGTGGCCAAACAGTTAGTGAGTGGTAGTTTGCCCATTAAGACTTTTTCTCAGGATCACAATATCTACAACATATCATGGTTTCAAGCAATTCTACCGAAACCCAGAATAACGTTACCTTCTGCTGTTTTCAAAAATGTGGCCCTGTAGTGGCCAAACGGTCAGTGATTGGCGCTTGTGCTTATTGAGCCTTTTTTCAGGACCACAATATCTGCAACATATCACGGTTTTATTCATTTTTACCGAAATTCAGAATGTTGTCATCTTTGGCTATTTTCAGAAAAGTGGCCCTGTAGTGACCAAACGGTCAGTGATTTGTGGTTGTGCCCCTTGAGATTTTTTCTCAGGAACACCATATCTACAACATATCACGGTTTCAAACAATTCCACCGAAATGCAATTTCTGTAAGGATTGTACAGTCCATTGTCGTTTCGAAGGGGGCCATTGCCTTTATAACCCCTTTCTTGCAAAAAAAAAAAAAAAAAAAAAAAACCGTATTTCCTACTTTGAAGTCATCTTTGCAACGGCAGAGTTTAGTTTCCTTAATGCGGTCCTTTTAGTCAAGAGGGCCCATTTTAGAAAAAGGGGTATTTGCCCCTCAACCTATTTCCCGAAAGAAACAAAAAAAAAAAAAAAATACGTGTGAATTTATTTTCGGTTTACTATATATGTGCCAAGTTTGAAGAAAATCGGATCAGTGGAAACTGTTGTGAACCTACCTCCTTTACATTTTCATTTTTTTTTGGACTTAAACCTGTTTTTGCCCCAAAGTCTTCAATTTGTTTTAATGTGAATAGTAGTTTTTCACATCTTCAGGCAGATCTCTACAATATAAGGTAGAATAAGATCTGGTCCATCATAACTTCGGTTGCAGTTTCTTTATTGCTTTCTCAAACTTCTCTAGCGTTAGATTAAGAAAACAAATCAGCCAAGCGAGTCTCATTTAGACTAAAATGTTGTAGTTTCATCAATTTTCTATGTTACCAAAATTTGTTTGTATACATACTAAAAGTGTGAGTGAAATAAGTCCACTGCTATTTCAAGATCAAAATTTCTCTTGGAATTATGTTTTACGAAGGCCGAACACACGTGTCAATTGTTGTTATTTTTATTTTTTAAGAATTCTTAAAAATTGCTAGAGTTACTTGTGTGTTACATTTAATTTGATATAATTTCCCATAATAACACTGGTCGGCAAAATGAAACTTTTTTTCGCTCCCACGAACGAAAATAGGTGATTCCTATAGGTTTTGAGCTCCTGAGTTCGAATCTGTAACCCGTTTTTCTCCAGGACGCACCAGTTCTCAGGGAGGAGGGGGTGTTTTAATATCCGCCCAAAGATGCTATTCTCCACCCATAATAATTTGCACGTTATAATTTAAATATCAATATAAATGATGCAGATAAAATTGCATAAAAAGTTAAAGTTTAACACTTACGTGTCATTTGGTTTTCCTACTCCTCTTGTAATTACTACAGGGTGTCTCGCGTGTCACATTCCAACTCAGAAGTCTGCCAACATATTCACATTCCATTTACCACTATAGTGCCTCTCCATGGTAGCTTTTTGCTGGCGAAACCTTTCCCCGTGTTTGTCAGAGACCTCCCCCAAGTTGTACATTTCAGGGAAAAAGTCCAGGTGGCAATGCAGGAAGTGTAATTTTAGGGACATATTACAACCATTGTTAAGAAATGAAGTAATTAACCTGCCAACAATGTCTTTGTAATCAGGTGACTTATGATCCCCTAGAAAGTTACTGCACACTTCTCGAAAGGCCTCCCAAGCCTCACTTTCCACTTCATTAAGCTTAGAAGAAAATGTAGTATCCTCAGAAACGTCTCTGATTTGAGATCCCGTAAAAATAACTTCTTTCACCTTGGCCTCGCTGAGTCTTGGGAATAGTTTTCTGAGATGATTAAACGCTTCACCATCCAGATTCAAGGCCTTGACGAAGGCCTTCATGAGCCCTAATTTGATATGAAGGGGTGGTAAGAATATTTTCTCCGGATACACAAGACGTTCATTAGCCACGTTCATCTCCCCTGGGACCAGTTGCTTCCTTGGCGGCCATTTTGTGATGGTGTACTGATCTTTGGCTTGACTATCCCAATGATACAAGAAGCAGCAGTGCTTTCTGTAACCTCCTTATAAATCGGTAAGGATGGAAATAGCCTTAAGGTCAGCGCATACAGACCACTGGAACTGTTCGTATTTTATTTTCTGCAATAGGTTTCGCATGTTCACGTATATTTCTTTCATATGTACAGCATGAGCAATAAGAATGGCTTGCTTTTCATTGCTATTGTGTAGTAACACTGCCTTGAGACTTATCCTAGAGGAATCTACGAATAGCCTCCAATCTTCAGTGTTGTAGTTCAACTTCAGTTGTCCCATAAGCGATGGAATGTCACTGCAATACACCAAATCACCCTCCTTTGTAAAATTAGGAACTAGGCTCACCTCTCTTTTCCTATATATTGATATATTCACATCTTGGTTTAGTAGATTTCATTGTTGAAGTCGTGATGCAAGCAACAGGGCCTTAGACTTGGGAAGGTTTAAGTCTCTGATCTGATCATTCAGCTCTTCCTGACTTATCACATGTGGTTCATTAGTGTCAGGCACTGGAGCGTAATTGGGATCTGACTGTGTACTCGAAGATTGTGCAACATCCTCACAAGCAGCAGGTTCTTCATCTGATGAAACACTGCACAGGGTGTATGAGTCTGGTGGTACTGGTGCAGGCAGACAAATACTATGTTTCTTCACAGGTCTCCTCGCGGAATCCAAGTTAGGATACTGTATTTTATGCTTCATGTTTTTTGAGAATCCTTTTATATTAGTCAGGCAGAAGTAACAGTCTGAAACATGATCACGGGGCTCGCGCCAAACCATAGATACGGCGAACGGTATCGATTTATGTGTACCTTTCAACCATCCTGTGAGAGTACGCGCACACGAGTTACAACTTTGTTTCGGAGCCCAAACGCGATCCTGGTCGCCCATTTTACACCCGAAGTACAGATGGTAGGCTGTCTTCAGGAACGGTGTCAATGGCCTACTTTGTCCCTTGAAAATTCCCTTCTCTATATATATAGCAGAATTAATCTGTCGAATTGTTGCAAGTTTTCGGGATGTTCGTTTAACACAAATCAATATTTCACGCAGAAATATTTTTCACCTACGGTATACACAGACACAGCGTAACACCACCTTCTAACACGAAGATCAACTCGAAACAGAAATATTTGTTTCACGCGACAACGTGGTGTATGTGTTCGCGCCTTTTTTCAACAATCTGTCTGTCTTCTAGACAAAAGGGAGCCGACGAATGATTGCAAGTTGATTACGAAACCTTTCTCCGTCAATAACTCCTATGTTTTAGTGTATGCAGTGTGGAACGACAATAAATCTTTGCAACCCAAGGGGAGGGGGTACGTTTCCTGGAGATCGTGAGCTAGATAAAGGAATGTTCGTGGTATATATGCTAGTAGCAGTTCTTGGATTAAGGTAAAAATTCAGAATTATGCACTCCAAACACGGAAAACACATATTAAATACGAAAAGTACGATTTTTCTGTTAATTATGGAAACAGCACCCCACCAAAAAAATCTTACGTGCTGGAACTTTCTCGATGAGGTATTCGTAATCGGCGTCTAGAAATCTATCCGGTAGACCCTTTCACCCTCGTGGGAGGATTTTCATGCCGACTAGTGTAATTTCAAAATTGGCTTTCCAAAAGTTTTAAATTCGAAGATTAGATTTAAGACAATTTATAACCGTTTGTAACAGCACATTCAAAGGTGACAATTAGCGCATGGTGATGCATATCCTCTGCAACCAATGAGAATTTTTCCTGATTTACTATAGTTTTACCAATGTTTCCTAAGACTAGATCAAGTGTGAGCATACTTTTATGTAATACTTGATTGCAAATTGTCATATGACATGAAATGTATTAATTTTTCAAGAGTGGTGCAACAAATTTATTTAGTTTCCCAACTTCTATCTCAGCTCTGTTGAAGTTATCTACAAGTCAGGTTGTGCTTGCTGGGAGACAATTTTCTACTATGTACAAAAACAGCTGTTTATAATAATTTCTCTTAGTGTCAGATTGAAAATATAAAAGGCAAAAGGAAACTTGAAATTTGGTATACAGACGTAATAAGAATAAAAACTATTTTACAAAAGCTTCATACCTACGATCGGCAACCGATATGGAGTTATGGACAACACACACAAATATATATATATATATATATATATATATATATATATATATATATATATATATATATATATATATATATATATATATATATATATATATATGTAAGTGCAGAATGGAAGAAATCTGATACTTATTTTACGTTCTAACATATTATAAGCACACTTTCACTCAAGATAAGAATATGTCGAACTAGATAGACAACATGTAACTCTAAAGTAAACGGAAGAATAAAATGCACTTTCAGAAAGAAGACAAACTTTATTTTATTACAATATAATTACAAACTGATGGTATATATGTTGACAACAACCGTACCGTTACACGTTCTCAATATTTGTTTCATTTAACTACTGTGTTGTGAACGGGAAGGAAACCGACAAGAATTGGAGATACAAACTATCATAACTGGTTTTACTTACATTGTTCAGGTAAATTCAGTTTCTACTTACCTTCGCAATTTATTTTATAGCTCTTTTTGTAAGTGTTCATTGTTTTGTACCGTGTCAGGTCCTTAATTTGAACAAATTTTTAATGTTTTTATAAGCAACATGTGTCTTTATTACATTGAAATAATTGATGTAGGCATAGCAGTGCTCCAAGCCAAATTTTCTCTCACTCATAGCTGAAGCCCTCTGGGTACATATTTATACGAACCAACTCAGGTCTTTCTCGAACATCCGTAATTTTGCTTCTCATTAAGGTAGTGAAGTAAAATTGGCTAAGCCACTAAACTGAATGAGGTCATTACTTATATAAAATTTAAATGTTCGTTATACAAGCAGAAGAAAGAAAATCAGAAAATTTGGAATATCCGACTCCAAGGAGGAAAATGATAGACCAAGACTGAAATAAAGTTATGGTTAGTTTCTTGATTCGGAATCTAGTGTATTTCTGTAGACACGGAAACTTCACATTTGGTACACAGGGCGTATCCTGTTGCAAAGCTGTGAACATACTTTGGGGGATATTGCTGAAATTCATCTCAAATATATGAAAGGCTCTGTAAATTCTATATTCAGAAGCAAATTATCCTAAAATGGATGGAATATAGTTAAAAGATAGCACCAAAAATGAACATTAACGTGAAAGGAAAATGAATGAAAAAATGAAGTGGACAACATATCTCAGAAACTATAGTAAGGGGATGGCTAATTGAAAGCTTATTGCAAAGACATAATGAAGTGCTTAAAACGATGTATAGCATGTAAGTTCAATATAAATAGAACGTCGCCAAAAACCAAGCTGTTTGAGTAAAATCAATAATAATGTTAAAAGATATGCATCTTCTGCGAATTACCCAGGGTTCCCCACGCGGAGGTTAAGTGGATAGGTCCTTTGTGATACAGGTAACAAAGATACGACACTTGAAATTATTTTCAGCTAGAAAAATTAAGACTGCAACAGCAAAATTTACATATAGTTTATATAGTCGCGTCAGGTGTTTCATAACATGTAGGGTACTTCCTGTACTCATAGAAATTTAAAATTTGACACAAATGTAGCATGTGTCATCTAAGGAGAGGAAAAAATCCGAAAATTTGAAATTACACCTTCCTAAGAAAAAGCTGTCGGACAGGGCAACATTACATATTGTTACGACACTAAATGAAAAACCTATAGGGTTTATAATCATGAAAACAGCACAAATGTCGGATTTGTAATGTATGTAAAAAAGAAAATCCTAAAAGGAAAATTAGCTGAAAAGAGCAAGTTTTACATGTTTTCGCGCCAATTAATCTAAATTGTATAGGACACTTCTTGTATATATACAAAGTTAAAAATTGGCAAAATGTAGATTTTCATATAAAAATGAAGGAAAAGTTACGAGAACCGTAGGTTTTCCATTCTGAGGAGGGAAACTAGGGTTCAGGAACAAAATTAAATTATAATTACCTAACTTATTCAAAACATATAGGGCAGCTCCGGTAGACATGGAAACTAAAAATTTTCAGTTTCCGCACAAATGTTGGGTTTGTGAAAGAAATAGGGTAAATATCCTAAAACAGGAAGTTTCCACTTCGGAGGAGAAATATTCGGCAACAAAGACAAACGTTAGTAGAGTTACGACATTTGAAGAAACGTCATTTATGTCAAAAGCTTCAGGGACTTTCTGTATACATGGAAACGTCATACTTAGCACAAATGTACGACGTATAGTGCAAGTGAAGGGGAAAGTTACGAAAACTTGAAATTTTTTCTCTCCATGAAGCACACTTAGGGAGGCAAAGGCAAATATTACATCTTGTCATTTATGGAAACGATTGGGTACTTCAGTAGTATTTCCTTTAAACAATGAAACTTGTAATTTGGCAGAATTTTTTCAGATAAGTAAAGTGAAAAAAAAAATCAAAAGTTCAAAATTTCTCTCTTCATAGAGGAAACACTTTGAAAAGGGAAAACCTACATATTGTCATATCATTTAAGAGAGTGATTCAAAACTTATAGCATACTTCCTGTAGACATGTTAAGTCGAAATTTGACACAAATGCAGGTTTTGTGGCACAAGTAAAGGGAAAAACCCGAAAACACGAAAATAGTTCCTCTATGACAGTGGTTCTCAACCCCTATTTTATCACATCCTCTTGGCAGCTACTCCCTTATTATTTCTGGTTTGTAATGAACTTCTGTGGGAGTTCTAATATACATATTGCGGAAATCTCACGATACCCTGCTATTTCTATAATAGTATAATCCATTTCTTGTAAGTAGTTTATACAGTAACTACCCTAAAAGCGAATGGATTAAAATCAAATTTGGTCAGTTCATTCATATTACCAATATCGAATCTGATTCGTCATACTGTTTCAAAATGGAGGCCCTTTGAAAATTTTAAAACTTTGTAACTGCCGTAATTTTGTATCATATGGTAAAAAATAAAGTGATTTCTAATTTTGGTTTAAAAACTTGGAGAGTTGTTAAAAAAGTTATTGAGCTTTAAAATGACTAAATAATGTGCGTCACGAAGATTGAACCGGACATTACCACACTAGTGAAATCATGCCCAGGTATCTCATTAGCTTTCAATTTTAATTTATTTCAATATGCAGGTTTTGTAGTATTTGTATTTTTCTGGTATTTCAATATGCAGTTCTTATTGGTTTCATATCGTACCTCTTTCATTCAAATTGATTTTTAAATAACTCTGCATGTGTTGAAAATGTTTAATAGATATATGTGTTATGTTGTTCTTAACATTATGTATAAAAATATGAATATCATAACAAAATTCAGAATAATATTACAAAGTATTTTCCGGTATTAGATTCTAATTATATTTATCTCTTTCGCTTATCTTCGCGACCCCCATGAAACCCTGTCGCTACCTCCAGGTTGAGAAACTCTGCTCTATGGAGAAAGTTTTGGGACAAAGGTGAAAAATAAGTATTGTTTCGTCATTTGTAAATAAGATTCAAAACATATAGAGTACTTCCTGTAAACGTTCATTTTTAAATTTAGTACAAAAGAAAGATGTAAGCTAGAAGTAAAGGAAGGACTAATAATTTAAAACTTCCAATTTTACCTCCCTACGAATTCCAATCGGGTGAGCTTCGTTGAACTCTTGTGATATATAGCATCCTAGATCTGTCAGGGGAAAATCAAATTAAGAAAAAAACAGAACAAAGGTCGTAAACATATCTAGAGTCTGGTCTTGATATTTGTCTAACCGCAAGTTTGTTGGCGGAGAACTTTTTTTTAAAATGTGAACTATTACTGCTCTTATTTAACCACAAGATTTTAACCTATAATGCAGAGGGAGCCAATGGATTATGTATTTAAATTTTACTCAGTAGGTATGCTATAAGTAAGCTATGGGCAATCTAGCTACAGCAGAAACAAAGTATATGACTGTTAAGCAAAAGTTTTATTTCATTATTATTAAGATTATCTTCTCATTACTCTTTCACTGGTATGATTTGATCTACGTTACATGATAATATTTGTATCAAATAGATGAAAAATTGTAAGGATCAGTTCTTAAATACTGTGCGATATAAGGAGTACTACTTACATTTGGCACACTAATTTTTACTGACCAAAGTTTTTAGGGTTTTCTGATTATATTGTTTCTAAAAGTGAGTATGAGTAAGAAAAAAATAAGTACAAATTGTATTATATAAACTATTAATAATTTATTTTAGTGCCGCATGAGACATACTTCTGATTTATAATGATAGATGATCCACAAAGTTTCTAACGGCAGGGGCAGATCAAGGCAAAATTTTCACCCGGTCAAAGTGACTTTTTAGTGCCCCTTCCCCTAATCTTAGCCTACATTTTACACTTTATTACGGTGATTTTAATATTTTAAACCCACTTTTCAAAAAGTAAAATAATACTGAAATACATGATATATAGTCTAGCAGAAATTGGCCAAATTTGGGTCATACCTTGCGTGGAGGTATGCCCAATGTTTTTTTTTTTTTTTTTTTGCTGTTTCTGATAGTTCAAAATCTATAGAATCGAAATTCAAAAGGTGCCGGATCGGCATTGTTAGGCATTTTGATTTACGTCACCTTTATCAATATGGCGACCTGCGCATCAATTTTGTTATGAAAAATTCATACTTGTTATCATAATTCACTTACTACTCAGGCAATTACGGTGACATTTTGCACGTAAGTTAAGATTGAGTAAATAAAGTTTCATACCACTTTATTGTCATCCTGATACAAGAAGTAAACAGTATTTCCAACCTGAAATTTTGTAAAAGAAATCGAAATTTTGTAAAGTTGAAGCATAATCAAAGGTACATGCTAAATGGGATATTGTCAAGATTTTCTAGTACATTTGGTTTATTTCTGGCACAAAAATCAAAATATGTAGAGTATTACTCAGTCCAATTAAATTTTGCGGCTGCTCTGACATTTTAATGTAACATTCACTTACTAATTATTACCTATAAATTGAACTCAATATTAATTTTGAGTATAAAGTAAGAACTACTTTATCAACAAGAAAGCGCTATCCTTTTCATGAAATAGGTTGATTTTTCTCAGTTAAGAATATTTAGTCCATAATGTAGTTCCCGTAAGTTAGAGTAACAGTTAGCAACACTGCTACTTCCTTATCTTATCTTAAATAGGAAAGAAGCTGAAGAAAAGCTAATCTAATTTATAAAAGAGACAGTACACTCTCATTGATGATATAGTCCTTAACCCTTTCAGTGCGTAATTTTCAGATGCGAACCGCTGTAAAAAAGTGTAGTTTGGTAAAAAGGTAACTTTGGAATTTGTTACCACTTAATAACTTTTGAACCTCTCAAGCAATTACAGTGAAATTTTCGGCATTATGATCTTTGTTGCTTCTAATTAGCTACTATAACTTGTCATTGTCGTATTTATGGTTATCATAATCATAATCATCATCATCATCATCATATGGTTATGTTACACAAAATTTGGGAATGCCTCAACAGATCAAGCCCATTTTTCTGTGTGGTCTCTTGGGGTTCCTAGGTGAGCGCAAACTCGCTAAATATTGTCGGGAATAAGATTACTCATACTATGGGCAAGTATATTCGCCATACGCAATACAAAATAGCGAAAGCAAAATGAAAGCGTATATATACGCCATCCGCACAGCAGATGCATTTTGAAGACACTAGTTAACTCGCCACCCACACTGAAGGGGTTAAGTTACATTCAATATTAATATCAATATAAAACCTATTTGTAGAATTACTGGAATTTAGTGCTGTTTTGTTAATACTTACCTTACTTCATAATGAAAAACAGTGCTTTCATTTTTAATTTGTGTTTGAAGAAATACAGAAAATTCTGCATACACTAATACACCACTAAATTAGATTGAGTGAAACAAACATAAGAAAAATTAATCTTTATAAAATGATATTTATAAAATCGGGTTATTTTCCAGTCAACTCTGCTCCAGCCGTGTTGAAATTTCGCAAACTGATAAGCTGATTGATTTCATTGGGTATTAAGTCATTCATCGTCAGGGTGTTTGTCTTCGGGACTATCTTCATCGGTGAAATCTTCGTCTGGTTCTTGAGCTGTTAAGTTTTTGCTGAAGCAAACTGTCAAAATCTTGCAACGCGACTCAAAACAGCCTCAGAAAAACAGTACAACTTAGGTTAGAAGATGCTTTTTCCACACCAACACTTAATCATTTGTAGAACTTGTGGCGGAGCAACTTCTGTTCCTGTCGGCAACTTTGCTGCTACAGGAGCCTTTTTTGAGCTATCGTAACATCACCCATATTGTAAACGATCAAGAGTAGGACCAGTTGGTTCCATTGCAGATCTCCGTATTGCACATTGAAGGTGTACTCATTTCACGTGTTCTGCAAAGTCTTCTGTTGATGATGGCAAAGTTTTAAGAGGTGGAGCAAGTACTGCTTTATGCTATCCGGTAATTACTCCAAAAATGAAACATTACGTCTGTCACTGTATCAAAAGATTCTTTTACATAACCTGATCCTATAAACCGTGTTGCCTCACTGATAATAGAATCCATATTGATATTTAGAAGTCCTAATAGGTGCAACTCTTTGCCTTCTTGAATCTTTTGACTATTGTACCTTTACCAATTCCGTAAATATTTTCTACCCTATCACATTCTGAGAGAGCGTGAGCTGCTAACAGTTAGTCAACTATGTCCTTATGCTTCATAAATCTTGCTGCTATGTGTATTACCATCCTGTTTGGTCTTGTCGATTCCATAACAACATCTGCTATCAAACTATAAAGATTATAAAAGTGAAGTAGTAAAATAAATACATCTGTATCATCACAGATCACTTTTAAGTTTTCGTAGTTGCAATCTAGTAACCTCTTCACAACTCTCTAAACAATTAGTACATCAGCTTCATGTTCTGTCAGGGGGTCAATTCGTTCCATCACAACACTGTTCTTAATTTCAAGCGGCACTGCATGTTGACCAATTATGGTAAGTGTTCGCAAGTTCTTCTCAGACAATGGCCACTGTGCTACATATTTGCATATTTCAATGAGTTGAACTTTATTTTCATACACTAGCAAAACAACATGTTGTAGTGGGAGTTTTGCCATCAAATTGAAGTGATACTTTCTGGACCCTTTCTCTTACGTCCTTTTGGGCCTCGTCATACTTTTAATGCTGCATTCGACATATCGATCGAATATGAGACAAACTCTTGAGTGCCTAAAATGCTTCTCCAGATACTCAGAAAATTTAACAACATAAACTCTAGTTACATTTGCTGGCCGTGCAGCTATCCACAATGTAGCACAACCATCAACGAATACTTAATCCACTGCAGAGTAGAACATTTGTGAATGTTCTACAGCCAAAATGGTTTTCATGTTTGGCTTGCTGGTAATTCTCATCTCTCCATTGTTTTTAAATAAAGCGTTGGGACAGATGAAATCTCATGCTAAAATATATTCTGATATCGAGGTCTCGATTTATCAACATGCCGAGTACTGGGATGTATACAAGATTGGAATCGATTATACGCTCACTTGAAACATTATCATTTTTCTTCAACTTAGCCAAAGTGACTACTCTCCTTTTTAACCTATTGTGGAAACCTTCTGGCCATGATTTCTCAAAGCGTTTTATCTGAGCTTCTCCAATTGCGGGAATTATTCAAGCTAACGTCTTTTGATGCGGTTACATCCAGATACTATATTTCTAATTTCTGTTAGATGTTGATATGGTTGTGGAGGATCTATGAATTGTGCAAGCTTAAAACGTATTTTTTCTAGATCATTGTTATCTAGAATAATTCTTGCTGGAGATTCCTTTTATGATGCATTACAATCTTTTCTAAGTCGCAGTTCTCTCTTATATCCTCCATGTCCTTTACTATTTGCTTGAAAATGTGTAGACTAATTCCCATTTCTTCATTTCCTTAGGTCTAAGAGTAATACCGAATATACCCTTTGGACCATGACCATATCGTATAAATGTGTTTCACATGAACAAAAATGTTTACACTAGTAATACATTTGAGTTGGCAACACTGCTAAACAACGTGAACATAAAGTTTGTTTTATAGTACAAAATTTCCCTTGACAAAGGTTATTTGCTCTGCAAAATTTCAAAGTAATTACTGAAGGTCTCGCTGATTTAACCCTTATCCGGGCAAGCCATTTTTGTAACGTAGACGGCAACTAAAGCCTTACCAACTCTATTAGCCTTACCAACTCGATCTCTTCATGACTTTAACTTCGACCAAAGATAGAAGAATTTAGAATTTTATGTCATCGAAATATTTATGGTTATTGAGAAATTCGAAAAACAATATGAAGCTACTGGGCGTGGGAGGTCCCGCTTGCCCGGATAAGGGTTAAGAAGGAAATTTTAATGTCCAGAAAAAAAAATCAATAATGCACAGGGCTCGTATATCAAAATGCCCAACAATGCCGATCTGGCACCCTTCGGATTTCTATTTTATGGATTAAGATCTTTGAAATTCCGTTAAAAAGATTTGGGCATACCTCCACGCAAGGTACACCTTAGATTCTGGTACACTAATAGGTATATTTAGTACTTATATATATATATATATCTATATATATATATATATATATATATATATATATATATATATATATATATATATGGTATCAAGTACATTGTGTTTATTATTATTATTATTATTATTATTATTATTATTATTATTATTATTATTATTATTATTATTATTATTATTATTATTATATTACTATTATTATTTATATACCGACATGTAGAAATAAAAACATGGAATAGCATTTATTGAATAGTATTAATGTTGACATGATTACTGCTATCTTGTAAACTATTTTGTTGTATCAATAATATCAGGAGTCATTCTACCATATATTCGACTATGTAACAATCTTTTCTAATAACTTGAAATACCAATAAATATGATCCATTTCACATATGTTGAACGTTTTTTATACACAGCAAAATAAAAAAAAACTTTTTATGTAGTTCCTAGTAGTTGAAGTCCATAGCATTCATATAACATATCTCATGAATTTGTACTCTTACAAGACTAAAGCTTAATAACAGGTTTTTACCAAGTATTAGAAATCCTCTAACTTTCGGAAGTTTGAGGCTTGAGGCAGGTTTCAAAGCTAGTCGCTGAATGCTTTTTTTTAGTAGTGTCGCTTCTAATCCCCTACTATATCGTTGTGTGCATATGCTCCTGAGTCTTACCTGGTCTCAGGACACAGCGCACATTAAACGTTCTTGTCTAGATGAGGTTTCCGTACCTTCAATCTAGAACGTATCTTCATTTTTAAGTTATTGGGAGAGCATTTTGGGGTGAATGAAGGTACACAGTTTTCGAGGAGGAAAAGTGCGAGTAGAAAGGAAATATTCATTCACAGTAAAAGGCAATGTGTGAGGCTTTAATGCGAGTGCCTTTGTTTCTTAAAACGAATCTAATTTGAAATTTAATTTCCCGACAAAATTTTGGGTTGGTGTTAGATTAGAAACAACACAGCCTAAAAGGAAACATTCAGATCCGAGAGCAGAACGGAGAGTATATGTATAGAAACTGCAATTGACTCGGATTTGCCAATAAATGAATACTACTTACGGCTTTGGTTCCAACCATTCCAGTTCGTAGTAGTCTGTATGAACACTCACACTAGCACATCACTAATACACAGTTCTTGAATGTTGTTAAGTGACACTAGTCCGAAAACTGAGGTGGGAAGGTTTTTAGTCAATCAAGCATCTAAATTGATTGGAGATTAACTCTGGGCGACGACCAATTATGAGTCTGGACTCCAGCATCGTAGACAGCTAGGCAATCATCTCTTCCCTCTTTCCCTTTATGGGCGAAGTTTTCAGTGATGTTCCCTCGTTTGGGCGGACCACGAGGGTGTCTCCTAAGGATCTGAAATACCCTAAAAGTCTATGATAGTCCTTTTCTCATTTTAGGTATTTTCTTCTTCAGATTCATATATACTTGGATAACAAAATAACACAAATCGGAGTAGCTCGCGCACAGAGGTGTTGCGAGTTTGAAATACCGAGGTAGAAAGCTTAATGTTACAAATCCTTGCTTCTATTTGTAAGTTCGCTCGGCGTTGTTCGAAGGATCTGGCGTCCCTATCTCAGCAAATCAATTGCCTGTGATGAGAACGTTCTCTTCAGTGTGTTTCCATCCTATGTCTGCAGTTTCGTTGTGTGTTTTTTTTCTATTCTGCTCTATCTGCATGTTTGCTTCCGGCTAATGTTGAATGATTGAAAGCTAATTGCATGAGACGCGAAAGAAATCGTTTCTATGCAATGTAAAATTAAATTTAGAATAATCGCGTATCTTTATTTCCTTTTTACTCTTTTCTGATTTATTTTGTATTCCTTTTAGAAATTACAAATTAGATCTGTTTTACGCTCCCTCCGCGAAGTTGCAATTTTCTCAAATACAAAAATGAAAAGTTGAAAATATGCAATACGGAGTAAAACGAAAAAAAATGAGTTTCTTAAACATAACAAAGTGAATGAAACTTGAATTTGAAACAAAAGTGAAACATATACAAATGTGAAAATTTAAACTCAAAATAAGGGCGAATTGAAATGGAAAGCCCTGTATATCATTCTGGTCGTAAACACGTAAATTGAGTGTAAGACTAACTATGACATAAACATTCAAGAATCAAAATCAAAACATAAATGTAAATATTGAATATAAAATCTAAGCTGAAAGTAATGAAAATTATTAAAATCGCATAAAAGTATAACGCATGAATCTAGAAATGATTTCTTGAAATTGCATAATGTATGTATCATTCAAACTGACTGTAATAATTATCGAGGCATTTCTCTTCTGTCAACATCCTATAAAATCCTTTCAAATATTCTGTTAGCAAGATTGACCCCATACGCAGATGAAATTATTGGAGATTATCAGTGCGGATTTAGACGAAATCGATCAACTATCGACCAAATATTTACCATTCGCCAAATACTCGAAAAGAAGTGGGAATACAATACCCCGGTACATCAACTATTTATTGATTTTAGAAAGGCTTACGACTCGGTTAGGAGAGAAACATTATACAACGTTCTTACAGAGCTTGGAATACCTAGAAAGCTAATTAGATTAATTAAGATATGTTTAAGTGAATCCCAAAGTAAAGTCCGGGTAGGAAAATTTTTGTCCACGAGCTTCCACGTCGAAAATGGCCTGAAACAAGGAGATGCGTTGTCGCCATTATTATTTAATTTTGTGCTGGAATACGCCATAAGGAAAATCAAAGATAGCAACCAGGGCCTAGAGTTGAACGGCATTCACCAGGTTATGGCATATGCTGATGATGTAAATTTAATAGGGGATGATAGGAGAACAGTAGAAATAAATGCAGAGATATTATTAAACGCTTGCAGGGACATGGGTTTAGAAGTAAATGCAGAGAAAACTAAATACATGGAAGTGCGTCGGGACCGTAATACGGCAAATTATGGAGGCGTTAAAATATTAAATAATACTTTTGATAAAGTGGATACTTTCAAATATTTAGGATCAATATTAACAGACGAAAATCATATTCACGAAGAAATTAAATGTCGACTAAAAGCAGGGAATTCGTGTTACTATTCGGTTCAAAATCTCTTGTCGTCGCAAATTCTGTCGAGGAATTTGAAGCTTAAAATATATAAAACGATAATCATGCCTGTTGTTCTGTATGGTTGCGAAACATGGTCGCTTACTCTGAGGGAAGAACATAGACTGAAAGTATTTGAGAACAGGATCCTGAGAAGAATATTCGGACCCAAGAGGAACGAGAATGGGGAATGGCGGAAGCTTCATAACGAGGAACTACATAGTTTATACGGTTTACCCAACATTGTTAGGATCGTCAAGTCTAGGAGGCTTAGGTGGGCAGGTCATGTAGCTAGAATGGAAGAAAGTAGAAACGCTTTCAAAGTCTTGACTGGTAGACCCATAGGAAAACGACCATTAGGAAGACCTAGGCGCAGATGGGAGGATAATATTAAGATGGATCTCGCAGAGATAGGAATACAAAGTAGAAACTGGATCCAATTAGCTAAGGATAGAAGTCAGTGGAGAGCTTTTGTGAACGCGGCACTGAACCTCCGGGTTCCATAGGCCATAGAGTTAGTTAGTTAGTTATGTATCATTCAATAATCAAAAGTAAATTGAAAATTAAACATTAAATGAACATAAAATATATGCGAAAGGTACGACAAAATTTTAAATCAATGTACCTGAAATGAAAAATATATGAGCACATACTTATTTCAGCAAGCACTAAGTAGTTATGGATAATGAATATTACCAACTAAAATAAAATGCAAAATGAGTTTAAAATTCAATCAAACTAAAATAACATGTAAATAAATTGATATCATATTCGCTTCTAGAGTCCTGTGTTACATGAACACACTCAAAACACGAATCCTACACTAATGGAATAAAATTAATTCATTGCCAATTGCAAAATGTCAATATCATTTTGTATATTACAGTAGCACTGAAAATCAAGTCTTTATTAAGCAGGTTCAATGTCTGTTCGTGGAACGGACACCTATCTTAATAGTAATCATTTAAAGACAAGAATCCTCAAAATCATATTACAGTTTCTTAGAATGAGAGGAGGGGAGAACAAACATGTGTATTCACTCCAACTCAAGGTCAACATATGACAAGATAACAAGAAGTGAGCGAGCGCGTTCAGCAAAGCTCATCGCAGAGAAGCACGAAGTCGTGCGAGGAGAATGCAACAGAAACAAGCAGGAGTCGGATCTGTGCATGTAAAACATTACGTTGATATTCATATGCCCTTTTACTCGTGTGTATAAAGGAACATGTAGAGTTAAATTTGAGTTCAGGTTTTGACATGAATAGAAGTGAAGACAGAAAGAAAAGAATGATGAATATCCATTAATTCTCCTGGTATAGTCTATATACAAAAGTGTCAATGGAATTCACATGGTCTCTTGGATGCACTGTTGCAAGCAAGGGGGGTGTTTCATACATACTCCATTCGCATGTCTAACGCGATTTGTCTTGTACGACCCTTTTGTTTTCTCTGTTGTCTTCGTCTCGACAGTCCTACGGAATAACGTCGAGTTATTTTGTGTCTTTCAAGGGGGGAATATCTCCTTTTCTTCTCCGACGGGGAAGGAAATGTGACCGGGAAAAGGAAATGAGAATGTGGGAGGAAAGGGGTTGGGAAGGCGTGGTTGATCAGACCACTCGATCAGGGTGGGGGAAGGGGTTGATTCTCAATTTCCGTTTCCAGTACTCTTTTTCCAAATCAGTGTCCTCTAAGTATTGCCTGAATACCTGTTTTTTTTTTTCGAACTTGAGGGAGAAGAGGCGGGATGCATAGTTACAAGGGGAAGGCTACACAACAGGAATGAGGCGAGGGTAAAACACAGGGAGAGGGGTTGACAGCAAGTTTGCGGTTACCATGGGGTACACAGTCTGCCAATGACCCTGGACCCGCTTGAGTTTCAGAGGCGGAGCTCTGTTTACGGAGTCTGTGGACATCTCTTGTGTATTACTCGCAGGTTGAGCGTTTTGTTGTTTGCCAAGTGAGGTGGGAGGGGGGTTTGCAGGTAGTTTTTTCAATCGTTCTACTGCAATCTCTTCCTCAATTTGGATACCTCTACCATTGACATAACGAACGAGATATTTGTTCTTGCCATGACATCTGCCAATAATGTGTCCACGGAATTTATAGGTATAATCCAAAAATTGCGGCACATTAACTTTAGGCGTGACATCTAGTATGGCTACGGGATCACCAATATCAAAGTCATGTGAACGGGGACTTGGGTGAAAAGCATCTAGCCTTTTCTTGAATATGTTCGTAAGTTTTTCTTGCGCCTCGTCTCGAATTTGTTGCAATAGTTTGAGACGTTTGGTATAGACTTCGGGGTCGGTGCAAGTGTCGAATTTGACATCAAAAGCCGTTCGGGGAAAGTGGCCGAAAAGAAGTCTATACGCGCTATCTCCAGTATTGGAATTAACAGACGTGTTAATAGCAAATGTGATAGCGGGTAATATCTCATCCCAATCATCGCGATCTTTACTGATGTAATGCCGAATGGATGATTGTAAAATGTCACAATATTTCTCACATAAGCCAATACTGTTATGGTTTTGAGTTGTAGCATACTCCGTTTGTATAGAGTATTTCTCAGCAAATTCCTTGAAAACTTTGCTGGAGTGGCTTGGTAATTTGTCCAGTTTTAAAATACGAGGGTACCCGTATACAAGAAAGACATGGGTGCGAAGCGCTTCTATGATTGTGTTTGCTTTCACATCAGGGATGGGGATAGCAATCAAATATCTGGTGGTGAGGTCAGAAACAATTAAGATGTAGGTATTCCCGTGTTTTGTGATTGGTAATTTACCTATCTCATCCAAAATAAGCGTGGAGAAGGGCTGTTCATTTGTTGCATAAGTTTGAGGATATAATTTTCTCTGATTGGAGTTTCGTTTGTGTAACAAACAAGACTCACAAAGCCGAACTTTTTCTCTTAGATATTCACGCATGTTCGGAAAAAAGATACGGGAGTGGGCCAACGCGTATGTTTTCTGTTGTCCACCATGATTGCCAAGTTCAGGAAGCGTGTGTATGAGATGAAACGCTTCTTCTCTGAGGCTCTCGGGAATACACAACAGATATCTTTCACAGTTAGTGTAGCGAGCAATCTTGTAAAGCTTGTCATCAACAATTTTGAAGCTTCGCAATGCTCTTGCTTCGGTGGGATTACGATTCGGTTGATTGTCTTTCACCAATTTGTACAGCGGACCAAAGAAGGAATCGTTTTTCTGCGCTGTTACGACATCTACAGGGTCCAAAAACTTAAAATCGGGGATGCCTTTTGTCTTCTTTGCGTTCGACACAAAGCAATTTTCCGCTGCAAGACGTTCAAATGTGACATCTTCGGTATCGCATGGGCGGATAGTGTAACGTGAGAGGGGGTCTGCGAAATTGTCCTTACTTTTAATAAATTTAACATCAAATTGAAATTCACTGATAGTCATGTACCAGCGTAAAATTTCGAATTAAGTTCTTTCGCAGTTTGTAAGTAAGTCAAACTCTTATTGTCACAACAAAGAGTAAAATTCCTACCTAGCAAATAGAACTTAAATGCTTTGAAGGTGGCAATGATGGATAAAAGTTCCTTATGGAGAATAGACAACTTCAGTTCATTAGGTGTTAACAAACGTGAGAAGTAAGCTATCGGGTAAAATTCAGTGTCAGACTCGCTTTCTTTCTGTAAGAGAATCGAGCCGATACAAGTTTCAGAGCTGTCCGTATATACCCATAGAGGTTTATTCCGATCATAGGGCTTTAGTACTTCGGAAGAGACCAATTTGTCTTTGATCGTTTCAAAGGCGGACTGCATTTCCGGGGACCACTGGAATTTAGCACCTGTACGTAGGAGAGGACGGAAAGGGGCTACATAGTTGGCATAGTCCCGTATTCCTCTACGCATGTAATTCGCTAAACCTAAGAATTGTCTTAGTTGGCGTGTGCGTTTAGGTGGTTGGTATGTTTTCACTGCATTTATCAATTTCTCACTAATTCTATGTCCGTCTTGAGAGATAGTATAGCCTAATATATCTAACTGATCGAAAAGGAATTTAGATTTGGCAACGCTGCAACGAAGTCCACTAACGCGAAAACGTCTGAACAGCTTTTCTAATGTTACTAAAGCGGAATGTCTTCCGAATCGCTTGAATAGACAATATCATCAAAATAATATTCGAGGGATTGAGGCTCCAAATTCGATAAAACAATACTCATAAATTTATTATAGAATGCAGGAGATACGTTTAGACCTTGTGGAAGTTTAGAATATTCGAAAACTCCAATGTTAGGAATAGCAAAGGCAGTATATTTTCTGCACGAAGGATGAAGGTCCAAATGGAAATAGGCATTGGTGACATCGAAACATGTCAGAAATTTATGACCACTAAGTTTCTGAACAATGTCCTGGATAGGAGGAAGTTGTACGCTTTGAAATACAATTGACTTGTTAATTTCCCGGAGGTCAATGATTTTTCGAATCGCTCCTGAGGGTTTGCGAAGAAACATGACTGGCGATCTGTATGGGCTACTCGACCGTTGTATAATCTTGGCGTCCAACAATTGATTAATGTAATCACGGACTTCATCTTGAAGGGCAACAGGAATTGCGTAACTCTTACCTCGAAAAATCGAATGTTCTTTCATTTGAAATTGACATTGAAAATTTCGTGCGGAACCAATAGTGTCAGTCCAAGTCATGGTATCAGTATATTGATACGCTAAGTTAACTATTCTGTCTTTCGTTTCAGAAGAAACGTTCGGTCCAATTTGTAATTTAGATGAGTCAAAATTACGCTGACCTTCATTTAAAAGCGGCAAGTTGACATAGGTGGGGTCAAAGTAGGAGTAAAATTCCTTATCTTGAGGGGCAGTTACCACCTCGTCTGCAGTTCCAATAAATAGTGAAGGCTGTAACGTTATACATTTCTGCCTGGGGTTGATGAGTTCGATGTAATTGCATTCGTTGTTCAATAAGGCATGGGGTGCGAGAATACCATGTTTCGCAAAAACGCGGGGGTCAGGTTCAACACAATATTCAACGCCCGTGTCTCCGTTGTGAAGTCGGAGCGGAACTACCGTACGAGAACGGGGTAACAACCTCGTTCGTTGACCTAAGGTGAAATATGGTTTCGAAGCATTTAAACGGATGTTATACACAGATGCAGATAAACTAATGGGAAGGGTCGCGTTAAAAGCGTCTGGTGGGGGTTTGCCATGACGTTTGAGCGTCAAGGTGTTCGATTCCATATTGACCTGTGCCATATGTGGTCGTAAAAAATCCACACCAAGGATCAGACGTACACTTAAGCGGTCGACGATATGAAAACGATGGTGGAAGGTGTAACCATGAATTCTAAGGCATAAAACAACAACTTCATTAAGCTGTACTGGGGCCTGAGAGATACCTACTACAGTGGTTTGAATTTGAAAACGCTTGGCCGACTTGGGGACAAGACTTCTATCAATGATAGAGATAGATGACGCGCTATCTATTATACCATGAACGTCATTTCTACCAATTTGTAGTGGTATACGAAGAATCTCATTTGCTATAAGTGGTACGTGAAGGGTTTGAGTAAAGGGTTTGCGTCCTAATCTACCACGTGGATGTTTATTTTCAGAGCAAGTGGTATTGGTTCGATTTCCGTGAGGGACATGTGGCGTACGTTGTACACCCGTGGACCGTTGTCCGAAGGTGGGAGGGGGAGGGGAGCTCGGGGTAAGACTGCCCCCAACTGTTTTACCCGTAGCTAGTTTAAAGCCGGCGAGTAAGTTAAAGGTGGGTGGGGGTAGAAGCCCTGAGCCTCGGGATTCAATTGTCCACTACCACTTGGTTGTGTTGTAGGTTGCATCGTCCTAGGATGGGGTGAAGATCCCATACCCATAGATTGCGGAAAGTAAGGCATGTACGGATAGGGGTAATAACCTGGAGGGAAAGGGGTAACGGGATAAGAAGGATACTGTTTGCGTCCTCTACCCTTACCAAAGTTTCTAGGTTTACCTCTAATTTGACCTGCCTGTTCTGTATTTTTCACAGAAGGTGTAGGTTGATTGGAAGCCGTGGTGGAGGCTACTGAGAGAGTTAAGCCCTCTAAGTCTTTCTGTAATTTATCAATTTTGGCCGTTAGGTCCTCCGTTTTTCCCTGAGGTGAGGGAGGTGCGTGCTGTGAAGCGTTCGAAGAAGGAAGAACATGGCTAGGCTTGCCTTTGTATTTAAATTTATTTTTACGATGGGTGTTGTTGAGTTGAGGATTAGCCGTATTCGTGGGTGCGGGGTTCGTGTCTACAAAAGTGTCAAGAGACTCCGTAAAAGAGGTCGTTTGTAAAGATGCAAGCTCTTTCCGCACTGCTGCTTTGACTTTATCTTCCAACGTTTTGGCCTGTCTGCGTTCGAGACGATTTTTGTTTAGTTCTATTTGTGTGAGAACCTCCAAAAGCTCGTCCGGGTCGTCAAAGGCATGAAAACCAATTCTGTCTAAATAGTAAGGCAAAAGGCCGTTCTTAATGAATGAACATTGTTCTTCATTAGATAAATTATCACATTTATCCAAAAGAATCATTTTCTCGTAAACATAGTTACGGACGGATTCTGTTTCAACCTGTACTCTATCATGTAGTTGTTCAAAGATTGAAAGTTTGTCCCTAGCGCGTTTAAAAGCTTCTATGACAGCATCCTTGAATTCAGTATAGGTAGCGTTTTCCAAGTTATTGCGCTTAAGGAGAACGCGAAGTTGACGTCTACCTTTACCTGTAAAACATGACACTACTACTTGTTTTGCCTGGTCACGGGGAATGTTATTAAGGAAAATAACATCGTCCATTTCTTTAAAAAATTCCTGAATATCATCCTTATCCGCATCAAAAGTCGGATAGCGAAAAGCTGCGTTATGAACATTTACGACCGGTGGTGGTGGGGGTGGAGGGGGATTTGGTGGGGTTTGTTGACCACCTGGGGGAACCACATTCTGGTTCAACACATTTCCAGTATTTACACCATTATTTTGGTCTGCCATGTCGGATGACGATGAAGAAGAAAAAGGCTGCCTACAAATTGTTCTAGTGCGCAAACGAAGAGCAAATGCCTCTCTAAGCTCCTTGGCGTTTTTCTTAAGGTGCTTACGATTTCTTATCGCTAGCAAATGGATATCATCCAGTAAACCACCGAGGGATTGCTTGGAGTCTGTCGACATGCGGACAATGACCCATCAAGAGACTGGCATACAATGCTTATCTTCGTAGTCGTGCTACTAATAACAACAACGAAGGAAGTCAGCCGATTACAGTGTATGAGGCGAGTAGGTCAGTAAGTTCTCGTATAATAATCACAATGTGATTACAAAACACATGTAGAACGAGTTAAACAGGAAAGGATACCATCACAAATGCTACGCATAAAGATCTGAGTTCGATTCCAGAATCGGGATTCATGATCACGCTGTATGCCTGCAGTCTTAAGGGTACGAGCAGGTTGCGGCACCACGTTGCATGGGAAGGGCCACTAGTTCAATTCCTACCGTTAGAAGAGAGGGTTTTCGGCACCACGTTGTGTGTCCGCAGGACCACTACGGGAAGAGCGGGGTTCGGCACTACGTTGTGAGCCAGCGGCCACAAGTGTACGAGTGGGTTTCGGCACCACGTTGTGAGTAGACCGGGTTTCGGGATCACGATGTGAGCCAGCGGCCTCAAGTGTGCGAACGGGTTTCGGCACCACGTTTCGTGTAAATCGGGTTTCGGCACCACGTTGGATATAGACCGGGTTTCGGCGCCACGTTGTGTGCATATGCTCCTGAGTCTTACCTGGTCTCAGGACACAGCGCACATTAAACGTTCTTGTCTAGATGAGGTTTCCGTACCTTCAATCTAGAACGTATCTTCATTTTTAAGTTATTGGGAGAGCATTTTGGGGTGAATGAAGGTACACAGTTTTCGAGGAGGAAAAGTGCGAGTAGAAAGGAAATATTCATTCACAGTAAAAGGCAATGTGTGAGGCTTTAATGCGAGTGCCTTTGTTTCTTAAAACGAATCTAATTTGAAATTTAATTTCCCGACAAAATTTTGGGTTGGTGTTAGATTAGAAACAACACAGCCTAAAAGGAAACATTCAGATCCGAGAGCAGAACGGAGAGTATATGTATAGAAACTGCAATTGACTCGGATTTGCCAATAAATGAATACTACTTACGGCTTTGGTTCCAACCATTCCAGTTCGTAGTAGTCTGTATGAACACTCACACTAGCACATCACTAATACACAGTTCTTGAATGTTGTTAAGTGACACTAGTCCGAAAACTGAGGTGGGAAGGTTTTTAGTCAATCAAGCATCTAAATTGATTGGAGATTAACTCTGGGCGACGACCAATTATGAGTCTGGACTCCAGCATCGTAGACAGCTAGGCAATCATCCCTTCCCTCTTTCCCTTTATGGGCGAAGTTTTCAGTGATGTTCCCTCGTTTGGGCGGACCACGAGGGTGTCTCCTAAGGATCTGAAATACCCTAAAAGTCTATGATAGTCCTTTTCTCATTTTAGGTATTTTCTTCTTCAGATTCATATATACTTGGATAACAAAATAACACAAATCGGAGTAGCTCGCGCACAGAGGTGTTGCGAGTTTGAAATACCGAGGTAGAAAGCTTAATGTTACAAATCCTTGCTTCTATTTGTAAGTTCGCTCGGCGTTGTTCGAAGGATCTGGCGTCCCTATCTCAGCAAATCAATTGCCTGTGATGAGAACGTTCTCTTCAGTGTGTTTCCATCCTATGTCTGCAGTTTCGTTGTGTGTTTTTTTTTCTATTCTGCTCTATCTGCATGTTTGCTTCCGGCTAATGTTGAATGATTGAAAGCTAATTGCATGAGACGCGAAAGAAATCGTTTCTATGCAATGTAAAATTAAATTTAGAATAATCGCGTATCTTTATTTCCTTTTTACTCTTTTCTGATTTATTTTGTATTCCTTTTAGAAATTACAAATTAGATCTGTTTTACGATATTGTTGCAGAGTTGTATATTGGATTTCACAAACACTGTCGAAATGATTGATTTGGCAAGAACTGTACGTAGACAAGCAATAAGTCTCCTAGACACTACTTTCAACAAAGGCCGACAGCTTTGCGCGGCTTTGTCGTTTCTAAGAAATCAAAAGTAAGTGCAGTTGACCGGGTTGCCCGGCCCTTGGTCCGCCCTTCCTAACAGGAATTGAGTTCAAGTCACTCATGTTTAAGATATGAAGGAATTCCATATTAACTAATCTTCAGAGCCAGAGATTTAGGCACCCGGGGTAGAGTAGAATTCGGCGCCCTCTACATTTACCATACGAAACTTTTGCGGCCTTTTTTTTAATATGGGAGAAGCAGCTTTTGTTGTTATGTTCTGCTGAATTTTTATCAAGCTACTTAGATAGACCATTGCAACTTCCAAAAACGATCATTATGTATTCTTTTTACAAGTAACAACTGATTTCAAGAGTCTGTTTTTGACTAAAACTTCACATAACTACGTTTGGTTGCATACATATCCACTTGGAGAACAGGTTTGAAAATTTACAGCTATTCACAACTTTTCATACTATCGTTAGTAATGGAATGTCAATGCATTAGAAACTACGTGCTTTTAAAATGTTTGAAATAGGTGACAGCATTAATTTCTGGTAATAATTGTAAACTTTTGTAATTTTATTCTGTATATGACCAGACAAATAGCATTTTACTTTCGATTCGTTTAATACTAGTAATTAAACGGGTTAAATTTGTTAATGATAAACTTTCTTTTATTGCTCTTAAGGGTTGTTAGTATGATATTATTGTTTTAAATGTGCATGCCCCAACAGAAGATAAGGATGACGATATAAAAGACAGTGCTTACGAAGAAGTAGTAGAGTGGGTATTTGTCGAACTCCCGCGATACCATACGAAAATTCTATTAGGGGTTTTCAGTGCAAAAGAACAAGTAAGTGTGCATAACGAAAGTAATGACAACGGCGTTAGAATTGTGACCTTAGTAACATCAAAAATATTATCGTGAAGAATACAAAATTCCCATATCAGGATGTTCATGAATACTCATGGACCTTGGTAGATGGAAGAACATACTATCAAATTGATCACGTTTAAGTAGATAGAAAAAGACAGTCTGGTATAATTGATGTTTGGTCGTTCAGAGGACCTAACTGTGACACTTATCACTATCTGGTAGCAGCGATAATAAGAGAGATTATCGTTGAATAAAGAAAATATTCAACAATTAGAAACGAAGAGAGAAATACGAAATTGAAGTGTCGAATAGATTCACGGTTTCAGAAGGTTTTGAGAGCATTAGTGTTGAGGACACTTGGCCTAAAATTAGGGATAGCAATTAAAATTTCAGCAAGAGAAAAAATTGGGACACACTGAAATGCGTAGAAACAAACCATGGATCGACCGGGCATGTATTAAACTAGCGGAGAAAGGAAAACAGCCAAAATTGCGTTTTGTATAAAATTTGAACAATATAACTATACAAAATTTCCTTGACATCAGACGGGAAACTTCCAAAATGTATAGAACAAAGAAACGTGATTTTTTGAAGGATAAAATTAATGAACTTGAAGATAATAGTAAAAAGAAATTGAGACATGTTGAAGGGAATCATCGAATTTAAGAAAGGAAATCAATCTCGTTCTGATAATTTAAAGAAAGATGACGAAACAGTTCTCACTGATACAGATGGCATCTTGAATAGATGGAAAGATTTCTTCGACGATTTACTTAACACGCAGGCAAAAACTAATGTTCGTGGGGAAAGGGGAATGCACACAGCAGAACCACTGCTATAAAGAAATTAAAGAAACATAAATCTCCGGGTATAGACGAAATTCCGGTTGAGTCAATTTTAGCTGGAGGTGAAAAATTATGGAACGAGATACTGAAACTTACCTTATCTGGAACAAGGAATTACCACAAGATTGGAAAGAATGAACCTTTGTTTTATTCACAAGAAAGACGACAAAGCAGATCGTAATAATTATAGAGGCATTTCTATTCTGCCAATATCCTATAATATTCTCTCAAACATTCTATTAGCAAGGCTGATTCCATACGCAGAAGAATTTATTGGAGATTATCAGTGCGGATTTAGACGAAATCCATGAACTATTGACCAAATATTTACTATTCGACAAATATTCTAAAGGAAATAGGAATACAATACCCCGGTACATCAATTATTTATTGATTTTAAAATAGGCTTACGAATATTTTAGGAAAGTAATATTGTTCAACACTTTTGCAGAATTTGGAATATTGAAAAAGCTAGTTAGAATAATTAAGATATGTTTAAAGGAATCCCAAAGTAAAGTCCGAGTAGGAACATTCTTTTTCTGGAACTTCCACGTCAAGAATGACATGAAACAAGATGTTCTGTCGACATTATTATTCAACCTTATTCTGGAGTATGCTATAAGGAAAATCAAAGATAGCAACCAGGGCCTAGAGCTAAATGGTATTTACAAGGTTATGGCGTATGCTGATGATGTGTATCTGATAGGAGATGATAGGATAACAATAGAATGCAATGTAGAGGCCTTATTAAAGGCTTGCAGGGACATGGGTTTAGAAGTAAAGAGTAAACTAAATGCATGGAAGTCGCTGGGATGGTAATACTGCAAATTATGGATGCGCTAAAGTATCAAATAATACTTTCGATAAAGTGGATACTTTCAAGTATCTAGGATCAAAATCATATCCACGAAGAAAGTAAATGTCGACTGAAAGCAGGGAATTCGTGTTATTATTCAGTTCAAAATCTTTAGTCGTCGCGAATTCTGTCGAGGAATTTGAAGCTTAAAATATAGAAACGATAATCATGTCTGTTGTTCTGTATGGTTGCGAAACATGGTCACCTACTTAAGAGAAGAATGCAGACTGAAAGTATTTGAGAATAAAATCCTGAGACGAATATTCGGACCCGAAAGGAACGGGAATGAGCAATAGCGGAAACTTCATAACGAGGAATTGCATAATTTATACCCTTTACCAAACATTGTTAGTCATCAAATCTAGGAGGCTAAGGGGAGCAGGTGATGTAGCTAGGATGGAAGAAAGTAGGAACGCTTTCAAAGTTTTGACTGGAAATCAAATAGGGAAACGCCCATTAGGAAGCCTCAGGCTCAGATGGGAGGACAATATTAACATGGATCTCGCGAAAATAGTAATACAAAGCAGAAACTGGATAGAGTTGGATAAGGATAGAAGTCATTGTGGAGGCTTTATGAACGCGGCATTGAATTTCGGGGTTCCATAGGCCATAGAGCTAGTTCTTTTACTGTAAAAAAAAGTATTTTGTGAAATCTAACGGAAATTCAGAAGAAGCCTTCTATGTGAAGTTCTCAATATTGATCGATGAAGATGAAGAATATGTATGTTTAATGTTTTTATTTGAAATCCAAAATATAGTTTGGCTACTACATATGTTTGAAATTATAGTAATTATAATTATTTAATTCAATAATGAATGAAGGTTCTGAATTTAAGATTACTTATTATTAACTAGCATCAATTACACGTTTCGCTGGCTTAAATTAAGAAAAAAAATAGTAATATGTTTCGTTAGTCAGTCACTTTCTACTATTACTAAAGCGCTCCGTGATATTGATCATTTTCGATGATTTTTATATATCCCGTCTCCTTCCCATGTTGCGGGCCACGACATCGGAAGTGTCATTGATCATCTCAGGGAGCCCGAAAAGTAGAATAAATTCGACACTGATTTTCCCGATAATTTTTTCAGGGCTCAATTTGGATTTAAATGGCATCAGAAATGTCACTGTTCATCTCAGCGACCTCAAAAACTAAAGATTCGATACTAATATCGGTCATTTTCGATCATTTGTAAATGTCTTTCCCCTCCTTTAAGTTACATCTTCAAAGTGATATGACAAAAATCATCTCATGTTCGAACTTAATTTAGGTTGAAAATTTGATCGAGATTGGTCCGGTGGTTCAGGAGTTATTAAGTTTTATTTATTTTTATATATCTCCCCTCCTACCTCCTCCCGTAAGTTCTATCGCCAAAGTGAATAGATAAATACCATCCCAGGCCCGAACCTCATCTATATTGAAAATTTGATCGAGATCGATCAGGTGGTTCAAGAGTGAAGTCACATAGACAGTCACTTTCATTTTTATTTTACACACACACACACACACACACACACACACACACACATATATATATATATATATATCCGCCTCCCCTTCCCTAACCCTACGTTGCATCGTCAAAAGTTAAACGACAAAAATTATCCCCAGCCCGAACGTCATCTATGTTGAAAATTTGAATAAGATCGGTCCTGTGGTTAAAGCGTAATGAAGTCACAAAGACGATCACTTTTATTTTTATTTTTTTACATATATATATCTCCCCCTCCTTCACCCCTATTTCCGTCGTAAAAGTGAAATAACGAAAACATCCCAGCCCCGAACCTTAT
Organism: Thermobia domestica; assembly: GCF_964235325.1. Lineage (NCBI taxonomy): Eukaryota > Metazoa > Arthropoda > Insecta > Zygentoma > Lepismatidae > Thermobia > Thermobia domestica. The sequence continues at coordinate 221,982,338 of NC_137463.1, forward strand.
CTATGTTGAAAGTTTGATCAAGATAGGTCTGGTGGCTCAAGAGTTATTAAGTTTCATTTATTTATATAGATTTCTCCCATCCTCTTCCCATCTACGTTCTACCGTTAAAGTGATATAAAAAACAGCTCAGGTCCGAACCTCATGTATGTTGAATTTATTTTTAAAAATCGGTCGCGGGTTTAAGCCTGATGAAGTCACAAAGACAGTCACTTTTCCCCCCTTTTTTTTACATATATATCTCCCCCTGCCCTCCTCCCTTCGTTGCATTGTAAAAGTGAAATGAAGAAAACATCCCAGGGCCGAACTTATCTATGTTGAAAGTTTGTTCGTGATCGGTAGGGCGGTTCAAGAGATTAAGAGTCACAAACATAGTCACTTTCAATTTTATAATATAGATTAATATATTAAAAGTACACTAACACACGTTCACACACACACACACACACACACACACAATCAAATAACAACACCTATAACGTTTGCGAGGTGATTCCTGACATCAAGATAAGACAAAAACTATGGACGAATCTGGGTGCACAAATGCTACTTTCCGGAGTTATAGGCTGCCCAAAACATGAAAAAAGTGAACTTTAAAGATCCATAACTCCAAACGTATGGGCCATACCGAAGTCGGGTCAAGACTTTACTTAGGAACTAGTATGTTTCCTATCCAAACATCCATGTTTCAGAATCCTGCGGTACTTCTTCAACAATTTTTATACAGGCAATTGGTGAATACTTCAACTTATATGCCCTTAGCCTAACTCCTATAAAAAATCATTCTGTGAGTACCTTAGGATGCTGAGACATTTATTTCTGGATAGCCCACATATTAGTTCCTTATTTACGTCTTGATCCTACTATGGCATGTCCTATAGTTTTGGAACTGTGTACCTCTAAAGTTCATTTTTGCATGTTTTCGGCAGCCTATAACTCTGAAATGAAGCATTTGTGCACCCAGGTTGATCTATACTTTTTGTCTTATCTTGGTGTCAGGAATCACTTCCCAAACGTTGTTAGTGTTGTTTTGAAACACACTATATATAATGTATGTAGATAGATAAAACAAAACACAACTAGATACGTATGCACAGTAAAAATATTCTGGAGATACAAGTAGTTGAAGGAGAAATGATTCCAATAAATTCCTTCAAATTGGAAGTATTTTGAATGTCAATGAAAGAAAGAAAAATCACTCGTAGTTATCAATCTTTGAAAAAGACGAAATTTGTTGGGTTAAGTTCTGACCACTTAAGCCCCTATTCTACTAATTCTAGAAATTTATTATTACCCTTGTTTACGTTCATTTTTAATATTTCAGTGCAAAAAAGCAGTTTGCGTGTCTCTCTTCACTCCACTCATTTTCATACATTCATTCTCACCATCGTGATTAATCCGATTGGATAGAAAAGCATGATTAATTAGGCTAACTCACCAGCATCACGACGCCCAACACGTGTTTCAGACTTTGACCGTTTCCGATTTTGAAATCGCTCCTGCATATACTATAAGTCATTACTCGGCACTTTGTATACCACATTGTCATTAACAAATCCAAGTAATAAGTAACTACTTGTTGTCACTCTTATCGAAACGTGTGAATTGCGAGCGGAGCGAGCAAGAAAAGTTTTAACAAATTTATTTCTTTGCAAACCGACAATATCGATTTGGTAGGGCGTCAATATTCGTACGAGGCGGAGTTCCCTCGTGGCTAAGCGGTTAGCATACGCGCTTTTGGCGTGGGAGACCCGGGTTCGATTCCCAGCGGGAGCTCATGTGGTTCAGATACCATGTTAATCAGTAGGTCCACGTCTCATATAGCCTCACTGCTGAAAGGGACGCCAAACTATCAATCAAAATCAATCAACTCATACGAGGCGTCGCGTCGTTTACTGTTTTCCAACACTTTTTCTTTCTTCTTGCTCGTTCGGCGCTCCTTGCTATCAGCGCCAGGGGCTACCACCCCGTACGCCCTCTCTACCTACGGCTCTGCTAACACTAGTTAACAAAGGTTTTGTTACATAAAAGGAAATACCTGTTCTTAAAGGAACTTTTTGCGCTGAATTCGAATATGCACTCGGTTTTTCTCCATCACGTACGATTTTCCCGTAACAGAGGGACTTTCGGGAAAATCCCTCAAAAATTTTCCTTTTCGTTTATTTTACACCCCAAGATCTTGTCCCCTTGCATATACTAACATAGAAATTATACCTAAGTATACTTTGATTCATATTTAACAAACCCTCCAAGTTTCGTAATAATCGCTTTATTCTTTCTAGAGAAATAAATATGTTTGTATGTATACTGTGTGTACTGTTTATTGCACCTTATAGTAATGCTTTCAGATCTCTTAAGTTGAGGTAAAACGTTTTGCTTTATTACCACAAACACATATATAAAATATAATACAATATAATTTACAAGTGTGACAATTTACAATAAACAATAATACAAATGTACCAAAAGGTCATGAAAAGACAATCAAAACTATCGCAATATATGAAACTTCCATTGGGTTACAAAAACGTACACTACTTCCTTCTTTTGTAAGAAATGTTGCATTCTCTAACAAGACCCCAACAATAGTCCCCCATCATTGAAGGATCCCATCGTCCCTGGTACCTTTTCTCCATTGCCATTATATCTTGGTGGAATCTTTCCCCCTGTTCGTCGCTGAGAGCACCTAGGTTAGTAGGAAAGAAGCTGAGGTGGGAGTGCAAAAAGTGGATTTTTAAAGACATCCTACAACCCAACTCTTTGTATTTCTGTATCATGTCCTGTACGATTTCTGTGTAACTCTCAGCTTTGTTATTGCCCAGAAAGTTGCGCACAACGCACTTAAATGCTGTCCAGGCAGCTAGCTCAGCACTGTTTAACTTGCTGTCAAAGCTATCATCAAGCATTAATTTCCTAATTTGGGGACCAATAAACACTCCCGCTGAAATCTTAGCATCACTCAGGTTAGGGAACTTATCTCGCAAATACTTGAAACCTTCACCAGATGTGTCCATGGCTTTGACAAAGTTTTTCATAAGTCCTAACTTGATATGAAGTGGCGGTAGTAATATCTTATTAGGATCTACCAAAGGAGCGTATTTGACGTTGCATTCTCCAGGTACGTAATTCACTCTAGGTTCCCATTCCTTCACTTCATAATGTTTTTCATCACCTCGGCTATCCCATAAACATGAAATACATTGGTACTTCGTGTAACCGCACTGCAGTCCTAATAAAATACCAACTACCTTGAGATCACAACATATTTGCCAACAATGGTCCTTGTAATTTATAAGATTTAGCAAAGTTGACATGGTGTCATAGGATTCCTTAATCTTCACTGAGTGCGCAAGTGGTATAGAAGGTTTTTTATGTCCATTATGTAAAAGGACAGCTTTAAGGCTGACCTTTGACGCGTCGATAAATAACCTCCATTCTTCTGGAACGTAAGGAATTCCTAGCTCCGCCATCAACCCATTTATATCCGTACATACGCACACATTATCTTGCATTGAGAAATAGCTTGAAAATTGAACATGCCTTTTCCTGTACACTGATATGTTCGTTCTGCATCCAATAAGTTCCACTGCTGGAGCCTTGATTGCAAAAGTTCCGCCTCTTGTTTTGTCAGGTGTAAATCACGGACTAGGTCATTAAGTTCACAATGCCGGATGAAATGTGGCTCGCGAACACAGTCAGGGATGAACGTTGGATCCTTGGATGTACACCTTGTCTCAAAAAGGTTGAGCGCATTCTTTATTGGTGTTTTGAGGCAAAAATTTTCTAAGTCCAACTTCGGATATCTTCGGAAAGTAGTAAACCAGGTTCGAACCTCCAAGCTAGCCTTTGCAATCGGGAAAAAGTTTGCAGATGTGTTTTTCTTCCTTAAAATATAATAAGACTTGTTATCAAGTGTTGAAAAAAGCAACCTTGATTGAAATACTTAATGATATAATATTTCGAAACCTTGTATTAATGTCAGCATTTGCTTGTTTGTCATTTAGCTCTCTATACGTAATGGAACATTTAGATACGTTAAAGAATCCTTCCATATGTAAAAGAATGCTCAAAGTTAAGACATAGAACATAATTATCGCGTGAGTACTAAAATAAAAGTCAAAGTAGAACAAAAACAGTGTTTGTAGTGGATATGAATGTCATAATTATCTTGAGAACCGTAATATATCGCTAGAAGCTTGTTTCTAGAAGTTCTTGTGTTAGCTCACTGCTAAGCTGTCGGATTTCAAATCATAAAGTTGTGAGTTCGATTCTCTTCTGGGTCAATGCTTTTTTTAAATTATATTTTCCGCAATGCATGAAAAATTATATAAAATAATTACATTAAAATACAATAGTTGTATATATGTATATAACATAATCATTGCAGAACATAGCAATTATTATGTTTAAAATATAACATCTGAAATTGGTAGGTGTTCACAATAGGTTGGTATTATACATGAGAATCTTAAATACAAGTTAGGAAACTCGTTTAATAGCAATAAATAAATCATGTAATGTATTTGTTTGCAGCTATTTGTCATACAGATGTAACTTCTCAATATTCTCATTACAGCATGTCATTTACATTCGTGAAATACAGTATATTCCTACGGATATAGAAAGTGTATAAACAGAGTATCCAAAGTCGGATCCTGCTTCAAGACACATAACTTTTCCCGATCCCCTTAAAGTCACGGGAAAAAACACAAATGCTCTTTAGAACGGAATGTCGTTACTTAGAGTCTCATTCGAATACTTTCAATATGCTTTTGTATATTCATATCTTTCTCTCTCTTTCTCTCTCTCTCTCTCTCGCGCGTGCTTGGTTTATGTGTGTGTGTTTCGGAATATCCCAAGTTGAATACAACATTTGCAAAGTATATGAGCATCATTGTCATCGAATACCGGAAATTGAAAGTCGTGTTTCTTCAGGTTGCATTTGCGGCTTTATGTTAGCTCACTGGTAGAGCACGGGCTTGGCAATGAAGAGGTCTTGAGTTCAAAGCTTGCAGCGAATTATCATTTTTTTGTTAGTAGAATTGCACAGAAATCGGATACAAGGAGTGGTTTACTTCTAGAAATATTTTCAGAAGCGTTTAGGTAGCCCTGAAAAGGGCTATTTTCGGGAGTTAAGGCGGGGACATTAATATTGTGCCCAAGACCCTTCTGAATTTATTACACGCGCCATTCTTCTGGGCATGGAATCTATTAAATGGGTGACAAATCTATCTCCTTCCCCTACCTCCAGACATGCTTCGGAAACAAGATGCCACAGGTCATCCTCAGTTCTTGGTGGATCTGCCTCAGGCCAACTGTCCCTTAGAGTACGCTTCACTTCTGCCCACATATTTTCCATGGGATTGAGGTCTGCTCCACGAGGCGGCCAGTCAATTAAATCATCTCAGGCTGCCCTGCGAACCATTCCTGAACCACACGGGAAGTATGTATTGGCGACTGGTCTTGCTGGAAGTGAATTACACCACCAGGCTGAAATACTCGTACATATGGCACCATGATATTACTCATAATGTCTAAGTACTGAGCACTGTCCAGATGTCCTTCAATTCTGTGAAGCTGTCCTGCTCCGCGACTGGAAATCCAACCCCAACATGAAATAGATCATGGCCACTGCGATTGCAAGCAGTCACATATCCAGGGTCATATCGGATGCCTCTCGGACGATACACAAAACGGCGTCCCTCATTTGATGTTGTGAATATGGATTCATCTGAGGAAACTACGTTTTCCCAATTGCGACCCACATTCGCCTGTGCAAACGCGAGACGGTAAATTTTGTGGTCGTCTGAGAATTTTTCCTTCACGGCAGCAAAACGGCCACGTAACCCAGCATGACGAAGCCTTCCCAGAGCTGTATGCTTACTACCAGGAAAGAGAGAAGCTTCCCTTAGCTGTCTAGACGTCCTTAGTGGGTCTAACCGGGCTTCGTTTACTAATCTCGCATCTTCGGCTTCGGTTGACACATGCGGACGACCAGGAGATTGTAAATTACCAGTCTGACCTGTAGCACCATATTTCCGAATCCATCGCCTTCCTGTAGAGGCCGGGACACCTACTTGCCTGCTAGCTGCAGTTGCAGAATAGCCTTCCAACTGTCATAAAGCAATTACTGCTGTACGTCTATTCATAGTTACCAATATTCTGAGCTGTGAGCAGGAAGCAATAGGTAAAAGCTAGTACCTGACGTGTGATTGGTTACTTGCACGACACGCCTATTGTAGGGACCGACTTGGTCAACGACTCGCGAAAGAAATCTGAAAATGGTGCGCCGTAATAATAATATAAAAAACAGTTTTTATAAAGGAATATTAATACATACGAAAAGCTGTTTAAAGAATGAATTGTTATACTGACTTTACACGTATAAAAACATATACCATATACCAAACAGATTGAGCGATATGATGATAGCTGTTTTGAGACGAACACTTTCGAAGTCCAACTTCAGGTATCTTCGGAAAACAGTAAACTAAAGCTGCTGGTTCGAACCTCCAAGCCAACCTTAGAAATCGGGAAAAAATTTACAGATATGTTTTTCCTTCTGTTAAATATAACAAGACATGTTGAAATGGTATTAAGTGTAGAAAAAAGTAACATTGATTGAAATACTTAATGATACAATATTTCGAAACTATGTATTCACACTCTCGTTTCGTCATTGTGATTTCCATACGGAAAAGAGCATTTACGTATGAGCTCAGTTATATTTCAGAAGCAACTGCCGAAAAGCGGTCAAGTTAGCTCAGTGGTGCATCCCTGAGCGTTTAAATCGTGAGTTCGATGCCCGTTCAGGTGAGATTCTTTTATGATATTCTACTTTCCTCAATGCATGGAAATTATGTAAAATAGTTACATTACAATTCATCAATTGTATATATCAGTTGAATATATATATTCATATCATCAGTTGTATATATATCAGTTGAATATATATATTCATATCATTTCACGACATAAGTAATTCTTATCTTTAAAATATAACATCTGAGATATTGAGAGAACGTCGGTATGTTATATGTGAATATTAAATACAAATTAAGAAAATTGTGTAATAGCAATAAATAAGTTATGTAATGTATTTATTAGCAGCTATTTTCATACGCAGATAACTTCTCAATATTCGCATTACAGCATTTAGGTAGAGCATATCGAAAATCGGATCGTGGTTCAAGACAAAAAAAAAAAAACTAGCTAGCCCTAAACTGTCACGTAAGAAATTCACGAATCGCAAAAGTAAGGTGAAGAGATTGAGAGCGGTAATACCTTAATCGCTCTCTCTTATCTGCATTTATACATATAAAAGTGTATGTATGTATGTTCCAACATAACTCGTGTATGCCTAGAGCAGGGTTTCTCAACCTGGAAGTCGCGTCCCCTAGGGGGTCGCGAAGATAAGCGGAAGAGATAAATATAGTTAGAATCGAATACCGGAAATTATTTTTAAATATTATTTTGAATTTTGTTCTGATAGGCATACTTTTATTTTTATATATATTATAAAGAATAATAAAAAATAAGTCTACTTAACATTTTCAAAGGGTGCAGAGTTGTTTAAAAATGAATTTAAATGAAAGAGGTATGATATGAAACTAATGAGAACTGTATATAGAAATACTAGAATAATACACATGCAACAAAACCTGCACATTGAAATACAATTAAAATTGAAACCTAATGAGATACCTATGCATGGTGTAATTTCACTAGTGCAGCAATGCCCGGTTCAATCTTCGTGACGAACATTATCAAGCCATTTTCAACTGATAAGCGATTTCTTATCTTTGTTTTAATGTTTACCATAAAAAAAACACTTTCGCACAAGTACGATATATCAAATGGAATTATTACTTTTAAAGCAGCAATGCCCAGATCAGGATATTCTTCTCTCCTCATCAGGCAGAACTTTTCCAAGTCTTCGTTACAGAAAACCAGTTGCAAAGACTTGTCGCATGATCATTCTATTATTTGGTCAAGAAGTTTTGGGCTTAGATCAGATACGTTAATGGCCTCTTCAATGAAGGAGTTTAACATCCATCTTGAACCAGCACCTTCGTCGTTGGGAATATAGATATTACAGTTACTGTATCCACTGTCAGTGCCGGGCGCCGAAAAAAGGGGCCACACATTTCGGAGGAAGTGTGTTACTCATGTTAGAAAAGTGCATGTGCACATGTATAAAATAGAAGGAAAAACGTAATAATACGTGCTCAAAATCAAGGAAAGGCAGGGTTTATTTTTGAAAATTTTATTGAGCTTCGTGCCAATCATGGTGGCGCTTCGCAGCTAGTCTGTCGACCTCACTCATATGTACGAAGACATCGTCGTATACTCTCCCATCGGGCGCTGATTTTCCATGCGACGGCACTGTTCACTATAAACAAGAAATTGATTCTACTATTATGGAAATAGGTATGTTAAAAATCCCACACAAGCTTATTATAAAACACAAATTATAAAAGGGTCGCTGGCAAGAGGATGTGATAAAAGGGGATCGTGATAGGAATTAGATTGAGAACCAGTGGCCTAGAGTACACAATAACACTCTGAGCAAGGCTATGTGATAATATATATAAAAAAAACAGTATCACGTAACAGTTTCAACACAATAACTGTGTCTTCATCAGACTTCCACTCCTTCTGGCTGCTTGGGAGTTGGTCATCACTTATATACTCTCCAGAGATCAACTTTTAATTAGGCTCCGCCTCTTTATTAAAAAGTAACACCTGTGTGGCTTTCACTTTCACTTTTTAGCTGCACGTGTGTCCAAATAAAAGTTTACTCTTTTTTCGTTGGATACATTCTGTCCTCTAATTATCCTTCTTTTTCTTATTAATTTTTCCTCTTTCTTTTTTCTTCCTTTTTATTTCTTCTTCTTTAAGCAGAATCTTCTCCCACTCTTTATTTATCGAAAATCCTGCATTCCAATTCATCACCTTGTCTCCTGCCTTCATAATCTCTCTGACTTCCTTCCATTTTCTCACCAAAGTTCTGTTCTCTACCTCTATGACCTCTGTTCCTCCTCACCCTATCCTGCGGTTTGTCTCTTTGTGATGCTTGTATATCGCATTGATGTCCCTTTTCAATCTTACATCACCCTGGTGCTGTTTAATCCTTTCTTGCTTTTCCTTTTTTGTTTCTCCTATGTAAATTTTGTTCCACTCCGCGCATCCTACTCTATATATTACTCCCCTTTGATCTTTGTCCGCTACTGCTTTTTTCTTGGTTCTTCTTACTAGTTCAATTATTCTGCTTCCTCCTTTCCTGTACGTCCTAATTCCTGCTTTCCGAAGCATTCTCTTTATCTACTTTGTTTCTTTGCCTAGGCTTTCTATTCCAAACCATTTTTTGTTCTTGTATTCTTCCTCTTTCTTTCTCTCTCTTGCTATGTCTCTTGTGATCTTATCCTCTTCGTTGCATCTATTTCTCCTTAGCTGTGTCCAGAACTTCTTTAATGTAATTTTAACCACATTTCTTATAGTCTGAAAAAGAGTGCTGTCGGGTTATCTATGGTGAATGGGAGGGGGATACATATAAAAGATTGCTAGAAAATGATCAATATTAGTGTCGAATTCATAGTTTTCGGGGTCGCTTAGATAAATAGTGTTAACTTTCGATTTCGCTTAACTCCGATTAAGCTCTCATTAGTAGGGATGGGCAAGAGCCACTTTTCTTTGAAACTCGACTCGACTCGAAACAGATATCTTTGAGGTCTACTCTAGGACTCGCTGCGAAAAATATGCTCCAACTCGACTCGGATTAGAGTCGAGTCGAACCAAAACGAGCCAAATCCTGTGTGTAGTCCTACCTAGACAATACATAGACAATATAATTATTCTATTATCAATTATACTACTATTACTACAAATAATAATAATAATAAGAAGAAGAAGAAGAAGAATTATTATTATTATTATTTTATTATGACAACACCGTGTATAAACATGAACGATAGACGGTTAGTAAAGGAATACTAAAAGCTAGTTGACAGCCGACGTCGGTAGTCATGAAGTCTATAACGCAAAGACATCGTTCATTACCCTAAGCTGTAAGCGTCGGTGGACTACAGTTGGTCAACTATTGACCTCTCGCCAAAAATTGGTGGCTCCGCAGCGACGATCCGCGGTGGCCCCAGTTCCATTTTGAAAACTTTACTACCAGCGGAAGAGACGCGATGAAACGCCAACGAACCACAAAATTACTCCCAAAATATGTTAAAATGCCTACAGGTGTGATTTGTTTATATTTAGGTGAGTCAAAAAAAAAAAAAAAACAAATACCCTGGAGTGGACGCGAACTATTAATATTACGATTACTAGGCACGTGTTCTTCTGACTTCCCCACGGAAACGATCATAAAAACTTGCTTGTTGAAGGATAAATCATTGACCTCTTAATTTAGCCAATCAGACAAACCCCTACATCTCGATTTCTAGGTGGTGATACCGTGAGCCGTTTCAGATTTACTGGTTTCTGGTGGGGTACTATCTATGGGCAAAATTTGTGCATAATAGCCGACACGCATCTTCGGTGCATCTTATCTTTAGTACAGTTTTAACCAGAGATGGTGTCGGTCAATGAAAATTTCCTCCACAACCCACCATGACCCACTATCACCCACCACCCAAATGACCCATTGGCCCACTCTGACCCATCATCCATCGTGATCCACTCTGACCCACCACCAACTATGAACCACTGTGAATCATTGCGAACAATTACGACCTACCAAAACCCATTGACATCAACTCTCACCCATGATCCACATCCTCCTCTCCATTGACTAATGAGGTTACACTTGTAATAAAAGAAGACCGTGAAATTATTACTTATCGGAGTTTGAATTTTTACCGTCAATGGCTCAAGCACCTCTCTGCTACAATACTGATGGATCTGACCTTTACTATATATAATGGCAAAGTGTTTCTCATCTTCCGAATTAAAATGAATTTAAATTTATCATATATAATTATTTCTTGGTTGCCTTACAGACACATTTCAGTATAAAATAGGATGAAATTTGAAAGCCTCAAATCAAGGAAAAGTAGAACAACGTAAAAAACAAAGAAAAACAAATTTTCTATATAATTAAGCATGCCGTACTAATTGAAAATACCCATGTAATTAAGTTTAGAATACAAATTTATGGCCATTTTTCTCTCAACTTTATGGCTTGATTACCTTATGCTCAGAACGCTCCATATATTAAACACCAGCTTCAGCAATTATAAATAGAAAGCAGTGGGTATAAAATTCGAAGAACTGTAGTTTTCATTACTCATTTAGTTTCTCAACTAATATCAATCGTTTTCGATTATTTTTACAAATCAACCCACTACCAATTTCCAATATATAGAAAATGCACCCCCACCCCCATCCCGCTCATAAAAGCCAATTTAAAAAAATGCCACGACATATTCTGTTTATTTTTAATAAAAAGTTATATGCTGAATTTCAGCTCTTAGTTGAACGGCTTGTGAGATACTCAATTTTTCGCAAAAATTCGGACTTCTACTCCCCCTAAGGATATGTATTATAATGAAAGTGATACGCGTGTGATAACTTCCCAGTTGGGATTGGGGCCAGATTATATACCAAACGTCGTTTCATTTGACTTTGCAATTTGACCGTGATGATTACGCAGACATAGTTACTTTCAATTTTTTATAATATAATTCATATGTTACAGGTGATTCAAAAATATTTTTTCAAGCAGTTAGCTCCTCTAGAAGCTCACAGGATGCATCCCAAAATCCAACTCCTACTATCCTATGAAAATCCAAAAGTAACTGAACTTTTTTTCATTAGAAACAAATGACAAAATGCAAAAATAGAGATCTTGAAAGTAAAATGTAGAAAAGCTCACCAGTGTTCAGAAGATGTTGTCCACAATGCACTGAACAGAATGGGTCGGAGGGTGAGTGTGAGTCACGGTGAGTGGTGTTTCGCAGTAGGTCACGTCCTTTTGACCCACCATCCACTGACCCACTCACAAATCTTGACCCATTTCACCCACTTAGCAACCGACCCATTGACCAACTCCATCTTTGATTTTAACATGTCTTCTTTCATTTAAAAGACGAAACATACATCCACACAATTTTTTCGTCGATTGCAAAGATTGGCTTTATATAGTAGTTGAAATGGTCATTTATCTCACGGTAAGAAATTGATATGATTAAAAGACCCATCTTGAAGTGGGTACAAATTACCTTCCAAAGTTATTAGAAACGTTCTCTCAACCCCGAAAACTATAAATTCGACAAATATTTCAGTAATTTTTGAGATTCTATTTTTATTTCTCCCAGGCCATCATCCTGTAAAAATGGGGATGAATTTGGATGTAAACTCCATTCTGCGCATCACTATCCATCTCAACGACAGAGAAAATTATTGATAAAACACTAAGATCAGTCGTTTTACATTATTTTTACATGTCACACCTCCGAACTTCCATAACTTCATACTACCACAATATTCTCCTCTTAGATTGAAAGTAATATGTCCCCCCAGTTTGGTAAATGTTGCCCCAGACATTAAGGAGTTACGCTGGAATATACACTTATACAGAAACATTAAAATACTTAGAGCTGTGCGAGCAATGCCTTTGATACTGCTCCTGTGAATTCAAAATCCAGCTGACATGTTCGTTCAGAAGTATTGCTATTTGTCGGTGATAACGAAACTATGGACTCTACACTAATATCGGTAGTTTTAAATCATTGTATATGTTACTCGACTCTCGACTCTCCTTATTAGATGTGCTAGGAGATTTAACTCCTACTGGAAGTTGAACTTAAAGGCCATCAGAACTGCTCCCATTGAACTTGGGGACCCCGAAAGATATGGATTCAACAATAACATTGGTCATTTTCAATTACTTCTACATGTCAAAATTTCACACACCCCTTCAGGGTGCTAATGAGGGCTTAACTTAACGTGGCACCTGGAGTGCCAGTCTTTATCTAATCCACCCCGAAAATTATGGATTCGACACTAAAGTCGGTCTTTTTTTTTATAATTTTGATGTCAGACCCTTTCATTTCTCCTAGGAGAGCAAACGGATACTGCCACCGTTAGGACTAAATTTTGTCTTAAATAACATTAAAAATTCTACCAATTAATTTAGCGACCAGTGTTGCATTTAAAAGCTCGGCGTCCCTACGCACTTTTGCTCTCGGCGCCCCCAATAACTACATATTTCTCCGCCTCTTCATCCCTAACTTAAAAATAAAACTTAATTCGAATATGCTTAATTAGTGAATTTATTACACTTAAATACCACTCGCTACGTGCTAAAGCTATAACTACGTAACAAAAAATAACAAATGTGAAACATGTTCTGAATTATTTTTAGATTTCTTACGCTATTATTAAACATATTAGAATAGTAAAAGAGGATTGTTCATGAAATAGTATATTTGCTCTTGATCTTTAACTTTTTCATACGGAAAAATTTAAAATATTATTCAAGTTTTAAACTTTGCACTCTGCAAATGCACTGTTGCCCTCTAGGCAATGGGACTAATGTGAAATGTGGACTAATGTGGACTAATGGGAAACGCGGCACTGTTAGCGGTGCTGAAAACTTACGATTCGATTCTAATATCAGTTGATTTCGATATTTTTATGTCGCTACGTAACCACCCTGGGTGCTAATGGGAGCTTAATTGGACTTGAATTGAAAGTAGAACTATTCACCTAAGCGACCACGAAACTATGGATTCGATACTAATATCGACCCGTTTCTAGCATTTTTGATATGTATCCCGACAGTACTCTTTTCCAGATTGTAAGAAATATAGTTAAAATTGCTCTAGATATATCAAAATTATTTTGAAACACAGACATAATCCACTTTCATATTCTGTATAAATAGAGAGTGAGCGAGCGAACGAGAGAGAGCGAGTCAAGGCTTCACCACTTCCACATTGCAAAAGCATATATCAGGATTTGAACTGAAAATCTATGTAAAGACTTTCTGCTGTGGCATGCTTCATAAGAACAATTCAGTCTGCTCACGTGACCTTTGGGGTTCCTGAATTTCTTGCGAGCGTTGCGACTTTAGATTCACTGTTTATACCCTCTGTTTATGCATCGAATAATTTTTCAAGAACATAAATGACATGCTGTATTATGAATGTTGAGAATTACCCTCTATAGGACAAATAGCTGCAAATAATTACACTACATGATTTATTTATTGCTTTAAACGAGTTTCCTAACTTGTATTTAAGATTCTCATATATAATACCAACCTACTGTGAACACCTACCTATTTCAGATGTTATATTTTAAACATAATAATTACTATGTTCTGCAATGATTATGTTATATATATATATATATATATATATATATATATATATATACAACTGATGTATTTTAATGTAATTATTTTATATAATTTTTCATGCATTGCGGAAAATATAATTTAAAAAAGCATTGACCCAGAAGAGAATCGAACTCACAACCTTATGATTTGAAATCCGACAGCTTACCAGTGAGCTAACACAAGGACTTCTGGAAACAAGCTTCTAGCGATATATTACGGTTCTCAAGATAATTATGACATTCATATCCACTACAAACGCTGTTTTTGTTCTACTTTGACTTTTATTTTAGTACTCACGCGATAATTATGTTCTATGTCTTAACTTTGAGCATTCTTTTACATATGGAAGGATTCTTTAACGTATCTAAATGTTCCATTAGGTATGGAGAGCTAAATGACAAACAAGCAAATGCTGATATTAATACAAGGTTTCGAAATATTGTATCATTAAGTATTTCAATCAAGGTTTTTTTTCAACACTTGATAACAAGTCTTATTATATTTAAAAGAAGAAAAAGACATCTGTAAACTTTTTCCCGATTGCAAAGCTGGCTTGGAGGTTCGAACCTGGTTTACTATTTTCCGAAGATACCCGAAGTTGGACTTAGAAAATTTTTACCTCAAAACACCAATAAAGAATGCGCTCAACCTTTTTGAGACAAGGTGTACATGTTGATGTCGATGGTTCATCAAGGTCACGATCATCATCAGAGTCTTTTGGCCATATCTCTTACCAGTTGGTAGGGGACTCGGGAAGTGGAAGTTCATCCCTGTGCGGAATAGGTCTAATTGCGGATTTAACTTTGGGATAACTTATTGTGTATTTGCTTTTTTTTAGAATGTCCCTTAACTACTGTGAGACAAAAAAAAAACAATCATCCAGATGGTTGGTGGGTTCTCTCCACACCATTGGTACAGCAAATTTCATGAACCTCCGTTTCCCTTTGGCCCATGCAAGTAAAGTGACGTAGCACGACGCACAAATTATGTTGGGTGCCCAAGTTTTGTCCTGATCTCCCACACGACATCCGAAATATATATAATATGCTAGTTTCACCGATGGCGTAATGGATCTACACTGTCCTTTAACTACAAACTGGCCACACACATAACAAAAACAATTTGGTGAGTTAACACACGAACGCCGTCCTCTTGACGCCATTGTACTGATCACAAACTAAACTTCTGGTCTTAATTGGGTATAATGCCGTTAAGATCAAACATGAAAGCACTCTTAGCAGCAAAGGCAACTTTGAAAGTGAAGTAGTGTTAAACCACACGTAAATATAAAAATGTACAAAACTCCCTCATCAGGTGTCAAGAACACAAGAAAGAAAGAAATGCGCGGGGGAGGGGGGAAACGATACCGTAGTGGAAAATTCAGACTGCATTAGTTCATTGTTGTCAACAATGAGTCTGTATTCCATTCTTTCTTTCTTTTGCATTCTGTTACATTTGATAACAAATATTGATAACCATTTCATGAACAAAACGAAAAAACTTGGAGAATTGTATATATATGTATTAAGATATACATATACTGTACGTTTTAAAAAAAATATACGTTGGAAGTACATTCTATTTTTATACACGTTTCTAATTTACAGAGAGCAATACAAGTGTGTTGTTGACTATTGTAAATATTCATTTTTATGTCTGTGTTTGTAGTAATAAAGCAAATCGTTTTTACCCCAACTCAGGAGATCTGAAAGCATTACTATCAGGTGCAATAAACAGTGCACACAGTATACATACAAATATATTTATTTCTCTAGAAAGACCAAAGCGATATTTACGAAACTTTTAGGGTTTATTAAATATAAATCAAGGCATACTTAGGTATAATTTGTATGTTACTATATGTAAGGGGACAGGAGCTAGGGGAATAAAATATCTGAAAAAGGGAAATTTTTGAGGGAATTTCCCGAAAATCCCTCTGTTACGGGAAAACTTACGTGATGGAGAGAAACCGAGTGCATATTCGAATTCAGCGCAAAAAGTTCCTTTAAAATCAGGTGATTTTTCTCATGTAACAAACAAAAAGTTTAAATTTGTTAACTAGTGTAATCTTTTTGAATTATTGACAAAAACTCACAGGATTGTCCTCTAAATATCAAGTTATTTTTGAATTCAAATCAAGTGTCAAATGAAACCTATCATTTCTGCATTATAAATTTTTATGAGATACGTTTTTCATCTTTCTGTATTTTGGAGAGAAAACAAGTATTGGCATATTGCCATATTGACTAACACATGATTAAGTAATTTTGTCTAGATTACTCCAAAACAAGTGAATAAGGCAATATTTGATTGTTTATTGGTAATATTGTATAGTGCAATCAATCTGGTATTGTTATTAGCAATATAAAATATTTATGAAATTTGGATAAAATTATGACTTATTATAGTATTTCAAGATATTAGGCGATATACAGAGTCGTTTTGAAGCATGATTAGTGCTAGTTAGACTAACATATGATTCCTGCAGTAGTCAGACCTTTAGTATGACGCTAATCATACTTCAAAACGAATCCGCATAAGGGCCAGTAACGCTAAAATTAGTAGACAAAAGAAGGCTAAACTAGTTGTCACTGTCATCAATTAAAATATCATACAGGGTAATAATAATAATAATAATAATAATAATAATAATAATAATAATAATAATAATAATAACAAATATCTCACGTAATATTTGATCTAAAATTCTTTAAATACTTAACAAATTGAGAGCTATTTTCATCATATTCCTGAAGCGCCATCTGTAAATCTTTGAACCATATTCTGAAAATAAACTGTATTGTGATGACAAAAAATACATTAAGCAAGGTAATTATAGATGTACACTCATGTCCAAAATGATTGTCGCATATCTATAACTGTTTTCTTGTAAGACTAGAATTTGATATGGATTTTCCAGGGTGCTTTTGATACTGATCCTACGTGAATAATCGGGAAATGTATATTTGTAGTAAATTTTATGGGAAAAGAATTATAAATACGAAAATTATGATGAGTAAAATAAAATGTTGCTAAATGGACAAGAAAATGTTATTTTCGTTTTATTGTTCTTATTTACTGCTCTTTTGACATGAAATTCGCCACATACATGTCTTTGATGATTATACACATACTAACATTATAAGAAATATCGGGCGAATTCGTTATCAAATTATATTACTACAACAACATATTAATAGACGTGCGACAATAATTTTGGACATGAGTGTACATAGAGTCATTTTTGAAAGTAAGTCAAAATTACCGTGTTCGTTGCTTAACAATTCTACATGTCTCATTTATGGACTGTAAGTTAATGGAAGTCTAATCACACTCGGAGTTTAGTTAAGAAGCATACACGGAAGCTAAATAGAATCTTGCTACATGTATATTTACGACATTTTTATTATTAAATAATATTAAGATTGTACGACTGTTGATTCAAAGAAGATACTAAAGTGTACTATTCACAAATTTAGAATTAATCTTAATTAAGAAACAAGGGGTACTTTTTTAAATCTTGAATGTATAGTAATTTGTTTGTTTGTTTCAAAATTCTGGTATTTCTGCAGATACGAACTTATTTATGTTTAGAATAGCTCATTCAAGGCAAATTAGAATCCCGATATCAAAAGCAATCTTTAAAATCAATTACTATCAAATAACTCTATCCGCCTTGTGCAGAGTCGTTTTGTCGTATGTTTAGCGTCATACTAAAGGCCTGACTACTGTAGGAAACATATGTTAGTCGAACTCTTTAGTATGATATTAATCACTCATCAGAACGACTCTGCTTAAGGCCCTATATTTTTTAAAGTGTTGAATAAAAATTCACTAATAGTTAGTTCTAAACGCTAACTAGGATTTCCAAAGTAACTCGTTAGTTGCATAACAAAATTACAGTCAATAAAGCGTCCTTGCTTCCGCGATATGAATTTGGAAGAAATGAGTTGCTGATGATATGAGTTGCTATTGGCGAAATAATCTCTGTGGTTTACTCTGGGTTTTAACGTTTATTTTATAGCGCTTATGCCATTGTTTTCTTCGCCATCATTCTTCTGGGTATATCAGTTGTCTCTTTTACATTAGGGGTATTAGTGGTATGGGATATTAAGATAAAGGTTTTATTGCGCAGCAATGCTCATTAAATGGGTTTCAGTTCCAATAGATGAGCAAACATCGTGTGCGTGGGTTTTCTTGGGGTTCTCCCGTTTCCTCTCACTTTCATCATTCTACCATTTCATTCATTTCTCATCATAACCGTCTGCTTTAGCCTAATCGGCATAACCATCGGACGTAAAACTCAAATATTTCATTTTCATTTCAAAACCAACTTAGTAATCATTTTTGGTTTAATATTTCCCAATTGAGACTTTTATTTTGAATGTTAATTAAGAAATAACTATAATTTGATAAGGCTTGTATTTTAAAAAAAAAGGCTTTTTCTAATTATCTTATTTTTTCAGATGCAGAACAGAATCAGGAATTCTTATTCATCTCAAGATGTCGGGCATCAAATAGCAGCAAGATATACACAATTGCGAATAATAACCACGTTTGGGTTAGTGGCTGTCGCGATACAAATTTTTGGAGCTGCAATCAAAATATTTCGTCCAGATATCGTAGATAGTGATCACAGAATTCAGGACTGTACGTCTGTAGCTGAAGAGTATGACTTTATTATAATAGGTGCTGGTGCTGCTGGTTGTGTGATGGCGAACAGATTAAGTGAAGTGTCCGAATGGAATGTTCTACTTTTAGAAGCTGGAGGAGATGAAACGGTTCTCACAGATTGTCCTTTGTTTTTTGGCTTTCATCCACGAGGACCGTTAGATTGGGGCTTCAAGTCAGAACCACAAACCAATGCTTCCCTTGTTTTGGAAGAAAGACGAAATTTATTTGTGAGGGGAAAGGTTCTGGGAGGCAGTACTACCATTAACGGTATGTTGTACGTTCGAGGAAATAAACAGGATTATAACCATTGGAAATCATTAGGAAATCCAGGTTGGGGGTACGAAGACGTATTACCATATTTCAAAAAATCTGAAGACATGCGAATTCCTGAACACCAAAATTCAACTTTCCATAGTAAAGGTGGATACCTGACAATTGAAGATTTCTGCTTCCATGCGCCAATAGCTTCAATGTTTATTGAAGCTGGCAAACAATTGGGATATGAAGCAATTGATGTAAATGGTGAAAAACATATTGGATTTACAATCCCACAAGCGACAGCGCGTGATTGTGTACGTTGTAGTGCTGCAAAAGCTTTTCTGCGACCAATAAAAAACAGAAATAATCTCGATGTTTGTATGAACGCATTTGTAGAGCGTATTATCATTAACGAAACTACGAAAAGAGTTCAAGGCGTTGTCTACGTCAAAAACAACAACAAACATATAGTAAATGCAAGAAAAGAAGTTATATTATCTGCTGGTGCTATACAATCGCCAATGCTGCTAATGCTGTCTGGTATAGGTCCTAAGGAACACCTTAAGGAACTCGGCATTGAAGTTATACAAGATCTTAAAGTAGGGGAAAATTTAATGGATCACGTTGCAGTAGGAGGAATGACATTTCTCATAGATAAGCCTGTTGGTTTTGTGCTTCCTAGAACATTTGTTGATCCAAGGACGGTATTTGGCTTTCTGTTTAAGAATGAAGGCCCTATTTTGCAACGTCCCGAAGCTGAAGCATTAGGCTTTATAACAACCAAATATGCAAATGACTCTACACGTCCAGATATTGAGCTGATTCTCGGGTCATTTTGTGAAGGTTCTGATGGAGGTGTTTTTAGTAAAAGAATTTTCGGATTTACAGATGAGTTTTATGCAAGTGTTTTCGAACCAATACTATACAGAGACTGTTTCATAGCTATAGTTATTCTCTTGCAACCGGAAAGCAGAGGTTTTATTCGATTAAGAAGTACAAATCCTTATGACAATCCTATAATTCAACCGAATTATCTCACGAAGGAAATTGATGTTAAAAGACTCGTAGAAGGAACTAAGTTTACACTTAAACTGAGTCAAACAGACGCGTTAGGAAAATTAGGAGCAAGGATAAACCCAAATAAGTATCCTGCTTGTAAGCATTTAGAGTTCTTATCTAATGACTATCTTGAGTGTTGTATACGACAATATACTAGTACTTTCTGGCATTATGCAGGAACATGTAAAATGGGTCCATCTTCCGATCCTAACGCTGTGGTGGATAAAGACTTAAAGGTGTATGGAGTAAATGGATTGAGAGTGGTTGATGCTTCTATTATGCCAGTTATTGTAACTGGTCATACTACCGCTCCAACAATAATGATCGCCGAGAAGATATCTGATGCAATCAAATTGGAGAATGGCGTTATAGCATAGAAAGAGAGAATTATTATCATAAATGAAGTTTCAATCTTTTCGAATCGCATCGGTCTCCCATCCTCAAATGAGTGCATTTAAATGGCTTAAGGATACAATTTTCAAAACTTAAAATTTTCTTTTTATAAAAACATTGACAACTTACGAGAAAGTAGGACACATTACGTGAGACGACGAAGATCAGTGTATACAGTTACATTAATCTTCGTAAGAAGAATATATATCGCCTTTACGATAATGATCAATATGTCAACTGATTTTAAAAAGTAAGTACTTCATATTTATTATAAAGTAAGTAAGTATCTTTAGCTATAACAAACTCAGTACCAATAGAAGAGCAGTATTTTCCATGGACTTATAGAACTTTAATCGTATGTTTTACCAGATTTTTGCAGAGAATATTCATGGAGAATAAAAAATTATCAAACGCTAATGTTTACTTGAATTTCTGTCAAAATGTGGTAGACACATACAGCTTTTGTAGTCTTGGCTATTAATAAGTAACATTAAATAATTAATAAGAACATTATCAGAGAAATCTCAAATACAAGAATCTATAGTTCGAGTGTCTTTGATGCGTATAATTCTGGGTTTAGTTCTAGGTTTTGCCGTAGAGTGCCTATTTGAATTAGGAAGTAGTGAAATGTAGTAAAGAAAGACAGAAGTAGAAATGCATTTTCTCACCATGAGATCTGCCATTTGTATTGATTGATATACAAGTCACGTACTTTTTATTGTCCAGTTGAATGTATGTTACTAGTGAGATCTATAACTATATGTTACAGATCATAAATTAATAGGTGATTTAATTGAGAAACAAAATAGCATAGAATGTAAGGTTTTAAATTTAATTTTACATCTATTATTTTCCGAATGTTTTCATGAAACAGGCTTTTTGACTCTATAGAATATGCACAGAAAGTAAAATGAATTTTACACTACCTGCCCATTGGATCGATATTGTATTTTACCTGTATGATATGCGTTGACCAGACAGACTTACATAGAATTGTTGTACCCGATAAATGCGTTCGACTCTACAGAATCATTTGGTCCAATAGACTCACTTTACCTGTGAGACCTGAGACCTGTTAGGATCATTCAACTGGATAGACCTGGTCATAGAATTTAACCAGTAAACTTAGTTAATACTTCAGATAACCATAAGTATAAGCTATTCGTCCAAACTAATTTTGTCCTTAATGATGATACTTGTTGAGTCAGAACAGTTGGTTATGATTTTAAACAGACATTTATTATGCAAAAATATGCGTTTCTTCGTAACTGTGGGTTGTTTAGCATTTGGTTGCAACAATATGTACAGTGCTAATTCAAAATGTTTGCCAGTTACTGTATTTCTAGTAACACTTTAGTAATGTTCAATGTGTAATCTGCACCACCGTAATGTGCTCAAATTTTCAACCAATTTCCCACCGAATTCGGGATCGCGTGCATCAAAGATGCTTGCGCTAGTCACTACACAATAGGGAAGCTTATAATAGATAGCGAAAAGATTTTTTTTTACAGATACACATTTAATCATCTCCCTTATTTCTCTATTAAATCAAAAGAGTAAAAATCTACTACTATTTTCAGGTTCAATATTAATCTTTATCTAGCAATACCTAGAAGAGATAGTGAGAGATTCTTTTTTGATATGGATTCAGCAGCCCAAGGATAAGTTTAATCTCTATTCAAACCGGAGGTTGTGGTAGATTATGATTTCCAGTTTAAAGACTGATAGTAGTAGTAAAAAAGAACCTGAACATACAGTTGGAAGCATTTATATATATATACATATTCAGTCCTGAAAGGATAGGTTCTTTCTCCGAATTTATTATTTTATTTAATCTGAAATGATAGAAATTAACTACTACTTTCTGTTCTAATATAAACCCCTGCAGAGCAAAAATGGTAATAAAAGGTGGAAATAGTTCTTTCATATAGATTCAGAATTCGAATAATTGATTTTATCTCAGCTATCCTTCTACAGCAACAAGAAGTAGTAAAATGTAATACAATGGCAAGTTTTAATAATAGTTCCATATATTAACACTTTTAAGAGATAGTGATAATTTATATTTGATATTTAATCAGCGTCTGAAGAAAACGTCTTGGTTAATCCCTTTTCCATAATCAGAAATTACAGATTTACTGCCTCCTGCTTCAGCATTGAACTCTCATAAGTATGTGATTTTGTCCACGGTTTAATCCCCGCTTGCGGCAAATTGACTTTGAGGAGGACAGATACTGTATTTGTGGGTTTCAGCGGTTTTCTAGTTTTTTCTTACTTTCTTATCCAAAGCATTCCGTTTATTATCATCATCGCCATTTCTGTTACCCTCGAGTATAATTATGGAACATAAAACTCGAAGCTAACTAAATAAATAAATAGAAAAGTTGCACAGTTTGGAAGTATTCCGTTTCACAATGTTTGGAGTAGATATGATTTTTGGCGGAAAGAGCATTGGAAGATAGCACACTCTAGGTAAATGAGATGCTGTTAGATAATTACCCAATGAAAAGCAGTTAGACAGATATTAGAATGATAAGTGCGTACACTGGAAAGAAATGTTTGCTTGCTGCGTGAGAGTTAGTTGAAAACTCGGGTACTTGTAGTTGAATTTCTGTTAGAATTACTACTTTTAGAGATATACTCTGGGTTACTAGTAACCGAATAGTACTCGGTTAAGTCAAGGATTGCTATTTTAATCTGTTTCTGGGTTGCTAGTTACCGAGAAAATTGGCAAAAATATTTTTAACCAATTCTTCTGTTAATTAACCAATTTAAAATGATGAGTTTTTAGGTCAAATGTATAAAAGGTTCTGTCTTAAGGCAATATGAAAGAAACCTACACTAGGTACCAAGTTCTAATGAAATCGGTCCGTGTGGAAGGAATTTAGCTATGTGGAAATGACGGAAGCGTTCCCATTATTATATTACTAGCAGAAAATCAAGAAATGACAAAATTTTCCGGAAAACACAACGATTATCACCTTGAAAGCCGAGGGTGTTAAGACGTTATTCTACTGATCCGTGTGTCGGTGGCTCGAATCTTCTAAATTACATTTAAAGTTATATTTGTTAATGACCTATAAGTAATTGATTAAGTAATCTCTTTGGTTAAATTATTAAATTACTCAGTTAAACAAGCAAACATTAACTAGCCCAGTAGTATTTGGTTGCAGTAAGAGATCTCGATGTGCTCTACACGGACAAAGCAACTTGGTTACTAGGAACGGAATTTTGTCAGTGTTTTCACATTTTTAAAATAGATAAAAGTATTTTAAAATGTATTCGCAACATTAGGAAGTATTATTGTAAATTGTCTTTAGTCCAAAATAGCCCAGGTTATCCAATTTTCTATTTTCTTGCTCATCTTCCATATTCTACCACACAACACATTTGTAAATAAAACGCGGTTGTTTTAGATTTTTGTATTGTCGTTTCCCCAGGGGGGTTCGTTACCAAATTATAACACTGAGCTAATACAGTATCAATTAAACTTTAATTCATTGGGACCCGTCCTTATCATATATAACGTTGGGCTACTAAATTAGTATTGGAAATGGGGTTATGTTTACTTCGTTTACTCCGGATATGAATTTATTATGTATGTGTGATACTACAAAGGTACTACAAAAATGTATGCGTCTATGAACGATACAGGTATTATTAAATACATATTACATAAAGCTTTTTAGTAGGAAAGACAAAATTTAATCGTTCTCTTCATCTTATTTCAAATATAAACTTGCACTTGACAAAATTACAAAATAATAAAAATACCAAAGAATTATCGCAAAAGGAACTACAAGAACCATGTACAACTCTTCTATTTCTGGTGATAAAGGATGGAAACAAGGCATGCGAAGTCCAACACCACACTTTGCACTACCTGTTCGAACACTGCTATTGTAACCACAACCAGCACGTCATCTCTCTGTTTTATGTTTGTTACTGACTACTTCATAAGCCTTCCCATTAAACCGTAAACATTCGAAAGCAGGTGAAAATTTCGATTTGATTGCTCGTCTTTCTCCAACCTCAGCCGGTTTTCCATATAATTTTAGATAATATGTTGCAATTGTTTTCTTCAAGTCCAGTTATGGCATTTTGTTCTGATTTTGTGTCATGCTGGGAAGATACCAGGAATTTTCTATTGCATCGTCTAAACTACAAGTAAAGATAAACCACCACCATTTCTTCTCTCGAATACCCACACGATAACGATTTATATTTTCATCCATCAAGTCTGTTCCTCCCATAAACTTATTGTATTTACCAATAATACAAGGACATGTTACAAAAACATCTCCCTTTTCGATTTTGAATATCTTCTTAAATGATGGTTAGTTGTACTGAATGCTCAGTAGAGGCAACAGTAACTGTTGAGTTATCTTGTAATCAATGCACCAAAATAGCGTCATGGCTGATTTTGTAATTGAAAACAAAAACATCCCTTCTTCTTTACTTCCTTTGTAGAAATAATTTTGCAGTTTTTAGGGACAAGATTTTCCCTTATAGTCCAAGTAGAAGAATATCCACATTTTTAAGGTATGATAATAAATTCATGCTGGTGAATAGATTGTCAAAATACGGATGATAAATAAGCTTCTTCTCATTGGATAATTGGTTCAACATACAAACCATGGTAGCTAAAGGCTTACAAAGTATTTTGTCATAGTCACCACTCTGGTTTTGTTTACTTTGATTATCAAAATTGGCAGATAACCATTGAATGTATTCTGACAACATGCTTTGAATTCGAATCTAATCAGTCTTTTTTCTTCCATCGGCGAGACCTATTTGATGGCAAACGTAACGTTTTGTTATTTGTATTAGCAGAGAAACGCCTTTCCCCACTGAATGAAGAGCTTGGGATCTGTGAAACACTGTCGGGTACGGGTAACTGAGAAACAGATCTTGATGGAAGCGCATTCTCACCATCAAAACTGCAGTTTAGAGATTGAAAAGAATCGATCTATGAACTTGAATTTATGTTGTCAGGCAGGTAGCCCATCATAATATTTGATTCGCAGTTCCATCCTAATCTTGAGTTGTCGTAAATACTACCTCGGCACCTGCAGAAAGTTGGCGGAATCTAAGATTGTTCACCAAGCCTCCATCTTCATCCCCGAAGACTTCATCGAAAAAAAAAAAAAAAACATGAGACTGGTGGCTCTATATAAATATTCTCTATGGTTGGGAAAGTCTCTCCTTTCATCAATAATTTCCAAAAGGCTCAATCTCCTGCAAGAAAAAGAGGTATAAATCAAATAAGTTAGATAGTCTTAGTTGGCAATAAAGTTGGAAAACGGAAGACTCAAAATTTTCCGGAAAACGAAAGACGAAAAGTTTTCCGGAAAAACGGAAGACGAAAAAAATACGGGAGAACAAGAGCATAAGATTATCTTACGAGAAAAACCTATACATGTCACATACACGTAAATCTATACACCTACAAATAAAAATGAATGGTACGATGTATGTTCGCGCGTCACACTTAAACACCCGTGCCAATCATGTTCTTCTTTGGTACATTATTGGACCTTTATCTCAAAGAGGTTTATTCCATTTTACTTTGAACACACAAGTACCATCTTTGTCAGTATTGGCAACCTAAATATATTTTTTGAATAGTTTCTGTACCATTGGAGGTATTTATACACTGTTAGGCAGGAAACATACTGTAGATGTACCTGTCTCCCGAACACCCAGGTTCGTCAGTGTTGCCAAGCACTTTAAAATATTGTTCCTGCATAATTATATAACCCTTTGTTTAATTTCAACTAAACTTTACATATATGACTTACATTTAATATTTTCAGATGGGGTACGATTTGTTAAGATCCTTCGCTACCAAAATTTCAAATTGGGTGACCCGTTATTTCGAGCTGCCTTTAATTATCTGAAGGTTATAACTTTATAACTCTTATGAGTACACTACTTTCTAATTTTCATATATAAATTCAAAAATCACTAGTTTTATATAATACAATAAAAGTTTTCTACGTTAAGTATTCTGTTCATAATGAACGATAGTTTTACTAAAGCTAACATAGTCCAAACTAGTTTAATTCTTATTCTATTACTATTCTGTCTCAAGATCTGACAACACTAGACTTTTACTAAGTTTACGGTGTTATATTATTACTGAAAGTCTTGTTGGCGCAGTTAATGCTAAGACCTAATAGTTGTATGAACCTGTGTAGAGGTGAACATCACATATTTAAGTGTTAGCGTCTTATTCGTATTAAAATAATAGGTGAGTGGAATGACAATGAAAAAATTCCAAAATTCATGACTCCCCAGGTAAAGAAATTAGCAAATGAAATTAAGAATTTAGGAACAACAGTGAAAAATCAGACTGAAACGTTATAAAGTGTATTTAAGAGCTCACAAAACTGACATAAGGAAACATGTCTGCTTGGAAATCAGAAAGATTGACCATTTTATACTATCACCGTTAGCCCAGTTCATTGCACACTACAGTTCTACTATTCTTCTCGTAGTATAGAGTTTGCCATAACACACTAACGCTAAGAGTCCGAAACCCTGATCGCTGCCTGATAGTTGCCAGCGAAGACACCTGACTTATTTCTATTCCTAGGTGCTTTCATTAAATCGATCGCCTACCTACAATTATTAAAAGTTTATAGCTGCAAAATAATTCATTTTTATGTTTGGGCTATAAATAGTTCAAATTTGCTACTTTTAAAGCACAATCTGGGGAGCAAGAAGTACTGGGAGGGTAAGCATACCTTGCGTCCCTAGGAGTGGGGTTGGGAGGGGTAACATTTTAAAATAGTCGGAAAGATCGGTATTAGCGTTGAATTCATATTTTTCGGATTGCTGTGATTAATAGTGACTGTTTACATGAAGTTAACATTTATATCTGGGGTTAACTTGTAAAAGTAATCGAAAATGACCAATATTAATGTAGAATCAATAATTTTCAAGGACGCTAAGATGAATAATGACACTGTCGATACAGTTTAAGAAGAAGAAAAGAAGTGTAGAGGTACTTTTTAGTTTAACCAATTTGAACTCATGCATTTAAGAAAAGTTAGTCTATTCATCCAAAGCTGTACATGCAAGTATAGAGTTTTTTTTTTAATGTGGTCTTAAAACAACGTTTTTTTGGAGCATCATGATAAAGGAGTGCACGCGCGCGAGAGAGACTTCCAGTATTTTTTCAACATGTTCTTAAACTTTTATACGGCTTTTGTTATAATTTACTTATAATTTTAATTTGTTCTGTCCATATTAAAACCAGTCACAGCGCGCAATTGGAACTATACGCTATTTAATGTATATAAACATACGGATTGTAGATTGAATAATTTTCAACTTCTCATTTTGAAATAATTTTCCAAAGATAGTAAGAGTTAAATACTGCTAACCTAACTTAGGTGTACGCTATACTCTCTCCTTTTTCTCAAACAAAGGAGAGACATGGAAATGGAAATTAAAAACATGGAAATCAAAAGAAGGATAAATTTCCCAGATGATGCAGTTAAGCACTGAAATAATGTTGTTATAGAGTTAACAAATTATTTCAAAGTTTAGCAAATCCCATTATAGACCAGGAATAAAATCAAAGAATAATTGACAACCTTAACTTTCTTAAGTTTGCTGAGGAACATGTATTATCCACTTTAGTTTGACCTTGACCATTATTTCGTACGTTGAATATTCACATTATAAAATTTGTTAAAAATTAACTAGTTGTTTAGTTTCCAACAAGTTTCATGTTGAACGGACATGGAATTGAGAAAGAGTAATATTAGACCTTTCAATCTTTTTAATTTTCAAAATTGTAGTTACAACTATTAGAAATTAAATAATCAAAAACAAAAGGGCTGTCATCTTGTTTAAGCTGGCAAATAGGCACAATAATGCATCAATTTATTATTGTTATCTAACTGGTTATTTTCTTAAAGTGCCATACCCTCTTTGGAAGATGATGGGTGGTCGTCAAGTCATCAATCTGCATTGAACGGCTTTATTTTAAAATGCATTGAACGGCTTTATTGATTAAGCAGAATGAAACATGAAAGCCGCGTTTGCTTTTCTCCATACTTATCTCGTAAGATTATCGAAAATGTTCCATAGTATGTAAGCTCAAAAGTTGAGAGGTCGGAATCGTAGATGGACACTTTCCATTAATGAAAGGTTGTCATATTAGCATACTTTCTCACATCTGCAATATAATTGCTTCATATATTTCAAAATTCTGGAAACGCTTTTATCCGTCGTACAATATATAGAAAACAACTCTGTAATTAAATATGCTAGTAAGAAATAGCAAGCCAGTAATTATCCATATACACATAAAGAAATCTTACTCTCCACCCTAAGATAGAAAAGGATTTCTTTTTGAGTTATATTTTCCTGAAGAGCAGGAGTTATCTGCAAAATGATAAAAACAGAAATTTTCCGGAAAACGGAAAATTTCCGGAGAACGATACACTCAAATTTTCCGAAATAGCAGAAAACTGAAAATTTTCAAGAAAAATGAAAAGCGGAAATTATCCGGAAAAGCAGAAACAAAAAATTTTCCGGAAAAACAGAAAATTTTCCAGAAAAACGCAAGACGGATTTTCTTTTCAAAAAAGCGGAAGACGGAAAATGTGATTCCAGGAAATCGGAAAATTAGTTTTCAAGAAATGGCCATCCCTACTTGACACCCGCAGCACCAAATTTGGATAGTATCAAGGTGCTGTTTCTGTTTGAACTTTGATTGCAGAAGACAGCTATAAGGATCCGTTTATATACCTCTATTTCCAGATTAACAAATTTTACATGAGCCTTGAGGAATTACTACCCCAAAGATTTACAAAATACACAAATTGTGTTTCATATTATTCCAGATAAAGAATAAAATATTTCAGAACCATTTGTTCATTGTATTTTAGTTGTTAAATAGTTTCTTCGTTTGCTCATGGAACCATAAAGAAAAAGATTCATCAGCAATTTTACGATTTCCGAGTGGACCTAAGTCTCAATTATTTGATAAAAAATATTTGAGGTTTAGCGTTCCTTTTCGTTACTGCTGTTATGTGATGTGTGATTGTTGTATCACAAGTTACTGTATTTTGCATGAGCGGATTCATAATGAATCTAATAGATTTAACGGTTCTAACGGGTCTAGGCTCGTTGAACGGGCTTAGACTCTTTAATGGGTGTATTGATTCTAACGGGCCAAGCGAGTCAAATGGTACTGAGCTCACATTTCATCGAACAACCGAAAGCATCGGGTAACAGCCTGACTGGAGGGAACTTGTTTACCTAAAATTTCGAGCAATAGTACAGTCATTTGTTTATTCTGAAGATGGCGTTTTTTAAACGTTGATAATAAATGATGCATAAACCTACAAAAACGTGACTAATGAAATCTTTGCATTTCAACTTGATTTAAACTTTCAATATTCACTAAGTGTACGGAGAATTGATCCCCCTACGATGACTAAACTTTGCGTACACTCCTGTTCATGACAGTCCTCTTTTCCGTCAGTTTACTCGACGTTTGCTACGAGACTTGACTATTGCTAAACAATAACGCAATTTACAGGTAGTAATGCGTTAAGAAATGCTGAAGCGGAACTGTAGGCGTCACTGTTTTACATGTGGTCAAGAGGGAAGTTAGTATTGTAGGACATTTTAGTGCGCAGCCTTCGTTTCTGCAAGCCATAAGTCAATTTGTTAAGCGTTTTGAAACTTCAAACCGATTGACAAAATCGGATGACAGATACACCAGTCTCGGTTTCATTTGTCGATTATGCTCCAATGAACTTAAAAAATGTTATTGAATGGTTTGTCATTGTGGATCAATGTGGTTATGTGAGATCGATAAGTCACGTACTGACAGAGATATTCGGTATCTTGTTAAAGCAGAGAAGTAACGTTTGTAAAAGACAGCTATGCTGCACAGCTGCGGTTTTTTTACTCTTGACGTCATCATCGTTATGAGTGACCTCAAAAGCCTACGAGTACATAAACCCTTGCAAATTGCACGCTGTTTTCTTATTTTAACCAGGTTGTTGAAATTCCAACCTACTGTGCAATGTTGCCACCTTTTACAAACCTTAATTGCTATTGTAGCATTTTAATAGATTTTACTCCTGGCATCATTAATAGTATTCTGAAGTTGTGCAAGAATTCTCCATTGCTTCTTATATTTGTTTCTCCTTAATGAAATTGCTACGAATGTTAGCGCTGCAAAATATATTTTACATGGCAATGACCTGAAACTCTATAGCACAATGAAATGTATTTATATTTTTTCCTTTCTTTTGACAGCACATGATCCTTACAACCAATCTTTAAACACTTTAGCCTTGAATGTATTGTCATTCCATAATGCAACACAACAGTATGAAATAATATTTTAGAATTCAAATTTGTACAAATGGTACATCAGTAATCATGTGCATGTGTCTCACATCTACGGGCCAATGAACCAAATGTACGGGATCAAATATTAAATTCCCTATACTTAATAATGTATACCATTTATGCATAGTAATATATGCTGAACTTAGTTGTTCTTAGTTATGTATTTCCAGGGATTTGGTTTTTATTGTTACTAAAGGTTAGATTTTAATTATGTTCATTGTTGCACCTGTATTGTCCCGCGGCACAAAATGGTTTTGATCTGTTAGTTTTGGTATACACTAGACTCTCGCTAATCCGAAAATTCCCGGCACATATGGGTGCCTGATTGGCGGAAGTGCCGGATTATTGAGCGTCTGACATTTATTTGATTCATTTATTTATCCTGTTTTCTTATTTATTTTGAAATCATAGGTGATATAGAGTACTGTACTTTATTAGACCGAAGGATATAATTTTAAAACACAGAGGATATACTTTATTAAATCAAAACATATATATAGTAACTGTTGCAATGATGGTACGCGACGGTGGCATGCTTTATCGTGCAACCAAACTGTAAAGAATGCTACAATTTCGAATACGTACAGTATATAAAGCATTGTTTAACTAAGCATTGTTCAGCATGCGCACGATAATTCATTGTGCATGTGCTTTTGGTGGATGTGGGCCGGATTACTGAGATGCCGGACTATTGAGTGCCTGATTAGTGATAGTCTAGTGTAATTAAAATTAGTATTTTTATGAGAATGAACCCTAGGAGAGCTCTATTTTTGAATTACATGACAACTAGGAGAGATAGTAATTATTGAAATATTGAGGTACGTTTTCCGAGAAAGCAGATATACGAAACTTGTTTCAAAAAATGCAGTATATTCTGACTAATGCACATTCAGAACGTCCGTTTAGTGTAATAAAAGCTTCATTGTCAAATGGTAGTAACATATTGTTAACAAAACTTGCGATGGCCGGACTTTCTGTTAGAAAGTTCGGTAGAACATACGATTATTAAGTAGTACTGTTAGTGATAATAATTATTGATACTGATTATAAGTATTAGACGTAAAGATTGTACAACAGGAAACATGCCAAAATTTTCTGTCTGAAATTTTTGTATCGTTATACAAATGGCACCAGTCTTCGCGCTTGCGTTCAGCTCAATCTAGCAACTTTATGGAGACCCTGCAGCAGAGAACGGATTTTGCAAAAGGAAAAGACAGTTTCGTCGCCACTATTAATAAGGCTTTTCTCTTGTACAAGTCTGAAGCTGCATCCGCACGTGATTAATACACTATGTCTTACGTCAAATTTCAGGTTTCACTACTAATAGGCCAAGAGATCATTTTGTCAAAAATCTTCTGTATTTGTGGTGTTCGAACTGCCTATTTTTCTATGATTTTGATTGACTGACTGGCTTGTTCGTATCTAATCGGAACATAATCGGCAAATCTGTTGTTCCCGTCACAAGGAGTGGGCGCATGTTGCACATGGAAAGAAATTAAAACATAAGAACATCAAACAAAAGCAGGATTTTGAAGTCCCATGAGAATACATTCTTAGCCAACGTGCCACTGGCAAAGGACACATGTGTTAGATTTTTGGTGGAAGATCATTTGGTTCGGGTTTAACACTACGTTCTAGTCCATGTCTAACATATCTTACGGGCTGAAAGGAATGCTAAGCTCTAAATCAAATTTAAGCAGCTGTCGGACCATCAGCGAAAGTAAACTAAAACTAATCAATGTCTACTAGCAAAAGAGGACTGCCATCGATATTCGTGTCCAAGCCATTAAGGGACGTTCTTTGGCAGCGAAAGTGGAAACACTGAGATCTCTCAGCAAAAAGAAAATCTATATCGTTCGACGATGGAACAAGACGAGTTAATATCAGTCGGAGCTATAGATTAATACCACAGAGATAATGGGAGAGATAATAAATAAATGGTCAACGTAGAACAGAAAAGTGATAAGAGCCTGGATCTTTTGCAGGATACAGTCGACGATTACTGCAAGTAGTATGACATTAAGAACTCTGTCTTGAGGAACATTTAACCATTTGATATACTAGAACTCAATGCATCCTAAAATAACGATATTCAGATCTTTGCAATGGACTGAACTTTGTCGCCTCGGACGTTTCAATCATAAAAATGTTTTAACATACTGTAATGCCAGATTCAGACACAGTCTTTCTTTAAGTTGAAAAACATAGGTACAAGGTGTTCAATACTGAACAATCTTTATTCAAATCGGCTTTCGAGATAAGATTGTCCTAATGGAAATAAAATTATGAAATTGTTACTCAGAGTTCCAAACCAGAGAATGTGACATCGTATGGCGAATTAGATACTTTAGATGTTTTGTTGTGTTTATGAAATGCTGTGTTATCTTTCCCAAATTACTGGATTCGATTTAACTTAAAACTAATGCTTAAGGTAAATAATCTTACCAATCCGATGACTAGTCATGTAAAATATTTAAAATAACGAAATAAATGAAGTACAATAAATGAATAGGATTGAAAAATTTGGTAAATTGAGAAATAGATCTGTATTGTTTGAATATCTAAAATAAAGCGAAATTATTCACACATTGGTTTATGAAGCGAAATTTAAATTTATAAATGCTGATATAAATTACTCTCGATAGCATAATATTTTAAAATGAGAACTGAAAATCCCATTTAATTAAATAGTTTATTACGACTTATTTGTGCAGTAAGGAACACTTCTCGATGGTACAGCCATATGGAGATTTTCGGCAAATGTGTTCCACCAGTTGAGTCCGAAGCATTTGCCGGGAAGTAGTGCAATCGAATTAGCTTTAAACGAAGGCGGATGTTATACTCACCAAGCAGTGAAAATTCCCGTACACTTGGACGAAATTCCCACTACCATCAACAACATCATTTCTCCAAAATGACATCAATCTCAGACGTCTAGTTTTTATGGCAAACATATTACTTGATATTTGTAATATTCAAAGAGATAAAGTAAAACAAAAAATGAAAGTTAATCCTGTTGCTGTTGGAATAAACACTCTTTCAGTCGTTTGATCTAGGGATGGTATCCAGACGAGACGAGACGAGACTTAGTACAGTCTCGGTCTCGTCTCGGTTGATAAGTAGCGGTCTCGGCCTCGATCTCGTCTCGAGTCAAAAATCGCCGTCTCGGTCTCGTCTCGGTCAACAGATGCTTGTCTCGATCTCGGTCTCGGTCTCGAAGGCCAAGTCTCGGTCTCGTCTCGGGTCTCGTCTCGAAAGTTTCGAAATAGAGTATGAAATTAAAATTGTGAAAGTATTATTATCGTACAGTCGTCGTTTCCGGTTCTTACTTTTTGCCTTAATTCTTGACAGATTATGGCATGATGTACTTCTTCGTAGCTAATTTGCTAGCGCTAATGCTTTCCATGCGTGTGTTCCGGGTTCAATCATCAGTGGGTATAACATACCTGGGATAAAACCCTAATAGTAACCCATATTTCAATTTTTAAAAAATGGACTTTGTCTCAAATAACCTCAGTACTGCCTATACAATTAAACTCTATTAAATTAACTTCAGTACTATACAGTAGTTTATTTACTTCCTTTGAATCAGAATTGTTGAATACCTCCTAACGGATAACGCAACACATAGCAGCACGAATGTATTTAATCATACCGAAATTGAAATTTTACAATTCCTCAGTTATTATCCAAAACACTCTGCTTTGATTGTCATTTTAAAAATAGAATATAACGTTCATTATCTTAACAAATAGAGTAAATTATTTCTACCATATAGGTATTTTGTTTCAAATTAATCAATTGCTTTATTACCGTTTCACATCTCAATGTTTAATTGACACTTTAAAACAGGCACTTCCTTAACCTTATGGTGAGAGGTACGGCACTCATCTTTGCTGTGTTCTCGGGTTGGATCACCAAACAAGTTAGATTCAAAATCTTTTGTTTCGTATAGTTCGCGTCTCACTTTAACTACATTCTGTTTCTTATACAAGTTTATAAGGTCGTAATGTATTATATAAGCATATATCCAGTGCCGTAACATAGATTAAGCTTATTCCTGTGTTCTCAGCGGTGCATGGGGCCGCGGTGGCTCAGTGGTAGAGCGTTCAACTCTGGTGCTTGGGGTCCCTGGTTCGATCCCAATCCCCGCCAAGTAAACTTTGTGGTGAACAAACACCGTGTGCGTGGGTCTCCTCGGGGTTCTCCCGTTTCCTCCCACTTTCTTCATTCCACCATTTCATTCATTACTCATCATCACCGTCTACTTTAGCCTAACCGGCATAATCGTGGAACGTAAAACTCAAAGATTTAATTTCATTTTTCTCAGAGGTGCATGTGATCTTTATTCGAGAAAATTATCATGCATTCATTACGCTGAAATTTTATATTGCTTAAAAATTACTTGAGAAACATGGGCATGCATATTATGTAAGTATATAGGTAATTCGAGCTATATGTATCTACGCGTATTTTCTCTGTCCCGGCAAAACAAGTGATTCTTAACTTTCTAGTTTTCTTTTGTATTAATTTTCGTAGCTTTGCCGCGATATGAAGGATCAAATTTGTTTTTCCTGTACGAATTACATTAAATTTTGGATCTGTTTTTACCCTACCTTACCTAGTAAAAGTTATGTATACACATGAACTTTAGAGGTAGACTATGTTAAGTCATTTTTTGGTAGAAATTAAGTTAAGAATACTTTTTAATAGACTATGTTCTTTCTAGTGGTGTAACAATGTAAGTCTAAAAGCATCCTATTACTTTGTAACTACTTAATATAGCTTGGAAACAGTACTATAGGTCTTACTTAAGGAACTTGTTTTTCGCTTCTCTTGTAAAATTACGAAATTATGACTTGGTTTAGTTTACCTCTAAGGTCCAGATATAATAAAATCATAGTCATAATCATAATCAACCATTGTCAATCCACTGCTGGATGAAGGTCTTTCCAAGTCTTCTCTACAACTATCTATCTTGAGCAATTCTTTTTCAGGTTACTCCCCAGTTGTTCTTGATTTCGTCAAACCTTCTTGTATAAGAACGTTTCCTAGGCTGTTTTTATCTCGTGGTATCCTGTCTAGAATTGTTCATCCATCATCATTTCCTGCAATAGGGTCTATGTGCAGCACATTTTCCATCCCATGTTAAAAATTATTCAATTAGTACCAGTCATTAGTTGGCAAATAATTCATTTGTACTGTATATATTTGGCCTACAAATAGTTCAAATCCGCTACTTTTGGAGCACCGACACGCTACTTTTTGATCTTCGAATCTGGCAACACTGACTCAATGATTTAAATCAACACAATATGAGGACCTCCATTTGGTCTAGCGGCTAGCACGCTTGAGTTCGGTTCGCGTGATCTCGAATTCGATTTCCGATGGGAGTACAGTTGAACGACCGAAGTGGTTCGGATTCCATTATAATCATTAGTTCCACGTCTCCTTTAGAGGCCCTACCATACATAATCTTGGGACATTAAACTAAAACAAACCAAACCAAAAATAAACACAATGTGTATTACTAACTGTAAGTCCTTGACTAATTGCATATAGCTATATGGTATGGATCGAGTTTGAGGTGGTCGGTGGTCAAACTAAAACAAGTGAAATGTAACTAGGGTGTAATTAGAACTGTTAAATAAGCATGGATTTTTGTACATCAGGCATAAATAAAGCTTAAGGGAACAACTAGTGTTACTGAAAAGTTATCAATTACATTTAATTTCAGTTACAATTTGCATTTACATGTATTGCTGGAACGAAAACTTTGACATTAACATTAAAAATAGCCAAACACAATGAAAAACGTCATCTTTTGAAACCATTCTTGCACCATAAAGCAAATTACGAATTATTAAAATATTTTGCGACTTAGTTACTATATTTAGAATAATATTTAGCAATTTATTTAAGTTGGCATCACTGCTTAAAATAATGGAACTGCAACTTGTAATATAAAACAACCAAAAACTATTGTTGCAAAAACTAAAACAACAATCATTATAAAAACTTAACACAAATGCATTATTTTAAGCAATGAAACAATCACTATCCATGTGTTTGGTATCTCTGAAACGGTTTGAAATAACAATTCTTGTAATGACATTATGATCACTTAAGTCTTTTGGAAGCATCTACATGATGAGACGTGATATGTCAGCACGTTTTCGAAGTAAAGTTTTTAGAAAAAGTTAAATTTTTCATTCCTTGTAACTTTGTTCCTTCCTTCATTCGAAATACATTATACCATGATCATAGTATTTGACGCTAAGATACAAATGATGCGCATAGATTAGAGATTAGAGATCTCCAAAATGTTGATGTTAGTGATACTATATTGTTCTTTATTACACTGAATAATGTATGTGGTATTGTGGTTTTATTTAATATCTAAATTAGAAATAGGTATACCTTACATAGTGCAATTTGAGAAAATACAACTTTATTTTGCGTTGGTAACACTGCTTGTTTATATATAGGCACGGATCGAAGAGAAAAGCTATAGGGGCTATATCCCCCCTTAATGCTCAGGTATACACTGAATAAAATGAGCTTCAATCCTGCTTTACACTGGACAAAGAGGCAAAGTATGGTTTAGTCCCTCCCTTGATCATATCCTGGATTCGCTCCTGTATATATATATATATATATATATATATACAGGGTGGCCCATTTTAATCTTTCTACTGAAATATCTCGAAAACGGTTGAACAAAAATGAACTGAACAAAAACTCAAATAGGAAATATTATGGGGCAAATGGAATAGTGATGTCATGGTGTCCCCCAGGGCCGCTCTTCAAGGGCGACCGGGGCTCAACTTAAAAATTTTAAATGAAAACATGGGGCGAGTGACACCTCGTTTGTGGCAAAAGATTTGTTTATATCTGTCACTGTTTTCAAAATGGCAGAAAAGATAATTATGTTACCTGTATCAGTTAATTGTCCAGTAGCACTAATATGAAAACGGTTGAACATAAATAAACCAAACAAAACCTCAGATAGGAAAGTCTTGGGGGGGGGGGTTGTCGCGGTGTCCCCAAGGGCTTCTTCATGGGGCCAGGGCCCAACTTTAAAATTTTAAATGGAAACATGGGGCAAGTGATACCTCGTTCGATGGACCTTCAAACACTAAACAGTGTTGTGACAATGAACAGAACAAAAAGTGAAACAGGAAAAAGACATAAAGCACATCGGATGATGTCGTGGTGACCCATAGGGCCGCCTTTCATGGGGGCCCATGGTCCACTTTAAGACTGTCAATGGAAAAAACATAGGTCAAGTGATATCTCGTTCGTTGGATTTTTAAAAATTGAAAAGTGTTGTGGTAAAAGATTTTTTCATATCAGTTACCGTATTCAAAATGGGCGCCAAGACATGGTGCCTGTATTAGATAAAACGTCCAGTACCACTAATATGAAAACGGTTGGAGAGAAATTAACAGGATAAATCTCATATAGGAAATCGCAGAAGGTATTTATCATTCCACGCCTCGAGAATAATCCAACGGAGAAAAAGATTATTAAAGTATAAGTGATATAATGCTAAAGAGGAAATCTAATTCTTTTTCCGATCTCCCACCGTAAGTGGGTGAAGCGGAAATAAATGGTACAATCTCAAAGGAGAACCCCACTTTTATTTGCAATAGGTATGGTTTGTCTGAAACACTTGGGTGTACAAGTGACTGGTACTGTAATGAAGTGCAGACGACTTTTGAGCGAAACCAACATTTGTACAAGTTGTTCTAAAATTGCATTGTTCGACAAATGGGTTTCGTTTTTCAGTTGATTCATTTTTGCACAAATCATTGAATTTTTGCATCATTCAATCAAAATGGAAAGTAATATTTAACAAGAATTTTGCCTATTTTTTTCTATTACAGACACCTATCTGTTATGAAATCACATTTCAGATAATTTTGTTGTCTAGATACAATTTGCAAAAACTAAGGTTCTCATTTGTAATTTCACCGTTTCTTCCTGTCCCGCTTCACCCACTTACGAAGGACGTTGGAATGATGATTTCCTAGGAATTAGATTTCCTCCTTTGCATTATGGCACTTTTGCTCTAAGCATCTTCTTCTCTGTTGCAACATTTTCGAGTCCTGGAATGATAAATACCCTCTGTGATTTCCTATACGAGTTTTATTCTGTTCATCCGTTATAATCTTCAACCGTTTTCATATTAGTGGTACTGGACGTTTTATCTGATACAGTCACCATGTCTTGATGGCCATTTTGAAAACGGTGACACATATGAGCAATCTTTTGCCACAACGCTGTTTAGTGTATAAAGATCTATCGAACTAGATATCATTTGACCCATATTTTCGTTTAAAATTTCTAAGTTGGGCCTGGCCCCCATGAAAGCCGGCCCTGGGGTGCACCGCGACAACACCATTCGATTTGCCCCGTGGATTTAATATTTGAATTTTTGTTTGGTTCATTTATTTCAACCGTTTTCATATTAGTGCTACTGGACGTTCATCTAAGGCAGGTAACATATCTTGCGGGCTATTTTGAATACGGTGACCGACATGAAAAATCTTTTGCCACATCGCTTTTTAGTTTTTAAAGACCTATCGAACGAGGTGTCACCTGACCCATGTTTCCATTTAAGATTTTAGAGTTGGGCCCCGGGCTCCCTTGAAGAGCGGCCCTGGGGGCACCATGACATCGCCATTCAATCTGCCCCTTGGTATTTCTTATTTTAGTTTTTGTTCAGTTCATTTATGTTCAACTGTTTTCGAGATATTTTCGTGGAAAGATTAAAATGGGCCACCTTATACATAGATAGATAGATAGATAGATAGATAGAGAGAGAGAGAGAGAAATGAAATCTGAGTTTTAGGTCCCACGGTTATGCCGGTTAGGCTAAAGGAGATGGTGATGATGTGTAATGAATGAAATGGTGTAATGAAGAAAGTGGGAGGAAACGGGAGAACCCCGAGAAAACCCACGCACACGGTGTTTGTCCACAACAAAGTTCACTTAGCGAGGGCTGGGATCGAACCCCGGACCCCAAGCACCAGAGGTGAACGCTCTACCACTGAGCCACCGCGGCCCCAAGAGAGAGAGAGAGAGAAGATTATATACAACAGCAGAGGATTTTGTTTCGGGAGAGGCTTGAGGAACGGGTGACAATCATTTGTGTTGTACGTGCAAGGCGAAAAAATGATTACAAATTTATTTCTGGAGGAACTTGAGCCCGATACCTACCCCCTAAATACGCCACTATACATCAGTCAACCGTTCTCATACAGCAACAAAACAAATTTTTATTAAAGGCAAAATAACTATCAATATTCGAGACGAGACCGAGACTTTCGAGACTGACCGTGGTCTCGTCTCGGTCTCGTCTCGAATTATAGAGGTCTGTCTCGGTCTCGGTCTCGTCTCGGTATGTAAAAGTCCGTCTCGGTCTCGGTCTCGTCTCGGTATATAAAAGTCCGTCTCGGTCTCGGTACCATCCCTAGTTTGATCTGAAATGACTTTGCAGAGATAAATATTCCGCCACTTAAAAAGGGTAGGAAAAGCGAATCCCCCTCCTTCAGTGTGAAAATATACACATTTAATCAAATGCTTAGTTAGAGCGAGCCCATTGGCATTGCACTTTTATGATTTGAAGTTTTGCTTCCAAGCCATGTTCTGTCATTGCTGATGACATTGGACAACGAGAGATGCAAATATGATGAAAGAGAGATATAGCAAAATGCAAATTTAGAATTTGAGACTAAATAATCGAATAGCATCCATATTCTGCCGCAAATGTTGATTTTGTAAGTAGAAGTGTAAAAGCTCACCCCGACCTGAGAGCATCCCAATACCAATTGCTGAATTCAAGTAGAGAACTTAGTTGAGAGCATCAGATGATTACAGAGGGGGAGAAATATCTTAAGATATGGGAAACAAAGAATGACAAAAATTTCAAATTCCTGGACGGGATTTGATCCATGAAATTTACGATTACCAAGCACCGACTCTACTCATTCATCCACGTAGCCACACAGAACGATAGGCAGTCTCAAGTCAGACACACAACGTTTGTTACTTACAAAAACGTTTATTTGTAAGGAGGAAATCTAGGGAAACTAACCGTTTTTAGTTTTTCTCTTTAACTGGCACTAACTTAATTACTGTTGTCCCAGCCTGGGAAGAATATTTTGCACCCCTCTTGAAACTTTCCTAAAAATTTTCATACATTTATAGCAACACAAAACATTTATTCATGGCTGTTCTGCACAAGTATACTTACACAAAACAATCACTTCCAATTCTATTAATTCCAGTACCAAGTAAACATAAATACTGGATATGAAATTCTATATCTCGGCCATAGTCTTTCAGAAAATATCCCAATTCAATTTTTCTATTTGGAACAGGGAGAGCATACATGCAGGTTACGCCCATGAGTTTTGATTTGATGAGGAGGGGACAGAAATTTGCATTCAAAATGGCAAAATCGCACGTTTAATTATACCATAATTTTACTTTTAAGACAGGAGACTTTTAAGGAGAACAAATGTATTCCGTTTGTCTTGAAAGAATAAAATTATGGCTGAGGTGGAAGTGAACAGAGGCTGATGATGTTTAGGAAGAATGCATGATGCCAAGCAATGGCGTTGTCAGGTCTGGAACCTCTGACGTTTGTAAAAGTTGTTAAAATAAAGCCTAAGATTGCGGTTTTATTCAACATTTTTCCATGAGTGAACCCCCGGATTCCCCCCAAATCAACGTTTAGCCAGCGACCACCCGAATTCAAATCCTGGTTGTGCCCCTGCTACCAAGTGATGTACTCTCCTATGTATGAGACATGGTAATCAATGTGGAATTCAATAGAGGATGGGAGAAATCTAGTTAACAATTTAGGCTCTCTTTTTCTGGTGGGGAGGAAGAGAATGATAAATGTAGGAGAAATTTCGCCCAAGCACCTGGAGGGATGGTTACCACTGGCTCAGGAGGGGGGCTGCAATTTTTAAGTTGACAAGAGCTAAACAAGAGACTAAGTTCTTTCCTCTGTAGAAAATCAGTAAACAAAACATTGGTTACTATTGTGTTAGTTAACTTTTATTTGGGTTAACCGTCTGCTAAAAACTACTACCAAATAATCAGACATAAAGCATAGCTGATATTCAAAAATGTCCGAAACATGTGATATTTGTGAAACATAAGAGAGAGAGAGAGAATTAGACCTCGGTTATAATTTTAAACAAAAGAATGCTTTTCGCTAGTTTTCTTACATGAGTGGTTAGTGTACTGGATTTCTATGTATAGAGGCAAGGGTTCGGGTCCATTGCACATTGTTTTTTTAGCAACATCTATTCTGAGCATACCACAAGTTCTGTTAAGTCTCAAGCAGTTTGATCCGAATTTACTTTCAAATATGAGACTTCTTATTATATGTTTTTCTTTTATTTGCAATATTGCAAATTTGATTTCAAATCTTTCAACGTTAATTCAACTCATTGTCCTACATCAGATTATGATGAAATTTTCCACAGCGACAGCAGTCGGGTGGTACTATAATATTTGATTCTTACTTTGATATGTTCAAATATATAGTAGTGCGGAAAGGTAACTAAGAAAAAAGTCTGGTAGCTCGTACGATACACACCAGCTTACAAACGATGCTATACTTAAATATCGAAACTCTTCGTCCGTCTCTCCACACCTGTCCGGACAAAAGTATTAAGCTATCGAGAAGTGTTTTCTTAACTGATTCAGTGTTTTAAGGATAAGTTCCACATATTCAGTCAACCTCTATTTAAACCAAAACTGACAGAAATAAAGTTTTTAGTTACATTGTTGATTGTCAGAGAACAAAAACGGTAATAGAAGCGACAAGTGGGTTTTCGATTTAATGTGTCAAGTAGAAGGGTCATCTCATCATTGATACTATACTAAAAGCGTAAGTGGTGGAAATTTACTAGCACTTCCGATTTATATATTGCTAACCATAGAGCAAAA
Source organism: Thermobia domestica (assembly GCF_964235325.1). Taxonomy (NCBI): domain Eukaryota; kingdom Metazoa; phylum Arthropoda; class Insecta; order Zygentoma; family Lepismatidae; genus Thermobia; species Thermobia domestica. Next base: position 222,025,431 of record NC_137463.1, read on the forward strand.
ATGCCAATAGACATCGAGAATCGGTGTTTCGGAATCAATGAAACGTTCCAACAAAACAACAATTTTTATTTCAACTTTTATACCTATGTGTCAACCGTAATTTTCTGAAATCTACGTCACAACACTGATCACAATATCAAAATATATCTTAGAACCCATTTAAGATACACAGATCAAACTATGTATACGAGCAAGTTGATGTTAGTCCCACCACCTTCGAGAATTTTGATTTTGAGAAAAAAAGATCAAATTCTACAATATTTTAAATTCCCATTATCTATTTATAAAATAGCCAAATTCACAATATAGTTAAACCGTTTAAAATTAATTTGTGACTTAACCGGCTTTGGTTATTCTAGTTTAACTTTGATCTATAAACGTATCCTAAAAGGAGGAAAAGTGCTCAAAGATAAGATATGAGCAAAATTATTGATGAGTCTCTTCAAGCTACGTTCTTTAAAAATATCTAAATTTCATTTATATGTTCGGAAATTTGGAAGGTTTCCACAGCAGCAAAGATTAATGACAAATACATTTGTAATGTTTATATTCAATATTATTTTAAAATACAGAAATTAGAAGCAAAAAGCTTTAATTTGGCCGATATTACGAAAATTAGCAACTTTATTGAAAAGAGTATTGGCGTGGGTCAATAGAAACTTGAACCACGACCCACTGACCCACCATCCATCGTGACCCACCACCTACTGCCCCACGACCCACCATGACCCACCACCCATCATGATCCATTCTCATCCACTGTGACCTACTCTGACCCTTCTCTATTGACTAAAGAGTTTACATTTGTAATAAAACAAGACTGTGAAATTATCACTAATCGAAGTTTGAATTTCTACGGTCAATCGCTCAAGCACCACTCTGTAACAATAAGAAAGCAAAAAGAGACGTATTAAAAATTAGGTACAGAGTTGAATAACACAAATAAGCTATTAGTAATACAAGTATGCATTTTCCATAACTCGTAATTTGCCAACTTAAAACAAATCTGAAATCGGGTTTATCTCCTGTTGGCCTTCTGTGGTAAATTATACGCAGCGGAATAATATCTATCCTTCAGCCAAGAAATAACTAGCTCGTCTACTTTGAGCTTGTCTAGCGGTTGTCCATTAACGTTCATGAACAACAAGTTAGACAATGTTTGAGCACTTAGAGAATTTCTAATATCAGTCATCTGTAAATTTATAAGAGGAAATCCTCATTCGCACTCTGTCGTGGAAATTGATAATACTTCTACAAGACCTAAAAATTTCTGCAGCTCCTCATTAACAATCTGCATGTTAGACTTAAGTGTGATAACGATTTTTCTAGGTCAGTTTTGAAATACTCAGCAAGAAGTATCACCTCTCTATCACCACAAAACATCGTTTTCCATATTGGCCATGTCAGTTGGCAATGTCGACTCATGGAGAACAGAAACTTCATCTTCCACACCTTTCACAGGGAATCTTGTGCATAATATATCAATCAAAGCCTGATAAACTCATGATTTCTTATTCGTTTATACATTTAATTTTTGTTATTACACATGAATGTTTGATGTCATTACCAAGTTCTCTCCGTCCCTAGAAAAGAAAAGCGAACTAGGATCCGGGGATGTGTTTAGATGTGAATGAGAATTTCCCTCCTTCTTCCCCTTCAATTACCACACTGTTGTTCATCATGGGCCAAATTACGATGAATTTCAATTAAATTATCATAGTATAATTATTTCCTTGTTGAAATACCGATAATTTTCAGTGGAAAAAAGATGGCATTTGAAAGTCCCAAATCAAAGTAAGTAGACCAATTTAAAGATTAAAAAGTGTAAAATTTTCCATATAATTATGCGTACAGTGAAAACTTAAATTTTCCGTGTAATTAAGCTTACAGTACAAATTTTATGTATATTTTTCTCACAACTTTATGTGTTGATTGCCCTGTGCTGTAAGCGCTCCATATAATAAACATAAGCTTCTATTAATATAGTAGAACGCAATGGATATATGAACCGAAGCACTGCATGTTTTGTTTCTTAACTAATATCGATCTTTTTTGAGCATTTTTACAAGCTAACTCACTACCAATTTTCCATATATATATATAAACTCTCCACACCCATAAATGATAATTTAAAAAAAATGCTAGGACACATTCTGTTTATTTTCAATAAAGAGATAATACACTGAATTTCAGCTCCGTAAGTTTAACGGTTTGAAAGATACTCATTTTTCCCCGCAAAAATTCGCATCCTCACTACCTCCTTAGGATATGAAAGTTGTTGAGTTTAATTTCCCGTTCAACAGCGAGGCTATATGGGACGTGGACCTACTGATTAACGTGGAATCCGAATCACATGAGCTCCCACCGGGAATCGAACCCGGGTCTCCCACGTCAAAGGCTATAATGAAAGCAATATAACATCCCAGTTTGGATTAAGGCCTCACTATATACCAAAGGTGATTTAATTTGACTTGGAAATTTGTCCGTAATGATCAGGCAAACAGAGTTACAATCATTTGTTATATAATAATTTATATATTACAGTGATTGAAAAATGTATTGTTTCCAGTACTTAGCTCCTCTAAACACTCACAGGCTTCGAAGGCCAAGTAGCAGGATAAGTCATATTACTATTATTACAATTAAAAGTATCAATATCCAAAAATGCCTGAAGTTTGTTTTTTCAGTTAGATATACTCACCTCACGTAACTAGACAGAAACAAATGGAAAAGGAAGGGAAATGAAGGTCTTGAAAGTAAAACGAAGACAAATTTTTTGAGTCTTCAGAAGAGACTGTCTACAATGCAGTGAGTAGAGTGAGTCGGTGAGTCGCAGCGGGTCATGGTGGGTGGTGGGTAACAGTGGGTCACATGTTGTTTACCCATGACCACTGACCCACTCAGAAAGCTTGACCCACTGACCTACTCCATCTCTGCATAGGACAATATTTCGTTCATTTCTTATAAGTGGTACTGATTTCGTACGCTTTTTTGTTGCCATGTGAAAAAACCCACCATGCGCAATATATAAGTATAAAAAATTCCTTCTTGAAAAAAATGGACATAGTAAAACCTTTGCACTCTAAGGAAGCGATTTAATCAAGTATTTCTAACATTTCCTACATCTTCAGACTAAGTGTAAAAAAAAGCAAAGAATGGAAATTATCTATCAAAAGGGTCGAATTGGAACACTATAATAATGAAAATCATGTCTTCAAGTAGAACAGGGAGATCGTGTGTAAGAAACCAACCGCAAATTGATTAATGTGAAATTGTAGAATCAATCAGTAAATTTGATGCTAAGCTGCTCGAACCTCGTACAGATAAATTTCTAAATTATTATAACTTCTTGTTTTTTTTTTTTTAATCTGAGAAACAATTAAATTTCTATGTTTAAGACTCATCACAATGTCAAAATACGATAAAAATACGAAAAAATGTCATCTCGCAACTTTCTTACTACTCTTCACTTTTTGTTTGCAAAAGTTTCATAAGGGTTGCCTATGTGATCATTGTGCCTAAAGAAAGCTTTCCAGTAAGTTTTATTTCTTAAAAGCACTAATGTAGGAAATTTATTAATCAATTTTCACATTACGTATCGTCTCGAAAATTATATGAATGTCTCGTCTCGTGGCAGCACTACTTATTTAAATGCATTATAGCACTTTTCCTTCTATCTACTTGTTTCACATACTTCCCTATTAAATGTTTAATTTTCTCTGTGAACATTTGTTGAGGTAAAAGTTCTATATTACATTTATTTAAGTAGTGATATTTTGAGAGGAGACAGTCATATAATCTTCGAGACGAGACAGCACTTTCACAAAACAAGACAATTAGAAATTTTAAACTCCCTCTTCTCGTCTCGTGGCAACACTTGTAATTCCACGACACAACACATTTCTCGTGTATCGTTTCGATAAATATATATAAATATATGTAACCAGACTTCGAGACGAGACAGTTATATAATTTTCTAGATGGAACGGCATTTGCAAGAGACTAGACGGAACAGCCTACAATCTTGTCTTGCAGTCACACTATTAAATTAGGTAGCTTTGTCCTAGGTTACCTCTAAATATAAGTAATCGTCAGAAATGTTTAATTAAATGAACAAGTAGTGAAATTCTGACATATATCGCATTTCGAACACTTTCAATTTAGTTATTCACTAACAATTTTAGAAATGTTGCGACTAAGATGGAGACGAAGATATTTTCTTTTAATTTCATGATCGCCAGCAGCGAGAGACATGAAATTTAGTATACAGTTTATATGAAGAAATTAACAAATATATTTCTAATCTACAAAATGAAGTTTCTAACAACGCTCAGAATGCTTTTTAGAAAAAACTAACAGTAATTGTCCACATTCTGCTTGAGTCGAATGTATTACAGACGTTCACATCAAGCAATGGAAAGTGTTCATAGTTCTCAAAGACACAATAACACACTGATCAAGGCTATGTGATAATATTAAAAAAAAAAAAAAAAACAGTACATATTATAACATATTATCACATAGCCTTGATCAGTGTGTCATTGTGTTTTAGTACAAAATGGAAACAAGGCCTGATAGAATAGTTATAGTTCTCAAAGACTCGTTTGGTTCAAAACTGACATCATGAAACGACCATGTGTTGCGTTTTACTTACAAATTCTGTCTCCTCTGATACTTCAACTGGTTTTGCATTTATAATGAACATTTCGTAAGGAGTAGAAAACTGCTGCATTAAATAAATAAAACGAAAATTTTACTCTATCGGGACTCAAACTCTCCTCCATGAGACTAGTGCTGCTCCGTGAGACAAATATACGGTATCCTCTTGCTTACTATAGAAATCAGTACGGAGCATACGTTATCCGTATGCTACATAGGCACTGCCCTTAGATGTTACATATTGCCGTTGCAGGATGTCTGACATCTAACAGTTTTCCGTATATCACATGCATATACTTATGTAACCTTCGTCAGCTATATGTTATATACGTCCATTTGTATGTGAGGTCCTGACCGCCTACATTGTTTCATACGGGAAGTACGTATAGATGAAACACTTATACAGAAAGCATTATAAAACATGCGTTTTCAGTTATACGTCTGCTGTACGTTAAGTCCAAAAACTACAGGAATTATGCATGTAACCTATCTTTTTAAGTACTCCACCTACATTTTTTTCTCAGTGTAATATCCCTACTAATTTCACCGTTGTTTAGTTGAACTATATTATTATGATTACGGTTCTTACTTGCTACCATACCTTCGTACCCTTCCGTTCGTCATTGTTCGTGAATTGGAATGTACTAATTGCTCATGACGAAGTGACATATGGATTTATAAATGCTCTTAGTGGTTGGCCAAGAAGTAAAGTAATAGCTTCTTTCACCATTCTTGACGATGGTCGAACATGTCATATTCATCCTCTATAATCGTATCGATTATCATCTTATTTTAATATTTGTTATATTTCATTTCCCAGTGTATTATTTGTTAGGGCATGGTCCTCATTCCGTAGTAGTTTGCGTGTACGCAACTCACATGTTCCACTTAACTTGTGGTAGTTAGCATAGTAATCACTGCCTTTTTCAGTTTATGAAAATTAACTTTGAAACTGTACTCAAAATCTGAGGTATATTTTCTCATGACTATATGTTGACGTGAACTCTGTGGATGCGACCCAAATGAGCAGACATGTTAGTGAAGGTGACTAAGCGCATAATTGAAGATTTGTTTTAGTATTTATTAATACGACTAGTTCTCCGTGTCATTGTCCATGTCTGTAGAAGCACTTCAACTGGAGCGGTTTTTAAAGTTAACCCTTCGTGCTTTCCTCTTTCCTTTCGCTGTACAGTTTGTTGTCACGCCAATAATGTTGTCTGGAATACTCTATTTGAATAATGTAGCACATAGTGAACTAACTCATCTGTAACCTAACAATAAAGTAATTGTAAATGCTGACTTTCTGAGCTCCGTCACGGAATCGATATTTGAAAAAAAGCGTGAAGAGCGCAGCTTTAGCGTGGAATAGAAGCGCAAGCTCGAAATTTGAATTGAAAGTTTTTAAATATTTGGCCTTTGATTTGAACTTGATGCCACAAATCGGGTACAGCATCAATCCATTTCTCGTGTGATAGGCTAATACCTAGATTTTTTAAAAAGTAAGTCCGGTTCAACTGATAATTTTTGTGGTTTTCATAATACTGAAGTAGGTTTTCTTTTGGAAGTGTAATATCGCAAAGAGAAAGATTTCAATATGAGAGGAAAAATTAACATATGCTTGTGATCATGGTTATCGCTAGGGCCAAATTATTAAGTAAATAAACCTTAGATAGCTACGGGCACAAGAGTGAATACAACATTTAAAGACGTTGAGAAAGGTTAGAGTGGTATGTATATACATGTTAGACAACATATACGTACATAGTTATAGTCCGTAGATTTGTTGAATTAATAAATCTCCTATTTATTACAGATGACATATTTATGTGTGTGGGGGAAGGCATTATTGTCTTATTTTGAGTTATTGCATCTTCAGACTTTCCGTCCTTTTTGCATAATTTTATCTCCCCCCAATATAGATTATCTAATTCGCACACTGTTCTTCTTCATCTTTAATATTGACCGCAAGTGTATTCAACAAGCACGCTAGAAACCTGTATAAGCCCTACATTCATTAGGACACAAAACTACTGAATGTTCACCTTTACAACCACATTGTTTACAACTACTGAAAGTTCACCACATTTACAACCTAGGTAGCGAAAAAACTAAAAGAATTTTAAGGTTGATACATTTCTAATAGTTCTGGAGATTAGGCGAATAGCCAATCTGATACCAAACATATAATTAACACTTGGTCTTGTAAAGTTAGGCTAGCAAATGTTTCTTTTTTTTTTTTGTACAATATATGATACAAAGTATATATTGTACGACATTTCTTCAAGCACAACAAACTACAAAATAAGCAAATAGAAAGTTGGAAAAGTTTGCAGCTATGGTGAACTCTACTACATATTTGTTTTATAAAACTGCGTTCATATTTATTAAATAAAATCATCGATTTACGCCAGAAGGTCCAGCAGCTTGGTTCGCTTTTTCATTGTCTGTAACTCGCTCAAAATAAAAGTCTTTTTTGAAACCGCGATTTTCGAAAGTCAGACATTGTAGATATTTGTCTCCTATTAAACACTCCAACATTCTTGTATATGCCTGTAAAGAGAAAACATTGGTTTTAGTATCTTCAATGCAATATTTTAACAATTAAAAAAGTTAAACTTCAACATGACCAAAATTTAATATTTATAATAATAATAAGTCTTGACGTGTTTAGACCCACCAGCCAGCCATTTATGAAAGTAGAATATCTCGTCAACACGTCAGAGGTATTGTCGCTATGTTAAATTAGTTTCACTTCATAGAAACCTCGGCACTTTTTTTCTGCACTACCAAAACATTTGGTTTACTCAACGACCATCGATTTATAAAAGTGTCTGATTCGCAGGAACAGATAGACAAGTACGAATAGAACATTGGCAACAGCGTAAGTTAGGGGTTGAATGGCCTGCAATGCAGGAGGCACGTAGCCAAGGGGGAAGGGCGGACCCCCCTTCGAGACCAGAAATGAAAAAATTAAGGAAGGATGAAACAAAATGAAATGAGAAAAAGAAGGATCAGTGTCAAAAATAAAATAAAAAAGTTACAGAAAGCTTTTAGTTACTCTTTCTTATGATGAGATTTGCATTACTTGAATACATGGTGGCGAGGTGAGTGAGATATCCTGGAAGTCAGAGAATTTGCAATTTCGAGAAAAGTTACGGAATTGTCAGAATTTCTGTTACTAGTTAGGTAGATTTCATGCTTCCGAAAGCATAGTGTCGTTGTGTAACAGCGTGGACATTTTTTATCATAAATTTTCTTTATCGCATTCTTGCAATATCAAACATGTTATTTCAAAAACAATTTTCTACTGCTCTTTTGACCTGTCATCTGGAACAGACAGTTGTTGACGGAATAATAAAAACAAAAATTTATGTGGAAAGAAAGTACTGTTAGATTTGATTCAACAGAGAAAGGAACACATATATTGTAAAATACTTTACAAGACATTATTGAGTATGTACTGTTAATAATAGTGAATATGTAGTTTTTATAATAATTGAAGTCATAACGAAAGGAAAATTGTTATATTTGAATAAACAGAGGAAGCACGTAAATAGTTTATAATCTTTTTCAATACGTTTTTTTATTATTTTACTCGAGATTTCTTTATAGTTTGTTATTAAAATACTTAGCAAAATATCCTTATTTTATTGTTCTAACAAACCAACATATGTTGATAGTAAAGTAGTTTAGATTGATCGACCTCCTTGGCCTTTAGAATTTCATGTCACGCTCCCCCCGTTACGAAATCCTTGCTAAACAGATCAATATAAAAAACGTTCCAGTAAAAAACGTTTAGAATGATCGAGCCGCTGGTGTGATGACCACAGTATTTCATATCACGCCCCCCCCCCCTCACGAAATCCTGGCTACGTGCCTGAAAGCAGTCGAACAAATTGTTTCGTCAGAGCCCCATATTCTCTATTCTTGAATGAGAAAGGTCAGATTATGTATTACGGCAGTTTTGTAGAATAGTTGTAATTGCTCATTATGAATAGAACAGAGTAATCATACATGTTAAATCACCAATTTCATAATTTAGCTTTGTTCCATTTGGTACCGTTTTAAGAATGTTTGCTTTCCCAGAAACTGACCAATATCAACAACAGTACCGTATTTCGGCTTCCTTACTAGATTTTCTTACTCCTATTGTTGCTATGCGTACTATTCATGAGCTCAAAGGATTTCAACATGAAAAAGAACGAAGTATGGGAAAGTGACATATAAATACAGTTAATTATGCGCAAAAATATAATATACATTTAAAAATTAAAATGAAGTGAAATCTTTAAGTTTCATGACTCACAGTTATGTCGTATAAGGTAAAGAATGCTGTGATGATGAGTGCAATGATGGGAAGAATAAAGTGGGAGTAGACGGGAGAATCCTAAGGAAACGAGCACGCACGGTGTTTGTCCACCAGAAAGCCAACTTGGAAAGAGCTGGGATCGAACTATGAATCTTATGCAACAGTGGTGAACACTTTACTGCTGACCCACCGTGACTTCTGTAATATTTTTCTTTCTACCTGAAAGTACGACACATGGTTCTTTTACTACAAGTCAATGTAAGTACAATTTTATATATTTTTAATATCCAAGCAGCAGGCAGAAATATATGATTGCTGAAAATTAATTTCTATTTTTATTAATATAAAATATTAATTATTAACTTACTAAAAACTTAATAACCTTCATAGATAATATAACAATAATGATAAATAGAAATAAATTTCCACTTTCTTCGCTATAGTATACTCTAACTGATTATAACTCACTTATGAGTTTTTATAAGTTTCTAAAGGGTCAAAAATTATTTTTGCTAGCAGGGTCACATAGTTATCATTGCCCGACTGGACTTTGGTGAACATAATTATGGCTTGACTGAAGATTATTTTAAATTTTTATCCCTGTCGTATTCAATCGTTGCTAACAAGTCAATCCCTAATTTAGCAGCACAGGCAGTTGATCAAACAATAGGAACAATAGTTGGTAGGCTAGCCAATCTCCAACTTTGACCTGCGATGTAATTCGTCTCTTTACCTAGCACTTGTTAACTAATACAACTGCAAATGGTAACAAGAGGATTAGCGAAAAGCAGGTACTTTTTTTTTGTTTAACATGCTATGGATATGATAGTGATTATTATTTTTTTTACTCTCACATCGGTACCTCGGGCACCGAAGGCACACTAGCTAACCACTAAAGTAGCAGGGAGAGTAAAACATAAAATGAAATCTTTTAGTCTTACGACCCTCTCATTCCACTGTACTGTAAAGGAAACGGATATTTAACGAATGTGATTGATTACGATAAGAATTGATGGAACGATATTATGGGAGAATAGACGAAACTCCCGATAAGTTTACAGAGAAGATGCTGTCCACCAACTCATATGACTTTGGACTGAACCAGGGACTCTTTGCATCAGAATTGAGCACTCAACACTTTTTAAAAATAATCGCCTCAGCCAGGAGATTTATCTCCATGGTATTCCAATTTATGTTAGTTTGTTATGCTTAATAACAAATGTTCTGAGAATCGTTGAGAAAAATTTAAAAATTCCCATGCTTATCAGAGGAGTTCGAACCTTCAACGTGTCTCGGCTCACGACCGTCAGACCAACGAATCAGACAGCACAATTACAACACACCGGCTGCTACGGAGCAACTGAGTTCCCAATTGCAAAGAGTGTGAGGTAGAAACTTTGGGCAAACGACTGCTAATTGTCGGTTGACCAACACACATTTTGAAACATTTTTCAACGTATTCTTTACTTGACTTTTATGTTTATCATTTCCCAACTATGTCGATCATAAGCGTGAGTAGAAACTATTAGATGTTCTGGTAAAGTCTTTGATTTATTTCATTTTTGTTATTTCCGTCTATCCCAACAATAGTGTAACAATATGGTCAATGAAATAGGTAATTCTAGAGTGATTCACCACGAAAACAATCAACATTGCATGTTTCTGTAGTGACATTGATTTTATCACCAACCTGATCAATAGAATAGGTAACGTAGAATGATTATCTCAACGAGCAGAACCAAGTATAGTCTATGTTACGTGTATCTCAATAGATATGGATTATACCACTAACCTGATTAGAATAATGTAAAGTAATTAATTGAATAATGTAAAGTAATTAATGTAAAGTGATTCACTAAGAAATCAGTTAACATATAATTAGTGTTACTTCATTCTGTACTGCTATTAACTTTACCACTAATGCGATCTGTAGAATAGATAACAATCACCATCGCCACGAAAACAATCACCATATAACCTATGTCAAGTGTTTCTGTACTGATATCATTGACTTTACCATCAACATAATCAATGGACTAAATAACGTAGTGATTGTGATCAGGAAAGCAAAAAATGCTGTTTATGTTCTGTGCTTCTGAGCTGACTCAAAATTTGTATCCCGCTAAGTGAACTTTGTGGTGAACAAACACCGTGTGCCTGGGTTTTCTCGGGGTTCTCCCGTTTCCTCCCACTTTCTTCATTCCACCATTTCATTCATCTCTCATCATCACCGTCTCCTTTAGCCTAACCGGCATAACCGTGGGACTTAAACCTCAAAAATTACATTTCATTTCATTTTCGAAATTTGTAGGATTGTCTGAAGATTCTTAAGGGTTCTATATGATGATGACAATAGTAGTCTCTTGATATTGATAGCAACAAAGTTAACGAAATGTTTGTTGGGATAGAAGTGAGTCAGGAAACAGAACGTTAAGTTCAAAAACTAGTTACCAGAAAACTAGGGATATTGTGCTTGTGTTAGTGATTTTCAAAGTGTCCAATAGCATTTACCAGATATTCTATGTTCTGGAAATTATAAGCTGTCGAAAATATCGGAAAGGATATTTTTGAATATACAAAGATTGCAAAATAAGTCAATTACTACAGTCGGGTAAAGAAAAGTTTTAGCAACGACTATAATTTCTAAATTTCTGTTTCAGTGGTGCGTAGATTGTAGAAACACTTTAAAAATACCTTTTAAATGTAAATAATTTTTTACTAATGGATACTTACGGGATATTTTATTTACTTCCAAGCAATCACAAATAAACAATTGTAATATGTATTCACGTAAGAACTTAAAGTATTTTGAAGTGTTAAGAAACAACTAGCTAATTAACACTATGGCATAAGGAACTTGAAAGTTTATGGTCACAGAATAAAATATATGCTGTGTTGACTTATACTCAATATAGTCGGGACTGGCAAATCTTGTTTACTGACAATCTTGTTTTGAACTTTCTTTCCATCTTTTCCTAGATCTAGCACGAGATCCTTTTATTCAAGGGTCCAACCTATATTTCACATACCACAGGCGAGATTTTTATACGAGTGATCCATCTAGCCCTCTTAGTGTCTTTATCTAAAAGTTGATTTATTCATTAGTTAAACGGGAGTGCGGTGGCTCAGTGGTAGAGCGCTTGCATCTGGTGAATGGCTTCCTTGGTTTGATCCCCGGCCAATTAATCTTGTGGTGGACAACATCTTGTCCGTGGGTTTTCTCGTTTCATTCTCGTTTTCTTCCACTATCTCATTCCACCAATTCTTCCTTCATCATTCATTTACGTTAATTAACTGTCTCCCTTAGCATAAAGAGCGTAATCGTGGGATGTTAAACTGAACGATTTGATTAATTAGTTAAGTTTCATGCACACGAGACAATTTGTCTCCGTCACGATAAGATGAAAGGCCGGAAAAAGTTATACTAGGAATGCAATGGATGTACCCGATTGTAATGAAATGAGCTGAGCGAGCTTAAACTACGTAATCATTCCTGGCCATTATGCAATAATAAATGCCATTTTTAATTGTTGACAAAAAAATCGCGTGAAAACTTTTTCCCCATGTTAAGTCTATGCAAGCGTTTTTCGGTGATTATTCCTCGATGGTACATCGGATTTTTGATTTCGACCTATGTTGTCACTCAGCACGACATACTCTATCAGCGTGCTAAGTTTTCTTGAGATCGGCCAAACGGTCTAGGAGGAAGCGTTTTTCGGTCATTATTCCTCAATGGTACATCGGATTTTTGATTTCGACCTATGTTGTCACTCAGCACGACATACTCTATCAGCGTGCTAAGTTTTCTTGAGATCGGCCAAACGGTCTAGGAGGAAGCGTTTTTCGGTGATTATTCCTCGACGGTACATCGGATTTTTGATATCGACCTATGTTGTCACGCAGCACGACATACTCTATCAGCGTGCTAAGTTTGGTTGAGATCGGCCAAACGGTCTAGGAGGAGTTCGCGGACAACCAAACGGCTAACCCGAGTATAAGAGCTTCGCTTCGCTCAGCTCAATAAAATGAAAGTTTCAATAAAGTGTCGATAAAATATAAGTTGATGCCTGATTTTGATTTTGAGTTTAACGTCCCTTTCAGCAGCCAGGCTACAGTATATGAGACGGGACCTACTTGATTAACGTGAATTCCCAACCACATGAGCTCCCGCCGGGAATCGAATCCGGGAAAGTATACGTTGATTTACTAACTAATAGAATATTTAATGACACAAGTGTATTGTGGAGTTCCTTGTTATTTATCTTTCTCCATTCGTGCATTCGTGTATTCGTTTTGGCTTCGAAACTTTGTTTTAGATTATACATAATAGACAATGAATACATGCAAAACGAATTAATCAAGTTTGGTTTTAGATGCAAGCAGTTGGTGCTGTCATCGATTTCTGCACGTGACAACATGAATTGTTATAATAATCAGTATATTTTCATGTCCTTTGCTTGTCTATGAGCAGTAGACTCAGTGCGGACAGATCAGATAGAAAATTAATTCTACTGCATATTTGTCTACTACTCATTTGTTTCAGCCAGTGTTGGCAATGGTAACATAAATAAAAAAGAACATGTATTTGTTTCATTTCAGTTTGTTGGCCTACTGTATCTAGGGCTGGACTTTTAAGTGCCTACTTACTGTTTTGTGTGTAAACACCACGACTAATTTATGAGAAGGCAGTCGATGGCTACATTTAAAAATATTCTCACAGCTGGCCAGAGGATTTTTCTGAGTAGACTCTTCCAAGTTTAAGAAACATATGCGTTTTAATAAAATGTATACTAATATGCTAATGTAAAACGTGAATCTCTTATGTCGGTGCAGGAATTTCCCCCTTTCTAGTAAAATCTGAAATTATGCTACTGTTCTTGAATTGAGCAGCAGAAAGAAGTACCTTCTCAGTCACGTGATATTTCAAATTTTTCGAGAGTTTATCTTACTGTAACCCGTATCTTTTGCTCATTCCTGTATGTTAATGGCCAGTTTAAGCAGTTATTTATGTGTACATTATTACGCGTTTAATATTCTTAGGTTTACCTCCCTTCATATTACTTTCTGGTTTTGTAACCAGCAGTAGATGTATCTACTGGCACTAATATGCTCTAACGTTCTTGCAAAGCTCATTATGATTTTTCGCAAGTGCATCTGGTATTTAAATCTGTCAGCTTCCCAACTTTACTACTATTAATTATCTTTTCATAACCTTTACTTCTCCCTATAAAATTTCGTTATGTTTGCTCCCAGACTTATTTCCTTAGATTCTGTTAGCAAAATATGGGTCTGCGATAATCTTGCAGCATTTCCTAGCCGGCCCACTGTCTCTACAATCACGTACAAATTGTTAAGATTATATAATGTTAGTGATTTGTTTCTATTCTCGCGTTTCTTACTGCGCACTCTAAGACAAGGAATGCTGTAATGGGTATAAACAATCTCCAAGGTTTAGGCCATTATACATCCAGAAAGATTTTGACAAGTTGCTGGGTTTTCTGAGGCAAATTTTTGGCGGAAATTTCATAAGCGAAACTGCATACTTTATACTGTTTTTATACATTGTTTGGAATACCAAGTATAGGAGGCTCAGGTGGACTAGTCGTGTAGCCAGCTTGAAAAAGAGTAGGAAAGCTTTCAAAAATTTAACAAGAAACCAAAGTGGAATAAAGATCATTAGTAAGGCCTAGGGGTAGATGGGAGGAGTATATTAAGATAGATCTGGCTAAAATCGGAAAATGAAATAGAAATTAGACCCAGTTGGTCAAGGTCAAAATTCAATGCAGAGTTTTCGTTCATGCGTTATTGAATCATCGGGTTCCATAGGCCATAGGGTTCATTAGCTTTCACAACCTTCTTTTATTTTCTTCTTTCCTATGCTAAAATATGAAAATGTAACAATTTCTTCCACAAAAGTATATTTATAAAATATTTTATTTACCAATTTCAGCATGCTCTCAACGTGATATCTTTCTGCGTACTCCCGGAAAACATCACACAAAACAAGAACGAAGAGTGAACCTTCTGGGCCCTTATAGGCTACACGACCTGCAAAGATATTTGAAAAAGGAATTCAATGTAACATAAAAATGAGTATTGATTTATTGAAGTTGTTACTAACTTCATAGTGAGTTAACGACTTTTCAGCGTCTATTCAAATCAGAAATAAGGGAATTATATGATTTCGGGTTACAATATTGATTTCTATTTAAAGGAAACGACAAAAGGAGGAAACAACTTTTGTGCTTTTATTAAGGTTTCTAAGAATGAAGTTAATCTTAACCCTTACTCTTGTACTGATACCGGAAGTAGTAAAACGGTACAACTTCCGGTTTAAGTATTGAGTAATACATTGTAATGACTTAAGAGATAGCCAAAAAATATTCTTGATTTGGACTCAGAGTTCAAAAACAAATTTTGTCTCTCCTCTTATTCCTCTGCTGCAACCGGCATTAATAAATCTATTTCTTCCGGTTTCGGTTTCGAGCAATATGGAATGAACCTCACTTGTTTCCTGTAGCGACTCTAATTCCGCCAACGTCTGGTACTTGAGTGTATATTTTTAATTATTTCAGTTTCCTGAGTATAAAATGAGTAGAGTACTTTTGAGAGAACTAGTTTAAAGTATGAGTATTTATTAATACACACTCTATTAAAGAAAGAGACGCGAAAGGACACCTTGATGTCTTTTGAAGGGAAATGAAATTTTGAATTAATTGGAAAATTGACTGCAGTCATTTAAGTTTGGGGAAAACTTCTTCGAAAAAAATAGAAATCTGTGGACTACAAAACGCAACTCGGTGAAGTTTAATTAATTGTATATTTTATATGAGGTATATGGGAAACCATACTTCATTGTTGATATTGCTAGGTGGTTTATGTTTATATTTTCCGTCGCCTTACCTGCTTCTTTCCTAAAATAAATCTTTATATTTTCTTTACTTATTGAATTCAGTTTCGTTCAGACGAACAGAGAAAGGATTTGCCTTAGAAAGGAAAGAAGTTACCAAAAGGAAGACTACCACTAAGGCCACAGGAGAGGTAGTTTTCCTCCTAATAAAGGGGGAGAGGAAGAATTGAGTGAGTAAAAGTATGAATAGTTAAGGAAGGGGGGGCAAGAGAACGAGAAGAAACGGGACAGACGGAAAAGAAGAAGGGAAGGAGAAAGGAAGGAAGTGAGGTACTCGTGTCCACTCTACCTAAAATTGCTATCCATTCAGCCCCACGTCTCCACACAAAGAAAGAAGGAATCGAAGTCAATTCCCCCTTTTTTCTTTTCTTTCTCTCTTTCTCTATCTCTCTTCTTCTCGACACTCGTCGGGACACACATTCTCCCGATTTATCAATTTTCAAAGTTAATTAACATTTTCTGGTCCATTTTACAAAGGGATGACTTATTCTTTTACACACACAGTATTATGTATGGAATCTTGACAAATTTGTGTTTTGATTTGACTCATAAAAATAGTTAGCAGCTCGTTTTTAATTTATAGTTATTCCTTAATACTTTTGAGTTGATAATCCAGCCGATTATGATGTAGTATATTCCATTTGTTTGTGATAAAGACCAAACATCCTATACAATTTTCTCTGTAAATGTTGCTTATATTAAATTTCAGTTGTTTTGGTTTGAATTTGTTGCATATATTGCTTATACTTAGTGATGAGCAGTGGGTGGGAAAATAAAGAAAGGTAAGGTAATGTGCTGCATTCCCCTAACTTCGTATTATTCAGCTGATTATTTACATTGTTTTCAACGACATGCCGTACATCTAGTGATGGAGTGGGTCAGTGGGTCAAGTGGGTCAAGTTTTCTGGGTGGATAAGTGGGTCGTGGGTCAACAGCATGTGACCCACTGTGACCCACCACCCACCATAACCCACTGTGACCCACCACCCACCATGACCCACTGCGAACCACCGACTCAGTATGATCTACCGACTCTCTCTGCTCACTGCATTGTAGACAGTATCTTCTGAAGACTGGTAAATTTGTCTTCGTTTTACTTTTAAGACCTTCATTTCCCTTCCTTTTCCACTTGTTTCTGTCTACTTACCTGAGGTGAGTATATCTAACCAAGTGAAAAAAGAACTTCAGGACTTTTGGATATTGATATTAGTAATTGTAATAATAGCAATAGGACTTATCCTACTAACTGGCTTTCGAGATCTGTGAGTTTTTAGAGGAGCTAACTACTGGAAAAAATAAATTTTTGAATCACTGTAATATATAAATTATTATATAAAAAATTGAATGTAACTATCTGTGCCTGATCATCACGGTCAAATTCCAAAGTCAAATGAAATTACTTTTGGTATATAGTTAGGCCTTAATCCAAACTGGGATGTTATATTGCTTTTATTATAATGCATAATATCCTAAGGAGATAGGATCCGAATTTTTGCGGGAAAAAATGAGTATCTCGCAAACCGTTAAACTTACGAAGCTGAAATTCAGTGTATTAACACTTTATTAAAAATAAACAGAATGTGTCCTATCATTTTTTTAAAATTCTCCTTTGTGTGTGTGTGGGGGGGCACTTTCTATATATGGAAAATTGGTAGTGAGTTGATTTGTAAAAATGATCGAAAAAAGGTCGATGTTTTTTAAGCAAAAAAATCAGAAACAAAAAATACAGTGCTTGGCCTCATATATCCATTGCTTTCTACTATAATAATTGCTGAAGCTTATGTTTATTATATGGAGTGCTTACAGCACAGGGCGATCAACGCAAAAACTTGTGACTAAAATAGGCATAAAATTTGTACTGTAAACTTAATTACACGGAAATTTTAAGTTTGGATTGTACGCATAATTATATGGAAAATTTATTTTTTTTCGTTTACGTTGGTCTACTTACCTTGACTTGGAACTTTCAAATTTCATCTTTTTTTCCACCGAAAAGTATTGATAATTCAACAAGGAAATAATTATACTATGATAATTTAATTTAAATTCATCGTAATTTGGCACATCGCAAACAGCAGTGTGATAATTGAAGGGGAAGAAGGAGGGAAATTCCCATTCACCTCTGAACACTCCAGGAACCTCGTTCCCTTTCGCTTTCTAGACGGGGGAGGGAACTTGGTAATGGCATCAAACCTTCACGTGTAATTGCAAAAATTAAATTTATAAACTAATAAAAAATCATCAGTTTATCAGGCTTTAATTGATAATTTATTCTCAATATTCCCTATCGAAGGCGTGGTAGATGAAGTTTCTGTCTCCATGAGTCCGACATTGCCAACTGACATGGTCGATATGGAAGAGATGTTGTATGGTAATAGAAAGATTATACGTCTTGCTGAGTAGTTCAAAACTGAAAAAAAAAATCGTTATCAGATTTAAGTCTAACAAGCACATTGTCGATGAGGAGTTGCAGAAATCGGGTAGAAATATTATCAATTTCCACGACAGAGTGCGAACGGGGATTTCCCCTTATGAATTTACAGATGACTGATATTAGAAATTGACTAAGTGCTCAAACATTGTCTAACTTGTTGTTCATCAATGTTAATGGCCCACCGCTAGACAAGCTCAAAGTACACGAGCTAGTTATTTCTTGGCTGAAGGATGGACATCATTCCGCTGCGGATGATTTACCACGAAAAAGTTACCAACAGGAAATAAACCCGATTTCAGGTTTATTTTAAGGTGGAAAATTACGAGTTATAGAAAATGTATACTTGTATTAATAATGGCTTATTTGTGTTTTGTACCTATTTTTTAGTAAGTCTCTTCTATGCTTTAGGAAAACTACTTTGAATAAATATTCATAATAATTGCAATTATGCATATTTGTAACTTAAATTTAATGTGGTGTTTTAGTGATTACACAAATAACAATTATAAGCATACTTTATGGAGATACTCTCACATAGGGTACCTGAGCACCTTTATACCCTATGAACAACTGATTTTTCAAGTCATTTGTGAGAAAATTTCTGTGAACTGAGAAACCATAACCTTTTCCATATTGTACAGGGGTATTTTCCTGCGAAGAGAAGTTTCTTTTGGAATGCGTTGAGAAATTAACACTTGTAAGAATACTCTCTTAGTACAAATATATTTTAGGCACACACTAATTTCCCCCCACCTCGAACTGTTTCAATTTCCTCACTGACAAACAGTTTACCATTTTATATCATAAAGGTCAGATCCACCGTTATTGTAACAGAGTGGTGCTTGAGCGATTGACTAGAAATTCAAACTCCGATAAGTGACAATTTCACAGTCTTGTTTTATTACAAGTGGAAACTCTTTAGTCAGTTCAGAAGAGGCCGTGGATCGTGTTCAGAGTTGATGACGATGGATTTTGGTGAGTCAGAGTAGGTAAGAGTAGATGAGAGGATGGTGGGTGGTGGTTCATGGTGGGTCATGGGTCAGAGTGGGTCACGGTGGGTGGTGGGTCAGTGGGTCGTGGCTCACGGTCGGTGGTGGGTCAGTGGGTCGTGGGTCAAGTTTTCATTGACCCACGCCAACTCTGGGTAGTCATCTCCAGTGGGATTCCTACACTCATTGTCCCCTCCCGATTTCTTCTTAAGAAAAGGTGACAGCCTGCTTTCCCTCAGCCTGCAAACTCTCTCTTAGAACCTCTTTCTCATTAATAATAATAAAACAGCTAACTGCTAGTCACTCTCTTCCTTCTTGTTCTTTCACTCGCATTTCTTCCCTTTCCCATCTTCTCTACCTATGGCTTTCCATTGTTGAAAATTTTGGAGTGTTCGAAGTGAACGAAAACAAGAAAAGAAATTAGAAGAAAAAGGGACTTAGGCATGTAGGGCCATACTTCCTTCTGCTTCCTTCTGTTCGGAAACAATACGATCATACTTCATACTATTTCCTTCTTCAATCCAACTCTCACTCAATATATATAATATAAAACTGTAACATATATGTATAGGTAGAGCGTTAATAAAAAGAGTGTCCGGAATGGACTCCCACTACCGGCTTTTATTATAAAAATTCTCTATAACACTATTGTACACAAGTATTATACAAATAATCTCTTCAAATTTGCAAGGTTAGTTATAGTTAGTCTTTGACCGTATGGTCGCAGAGAGGACCTCTGCAAAGTCCCAAAGCAGGCTAGGCGGAGTAGTATTAAGTGCCCAAGGCTCCGATGCAAGCAGTGGGTTGTTTAGGTGGCCAAGAGAGCCCTGAAGCAGGGTAATCGGCTGAGGTTAGGATTCTAAGTCAGAGCCCCGAAGCAGGCTAAGCCAGAAGAAAGGATAGGCGTAGTCTCGAAAAAGACTAGAGGCCCTTGGGTTAGGTTACTCCTAATTTTCCGAAGGAAACAATAGGAGGATCACCAGAAAACTAGTATAAAATTATTGTAGTCTAGCCAATTTATAAGGTTCCTTGGGTAGCGGTGGCGCTGCTGGTCTGTTGTCGTCTTCTGCTCAGTGGGAGGGCCACAGGCCGTCGTCTGGAGGTAATTGTAGATCCATCTAGTGTGGATTCTTCTTTCCAAACCACGTGGTGATGTTTGTAAACACTTGCGTGTAGAATTGTTTGTTTACTATATCATGTGGTACATTACACTCCCTGGCTTGTTTAAAAAATAAGCCTAAGGGTTATTTTTTAGGGTTGGCAACACTGGAGATCACACAAAATGTCAATAAAACACTAATAACACTGACAACACTGAAAAGATATCTTTTCGGAGCACTAATATGATAGCGGAAGAAAGAACTGAACAGTTGTTCCCTAATCACAGGCAGGATCGACGCATGTTTTATGTCACTTCATTTCCCTCGAGGTAGGGCTGTTTTAAGCTTTGGCTTTAATATACACATATTAGTTCACTTATGCTGAGGGATGTTGGAATCTGTAAAATCGGTTGCTCTTTAGTCGTATGAATGAGTTTAAATATGTCCATTGGAATTGGAGGAGATATATCTAAGCGAGGTCTTTGGATAGTTTTGGTACCGAGCGAAGACGGAGATATAGCTTATATAAAATAATAAGAGTTGCAAATACTTAAAAGGTTGCGATTATGACAGGGATATAAAGATGATTTATATTAGAAAGTTCGTAATTCGACAGGCGTGAATTCTTGGTCACCCTGTATAAGGTGTAAAGTTTCTAAAACATGCACTAAAGGTATGTATTTAAATAAAATAATCCAATTTTAAACGCCAATGATAATGATAATGATGGTTCTGAATTCCTGGACATTCTGTATAGTGATCATGATTTTTGGGAAATCCCGTATAATACTTATGTTGCCTAATGACGATGGCGATGCGTAGTCCACAGTGGAAGAAGACAAAAAATATCAAGGAATTTTAGAATCATAGGTTAGTTGTCCTTGTAAAGATCAGATGCATTTTAAATGCGGAAATGTAAATCGTAGCATTCTTTCATTCAGTTGCAGAATAATTAATCTGCTTTTTATAAAATAAAGAGGAAATATTTGTATCGCAATAAAACGTGTTTTTATCTTTCTGAATGCTTGTTTTTGGGTTTCCTTCATCCTAGTTGAGTACTTTTACATTTTTTAAAAAAAAAGTCTAAGCTCGTGTAGAAAAAAATAGATATTTATTCTTGTGCTCTGTCGTCTATATCTTAATAATATGGTTTAATTCTGTCTACAGGAATCTCCTGTATGGATTGATGATATGAGTTAGGAAATCTGACCTTATGAAGAATAGGATTAACTCTTTCGATAATTTCTAAAGGTCCGAGAAATCTAGATGAGAAAGATTCTGGTATTCCAATCTGACGATTGTGGAAAAATACAAGTATCTTCTTGGCCCTTATCAAAATTAGTCTGTTTGTGTTTAAGGTCGTAATATTTTTCTGTTTGTTATGACTCGCAATTTGGTTATCAAGTACAATTCCACTTATCTTATTCAAGTGTTCTCTGTGGACGCATAACGTCGGAGTGGATGCTAGCGCAATATCACAAATGATCTTAGGTTCGAATCCGTGCATGAGGAAAAATTTGAATATTTAATTCCAGTTGATTTTCATTTTCCTATACAAAAGTTTAAGAGCGATCTGTATGATTCTGTGGAATGTTTCTACTACACCTAGAGTTTCGTGATCAAATGCAGGACAAGATTTAAATTCAAAGTTGTAGACCTTTCTTAGGTTCTGTAGTATCTTAGCATTATG
Source organism: Thermobia domestica (assembly GCF_964235325.1). Classification (NCBI taxonomy): domain Eukaryota; kingdom Metazoa; phylum Arthropoda; class Insecta; order Zygentoma; family Lepismatidae; genus Thermobia; species Thermobia domestica. The sequence goes on from NC_137463.1 coordinate 222,047,522, forward strand.
TACAGGGTGTTTATCTAAATACAGATAGGAAAAAGCTCCGTATTTAAGAATAATGTTATATATAAAAATTGTTGAATTTCTTTGGCTGTGATGTTGTCTACAATTTTGGTCACGCAAAATTGCGTGGACATCTCAATAGCGGCTAGTATGTGTTTGAAATTCCCTTGTCCGAGAGGTAGTTTTCCAATTCAATCGTACTGCCAGGCAGTCGCAATAGGTTTAGGTGGATGATGAAGCAATTGGTCCGCCGGCTTAGCTGGTAACTTCCTGAGTCTTTGGCAAACATTTCATGTCCTTATTCTGTTTGCTATGTAAGCTTTCATGTTAGGAAAATAATATTTTCTGAGTGCCGACTGGGACGTCTTAGTATACCCATAATGTGGTGCCATTTTGTTGTTATTGATAGCATTAAACCATTTGCTTAGCAAAGATTTTGGTATACAAAGTAAATATAGCAATGCTGTTTGAGGATGTTTCTGAGTTCTATATAACAGTCCGTTTTTAAGAGAAAAATACTTCGCGACAGGGAGTGTAGAACATTTATTAGGTTCTTTATTTTCCAAAACAGTGATGATTTCTGAAAGTGAAGGGTCCTGTCTTTGTTCGTCCGCCAAATTGGGTAACGTCATGAGCTGGTCAATTTGAAAGGTGTGTTCCAATGAGTGAGAAACAGACTTTAGCGTCCTCCGTGTCCGAAAAGTTATCAATGTCTTCATTTTCGTCCCGCTGTATGTCTTGCTTGTCGTCTAAACGGCAGAATGCTGCTGACTTTTAATGTGTTGAATTTCAAAATTATAATCGGCTAAAAATACCTTGTAGCAAGTAAATTTTCCGACTTTGTCTGGCTGGGTGTTGAGTGAAGCCAAAGATTTAGCGTCTATAAATAATTTAAAATGTTTATTCAGTAAGAAATATCGACATTTTCGAAGGACATATATGGAAGCATATAGTTCTTTCCGCCATGTAAGGCCCGTTGAGTGCTTTGGGTAAAACGACGACTACAGTAGGAAACAGCACGTTCATGATTAGTTTTAGTGTTATAACAAGCCCAAATTCCTCCTGTTGAGGTTGAAGATGCATCGAAATACGTTCGAATTTCCAATGATAGATCGAAACGAAACAAAGATGGGGCCTGAATAGTATCCATCATAAGTTTCTCAAATAACTCGACATGCTGATTTGTCCATTTAAATTTTGAATTCTTGTCTAAAATAATTTGAAATAGTTCCACTTTTTCCATAAATTCTTTGATATGTGCCCTCAAATAAACGCAGAGTTCTAGAAAATTCTTCAGGGTCCCTTTAGAGGTTGGTATCATATAATTTCGTATTTTATTGGCAATTTTGGGTGAACTTTTGATCTCCTTGCCACTAACTGTGAATCCTAAAACATCCAACTCCGAGTATAATAGATGAGTCTTGTTCGGGCTTGCTGTAAAATCGTGTTTTCTTAGCCTTTGAAAAGAAATTTTAAGTGCGATAGCTGCTGTCTCCAATTTTTGCTTCCTATAACGAGGTCTTCCACAAACGCAGTTATACGTGAGGTAAACCCTCCAAGAGCATGCGTACTGTTATAGTTAAGGCGGCGGCTGTAGTAGTATGCCCCATCAGGTAGCGTTGGAATTTATACGCCTTTATAGAATGATTAAGTTCAAAAGTCATGTGTTTTCACTTTTAGGATGCAATAATATCTGAAAATAATTAGACTTTATATCGATAGTCGAGATGCAAGATTTTCCTCTGAGTACATGCATAATGACTTCTGTTGACTGAAATGGAATACTCAAATATTGTGTAAACTTATTACACGCCTGTTGATTCAAAAATAGGCTCATTTCCGAAGTATTTGGTTTCATGACTATGAGAAGTGGCTACGAAAAAGAGATGTCACTAGTCTGTTTAATAATAGTGTCTTCCAAAAGTTGTTTAATTTGCAAATAGATTTGTGGTCCTACTGCAAACGGAATTGGAGGTGACTTCTGATCGAAAAAGCTTCCTTTATCTATCCTTATCTTGTGTACATAACCACGAAAGTAGCCTATGTACGTTGTTGTATAAGAAAAGACATTCCTGTATCTAAAAAGTAGATCATATACTGCTTTTTTCTTTTCATACGTCATATGGGTTTATGTCGAATAACTTAATATAAAAAAGTGATTTGGTTATGTCCAGCCTATCCTGTAGAATATTTCATCATTTTGTTCGTTTGCTTGGTAATCACCCTGTGGATCTCCTTCTTGAACGTTCTCTTCAACATATGGAATCGGTGTGTTTTTTGTGTTACTGGCCTATTAGTTAGATTTGATATTAATAGTGTGAAATTATTCTTAGGTACCTTAGTAATGAAAGTTTGTAACCCGTATTTGCCTAATAAATTCTCTAATGGAAAGATAATAAAATATTCAGTTTCAATTTTTAGCTTCTTGACATTAATGGGCAGAAAGAAGTGCGACCTGGCTGGTAAAGTAAGCTTTCGAGTAGTAAATACATCAGCCGATTTATGCTGTTTTATTGTATGAAGTGCGCTTGTAGATAATTTTTCTTAAGTGTCAACTTTAATTGGATACGGCGGTGGCCGTGGTTTCTTGTATACTGATAATGTATTATTTTCCAAATCGATTTTGGCATTCAAACGATTTAGAATTTCTTCACATAAAGGCAAAAATTTTCAATTATGTGTTTGAGGGAAGTCAATTTTGGGCCATAGGCTCGTCGAACTATCTGTGTCAATGATTACGGGATATTTTTTTTTGTTAATGTTACATTAGTTAACAATATATTTATGTTCTTGATTTAACAATTTAATGTTTTCTTTTCTATCGGATATTGGAGCCATAGGTTAGAGAGATGTCATTAACTGTTGATTAGTGCACGTATTTGCAACTTTCTGTTGCTGCTTTACTTCCTGGTTTTCGGCCCTCAGAACATGTTCGTGAGGGGATTTGTCCTCGAGCCGTTTCCCTGCTTATTATTCTTATACGATGTCCTGGAGGAATGACCTTTTTTTATAGCACGTGCCGCAAATTGTGACTGTTTCTGGCCCAGAAGTACTATTATTATTATTTTTATTATTATTTTTAGAATTGTTTTTGTTTCCATTTTTATGGTGGTTCTTACGGTCTCCCCGTCTAAATTGTGAATTCTTAATAGTATTTTGGGCCACTAGAAGAGATAGTTCGGCCATTTGATTTGCTAATTTACTAAAGGCCAATGATTTGTTTGCGCTAAAAATATTAAATATGCTAGGTGCGGGGGGTTTGGGAGAGGGATTTCGTTTACCAACTTGGGAGGGGGGTTAATTTTGGTCTACTCAAGTCAACTAATTTAGCTTTTCATTGATCAAAATTAAGTTAATCTAATTGGTTCTGAGCTTGTAGCTCTAACACTAAATCAGGGGCCATATCTTGTATATACATGGTTCTTTCTTATTCTCTGTATTCCAAGAATGCAATAACGCAAGATGATCAAAGAGCATAAAAATATCTATCGGGTTCCTCCGTGTCCCGATTATTTAGTGAGATTTGATATACGGAAAGAAGAGCGTGAATTCTGATCCATGTTTGCATCATCCTTCTGAAAATTGTTTTTGCTGATCTAGTGTGAGGCATACACTAAAATAAAATCAAGTCCGAATCACATACCTTTAAAAACAGTTTACTTCCAGTTAATAAAAATACTGTCCGGTAGGGGATTATTCAAATCAAAACTGAGCCGGTGAAAACCTCGACCATGTAAAAGTTTGTCCCGTATAGGTAGAGCGTTCAAAAAAAAAGTGTCCGGAATCGACCCCTACTACCGGCTTTTATTGTAAAAATTCACTGTAACAGTATTGTACACAAATACTATACAAATGATCTCTTCAAATTTACAAGTTTAGTTATAGGTAGTCTTGACCGTATGGTCGCAGACAGGACCTCTGCAAAGTCCTCAAGCATTTGGGAATCATTAAACCATGATGTAAGTTCTTTCCTCCACCCACATTTACCCAGACCAGATTTCAGTGATTTCAATGTTTACTTCAAATATTAAGAAAATGAATGTTTAGAAACAAATATTAGGATTATGCACTTAATACTGAAATAATTTCGTGATAATAAGTCTTTGTAAACTGTACAGTATGGAAGTTTGATTACACAATAGTCTTGTTCTTCGAAAATGACCTTTCATTGTTCAACGCTGAGTGTTAAAAAATTTCCTACATATCCTTCTACACTGTTCGCAAATGAATATGGTTGCCGAGGTTTAAATATAATGTTTCTAATTTAATTATTTTAGTAGTATATTGGAAATACGTTTCTTAACCTTTTTTGTCCTATTTAATTATATAAAGTATACAATATATGAATAAAAACTAAGTATTTAGATTTTCAAAATCTCGTTAAGAAGATAGGTAACATGTTTTGCATGTAGCTTTACATATATACATACCTGGCAAAGTAGAGAAGACAATCAAACTGTCTAAAATATCAGATGGTGTGTATAGGTCCTCTGAAGGAACAACATCCATTTCGTCTGCATGTATTAGTTCCAAAGCCTCAGTGGGTATTCCTCCTCTGTTAACATAATAATAAATATGCCCATAAGAAACATATACATAGGATCTAGATGTGTGGAAATTTTTGTGCTATGAAAACGACTTTTCATGCAAAATCATACACCAACGTTTGCTAGGGTAGAATGAAGTGCAGTGGAGTAGGTTAGGTTAGGCTAATTTAATAGAGTGGGACGTGTGACAATAGAGTAGAGTACCGTAGAGTAGTTTAGTTCAGATAATTGGGATAGACTATGTTGGTAGAGTACGTGCTGCAAGTTTACAATAGTTAATCATAGAAATGCCAATTCTGAGGAAAAAATGAGTGAGTGCATGGAAGAGGACTGTATTAGATATTAATTTCTACAGCCGGAGAAATTTTGCACAATGCACGGAAGTTGTACTTTTTATTTACAGTTGTAGCGTTACTACTGTAATCTATTACAAATGCTATATTAACCGGTATCGCCTGAAAAGAAACAATAAGGTGCCTGTAAATGCAACATACACACACTAATCTAACCCTACTTAGATAATCTAACCTGTCCTACTAATCTAACCTACTCTACTAACATAACATAATCGAATCTACTGTATAACCTAAACTATCCTGATAACGTAATCTATCCTACTAACCTACCAACCTTAGCTAGTTGTGCTGACTTATTCGACTATCTGAACCTAATCTACTCTACTGACCTAACCACCCACTTATCTATTGTTTCCTTCTTTAGTCTACAATACTAGACGTATGATCCTACTTTAAAGACCAACCAATCATATTCTACTTTGCTTTACTCTACCCTAGCAGACATAGTGCGTGTTTCTTTGCATGAAAAATAGTTTTCTTGGCACATAACTTTCCACGCACATTATCAATCTGTACGCAATTAATCGGATAAATTCTAATTACTGTTGACCAAAATTTTTTCCTAAGAATTCACACTATTTTGATAACTGTAGCCTAATTTTGGTTAGGTTATATTACATTCTATTTGCCTCCATATTGGCCTCCCGCAATTAGAATTGACCCCCTTATTGTCACCTGTGACCAAAAAATAAGCCTAGAATGTTTCAGAAAATCATTGAAAGCAACAAAATTAAAGATGTACTTATTTTGACGAACTTCGTAAATCTGCAAGTAGTAGGTTAGGTTAGTAGAGTAGATTAGGTTAGAGGAAGTTAGCAGAGTACGTTAGATTAGATTGCTGAACTAGTTAGGTCACTAGAGTAGGGTAAGCAAGGTTAAGTTAGTAGTTGTTCCATTTACAAGTACTCTTATGTTTGTGTTGAAGTGATAAGAGTTTCTATACCACTTCTAATTGTTTTGCGTTAGTAACTTTACACTTGTAAAGGTACAATGCAGGTTTTCTACATCGTGCAGAAATACTCCAGAATACACCGGAAAGTCATATCTAATACTGTTCTCTTTCATACGCACTCACTCATTTTAATCTTAAAATTATTGTTTCTGTGACGAACTATTGTAAATATGCACAATCTACTCTATTGATATAACCCACAACATCAACCTAAACCACCCTATTCTACTTCACTTTACTCTACCCTACCAGCCGTTAATTCTTAATTTGCTTGTTTATCCTAATCTATTATGACTCTACTTCACTTTACTGTACCATACCACTCTACCAAGTCCGTGTGTGTGATTGGCATATTAAAACATTTTGTGATAATTTGTTCTGACACATGTTATCAATCTGGTCTCAATTGTTTGAGCATACACCAGAGAAAAGAAAACGGAAAAATACTACGTGCTTGGTGTGGTACTTCCCACATAGGTAGAAGTGCACTTTCTGCTTTATTTTTATCTACTGTAGATATGTTGTTGATTTTATGTCGCTGGTAACGAAGATTGCAAATTATCTATAAGTAATTTTAAATTTAATTTAAAAATTACAAAAAATCTTGCATAATAAAATTTTACAGATGTAAACCATATTGATTGTTTACATTGTAGTGAGTATGTGCGCGTGCATGTAGAGGAAGTTGTGTTTCTCGAGTATGGCGGAACACTTAAACTGGTAAGTAGTACGTTGCTACATGCAGAAAATTATAAGGCATTTATTACTTTTCGTTCAATTTTTAAATATCAAATGGTAGTGCTTGTTATGAAGAATGAGATACTTATTTCATTAACATGATTTTTAAAGTGTAATTGCATTCAGTGTTTGAAGTGGCCTTCTGGTATGTATATGTGGCCGCTGATCGAGCTTCCCAGTGTATTAATTCAGAGTGTGTTAAGTAGAAAAGTACATCCCAGAACTAGTTAATGAGAAGAGAAGGCGTGGTAAATTGACATCGAATATAGCATTATCCTTACATGTATTCCAGTTTGTGGCGTGAATCTAGGCTTGTGGAAATAACATCACACAGAGAAGGAAATGTTACTTTGACATTACTACAAAATTATGGAGTGCTTCCACTAGGGAAATTGTGTAAATCTAATGGTAAGGAAGCTGTTTGCTTGAAAGAAATAAATGAACATCGTTGCCAGAAAATACGTACCATTGGAAATTCGAGGAGGAAAAAGCGTTGTAAATTTTCCTTTTCCATTTTCAATGGTAATATGTTCGGTGGAGCAACGCTCAATTATTTTGTGGTGATACGACTTGTAGCTTATTTGTGCTTGAACAGTCGGCCAAGTATAGTAATAGTAGTAATAGTAGAAGTAGTAGTAGTTGGAACGGGTTAGAAAACCCGCTGGGGTTGGTGGTTCTATTCTCGACATAAGTATAAGAAGTAGTAGTAGTAGTAGTAGTAGTAGTGGAAACAGGTTAGAAGCCTCTCCGGGGTGTATTGGGTTCTATTCTCCACATAAGTGTAAGTAGTAGTATTAGTAGTAGTAGTACTAGTAGGAACGAGTTAAAAGCCTCGCAGGTTTCGGTTGGGTTCTGTTCTCGACATAAGTAGTAGCAGTAGGAGTAGGAACGGGTTAGAAGCCCCACAGGGTTGGTTGGGTTTTGTTCTCGACGTAAAATGGGCAATTTGAAAACTTACCAAATTTTTTCTCTACATTTTACAACATTTGGATCTGTATAGTAAAACTGCACCAAAAGCACAAATGCTATCTAATGGGGCGTTTACACTTGGTCAATTTAATCGCATGACTAAATCGACTCGCTGCATTTGCCACTAAATCGAAGCAACTAGGCCGAATCAGATCGATGGATGTGTCCAATTATTTCAACCACAGAAAATAGAACGTCTTTCAATTCAGTTGCCAGTCGATTAGTCGCCTTCGATCAACAAGCGATTAAGTTGAAATCCCGTTTACACGGTCGATTAAGTTGAAAGTGACGTCAATTCAACTGAATCGAACGCAAATCGACTAAGTGTAAACGCCCCATAACCTAGTCAGGGTTGAAGCGCAATAGGGGGGCGAGCGGTAGAGATAGGCTACGTTCGTAGGGAGCAGGCGTATCCGCGACGGTGGTTTTGCACTATCCGAAGATCTATTTCAAAAGTTAATTTTTGCATGTATGGAAATTCGGTATTGAAAAAAGTGAGTCAAGATGGCGGAAGTGAGAAGGCGAGTATGAAATTAGTGTCCGTGCTTCATTCAAATATCCAGCTTCATAGCCTGTGCAATATCTTCTATATTATATTAAATGGTATCTAAATAGCTCACGAATCACAAAAACCTCTTCCAACAGTAAATATATTAATTTGTATCTAATATAACGAATTACATTCCTTAACTCCCTTTGTAGTAAAACAACTGCCTTGTAGATATACTTTCTATTTCTTTCCACAAATTGTATCCCGAAAATGATGCACTCTTGATTAGTGGTTATTTTAACTTCTTTCTATTAGATTTGATGTGGAAAACTAAAACCTCAAATATAAAGCATAATCATAAGCACACAAATAAAAATAGAAAATGTACCTGCATGGGCCGAAAAAGAATATCTTTGGTTTGTTCCTAAGATTCTTACAGTTTTCATTACTAAAATACTCCAAAATATCCTCCACAGGAATCCATTTTTCATCTTTGCCAATAATTCCTTTGTCTGATCCATGACTGAATATGGCAATTATGGCAGAGTCAACTTTCTTATGATCTCTCTTCTTAGAAAATGCAATGAGTCTCCTTCTGATTTGCTATAAAACGAAAAATAGAATATTTAGAATTTAAACTGGAGGTAATATTGTTAATAATTATTTTGCTGAAAATATAGAGAACTAATTACAAGTTATTTCTTTGCATAGAAAAAATTCGTTTCTAGAAAATACACTGCTCATTATTACAAATGCAACACTAGGAAGAAGATAAGATAGCATTGCCAAAGTAGCATGCAGAAACCTGATGGTACAAAGAGCAAGTGATTAAACTATCAGCTCTGTAGAACGGGCAACAACCTGGCAACAGACGGGAAGAACTGGTGAATGTCACTAGCCATAATTCATCAACTCTAACTGGAAGAATTCGCAGGAGTGAGAGGCGGTTAACAATGGAAGAGACGTATTCAATCTATGAGAGATCGGAGGAACGCGCCGGCTGTGGAAACAGAAAAATATTCTGTCCAGCCATGAAGTGTATATCACTGCGTGTAACATGAAAGCGTGTGTTATTCTGCTGGCAAAATGTTCCCCAAAATATGTAGGAGACACTCATGATTATGGAATACAATGGCACATGACACCATAAAACCCGGTACCGGACCGATGTGACAATACAAAATTCAGGAATCGCCCAGGTTAGTACCACAGTTGCGACAGCTGTGGACGCGGCCATCATGGTTCTGCAGACAGAACTGGATTCCCCTGAAAATAAGGTGTTCCTATATTCATACCTCCACACGCGACGTTCACGACACCACATTAGTCCATATATACTTTGCAGTTATCGGAAGAAACAGCAAGGGACACATACATATTCCATTCTGCTAGAACTGTTTGTGCCAAACTGAAAATAGAACTGTTCGTGGATACATTGTGTACCGTAGAACAGCAACCACTGATTGCGCCAATGTATAGTATATGGTTGTTCGATTCTCCAGAGCCATACGCGCAAACCGCAACCACCTATTCTCGCGGCTCGGGATATGGTGCGATCTTTGGGAAATGAAATACAGAAATTCCGCGTTCCGCGCTCTAAAAATGAAATTTTCGAAGGCACTGGGACACATTATTTGTAGCAAATTTATTTATTGAGTTTCATCTTTCTACTACTAGGGCTCATGAGATACTATATTCTTAGAAAACATTTTGAAACTCCGGTTCTTAGGATATGCATTTTAATGACTACCATGATTAAAATGCAGCCTGAGAAAGGTGTTAACTACGTTCCGAAATTTATTTCACGTCATTTTCCCATGAAATAATTCTTTGTGTGTATGTAGGGATTAGGGTAAACTAAGTTCCATAATTGTATTGTAATATTATTAACAATATTGTTTATTGTTAACGTGTTTAAAATTGTAGAAAGAAACTGCGTTGGCTGAAAATGTGTATCATGTATGTAGGCTATAGCTGGCAGTACCGGCGGGAGGGCAGGGCGAGCCGGGCGACCGCCCGGGGCGCCAAATTTTAGGGGAGTTTGGGGGCGCCAAAATCCTTGCTAATTTATATTATTGTAAACGGTGAACTAAAAATTAACTTTTTCATAAATTGTGTAGCAACATTTGTTACTACCTCATGCCATAGGCCTCACTCTTTATAACAACCCCGGTTTCTTCTTGAATCTCCTATAAAGGAAATCCCTTCATCCCTTCACCTTATTTGTCTATAAAAAAATCTCCGCTGGCAAAGCTAAAGGCTATTGTTGAGAGTTGGGAGTTTTGAGCAACAATAACACGCTCTGACACTTACAACCGCCGCGGTGCCGACAATTGCACTCCTTGCAACAAAGCTATGTCGGCCGCTCTAACAATACACGCAAACAATATTGAGTTATCAGCAACCAAAAAGAAATTAGTCCTGTTTGTACTGTCAAATGTCTTGTGAAAGAAAATTATAAATCAGAAGTCATGTACATGTAGTGCAGGCTTCATGGTGTGTGTGTTCTTCTTTTGTCTCCTGAATTTCGACTCTTAGTAGAAGAATCGTTGCGGTAATGTGTTCTTTATCAACATGTCGAAAAAAAGAAGCCTTCTGGAAATGTATACAGAAAAAGAAGAGCACAATTAGCGGCTGAAAATGAAAAACAGGTAGCAGCATTAAAGAAATTCTTTCGCACTCCTGAAACAGACAATAATGGAAATGAAAACGTAGCACACACAATCAATCGATCTTGATGATCCAGGAAATTGGCCAGAACATATTACGGACAGAATGCGTCAGATACTTGTTAGACGAGGTTCAGTTCAAGTCTCCAAACGAGAGTTCCCAGTAAACAGCGAGGGTCGGCGATTTACTACAAGTAACTACAAAAGACGTCTGCACAATGGAAAAGAAGTTGCTCGTAGTTGGCTTATTTATTCAGTGACTAAGGATGGAATATTTTGTTTCTGTTGCCGTCTTTTCGGTGGTACTTCAATGTCACTCTCTTCTCGTGAAGGCTTTTCGGATTGGAAGCATATGTGCGGACTGTTATCAGACCATGATAGATCTTTGACTCACATGAAGGCTTTCCAATCGTGGTTTGAACTTGCAAACCGATTACAGTCAGATAAAACAGTTGACGCTGAAAACCAAGCAATTATTCGCAATGAAACTGAGCGTTGGAAAGAGGTTCTCAAACGACTGCTGTGTATAATTCAGTTTCTTGCTTCCCAGAACTTGGCATTTCGTGGTCAAAATGACACTATTTACTCAAGAAACAACGGCAATTTTCTCAAACTAGTTGAGTGTATTGCACAGTTTGATGTTACTATGGCTGAGCATTTGCGACGAATAACATGTAAAGAGACACATGTACATTATTTGAGCAAGGACATTCTAAATGAAATAATTGAACTCCTTGGGTCAAAAATAAAGGATAAAATTTTGACTGATCTAATGAAAGCGACATGTTATTCCGTAATATTAGATTGTACACCAGACGTAAGTCATACAGAGCAAATGACACTAATTGTTCGTTTCGTGAAGGTAGAACTGGATAAGGAACCATCCATTGAAGAACATTTTTTGGAATTTTTGTGGATAAATGATTCTTCAGGAGAAGGACTAACTACCACTATTTTGGAAGAATTAGAAAAACTGAAAATTCCTCTCTCAAACATGCGGGGCCAAGGGTATGATAATGGTGCCAATATGAAAGGAAAGCACTCAGGCGTTCAAAAAAGAATATTAGATCTAAATAGTCGAGCATTTTTTGTCCCTTGTAGCTCCCATTCATTGAATTTGGTTGTGAATTATTCTGCAATGTGCTGTAGTGAGACTGTAATTTTTTTTTTTTTGCTTTATTGCAAGAAGTATACAATTATTTTTCTAGTTCCACATATCGTTGGTCTGTTCTGCAAAAACATATATCCAATTTCAGTTTGAAACCTCTTAGTGATACTAGATGGGAGAGTAGTATTGATGCTGTCAAATCGTTTCTCTACCAGTTAGGAGAAATTTACGATGCTCTTTTCGAAGCATCAAAGGACTCAAAGATAGACGTTATGGGCATAAATAAGACTTGTTCCATGGCTAGGAAGCTCCTGAATTTTAAGTTCGTTTGTGTTGTGGTCTTTTGATATGAAGTTCTTTCTTGTGTTAATGTGGTTAACCATGTTTTCCAACAAGAATCAGTAGACATTCAGCAAGCAGTTTATCTGCTTAAGAAAACCAAGTGTCGCCTTGAGAACATGCGAAGTGATGAAGGTTTCCAGAATAGTTTGGTTGATGCCAAAGTAATTGCTGAAGAGCTCGACATTCAACCACAATTTGAGAATGAACCAAAACTCCGACCTAGAAAAGTCAAACGACAATTTTTGTATGAATCTGAAGACGAACCGATTAATGATCCATACAGTGCGTTTAAATGTAACTTCTATTTTTGCACATTAGACACAATTATCTGTTCCCTGAATGAAAGATTTCAACAACTGAAGCAGCACAGCGAAATATTTGGGTTTTTGTATGGCATCCATCCAATAACGGACAAAGAGTATTTACTAAAGTGTTGCAAAGACTTACAACTATCTTTAACAGACAAAGATCACTGTGATATTGACGGATTTCAATTATGTCAAGAGCTCTTACTTTTACCTTCATTTCACGGTTCTGAAAGTGGGAGCAAACCGTTGCAAGTACTTACATATATTTGCAAGAACTCCCTTATTGTGTTATTTCCAAATGCAACTATTGCTCTAAGAATCGTACTAACTATTCCTGTAAGTGTAGCTTCAGGAGAAAGAAGTTTCTCCAAGTTGAAATTTATAAAGAACTATCTACGATCAACGATGACGCAAGAGCGTCTTGTAGGCCTTTCTATGATGTCTATTGAATGTGATGTTCTGTGTGAGCTTGAAACTGATACTTTAATTAAAGACTTTGCAGAGAAAAAGGCACGAAAAGTTAACTTTACTTAGCATTGTAAATAAGTCAAAGGACAATTTGCATTAAAACTGTATAAAGATATAAAATTATATTACTGGTTGTATTATTTGTATTACGAAATCTTTGTACAATGCTGTTACAAAATATATTTGTATGTTCTTTTGTTCATATATGTGTTCTCTTTTGCAGTTAACAAGGTTGTTTATGTACACGGTGTATATATATGTAAATAAATGCTGTATCGCATCATCAATCTTAATTTTATATAAATCGTTGTTTCTTGAATCGTTCTGTAAATTTCTAATCAGTGACGTAGAATATTTTGCATGCTCATGTGTAAATAATTGTTTCGTATATCGTTAGCCAAAACTTACTCTGTGTATTTAACTGACAAAAGTTAAGATCTTACTCAGTTTGATAATTGATTCTTATAGTTATAGTTATAGAGTTCAAGGAGTTTTCCTTTAAAAGCAGCTATCTGTAAGGAAGCATAACAAATTTAAACTCAGTAATACCAATGGGTTGTAGAGGGCGCCATATGGATTCTTTGCCCGGGTGATATTTTCCCCTTCCGCCGGCCCTGATAGCTGGTGAATAGTCAGCGAGCAATAATTCATCCAATTACTCGGGGGGGACTCTGGACCGTTTAAGCCAATTTTGGTCTACTCAGTGTCCATTAGTTCATAGTATATGACAGCAGATCATATGCTTAAGAGCCAAGTGGTATGTGTGCAGAACTAAAGGTTGTCACTCCTTAGTACCGGGTGCTAGGGAGAATGTAATAGCAAACAAGCATAAGGGAGAGTAGAAGAACTCCGTAGGGATTTCTTTTAAAAATCAACATTTGAAAATAGCATTTCAGAGCTTTTCGGACCTAAAAACGAAAGTAATAACGCGTTAAAATAACATTTTTATAGGTGTTTTATTTCCAATTTACAATTAGGTAACGCCTTACATTTACTCCTTTCAACTACTTCTTACAATGTGATCTGAAGTAAGGGAAGTTATATACCGTATATTTTTCTATAGTCAAATTTTAAAATTCACTCATGCCTCATTGTAATATAGATTGTATTGAAAACGAAGTAAATAAATAATTTACCATTGCATGTTTTATAATTTTGCCCTAGTAGAAAATATAATTAATAGTACAATATCTCCTAGTACAATGTTTGTTATTTGTTTCAAAATAATATTGTTATGTAAACTAATCTAAATATGTAGAAAATAAATAAACTATACTTGAAAATAAGCTCGTATCTATTATTAGTTTTAGCTTAGGGGCTAGTAAAGGTTGAGTATACAATTACACAGTGCAACAAATTGCAAGGTCACAAAAACGTCTTCCGAAAATGTGGGCGTTCTTTATGTATTTCGACCACCTGAATTCGAAAATGATACGCAAAGTATCGTATCAAAAACAGTTTTGGCACAATTCGCTTACATTTGCAATTGATAACAATGCAATATAATATTATAATATATAACAAAACATCATATGAAGCTCACAAGCGGCGCATCGCATCAACTGTTCAACAGTAGCTCCCCTATCGGCACACAATGAACTGTCACATTGGAAATGGTGCTTCCTCTTCTTCACTGTGTTATTTGAGGATAATCCAGGCTCTGTCCATAAGAGCTGTAAAAAAATTGGGGATGACAGCAGATCTCTTCAGAATCTGTTAGATGGTGATTAAACAATAAAAAAAATCCAAGGTAACATTTCCGCAACCGGGGCCTTCATTGCGAAATTCGATATTCAAGATGGCGCCTGCGCGCCAAGTACCAAATAATATTTAGACTGGGATATCTTCTCACAGAAACAAGCTAGATACTTCGTTCTTGTATCAAATTAAATAAAATGAATAGTAGAAATAAGAAATCTGGGTATATTGTTTACATGTTGCCGCAATATTTAAAAATAGCGGTCATTTGGGCCAAAATTATTTTTTTTCCCGCTTCTTTCTCTTCGTTTCATTATAAATAGCTATGAAGCTATTACAAACATGATAACGCAAAGCAAAATAATTAAAATAGCATAATTTTAGCTTTCTATGGTTACTAATATCTTTAGTACATCTTAAAAAATGACGGAGCTAATTCAGTTTAAGTGGTGCAGGGTGTAGCGTTTTTGGACTGCTTAACAAATTACAGGAAAAGCACTCACTCCGCGCAAAACTTTCGAAGTTATTACTTTTCAACAAATTAAAATAGTCCATTCATTTTATCGGTAAATTAAAGGTAATAGGTTACTGTGTCGCAGGAAATGAAATAATAAATGTTATTGCATTTATCAAGAATTATTATTTACATGTTTGTTCATATAGTATGTAGCTCATGTAATTATTATTCTGTTTTATTTTATAGACTCTGATGTGGCCAGTGGAATAATAAAAATTTATAGTTGGCACTAATCTACTAAAAACTGACTACGGAAAACCTGTTTGGCATCTCCCTATCGCGAGAGTCCCCTTCCTCTGTATCCATGTTAGACGTAAATGCCTGCATCATTTGCCAGAATTGTGACAAATCTTCCGGTAAGACAACATCGTCCTTCCGAGGGAGAGAAGCTATTATAGCTGCGGCTCAAATTCGCAAGAATGATGTTCTGAAAAGACTTAAGAATCTTCAGCCAGGTGCAGAATTTGTGTATCATTGTAATAACGCATGTTCTAAGTTATATACAAACAAGAATGTGTTGTTACGAAAGAAAAGGAAAAGAGAAAGTAGTGAAACTGCAGAACAGGATCAAAGTTCAATACAATCTTAATCTGAGCCAATACCAAAGAAAATGAGAATAGATATTCCAGCCCGACAATCACCATCTTGAAACAAGAAAGCAAGAAATATTTTATGTGTAGTATGTGGGAAAAAGAAGCACAACGGAAATAAACAATAGTATAGGATGTGTGAATCAAATCGTGCAATTACATTTTTATCAGCAACCATGTTCTTTAAAGATGACGTGCTTACTAGAACTTGTGACTTGGAGGATGAATTTTCTGTTTTTGGTGCAGATCTATATTATCATAAGATAGAGTACTATCTTCTAAAGTTCAATATTTGTTCTCAGAAATCAGATGGCGTAACTACCGAGTCTAAGAAAACTAATAAAAGTGCAGTGTTTAATAAAGTGGCAACAATAATCAAGAAACTATAGGATGAAGGTTGAGGATTGGCATTGTCGGAAATTCGAGACTTTATTAATGAAACAGTGAACTGACTTTTAATAACAACGAAGTTAAACTTTATATCTTAAGAGTTTTCGGAGAAAAAGTCAGGTTTTCGAAGCCTTCGCAAAGAAATAAACCGATTCAAGTTTTCAGCTCATTACTTAGTGCCGAAGAAGTAGCCGACAAACTGAGATCGATCAATATACTTAAGAGTGCAGCGAAAGAAGTACGAACGGCTCTCCTTCACACAGATTTCGGTATTGAAGGAGAATTTGGGGACAGTCAGCAACTTCATAAGTCCTGGTCAACAACTAGAATTCCTCAACCTGTTTTGGGTTTCCTAGCAGAAGTGCTACAAGTGGACAAGCTGAACATTATATCTGGGACTCAAGCCAAGATCTACATATCACTGATAATAACAGTGAAAATGATCTTATAGAATTTCCAGACCAACATAATCTAAATTTGTAGAATGTATTGAAGTCAATCTTCGAGATTTTATTCTATAATGTACATCGGGGTAGGAAAGCAACCCCCATGCATTTGATGGTGGCACATTTTATTCATGAGAAATGCAAAAGCAGGCAACTCATCTCAACTATGAACAAATTAGGTGTGTCAGTTGTCTATAAAGAAATCATGCAAGCACGAAGCAACCTTGCACAATATACACTTAAGACCTGTTCCTCCACCTTGTCTCTTCCAAGCCACTTTCAGGGTGATAGTTTCACGATAAGAGCTATGAACAATTTTGACCATGAAGAAGCTACTCTGTCAGGAATCCATGGGAGCCACGATACAGTCATGGTGCTTTACCAGGAGGTGCCAACAAAAGTACCATCGAAACCGAAATTATCGGAAGTCGGTATTAGCAAGACCTCCAGTCATCTTCGATCCTTGCTTCCATCTCAGGAATTGAAGAAATACCAAAGAAAGGTACAACCTATATCCATTCAAAACACACTGACAATTTCTCCTGAATTGTATGATTTAGACATCAATAATCTGCGTCAGAAAGAGTTAACTCTAGACATAATGCACGCTGCGTACGAGCTAGAAACTAAAGAATCCGCTCTAACGTGGGGTGCTGTGAATGCCATGATAACGGATTCAAATGTTCCCAAGAAACAAGTTGGCTTTCTTCCAGTACTGCCGTATCCAGTAACGGAATATGATAATGTATACACAGCAATGAAAAACTTCCAGAGCCTACTTGTACACTTAAACCAGTCTTCAATGCCCGTAGTATGTGACGAAGGGGTGTACCACATTGCTGCTCAACTTACGAGCAATGAATTTCCTAACATTGTCCTCATGCTAGGATCATTCCACATGACAAAAGTCCTTCTGGCCTGCATAGGAAAGTATATTTGTGGTAGTGGTTTGGAGTCCCTTTTCATAGAAAATTCTGTTTTTGGGCCCAAAGTGACGGAGAGTATTCTAAAGGGAACTAACTATGTTAGGGCAGTGAGAGGCATGTTTATGATTGCAGATGTTGTGTTTTGCTAAAGTGGAAAGCTTTCCTGGAAGAAGAAGGTAAATGTTATACGTTTGTCATCCAGCAGTTCGTTGACACTATGACTATTATGAAAGAAAGGCAAGCTGAACGTGCTTCCTATCAGTTCATGGAGTTGGCCAGTAATTCAGAAGAAATATCGAAGGCTTTGCAGAACTTTTCAGAAAAACTCTGCTCAATTTCAGAGCAGTGCCGTTATCTTGAACAGTTTCTACATCTAGTATTTCTGCTGAGAAGCCTTATAAGAGCTGACCGAGAAGGAGACTGGCCACGGCATCTATATACTGTACAACAGTTGCTTCCGGTATTCATGGCATTCAATTGAATTAATTACCTGCGGTGGGCGTCCCTCTACCTTGAGCAAATGAAGAATTTGGAGACTCAACAACCAGAAATAAATGCTCAGTTTATGAATGGTCACTTCGTAGTCAGTAGAACGAACAATGTATTTAGCGCAGTTGGAGCTGATATGGCACTTGAACAGACTATAAATAGATCTAAGAAATCATCGGGAGGAATTGTGGGGCAGACGCGCAGAAAGAACTATATTACGGAGTGGGAACTGTCAATACCACGAAGTTCTTTCAATACGTCAAACCTTCAGTCAGATTCTTGGTATATCACAAACAGACTATGACTTGCAAATTCATCATGAGTTCCTTGGCAATGTAGGTGATGAAGTTCGTAACTGTATTAACAGGATGGTAGAATTTATGGAGCGCAGAGAAAATCCGTTCAAGGTACACAGTCCTGTGAAGTTGCACCATTTCGTGTCGAATGAATTCGTACTAGATTCTGATGCAGAAGAAATCCTGAATTGCCGACACGTGGCCATGAAGCTTATGTGGCATTCCGAAATGAGCGTTTTTTGTACAAAACACTCCGTTGTCGAAGACCATTCACAGACGAAAACTTCCACAATTTCGTCAAGAAAATAAAGTTGTGTCATCTTCCACTTCTTCCAAGATGTCACCTGTCAATTCGCTGGCTTCTGCGAAGAGACTGGTTAACATCGCTAAGGAGAGAGGGCTACTGTTAGATGATATATTGCGATATGACCTGTGTCACTCCACCACATTGCTGGACAATTTGGGTGCAACCACCAAGCCAAACAAATCGGAACTAATGTCTACTTTGCAGAAGTTGTTGGAACCGTCTGAGTACATTTTTGAAGACCATTCACCAATGAATACAGCAATTATTGTTGATGTCATGAACCAACGTCATAAAACTCGAGTGAAAGGTTTACAAACATTTGCTGATCTGTTTGATGTATTCTTCAGGAGCTGTACAGTGTTTGCACATGTACCCGCGAGGATTTTGTGTTTGATAGCTATCTAACCACCTCAGTGAAAAATGTGGAAAGACAGAGAAGGGTAACTGTCTCACCTATGCTAGTAACAAATCTGTCACCTACCACATCCTTACCGGTACAAATGGACAGATTTTGGGCTTCCTCGGAAAACAAAATTGAAATTCAAGATGTGTTAAAAGACTACCTCTGCACAAAAGCAAAGTCTATTCCCTTTGAAATTATATGAGAGGTTTACTACTTGAAAATGTTGAAACTCCTGCTATATCAGTCACTTCCTCTTCAAATGTTCCAAAATTGCACGAAGAGTTAAAAAGGTTATTAGAAGAAGCAGATTTAAGAATAATTCTTCACATCGAGCATTGTGTCAGGAAAAATATTCAACGTATTGTAGTGATTTCCAATGACACAGATGTTCTTGTATATCTGATAAATTATTTCTCAACCTTTGAAATCCAAGGATTGGCAGAACTATGGATGAGAAAATTTTCATCAGAAATTATTCCTATCCATATACTTTCTAAAAAAAGCAGGTCCTCTTAGTGAAGTCATTATTGCCACTCATTATCTTACAGGCTCCGATGTCACAAGTAAAATAGGTACAAAAGTAGCAGCTATTAAAGCAGATCCTGTTAAATTGCTTAAAAACTTCGGAAAACAGAAGTCTGAAGAGCCGAAAGACTTTGATAATGCAGAAAAGTACCTTGTTCAAGTTATCAAATGCGGGAGTTCTTCGAAATCATTTGACGAACTTCGAAAAGAACAGATTACGCACTCTAAAACGGCAAATTTGTTAACTATTCCGCCCACAAGCTCTTCTCTTAGAAGTCACTTTCAAAGGTCATTCTTCATGGTAAATACTTGTTTAACTGTGCATGAAGGAAGTGCCCCTCTCAATCCTTTCGAGTATGGCAGCTTGACGAAGACAACTCACTAGTTCCTAGTGCAACACTCAACTGTTTGCCAGAACCTGTTATAAGTGTATGTGGATGTAAAAGTTGCGGAACAAGAAGGTGTAAGTGTTGAAAATGTGATGTAGATTGTGTTTGCTACTGCAAATGTACTGGTTCGTGTGTGGATATGTTCATAGCATAAGAATGTGATGTAAACAAATTGAGAACGTAGAACAATGACCGTAGTATTCCATATTAAAATACGTAGAAACAATACCAAGGAAGTGATTAATAATATTACACAAAAGTATAATTTTCCCCCTGTTTTCCATAGGTGATTAACTCCAAAACATATTTTAGCATTATTTGCAATATATTTCATTATTGTTACTTTTAGTTGTATAGAAATGTTCAAATCCTTTTACTAGTTTGAGAATTTAGTTTTTGTCTGTAATTTTATTTAGCATTCCAAAAAACAATTTAGGCCTATAAAAATAATTACATTAAGATTCATTTCTAGAAAATTATTTAAAATAATTACATTAAGATTCATTTCTAGAAAATTATCTCTTCTTATTTTAATAACTTGAGTAGTTTTAGTAGGTGTTGAGTGTGAGTAGTTTTATTTTATCCTGTAATTTCCCAATTTACAAGAAATATACAAATATTGCTCTCAAGCACTAGCTAAAATATTTGGAAAATTTAAATATGATTTTGAGTATTTGTGTTGTGTCAGTAATTTTACATTATATTCTGAGAAGAAATATGTAAATATTCTCTAAAGCACACCTAAATTCATATGTTTGTAAACATTTTGAAACTAAAAAATCTTTACGTTAAATATTAGTAGCTCTCACAACAACATTCAATCTATCATCAAATCAAAGTAAATTTTCATGAGATCAGAGTCAGAAAAATAGTATAATAATTACACAGCTACATACTATATAAACAAACATGTAAATAATAATACTTGATAAATGCAATAACATTATTATTTCATTTCCCACGATACAACAACCTATTACCTTTAATTTACTTATAAAATAAATGGACTATTTTAATTTGTTGAAAAGTAATAGCTTCGAAAGTTTTGCGCGGAGTGAGTGTTTTTCCCGTAATTTGTTAAGCAATCCAAAAACGCTACACCTGCGCCACTTAAACTTAATTAGCTCCGTCATTTTTTAAGATGTACTAAAAAAATTAGTAACAATAGAAAGCTAACATTATGCTCTTTTAAGTATTTTGCTTTGCGTTTTCATGTTTCTAATAGCTTCATAGCTATTTGTAATGAAACGAAGAGAAAGAAGAGGGAAAAAATTATTTTAAGCCCAAATGACCGCTATTTTTAAATATTGCGGCAACATATAAACAATATACCCAGGTTTCTTACTTCTACTATTCATTTTCTTAATTTGATACAAGAACGAAGTATCTAGCTTGTTTCTGTGAGAAAATATCTCAGTCTAAATATTATTTGGTACTTGGCGCGCAGGCGCCATCTTGAATATCGAATTTCGCAATGAAGGCCCCGGTTTCGGAAGTGTTACCTTGGATTTTTTTATTGTTTAATCACCATCTAACAAGTTCTGAAGAGATCTGCTGTCATCCCCAATTTTTCTACAGCTCTTATGGACAGAGCCTAGACTAGGTAGGAAGTACGTGTTAGTGTTAGTGTACAATGTCTACCAGAGACTATGTAAACTCTCCTAACAGTTTTTGTAATATTTCTTGTAAACTTGTGGTGAAAAAAGACCGAAGAAACATTACTGATTTCGTGAAAAACGTCTAGCATGTTTATTTCGGAATGAAACTAGGCGACATCAACAAACCATGGGCTCCACATGTTGTGTGTTGTATGAGTAGAAAATTTACGACGGTTGGCGCCAGGAAAGAAGTCATTATGTTTTGGCATCCCTGTGGTCTGGCGGGAGCAACAGAAACATACCGACTACTACTACTTCTGCTCTTTCAAGGTTACTGGTTTCAACAAGAAAAACAAAAATACTTTTCAATATCCGAACAATATTCGCTCAATTATTCGTCCTGTTCGACGTGGCTCGGATATACCTATACCACAGACATTAGTTATGGAGGATAGTAATGACATAGGTACCATGCAGGATACGGAAGACACTGAGTTTGAATTAGGCATAGATGAGGGCCCTATGCTGTTCACTCCGTCAGATCTAAATGATTTAATCCGTGATCTGGAACAAAGCAGAACCCCTAGGGACAAGACTGCCTGAAAGATATCTGTTAGCACCCGGTACGTACGTTACATTTTACAGACAAATTGACTTTATATACGCACAATATTTTGCTCAAAATAACTTGTTAGTACACTGTAGTGATGTACAAGGTTTGATGGGTCAGTTGAGCACTCCGTACGCGACAGGTAACTGGAGACTGTTTATTGACTCAACTCAAAGAAATGTTAAGGTAGTTCTGCTCCACAAGGGTAATATGTATGCCTCAATACCTGTCGCCCATTCTGTGCACTTGAAAGAAAAATATGAAAACATGAAAGTCATTCTTACTATCATAGATTATAAAGATCACATTTGGATGGTGTGTTGATTTGAACGTATTGGGTATGCTTCTAGGACAAAAATCAGGATATACCAAGCTCGCTTGTTTCATCTGTGAACGGGACAGTCGGGCTGGTGATAAGGATTGGAGACGAAAATAGTGCTCCCGATTGTTGGAATTGGTTCGTGTTAACAAAAATACCCAGTGTGACCTTCTAGTGGAAAGAAACAGAATACTCTTGCCACTTCTGGACATCAATTAGGCATAATGAAGCAGTTTGTCAATGCATTACCTAAGTGTGGCAACTGTTTGACATATCTATGTAATAAGTTCCCCAATCTATCAGATGCTAAGTTGAAACAGCGTGTGTTTACTGGTCAATATATTTGCTAACTAAAGATGAAAGTTTCCTTCATTAAATAAATGCCGTGCAGTGAGAAGCGTGGACTGCCTTTAAGTGTGTAGTTCAAAAATTTCTGGGAAACAATCGTAGTCCAGATTATTTCGACATAGTTGAGAACATGCTGACGAAATTCAAAATGCTGGGATGCTCAATGAATTTGAATTTACATTTTTTTTACATTCACATCTTGATTTTTTCATTCAAATCTGTGTGTTGTAAGTGAGGAACAGGGTGAAAGTTTCCATCAGGGTATGAAGGACATAGCACGTTGGGTACAGCAAAGAATCTAGTTTTTGACTAGAATATGCAACTTTCTTGATTAAAATATAGTCAAAGTTTATGTTAAAATGTAACATTCGAGCCGAAGATCCTGTTGTAAATTTGTGTAGAACAGCAAAATGGCGACTATTCAATTTGTTCGAAATGAACCACTTTATTGCCTTATTTAAGTAGTTATTGCTTTAGCACTACTCATCAGAATATAATGATTAGTACTACATTCTATAAAAAATGAAACTGTCTTATAACGTCATAATCGCGTATGACGTGTTAGAAAAGGGAAAGTAGGAACGATTTATCGAGAAAAAAACACATTTTTTGAAGTTTGGATACACCTATAACGATTCCAGGTTAGGGTATATATATATATATATATATATATATATATATATATATATATTAGGGTGGTTCTTATTTATATGGAGAAAAATAAATTTAGGAATTTCTTTGGACACGCCCCCTAAAATGGTTCCATATGGAACCAAATTAAACCAGGAGAAAAATGAGATCCATTGAATAATTTTAAATGGTGCCCAAAACGACCTAAAATTTTGAATGCGTTTACAATACATAGTGTATGGGGAAAAGCTGGAATAAATTCTCGTAACTTAGAAACGGCTCAAGGGAATGAAAAGATATCTTAGATGATGGAACTAGAGGAAGAGGCCAACCTAATCTTGTATACGTTATCAAGGCGGCCGTCTTAAAGTCCGCCATCTTGAATCCAGGTCAAAATTTTTAAAGAGGGCCATGCGACATATCTTTTTGAGGTAGCATTTCACCAGATGCACAAATCTGGTATTATTTTCAAGTTACCTATATTCTTGTAAGAGTTATTACGTATGAAAAACAAAATGCTTGATGTAATGTTATTTTATTGCAGTTATGCAACACAGATTTGTAAGAATTTTGGAAGTCTTTTGCATAAACTGAAACAAACTGCTTGTTTCGCTTTGAACTACAACTAAGTTTTTTCCATCAAGATGATTCATAGACCATTATGAGGAAAAAGAAAAATTATAACTTCGAAGAAACTGAAATATCCCTTATTTATGTAGTATCTTTTTGGTCAATTATGAATCTTATTTGCTACATAGTTCACTTTGTCGCATATAGGAAAAGATTGTCTGTAGGACTTCACTATCTGCAAAAGAAACTGTTTCTGCAACTTATTTTTCGTAAGAACGTTGTTGTAATGTTCTATTATTTATAGTCCCCTTTCTGCACACCGTTTGTTACGTGAATGAATTTAACTATTGTCTTTCCTTGAAGACAGTCATTG
Organism: Thermobia domestica; assembly: GCF_964235325.1. NCBI lineage: Eukaryota > Metazoa > Arthropoda > Insecta > Zygentoma > Lepismatidae > Thermobia > Thermobia domestica. The sequence goes on from NC_137463.1 coordinate 222,071,890, forward strand.
TTATTTGGCCATGAAGTCGGATCACACTCAAGAAACTCTTTTGGGTATTTTAAATATCTCGAGGAAAATTTGTGTGTTTGTTGAAAAAAGATCACTGATTTCTCTTTTCACAAGAATTTGTATGGTATCATCTCTTGCGTCAAGCCTCTTTGCTGCTTCACGGTTTCCCCTTATAGTTTTAATTCTTTCAATCATTTTTATGTTTTTCCATTATGGTAACTCCATCAATAAAAAAAACCAATGCTACGTGTTCCTCCGTCAAGTACCAGAGTTGGCGTGAAAATTTAGAAAGAGCCACTTCAGATAATTCAGCATCTATTTGTCTTTAACTGTATAAACCTTTCAAAAATTGTGGTCTTGTAATGGTAAATGGGATACTTGATCACATTTAAGCCAATTGTGAACATATAGTCGTATCAGAAAGTGCATATTCTCCAAAGACCCGTTTCTATTTGCTTCGTTAAACGAAATTGTTGGCAAAAGAGAAATACTTTTAAATAGTAGATTACTTTTCCCATCCACCATACATGGTGAATTGCTCCAGGCAAACGAAAGAAAACTCCTCAAGGAGGTATGCCACCCAAGAATATGATGATCAGTTCTAAAAATTCCTTGTAATCTTCTCTGCAGTGTCCTGCTTCTACAAGTTTGATAGCAAAATTCAACACTTCATTTCTTACATCGGCAATATTGTTCCTTACATCATCATCATCATCAATTCATGGAATAAAGTTAGTGCTGTCTATTCTTAACCACTCGTTCTGAAAATACTTCAATAGGAGAACGCCCGGTCCAGATGCAAACGAAACAATACTTATCAAATACACATTTTAAAACTAATTCATAAATGTGGTCTCTACAAAGAAGGGATAGAAGATTATTTTGGAGCTACTGCTCTAGCAGAATGCAAGCACCGCTGACATGATCCATATTGCAGGGAGTAGTGTCACAATAAACTGCCTGCACGAACTTAAACAAGTTCCATTCTTTAAGCGAATGTACTATAGTAGAAGCAATGTGTTCTTCTCTTGATGACGACAAAATGGGAACACCAATTAGCTTCTCATGACCATCTCCTGTAATAATTATTGGTAACCTGTCGGCAGTCTCTCTGCCAGTCAAATTCGGCAGTAGTTTTCCGTTCCAATGCACAGCTAACGCACTTGATGCACTCTGAAATTGTTTCTTGTAGTTCTGTGCAACTTCACTACGGGTTTTCTCTCAGCATCGTTGAATAGAAGTCCCATTTATTGCTAGTTCCTCTACATTATGGCCTAATGCTTCTGCCGTCGCTGTCAGAATATGTATTGCTGCTTTATCAGTGACTTTTTATCGATTAAGAGCAACACCAGTCTTTAAGTAATAACATTAGTTTTTCCATCTTTTACATCCCTTGGACGGTCCGGGCACACATGCATCCGTATTTACATTTTCTGTAACATTCTCAACTGGGTTTTTCTCTTCATTACTTGAACTTCTTCATGTTTTTGGTGTATAAAGTTCAAACAAATCATTTTCAGAAGTGCATTTTCTTTCACGTTCCTCATTCTTGTGAAGCCGTGCATATCTCTTTCGTTATTTTCACGCCAAACTCATGTCTTTACTTTTAGTCATGTAAGAAATATTACCTCTGAAAAGCAGAAATCTTTTCGCAGGTAATAATTCTTACACGATTAAAGCTATCTTAAAAATAGTGCCAGATTTGTGCTTCTGGTAAAACGACACTTCAAAACGATATATCACATGTCCCTCTTTCCGTTCAAAAATTTTGACCTGAATTCAAAATGGCGGATTTCAAGATGGCCTCAATGACAGTACTATACAAAATTAGGTATGTTTCTTCCTATGTTTCTATTATCCAGAGTATCTTTGCATTACCTTTAGCCGTTTCTAAGTTACACGAGTTTATTCCAGATTTTTCCCATATATTATGTACTGTAATCGGATTCAAAATTGTAGGTCGTCTGGGGCACCATTTAATATTATTCAATGAAGCTAATTTTTCTCCTGGCTTAATTTAGCCCCATATGGAACCATTTTAGGGTTTGAGACCAGCCCGATCTGAAAATTGATATTTATGGACCACCCTAATATATATATAATACTTCAATATGTGTTATCAATATTGGCAAGTATATGATTTATACTAAAGCAGTAGGTGGTAGAATACTTTGAGTGTCATTTTCGACTTCTGGAGGTCAGATACATAAACAACATCTACTTTGACGATAAAGGTTTTTCCACTATTCCACTGTATTATTTTAGGAAATAACATACTTGGAAGTAGATAATATTTAAAAAGTATTAGGTAGGCGCAGAAATTGTACTTTAAAAGTACTTGAATATTACAAAACTATTCCAAATACACCATAAAATATTGAAAAGTTGCATTTAAATTAGTATAGGAGCATGTGAAGTTTTGTAATGTGTGCAGAAGGAAGCAGTAACTAGAACTTTTGATTCTACTGTCTAACATTTTGCAAACATTGTTCGTTTAGAAACATCAGTTGCCCGGGCTAAAATGGATTTCCCGGAAGACACAACTACAGACATAAACGCAAAAAGGTGGTCTTGGAAAGCTCTCTTTGATTTAATATTGTTATCAATATCTGAAATATATCACCCCTATAACTGGGAATATTCACCCTTATAACTAACAATCTCGGGTTTGGTTGGTTTACATGGTCCTGCACAATGACTTCCCTGAACACAATTCGTAAAAGTTTCTCCAATAGCAGAAATAACGTGCTAGTGGTACTGAAATATTGGCACTAAAGTAATCAATAGAATTTTGTATGTACATGCACACTTTTAGACAATAGTATTAAGCTTACAAAAATTATGATAGTGTAATCATACTGAAAGTAACAACAAGGAAATAAGTTGGAAGCAGTTCCGTTGACTCCTTACATTCTGCCCTAGTTATTTTAACTACACTTTGGTCAGCTAATTTTGATTTAACTTCTACTCCACTACTGGTTACGAGATTCCAACACGGAAATACTCCGTGATTGCATCCCACGAGGCGGCGATATTCTACTAAAACATAAAATTGTCCAGATCCCTCCAGTTCAAGGAACCTTTGTGTTTCCCATCCATTGTTTCCAACAACAACAAACTGTTTCATACTTTGCGTATGTTCTTAATCTGTCTGGTTGAATACGTAATTACCTTGAAAGTGAATCAAAAAAGAAAAATGTTCTAATAGGACTCTGACACTGAGATTCTACATTACCACTAGCAGAATAGTTTTCCTTAATTAGAAGATGCCATATTAGAGCAATCGCGAGAACGTGTTCCCCATATTCTTTACACCAGGTTGATTACCTGTCTCAGTTACACCGTAGATTTGAAAGGACTCTCCAAGTGGACTGTCATTCCGGTACAGTGGAGGTGAATGGTCACATATTCTGTAAAATTATAATCCTCACGAATGAGGTATTGAACGAAAATTACTCGTTGCTCCGTTATGAACATTGTACCACATGCTTCTTTCGCTCAATAATCGACAGATCTCTCACCGATCATTAAAAGCAACAACTGGTACAATGTGACACATACCCTCGTTATTGGGCAGAATATGTACCTCTTGAGGTGATGGTACCTCTAAAATCTAGCTGCATCCATTTCTATGAAGGATATCTGCATAATATTACACACACACACACACACACACACACACACACACACACACAAGGAGAAAAATATATTTCAATACATTTCTCACAATAACTAGTTTCTGCATCTTATGTGGAGAAACATTTTCAATACTATAAAATTTGGGTGTTGTGCTAAAGGGTGAACTCAGATAAGAAATTAATGAGTTTTATCCATACAAAAGTTTTTATATGAATCATTGTAAAAGAAAACATACGATCACTGCAAGACATAACCGAAGCGTTTGCGAGGAGAGCTATTTCTACTCGGGCAGCAATCCCCTAGACTTACCTCCTATAGGATCAGCTTGAGTCCCACGTGGTCAAGGGTAATGGAAAGCGTATCAGATCATCATTTCCGTTGACAAAAGCACATAGCTCCGTAGGTGTTTAAGACAAACAAACACCACAAACAACGACTATCCAACAGCAAAAATATAGAATAAATGAGACGACAAGACAGCCTTCCCTAACGAACACAAATTACATCTGAGAAAAATTGCGTAGAGTTAAAAAAATAGTTCTGTAAGTATTATTCTCGTTTTGTGTTTTCATATATTCCTTTCTTCTTTTTTACTACCTAACACAACAAAGACCAATAGCTTTCTAAACGGACCGTTCATAAAATGAGCATACTTACACCTCATCTGGAGGAAGACGCACATTTATCACCCTCTTTTAAAAGTCTAAACAATCTCCCGAGAATCCAAAAGCGGTATTAGCGCAGGAGAGGGCAGATGAAGAATATGTAAATGTAGGATGTGAGAAACGTAAAAGGGTCACGCGTTTTTCAGCAGGGCAATTGATGTAACGGGTCAAAAGAAAAGTGCAAGACTATCTATACACCCTCTGACACCCACCATTTAGTTCTGACCTAACATTTTCCGACTACATTTTTGTTTGGAATCCCGAATAAACACATTAGAAGACAACGTTTTGATACATTTGAAGCAGCGGAAGTTACTACCATCACCCGAGTCACGAGTTTGGAATAAGATTTTTTTCAAAAGACATGGAAGGGTTACTCTTTCGATGGGAAACCACAATGTGAACTATGCGCACTTTAAAGTGATACCATATATATTACATAAAATAATTTCTTATACACTATCATATTTAGGAATAAATTTAATGTTCACCTTACTTTTTAATTATTCCTTGTATGTTGCTTAACGATAACACTGGAATTCCAAGAATTTTGTTTAAATTAAATTTTTGACAATGATTGCATATCGAAGCTATAAGCAACAATAAGAAGCATTTGAAGTGAAATCCGTTACTTACCTCAGCTGTTAAGTTACGAGCTTTTTCAACACTGTAACCGAATTCCACAAGAAGAGACTCAAAGTTTGAATCGTCTCGTTCTCCATTTTCTCTCTTTTTACTCCTTTTGAAATTCACGATATTTATTATTAATGCATTGCCTCTCGGATTTGAGTTTACCTCATATCGCTGAAAAATGGATAGAAGTGAAACATTAATTCAAAAATTATTAGCGTTTGAGGGGTACATAATGTCCAAAGATGAATCAAATACCAATTAATAAATCTCATTTAAAAACGCAATGATGTGAGTAAGAGTAAATTCACGTCCGTAGTTTTTGAGAAAATATCCAAAGAAAAAACGATTGTTTTTGTAAACCTAAAAAATGATGCTCTACGATAACCACGCTATCTGTTAATATTAAACTGATACTAAAGAATATTATGATCAAGCTTTTCATTATGGCACTAACAACAGAACGCTTTACACTATAATTATTGAGATGAAGCTCAGCATTTTCCCCAACTCTCAAACTTTATTCTTTAAAGATGAGATATTTATGTGTCGATAGATAGTGTGGACGGTATGACATCTTTGAGGATACATTTTTATGCACACTTTGTAAGAAAATCGAGGAGAGGTTACTTTTATCACCTTCGGTGTCAATAAAATCGGTAATTGATAGTTTCTATTCTTTCTGAAGAGAATGTTTATTTATTTATGAAATGTGTACATAAAGAATACATTGTGAAGTAGCTAATTGTATGGATTGTTGTTCGCATTCTCCTAAGAGTGACACACACTCTTAACGGTGACGACCATTATCATAATAATGACACACCAGTTCCTAACAGTGACGCTCATAATTTCAAATGTGACATATATACACTTATTAGCGATCTCCATCCTGATAACAGTGACATAACAGCTCCTTACAGTGACTTGCATAATCTTAACAATGATACATAAACTCTTATTACCAAACATCATACTATTAACAGGGACGCATACTTTTAACAGTGACGTTCATAATCTTAATAGTAACACATATGCTATTATTAGGGAGCCTCACACTGATAACAGTGATACACTCCTAAAAGTAACACATATACAAATTGTGACTTATAAGAATCTGAGAGCTATGCAACTTACACAGGATCACGCAGTTCCATGAATATTTTACACACAATCGAAGATACGTCACGGCTATTGCTAGCTCTTTAACTTAGTAACTAAGTATGAATCATGAGAGTACATTCGAATACTCATGTATACTCGGAGCAAAAGTCCATTAACATTGCCAGTCTACCAAGATAAATAAACAGATACATACGTCGTTATTGTTATTTCATGTCCTTTGATCATACTTGACTTTGATCAGATCTAAGTGAAGAACATTACAACGATAACTAACTTCTGTATTCTATGAAACAAATAGGCAACTCAAGTTCTTACATAATGGATTATCTACTGATAAACAAAGCGTATCATAGTTGGTTGACTTTATAATTTTCACATTTTCATATTTGTATTTTTCATCTCGTTCTCTACCTGCTTTCCATTTCTCTTCGTCTTTAATGTTGAAAGCAGGGTAATAACACAAACACAATTTCATGTTCTGCTCTTGTTCTTTCTGTGATTTGGTGAAAACAAATCATCCATTCGCGTCTTAAGCTTTGCTATTGCGAAATCCTGTCTAATAGAAAGTCTAAGACGCAAGGAGAATATTTGAATAAAATTTCAAAGCTGTACATTATATATTTGTATTTTGGAGCAGAAAGGATTATTTAAGCCCCTCATTTCCCTTAAGATATGAAATCCCCAAAGCTTCGCCTTTTTTAGTCCTGGGTGCAAGGCAATCATTTATACAAAATTTCAAGATTCTACGCTTACAGTTTCGGAAATAATTTAACCCCACATCCTTCCTGAGGATGTGCAATTAGAAAACCTTGCCTGATTTACAGTCTAGAGTGTTGGGTAAACATAACATGTATACAACATTTCAAGTTCTTAGCTTCAAAGATCTTGTAAACCGAAAACGTTTCTCCTTAGTCCTCCTTAGGGTATGCATTTCGCAAAACTTTATCTTATCTATAGCCTGGAGAGCAAGGGGAACACTTGCACAAACTTTCACGGTTCTATGCACATTAATTTCTGAAATCTGTAGATAAGTGACTCAGTGAGTGGATTTGTTGTTTTAGTTCTGCGTCACTGCAGTTATATTACAAGCTCCGTCACAAGTTTACGTTACGCGACATTGGTGCTCTTGTTTCTAGTTTAATTCCAGGTATAAGTTTTGTGGTTCGGATTCCATCTTAAACCGTACATGCTCTGTATAAACTCGGTGGTGAAACAAGTGCTTAACTTCAATCCAGCAGCCAACATAAAATTAATTAATTTACTATGGTTACATATTTGCACACTTTGTTGTACCTTCTTTGTACACGAGATCGTTGTTGTAGTGCCATTCAAACATTCTAAGAGCACCAGCTTGATCCGGGATGAGACCACATTAAGTTGGATGTGTTTGGTATTAACGATTCCCCTATTGTTCTAGTTAGACTATACTCCACTAATTGAGTGGTTTTGCTATTACTGTGATGCCTGCTTCGAATTAATAATCAATCTTGGCAAATACAACTTAGTGAGATGCGCAATGATTGAAACTCTGTATACTCACTACCTTCTTAACCACGTAACGAATGTACGTTGATTTTTTAACCACGTCATTCTATCTAATAACTTTGGAATTTAAGTTAATTTTTCAAGAAAAATGTATTAATAAATATAATGTTATCATGCCAGGAAAAAGTTTACTTTTATCCGCACTGTACTCTTCTTTGAAGACAACAGTACTCTGTATAACTTAAAAATTGATGATACGGAAAATAATAAGAGAAACTCTGGTAAGAGATCAAAAATAAATACTGAATATTTGGTTTCATTTAGAAAAAAAAATACATACATTTATAAGTTTTAAACACTGTATCCGTAGGACATACGGTTCTACACATATAGAGATAATATACAGGATATGTATCAATATTTTGCATCCAAATTAGTACATTGCACCCTTCCGATTGCAGTGCAGAGTTATAGTTCTACATGGCGATGATCTAGTGACGTATACTATTATACTGAGATCAGCCGCAGTTTTTACAACTGGCAGTGCAATTGTTCAGGGATTGTTGTCAGTATTCAAAATCAGATCTGAAGGTGTTCAATCGCGTATAGCACTTTGTTTCAATGATGGACACACAGGGACCTGACTTTTTAATTTTTTACAAAATTTTAATTTTCCTGATGTATTTAATGAACTTTTGACCATATGTTAGTTCTATGGTGTTATTTTCGTTTAGGGTTGGGAAAAAGTCGCACACCTAATCTATTGTCATATGCGAGGTAAGTGAAAAAAATGATATATGATAATTTTTGATTCGCAAAACATGATAAAGAAGTATGGCATCTAGGAAAGGTTTAATAGACATTTTTATAATATAAATTATGTCTATTTATCGTATATTTACAATCAAAACGTACAAATCTTTCTCTGCACATCAACCTATCAGGCACGCAGAAACTTAAAGAGTCCTATGTAAATAGCACAATGTGTTCAAAATTTTAATTTATACGATGTACTACCATGAGCAAAATAAATGACGCGTCTCTTTATTTTGAAGTTTTTTGAAAATATCTCCGTTTTCTTTATATGTTCGAAATTTCGGAAGGTTTCCCCAGCAGGACAGGTTAATAACAAACCCGTTTTTAATATTTGTGTTAGATATTAGCTTAAAATAAAGAAATTAGAAGCAAAAAACATTAAATCGACAGAAATCTCGAGAATTACCAACTCTGCTAAAGTGGGAAATTTTCAAGAACGCGAGGGAATTCTGCAGTTCAACACGAAACAGCGACATCTATGTCATTGAGAGAAGCGTGGATTAGATCTACAAACGAAAATTTTAACGAAATATTTCTAGTATGTCTTATTATATGCATTATCAGCGAACTCCAAATATATGAATCTATGCTAAGTATTAACGTATAGATAGTGGAAATTACCTATGGAAAAAGACGAATTGTTAGCCCAATCGTAATGAAAAATCGTCTTTACTGTAGAACAGGTTCAGCTTACGTAAGAGAGCAAATAGCTCAGTTAGGTAAAGCAACGAGTTTGTATACCGAGGGAAGACGGTTCGAATCACGTGGAAGTATTGTTGTCATTTTTATCACTAAGGTTATTTTATTTATTTTTTATTTGGGAAAGAATCAAATTGTAACATATGTGTAAAACTCATGACGATACGAAAAAAAAATATCGTCGCATTTGCATTAGTGTCTAATTTTTGTTTGCAAACAGATTCGTAATTATTTCCCCTGTGCTCACTGATGCATAACGAATGTTTTCCAGTAAATGTTAATTCTAATTTGGAGAATTTTATAGTTTCACAATGTTTCTCACTACATAGTCTTCTATCTACGTGTTTGGATATTTTGATAACAGATTTCCCTATTCAATGTTTAATTTTCTCTATAAATATTTGTGTTAAATTGAAATTGTTTTGAATTTACTACATAAGCAAAGTTGCCCGAAGGAGTGGAGCTCAAGTAATAGATATTCTACGTAAAAGCAACCTATTGTAGAATGATGATGCTTCTTACCTTCAGCACATAATCTTAACGTTAGAGAGTCAGACAGAGAAAAATCCTGGTTTTTCCTCCTCTATGACCACCCATCTTAAACCTCTACATATCATTGTTCGTCTCACATAATTTCGGCTCTCCAAAGACATTCATATTTATTATTATTATTATTATTATTATTATTATTATTTAACACTCTTTATTCTACATGCCATCTCTCAATTTTTCGATACAGCCCCCTTAGTACTACTTTACAAGAATATAAACCAAAAACGTCAGTAGAAAGCACATTATAAAATTTACTTTTTGAGGCTCGTTTTGGTGCCCCTCTTTCTCTGGCGCCCCGGGCAGTAGCCCGGCCCTTAGTCCGCCCTTGAAAGTACGGACGCATAACTAAGGACTGCGGAGGAGAGGTTAACCTTCATGTTATGCCACTGGTTTGACGTGTTTGAAATGTTCAGTAAGTGATTAGTAGTTGGTGAAATAATTTCGACGGTTACTGATGTTTAAAGTTTAGCTAAGACAAAGCTACCTAATCAAATACATTTGATATCGCGATGTCACAATTTGATTTTTCCTCACATAAAAAAGATAAAAACAATAGTAATAAAAACCCTTACTCGTACTGGGCTCCTAACTAACTAACAACCTAATTCTTACAGACTAGTTGCTCTGACCAACTGAGTTTCGATTTCTTACGCGAAAGAAGTCTGTTATATTAAGAGGCATGCTTTTCATTATCAAAACTGTTCGAAGTAATACGAACATGGCTTAAGAACAGAGAAAGAACTGAATTACCACTCGATTGACCTTGAGGGCAAATCACCAAAGCGTAGCTATAAACGTAAGTTCAGCATGCATTTCTCTGGAGTTGTTTTCAGTATTCCTATATGCCAGTCATGCTTGTTCGTAGGAGTAATGTTACAAACCTAACCTTTCGATAGAGCACAATGACAGAGAATCAAAATTAATAAATTCTTGCCCTTGTGAACTTGGGATACCACCATGTGCAATAAAACTGTCGCGTCTTCTGAAGTGATATTTTATCGAAAATAACTCGTTTTCCTTTATATATCCGAAGTTTTTGAGGGTTTCAAAATGAGGAAACGTTACTGACAAACAAGAACGCATTTAAGGGTGGGTCCAGGTGGTCCGGACTCCCCTCTGAAATCCCAACTTCTCTGTAAATTTAGCCTAAATTTAAGGATTATCTTTTAAATTTTATTATAATTTATCCTAATATTGAAGTCGGACTTCTTCCGAAATAAATTACTGCATACGTGCCTGCTGACAATTTTCAATATATTCCTTAAATAAGTAAAATAACTAAATTAGGAGCAAAAAGCTTCAACACGGGCTAACTTTTGTCCACTGCCAATATTGTTAGAAGGGATATTAATAGCAAAAACTGCTAGTCAATGCTGAACCTTGGAACTTCACTCCGAACAGCAAGCTTATTATTGAGAACTACATTATGAAACATTTTATCAAAACTTATCTAGCTTTTACCTGGCATGAAATTATTATATACACCAAAATTCACTCTCCTAAAATGTGTATCTAAACATTGTTCTACGTATCTACGAAGCAATGAAAATTATTTATCGAAATATGTGAGCAGGGAATTCTAACAGCCAGCCATTTTATTTAAATCGTAGTAAAACCCTGTAACCGGGTGTTAACGTGAAGACAAAGCTTGGTCCATTGGTAAAGTGTTTTAAGAATATAAACTCAATGTTCGTAGGTTCGAATCTATCCACTCACCATAACATTTTGTTCTTATGTGTAACGATGAAATAAGAAAGAAAAAATGTATAACCGTTAAGACAAAACTTCAACCAAGTCTGAAGGGAACAATACTAAAATAGTAATACAATGACGTCAACCAAAAATTATTTCATGTAGCGTTTGGACGAAATTACAGCTGCTAACAATTGCAGAAATAAAAACAGGCTGTAATGCAGTCTAGACTTCTGAATGCATTTACTTCCTGAAAACTTCCGTCTCGTCATTGTTATGCCGTTAATCATTGTAAAACTTTTCAATTGGAAGTGAAATGACACAAACTAAAACAGTTTTAAATCAATAAATGTCTATGTGTAAAAGTAGGTGTCTTTTATCTGTAGTTCTGAGTTCCTTTTACTTTGAAGTGACAAATGAGAGAAGAAAGTATGGTGTTCGAAAAAAAAATCAAATTTGAGATTTCAACGAATTTACACGTATTATAGCCCCTAACACCGAAAAAGTTATTTTTCGATACATGTCCATCAGTTCATCCGTCCGTTCGCTACACTTTTCTGTGCACTCGCCTAGAAGCCATACCGTTCAACTTATCTGCACCAACTTTAGTTTAAGATTTTCATAGTATTTCCTATAGTTTTTTTTATTTCCCTCCTACTCCCAAAACAAGGGTAGTTTCCTGTACGATGAAAATAAAAAAAGATATTTTCTCATAACTGGCTCTAACGATCTTGTTTTCTTTCTTTTTTTATAAATCAATATTTAATTAGCAACCCTATTTTGTGGTATAAGGCATTTATCTGAGAAAAATCTACAAGGGGTATTTTATACTAAGGGGGTGAGTTTTTTCTCAGTGATTTTCTCAAAATGGACTCAAATGTTTTCGTTCATATTTCATAAATAAAGATTTCATTAATAACTTATCAATACGACATAACTCGTTTGTCCTAAAAAATGCGAGGGGTAGTTTATTCTTGATGGAGTGTTGTCTGGGCAATTTTCTCAAAAACGACTCAAAAGAGTTTATTCATATTTCAAAAATAAATATTTCGTTAATAACCGAACAATATGGCGAAACTCGTTTGTCCTGAAAAAATATGCGAGGTGTAGTTTACTCTTGTGGGTGTTTTTCCTCCACCGTTTTCTCAAAAATGAGTCAAGCAATTTTGTTCGTACTCAGAAATAAATATTTCATTAAAACCTAGTAATATGGAATAACTCGCTTACCCTGAAAGAATCCTCAAGAGATAGTTTATTCGGGGAGTTATTTTTCCCTCACGATTTTCTCAAAAATTACTCGGACAATTTTATTGATAATTCATAAATAAGTATTTCATTAATAACCCTATATTTTAGTATAAGTCATTTCTATGAAAAACAATTACAACGGATAGTTTATTTTTGCGGTCAAGGTTTTTTCCCCGACAATTTTCTCGAACGACAGGCGATTTTGTTCAAATTTCGCAAATAAATATTTCATTAATAACCAAAAGTATATCTTAACTCATTGTTCGAAACAATTCACAAGAGGTAGGTTATTCCTGACGTGTTCTTTTTGAACGACTTTCCCAAAGTGACTCATTTGATTTTTTTCATATTTCATGAACAATGATTGCATTAATTGGTCTTTTATATGTCTAATGAAAATGTGCTCAAAGTGTGAGTTAGTTTTGTAGTATGGATTTTCTTCAATCGAAGTTTTTTATTCGATAATCTGACATTCGATGTATTTGAATAATACGATAATTTTATTCGTGTTATCCAAATACACACTTCAGTAACAACTGCGGCCTAACACAGTTAAGAAATTGAATTGAAAAAGTTTAGTGCGGTGGCCCTGTAATTGAATATTTTTTGAGAAACTCCCTAGCTTTTTGTGGTAAACTCAGGCTTTTCTTTTACGAGCGACAAAAGAGAGAAGAAAATATAGTGATTGTGAAAATAATATCAAATTCAGATTTCAACGGATTTACATGTTTCATGGCCTCTACATACCGAAAATGTGACTTTTCGACACCCGTCCTTCCGGTCCGTCCGTTCGGCACACTTTTATATGCACTCGCCTAGAGGCCATACCGTTCAACTTATCTACACCAAATTTTAAACTTAGGGTTTACTTAGTATTCTTACAGGAGCTTTTCCATTTTTTCCTACCACCTAAAATAAGTGTGGTTTACAAAGAGCCGAAAATCGAAAAACGCTATTTTTCTCAAAAATGGTTTTAACAATTTTGTTTATTTTTCATTAATCAATATTTAATTAACAACCCTATATTGCAGTATCAGATATTTCTCTTAGAAAAATTTACGAGGGGTAGTTTATTCTTGGAGGTGACTTTTTCTCGACGATTTTCTCAGAAAAGACCCTGGCGAATTTTGTACACACTTCATAAATAAATATTTGACCTTACAACATGGTATAAGTCAATTGACCTGAAAAATATATGAGTAGTAGTTTATTCTTGGACTTGAATTTATTCCCAGTGAGTTTCTCAAACACGACCAGTTGGCAACCCTGTATCTCGACAACGAAGCTGAATTCGAAAACTGCAAGAGGACCATTTGTCTCCTTTTGATGTCACGAATCACCTCCCGAAGTTTGTGGACATCTTTCAGGTTCACCCTTAATAGAGCTTCTTTTCGAAAAGTTAACTATTAACTTTAGGCATTGTTTATCTTTTTTTAAATCACAAATGTCGTTATTAATTTTAAGGCAGAGAACTACTTCTGAGAGAATATATCTTGAAAAATAATTTTAAAACTTAGACTTTTGTTTTCGAGACATTCCAGACAAGACGAGACATTTTACAAGCTATCTCGTGTCCAAAACATTTGCCTCGTATTATCTTGGATGTCACAAAGCGCGTCTTGTCTCTTTCTCGAGACATGTCTTATCTCGTGCGCATTCGTTAACACTTGGGAAGGATTATCTTTCTACTCAAAGCATTGTTTTTATAATGGTTGCATATTTATGATAATTGCTGTCCACAGAAATTACAGTCCTTTCAGTTGAATTAATTATTATTATTATTATTATTATTATTGAAATTGCAATATCTAGTTTAACGTTGGACGATTATGCACCTACGCTAAGGGAGAATGATGATGAATGAAATGGTGAAATGAAGAAAGTGGGAGGAAAATGGAAAATCTCAAGAAAACACATACCCATGCACACGGTATTTGTCCACCTCAAATTTCACTTGGCACGAAGTGGAATCGAGCCACGGACACCCTGCACCAAAGGTCCCTGCAATGCTTTATTATTATTATTATTATTATTATTATTATTATTATTATTATTATTATTATTATTAATAATAATAATAATAATAATAATAATAATAATAATAATAATAATAATAATAATTGAAGCGAGCTTAACGAGTTTCCACCGTACGACTCAACCAACGTTTGGGTGCCTGTTCGTTCGTCTGCTCCTCTCATAAAAGACATTTCATTTTAATGAAACTAGTAAGTGCCTTCTTTTAGCTCTGCGAAGTAACTATTGCTTGGAATATGAATCTGCAAAACATAAGAAGTAAAATTAACCAAATGGTGCAAGTTTCCACTTATATATACAAAACAATTTTGCAATATCAACTACGTGAATCTTGTCCCATAAAGAAGCCGAAACCCCTACACCGAAGAGCCCTCCGAGATTTGATCATTGTCCACACGGACTGAAATTATCATTTGAAGCCAAGACTTTAATATGAAGTCAATAATTTCTTTAAAATAGACGGAAAATTCGGAAGTTATAAGCATTTTCATATTTTTGCCTTTTCCCATAAGCGAGCCGTAGCCCCCTATACTGAAGACCCCCCCGGAGATTTGATCATTGTCCACTCGGACTGAATTTGTCATTTAGAACCAACACTTTAATACGAAGCAAAATATTTCTTTAAAATAGACGAAAAATTCGAAAGTTATAAACATGTTAATAATTTTGCCTTTTCTCATAAGGGGGCCGTATTAGCCTACACTGAAGAGCCCCACGAGATTTGATCATTGACCACTTGGACTGAAATTCTCATTTGAAACCAAAACTTTAATATGAAGCCAAAAATTAAACTTTTACATCAATTTAAAATGACTGGGTTCCGGTTCCCCCCACTATCGTTTAGTTTAGTTAAGTGGTAATTTGTGACAGCTCCACATCATCAAAAGAATGTTTCACTTCCCCTCCTCTCCCCCAGGAGTTCGTGCTGGATCCACCACTGGAATCAATAGACACTCTTCCTATTCTTTTTGTCACCCTTGATTGTGTAGGGGCTCCCTCGAACAAATAAAGAAGCAGTAATATTACAATCAAGGGGCGCTATATATTAGGTATTTTTTTACTTACCTACCCCTAACCGCACAGGGCCATCTTGAAAGAAAACGAGAAAGAAAAAAAAGTAGTAGTAAACGAAGAAAAGAGCAATGTAGAGTGAAATGTACTGGAGAGGAGTCGCTAAAATTAATTCTCTTTAACGAGGACGATTACGAAACATCTCCTACTGATTGAAATCCAGATTATTTCCCAATAAAGTAAATTCCAATAAACTTTCTTGTTATTGTTAATTACTCCATATCGGACTCCCGAAGAAAACTCATCGAAACAACTTATTGACCGTGCCAATAGCGACTACTCTCAGTCATGACTCCGTTTTCTTTCATTCAGAAATAGAAAAGAAAGAGAAGAAAGTAGAAGGGTAAAAGAAGGAGGTAGAAAAAGAAGAAAGAAAAAGACAGAGGGTATTTTAATAAGAAACAGATTACTGGATAATTCCGGAAATATAGTAAAAGGTCGGGAAAGTCGTTGAAAGATGAATCATTCTAAATGTTATTAACGACTAATCAATTTTGGAATGCTTCGGAATAGACACATGTTCCCTCATACCACCCAGACCTAGCTCCAGGCACCACGATCGTGGGGTTGCCCAGACCTAGACCTGGAAACGAGAAAAGTGGAATCATTCTTTGTACTGTTATTCCAACCGGTGATTGATAACCATCCAGCATCCGAACTCTGTTCTCTAGGATCGACCACACATATGAATTAGCCAAGAGGAAAAAAAAAATCAAACTTATAAACTCAATATAAATTTATGTATAGTATCAATAAGAATTTCAACTTCCTGGAAGAAAGATGTCGTATTTAGGCTCATCCTGCTATTTTTGTTTCACTCCTAGAGCCGATTTAAACCATTAGTAGCGGTCCTTCATGACCTAGGTTATTTACCTTAACACATCTATTAAAACATGACACATATATTACAGATGTTAATACAACAAATGATATCACTAAAATTACCTAAATTAAATCTATCATGCATTCACACGCTCACTCACTCAGGACAGTGTATATATGTTTAAAGGAAAATCAACTAGCTACAAGGGTACAAATAGTTTATTACATTCATAGTGAAAAGAAGAGACAAAATAAATAATTATGAAGAAAATATTAAAAGCACAAGTTCTTGGTTATATATTAATAGAGTACATAGTGTTATATTTTAGTAAATTTTTATATATTCAATCATATTGACATATGGAAAGAAAAAGAAAAAATAGTTACATATATCATATCTTAGGCATGCTAAAGCAAAATTATGATTTGCGACATACGCAAAGAAGACACTTATTTCACTTTAAAAAAAAAATTGGACAAAGAGGAAAGAAAAGAAAAAAAACTTTTAGGTGTATTAGAACTTATATGAGTCTCTACCTCACATTGAGCAATAAAATATTAATAATTTTGAGCGTTCAAATCACAAATCACGCACTAGTCGTAGTGTCCAAAACGTTTCGCTCCATTTAACTTAGTTTGTGTTTATATATATATATATAACTAGTGGTTTACAAAACCATTCATCGACTATATTTGGTTTGTAACTCTTAACAGTTTATATCTGCAATCGCACACTGCTACTTTTAGACCCATCTAGGGATTTCGAAAAAATCACTTTCACCAGAGGATGTTTCTCCTCTTAGACGGTCCATTTCCAACCTTATTAATTGAATAATTTCAAGTTATTTATTCAACACTGGGACACGTCACGAGACCTTTCCTTTAGATCACTTTTATATATCTGTATACATGGTTCGGATTTAAAAAAAAAGAAAAGCAATCTTCCACAGGTGTACGGAGTATGATGGTTCAATTTGAGGATGAAAAAAAAAACTGGTCAAGTCACAGGATACATATGCAGGTGAGAAGGATTCAAGGTGCACTTTCCACAATGATTTTAGGTTAGTTGTTCAGGGATAATATTCGTTATGATGTGGGTTACGTTTAGACCTGCCGTTACTTTTCAATACATGCCATTACATACTTACAGATGTTATCATTTACATTGATTCAGAAGAAAAGGAAAATTACTTGAGTGCACGGCGGTATTCTTGACAATATCTACATTCTTAAATTCGTCGGAAAACTCACTGGTAAACTATAGCAACCAATACACGTTTGGGGGGGGACAGACACGAGCGCTCTTACATATATTCATATAATACATTTAATATCATACTTTTACTTTAAAATCATATTCACATACTAAGTACATATACATTTCGACGTATTCATTTCTCTCTATATATATATATTTATTATAAATGCGCACACATTTAAATTAATCACCCCAACAATAATTTTTGAAAAGGTTGCAAACATTGTCCAAGAAAACAAATGACTTCCGACATTACATATGAAAAAAAAATGATTTTACCTGATACCGCGCATCTATAAATTTTAACTTTCATATATTCAATTAGTGCTTAAATAATTTAAAAAAAAACTTTCTGAGGCAGGCACGTAACACAGAACATTCCTAAAGATATAACTAGATGACCTAAAATACAATTTCTGGGCCCAGATCAACTACAAGGTAATCGAAAACCAAAACAGAAAGGAAAGTGACCAACGGATTAAAAAAAATTACAGGGACGACGGTGAAAGAACGTAATTGAAGTGTCGTCAAATACGAAGTCTTTGTTCATTTCGGCGATAGGTCAAAATGTGATGGAGGACCCAATCACTATCTACTTTATCCATGAATCGTGTCTTGCAACGTCTCAGCTGGTAATTTCAGATCAGAGTTGTACGTTAAATAAATCGTAAGCAACAAGTTCAAAATCGGGGGGGGGGGGGAAGGTTGAAAATTTAAAAAAAAAAATATCGAAGAAGGAAGAGACAAGAGAGAAAAAGCGGCGCCATCGAAAGGAGAAAGATTAAAGTACTACTCACTACACAGAAGAGTGATCTAATTTAAATATATAACAACTCATAGCCAAAAATATTCACATATGCCGAAAGAGGGTAGTTTACTTAAATACGTAAACTAGGAGGGAGGCCCTGCTGCCAAGGATGCAAGTTCTGTGTCCATCAGATCCCAATCCCACAAGAGTTTGTTTGTAAGATTGAAATCCGAGCCCCGTATCCGGCCCAGACCAGCAGGATAAAAGGAGAGGGGGAAGGGACCAGGTAACTGCGTCCCCAATTTTGAAATCTCTAAGTAAGAAAAAAAAATATTCGACCCCTCAGAAGAACTAAGAAGGTTCAAGGACAGTAATGAAACTAGAGTAAAAGTACTAGCTAAGATATCCCTAATTAGTGATTTGCCAAAATAAAAAAAAATAAAAAAATTAAATAAACTGAATTTTGGATCGGTGATTTCTATGGCCAAACCTCACCGATAGCTCCCCTTCGCAGAATGCGCTAAATTCTGAGGCATCGATTAATTTCCGTCACTATCTAGTTTAAAAGTAAGAAAAGAAAACGAAAATATTCAAGGGGGGAGAGGTCGATGCCCGGGTACGGGATAATAAATTTTAATAAATAATTGTTTTGATTCTGTAACCCTGTCAGAGCTGTCGCCTCCATGAACATTGTAAGCTAGCCCGAGTAGGTGACGTGAAGAAAAAAAAATCTCACGGAGCAGGATATTCTATTTTTAAAACCGACCAGAAAATATAATTCACTACAGCCCTGTTGTATAACTACTACTGTCTTTCCATGAATTTATTATTCAATATGTCTAGTCAGCGATTATATGATGCTACCCATTCTATCAGATGGTATTACTATGGTTGATTATTACTATAACCCATTAAACTACAAAGCATTACCATAGTCCGACTATATATCGCCCTCCGGTCCGCGTGATATTATGATGCAGGGGTCAGAACCCGAGATGTTTGTAGCTACACGTATCTATTCAATATATATATATATCCACACGTGGCGAAGTATTCACTGGGCTACTATATATATTTAACTATATGGGTGTCCTATCTTCTATATTCATTTACTACAATATTCATATACTTTCATATTCATATTCATATTAATATTCATATAATATTCATATCATCATTCTTTTCATTTACTACGACGCTATATTTTACAAACACCCTGTCTCCTCTATCTATGCCCAGCCTATATACACATTTCATCATAACACTTTAAAATCTATAGTCACTACAAACATTTCCCATTCCGATCACCGCACGACAACCTCACTCGAACTCAAGACTCTTTCAACACACACACAATACTATGTAATACCTGGTAGCTTTATTAAGAACGAAAAAAAAATCCTACGTATGTTCACTGAAAATAGAATTATCCGCGAGATAATATTTAATGTTTATGAAATTCTGCAGCAACAATGAAATTCTGCAGCCACGAAGAAAAAATGAACATTTAATATAATTTCAAAGCGAAGAACTAGCATCATATCGCCCGACTTCTGTTAAAAATTACGTATAGTTTATTTACTTAAATATTTCGATTTCTAGACTAAGCAGAATGTTGAAATTTTCAGGATTTATTAATTTTGGGTCACTTGACCTACCTGTACATCCACATAGGCTGTGAATTATACCTTCTAGGTTTTATTTCGAAAAGAAAGGTCAATTTCACGGAAACTAAATCACTAAGAACATCGACATGCGAATGGCGGTTAGTACTGACTTTTGACACTAGGGCTAGCGACGATATAATCAACCCTTGAACAACTGAATGTGACCTTGTACACGGAATTATTGTACTACATTACGTTCACTTTTAAATATTGTGTATGAGTTCACTTAATGACGGAATAATAAACAATTTATCGCATAGTAAATACTACACTGTCCATATTTAATTATCTCACACACTCTTTCATCGCTTAACTACCACTACCACTGATACTACATTACAAATATACACATACTACTCAAACTACAAGACACATCATGCCAATACACACCAATCATCACTATCATTAATACATGTTATACTAATAAATATACACAGAAAACATTCATATTTTACCATTTTAAATCGGCTCGAAAGGAAAGGGGAAGAAAGAAACAAGGCCAACTGGCCCTTGTATTTACTAAATCACATTCTTGAGTGTTTAATTAATGCCCCCGAGGGGACATATCGAAGTATTAGCTAACAATAGGACCCCTGCCCTGAAGGGGCAGGAACCCGGAACAAACTACATGTTCAACTCATCCCGCTGGAAGCCGTACTCCCAATTTGGGAGTCAGATAGGAGCCCTTACTGTAAATTTACACGTGCATTGTGATTACTATACTAACTACAACAAAATTAAATGCCGCCATGTATGTTAAAAAAAAGAAATCACTCGCTACCTACATAAACAAATCTATAATGGACAGGTCTTGTAACCCTCAATTAGCAGGAAAATTGGAAGGTGAAAAATATCAGGGGAAAACACTGATCTTCAGAACCGGTTTTAGGAAAAGGAAAACGGAAATCACACTACTTCGGAATCCTGTCCATAGCGATCGGTGGATGCAATCATGGCGTCACTATATTGCACTTACTATTTCAGCTTTTTTAGTCCAGTTTTACTATGAAATTTAATAGTTCATGGCTCCTCAAGACTTCCAGTGATTGTCCATGTTAATAAAATCCCAAATGTTACCTTGGTTGCAGCTTTTCTAGCTCCTTTCGACTTTTTAAGCTAGACGATCAGAATCTAGTGTCTTCAGTAACACTTCCCGGCATGGAATGGAAATAATTGCGCCCTAATATCATAGCGTGGGTTTATCATCCAATCAAAACAAAGCATTTTTGGCGGTGGGGCTTTGAAACGAATAAAATTTGGTAAAATCTGGATTAAACTAGTTTTTAGAGGGACCTATGTATCTAAAAGAGAGGTGAAGGGTGGTCCTGAAATTCTGTCGAATTTTAGATTGGTTATTTGATCTGGAAAGTTCCGTCCAATAGTGGACCTATGTTTTCAGATAGCACTGACACCGTAAGAATTGTAATAATCCATTTACACATCCATATACAAGACTTATAACTAATTTAAAATATAAATAAAGATATTGATTCCCGAAACTATAATCCGTAATGAATTTTTTACAGTTTTCCATGTTAATTTGAAATAGAATAACGAACAATATTATGAATTATATGAACAGCCAGAAATTTTTTGTTGAACGTCAAGTACAGTCGGTGCAAAAAATTTCGGGCACCCTTCTATTAAAAACATAATCTCATTAGACTGTAATGGCATATTACAATCTTTTGTAGAATAAAAAATATTACGTGATATTCCAATCATGAAAGGGGAGAGGATGCTGTAAATATATTTCTTATTCATTTTGTCTGTCCTGCTTATCAAAAATTACTTTCTGTAGGAAGGCTACTGAAATGAGAGGGGCAAAATAAAAAGTCGTACCCCCTCCTACATGGTTGCTCAAATAAGTACTAAAGAAAGCATTTTAAACTAAGATATTTAAGATTTAAACAAGGAAACTAAGATATCCTACATTATGTAAGGATGGCATATTCAGGATTATTATTATTATTATTATTATTATTATTATTATTATTATTATTATTATTATTATTATTATTATTTGAATGTTTTTGGAGCACCGAAATTTTGTGAGACGAACAATGATATGTAGAGGTTTAAGATGGGTGGTCATAGAGGAGGAAAAACCAGGATTTTTCTCTGTCTGACTCTCTAACGTAAAGATTATGTGCTGAAGGTAAGAAGCATCATTCTACAATAGGTTGCTTTTACGTAGAATATCAATTACTTGAGTTCTCCTCCTTCGGTCTACTTACCTTATGTAGTAAATTCAAAACAATTTCAATTCAATACAAATACATTGTAAAACTTTTCCGTAATTAAACATCTAGGGAAAATTAAACATTTAATAGGGAAATCTGTTATCAAAATATCCAAACACGTAGATAGAAGACTATCTAGTGAGAAATATTGTGAAACTTTATAAAATTCTCCAAATTAGAATTAACATTTACTGGGAAACATTCGTTATGCGCCAGCGAGCATATGGTGAGCAGTGAGCACAGGGGAAATAATTACGAAACTGTTTGCAAACAAAATTAGGGACGCTAATGCAAGTGCGACAACAGCATTTTTTCTTTTTTTGGTATCGTCATGAGTTTTACACATACGTTACAATTTGATTCTTTCCCAAATAAAAAAATAAAAAAATAACCGTAGTGTAGTGATAAAAATGATAACGGCACTTCCACGGGATCGAACCCGCTACCTTCAGCATACAGACTCGTTGCTTTAACTAAGTGAGCTATTTGTTTTTTTACGTGAACTGAGCCTGTTCCGGTAAAGACGATATTTCATTACGATCATCCTACCAATTCGTCCTTTTCCATAGATAATTTCCACTATTTGCTCTATCTTTATGTTAATACTTAGCGTATATTCATATATTTGGAGTTTGCAGATAATGCATATAATAAGACATACTAGAAATATTCGTTAAAAGTTTAGTTGTAGATTTAATCCACATTTCTCTCAATGACATAGATGTCGCTGCTTCGTGTTGAAATGCAGAATTCCCTCGTGTTCTTGAAAATTTCCCACTTTAGCAGAGTTGGTAATTCTCGAAATTTCTGTCGATTTAATGTTTTTTGCTTCTAATTTCTTTATTTTAAGCTAATATCTAACACAAATATTAAAAACGGGTTTGTTATTAACCTGTCCTGCTGGGGAAACCTTCCGAAATTTCGAACATATAAAGAAAACGGAGATATTTTCAAAAAAACTTCAAAATAAAGAGACGCGTCATTTATTTTGCTCATGGTAGTACATTAAACACTTTTGCAAATCACTTTTATTGTGTGGCGAGCCAAGCAGGTTAATTTGTTGGTGATAAAACTTTAGTGTTCTTTTCTTTTACATGTATTGGCAACAGTGCTTCCCTCAATTGTCTTTCAAATTGCGATCTCTTATATTTTCAGATTGACAAATCTCATTCAAAACCAAAAGATCAAAATCAGCAGTTAAATCAGCTGGAAAAAGTGGACACAGAATTTAACGACATGTAGAAAACGCCGTCCCAGCATACCAGAAACGAAAACGGACATGAGTGCAATGTGTAAAATGCCTGCAAACACAGACATAGTGGGTAGATATTTCGGGTTGTACGATGAACTGAAAGGGAAGTCGGACAGAATAAAGAAGACCCCTCACGAACTGTGTAGACTTTGGGAGAAGCTGAACTTTCCTTTGCTTTGTATGCAGCAAATTTCAGCAAACGTTGACAAGCTAATAAGGTTGTTCGTAAAATATAGAAAAAGGAGGAATGAAGTATTTGGAAATTCTCTCACTAGTGTCTTCGATATTACAAAAGTAAAAGGAAACTTGATTTGCAGTGAAGACAAAGAATTGTATAGAAAACAACTTGAATCTGGAGGCCGAGTCGGATACACTACAGATAAAGTTGCATCTATATGAATGATCCAGCCTTCAAAAAGGAGAAGTAGCTGAATTCGTTCGTGGACAAGCCAAGTGCAACATGGGAGTATCAGTAATACTGAAGAAGGTAAGGTCAGCAGTGATTCTGAATTTTCAGAAGAACCTCTCCCTACGAAACGCAAGTATCAAGGAACAAACTCTGAAGCCAGACTCGTGTCAAAACTGCCTCTATCTACAAGAAAGGCAGCGAACGTTTTTCAGAACTTGGCTGAGGAAGAAATAAATATACCCACACCTTCACAATCGGAAATTTGGCGTCGAGTGATCAAGAAAGTAGAAGAAATGAATAACTGGTTGAAAGAAATTATCGGTGAAGAGGAATTCTGCCTGCATTTTGATGGGAAGAGAATAGGAACTAAAGGTTATCAAATGTCTGTCTGTAGAATTGTGCAAGAAGTCTTCTCCTTGAAGTTTTGGTTTGTGAAAGCGGATCCGCCGAGAACATCCATATCTTACTGCAAGCCTTGTTGGATGATTATGATGCATGGAGGAGTATTAAAATGATCATTTCTGACACCACAGCAGTGAATATAGAGAACAAAGTGGTATTGTTGTTAGACTCCAGAGACATTTTAAACAAGTGGATCTCGATGAGCCTCAGTTTATAGGATGTCAGCATCATTCTCTTGTCCTGGTTCTGCGATACTGGATGGATTCAGTGTTCCCAATAAAATCACGATCACTCAGCTTCAACTATAAATTCATTCAAGATCTTTTGACTGGGTATGAGAATTTACAAGAAGACTATTCTGGCACAGGAAAGATACAAGCACGTGAAAATCCAGGATGGAGAAATGATTTCCAGTTTCTATTTGAACTTTGTGAAGGATATAATTTCTACCGGAAGGAGAACAAGTGGCATCAGTTGAGCTGGCAGAAGCTACCGTCCCTCAACAATGCTAGGTGGAATTTACGTTCAATCTATGCACTGGTTGCCTATTTTCTCCTTCCAAAATGGAGAGATTAGCTACAAGGTACTTGTGCCTTCATAACAACTACATGGGCAAATGTATGGTTTTCAAATCAGCACTATACAGAGAACACATACAATGAACTACATGCTCCTATTTCCGACCTAAAGTGTCCTAAAACTTTAAAGTTTTCTTCTGCTCACTGCCTACAAGAACGTTATGTCTTGGATGTGCCTCACTCAAATATGGTGGCCGAGCGAGCTCTGAAGGTGATTGAAGACTTTCACAACACTTGCAAAAGTGCCAAATATCTCAAAATCAAGTCCAATAACAGTAATTCACTAATTTAAAACACTTTACTAATGTACTGTATAGAATATTCAGTACCAAATGCAGACTGTGTAAATAGACGAATTTTCTTTTAGTGCTAACACAACAGCAATGTAGGTGCTTGGGTTTTTTTTACAATTAAACAAAATAAAAGACATTTTTGAGGTTTGCAGCCAAATGTTCATTGTTTACCTCCCCAGGCTTTTCAATTTGAAAAAAAATTCATATATGTAATGGAAAGTTTTGATGGTCATGAAAGTTAGGCAAGTTCATGAGCGTTTTGGATAGTACTGGTACTATCTTGTTGAAAGAGTAGATCACAATGATGAAGTAGGATCTGGTCACTAAACACAACCACATTGCGTCCATCCCTCCAATTGCTTCTTTCGTGACACTACTGCAAGCATACCACATGTTGGAATGGTGTTTCGAAATAGCACCCGTGATATGACTTCTGCGTCCATCAGTGAATGTAGATTGATCTAGGAAATACTCTGTGTACAACGTTGGACATAATCTGTGGATTTCCACTGTGACATGGATGTCAGATAATCCGATGTAAGGGTCCATATGCACATCCATATTTCCGCTGCTGTTTGTAACAGGATATCGCCGTACACCTTATTCGCTGCAGTGGCACAAAATTATAACATTTAGGGTGTACTCTCAGAGTAGCGTACTGTATTATACTGAAGGACATCAACCTGCATTCCCACCAGAAATATTATACATTTTCTTTCATACTCCGATAACTTCAAAAGTAATTTTTCATTTGGTTTAAAATCAGTCAAGAATGGAGTGTATTTCCCCAAACGAAAGTTAAGTTACCACCGTTGGTAAAAATGTGTCGGATAATAATTTTCGTAAAAGTAACTCAACTTTTGTGTAATATATCGTGTATTATCTTTAATCAACGGTATATAAAAATAGCAATTCCCAAACATGAAACATTAGCATGATCCAAATACAGAGTAATCCGAGGTAGAATCATGTATATGTGTTCACTTTGATAAATGAAATTGCAATCTATGATAAACATATTATTTTTATATATTGGCAGATATCGAGAATATTGTATTTTTTGTGCAAGTCCATGTGATGATTTAAATCAATTTGAAGTAGTTACACGAGTTCAAACTAGAGCCAATTTTCAATTCTGAATATTTCTCTTTCTCTCTGCACGATCTTTCTTATACTATGACGTACTGTAAGTGTAAAATATACCTATTTCTGCGTTTATATTCATAAACTTTGATCTCGAAAGTTTTAAAAGCTCCGAAATTAAATAAACAGAACAGTGCAACATTTTCTGTTTTTCTGCAGTCATGTATAACCCGTTCTTTTGAAAGGATTGGGAAACTATTACCTGTTTACTGCATCAAAAGGGTTAGACGGTATTTTCAGCTATCAACTATGAACATTTCAGATCGCTCAGGTGAATAATATTCCAAATTCAGTTAACTAAAATAGCAAAGCAACGGCCCTTAGGGAATAATTATTCCTGGAATGTTAATACCAAGGAAATTGTTCATTTTTCAATATTATAGAAACTGAATATGACAAACATCCAAATCGTATCTTTAACTACAGCGGGAATGAGATAAATATTCTGCATAATAAATATCCAAAGATTTTATCGCTGAAGGGAAATCAACAAGAAAGGTATGTAGACTTTAGGTGAAAAGGCGAACTTCGTAACACTAATGACTGACTTGAGCGCGGAAGGAATTTTTAAACTTTCACTAATATTTTATTTCTAAGAACAAGAAGAAGGAACTAACTAATGATGTTCCTAGAGGTTAATCGTAATGCTCATCGGTTAGGCTGGATGAAATTGATATGGTTTTTATTAGAATTCATACATTTTACGTTTTTCAAAGCTCAAAGTTGAAGATTCTGTCCTCATACTATGGGTCGGCATCTTTATCCATACTGGGAATTTAGAAATTTATATATTGCGTGGGAACATGCACGTCATTATAATTTATTTACGACTCCGTTGCCACCGCAATCAGCAAAGTTTATATATAAGTTTATATATTGGGATTGTACATTCCTTTAAGACTTACTATTGTAAGGAAATGCATCTACGCTTACTGGTTGGCTGTAACATATTCAACCAATATAATATTTCAAGTTTCCGCACTTCTTGGGAGAATAAATAACCACAACAATCTGTTGAAACAGCAGCTAAAGGATTAAAATAACTGATCTATATTCACTAAACCCTTTGAGAAAAGTGACTTAAATTTTGTATTGGTTGGATTGGATTTTGAATTTAGCGTTTCTTCTTCAGTAAGGCTATATGGGACGTGGACTTACAGCTTAAGCAGGATCTGAACCGCATGAGCTCCTGCCTAGAATCGAACCCAAGTCCGGCATGCCAAACGTGCATACCCTAACCTCTTAGCCAGGAGGGACTAGAGTGAAAGGATTTAAACACATGTTTTCGAAAGCTAGGCGAAGTTATATAAGTACCGTTTAAAACTGTCCATTACATCATGTAAAAGAACAACGTTCTGACGACTATTTAAATATGTTTACACTATCGAAGTCAATCCAGGCTGTACCAAAGAAGGGAATTACAACTGGACAAAAAAATAATTCTGAAGTACATTTAACAACACTAGAAGTTACAGTTCAAGTGATGTACTTATGATAATACATGCATTTACTGTGATTACACATGGTCATTAAGTGCAGAAAAGGATACTTGGTTACAATGCAAAATTTGCCAAAGATGGTCTCATCATCACAAATGTAACATCTTTCCTTTAATATTTTGCTTCTTATTTTTCTTCTAGAAGTAAGAAGTGATCCAATATTTGTAAGCTTTAAGCCTACCTTGAAACATTGACTTCCACTTGTTCTGGCACTTGGAAAACATTTCTCATGGAGAAAGAGTTTCACAGCAGTGATGTGGTGAAAGATGCATTGATGAAATGGTTCAGTGCACAGCCTCCTTCTAGATTGGAATTCGACTACTGATGAAGCAGTGAAATGATTTTCTCACCCACTATGGTGACTACTGACCCTCAAAATCTGTTAGACCTTTTACCTTAAGTATTGTGTTCTCTTTTTAGCATGTATCGTGCTCACCGTGTTGTTCTTTATTTTTTATAGTTTTTTTCATCACGGGAACCCTCTGGAGACTCTTTGTATAGTAGCCTGCTTTTGTTTGAAACTAAGAATCACTACAACTGTTTGGAAATGATATTACTCAAAGGGAACAAGGAAATCAAATTCATGTGGGGTTTC
The DNA here is from genome assembly GCF_964235325.1 of Thermobia domestica. Lineage (NCBI taxonomy): Eukaryota > Metazoa > Arthropoda > Insecta > Zygentoma > Lepismatidae > Thermobia > Thermobia domestica. The sequence goes on from NC_137463.1 coordinate 222,100,455, forward strand.
TTCCGTCAATAATAATATTAATAATTATGATTTTCATGAAGCAAAATATGTTTTCTTAGAAGATAAAGGATTACTACTGTTGGTTGGAATAACAACTGGTCAATGGTAAGGCAATGGATATATCAAGTAAATACATAAATAAATAAAAATTAATTCATTAATTAATTAAAACGTGCGCGTGCTACTACAATGCACAGCATCAATAGTTAATCGTTTGTTAAGTTTATTAATTTAAGTTATTCCTTTTGTGTTACTCATTATTCTGCTGTATTAAACAAAAACAGTTCAGACAACGATAGTTAAATATTGTTGATGAAAATATTTATATAATGAAGCTGAAAGTAGTGATATTACCTGTACATTGTCCACTCTTGCTTCCATGTTCTGTGCCAGTTCCGTATAAGTTAAAAGGAGTAATAAACGCGAAAACTTCTTGTTGTGTTTCGGCAACGTAACCGTACCTTCCTCAGACTGATCTTCTCATACAGTACTATCCCAACTGATGATCTAACACTTCTCAACCTCAAGAACGTTCTTTACTACAAGAAGAGAAAGTACAACATTTCAACTTGTATTTTTTTTAACGTAGGTAAATTACACATACTCTATTATAAATAGTCACCATCATAATCTTATGTGCTATTGGTCCCAGATAATTTGATACATTTAGAAGAAAATATTTGCCATCTAAAGACTGGTTTCATTGCACCATTTAAGATTACCAAAGATCGAAAGTTTCCCTTAGCATAATTTTGTCTAAACCCAGACAATTCCAGATGACGTACATGAGCTCAGTTCGAACACAGTTTCAATATGCAATGCTGGAAAACGTGGATAGAAACCAAAAGTCATTTACAATTATTCTAACATTTTTTTATTCTAACTTCGTAATCTCGCGTCTGTTGACCCGCTAAATTTTCCATCAATGTCGTTATGTAAATTAAGAAGAGCCATGAGCTTGCCACTGCTCTAAGGATATATCTCTCATAATTTAAATCTTGAACAGAACCAATTATATATAAACTGCAATTTAAACTTGCAAATATTATGGCAGAGAAACTATGTCAACGAGAGAATAATACATTTCATTAGATGGCACGATTTACAACAAAACTACAGTTTTAACTTCTAGGCAAGGTGTGTTTAGCTACTGTATTTCACGTCATTGGATTACTTTATTCGACATGTTTATCATTAATGTCAACGTTTCATAGCAATGCGTTCTTACTGTCAATCATGGTTGCAAGTTCCTTTAACTTAACATATATTCGTAATTTCTTCAATAATAATATTTATCGGGGTTTCTCTACAAGGGCGGCTACCAGAAGTATGACATACAATCCATCGATGTAGCAGAGAAAGGGGAAGAGAAGGTTACGTATCTAAATAAAATATGAATGGTTTTCATTGAGACGAAACTAATGTTACCATGAATATTTGTATCTCGGCGGTTTACTCAGATTAATATTTTGTTATTCTCCTTAGCGCCCTTCCAGATTGACTAGTCGCTAGCGTTTTTACCTTTGGCGCATGGGGATGGTTTGATTATCATTGGGAAAGCATTAGAGGCATTGCGGCAGTGTAGATTCCGCATTAAAATATAAGTTCACGCCTCTCATAGCCTCTGTACTAGGAAGGAACATTAAACTTAAATAGCCTTACAAAACATCAGCAAGAGTCTTTCTAAACCCACGTGTAGCAAGTGGTAATGAAGTGCATGTAAAGTGAATTTAAGCATCAATTATAGGAAAATGAAGAAAGGCAAAAGTATATTAAGCACCATTTGTACATAAACAAAGTACCGTGAATGTTTTCGGGGACCAAATCAATTAAACCTGAAAAACTAAGCCCAAGATACTGAGAAGAAGATCCTATATTTCGATGTTGTAAGTCTAGCTAACTACCTCTATGGTCTTTGGAACCCATAGGTTCAATGGCACGTTCACAAAAGCTCTCCACTGACTTCTATCCTTGGACAACTGGATCCAGTTTTTACTTTGTATTGCTATTTCTGTGAGATACATCTTAATATTTTCATCCCATTTGCACCTAGGTCTTCCTAATGGTCGTTTTCTGATTGATCTTCCAGTTAAGACTTTAAAAGCGTTAATAGTTTCTTCCATCCAGTCTACTTGACCTACCTACCTAAGCCTCCTAGATTTGATGACCCTAACCTTGTGTCGTAAACCGTATAAATTATGTAGTTCCTCGTTATAAAGTTTCCGCTATTCCCTATCCCCGTTCCTCTTGGGCTCGAATATTCTGTGGTAAGTCAATATTCACTTTGTTATAAAACTAAGAACACAAAAATAGACAAAAAAGATAGGTTATCCCGAAATATACTTTCAGGGCGATACTAATTTTCCACCTACTCAAACAGTTGAAAGGATAGTAAATTAACGATTTTACTTAATAAAACATTGCGCCTATTGAGGGAAAAGCAACTGAAAACTTATGTTTCCTCTATGCAGAACATACTGAAAAACTGAGTCAAAAAGTCTCACTATCACTATACAGACAGAGAATTATCAACAACAGTACGTTTGTAACCTAATGTAATTCGGAAAGTATAACGAAATACTTTAGTTTGTATAATATTTACCTGTACCGTGGGCAAAAAGTGCTCATAAATATGTAATATACTTAGTAGAATGTTCATTTTTAAATTAACAGAAAAGAAGAATGTTTTTAATATATGTAAGAGATTATTATGGGATAGTTATGGCTATGTACATGTTATGTGTTGACCTAGTCAAGTGAATTTATGTATTTTACGGTCTTAAAAGGAATATTTAAGACATATCAAGCAATAAAGGTGAGGCTAATGATCTTTGAATATCTGAGTTGATTCTTGCATAAAGAAAAGTTATTATCGCTTCGTAACTTATATTTTAACAGACGGACCAGGTTGACGACGCTTTTCTATAGAGTCGTTATAAAAAATTTGGTGCCGAAACCCGGGATCTTTTGAAAATTCAGTTCCCGAAGAAGGAAAGTAGGGCTGAATTTACTTGGATATTACCATTTATGAATACGAACTTAACCGTATTACGAAGCGGTAAGGTCATCAAAAGAAAAATGGATAGTGAAATAGTGCAACAGGAATCTAATACCAGTAATCCAGGTGAAATTAGTGCAACACCAAGTTTGTCATCTGAGGATCGACTTTTGTTAGCTGTGCAGCGACAAATTATGCAAATGACGACTGAGATAAAACAAACCATGGAACAGAAGCTCAATGAATCTAACACAAACATGGAACAGAAGTTCTATGAAGCTAACCAGACCATGGAACAGAAGATAGAATTGAAATTCAACGAAGCTAACAAGACCATGGAACAGAAGTTCTATGAAGCTAACCAGACCATGGAACAGAAGATAGAACTGAAGTTCTATGAAGCTAACCAGACCATGGAAAAAAAGATAGAACTAAAATTTAATGAAGCTAGCAAGCAGTATGAAGAATTAAGTAAACGAATAGAACGGATAGAACTGAAATCAGACGATACGAAACAAACAATCGTCCAGGTGATGAACGACATATCCTCGCAGTTTGAAGAGAAGTTAAAAAGGTTAGCCGATGAGTGTCAAGAAAAGCACGATCATCAAAATCATGAAATCTGTGCTGTAAAAAAGGATTTAACGTTAATAGAATCTTCCATTAAACATCAAAAGATCCAGTTGGCTACTATGCAGGAAGAAATTAAAACGTTACAGGCTAGAGACACCATTTATCGCAATAATCTGGGCAGTGATCGCTTCGAGTTTCCCCAATCACCGGATATAAATACGTCTTCGCCGGAATCTGAGGAGGATATTATATTAGAGGAAAATTGTCCGAAGATCACTGATGAACGAAATATAAATGGTATCGTGACACAGCACGCTACGGACCGGAACAATCACACCACAAGAACAAGGAGTGAGAAAAGAAAGGTAAAGTTAAGTGTCAAGATGAGCGAAATCAAAGCCATGAGTAAATTTAGTGGTAAGTGCAATGAAAATGCTAGTTCTTTCTTAGAGAAGTTCCAAGACGAATGCAGTATAATGTCTATCGACCGATCACAATACATGAAATTAATACCCCATGTATTACTCCCACCTTGTTCCTTATGGTTTAAGGCAATACGTGATCACATTAGTACATATGAGGAATTTAAAGCGGCATTGATCGCGAATTACGAAAATGACTTTTTGCTGGCAAACATAGATGCCACTCTTAGAAATCAACATTTCAATCCTCGATTGCATAAATCTATTGTAGAGTTTGTTATAAATGTCTATAATGAATTAAAGGTTGTTAATCCCTTGCAATCGGAATCAAGAATAATTGCATCGATTCGCAATTTGCTTCCATTTAAATTACAGCAGATCTTATTTTCCACACAGTGTATGAGTTTCAGTCATTTATTAATGCTTGTACAATGCTACGAAACTCAATACCATGCTATGAATCTAACACAATCAGGAATGGGTAAAAATAAGAATAATTCAGATCATTTGGTCCCTGTTCGGAATTTGAATATCCGAAGTGTGAATAATAATGAACCGAACCTAAGACGAGTATACTCTAGCAATCAAAATGAACAAAATAGACAAGGTTATGTAGGGAATCCGCCTAACCTAATTAATCGTAATAATTCCTATGTTAGACCATATAGTCAAAATAGGTTTAAAAATAGACGAAATGTATGGAGAAATTCCACCAACGCAGCAAACTACGTGGATAGAAGTAATGGAAGGATAAGAGATGGCACTTCACATCAAGATCCAGGTATTGAAGTAATTTCTGTACAAAACAATAATACAGGACATAATCATGATTGTGCTGTACAGTGTACCCTATTGGAACCTTACTCGAGTATGAATTTAAACTAATTGCGGCTGATATGGTAGGGGTTAAACCCATGTCAGCTGTAGGTTCTCATGAGCATTTATCTAAAAATTTAAGCGATAATTTCTATGAACATTTATCTTCCAATTTACCGTTTCATGCTAATTATGAAAACGATCTTTCCTATGACGTTTCTGTAAAATAAATTTATTTACTTCCATTTGATTATTCAAACGTAGGTTATGTTTAATTTTTATTCTTTCTTATTAATGTGAAGAATCATAATTCAATTTATAATTAGTTAAAGGCAAAAAAATTACTTTATATCAGATTGATTTGTGTTTAATTGTCAAAGATTATGTTAAGAATAAGATCCATTCTATAAAATCAATTATTCAATAACTACCTTGAATGAAATTCTTCTTTATTTTGGACATCTTAGTGCTACTATGTATACATTACAATTGCAACATCTAACTTATTTGTTATACAATGCGCCCGAAAAGAATAAATATTATTTGTCACATTATCGTTTGTAATAATGATCGAAACTAGTAATCTTGATAATTTGTGTTTCACCCTCGTTAATTATATTTCTAAGCGACGATGTTTTTAATGATAAAGAATAAATAATAATGTAATAAAAGAGAAATATTAATGAAATCAAAGATTTATTGTAAATGTATTTATGTGAATGATAATAACTAATATTTTATATATATATGAGGGTTAACCAAAAAGTAATGAAGATATATACGAGGTGTGATCAAAATATAAAGAACATATGTAATGTACGAACATTAATCTAATCAGACCAGTGGTTCTTGAATATAAAAGCCAAGCCTACTCATGACTTTTATATTCAGTCCCTTTGTCGGGCGACATTTTCTATAACGAAATACTTTAGTTTGTATAATATTTACCTGTACCGTGGGCAAAAAGTGCTCATAAATATGTAATATACTTAGTAGAATGTTCATTTTTAAATTAACAGAAAAGAAGAATGTTTTTAATATATGTAAGAGATTATTATGGGATAGTTATGGCTATGTACATGTTATGTGTTGACCTAGTCAAGTGAATTTATTATTTAAGACATATCAAGCAATAAAGGTGAGGCTAATGATCTTTGAATATCTGAGTTGATTCTTGCATAAAGAAAAGTTATTATCGCTTCGTAACTTATATTTTAACAGACGGACCAGGTTGACGACGCTTTTCTATAGAGTCGTTATAAAAGCTCTAGACAGAGAGTACGTTACACAATGTTACAACCTGCAAGGTAACAAAAACGTTTTCGAAAATGTGAGTGTTCTTAATGTATTTCGATCACCTGAATTCGAAAACGATACTCAAAATATCGTATCTATCACGGTTTTGGCGCTCACCTCCGGTGCCTGGGGTCCTTGGTTCGATCCCAGCTCGCCCCGTGTGGACTTTGTGGTGGACAAACACGTATTCTTGGGTTTTCTCGGGGTTCTCCCGTTTCCTCCCACTTTCTTCATTCCACCATTTCACTCATTTCTCATTATCACCGTCTCCTTTAGTCTAACCGGCATAAGTGTGGGACGTTAAATTTAAAGATTTCATTTTTTTACAGTTTTGGCGCAAATCGCATACATTTGCAATTTATGACAATGCAATATAATTATATTATAATATATACGAAAACGCCATAGAAAGCTCAGAATCGACGCATGGGTTTCAAATGTTTAACAGATGCACTTCTAGCGGCACACAGTGAACTGCCAAATTTGAAATGGCGCTTCCTGTTCGTCACTGTGTGGTTTGAGGAAGGATGTACGTATTAGTGTTAGTGCACAAGGTTTGTCCGAGGCTGTGTAAACACTCCTAGCAGTTTGTGTAATATTTGTGGTGAACTTGAGGTGAAAAAAGACCGAAGAAACATTATTGGTTTCACCAAATATGTCTACCATGCCTATTTTGGAGTCCAACATTGATTTAGTGATTTAGTCCGTGACTTGGGGCAGACAAAGGACAAAGCAGAACCCCTAGAGTCAAGACTGCGTGAAAGATATTTGTTAGCACCCGGTACGTCCGTTACATTTTACAGAGATACTTGATATTCACACAATATTTTGCTCAAAAGGATTTGTTACTGTACTGCAGTGGTGTACATTGTTTGATGGATCAGTTGAGAATTCCGTACGCGCCAGGTGTCTGGAGACTGTTTATTGACTCATCTAAAATAAGCCTGAAGGTAGTTCTGCTACACAATGATAATATGTATGCCTCAACAACTGTCGGCCATTCTGGGTACCTGAAGGAAATATATGACAACATGAAGGTCATTCTTACTATCATAGATTATAAAGATCACATTTGGATGGTGTGTTGATTTCAACGTGTTGGGTATGTTTCTAGTACAACAACCAGCATATACTAATTTCCCTTGTTTCATCTGTGAATGAGACAATCGGTCTCGAGTAGGCATTGGAAGCAAAAGCAATGGCCTTGAAGGTTGTAATTGGTTCCAGGGGACACAAATATCAATTGTGACCATTTAGTGGAAAGAGACAAAGCTCTTGCCACCTCTGGACATCAATTAGGCATAATCAAGCAGTTTGTCAATGCATTACCTAAGTGTGGCAACTGTTTCAAATATCTACGTAATAAGTTCCCCAATCTGTCTGATGCTAAATTGAAACAACGTGTGTTTACTGGTCAATATATTCGCAAACTTAAGATGAAAGTTTCCCTGATTAAATAAATGCCGTACAGCGAGAAGCGTGGACTGCCTTTAAGTGTGTAGTTCAAAGTTTCCTGGGAATCAATCGTAGTCCAGATTATATCGACATAGTTGAGAACATGCTGACGAAGTTCAAAATGCTGGGATGCTCAATGAATTTGAATTTATATTTTTTACATTTGCCTCTTGACTTTTTCCCTTCAAAACTGTGTGCTGTAAGTGAGGAACAGGGTGAAAGATTCCATCAGGATATGAAGGTCATAGAACGACGATACTAGCGCGACCAGGGCATGATGGACGACTACGTCTGGATGCTCACCGTGATCATCCGGAAATGCCGGATAAGGGGAAAAACAGGAGCCACGCTATAACCACTAGGAAAGTTCGGAATGAATGAGCTTCATGCATGTTTTGTACCACATTCTCTGTATGCATCTCTACACTGTGTGCATATTTCAATAATTTGTTGTTTTAAACTTATATTCTATTGCAGCATGATATACATATGTAATATTTTAATATATGTTTTCATGTTGACAAAGTTTACGATTTGTACCAAAACAGTTGGTGATAGGATGTCTTGAGTGCCATTTTCGACTTCAGGAGGTCGAAATACATAAAGAACACCTTTTTGCGAGAAAAAAAGGTTTTCCACCTTTGAACTGTGTTATAATTGAAAAATTTTCAAATATGGAAATTTAAAACTGTTCATCACAACCTTGCTTCAAAAAAAAAAAGAAAACTTTTGTTTGCCGAGTATATTAATATAAGCTAATACACTTTAAAAACGTAAAGTTGTGGCTAGTGGATCATAACAATGATGTGAAAGAAATGTGGTTAAATGGGAATTAGGTCAAAATCATTGAAGGGTCGAATAACGAAAAAAATGATGGATATCTGAAACAAATTTTATCTCATCAACAAAATTGTCCGTAACAACTTACTAATTTTTCACCCCTCTAGCATCCCGGATTTCCCGCCATCTAAGAAAATTAACACTAAAAAATAGTTTCTTGTAAATATCTAAAATGGAAAGCATTTGAAGAGTAAGGGGAAAAAACAAGGAATGTCCATATGCGTGCTTTTTCGGATGCTTTGTCCTATCTGTTGGTGACTCTTGGTACTATTTGACTGTATATGCCATGCATGTGTAGATGTAGATATACCCATGTAAAAAGGAGCAAAAAATTTGACTAACCCTATTCTTTTCACGTTGCTTTCAATATTAAAAACGCCGTTTTCTCGAAAATGCAATTTTGTAACATTCCTTCTTTTTTCCCCTTACCCTTCATTTTAGAGCAAAGCATGTTATTACAAGGGACAATCTACTTTAAACTCTTTACAAGAAATGTTCTCTTCATTTTCTCTCTAGGATGCGCCATTTAGATGCAGTAGACATGAATAATTACGCATTTCTCTTTCAGCATTTCTTTGTACCAGAACCTTAACAAGAATTTTTTGATAGTATTTCCTTTCCGTGATTCTTTTTTTTAAAATATAAATTAATATTTTTCATTCATTGCGTGTGTAACTAAGGAGAAGTAATCAGGTCTATTGGATCATCTATGTTCAAGATGTCTTCGATTCAATAATGTCTTATCTTTGAGAGATTTCTCAGAGATGGTGTTACACGTATAGTAAAAGTAAAGAGGCTAAAAACATAAGTAGACTTCAGTACTAAAGTGAGAGATTGAAAGGAATGCCAACTTAAGGGACTGAAAAGTTTTACCCTTCATGAAATGTGTAAGAAAAATTCACAAAAGCAAGAAGTAGCAAAGGGTTTTTATCACGACATATTTCATCACCTATGCTGATAACCTTAGGTAAGAAGTACTAAGATTTAATTTTCAAGAAGCCAGCTTCTTTTATGGATAATGTACACTCATGTCCAAAATTATTGTCGCATATCAATAAATATGTTGTTGTAGGAATAAAATTTGATAACGAATTCGCCAGGTATTTCTTATAATTTTAGTATGTGTATAGTTGGCAAAGACATGCCAATATATGTGGTAATTTTCATGTCAAAAGAGCAGTAAATAGGAACAATAAAACGGAAATGAAACTTTCTTGTTCATTTAGCTACATTTTGTTTTTCTTGTTCTAATTTTCTTATTTATAATTCGTTACATGAAATTTACCACAAATATGCATTTCCCGATTATACACATAGTGTCAGTGTTAAAAGTACCCTGCCAAATCATTATGAAATTATATTCTTACAAGAAAACAGTTATAGATATGAGACAATAATTTTGGACAAGAGTGTACATCAAATGGATTCTTAATAAGACAGAGTAAAAGAACCTGTGAGTAAATGTGAGAGTTTACATCGCGTCGAAACCATTCAAGTTACAGATTGTATTATGGAAGCAGGCGACAGAACAAATAACGACTGAGGCTGTCACCAGCCCCCAAACCCGTTTACCACATTTAACCAAAATGGAAAAGATAGTGTCAACTCTAAGTAATTTACCAAACCTCGTATATGAAAGAAAAATCTCAAAACTGTTTTCTCACGAGTCTGGTATGCCTATTTATGTGTTCGTACGTTTAGTTCCAATCCTGTGACCATATATGGTTAAGGAAAAGGAAGGTTGTTCTAATAATGCCTGCATTTTTGTGTCTGCCCCTTAAGTTTGAATTTCCGGGACATTTTCTTTCCGCCCACTACTTGCTGTATGCTGAAGTCCGTTAGACAAACAAGATTATTCGCGCGCTTTTGTAAATGTGAGCCGGACCTTTGGCGTCCGCGCTGTTCGAAGTTGTTCTACATTTTGTGTGAAGTAAACTCGCCTGCTTGGGTTGAGTATCTAAAGCTTAAATAGGTATTTCAAACTATACTATATATGTATTCGAAAGTAAAGGTTTTTTGTTTTTAAATCAGTTTTAACAAACTAGTTTATTAAATGTATTAAGCAGTAGTAGCTACAATAGTTTCATAAATTTCCGATGGACCCCTAAACCTCCGAGCGCTACATAACTTGGTGCCACTTGAAGTAATGAAAGTAAAAATCCGATGGACAAGCGAGGAACACCATTTGTGGAGCTTCTTGTAAAATCTTCGCAATTAGTTGGAACTCCACACGAGGACCAAAACAACCCTGAACAAGTTGACCGGTCGAAAATTATTGTAAGTAGCCTATAATAATCCATCCCAAATTACCACCAGGCCACCGAAATCTATCGTTAATGAACGGCCGTAAATGTATTTATAAAAAGGAGGGATTTGTTTATTTGTATGTTCTGTGCTATTCTACGTGCATTATCATTCATATTGAGTGTCATTATCTATGTTATACATCTTAAACCAAGTTTTGTCATTAACTCATAAAATTAATTTTTAATTTGTTGTTTGCTCCTAATTAAGTTATATATATATATATATATATATATATATATATATATATATATATATATATATATATATATATATATATATATATATAACCAGTTGAAAGTATACTAAGACGTCTGTCACAGGTGAAATATTTTCCCATTACAACATCTTGAACATAGATGATCCAATAGATCTGATTACTAATCCTTAGTCACACCTGCAATGAATGAAAAATATATTAATTTATATTTTATAAAAAAAAGAATCACTAAAATAAAATACTATCAGAAAACTCTCGTTAAGGTTCCGCTACTAAGCGATGCTGAAAGAAAAATGCGTAATATGCTACGCCTATAACATCTAAACAGTGCATCCTAGAGAAAAAGAAGATAATATTTCTTGTAGAGAGTATAATGTAGATTAGTTTTTCTAATAAGATGTTATGCTCTAAAATGCTTTCAATGCAAGATATTTACAAAAAACTAATTTTGGACTCATTTTTCCAAGATGGCGTTAAAATTAGGATGTTATTAGACACACTTTTATAGGGAAAATAATATTTGTTCCATATAGATTTTAATTATAGAAACGTAAAAATTGTAAGCAACTAAAAATATATATAATAATTATATCGTGCATTCACATCACTGGTTGTTGCAGGTGGCAGGCTTTTTATAATGGCAATAGATCTCAATGATTTCTATATATGCATGGCAGCAAAAAGACGGAATTTCTATTACCCTTTGTTCAGTAAACGCGGCAAGCAAAAAGAGAATGGCAGATATGTAACCTTTCTGACACCACAACAAAAGAGAATGACATAGCTATAAAATTTTTGACACAACAATAAAGCGAAAATTAGCTCTGGGAAATCTGATATCACAATACCGCTTTACCCGTAACATGTATTATTTTTTAAAATGTCATGCTAGAGACATTGATCTTCAAATCCACTTTTGGTCATATTTTTTAAGTATAGTTTCATTATAAGCATAAAGATGAATTACAGCATTGAACGCACAACTTATAAATGAAGTGAAAACCTAAAAATTCATTAAGTGATTCTAGAGCAGGCATTGAGGTAATTCTCACGAAATGCCATTGAGCTCAGGTGTGATAGAACATCGCAGATATCTCTTAGGAATGTCTAAAGCAACGATGCTCGAGCTTGTAGAGGGGTTTTCTTAGTGAGGAGCTTGATGTACAAGAAACGTCTAGACTTGGCTGTGAACCAGTGGGAAATGACCAAAAACTGAAGAGGATCACCATGAAAGAACATTTATAATTGGTGAAAGGCAGCGGCAAACCATCTCTGTAGTATTTCCAGTAATACGCAGCATGGGGAGTGACGATTTGTAAAACAAATTGCATCGTATGAGTAGAGCAAAAATTTGACAGTCCCATACTGTAAAATGTGTTAGATCCACAGGTTTCGGGGGAAATAACATGTCACTTAGCTACAGGCAGTTTATTTAAGATGTCATAGCATATTCATATGTAATTCATGCAACAATACAAGTAAACATGTCGCCTAATATTCATTGTGGGATGCTGCAATGAATTTAAGATAATTTGGATCATGAAATATATTTTCAAATGTGTTAACGTTGTAAAAAAATCAGTTTTTAGTCTGAGAAGATTAAAATGTTTTTGCTAAAAAAAATAGAATATTATAAGCTTTTAAAATTTGTGACTTTAAAAGTGTTTAAAATTTTTATTGATGAAACTTTTTGATTTTATTTTCTTAAAATTTACAGAAACATGTTTTGTGTTTGAAATTCTTACGTTTAAAATATTTTAACTGATACTCATTTCATTTTTGATTTTCTACTAGACATTTTGCTGAAAAATATATCGTTTCAAATTAAAAAGAATATCTTTGATTTTAGCTACCAAAAGCAAAACAACATTTTGTGAGAAATAACGAATTTATTGTAATTTTCTATTTAAAATTTTGACTTTAGAGCATTATTGTTTTACAAAAATCAATTTCTATGTTTCAAAACGTAGCTACTATAAAGGTAACAAAGAAACTTCTGTCGATTTTTGTGCAGGTTTGTATTGAATTGGCCCTCACACCGTGAGTTGAATGAAAACGGAAATAAGGCGACGGTCAGTTGTTGGGGTGGGTATATCCAACATACTACCTGGTTGTGGCAATTCAGTTACACCGTGAACTTGCTTAAGGACAGAGTGAACATGGCACCTCCACAGAGCATCATAAGGGCGGGTATGCTGGACGAGTTCAAACTGGGCTCAAACGCCACTGTACCGGGGGCAAAATATGCCATGCATTTGGAGAGGAAGTCGTGGCTAGGAGGACAGTGCAGCAGTGGTTTTATAAGTTTAAGGATGGTGATAAAACATTGGAAGACGCACCACTTGCCGGAAGACCAACCTATGTACAAAATGAAGATCTTCTGGCAGCAATTTAGAGAACATTGCCCAGACATATGAGGAACGGGGACTACAATTCACTGTGAATGTAGAAACCATTCGGCAGCACGTTCATCAATTTGGAAATCACTACAAGTTGGGTCCCACATGATTTAAATCTGGGCCAGAATTCAACACGAGCAGCCACCTGTGTTTCTATGCCGTCTCGTCTGAGAGAGGAGCCATTTGTGCACAGGGTGTTAACATGTGATGAAAAGTGGGACCTGTACGAAGCTCCACGTCACCGTCATCATTAGTTAGCATCCCATGAACCAGTTTCAAAAAAGCCGAACCCGGCACTTCACCAGAAAAAGGCCCTCTTGTGTGTTTGGTGGACTACTCGGGAACTGCCACCAGCTGGTTAGAGCGTCAATGCAACTGTGTACTGTCAGCAATTGAGCCATGTTCAAGAAAAAATCAAACTATGGAGCCAGTACTTCTGAATCGCAATGTGGTCCTCATATTACAGGACAATGGTAAGTCCCACACCGATAGGATGACCCGGCACAATATTCTAGGAAACAATTTGCCTTGGATGGAAAACACTATTGCATCCGCCATACTCCGCGGACATTGGACTCTCCGATTATCACCTGTTCCATTCCGTGGACAATCATCTTAGAGAAAGTCAATTCCAATCCCTAGTAGAGGTGCAAAATGCACTTGATACTTTCTTCACATCACGACCCACCAAATTCTTCCGCTATGGAGCCTATTGGGTTTCAGAACGTTGGCAAAAGGTCGTTGATGATGATGGGTACTAGTTTCGATCTTCCAGATACGTCTTATCGATGTTCGAAAGTGGTGGTGAACTTTCCTGGTTACCTTTATACATTCAATTTTATATGCTCTATTTTCTGTTAGGTATTCAAAGGCTTGTTTCTCAATTCAGACGCTTTCATTTCAGAAGGTGAGGACAAAACACTCTTTTTGTCAGAAACAGCCGAAAGACAGATGAAGCAATGATTATGAAAGTATGATAAATTTGAATTTATATCCTTTTAATATTATATTTTCAAAAAATTATGAAACATTGGACTAGGTTTTATTTTTCTAGTTTCAAATTTGATTTATAATTTTTTGTTGAAGGTTAATTTCAAACACTGACAAGGAAACATAGACACCACAATTATTACAAAGATTAAGAGAAAGAAAATTGCAATTTGTGATTGTTGACCTATCATCAAAATTTGAACGTATATTATTACTTTGGATTTTTTCTCAGTTTCAGTTATCTCCCTTTCGGAAGATTATAAAGGAAGTCCCAGCCGTAGAGCCTTGTGGACTATTTCACTAAATTTGTTTTAAATCAAATTTGTTTGAAACAAGCATATGTACTTAAATGGCCCGAGCCAAAATGGCCGAAATTGCCTGTTTGAAATACAATTGTTTTTCACACTGTAATTGTAGTAATAAAGGATAAGTGGCGCATGAATATATTAAATTGAAATACAGTGTAATGAGATTGTCACGAATAGTAAGATTGTCAAAAGTAATGAATTATAAGTAATAAAAATTGAATAAAAATTTAGAGCAAAGTTCCCCAATACTTACGGTATTTGTTTACAACCAGTTTTTTTTCTCTCATTTGATTTCAGACGATTATAGTGAGAAAATTACGTATCAGAGATGCAACAGGAGGAAAAAATTATAGCTGAAATTTATAGTTTTTCAATATAAACAATTTGAGTTTGTACGATTTACAAAAACGTGATAATAATTTGTTCCTTCTTAGGTTTGGATATATTTCGTTCTTTTAAAGCTGCAAAAGGAAATGCTGAATGAAAAATTGTCACACTTTCTTTCTAAAATATTTCTTATTGTTTGCCCCGTTTTTACTCAGGAATTCAGGAGTAGCAATAAACAAAGAAGACAACACCTAGAATAAACAATGTCTAGTTGAAATCAAAATATATAAAACATTATACAGACCATTGTAACAATATAATTAATTTTAAACAATAATGGCATGAAAAGATATAAAATTTAAATGTTTAACAAAGGAAGCATGGAAACTTCTATATTATTAAAACAATTAAGATAATTTTATTCACTACTTTTAAACAGGTTGATCTAGAATTCTCTGTGGTTCATTTTAGTTGCATCAAATGCTCTAACTATTATTTATATCGAATAAATTCTAATGAAAATTAATGAAGTAGCGTAAGTTGATTCGTCAGCGTGCGAATAACCTATGAAGATTCAAAAGAAGGGAAGAAAGTTGAAAGAAATTCATGTGTGTTTATGGCGATCAGTTGATCAGGTGCAAGCACCATAAGCAAGGTTGGTGGAACTAGAATGAAGTAGTTACCTAAAGTTAATAAGCAAATTCTGAAAGTTAGAAGTGATTCGCATTTGTTACTTTTTCAGTATGTTAGTAAAAATGCATTTCTGTTGAGGGTGCATTGTGAACTATCTTCTTAAGGTTTACTTCAGTTCAATTGACTAATCTTTTCACCAAATAACATAAAGGTAGCAAAGATAAAATAAAGCAATAGTTTCACAAAGATTATTGACTAACATGCTTACTTGTTTTAAGCAAGCTTAAAATTTTACTTCTAGATAAACAGAGAATTTTCAGTTTGAAACAAACACTGATAGTTAATCAAATAGCTCCCCGAACTAAACAACATTATATTCTTGTATTTAAAAAAGCCAGAGAGAGAGAGAGAGAGAGAGAGATTGGATGATTGTGTTTAAAACACATAAGCTCACTAAAATCATATTAACTTGTAACGTTCACAGCTTCAATATTTGGGTCTGACAATACATGTGATTTATTTGCTCGTAAAAGTATATTGTTTATTTAAATGCTCAAGATTCCGTTAAACATTAATACGAATTTCTATTTCACATTTTATTTGTTAATTGAATATGTTTCTATAGAGAATAAATGTATATAGACAACTTGAACTTTAGCTTAGCCATTAATCTAGATCATCATCTAGATTAATGGCTAAGCTAAAGCTCAAGTTGTCAATATACATTTATTCTCTATAGAACTCTAGAAGTAAGCAATAAATGAACAATATCCTAATATCTGATTTCATGAAATTTTGAAGGAAGTGTTATCAGATTTGAAAGACGGCGTATATTTGAACGAGAGCAGTTGTGTTGTGTGTTTGATATTGGATTCTTTTACAAGCATTTATCAACTCCTAATCATTTTATTTGGACAAACAATTACCTGTGAAAAAAACAATCAATACTATAGTGAATCGAGATGAAAGTGCAAATAATAACTACAAATAATATGATCTCATAAACAAGTAATAATAACCTCAATTCTTGACTAAATACAATAAACTTACAATTTACAACTTACAATTTAATATTACTTCAATTTATTAGTAGTAATATATTAGCTAATACTACAAGGCAATTTGATATTTTGTTCGTACCAATATGTAACACAATTTATAGAAATAATGTGTAACTGTACTTTTTAAGAACTGAACTCAGAAAGTATTCCCAATTTCAGCGGACTAAATCATATAGATATTATACATTTGAAAATAAGATAGTAACGCATTTCAGATTCTGAATAATTTAAAGAAATATCGTTACTGCTGTCATATTATTATACTTCAGCACAATTATATGCGTTAAATTATTATAACGTAAAAAATAATTTTACATGTGTAGCACACATTGATATCAGTGTTCAGACCAACTATCACTGATAATGATATTGAAGAAAAGAAAAAGAAACGATATCAAAACCTAGAAACGTTAGTAAATTTGATCTACAAAAAGCGTTTTCCTTTCAAATATTATAACTAAGATCAATTTTGGTAATTGAAGTATGAAGAAAATTCATATTTGTTAACCAATAAACCAAAATAATTTATTCAAATATTAGACGTTGGCTAAACTTCCGTAGATGGAGGCCCCAGATCAGACCAACCTGTTTTTAACGTTCTTTTACTATTTATTTGTTGTTTTTCTAATATACCTTTCTATAGTTCCTCCTTTAAAATTTCCATCGTTCACTTTTAATCATTAATCACACGTATTTCTTACTTTAATGTATTCTTTGGTCTCCTCTAGATACATATTCATCTGTGTTATATCACTGCACAGAAGTAGTACTTTCAAACTCTTAAGTCCAACAAACTACGACTACTAAGATATAACGAAAACAATGAATTCTTATATTTTCATGTTTTGAATCAGCACAATAAACAACACCCTACTACGGTATTACGTAAATAAATTTTGGAGAGGAGATAGAGAGCGAAGCTTCCTATCAAATACATCGTTCCTAGGACATCAAATATTCCAAAATGTATACGAAAATACTTCTTTCTTATAAATTTCTGTCACAAGGAAATATTCATATTCATGAAATATGAACTTCACATAGCAAATGCACTCTTGCTGCTTTAGGAAGCGTTTCATAAGCGAGTAGTTGCATTAATAGGTGCAAATTGTCTTTAGGAGGGCTCAGTATAACTGTAATGTGTGCACATACAAATTGGTGTACGAAACACGTATTAACTTCAAAACACAACCCAACTTTTTATAGGTGCCTACTAAAAAGCACGAATGCTATCTAACTGACTTAGCGTAAGAGCACAGCAGGGGGCCGAGCGGTAGCGATCTTTAAGTAGTAGGCGCGTCAGTGGAGGTCGGTATACTTATAAACTAGGATGGTGGAAAACACCTTGTATGTCATAAAAGCACGTGCCTTGCGGGTGGCGTAGAGTTGCAACACTTCTGTGATCACTTTCTACACTGGTTTTACATTATACTTCGCTTCACATCTTCCTTATGGAGCACACTTTCCATCTTGTATCTATAACTTATTATAAATGTAAGATGTAAGATCTCGATATATTTTCAGTACTTGTGCTATCCTGTTATGAAATTAAGAAACATATTTCTTCCGTAGATTTTACAAACTTATGCCCCCATAAAATAGGATAACACTGAATTTTCCCCGTTTTACCAAATTTGGTTTAGATTAAATCCTCTTCTCATTAGTTTCCGCTCTACACTTCTGTTTTCCCTTCATTATTGCAGCATAGACCTAGGCTAGTTAATTAGACAGTGGTTTTAAAGCACTGTTACATTATTCTCTATTGCCTGTTTACCTAATATTGCATCAATATACGAACTCGTATAGTCCTGAATTTAACTTCATTTTCTTCTCTAATTAATCATCATTCATATACGGATGACCCTTATTACCTTTTTTGTTACTCTGATGCTGATATTTCCTCTGGTTGTGTTCATTTCTTCGTAAAGTTTGTATTTCTGGGCCGCCATGTGCGGCAGTTAACTTCTAGCGTTTAATATCTTGTTTGAGGCAGTGAAATAAATAGAAGTATGGAGAAGTAAAGGGGGTCTAGTCACACTCAACGAAGTATCCTTCTCTTGTATTCACCGATTTATCACAAAATTTACATGAATTAATTATTATTTGACGAATCCATCAAAATGAACCCAGCATTAGTAGTGTTAAAGAAGTTAGGAATTTAGTCACGTGCATAATTTCGTCCCGCAGAATAGATATAAAGTAGAATCTCTGTAATATTAACTAATATTTTTTATAATTTTGATTTCATAATAGGTTAGAAGATTGGTAATAATAGAGTATATTTATTTATAGTATATACTCTACACATATTAATGAAATAATATGCCACATATAACTCGATATATATTGCTTGTTCTAAAAATGGCACCAACAGACAACAGAGCTCTATTTTGTCAGGTCAAACTAAATCGACAATGCTTCTGGCATATCTTCAGCCATTTTGTAGAACAAAGAGTTTTACTGTGACAACATCATATATTAACTTGCATCTGTCAGCGTAGCTCTACGAATCCATCGAGCAGTTAACATCGATTGTTAAGCTAATAAGTGATGCTACGGTCAACGTGTATCGGGTTTAACTAACATCTGCAAATAATCTATATAACTATATAACTATTTGATGGATTGGATATACTCGACAGTACTTTATCTGCGACGTTGCCATTTTATGTATTTCACTTCTCCAGAGAAGAACCCGCAAAGGTATGCAAATATATATTTTTCTGCTTGATTTGGACTGGGTGCCATTTGTAGAATATCCAAGATTTGTAAACGAGAAGCAGAGATTCTGGAATAAGCGTGTCCCTACGTACTCTAAAGTCATATGCTATAAATAACACCATCAATATCCCATACATTAATTTACTTGGGACACCAAGCGAGTTGAGTTTGCCAGAGGAAAGAACTGTATCAATCTTTGACGGCCTCCCGCCAGATAAAGCACTGTCTCTGTAATATTATTAATATAGTGATACGATATTTATGGATACTTATGTTTGATATGTAGTTAACGCTGATTTTTCGATCACGTATTTAATGAACTATACAGTATATTTAGTTACTTTTTGTGGGAGACGGAAGTAATAAGGGTATTTGAAACATTCGCAGTGGATAAATATTTGAACAGACTCAATATAAGTTCTTCTGGAGATTAACGTTTCAAAGATAGTTAAGTTTTTCTGAACACCAGTGCAAAGTTATTACATGAGTGTATTACTAAAATTAGTTGCTACTATTGTGTTTTGCACTACATTTACAAAATATATCAATTACGTATATTCTACTAACCGTGGTATGTATGGGGAAGAAAAGTGGAACATCACATAAAACTTTCATTCTTATTTTCCTCGTTCACGGTGCGTTAGGACTTGGCCATCGCTGCTGTACACAACCGAACTAAGCCCTGTACTACACATTCAAGCGTGAGAATGCATAGCGCAGAGAGGGCTGGC
Source organism: Thermobia domestica (assembly GCF_964235325.1). Classification (NCBI taxonomy): domain Eukaryota; kingdom Metazoa; phylum Arthropoda; class Insecta; order Zygentoma; family Lepismatidae; genus Thermobia; species Thermobia domestica. The sequence goes on from NC_137463.1 coordinate 222,120,549, forward strand.
CGAAGGGCTTGGGCTGTATACAAAGGATAGGAAAAAGGTTTTCTGCCCACCTACGACAACATTCAGCATCCCTTGAAACTTTCAGTTGTTATTGGTATATATGTGTGACTGCCACAGATGATCATTTTCCATTGGAATCACTCGGGCTTGCACTCACTACTCTCAAGTGAGCATGCGCTCATTCATGCTCGGGGTTGTTTCTTTCAATTCGGGTTTCACTTACCCGGTTTCGGGCTCATTTACCTCATTTGTGATCGCCTTGGTCTGCTTTCCCTCAATTGGACTCGTGTTGACTTATTTTATTGTGGCTCGTGCTTCCTACCTTCAACTGGACATGGGGTATCATTGACTGCAGCACTAACTGAAGAAAGCCTCACCAAATATGATCTCGCCTCTCCCGTCCATACTTTAGTTCTAGCTATGGGCTTGCAGAGCCCTCTTCCACGTAGAGATCGAGATAGAATTTCCTCTGAGTGTCCGAGCAAACAACAGAGCACGCGCTTTAAAACAGTAGATACGCTAGTGAAATCTTCAGAATGCAACCAGTTATTTAAAGTGAAACCGATAACGAGTTGGATTATGTTAACGATAGAAGTTTAGAACACAATGTTATCATGTGAGAATCATTATGAACAATAAACAAATACTAGTATTACCTAAATCCTAACATGTTTGAAAATTTCCTCATGGCTATGAGAAGCGTGCGCGCATTCTGTCTGGAAGGCACTGTGTTGTTTCCGTATGTTTTATCTCTAAGGGTTTGTTTGTTGAAGTTAAGAAAAGGTCTGCTAATGAATTACAAAATTAGATCTCTAGGTTCAACTTGACAGTCAACAGACTTTTAGTTTACAAAGATGCAACAAATTCAATAGTGATATAAAATATCCCTTCATGGAATACCAATTTAGCTACACTATCCATGGCTCTAACAAATATCATACGGAAGAGATAGAATATGGAACCAACTTACAGGGTGAACACAATTTATAGTCCCATCGCCATTCCTCCTCAAAGAACTGAGTCTGTTTGGATCTGATATATTGCAGAGCAAAATGATTCAACCCGCCCTATTAATTAAAAAAATATATCTGAAACTTAAGTTTATTTTAATGTACAATTAACAAAGGTTTAGTTTTAGCATGCGGGGTCATGAATTGGGGATAGGAGTATTGCTGAAGTACAACACAAATCCCACAATGAAATGAAAATAACTTCTTATCAGTTTAAACAACAGTAAGGAAATTCTGAGGACTCGCAAAACCAAATGGTAGCTCTTTTCTCCTAGATTTCTCTTCTTTGGGATGAATGAATCAATGCTCTTGCAAAATACTTAAATCTCATCCATTATGCCTTCACAGTGTTTGAAACCTTCTGTTTTGAGGTAGTATTGCTAAATAAAAAGGCCGAAAGAGAAAAGAGGAGTTCCAGTCTTAGACAATGCATGAAAGAACATTCAAGCTTGTCCACGGATGGAAAGACTGTGTTCTGAAGAGTAGGTGAAAAGTAAGTATATTTTTAGTTTGCTTGATATTATTTTAAAAATAAAACCATATCATAATTAATTCTTCAACGAAACCAATTCTTCTTTTGCATTTTTGGGTAATCAAACGTAAAATTTGTCAATTGTGTAATGGAAATGGAAAAGGCTGAAAGTGCCACAAAGTAAAATTTCCAGTATTCAATAAAAAACTTCCTAAAACTGTACTTTATCCTTTACGGTGCTGCTCCTTGCGACTGCTCTAGAAACTAGTAGAAATTTTTCTGGCACTTTGGACCTTCTCTAGGTTATTGGCGATGTCGTTTACAACACATTCCATGCAAAAAATCGATTTTTTATTTTTTGGCACTTTCAGCCTTTTTCATTTCCCCTACACAATTATAAAAGTTGTTACAAATTCCCTTTAGCATACAAACAACAAGAAGGGGATTTTCTTTCATTTTTTAAAAAATGTCAGGATTAGAAAGATAAAACATACTACTACATAACTTTCAGGCGAAGTTTCAAGATATCGTAAAATCAGATATATGGGCCAGTCGTTTCATTATGTGGTTTTTACTAGTTTCCTTTAGGCCAGAGGTCCTTGACAATAATGGATTCTTCGCATTTTGAAGTTTTACGTAGAAGGTGCGAAAGACTGTGCTGTGTGCTTTACGCAACAAAATATCTGGTTTTCTACCCAAGATAAACGCACACATAAAGGAAACTAAAGCAGCAGAAACAAAAGCGTCATTTCAGAGTTTGCTGGGGGGGGGGGCGGGAGAAGGCAAGATTCTGCACTGACAAAAGAGTTTTGCGCTGTTATATTAATATATCAGTACACAGTTAATTAAACTTTATGTATCACTAAAACTGAGGAGCGGAGGGGTAATTCCGTCCTCTGCCCTCTCCAAATGACACTTCTGAATGGAAATTCTTTACAGAGAAAATTTTATCCCAAAAGTTTGTGTAAGATGAGAGCTTCAGAGGTAGGGCTGGGAATAAGACCACTATCTTTTTTCGATATTGTCAATGAGAGAGACAGAAACTTTTAGAAAATATTAAAAATTACAGTGAAGTATTTCATATTAACGTTCTTTTCAACAACGAAATTATATGGCAGGTCTTACAGTTTTACGTGGAATACGAACCACGGGAAATTGTGTGTGAAAATGCTTACTTTATAAGGAAACAGAATCTCAAAATGGGCACCATCTGCACCACGGCTAAGTGCGGAACCTTTGCACTACCAAACTGACTAGTTATCTTGAGAGATGTTATGGAGGTTTGAGATCACACGTAGCTTTTTTCCTAGAGGATTCAGGTATATTCGCACTGTTTTGATGTCGCATTGCTGAGGGATGTAGAAATCTTTGGAGGACAACCATACACAGTGTATTTCTACTAAATTTACTAAATTTAGGAGAAGCTCAATAAACTTTAGGTGGCACACACACACATACCACTCCCTAGCTACGGCTAAAGGCTCATACTAAACCAGGATTGCCATAAATTTTGTAACTGTACCCAGAACACTCATTAAGATATGAAGAAACTGTACCAGGGACTCCTTTCGCTACAGACTAGCTCTCTACCACTGTGCCCCCAGTTTTGATTGAATGATTAGTTATGGCTTAAATTATATTTCTAGCAGAGGCTATATCAGACGGGATCTATTGATAAAAGTTTGTTCTATCACCTTTATCCGAAGCAAGTACACCTTCAAGGAATCTAATTCGGCAGTACGCTTCGAGAAAGCTCGTGCATTGGCCACCAAGGGACTATTATAACAAGAATGTAAGGTGAACTCACCTTATTCCCTAAAATTATCTCAGCCTCCCATACGGGCTATATTAGCTACGATCCTGACATACACACACACACTGTAAATTTATTTGCGTAACTAGCACGTCAGATAAAGTGTTTATTACAGTAAGAATTAGTGGTGTTTAATCTTACATTCACAATTCACGTAGTTAACTTATCCCATAACTGAAACGGACTTTTCTCTTGCTTCAAAAAATGCTCCTCTCTTTAGAATCGGTACAGTAGATTTTAGTTTCAGTGAATAAAAAAAGTTATATTGTTCACGTCTGGCTTTACCAGACAAGCATTCTCAGGAAGTGAAATGAATTTATTTAGATAAAAAGCACATTATTTCAGTAGAATTCTTTAGCATTTAGTACTTCTACTTTCTATGCTTGATGAATAAACTTAAATTCTTTTTTCTATTTCTGTCTTTGATTTTCGGGGATAGGCTTATAATTGAGTAAATACGGAATATTAGTTTATTCTTATGGACAGCGTTACTGTTATTATTGCCTGTGTTCATTTTACGAATTCTTTACGCGGATTAATGTTATTTCCCTTGTACATTTTACGGTACTAGACTATTTCTACTCACAAGAAGCTAGATGCATGCGAAAGGAAGGAATGCATGCAACACTAACAACATTCAGTCTGATATAGCCTTTATTAGTGTTCATTTTCTGTTACTACCTAGGACGATCGCTCGTTTAGAAGAACAAGGTTTGCGGCTTCCGACATCAGTGGAACTCTTTTATACTGTTGTAAAACAAACCAAACCTAGGTTAGTTGGAAAAACAATTTTAAAAAAGGCAATATTAGTAATAACAAGAAACACAGGACACGTTGTTGCCGAGTGCATATGGTGTATTAACTCACGTTTTTCAAAATACCATCACTAAATTTCTGTCCAACTACAGCTTGCGATGCTAGAAAGATCGTTTCTCAGTTATAAAAAGATAACTTCAGACAAACGCAAAAGTTTTCTTCAAGAAAATATTGAAAAACGCATTCTAATTTAGTGCAAACGAGAACTATCAAATGTGCATATGTAAACTGTATTGTCTGCAGTATATTTGAAACGCTGAAATAAATGTGCATTTCCTTATTTAGTGGGTTATGTTATATGACTTCTTTAAATCCATATCTCACAATTTTAAGTCAAATTGTAAAGCTTTGTGTGCATACTTGCAATATATTTAGGTTTATTTTTAGTACATACCATCCACGCCCTCTAATAATAACAGTTGTAAATCGTATACCATATGAATTAGTGTGCTTTTTTTCGTCATAAATAAATTTACGGACTATTTTCTCACTGAACTGCAAACTAGTTCAAAAGAAATTTACGTTCACACAGAAATTCATACTTAGCGATAAACAAAATAAGAAAATTACACTCTAATAGCTTTTATAAATTGTTATAATATAGAGTATAATTGATACTTACCATGGTCGATTTGCGAAGTGCCTTCTCTTGAGTAACTGTTTCCAATGACTTCCTACAAAATAGAGAGTGTGATGACGTCATTGTTAAAGAATGAAAGTATATTACTGTCCAGCCAATAGAAACAAAATGCGTGGGTTTATTTTTTCGTATGCAAAGGAAAGATATATACAAGCATTACAAGCAATATTTAGGTCTATTACAAGCATTACAAGCAATATTTAGGTCTATTACAAGCATTACAAGCAATATTTAGGTCTATATCTAAATATTCGTTAACATTTTTTCTTTCATTTTGGGGCGTGGGTGGGTGTGAGGCAATGGAATTTGCAATAGATATTACGCACTGATGTTCCAATAGAATTATCATTTCCTTTATCTTAAATGATATAAACGTTGGACTTTAAACTGAAAGATTTCATTTGTTGTTACGAAAATTAATATAAAGTTTCTTTCAACACATGCAAACCTAAAATTTGTTCGTACTTCTATATTAATAAATCTATTTTTGTACAGGATACATCTAGGAAACAAGCACAAAGTACAAGCCATTAAACTAAAAGTTCTCAGTAGGACTCAGTAAATTAAACCAAGGCATGCTAAAGGTTTTATGACAATTATTTCCCGAAAGATATATAAAAAAATACAGTTAATGTCAGAGTAAAAGAAAAAAATAATTAAACCACCTTTTCCGTACATAACTTGTGGACATTTTACTGAAATTTTGTAAGAACAAAAATTATGCAATAATTTACTGATTTCAATAAAATGTCTATTTATAAAATGTATACTTAGCTGTTTGAGAAAATTGCGAGTTTTGATTTTTATTCTCCAGGAAATCTTTATTAAATTTTGGTGAATCAGTAATTTTGAAATAAGTCCCTGTAGAATCTTCCTTTAAAAGAATGATTTAAAATGTTGCACTGATATATTCAATGGTGTAGATATTCCACATCCCTACATGGAAATGGTATACAAATGAACACCATATTCACTATATACGTAGAAGTATACAGGGTGTTTAAAAACAACACCGACAACGTTTGGGAGCTGATTCTTGGCACCAAGATAAAACAAAAAGTATAGACCATCCTGAGTGCACAAATGCTTCCTTTCGCAGTTATAGGCTACCGAAAACATGAAAAAAATGAACTTTAAAGGTCGATAGCTCCAGAAGTATGGGACTTACGTAGTCGGGTTAAGACTTCACTTAGGAACTAATATGTGGGCTATCCAAAAATGCATGTTTCAGAATCCTAGGGTACTCACACAACAATTTTTGGAGAGGGAGTTTGGCTACAGTGTTATAATTTGAAGTACTCACAAACCATCTCTTTAAAAATTGTTACAGAAGTACCGCAAGATTCTGAAACTTGGACATTTGGATAGAACTCATACTAGTTCCGAAATAGTCTTGACCCGGCTACTGTAGGTCTCACAGTTTCGGAGCTATGGACCTTTAAAGTTCATTTTTGTCATGTTTTCGCCAGCCTATAAATCCGAAAGGAAGCATTGGTGCACTCAGATTGGTCTATACTTTTTGTCTTATCTTGGTGTGAGGAATCACCTCCGAAACGTTGTCGGTGTTGTTTTGAAACACCTTGTATAGCTAGTGAAGGTCGTGAATCTGCGAAAGTTTGAGTTTAATTTTTTATTTTTAAAATCGTAAGGTACTTCGTTATTATTGTCGGTCGCAGATGGTTTAATTAAAGAAAAATGTGCTATATTGTAGAACTGCTGAACAAATATACAAGATTACTCTTTCATGTACGATTGTTAATGATCGTTAGAGTTGCTATCGACAAAATCGGAAGTTTGGATATTTCCCTTCATTTAAGTATCCTTTTGGGAATTACGAAAATAAAAGGAGAACAATTGAAGAAGAAGACGAAGAAGAAAGAAGAGTTTCGTTTCTCAGTGTGGAATTATGGTAGAATTCCAAACTATACGAATTCAATATTAAAACTTAATGTAGTAAATCTATAATTCCAGGTTGTATAGGGGAATAAGATTGAAGATAGAACCTGTTCCGAAACGCTGCATCCGTGTGAGAACGCCATTTACTCAGTATCTCTAAATGCAATAAGATGCATGTATCTCTATGGAGATTAAGATGCTAAAATGAAGGCTACTTGATGTCTATCACCTTCAGTACCCGTAGGAATAGCAGAATAAAATCAGTTGAGAATGGCCCAAAGCATTGGCAGAGAGAACTTGAAAAGGACTGTTTGTTGTCAACGACAAATTGCTTACGTATAAAATGTCGAACCAAAAATGGTGAGCTATTAACTCTTATAATTAGAGGAAGAATAATTGTATACAGGAAGTAGGAATGCCTAGAAAGCAAGTTGCTCGAGAAATGAGCCTGGGTATTAAAACAATAACATATTGTTGAAGATCTTCTCATCCCGATTTTAAAAACGATTTATATCTTCTAAGTTACTATACTTTGATTTTAAGTACTGGAATATATTAGAAAATTATTCACATATTATTCCTCCTGATTATTATGCAAACGGATATGCTCTTTAAACGTTTATTCTATTTCTTACAAGTATTTATGTGACAATAATTGGAACGTTGTATGTGATCCTCCTGTAAATTTAAAAGTTTCATTTTCAGAAGCTTTAAGTAAACCGGATAAATGCATTCTCCAAGACCAATTTGATTCCTTAACACTGGTAGACAAAGAAAGAAGTATTTATATTGATTTTGTATTGAACACACTTTAATTAAGTTAGTTAGGTAGAATGACGGTTGTAGAACACTTCTCTGCATTTCATGACAAGAATGAGGAATTTATTGTAAAAGTATTAGGTACTGTAAATTCTAACGTACCCTTTGTTTAAAACTGGATATTCAAACCACCATGCCTATTATCTGAGTCGATCATAAACACAAACAAGTATTTCAATATGTAATCGATAACATGTATGGTATTAGCTTGTAAGAAGGCGATGTAGAGTATTCCCATTTTAATGATATACTTCATATTATTGTTCAATTTTGTTACAATCTATATCTATGGGATACCTACAAAATGTTTTCTTCAAGACGCTCTCGAAAGAAATGATACACATTTTAAAGAAATAGAATATCGAAAGTACTTGTTCTACGATTAGTTTTCCACGTTTACAAATGAAACCATAGTAAATATCGTTTTGGGAAATACAGATGAAATGTTCATGAAACGTCCCTGTATAGTGAACATGTAAAAGTGTATAGTTATATGTTATATGTGAAAACAGTTATAATTCAATATATTATAAAATGGAAACTACAATTTAAAATGATAATATTTATCATGTAGAGTGATGAGTAAATAAACGCGCTACATGTTGGTAAAGTGACTAGTATAAGTGTTACTGGAACATCCACGGTTCACGAACTTCCCATGACTGGACCAACCCGCTGGTCTTATTATTAATTTGAACGAACCAAAGTAAAGTGGATCGTATACTGTTGCAATGTGCATCAATCATAAACAATACAGTTATAACTTGTATACTCTTGCCATGGACATTTGCAAGAAGATAAAAATATTTTATTTAAAAATAGTATAATATATTTTAAGAATAATCAAGCTTATCAAGATGATGAATTCGCGTATTTGGTTATGGTGTCTTATTTTTTTACGTTATATATAATCAAACATTGGAAACATGCTTTTAATATTTAACAAGAAAAATTGAAAAACGATGAAATGGTTTATTAAGATGTAATAACATATTTGAAAAGAAAAATGAAATCAATTTTTTTGACTGTTTAGCATTCCGATATGCACATCCTGAGGTCTGCACAATATTACTATGAAAATAATAATCATTAAATCTCTACCCACATAATTCATTTAATGAAGAAGAACATTTTGTTTCTAAATCAGCAACATTATATAATTCAAATATTCTCTGAATCCATACGTATTTTTCTCAATATTTACAATAAATGTTGCAACCTTTACACATACTTGATATGAAAGGTTCTGTATGTGCGATACAGTATATCCGTTTTAATTAATTCCATTAAATCCATATAAATTAAAAATTAAAAAATCAATGATCTTTTAACAAGCTAGTGATAATGAATCATATTCTAGTGAATAAATTATATTCTTGGGTATTTTGCCAAATAATTGAAATTTGCTCTATTATCATACGAAGTTAAACAAAATTCACGACTTCTAAATTCGTTAATGGGCATTTTAAATTCTTTATTATGAATAGCATTTAACTATATCCTTGTGGAAAAATTTCAAACTGTCCAGGAAGAGACCTTCCTGCAACGGATAGATCCTTCGCTGTAAATATTAAAGTATTATGAAGATGAGGACACTTGTGAAGAATATTTAATTTGCACTTATCGCAATGAATTTTGTTATTACGTAAGCACATATTTATAGTTTGTAATACGCAATTCATATTAATGTTTTCATCACTACATAAAACACGTGGAGTACCACCAGTGTTGTAATACATTTTAAACTTTATTTCCCATTTCTTTCTGGCTTTTCTTAATAAAACTTCAACTAATTAAGGGAGACAGAAAGCATCACTTTGTAGCTCCAAATAAGCTTCATAAAATCTGTCTCTTGTTGTTAGTTCATTAATATATATAATTGCATACACATGAAACATGTTACTTGGAACACTAGTAAATGCAATTATACTCCAACCACGGGTTTCCTATGACATCAGGCAAACATGCATACAATCAGGAGCCAAATCATGATAAACAACAAATACAGACCCATCCAATATAAATGGCTCGCAATTTTCAATTGCCTCCATTACACATTCAACCTCCATATAACTTGACATACACTCACAAGTTGTCCTACGAAGCATTGTAGGGGGTTTCCGGCGGTGTTGGAGACTCTTTAGATGACTATTTCTTTGCGTGTATTATCAAATTCGTCTTCCGAGGATACGTATTTTTATTTTTCTATGTGTAATGTTAATTCAGGATCAACAACAATTTTGTTAGCGATAAATTCCAGCTTCATCTGAAAAGACTCCCTGACGTGTCATATAGAATTTTCCAAGAACTGCTATTTAGAAAGTTTTCAAAGTTACCAACTTTCACTCTCTCAAAACATTCACGTTCACTGTTTTCACTGTTGTCAATATCAAACAAGTTTATTGTCTTATGCATGTTATAACGACTTTAACCACCTCAGGGTGTCATCATCTAAGGCTTTTCCAAGTGCGCGATAAGTCAGTTAAGCTAGTTCATCACAAACAGACGTCCCATTACAACACTCTTCATTGTTCACCGCAAGTCATTTTAATACTGTGTCATATGACATGTATATTTAAAACACTGAGACCATTCTGGCCGAGAGAATTAAAAAATGTATACGTAGTGCTACTCGTAGCCAGCTGGCCAGGATATTTAAAGGAAAGCACAGCAAAATAGATGTTTCACCTCACCGTTTTTACACCAATGTCATGTAATACACGTGTTGAATAAAGTTTTATAGCAATAAAAATAATTTTGTCTGCCACAATACCGAAGATTATGCATTAAATATATCATTCACTCTGCTGAAACTATCCTAGGCGGCTATATTGACCAAGTGAATTTATTTCACTATCTCACAATGTTCACGTTTTAAAGTGGTATCATTAACTCGATTAAAATAGCATTTCCCGCCAAAATAAAATTGTGTCGCAACGAAGAAGAGTATAGAGTATGTATACATACAGAAAGAAGGTCCATCTACCTTACTCCATCTCATCCAAAATAGAATACTTCATTCATTGAAAATGAGAAAGTAAGTCGATGCCAGTCATCTTCGAAGACTTCTGTTTACATTTACAGTCCCGTCTACTAATGACACTCGAATGATACAAATATTATCTTGTATTTTATATAGCTTCTGTTTATTGCATTAATGTCCTGAAATAGATATCTCTTGATGATATGTTGCTGTTATTTCTCAATCTAAAAAGCGTTTAGATATATAGTACCCACAACGAAAATTTTGTTATTATAGTACAAACTTTTTATGGTATTAAATAGAATAAAGCAGATACATAATACTTACAACTTAAATAAATTCTTCGTATATATTGTACGAACCTTTTCCCGTTTAAACGTTTGGGAAAACTGACCATGGTTTCTGCAAGGAGTGCTTGAACGTGAAGTTATCAATCTGGATGATTTGGACTCTAAATGGTACACATTTCTGTAAATAAATGTTAATGAATATATAAAAGGGAAACTAAATATTTATGTAAAATAATAATAAAAGGTTTATTTATTCTTATGTACATAAAAATATAATAAAAATAAACTCCTCTTGTAATTTTCACAAAAATAAGAAAAGGTAGTTTTGGAAATGTATAGTTAATACTGTTGTTCGCCGATACTTTCAGAAAATAATGAATTTGTTGTGTGTATCGATATTCAAAACCATTTTTTCTCAAGTTTTATAGTATGCTCACAAAAATAATAATATTAATTTACAACATAGGCACATAATTCATTAAATGGTGAATATTGTTTTGTTTCTTGATCAAAACTATCATCTAAGAAAAAATTTGTTTTTCAAACCAAATGGATTTCTCTTCACCTTTACAATGGAATGTTGTATTTTGCAAACATAATTTATATACAAGATTACATATCCTGTGATAGAGCATACGAGTTTCTATTATTAGAACGTAATATGTGCAATATATTTGTTGACTAATATTTTGAAATAATTACGAAAATTGAGGATGTCACTAAACAATGCAAACTTTGCTGTATTATTACACGCAGTTAAACTAAATAGACGATTAAAAGTCCAGTATTTGAAATTGTAAACTCTTGTGTGTCAATAATATATTCATTAAGGCAGAGAAAAATTTCACATGAACGTCACATGAATTACAGAGTAATTTCTCCAATTAATACTGCATTTTTAAACAGTCATTAATTTCTCGTATCGTATAAAGTTTGTGATTTTTTACTATGTCTTACTTCGAATAATTAAACAAGTATTTTACCGTTGGATCAATGCAGTACCGCAAAGTTTCCACTTTTATGAAGATATCAGCACTGATCTTACAAATTCAACCTGCATTGTTTAGACGGTCATTATACTGAATATACATTTATAAGTTTTAAAGCATAAAGTTTAAGAATACTATATTCTATACAAGATACACTAATATTATCAGCTCTATCAATATTAGAATCCACTTTTATACTATTTGCACTCCGAATTTTCCATAGCCATATCCTGTCTATATTTGTCCGCAAGAATATTTACTAATTTGGTCATATATATATTATTTTCTTCTAAGAGTTCCATATATATATTATGAAAATGTTTTCGAGTGAAAAGACTACAAAGTGCGATTTTGAATATGTATAAGATATTTTCTTCAATATAAGGATCTAACTATATATTCCTTGCTGTAAGTTGTAATTCTTCATTTTGTAAATATGATCAATCATATTCCATCTGATTTACATATCCTTCAAGACACCCCATACATGGTTTCTAATATTCTGATAGTAATATTCTGATTTTTCTATGTAAAAATGATTCTTTCACGCAGTCTACGTCCACCTTGGAACTACTACATATACAATTTAAACTTTAAGGCAAAAATGAAAATGCAGATGATGATGGCGATGTCATCGTTGAAGGAGTCTCTGCACTTTCAACTTCTTTGTCAGATCATCATATATGTAAACAACATATACAAAGTTAATGAAAGGTAATGAATATGGCCTCTCAATCTAGGACAGGGATGTCCAAAATTGTTTTGTAACTGCTCAGGCTACTGGAGCAGTTGCCATCATTTTGCTGGCCAGAATGAAAAACAATAGAAACACTGCCTTTACAAACTTCACTTCTATAAACTTACGAACGTTCGGTAAACGGAATGTACCAAACACTGAAGTTCTATATTTGTAAATGTATTCTAGATGTCACCAGTTGTAAATATCAATTTGAAATTTCACTCCTTTTACAATTATATAGAAAAGGGTCAACTTTGAAAATATCATTGAGCTTTAACGTTTTTTTCCCATGATGGACAAATTAATATAAACGTTTAACTAATAAGTCTTTACTTCTAAACTATCGTAGCTGAACTTGGGGTGTAAAAGTAAATGGCTTTAGCTTCAGTTTATTTACAATATAATACTTTGTTTTTCACATTTAACAAACAAAAAACGTCAACACAAAATGACTTATTAAAATGCAAATATTTATAAAAAGTATGTTTGAGGGCATGGTAACCGGCTTCGCGGACCATGGGTTACACATACCTACTTTTGAAATTTTAATTCCCATCAAAGAGACTGGATAAAACACTAAACACAACAATCTACAATGTATATTAGTCAATCTTGAAAGAATATAATTATAAAGATATACTCGATAACATATGTTTAAACTGTGGTTTCACATAACATACAGCCGCGATGATCAAACACGGCGTTTAAATACCTATTATTTAAATGCTGCAACAACATCAATTAATACTACTGCTACCATTCATATTTCAACATCAACTACAACCAACAACAACAACAACTACTACTACTATTACTACAAGGAAAAATAATCTCTCTCTTAAAATGCTACAATACCAAATTAAAGCGCCTGTTTCTAATCTATAACTTTAGCTTTCAAATCTTTCATTTACGGTTATGTGTGATTTCACGTTTAACAGAGACAAACATTTTAAGTATTTGTACTTAAATAGTCTAAATTAATTAAGTATATCTTTTTCATAAAGTTTATGATATAAAATTATTGTTCAAAGCCTTTGTGTTTTAATAAGCCTTCTCTAAAATCAATGCATGTGACATGTGCTTCCATCTTCCGAGTTCTTTTAAACTATGTTCATATGTTTGTGGTCAATCCTTTCGACCATGAGATCTCGGAAACCACAGGCTCTAGAAACATGACGTTTTCACTGATGGATTGGAAATTTTGCGTAGAGTGTCCAGTTCTAATTGAATATTTAAAACACATAGCCATTATTTCTTTATTACATTTTTAGGGTACACTGGAAGCGTTGAAATAAAAAAAGTAAAGCATCATATCCTATGTGTTATACATTCCAATACCACAATATTATATATTGGGGTTGTATATGTCTCAGGCTTTTGTTCCATGCCAAAATAATAGTGAAAAAGGAAGGATAACCATTTCTCGAGTCTTAAGATAAATGTTTATTTTTTGAGTGTTTTGCCCAATGAACATCATATATAATTGACATAATTAATTGTATATGTAATGTATTTGCTTATTACATACTGCATGCAAGAAGAAGAAAACACTGGTCATATATGAATTAGAAACTCCTACCGGAAGTAGGCTCAAACCTTGCAAACGGTGCGAGATATTGAGAAAAAATAATCAAAAAAAATCTCCCCTTTATGATACCCCTTGCCGATTTTTTTTAAAAATCAAGACGTCTTTCACTTGTGTCTGTAAAGAGACATGTAGCCCTACATATGTTGTGAGGAATGAGGAGATTTATGCTCGTATGCGAATGATGCGCTGTGTAGAGAGCGCAGGTTCAGCTAGTAATAATAATATGGAAGTAAAATATTCGTAATAATATTTACATTAATAATTGCTTTCTGTGACATTTTCTATTTGATTTAATTTGCATTAACACATTTACCTCTCATCATTCTACTATGTTCCGTTGTTTACAATTCACAAATAGTCCAGTGGTCGGGATTCGAGGTTCGATTTCTGGTGAGAAAACCTTTGATATTTTAAATGTTCTAGAATTATCTCCATTTTATACTTCATATAATTGTACATTTGTATGTCTTTTTTGGTTTTCAATAAAATTTGAATTGTGTGGACTATTATTTTGACATAATACACCAGTATTCATCATAACTGGAATCAGAGTGTTTCGTCGTTATTAAAACATTGCAATCGTAAAAGTGTACAATTTGCTAAATACAATTCATCGAGTCTTTGTGTCTCTTACTTAAGAGTGCAATCTTAAGGTAGTGGCTTAATCGCCGGTTTCGCAAGTTAGGGGTCTTGATTTGATTTCCGCTGAGATAATTAATAAAATTTTTAACATTTTCACTACTGATATTTCTTATGTGTAATAACATGAAAAATGTGTATTTTCTCTTGTCTTAGTGTTGAAACGACTTTCTTCTGTAAGAATATGCCTACAAATTTACGTCATTCGTATCAACGTTGGTTCGTACTATCTGAGAACGTAACATGTTTGGTAAACAATTGATGAATATAGAAGGCTCATCCTAATAATTGCATCGCCCATTTTGCACCAAACGCATTTGTGGCTTTTGTCATGGTTGTTTAGCCTCCTGGTAAAATTTCAATTCAAGACCGGAATAAAATGCTGCATATTACATTGTTCTATGTAAGAAAAAAACACAACTTAAATTTTTAACATCGTTTTTCTTCAAATGCATGTTTCAGACTCACGACCTTATTGAATCAAACTCTTCAATTGTGGAATTGTTCCTAATCTTTCACTTCTTCTACTATTACTAGTGCTGCTAGAGTTAATAATAATAATATTTTCCTTCGCATTTTCCAACACGTTTCATATATTCGTTCAAACAAAATTTTAAATAGGACCAATTCTTCACTATATTCTTATGTATATTTTGCTACAACATGAATATAAGGCATAACTAATCAAAATTCTTTAAGCCAAATAAAGAGCGTTAGTATGTATCGTGAAGACAGCAAATCCTAGTTAGTTTCTGTTAAGGCATCAGAAGTTTCGAACTTGATATCATCCAGGAGCTGAGATATTATTCCAGCTCTCTTTATCCTTGCAGACACTAATCTTCCCAAAAGATCTCTTGATAAGACAGTTCATCGTTAGTGACCAAAATTATTTCTTTTCCTTTCACTATAAACGTCAGAACTATATCTACATGACGAACGCTATTTTATAGATATAATTAGAATTGTAGTAAAACATGTGTGAAAGTAAAGTAAGGTTTGACTTTGAGCACGATAGAGCCCGTTTTTTAGCCACTTTTTCCAGAGGTGTCGTCGTGATAAGTCATTATGTGAATATTTACCTTTAATTTTATTAATGATGATAATTGCATTTGCAATAGCAAAATGACACGTTTGCTGTGGATATAAGGGGATATTACCTTTCCCCTCTTAGTTTAAACCATGCCTTAAAAGAAGCTATTTGAATACGAGACTACCTGGCTAGTGTATCATACAATATTTACAACTTAACGGAAAGGTAATATTGTTGTTCTGTTCTTTAAGATATAACCACCAAGACAATTAAAATTTTGATCCTATAAGGTTGCTCACTAGAATATTTTAATAATAGATATACTCCACTTAATTTTATTGAGTTTACAATTTTCATTATCTCTCTTCAAAAGAGAGTGACAGAACGTTGTGAATCTCAACGTAAAAGACCTTGGATTCTTTTTTCTGGCTGCCGTTGTTATCGAAAAGACAGTAGCTGATGGTTACTGACTGAACATCGGATTATCAGTTTATATTCTTAAGATTGTCTCAAATTTTCCATTCACCCGCTATGCCAGAGCAAGGATCTATTGTTTCTTAGGTAAGGAAATTTCACAGCTCGTTTCATTAGCAAATTACTGACTATTTCCAAAACTCATATTTGAAAATTATTCGTGAGAAATTGAAAAAGATATGTAAATTCTTCACAAAACTTGGATATAACTCTTTATTTTACAGTAATGAAAGGATATCTATATTCGCGGTAGAAAAAAATAAAGTTGCGTTCATTGCCGTGGTGTACTTTATTTAAAGTATAATTGTTTAATGTATAAGAATTGTATGATAAATTGGTTATCAAATGTATTTGCAGTAGAATTGTACTTTATTAGATATAAAATTAGTTCAATGTGTACATTTCTAATTAAATGCTTATTTGCATTTATTTCAGTCTAATTTCATCCCTATGCAAGAGCCACTCATTATCCTAGAGATTTTAAACCGAGAAGTATTATCAATGTTTGCTTTGGAATAGGGATGGCCAAAAATTTTCGGATCCGGATATCCCGGACCCAGATCCGGATCTTGGATACGAATCTCAGATCCGGATCTCGGACCTGGGTCCAGATCTCGGATCTGTATCCGAAATTCGGATCTCGGATCTGGGTCCGGATCTCGGATCTAGATCGGAAATTCGGATTTCGGATCTGGGTCCGGATCTCGGATTAGAAATTCGAATCTCAGATCTTGATTCGTACCCAAACCTACATCTGAAATTGTGATGATAAAATTGAATATCTAAAATTCGTTAATACTTTTTTCGGATTCACTAAATTAGTAGATTGCTGTGCTTTTAAATGTTTCCATAACACGTTTATGCTACCTTTGTTCTTTATTTTATTTTAATCTTGCAATATTTACATGTTGCACTTTCTGCCGAAGTCTCTTTAGTAAAATGTTTCCAAGTTTGACTTCTTCCCATTTCAGAGTGAACTGTCTGAAAACTGATGTAAAGGTAACAAATACTTCTGTTTAGCTCCTCTTCAAAACTTAACGTTAGCTTCACATTGAAAATATTTATTTTATTCTTAGAAAATAAACTTTACTATTTTCTCATATACAGAATCGCAGGAATACTAGGAAAACAAACTCTTTATTAATTGTAGTTTCTGACTCACTAGAGTCCAACCATCAACAAATGAATAATGAATATCATTCACTTAATATATATATATATATATATATATATATATATATATATATATATATATACTGGTTGGCGTGGCACAACAGTAGATTTCTAAACATACACACGAGAATTTCAGCAGAGCGATATGGTTGCGTATTATTATTATTATTAATAAAAGTGTTCGTTGTATGACTTTATCATCTAACTTATGGCTTGCTCATCTGAGGTCGGGATTTGTTGAAGGAGTAAATATAAAAGAGATTTCTGTTATTTTTTCTTCACCCTCCAGGTTTCTTGAATCATACATTTGCAGGACGTAACCAAACCATATTCATGCATCGTATCATTGAAGCGTTTTGTGTTTTGTATATTAAAGTGTTCAAAAATATTTAACATTCTAAAATTCGCATTTGTTCATGTGATCTTAGGATCAATTCTCGGTTTTGAACTTACATGAAACAATTGATAGCTAAAAAGTATGAAAATAATTGTTAAAAGTCAGGAAATTGATACTAAAACTTATGCTGTATGTTTAGACTGTAAGGCTGTAGTTAAATTAACCCACAAGTTTCGTGAAGGTATATTATATCGTTATTGTTTATTTACTATAAGCTACCAGATACAACCTCAGAGGTCACTTTACATTGTAGTAATCAACAGATGAAACAACATTGGAAAAGGAATGCAAGGAAGGTCTCCACAGCATTAGATTAAAGTACTAACCAGCATTTGCCCAGTATAACTGAGGAACAACCCTGGAAATTCCTCAGTCAGGATGGCTGTTCTCCGAATTCGAATCCGGTATTACCCAATTGCGAAGCAAGAATCCTAACAACTAGCCTACGTTCGCTCCGTATTATTATTATTTAGTTAATAATTAACGTAATGTTCTAAAATTAGTGCAAATTAAACCCTACTTTCTTCACTGCTGATGTTATAGTTAAAAAGCCTACATGAGACATCTGTCCCCCATTAAATGGACCTTGTTCAAGAACGAATACTGGAACTGGATTTCACAAAGCGGGGGTGAAGAGATTAATGAAGATGAGGAAGCTATGTAGGATGCAAAAACTGAGTAATTATGCCTTCGTTACAGATATATTCACCTATATACGTCAATTATAATATTTCTCTGATAGAGGGCACCCTCACTTTCTGTAGTGCCAGGAGAAAGGCCCGCTTCTGTAAACGAACACATTAAGCAGTGCCTATAGGTGCAATATCCGTACAAAGAAACATAGTTAAAACTAGAAGAAGAAATAGGGAAAACGAGGGGAAAATGATAAAACGCCCTTCAACTTTAAAAAAAAAAAAGCTAAAAATAACTAAACTTAGAGCCACCAAAGACGCAAAACGAATTTTATTGAAAAGTTTGCTTTTCCTTAGTGACTAGTTGTGCTGACTATGAACATGAGTTACAAAGGAAACAAGTAGCTAGCTCTGAGTTTCGCAAACCAGTTGAAAAGAAAATATTGGATAATATTTAAGAATAAAGAAGGCACTTATGATAATTAAAACAAACTACACTCTTGGCACAACAGTCCTTTTGTTCCTACTAGTGGGAATACGTTCAAAGTGGGGATGCGTAGTCAGCGCATCGACAACCGAAGTCCCTAATACCAGCTTTTTAGACTGGAGTCCGCTACCTCTTACTTCAGATAACTCTGCAATTGTCCTCACGATGCTGGGTCAGCATGAAATTGTTGAGTGGGTCCCGGAAATTGAACCCATGACCACGGGTACTGAAGACACGCGCTAACCACTTTATATATATATATATATATATATATATATATATATATATATATATATATACAGGGTGGGCCATTTTAATCAATCCACGGAAATATCTGAAGAATTATAAAACGTAGAAGAAATGTTTGAAGTACACGTTATATATTGCTAAGGGGGAAAACCAAGTCCGCCAAAACTACCCCTCCCCGCCCCCCATAAATGGAGGCAACGGGGGTAACTTTAAAATGTCAAATGGGAACATGGGTCAAGTAATACCTCGTTCGAAAGGTCTTGGAAAACTAAGTAACGCTGTGTCAAAAGATGTTTCATATGAAGCACCAATTTCAAAATGGCCGGCAGGATATAGTTCGGAAACACCAGTATCTGTAGTATGAAAACCATGGGAAGTAAATGAATGGAACAAAATTGAAATACGTAAATATCATAGGGCATATCGAGTGATGTGATCCCTGTGATCCCGGTGGCCTCCCTGAAGAGGTCTTGTGGGCTAACTTCAAAATTTCAATGTCCGACCGGACAATGGTTCGGGCGTACGCTTGACCTACCCAATGCTGTTTAAAAGGCAGACTTCATGGATAGAGAATTGGTGCACTGAATTAATGCGGATGGCCACATTTATATTTTGATTAACTATTAGCACTCATATCATATTTTGAGCTTCAGGGACGAAACGATGTGCTCGTATATCCCAGAAATGCTTTCCAAATAACCAGCACACATTGCATAAAAGTTTCTGTGGAGACAGAGATCAGCAAATTCACACGTTTGTAAGTTCCAGCAACTGCATTATCGACAACTTCTTTCGTATAACGTTCCTTCTGGTTTCGCATCAAATCATACTCAGCCATACAGATATGCGTTACCATTCAAATAAAATTTCACCTTTTTTTAGTCACTACAGCGTCATCCTTACAAACAAATGTTTTAACCACACCATACCTATTTGTAGCGTAGCCTTAATTTGCAAATTAAAGTAGAGTTCTCATTTGAACTTTCACAATTATGTTTCACCCTACTCACAAACAGAGCACAGGGAGAGATTATTTTGCACGACTTGGAATTCTCTATATACATTATGGCAATTTTACTCTAACATTTTTATCTCTGTTGTATTATTCTCGAGGCATGGAACGCCTCCGTGGTTTTCCTATTTAATTTTCGTTACTTTCATTTATCTCTAACCGTATTCATACTATGGGCGCTAGACGTTTTCTTAGACACAGTCACCATGTCTTGGCGATCATTTTGAAAACGGTCTCATGTCAAAATTATTCTTACAGAAGCTGTTTAATATTCATTTGTCTATGTAACGTGATGTTATTCGCTTCAAGTTGCTATTTGAAGTTTTCAAGTTGGCCCGGATACTCTTCAGTTAGCCCTTGGAGTCATCCCGACAACACCTCTCGATGTGCCTTACGTCAGTTACCCACTCCAGTTTTTCTTCTGTTGATTTATTTCCAATGCTTTTATACTACGGGTACTAAACCTTTACTCTGACACGGATACTTTTTCGGCGGCCTTTTGAAAACACTGCCATTTCACCTAAATCGTTTTCTCCTGCAAGGTGTTTGATTTTGCAAGATTTATCGGACGAGGCACCACTTGACTTATGTTACTATTTGAAATTTTGAAGTTAGCCCTCAAGACCCCTTCAGGTAGGCCACTGGGATCACAGGGATCACATCATTCGATATGCCCTATGATATTTACGTATTTCAATTTTGTTCCATTCATTTACTTCCCATGGTTTTCATACTACAGATACTGGAGTTTCCGAACCATATCATGGCGGCCATTTTGAAACTGGTGCTCCATATGAAACATCTTTTGACACAGCGTTACTTAGTTTTCCAAGACCTTTCGAACGAGGTATTACTCGACCCATGTTCCCATTTGACATTTTAAAGTTACCCCCCGTTGCCCCCGTTTACGGGGGGAGGGGTAGTTTTGGCGGAATTGGTTTTCCCCCTTAGCAATATATAACGTGTACTTCAAACATTTCTTCTACGTTTTATAATTTTTCAGATATTTCGGTGGATTGATTAAAATGGTCCACCATGTATATATATATATATATATATATATATATATATATATATATATATATATATGAAAAGGTAACAGCTTTTTATCAAATTATTTAACCTCCTGAACGCTTTGCACGGATTACACTGTAACCATTACGACACTACACAGACATAGAAGTAAGCGAGGACAGTTAAAAGCACCTACGCCCGAAGCGGGATTCGAATCCAAGACATTCACAGCAAACGATGCACAGCCTAATGCCGCAGATCACCCGACTATGGCTGTTGGGTATTCTCGGCGAAGCGGTAGCACATTTAAGGTAACTAATTATTTTAAAAGTTGCTCCTAAATACTGACAATCTAAGTCTTAAGTATCAAATATTTCCTACGATAATACCATATACTCTCCGTCTTCTACAGAAGAAAAGCTATAGTTACCCATATTATCTAGTAGAGAAATAAGTTCTGATTCTCTAATTTCTGTTGATGGTGATAGTGAAGGTTCATTGAAGCATGATCCCCAAACCCAAACTGAGATATTGATGATGTTACTGGAACGGCTAAAAAGTCATTGTCGGTAAGTGAATTGCCTACTTGTCAGGATGAAGGGCGCTTGTGATGTGAAATGCGGGGCTGTCAGAGGTAGTACTTATAATAATTGGATTTATAATTTTCTATGCTGCTGTAAACACTCTTCAAGAAGATAACTGTTAATCTTAGCTTTGAAAGTATTACATAAGGAGTTTTATTTCTATCTTTAGGTTTCCATATAAATCTCTTCATTCCGGAATTATCGGATTTATTTTAACGCTTAACTTTCACACCTCTTCTGATTTACGAATATTTAAATCGGGATTATCTCCTTAAGGTCAATTAGTTATATTTTAACTGATTTCGAACAAACTATATATGGTTAGTCTTGTTATATGGGGGTAATTGAGACCAGAAGCAATCTACAGGCTAAGTCCAAAAGAATCTTGGCCGACCTCCTGATAAACCACGTCTTTCAGCAAGGTGAATTGTGGCAATCTGATACCCACATGAGGAATTCTGCCCGTTCAAGTAAAATATTCCATAAGAATCAGCACCCTAACCGGTGGAATGTGCCTTGCTAATTTTTCCCCAATGTGAAAGTACCTAACTTTATTGTTAAAAATGAAAAGGCGTTTATTTCAAACAAGTCGTCATTACAGTTTTCGTATTTGAACACAACACTCATGAAAACTCATGTTAAAGCGCGACTTACCCTTGAGAAAGAATATTTCTCTTTTTTAGTTTCCTGTTCCCGAAAGTACACGTGGAATTAGTGCAAGTACCTTCCGCACGCATTACAACGGCCACGATATTGGTGCTAGCACATATTTCGGTTTCCAGATCTCTAATATTTATCTTTCAGCCTAATTCTATGTATGATTCCGAAAGTTCAAATCTAGATAAGGGGTACCAAAATTGATGCTTTATTCTCAGTGCTCATATTGTAATTTACTAAATAATTATTAAATCTAATTGTAAGGTATACATTTGATATTTTGAGCAGACTGAGCAGGATAAATATACCTAAAAACTAGTTAATACTTATCTTAACAGTTTATGTTTTCTTAACCCATTTTCGGCCAACGTTGCGTAAATGCAACATTATTTTAAGGCTTTTTTACTGTAATAAAATTATTTAGTTAGTAGCAAATACTTCTCATTCTTTAAAAATGGACCTAATCTGATTGAAAAAAAGGTTAGTTGGTTTGAAACTGTTGTGGTTCCTTCGTCAGTGTTGCACCAAAAATTGGATTTATAAGGTAAGAGAGAGGTGTAATTTTGAATAATTGTTAAAAATATTTACAAATAATTTCAAGCACACAAAATACGTTATTTAGTAATTCCCTCTTATGCTTTGTAAAGTGCTATAAAGAGAAATGGTTGGACTTTATATGGTAAATCAGTGTTTTGTTTTTAATTTAATGTTGCGTTTACGCAACGTTGGCGCTTCGCGTTGTCTGGTCTGAAATAATGACCGTTTACAGTTTGGTCTGACCTGGTACAAATGCGCAAAGCACTTAGCGATTTACCATGCTCTGGGAGGACTATTGTACTGCCAAAATGTCTTGAGCCGTGGCAAAAATGCAAACTAAAGCTCACACCCTCACACACCCTCACGTCGAGCCAATAAGGGTTCAGCTGTTGCTAATCGAGAGAAAGTGAGTGGAATTCCTTCAGACGATGGCAGCGCTTGCAACGGAAGACTAGAGATCAATTCAATGTGGTGTAATAATAACATGCACGTTGTAGTTTCAGTAAAGTTATAGCAAAGAATATATGTCTTTGTAACAACAGAAGGAGAAGAAGACGAAGAAAAAGGGAAAGAAGAAGAAGACGAAGGAAAAGAGGAGGAGGAAGAAGAAAGCGCTATTTAAATGAATGGTTTCATGAATTGTTTACAGAACATAAGAATTATCAGGGGACTCTTGATTCAGCTTTTCTGCTCTCATTTTTCCCAGGATACTTTGAGACCGGTGACGTCACGTGGAGATATCGCGGTATTTTTCAACAAAACAAGTGAAATGCTGCATAAACAATTACGCTACTGTTTCAAGACGGGCAAAACCATAATTGCGCAGTAGCTTGTTGAAATAACAGAGGAAGCAATACAAATGAATTAATGTTCCTTCGATTCCCTAAAAATGAACTTCGAAGAAGGTGGATTTCCCGCTATAAGCAAAAGAAGACGTTTAATATAGATAACACACGAATTCGTTCTGCTCAATTTTCATCACAGGATTATCAAAGGGTTTGAAAATTGAGCTTGTAGTTTCCCGCAAAAGTAGTGTTTAAGATCTGACACTGTTCTTTCATTATTCATACCAAACGGGCATGGGGAAAAATAAGCCAGACGCTAGTCAAGTTAAAAAACAGGCGTGTAGCAACAATAACTTATTTTGCTTTTATTGACATTTGTTTCTGAGGGCATGAAACTTAAGGAGTTTATGTACGTAAAGCGAAGTGCAAGACGGTACCAACGAGAATTTAATGTATACTC
This sequence comes from Thermobia domestica, assembly GCF_964235325.1. Taxonomy (NCBI): domain Eukaryota; kingdom Metazoa; phylum Arthropoda; class Insecta; order Zygentoma; family Lepismatidae; genus Thermobia; species Thermobia domestica. The sequence continues at coordinate 222,144,734 of NC_137463.1, forward strand.
TCATATATTCTTTAGTTTAAATGATATTGTTAAATTTTGTTGAGTTTTATGCACTTTAAGCAGAACATTCATAGGAACCTATTAGGAACTGAACTTAACATAGGTTTACCTAATCTTGTCTAAACGAATCGTACTTGTTACGTATAAATTACATTGATTTTATTCCTTCTCAATGCCACATCGTGAGACAAAATCACTTGTTCTGCTCAAAGCACACTCTTACCATTATTCTTATAATTGAAGGGCTGACCTACAGAGGAAGCTAAGCCACGGAAACTAAATCCCAAAAACTCGAAGGGTAAAGTGGAGGACAAATAACTAAAGATTTTCCCCTGTGAAGGTGGTTCTTTTATATATATACCACTCTATAGGTATCCGTGCAACTTGTAATCTGTAATATATAATGTAAAGTGTGTTGTATTGAGTAATAAACGAATATTAGTAATGTAAAGGAAATATTTTGCAGTGATATCTGACAGTTTGATTAATACACACGAAATACAATAGGTTAGGTTAGATTTCTGAGCTAACCTAACTTAATCTAACCAAATTAAGTTAGGTTAGGGTAGATTACATTTCTAACGTAACCTATCCTAACAGAACCTAACCAAATTTATTATATACCCGGAATCTCTGAATATTTAGAATTATGTTTGTTTATGTATTTTACTATCTGAAATGCTGCCATGGAGAGGATTGGTTTATGGAAAGTATTTGAACTCCTCCCCCCACAGAATTCACGTTTCAATCAAAGTGTAATGACAAAAATCTATAATGTCACCCCTTTCCCGCGCTCAAAGAGGATGAATTTGGATTTAAATGGTATCGGTAGGGTCACTATTCATTTCAATGACACGAAAATTATGGTCTGAACACTAATTTCATCTGTTTTCGATTATTTGTTGTCTCCTTCCTATCTCCTCTCACCCCCGAGCTGAAAAATGATAAGATCCTGAGTTAAGCCTGGGTGTCTTAAAGTATCAAAAATACTTAGTACTTTAAGTTGGTCGAGGAGGAGTTAGCAGTCAAACATTGTTAAAATGATTTTTATTTATATGAATAGAAAATGCCCCTTCCTACCCTTCAAACGGAAATTTTCTAAATAATGGGACAAGTTTTCTCTTAAGTTTAATGAGGAGTTTATATACCAAGTTTCATCTTCTAACTTAATAGGCTTGTAAGATACTATATTTTAGGCGCAAATTTTGAACCCCTTCTTCCCACTTAGGATTCGCCCTTTAATCAAAGTAACGTGATAAAAATTTGTCAGGCCATTTCAACTGATGTACTAAAAATTATAAAACTAGGCTCAAATGTCTAGGATAAGTTAGCGAGGAAACATTATATTCATTTTTATTTGTGTAAATAATTAATCATTATTGATGGTATTTATTTATTCACTACATCATATTGTCGCATCTGTGAGTAGAAAAAAACTCATTATTTGTATTTGGAAGGACAAGGGAGTTCATAATTGTATTCTGAATCTTTTTTACGAGTAAAGCGCGAAGTGTAACAAGCAAGCAAAAAAAATCACGGATACCTCCACATGACGTCACAGACCGGGAGCCAATCAGAACGCTAATCGCGAAATGGGGCTACTTGTTATTTTATATACTTTGAAGAATTATAGGTTGAGATTTGCTAGTTTCAAAATTTGCTCAGATTGTAAAGGAAGTAACTATATGCTTATTGGCTTTTAGAATCGAAAGTGATCAACAATATATATTCGGTATTATATACAAGAAAAGTACATAAATATATTTTCATTGATTCTTATCTTATAACATTATTAAGATATTGTTCAGTGTCTAATTTTTCACTCAAATTAGAATAAGGATAATAAAGTATATTTCAGTGAAAAATTGGATTTCATCATTTTTTGAAACGTGCAAGAGAGAAATAAACTTAGTACAAGTAAATAGTTGCTACTATGCAGAACAGTATGAAAAAGTTAGGTTCTAATAATTACTGTTCGTGATGTATGTTTATTAGAAATGTTTTTACAAAATTAAGGATCATGTTTGGGTTTAGGAATCAATTTAGTTATGAATCATTATTGTAAAATACATTCCAGATAAGAAGAAATTAAAATTCACTCTATTATGTCTTGAATTAACTGTTTCTAGCAGTGTCTTGAATTAACATTATATTTTCTCACCACAAATTTCACTTGTTGCGAGCTGGGATCAAATTAAGGACCCCATGCACCAGAGATGAACACTATCATTTCCAATGTCCTGCCGATCCTTGAAACTAGAAATTTCGTTCTTTCAGTATTAAATACTTTGCTGTGTTGCGTGAGATTGGGTATTACCATTCAGTCTATTAATCTTACTTCTCACGGTGGTGCTATTGGGTGGGCGTTTCGGCGCATCCGTGTAGCTTTGGGTTGCATACTCTTGTACTTACTCATCTTCACTAGATGCTTCAGAGCTCATATCTGACGGTTCGTAAGCTAAATCGTCATCCGACGGTGGTTCTACACTATCTGAAATATTTGGATCATGAGACTCAACAAGGTATTCTATTTCTTTATTTAATAATCCTAGATATAATATTACAATGGATACAAGGTTTCTAGTGATGCAAAAATGTATTATCTAAAAACCACTAACCAGAATGGGGGATGTGACTTTTTATTGCATCGTTCAAGACACCATGACCCTAATTTATGTGAATACGATTTTATATATATATATAAAAAACGAACAGGAGTAGCCCATTTTCTGGTATTCCCGAGATCTCGGGTTCCATCCCCGGAGGGATGTTAAATACCAAAATATACATAATACTGAGATTTCAGTAAGTGGGGGCTGATAAAGTCAGCAGAAGCCATGCACAATCGTAGGATTTTCCAGAGAAAAACGGTTAAAGACAGTTACCTGCGTAAGAGGCTATAAAATTGTACTAAAATTAGGGGGACAAATGCCCTCATGCAAAAGTCCATGCCTCACTCTCTTTAACCACACTTGGATCATGCCCCCACGTTATCAAATCTTGAAATCCTAATTTAAGTTGGTAGAATCCCATTACAAAACGAAAATTATAGGCACTCATACCTTTCGAGGATGAAGGGGAGAGGTCGCAGCGAACCTAAGGGCTCCAAAACAGCATGAAATGAGGAAAACATTTGAAAAAAATCATATTTTATTCCTGAAAGTATACTAAATTTTATAAACGTCAAAAACTTCAAGGATGATATGCACCCACGGATGGTCCTGCTGATACGCCATTGTCAGAATTCAAAGGAAAACAAGACATACGCTAAACAAGTCACGTGGCTAAATAACAGGGCAAACTCCCTTTGTAGCACATACGCTATAATCAAAATATCACAGTAATACATGCATGTTTTAAAAATGATTCAACACATCGAATATTACATCATTAAGTTTGTTTCTTATCTACAAGAAACACAAATAATCAACTATATCTATTAAAACTGAAAATAAACTAATCTTTTTTTCTTGACATAGCACAAATGCATCATACACACTTATAACAAAAGCTACATACACCTACCGGGTACGCGTAGAAACAAAAACACACGGCCATCGCTTTCCGACATGTGTATACTTCATGCTACAGCGGATTGAGTAAGATTCGATTCACGGCAACAAGCGAAGGGAATAGTACCTGATGTAGAGTATATGGTACACGGGCTTGGTAGAGGACATGCATCTTCTTTAAACAAACATTCTTCCGTTAAAACTGTGGAATTTCCAAGATAAATAAACGAAGAAATTATTATTAAATTATTTATAAATGTAATTACTGTCTATTGAAACACTACCAATAAGAAAGATGTTATTAACCTCGACCCTTTCCAAGGTCAGTAGGAAGGGAAGTCGTCCAGCTACTGTAGAGATGTAACGATTACCCAAAAAACGACAAAGGAATCTTCAAGAAACAACAATACACCACATTATCGTAAATAAAATTATCTTTACGCGACTCTGAATGCTAACACATTTAGAGGTACTTACCAATTTAATAGAAACACCTCAAGAAAAATACAATCTACCTGATTATTGTAGCATCGGACCACCTTGCGTCTTCAGAATATCTCTGTCGCAACGCGGGATTCAGTCAGAGATTGAGAAAATGGTATCAAGTGGATTATTACACTATTTCGCATGTATTATCTGTCAGAAAAGTAAATGTACACCTATTTTTCGAGTCTGGCATTCCTGCTCTCTATCCGTGGAGAGTATGAGAATTAAATCAATCAAATGTTTACTGAGGGGCAAAAAGAAAAGTTTAATCTGAATAAGACATTGCAGAGGGACACAAAATGTGAATATGAATAGTGCATAGTGTAAATAAAAGACGACACCGAAAGAGAAAGCCAGAAACAGCTGTTAACCTTAGAAAAAAAAGTAAAAATTGTTGAAGTGGGAACATAAAACACAAATACAACAAATACGCCGACAACTAAATGATCACCATGCCATGATCTTGGTGTAGTGGTTAACGTGCTGGCTTACAAATGCAAAGGTCGCCAGTTCGAATCTTCGGTAAAGACATTTTTAAAAATTTTTGTTATTAATACATGCAGCTCATGAGAGATGATAAAAGAGGTCGTATTTAGTCTTTCGTAGCAATTATTATTGGCAATGTTTAGTACTGATAATATTTTTTGTCTTTGCGTATTGCTTTTATTCTTTTCTTCATTTCAAAAGAGAAGAATATCCGAACAAATGCCACCAAAATTCCTCATATTTTGAATGTAAACGCCATTTGCAATTAGTAAAGAATAAAAATTGAACGTTCCGATGTAGCTGCAAAAAGTAAAAAGACAAACATTGAAGTGGAGTGTTCGAATCCATACTCATGGTTATTAAAAATACAATTTCTACATGCCTTACACCTCCCGACCACGTTTCTACGTTAGCAAGTAAGAGGTTTGTGTTTAGGTCAGTCTGGTCAATACGTTTTGCAAAGGGGCCCGTTTAGCTCTGACGCACCACTGGTGCGAGAAGGGAGCAAAACACTTTTTCTCTCTCCCTCTGTGTGTCTATTTATCTATCTATCTGTGTATATATATATAACGCTATTTGTGAATGCCATAACCACCCTAATTTTCAGCGGATTGAGACGAAACTTAGCACAAACATTAATTGTTGAAATATCTTGATGAGTTCGTTAACCAGAATAATCAGATGAAAATGTTCAAAATGGCGGCCCTTTAAACTCTTAAAAACTTCCAAGGGAACCAAATTTCGCCCATAAATAGGTATTTAGAAAGTTTGAATAACTTTTCCTCTTTTACTGAAATATATGTGTGCAGAGACTTATTGAAATATTGGACCCGATTAATCGCATAAAGAAGGTTCACGCCCTTTCGCTACGGTCAGGCTTTTTTTTTTTTTTTGCAGGAGGGGGTTATTTTCTTATCGGAACAAGATCATTGTTAGTGATGATATGAAATTACACATTGAAAGTGAAGTAACTTGTGAAACGTGTTATTTGAAAGAATAATAAAATAAATGTGCTTTCCCCTAACACAGAGAACTGTAAATCATGTATTTCGAGTTCGGGGGCGTGAATGGCGAGGAATGTTATTTGATTTGCTGTTTAGTAACACATTGTATTGCAAATAAAGGTAGACAACATTAGTGGTAAGTAAAATAATAATAATAATAATAATAATAATAATAATAATAATAATAATAATAATAATAATAATAATAATAATAATAATAATAATAATAATAATAATAATAATAGGTGTTGTTTGTGGCAAGGCAATATCTTCGTCAATTCTTCTTCAAACGTAATAATTCTAACGCCATATCTCCCTTACAAACAAAATATTAGCAATTTATATCGAGAGAACGGGAAATTGTAGAGTGATGGGAGCAACGTTGGACTGTATGCACTCATAGTAATCAGAAAAATAAGCGATTTCAATGCAAAATGAACGAAGAGTCATTGTCATGGGTAGTCATGGAGCCACGGCAGAGCCCTCTTTAGGCAAAATGTCGATAACTTATATCGAGAGAACAGGAGGTGATAGTGAGATGGGACCAACGTCGGACACCGTGGACCCATAAGGCGCATCGAAAAAAAATTAGGGGGCGGGCGCCAGCTAGCCTTACTTATTTCCACATAATAATATAAAATTATATTGTCGAAATACACACACGAGTTAGCTAGTAATATTTCATATTATTATTATTATTATTATTATTATTATTATTATTATTATTATTATTATTATTATTATTATTATTATTATTATCGACAGCGTCTTATCATTACGTGTGCATGTTTGACATGAAGCCAAAGAGAAGATCCATCATTCGTAGAAAGAATAAGAGTAGTCAGTTACTTTAACTGTGAACGACAGCTAAAAATACGAAAAGAGTGATTACCTGTAGCCAGGGGCGGATCCAGGGGGTGCGATCGGGGCGATCGTTCCCTCAGAAGAGGGAACTTTTTTCATTTTATATATATAAATAAAGCCCACCTCAAAGTTTAGAGCCCTTAAAAGTAACAGTATGACAACCCACCGCCCCCCCCCCCGAGAAGTCGGTCCTGTATCCGTCTCTGCCTGTAGCGAAAAGAGCCTGTATATTTTCTCTCAAATGGATAAAAAAAACAAGCCGAGATACATTAGAACTCAAATGGGCTGTGCGAAAAGTCAGTGCTTTGTCCACTTTTTTTTCTTTAACTGACTCACCGAACGTGTTTCAGTAACTTACTTATTGCTAATATTACTTGCTTCACTCGTTTAACTTGCTTTTTCTAATAACTTATAACGACAGGAACATGAACACAGAAACATAAGGAACAGTTAAAAATCATAGATGCTCTCCCGCCGGGAATCGAACCCGGGACACCATACACCAAAGGCGCACTTGCTAGTCACTAGACCAGCGGGGAGGGCACTGCTCACTTTCTGTGTCGTTAGGGATTACGACCACTGTATTGCCAGATATCACTTCTGTGGGTTGTATACTATGATCACATGTTTCTTCTTTGCTGGAAGAGTTAAACCTACATTCTATGTAATACATGAGGTATTTAGACTTACATGCTCTTCATATAATGTAATAAAAGGGTCATGCTGGGAATAAGAAAAAGAACATTCCTTGGACTAAATGGAAACTATTGGCATCATAAATATTTATCTACGAGGCATGCGCAGTAGTATATTTCAGAATAGTTACTGTTTAGTTCAGTAAACGAAGAAAGGGGTATAAAAAGCAAATATGTCGCGTCAACGAGATCGACCAGAGTTGACAGGCGGAAGCAGATGTGTAGTAATACAAAAACTTGGTTAAATTGATAATTGGTTCTTTATTCTGTAGTAGATCGTATCACAACTTTACGGGAGAGCAGAGAAAGACTTACTAACGCTGTCATATAGTAAGCTTTAGTAACACGATCATACAGACACAAATGGATGTAACTGTGAGTACTACAACTTGGATTAAACGAAAGCCGTTTAGATATTCAGTGGTTTGCAGGGTTGTATAAGACACAATACAATTCTTCATACCTCAGCTTCCAGTAACTAGATACATGCAATTTCTGGATAGATACTGAAACTGCTGTCGGATTTTAATACATGACGTATTGCAGGATACAAAATGCTTTGCATTACTTGTTTGTTTGTAGACAGCTACTAGCTTAGTGTTCTGAAAGGTTGTGTATAAACTAGGGATAGTCAATTCCGGAATTATTAGTTTTCGGACTCCCGAAAGTAAAACCGCACAAATTCCGGAATTCGGAAAATTCCAATTTTGGAATAATTCCGGAATTTGGAAAAATCCGGAATTTAGAAATTTCTGATTTCGTTTACATTCCGGAATTCGAAAAAATCCGATTTTTTTCGAAATCCGGAGTTTTTCTCAATTCCGGAATTTTCTAAATTCCGGATTCTTCCGGAGTTCCGGAATTCTTCTGAATTATGGATTTTAACTGAATTCCATAATTTTCCGAAATCCGGAAAGTCAAAGTTCCGCTTCCGAAGGATGAATTTATTTTGGTTAATAACAAACGTGGCGGAAATAAGTCTTTGACCAGGTAATGGCGACTTCTTTCAAAGAAATGGGGTGTATGAGAATTCAATCTGTCATATTTGTAGTTTCGTGTGGAGAAAAAACAAACTTGTGAAACAGCGGTTTAAGAACAACTCAAGTTATTAATGTAAACTTTTCCGACTTCATAAAAGAAATACGAAAGGCATTTTGAATCGAAGAAATATAACATACAAGTTTGAAAGCTGAGACAAAGAAACCTCCAGACGAAAAACGAATCGTTTACCGCGTAGCGATCGCGGTTCAGTGGTTAAGGTGCTTGTGCGAATGCACATTGTAATTTTTTTTACTTTAGGATTTTTGATGGCGATTGATCAGCGATAACATATGTTTTATTATATTCAGATATTTGAATACTAGGATGTTTCAATATTTCAACTATCAAATCTTCAGGAATAATAATAATAATAATAATAATAATAATAATAATAATAATAATAATAATAATAATAATAATAATAATAATAATAATAATAATAATAATAATAATAAACTAATAATAATTATTATTATCTCGTAGAAGATTAAAAGCTAGGAGGTAATTATGGCTCAGGTCATACCATTACAAGCAGAAACGTGACATTTGGAAAGAATATTTCGGTTTGGTTTAATGTTGCCCACGAGAAGAGGAATTTCTCATCTCGTTTCTAAAACAAACAAAATAACATGAGAATTAACATTTTACATTCGAGACGGGACAAGGCTAACTCAAAATTTTCGTCTCGCTTTAGAGATGAGAATCGAGACGAGACGAAAAGTATCATAAATATTTCCCGTATTGTCTCGATTCTCGAAATAGTGTATGTCCATTCTTTAAGTAACAATTGCTATGGAGACTGAATCTCATAGGCTATTTCGTTACATTATATTTCAGAGCTCATTGAATTATGCTCTGTGTAGGTATTTTGTAGCAAAGCTTTTATATTTAACTCTGCATATCCTAAAAATTAGAAAAATTACAAACAAAAAACATATAAACATAAAAATATATAAAAAATTACAAACATCAAAGTACCAAAGTACATTGTCGGACCTCTTTGGGGAGGGGGGGCGGACCCTCCGGGCCCCCCTTCCCTACGCCAGTGTCTTGAAGGTACGGAACCCTTTCCCCGAAATCTCTACTTTTAAGTAAGTTTTGCCAAATTTCAACGCCAAGCTTAAAACTTTTATTATTATTATTATTATTATTATTATTATTATTATTATTATTATTATTATTATTATTATTATTATTATTATTATTATTATTATATCAACACCGTGTATAATCTTTAAAAGATATACGGTTTGTATCTGAATTGTAAAAGCTAATTGACTGTCGATCTCGGTCGTCGAGAAGTCTTCAGAGGGAAGGACATCGGTCACGTTCTGGGTTTGAGTTACGAAGGGGCAAATTTTCGGGCTCGAGCCAAAAATTGTTAGAAGTTATAGGCTTCAGCCAAACATGTTCAAAATAGCTGGGACCGGGTTTAGGCTTATCAACGGCTCGAGGTGCTCGGCTTACAGCTCATTCACTATCAAACCGAACGAAGAAGTGAGCCGAGCCAACAGCTCAACCAACCGACCCGATTTGAGCCATCGGCTTAGTTCAGCTGAATCAAAACGTGCCGATGGACTAATTTCAACTTAGCTGGCTTGAACCGGTTCACATGAGCCGAGTAGGGGACCCATCCCAACCGAGAAAGCTCGAGCCATCGGCTCAATTGAGCTGAGTCGATTGCTCGTTCCAACTGAGCCGGCTCGGGTCATTGGCTCATCCCAACCGAGCCGACTCGAGCTGTTCGCTCAGTTGATACGAGCCGAGCCGATTGATATCGCTACCCGAATTGGTCTTCTGCTTGGGCTCAAAAATTCGACAGTGAAGGTCTCAGCCTTGATTTTAAGAACAACAGTATATACTTATATTTGTGATTACGACATTTGAGGATGTCTCGTAATAATAAAAAAACCTTGTCTTCTCGTTATCTAGACGAGACGAGATACACAAAAAGTGCCCCACGAGATGCACTAAAATTACGAGACGAGACGCACCTCTGTCGTGAGCAACACTAAAAAGTATTCCACATTAGTGCTTACATTTCTCATGGCTTTTGCTTTCCAGTCTAATCAGGCCTTTATTTATTTAATAAAAAAGAGTTAAAACGAGCTGAACGAGCGAGCGAGCCATTATCAAACTCGACTCAACTCGAAACTCGCCCTGGAAAACAGCTTGACCTTGATCGCTACGCGGTAAACGATTCGTCTTTAGTCTGGTTACGTTAGGTTTCTTTGTCTCCGCTTGCAAACTTGTATGTTATATTTCTTCGATTCAAAATGTCTTTCGTATTTCTTTTATAATGTCGGAAAAGTTTACATTAATAACTTGAGTTTTTCTTAAACCGTTGGTTCACAAGTTTGTTTTTTCTCCACACGAAACTACAAATATGACAGATTGAATTCTCATACTCTCTATTTCTTTCAAAGCAGTCGCCATTACCTGGTCAAAGACTTATTTCCACCACGATTCATATTAACCAAAATAAATTCATTTTTTGGAAGCGGAACTTTCACTTTCCGGATTTCGGAAAATTATGGAATTCAGTTAAAATCCATAATTCAGAAGAATTCCGGAACTCCGGAAGAATCCGGAATTTAGAAAATTCCGGAATTGAGAAAAACTCCGGATTTCGAAAAAATCCGGATTTTTCCGAATTCCGGAATGTAAACGAAATCAGAAATTTCTGAGTTCCGGATTTTTCCGAATTCCGGAATTATTCCAAAATTGGAATTACTTTCGGGAGTCCGAAAACTAATAATTCCGGAATTGACCATCCCTAGTTTATACAAATCCTTTCGGAACACTAAGCTAGTAGCTATCTACAAACAAACAAGTAATGCAAAGCATTTTGTATCCTGCAATACGTCATGTATTAAAATCCTGCAGCAGTTTCAGTATCTATCCAGAAATTGCATGTATCTAGTTACTGGAAGCTGAGGTATGAAAAATTGTATTGTGTCTTAACTTTTTGTGTCTTATACAACCCTGCAAACCACTGAATATCTAAACGGCTTTCGTTTAATCCAAGTTGTAGTACTCACAGTTACATCCATTTGTGTCTGTATGATCGTGTTACTAAAGCTTATTATATGACAGCGTTAGTAAGTCTTTCTCTACTCTCCCGTAAAGTTGTGATAGGATCTACTACAGAATAAAGAACCAATTATCAATTTAACCAAGTTGTTGTATTACTACACATCTGCTTCCGCCTGTCAACTCTGGTCGATCTCGTTGACGCGACATATTTGCTTTTTATACCCCCTTTCTTCGTTTACTGAACTAAACCGTAACTATTCTGAAATATACTACTGCGCATGCCTCGTAGATAAATATTTATGATGCCAATAGTTTCCGTTTTGTCCAAGGAATGTTCTTTTTCTTATTCCCAGCATGACCCTTTTATTACATTATATGAAGAGCATGTAAGTCTAAATACCTCATGTATTACATAGAATGTAGGTTTAACTCTTCCAGCAAAGAAGAAACATGTGATCATAGTATACAACCCACAGAAGTGATATCTGGCAATACAGTGGTCGTAATCCCTAACGACACAGAAAGTGAGCAGTGCCCTCCCCGCTGGTCTAGTGGCTAGCACGTGCGCCTTTGGTGTATGATGTCCCGGGTTCGATTCCCGGCGGGAGAACATCTATGATTTTTAACTGTCCTCGATGTTTCTGTGTTCGTGTCCCTGTCGTTATAAGTTATTAGAAAAAGCAAGTTAAACGAGTGAAGCAAGTAAAATTAGCAATAAGTAAGTTACTAAAACACGTTCGGTGAGTCAGTTAAAATAAAGTGGACAATGAACTGGCTGTTCGCGCCGTCCATGCGATTTTTAATCTATCTCGGCTTGATTTTTTATCCATTTCAGAGAAAGTATTGTTTGTTTTCGCTAAGGTTGTCACTCTTTTCGTATTTTTCGCCGTCGTTCACAATTAAAGTAGCTAGCTATTTTTATTCTTTCTACGAATGATGGATGTTTTCTTTGGCTTCATGTCAAACATGCACACGTAATGAAAAGACGCTGTCGATAATAATAATAATAATAATAATAATAATAATAATAATAATAATAATAATAATAATAATAATAATAATATGAAATATTACTAGCTAACTCGTGTGTGTATCTCGACAATATAATTTTATATTATTATGTGGAAATAAGTAAGGATGGCTGGCGCCCGCCCCCCTAATTTTTTCGATGCGCCTTATGGGTCCACGGTGTCCAACGTTGGTCCCATCTCACTATCACTTCCTGTTCTCTCGATATAAGTTATCGACATTTTGCCTAAAGAGGGCTCTGCCGTGGCTCCATGACTACCCACGACAATGACTCTTCGTTCATTTTGCATTGAAATCGCTTATTTTTCTGATTACTATGAGTGCATACAGTCCAACGTTGCTCCCATCACTCTACAATTTCTCGTTCTCTCGATATAAATTGCTAATATTTTGTTTGTAAGGGAGATATGGCGTTAGAATTATTACGTTTGAAGAAGAATTGAGGAAGATATTGCCTTGCCACAAACAACACCTATTATTATTATTATATTATTATTATTATTATTATTATTATTATTATTATTATTTTACTTACCACTAATGTTGTCTACCTTTATTTGCAATGCAATGTGTTACTAAACAGCAAATCAAATAACATTCCTCGCCATTCACGCCCCCGAACTCGAAATACATGATTTACAGTTCTCTGTGTTAGGGGAAAGCACATTTATTATATTATTCTTTCAAATAACACGTTTCACAAGTTACTTCACTTTCAATGTGTAATTTCATATCATCACTAACAATCATCTTGTTCCGATAAGAAAATAACCCCCTCCTGCAAAAAAAAAAAGCCTGACCGTAGCAAAAGGGCGTGAACCTTCTTTATGCGATTAATCGGGTCCAATATTTCAATAAGTCTCTGCACACATATATTTCAGTAAAAGAGGAATAGTTATTCAAACTTTCTGAATACCCATTTATGGGCGAAATTTGGTTCCCTTGGAAGTTTTTAAGAGTTTAAAGGGCCGTTATTTTGAACATTTTCGTCTGATTATTCTGGTTAACGAACTGAAGATATTTCAACAATTAATGTTTGTGCCAAGTTTAATCTCAATCCGCTGAAAATTAGGGTGGTTATGGCATTCACAAATAGCGTTATATATATATACACAGATAGATAGATAAATAGACACACAGAGGGAGAGAGAAAAAGTGTTTTGCTCCCTTCTCGCACCTGTGGTGCGTCAGAGCTAAACCGGGCCCCTTTGCAAAACGTATTGACCAGCCTGACCTAAACACAAACCTCTTATTTGCTAACGTAGAAACGTGGTCGGGAGGTGAAAGGCATGTAGAAATTGTATTTTTAATAACCATGGGTATGGATTCGAACACTCCACTTCCATGTTTGTCTTTTTACTTTTTGCAGCTACATCGGAACGTTCAATTTTTATTCTTTACTAATTGCAAATGGCGTTTACATTCAAAATATGAGGAATTTTGGTGGCATTTGTTCGGATATTCTTCTCTTTTGAAATGAAGAAAAGAATAAAAGCAATACACAAAGACAAAAAATATTATCAGTACTAAACATTACCAATAATAATTGCTACGAAAGACTAAATACGACCTCTTTTATCATCTCTCATGAGCTGTATGTATTATTAACAAAAATTTTTAAAAATGTCCTCACCGAAGATTCGAACTGGCGACCTTTGCATTTGTAAGGCAGCACCTTAACCACTACACCAAGATAATGGCATGGTGATCGTTTAGTTGTCGGCGTATTTGTTGTATTTGTGTTTTATGTTCCCACTTCAACAGTTTTTACTCTTTTTTCTAAGGTTAACAGCTGTTTCTGGCTTTCTCTTTCGGTGTCGTCCTTTATTTACACTGTGCACTATTCGTATTCACAGCTTGTGTCCCTCTGCAATGCCTTATTCAGATTAAACTTTTCTTTTTGCCCCTCAGTAAACATTTGATTGATTTAATTCTCATACTCTCTACGGATAGAGAGCAGGAATGCCAGACTCGAAAATTAGGTGTACATTTACTTTCCTGACAGATAATACTGCAAAACTCAATTTTTTTGCACTGACAAAAATTCATTATCCGGATTGAAATATAGGGAATCCTTATGTTTACTACAGAAATCTTTACGAAGCATGTGTTAACCTTATGCAACATATGCACTGCGCTTTATTCCGCTTAGATGTTAGGTCATGCCGTTGCAGGAAGTCTGACGTCTAACAGTCATATGTATACACGTCAGCTATATATTATAATGTATACGTCCATCTGTATGTGAGATTCTGACCGCCTATGTATACATATCTTTCGTTCGTACGGAAAGTGCATTTATTTCAAACATTTGTACGGAAAATTCGTATAAATTATACTTTTTCTGTTACACGTTTGCTATACGTTAAGTTCAAAAACTAAAGGATTTACACATGTAACTTATGTTTTTACGTACGGAACATACGTTTTTGTTCTTAGTGTGAGAGAGTGTAACGTTATATTTTCTTTCTTACGTATTTTCCTTTACATTATCCCAGTTCGAATACTAAAATAAGTCACCACTATCAGGCACCCTTAATTTATACATATATTTGCAAGAGCTAGTAATTGCATAATCTTGAAACTAGACACATCACATTCACATCACAACGAGTTTTGTTCCCTTAGTCACCATTAACAATTGCAAGTTGTCATAGCAACCGAAAACAAACAACTTTCTGTTGTTACTGTAACTACGATTACAGATTATATATAACATCAACATATGTTCTATATATGTTCTTCTTCTTCTTCTTCTTCTTAACAACAGATCGTGCAACTTTAAGTAGCACCCTTGCCCAAAATAGCTAAAAGAAAAATGGAAGTAACTCACAGATATGCAATATCGTTGTAAGAGAATGCAGACAGAGATATGCACCGGATTCGTGTTTCCAAAGCGAACCGCTTATATTCAACTATATACAGATTCGGGAATTAGGTAGACCACGGAAGCTGTTCAACTGTCAAACCATACTGCAATAGCACCAGTAGCGCTAATGGTTGCATTATCATCTTGGAATAGTATGGCAACAATGATGATTCCTTAGAATAGCGAAACAATAACAGGCAGTTACGCAGAATGTAAACATTACTACATGATCCACTGAAAACCGAGATATTGCTACCCACACTATCACAAAGCCGCAATTTTTCACAGTTTGGTAGGGACACTACTAGTTATATGCTTCTTGGAGCGTCCGCCTCACATAAATACAACACATGGTTTAAAATAATGTGCCACGAAGATTCATTCGGTCACATCAAACTTTTTCAGTTATCAATGATTCATGGTACGTGTTAGCGGAGCCATTGGCTTCGCGCTACAGAGTTACGTTTCCTTAGCGGTTTCTCCTTCAAAACTCGACTCCTTATGTCTATGTCATATAATTCTTGCTGGATTGTGATTGTTGACATAGACTGTGGAATGTGTTCCTTGAGTTCCTCCCTCACTTGCACCGTAGTCGCATTTCCGTTCGGAGTTTACAACGACAACGCTCTCCGTGGTGTGAAACTCGAGCTTTTCTTGTCCCTCTTTGCC
Organism: Thermobia domestica; assembly: GCF_964235325.1. Classification (NCBI taxonomy): domain Eukaryota; kingdom Metazoa; phylum Arthropoda; class Insecta; order Zygentoma; family Lepismatidae; genus Thermobia; species Thermobia domestica. The sequence continues at coordinate 222,160,425 of NC_137463.1, forward strand.
GATGGATTTTTGGTGACTTTTGTAGATCATCTTCACCATGGACATTGTCCTTTGATACACACTCAACACACCATCCAATTTCGGTACGCTCCCACCACACAGCCGAGGATCAACAACTTACCCACTTTGGAAATCAAAGGGATCGATCTTTACACAATTACTGTGAGCTCAATTCACTAAAGCTCCTCACGTAGTACGACATTTGCCGTAATACACTACTATCTAAATAAAGCTTGATCTGTGTTTGTCGCTTGACCGTTGCCAGCCAAGTTTCTTACAAGTTTCGAAATCCAGGTCTTTCGATTAAATTGATAACTATCTGTATATAAGGTATTGACACAAAGCCTATAGAGTGCCTTACATGTTGGTACTAAGGAAAAGACAAAGACCACAGGAAACAAAATGATAAAAAAAATGTACTAATTATTTCAGAACAATAACTTATTGATAACTAAAAGTCTTTCGTTTTCTATCCGACCTATTTTGTAATGCTGCTGTTTTTCCTGTATACTTGCACGAAAAAACATGAAAGCGGTCTTCTTGTGACTATGGTATTTCAGTTTGCTTGTGCAGAAAGTCGTGTTGTAATAATTAAACGCCGCCAAAATTGTACAGTTATTCGGATGGTATATCATGGCTCATTTCAGCATGACTCTTTTTTCGTACAACTAAGTAATGAAGAAGTGTTAAGAAAATGCTTGAATTTAGCACTGAGCACAATTGAAGATATGGACAAGCAAATACAAAGGAGTCAATGCACATCCATTCACCTACAAAAGGGACGCGTTTCAGGTTATCAGTGAAAATGTCTTCTGAATTGCTTCGAGGAATTCATGAATTAGTAGGCAAGAAAAGTGACCACCTCAACGTGACACGGCGACGAGAGTAAAATCTGACGCCGTCCACTATCATTCACAACTTCTCTGGGTTCACAACCTCTTCTCACGCTATATTGATAAACTGATTTAGCTGTAGGAAAAATACTTGGGGCGCGGATCAGACTGGAAAATGATTGTCACATTGAATGAAATCCACATTTATCCCACACATAAATACTAAACAAATAAAATTTCATCCTTTCGTAGTGACGGTTCCTATCATTACGACACCTATATGTATCTTAGGAAATTCACCAATTTCCCACTATCCTTAAAGATTTCTTTCTTCTTATATCTTCTGGAAGTTTCGTTCATTCACCATCGTAATCTCCAGATTCCTCAGGCTCTCTTTTGATAATCAATTATACTAGCTTATTTAAAGATGTTAGGTATATGCACACCGTAATTAACCATGTAACCAGAAAGGTTTTCGTCATTCATATGCAGAATTTCAATTAAACCTGTGACTTTTTATCCTAGAAGCTCTAAAATAAGTCGTATTCTTGTTTCTCCCACTACAAGTTAAGGACAGGTTTATCGCTGAATACATTCTGCACATTTTAATAGCTGCTATCAATACAAAGCTGTTCCACAGCTCCACATGATTAGGCTGTAATAATGCAACGATATTTATATTTGTCCACATGAAATCTTCACTTGAAGGGGACAGTAAGGACATCATTTATTGTCACAATGAAATTATTTAAAAAATAGACAAAAAGCACTTGTATAAAGAAATCATGCCTTCACTTGGACTAACCCAGAACGCGTTACTAGATAACTACTGACCATAATGTATGTTTGGCATCCACACTGGTGCAGTTCGCATTCCAGTATCAAACTTTATACTTGTGAAACACAATACTTGTGGCATACGTTCTTACTGACGTTGATTGTCAAAGTCTGCACTCAATGCCCGAACTGACTCGTGTGTTCCTACTAAAGTCCTTATCTATCGAACATTCAGCTGCTTCTAGTCGCATTTAATGTATCGTTTGTTAATCGGAACATTGTCACATAGATGTACAGGGTGATTGTTTAAAAAAAACTCACGGTTTTCATCTGGGTCTAGAATTTCTAACTTAAGTCCGATTTTCATGCTGTTTGTTGCAAATAGTCAAGGAAGGATGGGAGAATTATGAGACAATGTTTACTGATTTAAATTCCTTCGAGGTAATATCAATCATTTTAATTCATTCGATAATAATAATAATAATAATAATAATAGTAAGAAGAAGAAGAAGGAGGAGGACAAGAACAAGAACAAGAACAAAATTGAAAATATGTTCCCCTTTTTTCAGTTCTTTTTAAATCTTTGTTTCTGTCTCTTTCATATATCCTCGTATCTTTCTTCTTTTCTATTATAACAGCGCGTATAAACATGAAAGATGGGCTGTGTTTTTCTATGAATACTAAAAATAACAGTATTTCTTTACTGGTTGACTGGTAACCTCGATGGTCGAGAAGTCTAGAGGCACAGATGTCATTCACGAGGTTCCCAGTTTGAGTTCGTATCACCGACCTAAAGGTCATTTTTGGATTTGAAAAGGATATTGGGAAAAATAAACTTAATTTCCAACTTTATTAACCAAGTCCCGTATATTTCCATACATTCTAGAAACTCTTCTCTCATCGCTTTAGTATGCCTTTCGTCTGTGTTGGTGAGTCTCAGTCCGATTTGATGGCTATATATAGACATATGATGTGGACACAGTGACTCCCTTTGTGATTGCTCTCTTGAGTCCAGAAAACGGGACACTTGCAATAATATCTACATATTGTTATCGCCCATCACTGGTTGGTCCATCCGCATCTCTTCAGCCAAAGAGCTTGTACTCAATACTATACGTCATGAGCGGGAAACTTCAGCCCCGAGTACTCATACGCAATAGCCAACTGAAAAGAGCTTCAGTCTTTCGAAACCCTTTGTGAGGATTACCTTCTCGTTGCTGTTTGTTAGGTGGTGCGGTCCGCACCTACTCGAAAGCAGCGTCCAACCTGCCTAAAATCACAGACTGCTCGCATCATTAAATACTTTCCGATAAACGTTCGACTTATCCCTCCATGGGACGGACCTAAGCGCTTAATTAGTTTGGTATGGGACGAACAGTTTGTTCGTAAAGTATTTTCAAATGTGAATGCCGAACAGTTTCATTTGTGAAGTCTATTTAATGTGAATACTACGTCGAGTCAATTTATTATTCGTTGTGATGAACATTACGATAAATGGAACCCTGGAGCACGACTTCGTCTGTTACCATATGTACAAAAGATTGTACCTACGAACATCAGTTTGGAATATTGTTTGCGAAATCAACGTTACAAACTAAACCTCAGGACTGCATCAGGGCAGCATTATTGGCTAGCCGAAGTTTTGCATGAGTTTTCTAGTTCGTATATCAAGCCACCTACTTCCTTGATATATTAAACAATAGGGTTGTTAACTCATTCATTTTCTTAGTCTATGTGCATGTAATATGTGTGTTCATTGAGTAATATTATATATTCATTATCTAAATTTTGGTTTCATCATTTGTTGCAAATTTAATGCATGATTTAATTACACACAGTTCAGTATAATCTCCTTTACGTTGTCTGCATCCAAACTTACTGCGATCCCAGCCCCAGCACGATAAAGATGCAGGCATGGGTATGGACCGTGTCCGTTGTGGAATAGCTGGGAAAACAAAAGGGGAAGAGGGAAAATAAAAAAAAAACTAAAAGGTGTACCGAACCACAACGTACATGATGATACCATTCCGAAGAAGCATGCATTCCAGATTAAGCCAAAAGTGGTTGAAAATTATCGTGCGCTGGCCAAACACATTCAAAACTGTTCTCCCGGGGTTGGAATTTGGCCTGGGCTGAAACATTTGATTGTGTATATCTCTATCTTGATAGTAAGTGCACACAAGACAAGATTGACAATTTTTTCTCCTCCCGTTATCGAGACAAGATGAGATGCTACAATTGTCCCCTCTCGTGAACAACATCAAACCTGTTCACCATTACTGCTTTCGTCTCTCATAGCTTTCGTTTTTCAAATAATCAAGTGTTCATTTCAAAACAAGTGAAAACGAGCTGCACGTACAAGCTAAATATCAAGCTCGATTCGACTCCGAGCTTTACCTAAAAAACAATGAATTGGCTCGCAACTCGAATCGGGTAAATTACCTCTAACTCGGCTGTGCTCGTCCTTATAGCTTTTCAGGTGTTCTGATTTTGTAGTCTGCAATGTGACCAGCTTTATTGTTCTTGGAGAGAAGTATCACAGGTTAAAGATCTGCAAAGTATTTATATTTTTTATATAGCTATGGCAGCTTCTGACACACACAATAGGGAGACAGGCAGCAACTGTTGGTGGCTCGAACCGAAACGAGGTTAGGAAAATAGCAATATTACAAGAAGCAATATACTTTCATTTTATCAGCATATTGGCGCGGTGTGTGTGACGACGGTATATATGGAACGGCTGGCTTGTTGTATATAGACAAGCATGAAGAATACGTTTTCTACGCATCACACCAAAATCATTTCCTGTTGTCGTGTTCTTCTTATCGTATTGGTATGGAATTCACTTCTTACTTTCTGGGTGTTCACCTTGTACTGTTGGCAGTTCTAGTCTTAACCCTAACCATTTGACAATGTTAGTAGTACCTTTTTGTAATACAAATAATTTTCTTTACTGCTGTAGATTCACAAATGCTTAGAAATGTTACATGTCAATTATTCTAGAAAGTATATTCAATGACGTCGAACTGAAAGAAGATGTGTGTTACGTTCTTTTAAATTGCAAATCTTATTATATCCACACACACACTATAAATTCGTTGTGGTTCGTATTTCATATTGGCTTTACAACGATATGTTGTATTTTTAATTGTATTCTTTGGGCAAAATGTGTGATATTTTCTATAAAATATGCACTAGCCAGCTAGGTTAAAAAGAAGAAGAAAAAGGAAAGATATCTTGTTATAAAATCAATGTATGTTTTGTTGTTTATATTTCACCAAGACGAAGTATTTATATATTACTATGGAAACAGAAGCAAGGTTAGACATAATGCCAACTACCTTTGAAGGATCATAAAGTTTATAAAAAGAAGTTATACAATAAACGACATTTTGCATTATGTCAATTTAGTTTACTCATTGTGGCTCAATAACATAATATAATGTTAGAATCAGGACAATAAAACGAAAATAACAGTTATATATTTTATGGTACCGAAACGCCGAGAAAGCTTGTGTATCGTTCAGAAATTTTAGTGAAACGATCACAATTGAGCCTAATATTAATTTCACTGTTCTAAGAAGTGGCACAAAAATAAATAGACGTGTCAAGATGAGTGATAGCGAAAACGAAGTGGTTAATAACAGTATGAGTGAGACCGGAACAAATCATACTGAAAGTGTGGTTGATCTATTCAAACTACTATCACAACAAATGTCTCAAATGTCTCAACAACTTAAAGATGATTTTTCCCAACAAAATGTGCAGTTACAGCAACAATTTGATGGAAATATGAATCAACTTAAGGATGAATTTTCACAACAACTTGATGGAAAAAAGAATCAATTTAAGGATGATTTTTTACAACAACATAAGGATGAATTACATCAACTTCTTGATAGCAAGCTGGACAAACAACAGCAGCAATTGGATACTAGGTTAGTCGGAACACAACAGCATTTTGACCAGCGCTTTGGACAAATGATGGAGCGAAGGGATCAGTACATGGAACAGGTTAAAGAAATGTCATCACACGTTAACATGAATGCTTTAAATGAACTAGAACCTTCTACAGAAACAACGGAAAATGCAGATTTTGAGTTTACATTAGTGAAATGTACTGTTTTCGCAAAAACATACTGGCGTATTGGTTGGATCTTATTACCTAACTTTTCTTTTCAGTGGAATGTTTTTGATTGTCTTATGGATGCTGCGTGTAATGGCGATTTTGGTATGCATCAATGGGCGAAAAGTTATGATCGTTTTCGACTAGTGAATGCTATTGACTACTTGAATTCACAGTATCATGTTGAGTATGTATCATGTGATGATATTAATCCTGAAGATGAAGTAATGGTAATAGAATCATTTAATGTATGTACATGACATTAGTTCATGTAGCAAGAAGAAAGGTGACTCCAGTATTCGTGAAATTCAAAAAGAAAACTTGTATTCCCACCAATGTTTGTATTGATTGGTCGATTGAGTTGAATCTGTTGAACTGTGCATACAATGATAAGACCAAAATGATAGTAGTGAACAATCCGATTATGCCTTTACGGAACATAATACAGTGCGTTGATTTCAAGCATCTAAACATGACATTGCGAGATTTTGAAAATCCTTCAGTGGTACAATACAGTAATAACTTGAACCAAACTAACCTTAATCGAAACCAAATTCGACACATTCATGTAAGATTAAAGAGGGATCCCAATGTAAAAGGTGATGTTAAATACATATGTACCGGTAATGTAACCAAACCTAACTACAGAGATGGAAGTCAAAATGATTGACGAAGAGAAGATTGGATTGACAAAAAGAGAAAGAAGTCAGACAGAAATTATTCGCTTGACAACAATGCGGCTACTTCTAAGAAGCAAAACAGAGATACATCGGATGCCCTGAGGAAGTCTTCGTGGAACAGAAACCATGGCAGGACAGACAACCGTGGATATCATGTAACGGATAAGTACAGATCCGTTAGGAGACACGATATTTCAACACCAGTAAAACGAATGAGAACTGAACCTAATTTTACCGGTAATGTAAACGAACTTAATCCTAATGGCAATAGTAATAGCAATTGTGTAACCGAACCTAACCTTAGTAGTAACAGTAATAGCGATCATGTAAAGGAACCTAATCCTAGTGTAGTACGATTACGTACACCTAACAAACATGAAAGCATTAGATCAAACTTCGTTCGAATTGGATTTCGTAGAAAAATCATAGATGGCAAAAATTCCCAAAGCAAGAAACGAAGAACTGTAAAAGTAAATAACGCGCAATACTGTATTGCTATTTATGACTTTCAATGTAACCTATATGGAAGTCGTTGGACATGTAACTTAAGCTAAAGTTACGGAGTTTGAGGAAACTGTATTGGATTGAGTTTTGCTTTATTCCGCTTTAAATATCGTTATGATTTTGTTTATTACTTGTATTTCATTTGAATTCTATAAATATGATTCAATGAATTAACGAATGGAACAATTCCTACATTTATGATCTTAATAAGAAGTTCATTATTATTATGTTATGTCCTGATTATTATTGATATTTCAATCGTAATCTATATTTTATTTAAATCTTTCTTATATCCGATCCTTTTACATTACTGAAATTATAAGAATAAATAGCATAATGACTTTAGGTATCAAACCAGAAGATAATTAAAATGAATTATAAAATACATTTTATATCAATTTTTCTTCTCAATTTGCCCAAATGCTTTAAATTTGTTAATAAATATTTTATTCCCTGAATCGACTTAACATAGATTTATAATTCGGAATTCCTTATCGACGCTATATTATAAAAATATAAATATATAAATGATTATAAATTAATGTAAAATGAAGTATTAATAATGATATGTAAGTAAAATATGATATATGTGAATAATTATGAAATGTGATTTTTTATATACGAGAGTTGTCCGAAAAGTACTGACGATTAGTGTAGGAATTCTAACCGTCCAGGATTCTTTTCTTTTATTTGTAAAAATAATAAAATAAAGTCCATATATTCGCACGCCATAGTACAACGATTTGTTGTATTTTTAATTGTATTCTTTGGGCAAAATGTGTGATCTTTTCTATAAAATATGCACTAGCCAGCTAGGTTAAAAAGAAGAAGAAAAAGGAAAGATATCTTGTTATAAAATCAATGTATGTTTTGTTGAGACGAAGTATTTATATATTACTATGGAAACAGAAGCAAGGTTAGACACAATGTCAACTACCTTTGAAGGATCATAAAGTTTATAAAAAGAAGTTATACAATAAACGACATTTTGCATTATGTCAATTTAGTTTACTCATTGTGGCTCAATAACATAATATAATGTTAGAATCAGGACAATAAAACAAAAGTAACAGTTATATCTTCGTAGCACAGTACGAAGTGTTTCCGTTTAGAAGTAAGAGATGCGCGGGTTCCAATTACTTCTACTCCATTTCTACTTTTTTGACAAAAATTATTAAAATTTAATCTTTTTCAATATTGCCAATAAATGATTGTCTGTAATTATGTTTTATTTCTAATAAACAGACATTTGAAAATAGAGATAAAGGATACAGGAGAAAAATAAAGAGGTTAATATAATTCTTTAATAAGGATAAAGCAGACTTTGGTAAGGAACTTTGGGCCATCTTTCGGCAGGCATTAGTACACATTCAAAGTGTAAATATTATAAACTGGGAGAGCGCAATAGCTAGAAATAGTGGACAAAAATGCCTCTTACAGTTTTCGAATCGCCGCATATATGATACTACGTGCAAAGTTATGAAGCATGTCCGACAGAGTGTGGAGCATGTCCAACTCGCTTGCAAAGAGTCTCGGTTTCGTTTCACGCTTGAATATTTTATTTTTTGTTTTTTCTTTTATTCAACAAAGCGGCCAGTTGAAACTACAAGTAAAATATTAATTCACCAGATGTTTATAATGCATAAAACAATATAAATGTTTATATCAGATGTAAAACCTTGCAATGTTCCATGTTAACTAACAACAATATGTAACCCATTTCGTAAATATATTGATGTCACGAGTTAAATTGTGGTTCGGACCGTCGTTGTGTAGAAAATGTTCTGAACGTTTTGTGCCTATGTCCGTGGACAGTGTGCGAATTACAATGGGATGAGGGGAAATCCCCTTTGGTAATACTGGATGTATGCTATAACCAGGGGCATCATTTCAGACGGCAAAAGCATCTTAAAGTATGAAAGTGGTAGCCTGGGGCGTCATTTATTAGAGCAAGAGGGAGAAATTGCTTCCGAAGAGTTTACAAAACGTGAGTCAGATGTCACTGGTTCTCTTGCTTACCTTAAGCGAAGTCGGAAACGACAAAGTCTAAACGACACATACATCCAGTATTACCAAAGGAGATTTGCCCTTCATTCCCCTTGTATTCACACTCTGTTTACAGATATAGACACGAAGCGTCATAATTTTTTTTTACACAAGTGTGGTTACCATAATAAAACTTGTGATATCAATATATTTACGGGATAGCTTACATTTTGTTGCCAGTTCACATGGGACATTGCAAGGTTTAACATCTGATTTGAACATTTCTATTGCTTTATGCATTATAAACATATTGTGAATTAATATTTTAATTGTAATTACAGATTTCTATTTTGTTGAATAAAGAAAAAATATACTCAAGCGGAAATCGAACCCGGGACCGTTTGCACGTAAGTCGGAGATGCTTCTCCCTCTGTCACGACGACACGTGATAACTTTACGTCTTGTATTATATATGCTACTAGACGGAAAGTTTAAGACTCTTTTTCCTGCTATTTTTGCTTATTGCACACTACCAATTTGTAATGTTAACACTAAATGCGACCTACTACCTCGCGAAAGATGGCTCCGAAATTTACTTACCAAAGTCTGCTTTTCTCTTCTTAGTAACTTACGTATATTTCCTACTCGGCTATATATATTTTATACTTATTTCTAGTAACCTTGAATGACAGGGACACGAACACAGACACATCGAGAATATTTAAAATTCCAGAAGTTCTCCCTTCGAGAACGGAACCCGTGACCCCATACACAGAAGACTCACGTACTACCCACTCTTTCTTTTCACCGAACGTGCTTCATTAACTTGGTAATATACTTATTACTAGTTTCTACTTATTTTACGTGCTTTATCAGTAACCTAGAACGACAGGAACACGATCACAGAAACATCACGGACAGTTAAAATTCGAAAAGCTCTCCCACCGGGAAGCGAACCCGGGACCCCTATACCAAAGGACCACGTGCTAGCCAAAAGACCAGCGGGGAGGGAATCCACTTGGCCACACAGACAAGCTATAATGCCAGCGCGTTTAAATATTTCTACTAGAACGCTCGAGGCGTATGCACTTGTAATACATTACGCGATTTATTCTAGAGAGGCAAAGAACTTTACGTTGAATCCTTTTCCTTGTTTCATTTTTACTGTTATCCTTTTCAGATTTCTCTTACAATGAATGAGGAAACAAATACATGTTTCGCTCCTATGACCAGGACACAGATGGTGTGGGTTAATGAAAACTTGACCCACTACCCACCGTGACCTACTCTGACACACCGGAACCATGAACTACTATGACCCACTGGGAATCATCAAAACCAATCTTCATCAACTCTGATCCATAATCCACTCCCTCGTCTCCACTGACTAAAGAGTTCAAACTTGAATAAAACAAGGCTGTGAGATTTTCACTAAGCGGGGTTTGAATTGGTACGCTTAATCGCTCAAACACCGATCTGTTACAATACCAGTGGATTTGATTTATACGATGTAACTTGTAAAGTGTTTGTCGCTTGGCCAAAATACTATGAATTTCAATAATTATTTCCTTGTTGAACTACAGATATTATTCAGTGGAAAGTAGGATGAAATTTGAGAGTCTGAAATCAAGGTAAACTAGGCCAAAGTAAAGCGAAAATATATCGAATTATCCATATAATTATGCATACCGTACAGAGTTAAAATTTCCATGTAATTAAGCTTAGAGTACAAATTTTAGTTTTGACTTAGAAATATTTGTCACTTTCATCACAACTTTAATCCTTGATTGGCTTGTGCTCCCACAAGCTTCAGCAATTTATATAATAGAAGGCAGTGGTTACAAAATTTAAAGCGTTGCATTTTTGTATTTCTCAATTAACATTATCTTAACTAATATCGATCGTTTTCGATTATGTTTTGAAATCAATGCCAAATTTCCATATGGAAGGTGCCCCTCTATAAATGAGAATTTTGAAAAACGCTAGCACATGTTATGTTTATTTTTAATAAATAATTAATACTGATTTTAAAATCCCTAAGTTGAACGACTCGTGAAATAGTTAATTTTCCGCAAAAATTGGGACCCTACTTCCACAAAGGAAATATATTATAACGAAAGCTATATAATATCCTAAATGTGGTTAGGGCGTAACTATATATGAGTACTAAAATTTAGTTTAACTTCTCAGTTTGGCCTGATGATCAAGCACGCATAGTTACATTCAATTTTTTAAAATATTAATTCATATAAAAACTACCAGGTGATTCAAAAATAAATTTTATCCTGTAGTTAGCTCCTGTAAAAAATCACTGGCTGTGTCTCGGAATCAAAAAAGTAAGGTCTGTTGTTATTATTACAATTACAAATATCAACACCCAGAGGAGGCCAAAATTCTCAGGGGAAAGCAGACTTTGGTAAATGATCTTCGGAGCCATTTTTTGCGAGGTAGTAGTGCACATTTAAAGTGTTAATATTACAAACTGAGATAGCACAAGAATGGAGGAAAACCGTCTTAAGATTTCCAATTGGACACATATATGATACAACTCGTTTAGTTATCAATTGACGGCATGGCAGAGGGATGAGCATCTCTACCTCACGTACAAAAGGTTCTGGGTTCGATTTCCGCTCGTATTTGTTTGGTTTTCGCTTTTACCAACAAGGTAACCATTTGCAACTACAAGTAAAATATTAATTCACAATATGTTTATAATGCATGAAACAATAGAAATGTCCAAATCAGTTGTATAACCTTCAACGTTCTATGTTAACTACCAACAGAAAGTAAGCTATTACGTAAATACAGTATATTGATATCACGAGGTATATTGCGGTTACCACAGTCTTTGTGTAAAATATGATATTGACGTATCCCGTCTATATCTGTGGAGAGTTGTCGAATTACATGGAGGATTATTAACGAAACAAAACGTTGCCATTTCTAAAGGGAGCAGGCATGGTAGAAACTTATGGCTTGCTTAATTATGAAAAATTATAGAGTACACTGCTATACTATGTAAAGTATATAAACTGTTGCTGATTTGTGATCACAATCAGAAATAAAAGTAAAAGGTAAATTACAGTAATAGTTTTCTATTAACAGAGTAATGTTTTTGTCTAAATTGTACAATGCAGAAACTTGTTACGAAAAGACGAATTTATGTTCGTTTTCAGATATTCCGTTTCACAAACTAACATTGACCAACACAGCAGAAGGATATCCTAATATCCACGATAAGAATATTTCAGGATAACCTTCATACCCGGATGAAGAAAGGCTATGAGGAATGAAAATAGGATATCTACAGGATATCCATGGCTGTGTTGAGAGGTATGATCACTTTTAACAATTTTTGGCTTTAAAAAGTTATTCGGGTTCATCTTTTTCCCATAAACCTTGGGTACGGAAATGGAAGATCATATTTAGATTTTGATTGTTCATTCCGGTATATTTCAAGCACCATTTCTCGGATCTACGCTACTGCCATATGTCGATATGTCATTATCGTCCATATCATTATTAACATATATCAATATTCAATATCGTAAATATATCGATATAGATCTTCGGGGGGAGTAATGTATAGGTGTTCCACTAAAACTTGCAATGGATGAAGAAATAAAACTTAATTTTTAGAATATTGTATTCTAATGACAATTTCTTGATTACCACAAATTGCAATGTAAATATATCCACTTACAAATTTTCAATATTATAAACGGTAATTTCTTAGCCGTCACAACTTTTCTGTTCCCGAAAAAAAAAAAAGAAACACTAAAGCACCTGTGAAAAGCAAGTGCTTCGAACTTTGATCCACAATTTATCATAAGAAAGTTTTTTGTTGCTCTCTCTCGGAGATTTCCATCTCTTTTGGCCTATCGGTATGTGCACACATACACTTAGGCAGAGTCAGATATTTGAAAAGTAAACGACTTTGTAATAATAATAATAATAATAATAATAATAATAATAATTATTATTATTATTATTATTATTATTATTATTATTATTATTATTATTATTATTATTATTATTATTACGACAATTGTGTTTACAACTAGGGTCCCATCTCTTTGTCTTGCATGGGAGGCCCGCAAGTCTCCTATGCCAATGGTGTCCCTTAATCTGTGTTTGTCTGTCTTTACGATTCTTGTGGATGTTTGTTACTGATAGTCTTTATACTAAACATTTACATTAATCTCGGGGCCATGGATAAACGACTATTTTTCCTCGAAGAGGAAAGATTTTTCTCTACACCCTTTGGCTTAGCAACCGCAAACTGCACTGGAGGTCACGAAGGAATGCTGTCAGATTTCTAAACTGAATGAACTTGTTTCTCTCTGTTTGAAAGTTTCCGTTCCATATTGTCATATGGGAGTAAGTAAAAACTTATTTTTAGTTCAACTTAGACGCAACTTGCATTATGTTAGTATGCGAAAGTTTTCGATAACGCGATAGGTTTATTTATTGCTCATAAAAGATCTATAGAGAAAAATAAGTTATCGAAGAATCTCATTTCTCAAAACGGATTTTATTTTGTCCAGGATAACATTTTTTAAAGGAAAAATGTATGTAAAGGAGAAATATTTATGCACTTAAAAGGTAAACATTTATTATCAATTTCTGCAAGAGCCTATCTTTCGGTGCTATAGTTTACACCTTAAGGTTGGTAGTAGGGTGATTTTCCGTTTTATCCTGTATAGTTTTCCGATTTCTGCAAACCATAATAAAATGAGTAGTATATTTGTAAATTTAAGCAGGATTCTTTTGAAGTACATATAAAAAAAGAAAAGAAAGACAGTATGTCTTACATCTTCATCCACGATTGAGTGGCAACACGAAAAAAAGTTAAAAGTTAAACCTTTTTATTTATTGCTTTAAAAATTAAAGAATCGAAGATAACGAAGTGAAAATCTTAGCTTGAATGCTTTCTTAAAAAAAAAAATCATTCCTTATAGAACGCTTCAATGTATTGTTTATGACCATTAATGTTTTTCACAGTTGTCAGTTGGTATGTTTTACTTCTCTACTTTTCCTTGAGATTTTGTTCGAAGATATTGTAGTATGCTGGTGGTGTATAGATATTTTCTCGCTCTTTGGAAAGATCTAATTTCTTTCGGCGCTACCAGATGATAAGCAACCTGGTCCATCTGGCCAGAGAAGTAAGTAACAAATAGAAGGATCTTGTACTTGGAAGTGACACAAACAGAAGAAATGAAACATGAAAGTTACCGGGGGTTGAAGGTGGTCGAAGGGGGCTCAACCCCTAGGTAGGGTCTGGTTTCTATATGAACATTGGTTTAGAAATCAGCCCTTTTTGTCATTCATTGGCCCGTTGGTACTACGCTGGTATTTTGAGCCCCTTTTGTGAAAAACTTGGTACAATTCTACCCAATTCAGCACCATTTAACAAATACTTGTCACATTTTCAAAAGTATCAGTAAGATTTTTCCTACATCTCACGTTACTCATACTGTGCGCTGGACTCTTAAAAAATACTGTTGAACATTCATTCTGTGACGTTGCACCGCATAACGCTACGAATTTTGTATGGAAAATTCGTAATTCGAACTATACCAGAAAACAAATGACACTAGATGGGAGCAACCATGCCGCGCATGAAGAAGTCGAGAAATATGGCCATAATACCGCGTTTGCTTTCCTTACAATACATATCGAAGAGATAACTGTTTTCCCTTTTAATTTGCGGCCTCTTTTATTCTTCGTACCTGCGAGAAACTTCCACGGTTGTTTGTAGTCCTCCTATTTGGATGTTTTTAGAAAGTAATTGTTTTTTTTTAGAAAGAGCACTCTATGATTTGGACTCTTGGAAGAGGAAGATTGAGTGTTCTAGAACTTTACCTCTTTTAATTTCGTGTTATAAAGCCATATAGGCATATTACACTGGTATGAAATAATGAATTCAGCCCTTTATGTTTCCATTTGGTACTATTTTTCAGCCCACTACAAAGCTAAGACTGTGGCAACACTGATACCAGTGTGCGGGCGCTGATGAGGGAAGACGGAATACCAACACATGCACATGTTGGTTTTTATTTTTTACACTGTAGTTTTTATGCTACACATGCGGAAGCCGTATTTATACACAACTTGTAAAAAAAAATATTTTCAGCAATTCCTGTTGATTGCCCCTTGAATTTGTTATATGCCAAATGAGATATTTTTACATCTCCCAGTGGAAACCCTTTATGGACAAAAAGAAGAAAAGGGCAATGATCTAGAACACAGGTCCCCCTTCCCATTTCGTTGTAATAAAGACAGAAAACAACGTGTCATGCGGTGCTCTAACTCGCCTTTAATCGCTAACGCTCGCTAGGCAATATTATGTGAACTTAAGGGTTAAGTGCCGTAACGCCGGACCAATTTCAGGAAATTTATCGGGCCAATTGGAGAATTTATTTAAGTTTGTGAGGAGGAATGAGTGAAATACTAAAAGTGAAGAAAGTTGTTACTTTTGTGGCTTGTTTTTGATGTTATACACGGCACTGTATACGAAGGCGGAAGGGCTATTGCGCGGAGAGGTACATTTCTTATGATATAGTAGGGCAGTGTGGAAATGCTGTTCGTTGCATATTGGTGTTTATTGAAGCGACATAGGCCGAAACACGATTTTCTTCATGAAATTTGAAAAATTTAGAAGCCTCAGTTTTGAAGGTACGTGACTTCTAACTCAACGCGAATGTACTTTTAGACAGTGTGCAAAAGCTGTATTGTATGTTAACAAGTGAAGCGTGCAAGTATGAAACCATGACAAGTGCTATTGAAATATCTATGATTGCCAATACCACATGCTGTCATCACCCTCGCTTACGCGTATACCCACCGTCGCTAACGCGCGTGCTCTCTTCGGACTCACCCCTGCGTTGCCCGGCGGGCCCGCCAGTTTCGCCCAACGCTGACTTGCTTGGATAGCATTCGTGCATTTAGTGCTGCCTAACACAGGTTGGTTTGTGTTTATCCGGTTTTTTTTTGTGCCTCTAAAGTAATGTAATATAATCTAACGCAATTTAATGTAATCCAAGAAAATATAATCGACTGCAGTATATTTTGATGCTTATTTCAGTTTCAAAGTGGTGCGGCGATACGGCAATAATGCCGAATTTAATAGTAAACTTTGGTACAGAAAGGAGCCAACGTAGCTACTAACCTACATGGGGGACCTGTGTACTAGAACCTTCCTGAAGGAAAGAAGGGAAAGAATTATAATTTTTCAACAAATATTTCTAGTGGTGCCCAAAAGTAAACCTGTACGCATTTGCGACTACAGACATTTGATAATTAAGCTAATAGAATGAGAGAGATATATAATACCTGTTCTTACAAAATTGCTATGTATTCGTTTTCCCAATAGTACGAGCATTTTAATGTAGGATAATAACTAAACTACAGTAGTTTTCTCATATTGTCAAAATAGGTAAACCGGGGTAATAAGGACCACCATATCTATATTTTCGAAGAAAAAAGTATAAGGAGCTGTTAAAAAAAACACAGTCGTTGTGCATTTTAGAACATATATTTTCTAGTTTACATTTTAGACAACCCAGACTAGAAGGAATATAATGCAAAGTAAAAAATAAACATTATTGAAAGGTATGATACTAGGTCCCAAAAGCCCCACGCTCGGGGTAATAAGGACCAGCAAATGGGGTATCAAGGACCAGTAAGGGGAATAAGGACCATCACGAAACGAAGAGCTATAATGCTACTCTGCACCTTACTGGCACCCTTCGCATATGTAGATTAGAGTGTCAAGGTTCTCCTGTCCTGTCAAGGCAGTATATTCAAGGTGATACCATGTATCACAGGAGTTACACTGTACACATTTCTCGTCTGATCCCTCGGGCATATGGCACAGACCACAAACGTCAAGAGTGGAATCCTCACGGTGCTGAGATGATTCAGATGTTGCTGAATACTGCTGTTGAGATGCCTGAGATGTTGTTGCTTGCATCGGTGTATGCACATTTGCCTTTGCAGAATCTTCCTGTAGTCGTCGCAGTGCCTCCTTCGATGTCAGACTTTCACCATACCGAAAACGACGCACTCGTTGCGATCTTTCTGGTGGCGGCGAGAAGGATGTTGAAGATTGCTGTAATGCAAACAAGAAAAAGTGTTTCAACTTATGGGAGCCGGAGAGTTGTGATGTATCACTGACACTTGGAGAAGAGCGACCAGAAGCTGGTGAGGCTGAAGACAAACTATTGTTTTTTTCCAACAGACGGCATAACAGGAAACACAGAGGACGGATTATTGGTTGGTGTTTGCCCAGCATATGGTTCAGCAGAGGAGTACTCCACTTCCGTTATCACTGATGAGTTGAATGGATATATCCCACATGCAGCGAACCCACTTCGAACGTTCTGCGGTGAAACTGTTTCCAGTACATCTGCTAAGAGCTTGGGAAACATAATTTTCTTTACCTGTCCGGAGCTGACTCTAGCGTGAAGACGTAACTTCTTTTGCCATTGCGCCTTCAGACCACGAAACACACTTTTGTCCAAAGGCTGTAATAAATGAGTCAAATGAGAAGGTAGACGTAGTAATTGGATATTGTGTTCAACTGCAAGGACAGATAGTTCATAGCTAAGGTGTGACAAGTGTTCATCAAAAATAAGTATTCGTGTTTTCTGAGATAAATCCCTCGTAGACGGCAAAGACAATTTCTTAAACCAATCCATAAATTGCTCCTTCCCCATCCAACCATTAGGGCTTGTTGTGTATCGCGCTGCAGGAGGCCCTCGCAAGGTCCATTTATCATACAAGTGCTTGCTTTTGTATATTGTGTATGGAGGAAGAATAGTACCACTAGCTGATGCACACATACGTCATTTTACATTATGACTATTGCAATATAGAACTGCTCCTTTTTGTCCTTTGGGGTCTTCAGGACCACTATTTGGGGTATTAGGGACCATAACTATTTATTTCTCATGCTACTAATAACTTATTTAATTTTACCTAAATGCATACACCTACGTATTCTACAGAAACAGTTTTCATATTCTCGGAAATATTTTTACTTTTTGCATACAAGAAATATGATGTTTCTAAATAAATTCTCATGCCCCTCACAAACCCCTCAAATATTGCTACCAAAGTTCCTCTCATTTCATTACTGATTTCCATAAAGACACACTTGTTTAATACTACTATAATTAGTCGAACTATTTTACCAGTGATTGTTTTCATGGTTACTTACCTTCTTTCCACTTTCTGCTCCAAATCAAAACTTCAGCAAGTTTTTCTGTAGCTTCGTACAACACCGTAGGAACTTTTTATGGCGTTTTCGCGCGTCCGCGTTTTGAAGGAATCCGTTTCCCGGTCTTACCTCGGAAGTTTGTACGACATCTGTGTGTCAAATACGACTTACAAAAACAAAAGAGCATCACCGACCGTCCATAAGCTTAGTGCGCTTTCCGCTTCGCATTTCGTGCCGGATTTTACAACAATTTATCACGCGGTCCCTAATGCCCCGTGGTCCTTAATGCCTCGCTTTACCTTAGCTACTTCGTTTTAATGCACGCATTAGCATTTTCCAGCAATGTATGATACTAATACCTCGCATGCACTGAAGAAAATTAACAATATTATTGGTGTTCTTGCTAGAAACTTACCTTAGTATTTGTTTCCTTTCTTTTCTTGTTTACTTTATTTGTTTTGCTCTTCACAGTAACATTAACAAGTGTAAACACGACAGTTATCTTTCGCCAGGTTCTATGTTACAACACTAGATGGCTTAACATATATCCAATGCACTGCAGCGAGTTTGAAGCAAATGTTAAACGATCAGCTTGTAGGCTGAAAGTAGACAAAACGTATTCAAAAAGGGGACGAACGTTCAACCGTGGTTACAGTATTTAAACGTTGATCCGAGTTCCAGAGGGTATTCTATGGAAGAGGATGAGTAATATAACTTCATGTATTGGAATAAAGAGAGTCATACCTCTTGTTTTAGGTTAACAAGCGTCTATAAACCAACATAACATTTATCCAGTAGGTAGGAAACCTTTTACAGTGTGCTTGTGAAATCGCCATTTTTTCAAGAACAAACTTCGTCTGGAGCTTGTCCTTTTGTTGGTGGCTTCCTCAAGATCACTAAACAACATCCAGCAGTAGTCTACTATCATCTTAACACTCCAGTTTCTCTGATACCACTTTCATACTTTATGTGTAGCCCAAAATTATCTTGGTCACAAAGTTTCATGTTAAAATAAACGAATTATATTTTCCTAAGAAAATCCGTAATATTCAACTACTGCTTTTTCACCATGAACTCTCCACAAATGTAACAGAAGCTGTCAAGCGAATATCTACACTTTCTTTGAGGCATTGAACTTATTTTGCACCAAACAGACAAGTAGGTGACAGGCCTATCCAGCAGACTCAACACTAAAGGACTTTATTTAGTCTGTTCCCCTATAGTTTAACCTAGATTTCACACAGACTCGATGCCCTAGCAAAATGACAATGTCCAACGTAGAAAGTTTACACTAGATACACTGCGTTCAACAACCGATTCACCACAGTAGAAACAAGTATTTAACGCAAACAACGTCCAGAATCAACGTCTGTTTATCCCATTTTCCTTCGCGATACTACATGACGTTCTTTTGATCAGTTACTACCAGCAGGATATCGAGCACTACAATAAATCGTGTCGCGCTCTCGTAGTATTTGAGCAACAAACAGTGTCGCCAGAACTACTTACCAACGTTTTACAAATCTAAAATGTAATCTTACTAAATTCGTTTTATGAATAGATTCATTGTTTTTGTTTCTTCTTTGTAACCTCGTACTCTCATTCGTGACACATTACGATATGTGTCAGTGATCCCCATCCAAACCAATATACATGTATTTTCATGTTTCGAGAAGCATAAATACATTTAATCTTCCATGTTCATTTTTATTTTTATGTCATGCATTTGCTATTTAGTGATTTCCAGCTATCTGCTTGACCACGTTACATTTCGATTGTGCAAAAACTTGACGTCCCAGAAAGAAACGGGGGTCATTTTCGATTTCGGTGCACCCGCAGTGTAAAAATCAACTAAACTCATGCAAACAGCTTTTTGGTTGCAGACCTGTGTAATCGTAAAAATTGCTATGGTGATTTCAGTAGGCGGCCATATTGATGATGTCATATTTGGCATAAAACTGTACCGGACGAAAGTCCACCAAGCAGTTATGATATATTGGACCTCGTATCTGTTCAATATATTTGGGGATTTTGATCCCCCTCCCCCCGAATGTATCTAAATGTTGTCTGGCTCATGGACTAATATAGTTCCGGACTTGATTGAAGTCAGTGTTGTGACAGCATTAGACACAGCTTGGTCATGGGTTGATTTCCCATTGAGAAAATAAGCTCGGATAAATCTTTAGTAGGGGTTTGGATTTCACTTCAACCAGTGGGGCTCGTTCCGCATAGCTTCGATGCTAAAAACGAAAGAACGTAGAACCCCAATCAAAGTTATTCAGCCCATTAGCTCAAGTTTTTCTTTCTTTCTTTCTTAGATAAGCAAATTAATTGCTTTTACTTTTACTACCATGTCAGTGGCGTACACAACGGGGGTTCAGAATTTAAACCTACGCCGCTTGCCCCCTTGAACAAGGAAAACTATAAAGGAAATATAAAGGAAAACTAACTTTTAATATTGAAGACATATACAAAAATCACACTTGTTGTTAAAGAATATTAAATTAAGTGCTGGATCCCGCTCTTGATGAAATTCTGCCTATGTCGTTGCTACATATTGAAGATAAACTAAAATCTTTCGTGTTGAGGTTGGCGCGGTTTCTTTCACTGTTGATTGTATACTTACACGTGCATAGCAGGGCATTGGTCGCATTACAAGGTTCTCGACCATCACACTCACGGTATTAGAAGTAGGACAGCAAGTGCACTTGCATGCTTGAGGGGAGTAGGAAAGATGAATTAATTCTTGAATTCCAGTCCCACCCTTGTAACTTCGCCTCTGAATGAATCAACCTGCTTTTTCTGTCTGAGCTATGCACTTTGTCTCAATATCCCCCCACAGCGCCATAAAATTCGTATTAATATGTTTCCTACGTACATCACTGATTACACTCAGCGCTGCTTGATGTTTAGTAATCTCAAAGAGATCTATTGAACAAGACGACTATGAAGCTTTTCGCTTATTGAACATAGAGCAAAAAATATATACATCTTATTACTGCAAACTGAATTCTATTTGCAGAGGCGGATCCGGAAGGTGAAAACTGAAGCAGGGCTGAGCCAGAATCCAAACTATTGTAGGTATATCATCAGATTACTAAAAGCGTCCAAAACTATATCAATAATAGTGATTTACATGATTCTTGTTACTAAAAAGCTGGAGGGCCTAGGCTAGTTCTGAGACTGTCTATTTGATAGTTTATATGCAGACATTTGATATTCAGTAAAGTTTGACACAAGTTGATCTTCAAGTATGGTTTAACTGAAGGAATGAATGTCAGTTTGTAATAAAATATTTAACCCTAATGGTCTTTTGAGTTTATTTCACATACCACAAAAGAATGCCTAATTATACCGGAGGGGTCTTAGCATCTGCTTTTGTAACCAATGAATTAAAAGCTGACAGTACACCTAAATAAAGCGTACATAAAAAATAATGTAAACATAGGCAGTGCCTTCCCCCTCTTAACAAAACAGAATTATGTGACTGATTTCATACATAGAAGGAACATCAGTTTATCAGATACGTGAGAACTAGTGTAGGTTATAACGAAGTGATGATACATAAAATTCTTGAAATATTTCAAATGCAGCAAAGATTCTTAATGTTTCTCTTTACCTCAGTGTTGATTTCCCTCACAATACCAAACTAAATACCTTATTGCACAGACAGAGCACAAATCTATCATATCTCGACAGATATTAAGTAACATTTCTTCAAGAATCTCTGCAGAACTAAATGACTTACTTAAGCCACAGAACACAGATTCATCACATACCTGAGTAATTATCTATGTATACTCAAAGATATGTCATATTAAACATATCATAGAATCATAGTTATAATTTACAGGTATTTAGAAACATTTCTTTGTGAACGGCTTCTATGTCCGATTAAAATACATAACTACAATACTTATTTCAAAGATAGAACATATATCTATCACGTAGTTATATGAGTATCAATACGTGTTTATTAGCGCATCATGTAGAATAGATCAGAGATCCTAGGCAAAATTTACAGATATTTAGTAATAATTATGAATCTCTTTTTATACCGAAGGTGATCTGCCTTAGAATGCAGAAATATATCTGAGTATCAATTTGTGTTCATAAGTATATCAGGTTAAGCAGATCATAGAATCCTAGTCATAATTTACTGGTATTTAAAACATTTCTTGGTGAATCTATTTCTATATCACAGTCGACCCTACTCTTAATGCAGGAATCAATTACCAATTTCAAAGTCAGAGCAAAAATATATGACATACGACGCCTAAAATGTAATTAATGTGCGCCTAAAACTGTATCAACTCGAACAGATTATACAGTTTGTAAAAAAAATACATCATTTAGCTTTATGGCAATAAATTTTGTTATTTGGGTCATATAAATTGTATAATACAGTATAACATATTTAAAATTTAACCAGCACGTTACTGGATGTTTATTGTGACTGATAAAGTAGCTCAAACACATTTTATGTACAATTATTCACAAAATTAATGTAAAATGATGACCCATAGAACACACATAACTATATTACAAAAATATTTTGCAAGAAACTAATTCAGGAAGTTATCTTATAAGGTAATATTTAGCAAGAAAAACTATTTTAATTTCCAAGCAACTGAACAACACAATATCATCATTTTTAATACTGTCCTTCATTTAGTATTTTGTATGGCCTCCTTTAGCCTTTCTGGCAGTCTTAATTCTTCTGGGCAAGCTCTGAAGAAGATTGCGACATGTCAACATGTCTAAATCATGGTACCAAGTGTGTACAATTGTAGCCATTAGCTGGTTTCTGTTTACAAAACACCTTTCCCGTTGTTTATTGTTTATAATATGCTACAGATTTGCTGTAGAATTTAAATCTGGTGAATTAGGAGACCACCAGATTCTCTTTATATCCATCTCCTTAGACCAATTATCGACTGAACGAGATCGATGGTATTAAGCATTGTAATCCTGAAAGTAGAAATTTCCAGATTTGCCCCAGTAAAATAATTCCTAGCTGTATTTTATTTATGATCAAGAGTTTGTGTATACTTTTCACTGGAAACTGAACCATTACAAATTTCAATTTTTCCAGTTCCTCTCGATGTGAAGCAGCCCCAGAAGATAACACTCGCCGAGAACTTCTGAGTCTCATATATACAATTATCATTTAATTCCTCTCCCTTAAGCATCCAGAGATTGCTTCCAGCATCGTTTCCCATAATATTAAATTTCTTTTTGTCCGAAAAAATCAGACGATCCCAGTCTTCCTGTGTCCATTCCCTGTACCTTTGCACAAAAATGTTCCTTCCATCCTCCCAAAATGTATCTTTGTCAGCCGCGGCTTTTTCTTATCAAATCCAAAAGACTTCAGTCTAGACACTACTGTTGAATGGCTTACTTTAATACCTAACTCCATTTCCATTTGTGCAGCCAGTTGACGTAAACTGATGCTTCTTTTCTGCAACGCTAGTGACTTCAATTTCGATCAACCCTCGCAGATGTTTTCTTCCTCCTTCCACACCTGTTTCTAAATGGACACTGTCCAAACTCTTGCTGTTTTTTACTGATTCATGACACCGCAGACTGGTGTTCTCCTTGACTTACTCCTTCCTTGTGTAGGCCCAATATTTGTCTTTGCTTGCGAGATGAATTGTCTTTGAAGCTCGCGATTTGTCAAATCATTAACAATCTATTCACATTAAGTACACTGCTTATATATTTATGGCACAGAACTTCTTAACACTATAAAAGCAAACACTGTCAACAATCCCTCGATAAGAACAACGTGCGTTACTTTATCGATCTCCATCCGAGCTGCATATGCAGTTTTCCAACTACACTAGCCAACAACAGAGACACCTGGTGACAAAAAGGGGGAAACAAATAACAACAAAACAAAAGATTCTATAATAGAACCAGATTAGATTTGTTTTTATGGAAATTTATGAACGCATATCACTGCTAAAAGTAACCACTGTTATTCTTTAGATGTCTTGGCATACTTTCGTGAAGGGATGCAGTTATTTTTTTTTTTACAAACTGTAGAATTCCAGTCATAATATACACGTGATTTGAATATTTCTTTCTATATTACAAGTGACCACTTAGAATGCAGAACCCAATTACCAATTTGAAAATCAGGTTAGAGATTTATCATATATCAGAGCATCAATGTGCGCTCAAACCTATATCAAGTTAAAAAAATTAATGAATGCTAGTCATAATTTACAGATATTTAGTAACATTTCTTCTTGAATCTGTTTCTATATCTTATATGACCCCCTTAGACTGTAGATATTTTTGTGAGTCTCTTTCTATATCTCAAGCGACCTTCATTATAATAAAGAATCGATTGACGTATTTCAAAGACAGAGACCTATCATATATCTGAGTATTGATGCCCCTCGTGGCTAAGCGGTTAGCATACGCGCCGTTGGCGTGGGAGACCCGGGTTCGATTCCCGGCGGAAGCTCATGTGGTTCGGATTCCACGTTAATCAGTAGGTTCACGTCTCATATAGCCTCGCTGCTGAAAGGGACGCTAAACTAAAATCAACTCAACTCAACTGAGTATTGATGTGTGTCAGAAAGTGTATCAGATAAAACGGATTATAGAAACCTAATTATAATTTACAGGTATTTAGAAATATTTCTTTCTGACTCTCTACCTATTTCTCAAATGACTCCTACAATGCAAAACTCTATTACTTATTTTAACGACGAGCAAAGATGTATAATATATCCGTACATCAATGTGCGCTTGAAATTGTATCAGCGAAACAGATCATGGAATACTAGTCATACTTTACATGTATTTTGAGAAATTTGTTTGTGTATCTCTTCAATATTTCAATTCATTAACTTAGAATGAAGAGCTCAATTACTTAGATCAAGAAAGAACACAGATCTTTCGTATTCCAAAGTATCAAAGTGCGTTCAAACGTGTGTCAGGTTAAAGAGATCATAGAATTCTACTAACAATTTACAAATATTTTGAAACATTTCTTTCTGAATCTATTTCTATATTTCAGGTGAGCCCCATAGAATCCAGAACAAATAACTTATTTCAGAGACAGAGCGCAGATATATAATATCCGAGTATTAATGTTTGTTCAAAATATATAAGGTAGAAAAGATCATAGATTCTGATATAGTTTACAGATATTTAAATCCGTTTCTTTTTGAATCTCTTACTATACTTTAGGTGACCCTCTTTAGAATGCGGAAGTAAATGGAATATTTAAATAAGAAAAAAAAGACAAAGCAGATATCTATCAAACATCTGAGTATCAACGTCTACTCAAAAGTATATAAAGTGAAGCATATCATAGGGTTGTACTCATAATTCACAGATATTTTGAGACACCTTTGTAAAACTCTTTCTATATCTCATAGATCACGGGTCCTGACATTATTTTCAAATAATTAGTTACATTTCTTTCTGAATCTTTTTCTATATTTCAAATGAATTCCTTAGAATCCAAAAATAAATGACTTATTTCAAGGATACAGATCTATCATATATTTGAATTTTAATTTTAATAATTGTTATTGTCATTGTAATGGCTTGTAAATTGTCAAAAGCATTAGCAAAATATGAATTAAATAAACATAGAAATAAAAATGATAGCTCATAAACTGTAATGTCAAATGTAAACAAAATAGGTATAAATGGGTTAATAACTGAAAAAATAAATTAAGAAAATCATGGTACTTACCTAAGCAGATCTCGTTTTATGTGAACTGAAGTGAAATATTCAATCTTCGAAAATGTAATAACGTTTATTATATATTGTTCACTACCTTCGCATAGGCCTGATTCTATTGCAGAGTTCCATCACTTCCCGACAAAAGATTTAACATTTATACTATTGCTTGTGTCACTCATTTCGTACTTTATTACTTAGAAACCCAATATCTTGTCATTTAGTCAGGTTTTCCATATAGTTCAATAATATAGTTTTCATATTTTCTCAAATCTTATTTTCAAACATTTTTAGTAATGTAAGTAGTTTTTCCATAAGAATATATGCTATTAAGATAGAATTACATGTATGTAATTAAATACCATTTAAGCGTTTAAGTATAAATATTTTAATAAGCTGAATACAAGCGATTATTTTTATGAGTCACATATACTGCATGCTATTTAACATAAAAGCTAGTTAATTACAAGGTAGTTATTTATTAAGCATCATTAAGCTTGTTAATGAATTATAAATAAATAAAGAAATGAATAGAGAATATGCGGACAAAAGAAAAATTATTGAATTTGTAAATAAAAGACAATGCAGGAATATTTATGTATATTGCAATACATTAGTTAAATCAGATTAAAATGATTAGATACTTATATCTTGTTGTAAAGCAATGTTTATATTACATGCTGCCTTTACGGTGAAGAAAGACTATTATTAAGTTCCACAAAAAATTATTGGAAAATGCCAATACTCGATAATCAATCAATTAACTAATTAATTAATTAATTAATTAAGTAATCCAAGCAATCAATTGATTAGTTAATGCACATATAGATTAAATCAATAAGTTATTGGATGAACAGTTATTGATTTTATCACGAGTATACGACTATGGCTCAAATATTTGCAAAGCGTGTTGTTAGTTGCCATTTTAAAAGCAAAAAAGTAATAAATACAGTTTAAAGTCGATGAAAAATCGATTTTAGTTACTATATAGGTAATTGATCTAATAGACAGTGCTTAAACATTCATAGTATCTATGAATTAACCCTAGGAACACCAAGGAGGCCGAGGCTCGGAGGCTCACATTATTATTGTTATTTAACATTTCTACTTGCATAAAATATCTGAATAAAAATTATATTATCAAGCTTGTCAAAAACTTGATATTTATATTGTCAAAAAACGTAATCGCTTAGTTTCTAGTGTTTTGTTTTTCTATTTATAAATAAAGAAAGTGTTGTGGGCCTCAGAGCCCCCACCTTCCCCTTGGTAGTACTAAGGAGCTATTCACCGCATACACTAACTGTTATATTCCAATGTTTTGGCTACATATTTTACTTTTCTTTGAAATAATTTTGGTACTACAACATGCAGGGTCACTCTGAGCTATTATTCTGGTGCAGTGTTGCAAACTGCACGTTATAAAAATTAGTATATATATTTTTTATTCTGATTATTTTTTGGCAACCTAAATATTTTATTTTCTATTAGTTTATTCCTTCAAACCTGCCACACACACACACAGACAGACATATATATATATATATATATATATATATATATATATATATATATATATATATATATATATATATATATATATAAGAAAGAGAGAATCAGATTTCAATAGTTTCAATAGTGATGGAAACCAACTATGTCTTGCAATGAATCCCTTGTAATATTCATGATGCTGTAGTGGTGTCAGTTTTTAAAACTGGCAGACAAGTCGTAGCTTGTTTGCTTACGATTTACATGTCCATTTCATAGGTGCAAAAACCTGACGTTGTGCTACTACAAAAATTGCAACTTTTTGTTGGGTTGGCAACACTGCTTCTCTGGTGACATTCCATATAGTGTCTAATGAACGTCCTCACACTGTCCATCTTTTCGTGGAATAATTTCGCCATTTCAAGGATAACCGGAATGGAATTACACAACATTAATCCTGAATCCATTGTAATACTGAAGTATACCTCACTCGTCCGCATTCTACACCATTTTACTGTACCACACCAAAATGCTTTTAGAAGCCGCCTTTGTACACATACTACACTGTACTAAGTTGCTATTGATCTGTTTGATAGTTTTTCTACACAAACAAATAGAAATAAATAGGTCATAGTTACTGACATAAATAAAAATGATAATTAAACAATTACACATATAGTTGGCAACACTGTGCTTAGAAACCTAGTAGTAATAATATATAATAATATATGATGTCTTACACCCCAAGTTCATATCAGAAAAGATAAATTATTTTTGGTGGGAAATAATGACCTTTAAGCTATGGGCCTCGGAGGCCCCCCTTCCCGTTGGTGTTCCATGTAACTAGTGATGGGTAAATTCCCGAAGATATTTCTCGGGAATATTCCCGGAAAGATTCCCAAAAATGTGCAATGACAAAGCAAATTCCATTCTATTACTATATTATGATTTCAAAGTTAAATTCGTTTTTTTTTTTTTTTGATTGATTGATTGATTTTGAGTTTTACGTCCCGTTCAGCAGCGAGGCTATATGAGACGTGGACCTACTGATTAACGTGGAATCCGAACCACATGAGCTCCCGCCGGGAATCGAACCCGGGTCTCCCGCGGCAAAGGCGCGTACGCTAACTCTTAGCTGCGAAGGAGCTCAAGAAATTTGTTTTTATATCACAGTATGTTTTTACTGTTGTCCCCAGAGGAGTCTTTAAAATTTATATTCTGAACGGTATTATGTTATTTTATTAATATTTTATTATATTCAGAAAGTACGCATAATTGTATATTTACTTACAATATGTTCTATGGAAGTAATTATATCTGAAAAATAATATAGTATGTCCACATACTTTTAAATTGCTAACCAGTTTAAATTTATATGTAAGTGGGTTTTCTAAATTTGACACTACTACTGATATTATAAACATATTAAATTTTTAAATGTTATAAACAAATTAGGTTGCGTATCTACGGTAACTACCAGGGGACACATATCCCACCATATTATCAACATGTGGGCATACATATTTATTTTCACAACATTTAAAAGATACTGAATTATCTTTGTAATTTTGCACGTAACTTTGCCACACAGGACCTCTCTTCCTACGCATTTCTCGAAATTTCATGTGTTAATTCACATGTAAATGTAGTCCGAGTACCTCTTCAGAAATTCGACTCATAGAGAGGAGACGGTGTCTTCCCGTTGTGCCTACTTCCCGTTATGCCTACAGGCCCTCCAGCACTTTGTAGAAAATATTTTTAATGATCTTATCTGTAGGCAGAACGGTAATTCCCGTTGTGCCTACTTCCCGTTCTGCCTACTCTTTCGAGACGGGGAATTCTGTGCAGGGAGGGATCTTTTCTAGGGATTTTTTCTTTAGTAATTCTAATAGATTCTGTAATAAATTTTTAGCTAGAATTAAGTATGCTGGTCATCACACTTCAAGCTTGCAGCATGTCTGAAAATTCAATATTAAATATATATTTTGTTTGAATTTAATAAGTTTGTTAATATGTTAATTAGCTAATACACTAATAATTATCAATATATTAGGGGAGCTAAATATTAATATTATATTCTGCAGGTCTTTGGGACAACCGGAAATTTACGGAAGCTTTCAACCACAAAGACAGTTTGGATGGATGGTACTTTTAAAGCAGCTCCCCGTATATATCAGCAGCTGTACACCATACATGGGACATATTTGGGGCAGACTTTTCCGTTTCTATTTTGTTTATTGCCTTCTAAGAAAGAGGAAGACTATCGTAGGATGCTGCTTCTCATTAAAGATGCGGCTTCTGCAAATGGTCTTTCCTTTAATCCTACTACAGTGATTATAGACTTTGAAAGAGCGGTAATCAATGCCGTTACTGGTGTTTTTCCGGATGCAGCCATTCGTGGGTGTTTCTTCCATTACACCCAATGTTTATGGAGGAAAGTTCAGTCATTGGGGTTGTCCACGGGAATGAACCGAGGAGACAGAACGACGTCTATTACTAAAGGTGGTTCGGGGTTTATATATAGTACTTCATCTCTAGTTCTACTTAATTTCTACATTACTTTACAAACTGGTTCCTTTTCATCATTTATAAATTAGTACTTTGCTACCTTTTAATGCAAATGGAAATGGAACTTTAAAAAAATCATATTATTAGTCAAGGGCGCCGATTTCTCTGTAAATTTGGGGGGGCCCATTCAGATACAGAAGGTATATTATGAATAAATAAATAAATAAATAAATAAATAAATATATATTGAATATATATATATATATATATATATATATATATATATATATATATATATATATATATAATGCCAAATATTGTATATTCACAAATACAGTAGGGGCACACATGAGCTATGGGAGGCTCGGGCCCCCTTAGACCCTCAGGATCGGCGCCCTTGTTATTAGTTATATAAAGTACAGTCAACGAATCTTAAATTTTTTAACCTCCAAATTATTTAAAATCTAGAAGTAAATGATAATAAGTAAAAATAAATTAATTAATCATATGGTTCTTATAATTTGGAAGACAAAGTAAAGAAATGGAAATAATTTCCTTCCCCGGAATTTTCCCATTTTTTATTTTTTCCCACCGGGAATATTCCCACTGCCCATCACTACATGTAACACAAAAATACCTTGGTGTTCCTAGGGTTTAGGTACTATTTAGTGTGTTGCGGCATTGTCTATTACGTTTGACTTTACTTTTACTATTTTATATTTACGAGCTATATGGAACCTAAACCTAATTACCTAACTTTAGAAAATTAATTTTGATTAATTAATTCATCATATAACTAATATAACTAATATTTTAGTTACGCCCAGTTTTGCGTATTTTATTACAGAGCATGAATTCAAATGAAATAATTCTCATCGCGGCGATAACATCGCCAATTTGCAAGGGCGCCCATCAAGGGGGCTAGGAGGGGCGCTTGCCCCCTAGAACAAATTGTACTTCGGAATATCAAAAATCCAATAGAAATTTTAGAATAGTTACATCAAAATTTGAAACTATATTTGAAATGTCGCTTATACTTGCCCCAACCCCCCTGGAAAGCACAACATCGGTGCCCTTGCCCATTTGCCTAATTATTATATTCGCGCATATTAAATGTGCGTTCTAAGAGGAGCCAGGACAGCAAGAAGGCTTAAAGATCACTTTCACGACCCATGCAACTTGCCAAACGTATACAATATTGGTGGACAAACTTCTGACAATGACATTGACTATACTGTCACTATTACACACACACACAAACTATTCAGCAAAGATTCACTTCAAACAAAGCAACATTCATGTGCAGCACAAGCAGATTCACTGTTAGATCGAAAAGTTCAAGGTTATTCAAGGCCAAACGACACTCAACACATTCTTTCACCACACCAGAAAAACTACAGTGAAACAACAAGCACTAGTTGTGAAAACAAATCTTCTTCCACTGTAAGGTCTCAACAAAATCTAAAATCTGCCCTTCCCAAAGAAATTCTTTCACCCGACCTAAAACTTCTACGACCTCCTCCAACTGAATTATTACGGCCAATATCTATGTCAACACAACAAAAAAAAAGAAGAAAAATAAATTTGAAGCCCAAGTGATTCAACGCACACTATTGGATTTGCAATGTAGCCAGTAAATTATTCCTTGTGAATGTTCTATATTAACTGGCAACTAAAATAAAACATAAGAATATATATCATTGCTCGCAACGTGACGGAAACTTAACGCAAGAAGTGAAGTAAACACAATTTCACGGCAAGAAGTTACATGGATTTCACGTCGAAACATAGAAGTTATGACTGCGATCACTCAGCTACTCTGGTAGTATTAAGTATTTTCCTCCAACTTATCGCCTTTCAGTGTGCCATCTTCATTAGTGTTATTAGTGCTATAATTAACAGTGAAAGAATAAAACAATGAAAGTTTTATACCAAATGGCTCAGTATTTTCAGCGCTTCTTTTTCAGAATTTTAACGTTTAAAAATAGTATTTTGTGTGTGCTAAAGGAAAACAAAATGTGTACAAGAATAACAAAATTAATTATTTTTATTTTTCTAATAATTAATTAATGAGATGGACCTCATGTCATGGGATCCACAAATTCACCATTTTATTACTGTTAGTGTCAGGTCAGGGTCCAGAGTATGCTTACTAAAAGCAATTCTAACATATCGCGCCAAGAAAACGATGGCTGCCCGCTCTTATCTCATTGGAGTTGGGCGGAGCCAGTAACTCCCTCCTGTGCTACAGCGAGCGTCGCCCTTACGCTTCATTTTAACGCCGCTTGATGGCAGGAAATACTGGGTGGGTCAACTACATTTTACACTTATGACAAGCAAAATCTCTATATTCTCGAGCTAAAAAGAACTCAAGTTTCTTATACATTTATGGAATAAAGTTATATTAATATTTTTTAATATTACAAAAGACAGAAAGAACACTTTTTATGAATTATTAATGCAGTGTACACAAAAGAGACAGGGCCGCGGTGGCTCAGTGGTAGAGCGTTCAGCTCTGGTGCTTGAGGTCCCGGGTTCGATCCCAGCCCCCGCCAAGTGAACTTTGTGGTGGACAAACACCGTGTGCGTGGGTTTTCTCGGGGTTCTCCCGTTTCCTCCCACTTTCTTCATTCCACCATTTCATTCATTACTCATCATCACCGTCTCCTTTAGCCTAACCGGCATAACCGTGGGACGTAAAACTCAAAGATTTCATTTCATTTTTTACAAAAAGAGAATTATTTTACTTTAATTTATACACGGCAAAAAATCGTTATGTTATTTCAACAACATGCCTATGTGTTATCACGATTGTGTTAAAATATAACACAAACAAGAG
Source organism: Thermobia domestica (assembly GCF_964235325.1). Classification (NCBI taxonomy): domain Eukaryota; kingdom Metazoa; phylum Arthropoda; class Insecta; order Zygentoma; family Lepismatidae; genus Thermobia; species Thermobia domestica. Next base: position 222,193,094 of record NC_137463.1, read on the forward strand.
GTTAGAACAACCCACTCTTCATTTGGAGATGTGTGTCAAATGCCGGTAGTTGAAATGACACACAGCCTTTGTGTTAAATTAACACAAGTGTAGAATCTTCGGTGTTGTTTTCTGCGTGATTGCCAAATATGTTGGGCATCTAATTATAAAGGCTTATGAATTGAAGCTACAGACAAACAGTAGAAAGAAATACTTAAACAAATCCAGGTATTCGTAAAATTTCAAAATGCAAACCGCCCGATGTGTTTTCAATTGTTTTACATAATGTTTCTGAAGAAACCCTAACAACACAAGATGTGCTAAGCATGTGCCATTTAGGCGTTCTAAATTAATCTCCCACATTTGATGCATTTATTGCTTCTTTTTCTAAGCGATAGTATACTAGAAGCAACAAACGCATTAACTTGATTAGATGGCAACTGTCGCCGATCATTTGAAAGTGAATATGGAAGAACTATAAAATAAAGTAAATAGACAGTCGCATGGGCGGCGATTCGGGGGGGGGGGGGCAAAGGGGGGAAGTTGCCCCCACTTTTTAAAATTACCCATTAATGTATATAGTATCATTTGGAAATATAAAGTTTTGTACGTATTATTGGTTCATAGAATAAAAATGGTGGCATAAAATATTTGTCGTTCTATGAGTACGTATTGGTTGTCTCCTCGTGGAATTAAGAAACTACAGAAATTGCGTTTGAACAGCCACTAAAAATGGCCCAAAAATTAACCTATTGGAGCGCCACAATTCGAGCGTACTTTCATTTCTTCTTGCAAATGATCGATGTGTTAGTCAGCCGCTCTGGAACTAATTGAGATAACATTTCGCAAGAAAAGAAGTCCTTCACAAGTTATTCTTTAATTGTACAAAAATAGACAGTTCCTAAAATGTATTTTCTTCTTTCTAATAATAATATTTTGATTTGATTTTTCAGTTTAACATCCTGTTCAGCAGCGAAGTTATATGAGACGTGGACTTAATGATCAACGTGGAATCCGAACCACGTGAGCTCCCCCGGGGAATCGAGCCCTGGTCTCCCATGTCTAAGGCGCGTACGCTAACCGCTTAGCCACGAAAGAACTCAGTAAGGAATATTAATTTTGCGGTGTAATATACGAGTTTAGGGGTATACATATACACTTTTGTATATACAATTAAATTTAGTGAATTCAGCATAATTCTAAGTTTTAGGATTATTTTGTATAACTGAAATGTGCAGTGACTCTCTATGTATTGCTGAGTTTTGATATAGCCTATTCCAAGAAACTGAAAACTGTACTTAGACCCTAATGGCAGCGAATATGTTTCGGAAAGCTGCAAAAGTATTTCTTTAAATGTCGTAGCGTGTCAGTGGCGTAGGGAAGGGGGGCCCAGAGGGGCCGCCCCCCAAAGAGGTCCGACAATGTACTTTGGCACTTTGATGTTTGTAATTTTTTATATATTTTTATGTTTATAAAAAATTTTGTTTGTAATTTTTCTACATGTACCTATAACAGCACTTGCCCCCCCCCCCAAACATACATCCTGACTACGCTACTGCTCACTGTCATTCTAAGAGTAATAACATATAATAGCGTTCGTGGAAATAAAAATATAAGTTGTTCATTGATTTCCAGTTTCAATATAACTTTTGCAAAACAAGCCTCATTATTCATTACTATGATTATTTGATTAATATTATCCTTTCTGTTTATTTGTTTTGCAAATTTGTTATTAAATAGGCTCCTAATCTGATCACACAATTTTCCAGACAGATACTCGTGAGCAAGGAATCAAATCTCTTCTTACACCTTCGTTGTTTAAGAATACAAAGGGCTAATATCTACGTGCGTTGCTCTTGTCAATTTACTTAATAAAGTATGAGACAAGATATACGGTATAACTGAAAAAGGCAATATCCTAATAGTTATGCAACCTTTCGTCAAACAAAGTGTTACAAGCAACCAGGAAAATTAACATTGATATCAAATATTCAGATCATGTCTTGCCCCCCACTTTTAACGTCCAACCACCGCCACTGGACAGTCGCCATTTTGTTATAAAATTATGTTTACATGGCGAGCAGATTTTATCTTATCCCGAACGGTTATAGTCAATATACGCGGCTTAAAGGAGCATTCTGATTAGCCGAATTCAAAAGACTTCAACAATTTATGTTTTCTTTACCGCCTCCGTGACCAAATCGGAAGAGCATGCCGCTAGTAATTGAAAGGTTTGTAGTTCGTGCCCTCCCCCCCCACTCAAGTACATTTTTTTACTTGTGTAAAGTGTTTTTTTTAGACTCAGCATAATGTAAACACATTATGCATATAGGCGATTTAACGTACTTTGGGGAGTAATTTTGTGTTTCATTAACGCTTACGGCACGGCTCAACACCGGTTGTGTGTTAAAGACGTAACACACCCCGTGTGTTAAACGCCAACACCGCGGGGTATGTGTTGAACTAACACCGCATAGTGGTAGTCACCCTGGAACCACTGCCCTGTGTTAAAATTGAGTTGAATTAACACAACTATTTTTCACTGTGTACATATTTTCTTAGCTTATTTTTGTATAATTTATTATTAGTTTGGTATAGCTCATTTACAAATAGTGTAGCCTAAATTTTAGTGCCGGTTTTTATCATATAGAATATTTTTAACCATTTTACTATTCGAATATTATAAAAAGACCACATATAACGTACATATTCGTATTTTATTTTCAAAATTTTGTAAAAATATTATTTTTTTCTTTTAATTTTTAGACAACGCTCCCGTGTCAAAGTTTCTATCGGCGGGAGATCCTAAGTGATGTTAAAGTACTTGGGTTTCAATAGAAAAAATGTTACGATATGTTATATTATAAAAGTAATGTAATTTCAGCTCATTTACATCATATTTTGTGTTTATTAAATTTTATAATCTTGCAAAGCTTTAAAAAGAAATTATGTTACAAAGTTTATTCACTTTAATTAAGATATAGACCTATGTTTACTGTTACTAAATAAGTAACTGCAAGCTAATACATTGCATCAAAAGGATTTACATAATAAGACTTCTTTTAAATAACCAGGAGTGCCCACAAAGGAGGGCTATGACGCAAACTGCGTTATTTAAATATTTGGGAGGGTTAAAAATTTATATAAATATGTTTGAGGGGGTGTAAAAATTAATTGAAAAGATTTTTTTCATGGAAGAGCAGCTACGGATAGACAATTGAGGGGGTGTGTCATGGATATGAGGGGGGTGGGCACCACTGAAATAACTGTCACTTGATCAGCATTCTAATTTTAAAAACGTATTGCAGCAAATGTTTGAAATATTATAAAATCATTGTAAAATAATTGTAATCATTCTTTCCAGTATTTTTCTTAGATTGGCAGAATATAAAATATCTGGAATTTGGTGCCTGAAATTTTTTTAAACGTTTCTGGTCAGCAGAATGTTTTCCTCAATTGTGGTCAAACGTGCCTGCTGACCCGGTCGTTGTCCAGGAACTTCTTTGAAATCTGCGATCTCACGTTTTTCGGTCATATAAAACGATTCCTTTCAAAATCGTAGGGAAGAGAGATTCAGAGTGAGACATTAGGAGATTCGTTGGAACAGAACCTCAAAGTAAATTCAGAGAAAAGATTGAAAGTTAAACTGGTCTGAAGTAAGAAGTTAAACGAATCACTTTCCACGACGATCAGTTAACTTTACGATTGTGTTATAGTCTCCGATCTCGAACATCACTTTAACAATTTTAAGAAGGACACATATTACTATGTGCATTCAAGGTCAATCATTATTAATTCTGGAGGATATCTTTTGCAGCGGCGTAGCGTAAGAGAACGCCGGTATGCCCGGCATCCCCTGTTAATAAGAAAAAGTACGTATTTCATTATATATAAATTGTTTGCTTGTAATTATCACAATTATTTCTACTGCAATCTTCTGGCGCGCTTTCTCGACTTACTTTGACAAGAGGAACCTACGCATGCGCGTCGCTCAGATGCACATTTTCTGTCTTTCCTCCTGTCGTATGCTATTTTACTCGGGCTTCCAGGCCTACTGAAAGCATTGGGGTTTTCGTCTGCTTTCTGTTGAATGCGCATGCGCAATACTTCCCTTCTCACTCCTCCTCATCCCTTGCAACCCAACATTTGCTTTAGATATACGCTGGCATATTCAAGTATTTCCAACTGTATATATTTTGAACTAAGCTATAGTTTCTGAACAGAACGTACGAGCCCTAATATAAAGGAAATAGAACAAAAGGGAAATGGTTAGTTCAACGCATTTTTGAAGCATGCTGGTTATGTAAATAATAGTATTAAAATAGTTATGCCTTAATCACAACTAAATGCATCGTAATTGTAATCTTCATCGTAAAGGAGCTCAAAGACACAGGCATAAATATAAAGCATTCTGTAGAATTACGATCACCGATCTGGTAGGACAAGAGAGCAACCACTCCCCGTCACTCGCAAAGATTGTGCCAGGGCCCTTCAGTCACTGGCACAAATCTCGGGGACATAAGGGGAACATGTTCCCTACAATCTTGCCCCCCCCAATAATCTGATTTGAGATTGTGATGATGATTTCTATCCGACTGCCACAAACGAAACTGATGTCCTTTGACTTGTGTCATTTTTTAAAAGAAAATCGTATTCTTTAATATTTCATTGTCACTAATTATTAGTAGTCTATTTTCAACTATTTGTTTAATTCCTGTAACAATTCCTATAATGCTATTGTGGTAATCATAATTTTGCTCAGATAAGAGTATTGTTGCGCCAAATATAGGCTTGATTGATTTTCTTTCATAGTTCTGGGGAAGTCATTATTTGTATTGTTATAAAACAATGTCTTAAAATTTTAATGTGGATCATTGTGGATGCGTAAGTAGAAACATGTCAATTATGCATATATTCAAATTTCAGAATGTGCTCACGGCACTGAGTTGTAATAATGATATGTACCACTATTTCATCTACATCATTTTGTATATAATATACGAGTACAACAGGTTTACCTCAGAAATCTGATTCATCTACTGTAATATGAGTTTCTTCTCCCCTCCCCCCACAATAAGCCTTTAAATGTACCCTACTGCTGGTGTTATAGACAACTCTGCTTCACTAATCCTCCACAGCATTTTTTTTCAACTTCATAAATATTTTGAACATCGTTAAAAAAGGAAAGGATTATGGGAACAGTCTTATCCATCCCACGAACGTTGAAGACAGATTTGCGCCCTTGACTTCAGTATCTGGATACAGAAACAGGCCCCCAGAGTTGGTTTAAGTGCTTTGTATTTACATCTTCAAATGATATATACAATCAGGCCCATATTCACGAACGGGCGTCTGAGTTCCGGACCCAAGATGACAAATTTCTAGGGGCGATATATATTTTTTTCTCTTTTTTGAAAGAACGAGATTGACGTGTGGTATGTGGAGAAAAAAGCCGCCGACGAGAACGAAATGAAGGAAACGATACTGGAAACAATGTTCATACAAAAGTGGGGATTAGTTTTCTCGTCACAACGGTAGTAGCAAGAAGGAGCTGAGACAATTGGTTATTAAATTCTAACGTAATCCACGCATTCGCTTCTCTATGCCCCACTAGACCTCCAATTAGGGGGGCTTCCTCCTAAATTTTGTATAACCCTATATTTCTATTCGGAATAGCTATGTATTGCTGCTTGCAGTAGTACTATATCGCACAAATGACTAACTTTGGCATCCCCATTTTGGAATAGCACGCTACGCTACTGATCTTTTGTATTGACCGAAAACGGAGGTGTGGATTTGGATTTTCTTGACAACGAGGAATCAGCATCACACAGGTATGACGTTCTATTTGTCTAATTCCTTTTTAATTCCCACAAATTCCAGATAATTAAACACAGTCAATCTTACACTCTTAAGAAATCAGTTTGGTTATATTAAACCTAATTCTAATAAATTGAAATTAACGTGAACAAAAGACTACTTTTTCCCTTACAGACACGAACAATTTTTTAATTAATTCAAGCTGTCCGAATTGCTCAAATTTTAGGAGCGTATTTCAAAGAGAAATCTAATATATTTCTGTTATTTAATCTGGTCATTACTCATATATGGTGTTTCAAAACAACACCGACGACGTTTGGGAGGTGATTCCTGACACCAAGATAAGACAAAAGTATAGACCAATGTGGGTGTACAAATTCTTCTTTTCTGAGTTATAGGCTGTCGAAAATATTTAAAAAATGAACTTTAGAGGTCCATACTTCCAATGCTATGGAACCTGTCTTTGTCGGGTCAAGACTTCACTTAGGAACTATTATGTGACCTATCCAAATTTCCAAGTTTCAGAATCCAGGGGTACTTCTGTAACATTTTTATAGAGGTAATTGGTGAGTGCTAAAACTTATATGCCAGTAGCCAAACTCCCTCTACAAAAATTGTTGCATCAGTACAACTAAATACTCACTTATCACTGATACCTAATATATATATTCATAAGTGCTCTTGGAAGAAGATTAACACCCGTTTAGCCTAATGGTTAACGTGTTCACTTTTGATTTAAATATTTTAATAAGATATTTTCAATTAAAATATTATTTATACGGAAATAACTATTTATAATTTCAGAATTCGACATTTAATATAGTAACAAGAGATAAGCACTAAAACACTTGAATAAAAGAAAAAAGAGTGGCAATTGAAAATAAAATTAAACAGGGCTACAACAGAAGTATGCATTTTCTACCTAGTCTGAATAATATGAATACTTATCATGATGAAGTGAGGAAAAATTTTATTGCCACATTGAACTGGTTACATGAATATGCTTGTTCGCGGACCTATGGATTAGGTACAAAACTACCGTGGGACGAAACGTGGTTAATTGAATCCCTATCTGAGTCATCCATGTACATGGCATATTATACGGTTGCTCATTTTCTCCAAGGAGGCACTTTCAATGGGAGAGGTCCAAATGCAGCTGGAATCAAACCTGAACAAATGACTCCAGAGGTATTGGATTATATATTCTTCAGAAATGCTAAGTTTCCCAACACAGATATACCAAAAAGCACACTCGACAGAATGAAAGCAGAGTTTGATTATTGGTATCCGTTGGATCTTCGGACATCGGGGAAGGACTTGATTCAGAATCATTTGACGTCCTTTATTTATAATCATTGCGCAATTTGGCCTGATGATGAGTCCAGATGGCCGTTGGCGATTAGAGCGAATGGACATCTGCTCTTAAATTCAGCAAAGACGTCAAAATCAGAGGGGAATTTTCTCACTTTGAGTGAGGCTGTGCAGAAATTCAGTGCAGATGGAATGCGCTTGTGTCTGGCAGACTCAGGGGATTCAGTGGAAGACGCAAACTTTGTAGAAAGCATGGCAGACGCTGGCATTTTACGTTTGTATACATTCATCGAGTGGGTGAAGGAAATAATGTCATCGCAGGATAAACTTCGAACAGGTCCAGTAGAGACTTTTAATGAAAAAGTTTTTGTGAGTGAAATTAATCTGAAAATTAACGAGACTGACGAAAACTACAATCGAATGTTGTTCAAGGAAGCTCTAAGGACAGGATTTTTCGAGCTACAGGCTGTCAGAGATAAATATCGTGAATTGAGTTTGGAAGGAATGCATAAGGATTTGATACTGTATTTTATCGAAGTGCAGGCTCGTTTGATGTCCCCTCTGTCTCCTCATGTTGCAGAATATGTATGGCAGCTACTTGGAAAGAAAGAGAGTATCCTTCATGCTAAGTGGCCGTTGTCAGGAAGTGTGGACAAAGTTCTTGTGAAGTCTTCATCATACCTGATGGATGCTGCCCACGGATTTAGAATTCAACTGAAAAACTACATGCAGCAGGGCAAAGCTCGGAAGGGAGCTCCAGTACCTCCTGTAGAAAAGCCAACACATGCTACGATATAAATAGCCAAAACATTCCCACCCTGGCAATCAACTGTGTTGACCACTCTCAAACAACTGAAAAATAAAGATGACGTTTTGCCGGATACCAAAGTTATCGCGACTGAATTAGGCAAGAAACCAGAGCTAAAGAAGTACATGAAACGAGTAATGCCTTTCGTTCAGGTAACGAGGGAGAAGATCGATCAAATTGGATTGGATGCCTTAAATTTGACTCTGGATTTCAGTAAAAAAGAAGTACTGGAGAAAAATCTGGTGTATTTGACCAATACTCTCGACTTGGAAGGAATCACTTTGAAGTATACAGATGAAGCGCCAGAAAAGATAAAGGAAGAATGCTGTCCAGGGGATCCTTTCATAGTGTTCTACGTGGAATCCGGAATATCAGTGACTGTGATCAACCCACAGCCATGCAGTGGACATTTTAGATACAGTATACCAATATTAAATGGCGATCGTTGGTTTCGGTGTAGTGTGTGATTTCTGTTGCTGAGCGGGACCGGCCCAGAAGTTGGCCAGTCCGTGACACGGAGACGTAGTCAAAGGGCCGGACGGACATCCTATGCTACCACGGTCAAAATTTGGAACGATATCCACTCAGGAACAAGCAATTTGAAGACTGAAATACGGAGTAATTCGTGGGAAATCTTCAGTAGATTTTTTCCCCGTTGGAGATACCTTTGGTTTGGAATGAAACCTTGTGAAAGGAAGTTAATAACTCATTTCGTGTTCTTTATGGTATAGCGCTATATATTTTTAAAGTGCTTGTTTGCGTATAGTGATACTAGTGGTGTGTGCTAAGTTTTGTGCAAAAGTGACAAGGGCAGTGTTATATTTGTGTTTATAGTATATTATAAGAAGCAGTACTAAAATGCAAGTTGCAAGGCCACCTCCGCTTAATTTGAATGTTGCAAGACACAAACAACTGCAGTCTTCGGATGTGCAGGACTGCGAAGTACTCAAAAGTGCTCTCCCACCGGTGACTAAATCAACATGTAGTGGTGGTTCTGCAGGGTATTTGAGCCCTAATCTTCAACCTTCTTCTCCGCCAACATTTCCAAATAATAGACAATTTTCAGCCTGTTTGGTTGGTGACAAGTACCTGATTTTGGACCAAGTAGAAGGCAGCACTTTATATAGGTGTGTTAATATTCATACCCGAGAGGAATTCGTGTGTAAGGTGGTGTGTCGGGACGCAGGTGCGCTGCTGGCGGCTCATTATCGCGTTGACTCTCATCCGCACATCAATAGTCTTCACGAAGTTCTTTTGGGCGAGAGATATTCCTACCTGATGTTCCTTCCTGGTCACGGTGATCTCCATTCGCATATTCGACACGCGATCAAGAGAGGTGCAGGATCATCGGAGACAAACGGATCCCACCATTGGAGGACCACCGACTCCACAAGTCAAAGAGTACCATTCTGACGGTTCATCGCCGCAGACACCTTTAAGTTTGTCACCAGAGTAGTAGAATGAAGGTGTAGGAGGACAACATCGCAAAGACGCATTATCGACGCCCCTTGCAGTTCAACAGGATTAAGATCCAGATGTTGACTGTCACCAGCTAATCCAGACTTCTTCAGATATTCATTCCAGATGACCAGGACGACGCCAGCTTCATTGGATACATCAGGCTAGTGCTCATTCCTATTCTTTAATTACAACCTTTCTCTTCCTCTCACCCTTTTCCCCAACTAGTCATTTTCTAAATTAGAAACATTTGAATTTTATTTACAATTCAACCACAATTTTACAGTTAAGTACCGTGTTGTGCATGAGTTCCATCCCCATTTGTTTGCATTTATTTATTACGTATTCTGAGCTACAACTGATGGCACAGCACCGGCACATGGCACCTATCTATTTTCAACTTTCTCCTGTCAGAAATCACTGGCGGTTTACTGCTCAAAATATACGCAAATATCAAGGAGATATGAACAGCAATATATATATATATATATATATATATATATATATATATATATATATATATATATATATATATATATATATATATATATATATATATATATATATATATATATATATAGATATAGATAGATAGATAGATAGATAGATAGATAGGTAGATACGGGGAACAATTTATCTGAAGCATCCGTGATAACGGAGAAACCAAAAGAGGAAGAAAACCGAAACTTAGCACGAAGCAACTATAATGAGAAGGACATCGTTTTGCGTATTAAATAACACTACCGAGTGAACAGTGTTGCCATGCCACTATAAAGTTGTTTTTTTTTCAAATAGCACTACAATAGGTTATTACATATTTGAAAGTAACATGTTGAACCTAAACTTAACATACCATATTTATTATTGTGTCGCAAACGAAGGATGTTATAGTATCCCAAACATCCAAAATTTGGAAGCCACTATCACACACACATAACACAACGAATGTGGATAAGACAATGAGCATCGGAAGTATCTTACCGTTGCATACTATTCTCATGGTATGACTTGCATTGAATGAATAGCAACGAAGTTACAAGGGCTTTAAAATTTGAATTTTTTAAAATACTTTATTTCGAAAATATGCTCTGGTTAGTATCATACTTAATTACTTGCGTGGTTTGCAATTAACAAACAAATCAGTTTACTGTTTACAGCACTTCGATATCTTAAAACGTTTCGGAAATAAGATGAATGACGCCTATTTCATTGTAAATTTGGAGGGCCCATTCAGATGCAGATGATGATTTTAAGGCAAATTGCATTCAAACTATGCCAAATATTGTAAATTCATAAATACAATGAGGGGGCCCACATGAGTTTTGGGGGTGTGCGGGCCCCCAGGAACGGCGCTCTTGGATATGATAAACGTTGTAAAGACAGCTACACAGCTGAAAATTTAGTATTTCTGGACAATATATAAACTGATTATTGTTTCCCTTCTCTTTTATAGTATAGAAGAAATAACATTTAATAGGTCTAATTACAAAAAATCCTCGCAATTAAATGATTTAAGCAGCGTTACAAACTTCAGCAATGTATATGATATCTCCGGAACGGTTTAAAATATCGAAGTTCTGTAAACGGCAAAATAGTTTACACAACCATTGCAAACCACGCACGTAAATAGATATAATACTTATCTAAGCATTTTTTTCGAAATAAAGCCTTTTAAAAATTCAAATTTTCAAATCCTTGTAACTTCGTTGCTATGGATTCAAAACAAGTCATTCCATGGCTATAGTATGCAACATAAAGGTACTTCCGATGTTCATTGTCTTGTTCATCTCCGTTGTGCTATATGCGTGAAAAAAAAATTCCAAACTTTGAATGTTCCTGATATTATAACAACCTTAGTTTGTAACACTGAATAATAAATGTAGTATTATAAATTTTCGTTTAAAATGTTATAATCTGTCGTACTGCTCTTTGAAAAAATATAACTTTTTACTAGGATGGAAACGCTGTTCAGTGGGTGGTGTTGTTTAATATATAGAACAATGTCGCTCACTTTATAGCTGCTTCCTGCACAGTTTCGCTTTTTTCCATCTTTTGGTTTCTCCGTTATTACGGATGTTCCACGTAAAAAAAAAAAAAAAAAAAAAAAAAAATTAAGTCACACGGTTATGCCGGTTACGCTAAAGGAGACGGTGATGATGAGAAGTGAATGAAGTGGTGGAATGAAGAAAGTGGGAGGAAACGGGAGAGCCCCGAGAAAACTCACGAGCACGGTATGTTCCAGATGAATTGTCCACCCTATATATATCGGGTGTTCTAAAAATAGCACCCAAGGACCACAGTGCATTATTCTGCAAGTCCAAATAAAGTTTTATATACCTAGGTATATATATAATCCTATCGGCTACTTGTTTATAAACAAACTGCACTATCTGCCATCGTCGCAAATAAAGATCCATAGACTAGCATCACTTATTAGTTTTAGCAATTGATTCACCTGCTTGTTGCATTCGTATTACCTGACCAAGATATTAGTGCAGTTTTTGGAGGATGGCGCTGCTGTTGTGTTTATATCGGTTTCTAGGTAAGCGCGGTAGGATAGGGGAGAGGAGAGCGCCAATCTGCAGTGTATCCAACGATTTTTGAAAGTTGCAGTTTACATGTTATTAACTAGCCTATTTCTTTGCGCTTAATAAAGAACGCCATAAACTATATAGTAGTTATTGAATGCAGGAATGGCTCATAATTCCTGCAATAATGGAGATGTAGTGTGTATAATGACATATGCACGGAAATTAACAATCTAAAAAAAAAAATACAGAGCACGTAAATGTGTATAAAAATTGAATACGTTTTATTCGATTTCATTATAGAACAGGTGCAACCTGTAAAACACAGGAATGACGATGCCAATGACTAAAAGATTAATGTAGGATTGATAGTTTAGAGACTTGCGCAATACCTTGTACTGTAAGTTTAAATCAAATTAAGGCTCGTGATTCTTGTGTTTGTTTTAAGTGTACGTTTATCAGTTGACAAATAAATTATTTTCTCGATTGTTAACCAAGGAAGAATTCCGATACGTTTCCACTCGAGAACTGTGGAAGTCCTCCTCGTTGGTGTATTGGCTAGCGCATGTGCATTTGCTGTATTTTGTTCTGGGTTGAAATCCCAATGAGAGCTCTAAAATTAATTTTACAATCCTTCACTTTTATTAGTCATCTGTCTCCATTAGCATAAAGGGTATAAACATGGGACGTTAAACTAAAGAAATTTCATTCCATTTGTTTGATGAATATAAACCCTTTGGGAAAAAGTAGGTGAAAAATAAGTTTTCCTTCATTTTCTTAGAAAGGCTATTGGATAGGTTGCCTTTCGGGATTGATTTGTAAAATCTTATTACAATAGATCTTTCTTTTAGGACTATTATCGAAATCCAGCCTTTTGGTAAATGTGGAATAAAAGTATTGATAAAACATCAGTGTATGAGTAATGTAAGCGTAAGTATCATTGCTTCAACACATAATAAATTCACAACTTTTATTTATGAATACATAAATTCCCCTTGAACTCCCTCTGAATTTCTTTCATACTCTAGGTTTCAGGTGACAAAGAATTAACTCTACTAACTGTTTTTACACAAAAAATAATTTTGAAACTTTTGAGAGCTACCCTGAAAATGTGTTTTGTATATTTTCTTTTTTACTACGTAATTATTTTTCTGAATTTCACTGGAGTTATAAGGAATCTTCAATTGTCAGGTTCCCCACTTAGACTTTAATCTCTCCCCTACCGCCTGCAATGTAACATTGGGTATATTTCCTTTAAATAAAGTTTTCAAAATATGCCAGAAATACTGGATTTTAAAATTTCCAAACCATGTTAAATAATGACAGGTTAGACATCAGAGAAAGTTATCTTTATCTACTATCTCAATCAGGAGCGGATTCAATTCTCTTTCGGAGGTGATTAGGAGTGTGGCGGTCAAAGATTATCAGTTTCTCTCTGACCAGACTTCAGCACATCCGAAAATAATATCAATGCAAAAGAATGCTGTTACTCAAGTTACTGCTTAGACCATTGATCGGAGATCACATGGTCCAACTTGGTCTCTATTTCGAATACGTCTTATCTCAAAACTACACAGTAGAACTTGCTTTAGCATAGTTGCCAAAAATATAACTTTGATTCACAAAGATGAACTTCGAGGTTTTGTTAATAGGAGAGGTAGGAATTCCTTACACTCGAATGCTACGAAATTCTTAGTGTTTCTTTGTACAACACTAAGGTTAGTTTATTCGCAAGTTATTGCAAAATTAATATGGAGGTTGTATGTACTTCGTTTGCAAGTCCTTTAAAATGTTCTGAAAATAACTAATATAACTTTTAAAACACTGTTTGCCTTAAGTTCAACATATGCGTGAACTGGTTTATTATGAACAGGACAAAAATAACTGTGAGAGATTAATGACAAGTAATCTGGTTAGAAACAGTGTTGTTTATATTTTAGTTCCAAAATCGGCCGCCTTACTTGTTCGCTGGTCAGGTAATAAATCAATGTTAATGGTTCCAAGTTTATCTGCGACGTTAGCACATTGTGAAATTTTTTGAATTCCCTATAGCGGCAAATGGAGGCCCCGGAAGGCATAACATCATATAACATTTACGTTTATTTTGGCCTGTAGAATAGTGCTCTGTATCCGTGGGTGCCATTTTTAGAACACCCGGTATTTATATATGTGTGTATATATGTTATGTATGTATGTATATAGACATATTACAGAACGAGATTCGTATGCACGGAAAAATAGGCTGGCGATACAAGTAGTTGATGGAGAAGTGACTCCAATAAATTGCTTCAAATTGGAATCGTTTTATATGTCAGTGTAATAAAAAACCAATGGTAGTGATCAGTTTTGAAAATGACGAAACTCGTTAAGTTCTGACTCGTTAAGGTCTTATTCTACAAGTTCTTAAATTCCGAAAATGGTATAACATTACCCATGGTTAACCTTCATTTCTAGTATTCCCGCGCAAACGGCTGCTTCAGTGTATCTCCTCACTTCTCTGATTTCCATACCTTCATTCGCGCCTTAGTAATTGACCCGATCATATAGAAAAGCGTGATTAACTAAGCAAACTCATCACCATCAAAACGCCAAACATGTATTTCAGGCATGGACCGTTTCTGATTTTGTAAACACTCCTACGTACACTGTAAGTCATTACTCGCCACCCTTCAATAAGGTTGACATTAACAAATCATTCGGTAATAACTCTCTTTAAGTAATAGTAAAAGCTTGTGACTCTTATTGAAACGTTTGGGTTGCGAGCGAAGCGATCAAGAAAATTTTTTACCAAATGTATACCTCTGGAAGCCGACAATAATATTGATTTAATAGGGTACCAATACTTTTTCTGGGCGAGAAGTCGTTTTATTATTTCCAACATTTTTCTTTTCTTCTTGCTCGTTCGACGCCCTCAGCTATCAGCTCTAGCACCCTAGCTACGGCTCTATTCAAAAGACAATAACTAAGTCAATGAATACTATTCATGATCCTGAAGCTACACAAAACGCACGAACGGTGTCTCTTGGATTAACAAAGGAAAAAAAAAAGTTATTTGTGCGATCCAAAACTAGTACGAATGCAAAAGGCTCTATGTGACAAATCTAAAAAGGAAAGAAAGAAAGAAAAAGAAAAGAAAGAAGTTTGAGATGAACATCAGAACATGCCTCAATCATAAGACTTTGGATCAAATGTTCCAAATAAATTCAGCATTAAACAGTTCATAATACATGTATAAGATCTCCTTTATTTCATAATTCTATGTACAACAATGTATTTTACCTTATATCTATGCTAAGTATAGAAACAAACATTATTTCATTTTGTACTATATATATTTTTCAAAAAATCAAGTTGCTTAACTGCACTAAATTGTCTAAAAATAAAAGTAGAGTCTGAGAGACTTATATTGGGTATTTACGAGTGCTAAAATGGTTAAGAATTCTAGGATTAAGACTGCACTCTTGTTTATTAATTGAAATCACCCATTTAATATACATGGTAAGCAACTTGGTTTTCTTCTCAATCATTAGTTTAACCCTTAACAATACACACCAGATTTTTTGACATAAAAACACAGGCCCGTCTGTGAGACTTCCTCTGGAATTTACTGTCGTTAGTAATCAATGTTTGTACTGAACAATAAAAAATGGTGCATTTTTATTCTTTGTCAATGTTTACTTAACAAAATAAATGCAAATAACCCTTACAAAATATGTTACATGATAAATATTACAAATACAAAATACATTGACGAAAACTTGTGCGTATTTTTTATAGTACTATATTATTTAGGTAGTATTGAAAAAAACACTTTTACTATAGTCCACAGAAACAACATGATCAACATGGAAACAAATCAAAGTATCCTTTTTATGAAAAATACACAAAATTATAAAAAAGAAAACATTTTATGAAAAAATACAGGGTGTCTTAAAACTCATGCTTTTAAATGGAAAATTAAACTGCTATAAACTTTAATGTTTGAGTTGCTATAAACTGTATCAAATTTTTCCATTTCCAGTGTGATCAAGATTAATAAATGTTCTTAAAACAAAAACACCAAGTTGTTTCTTTTTTTGTTTTGTTTTTACTTTTTACTTTGTACAATGGTAGAAAATTTGAACAGGACGCATATGGTTCGATTCATGGTCCGATCTTGGTATTTGCATCATGGTCCGATTCTAAAGCAAAGTTTTCATCAACTGTCAAATCTTCATCAGTTCCTTCTTCTTCCTCCAACCACTGGGTAGCAACATTCCGAAAAGATGGCTCGTTTAAGCTCACAGCAAGCGAAGGACCAGGAAGAACACCCATTACATTACAACACACACCCGTCTCTCAGACAGCAAGCCAGAATGAACAATTAATCATGTGACCCCTATAAGAGCTACAAACACTACAGTGAGGTTGAAACGGCAGCAGCACCAGAAACGATTAGGTGGTAGCGCCATGTAAGTTCACAAAAAAAGAAAAGAAAAAAAAACTAGTGAGCGGTACCTTGACCAGACTCAGAGACGGGTGTGTGTTGTTACGGGTTAACTCGCTTAAAATAAAAGACTTTCTTGAAACCACGGCTTTCAAAAGTTAGGCACTGTTCTACATATTTGTCTCCTACTAAATCCTGTAGCATTCTTACATATGCCTGCAAAGAGAAAACATTGTTTTTAATGTCTTCAATGCAAAATTTAAAATACAAAGGTTAAACTTGAACTTCACTAAAAGTTTAATATTAATAATTACACTAGTCGACAAAAAATACTTTTCCTCTGGCACACGATAGAAAATACCTGATTCTAATAGAACTTTTCACGTAGAATTTGAATCTGCAATCAGTTTTTCTCCATCAACCTCAGTTTTCCCGTGACTGAGGGATTTTCGGGAAATTTCCACTCAAATTTCCTTTTTTTTTAAAAACCATTTTCGTACCTTAGGTATCTAAACAGAAATTATATTGTATGTTAGCTTGATTTATACTTAGTAAGCCCTCTAAGTTTCATAAGAATAGTATTATTCTTTCCAGAGAAATTACCATATTTATATAAAAATATTCTATGTGTACTGTTCATTTCACCATATTCATTAGTGCAGATAAAATCACATATAACTTCCACGAAAATTATAATATAAGTTCGGTTTATACCTCGTTAGATTTGAAATAAAACATACAGTATTTTCAATGATGTATACACCGTGTCACCATGTTTTGTATGAGGGAATTTCTAGAGGGATTTTGTGGGAATTCCCTCCAAAAAGTAGTTTATAAGATTTTTTGTCTTAACTTGCTATACAGTTATACAGAAACAGGAACTGCACTAAAACATACTTTTATGTCTACTTAATAAATAATACAGAAGAAGTGAGTGGTATCTTCTTAATAACTGAACACTTACTTATCTTAACTAAAATGTTTTAGTTTTAGACTTTCTTCGTTCTTTGGCTTCTGGAACATACCTTTTGAGTGTCCAACAGTAATCAGCTAGCATTTGTGAACTCCTCTGTCCCTGGTATCTCTTCTCCATGGAGGAAATATCCTGATGAAACCGTTCCCCATGCTCATCACTAACAGCACCAAGGTTTTCAGGAAAGAAATCCAGGTGGGAGTCTAGAAAGTGAACTTTAAGGTACATGTTGCAACCCATTTCTTGAATGATTGCAGGAAATCACTCACAATTTCACGGTAATTTGGGACTTTCTGGTTTCCTAGAGTATTCTTTGTTAAACATTTAAATGAACACCAAGCTGCTTTCTCAACCGGAGTTAAGAGATTCTCAAATTTTTCGACACGAATCAAACATCTTATTTGGGGGCCTACAAAAATCCCTTCCTTGATTTTAGTGTCACTAACCCCTGGAAATTTTTCCTTGAGGTAACAAAATCCTGCATTACTTTTGTCCATTGCCTTAACAAAGTTTTTGAAGACCCCAAACTTTATGTGAAGAGGAGGTAGAAGTATCTTATCAGGCTCAACAGTGAGGAATAAACAACATTCTTCTGTCCAGGAGTTAATACATGCTTTGGCCATTTGGATGTAATGTTCCGCTTTGTTTCTGCTGTCCCATATGCATAGGAAACAACAATATTTCGTATATCCAAGCTGCAAACCCATTAACAAAGAAATAACTTTTCAATCACAGCAAACGGTCCACTTGTATTTCTCATACTGAATTCTTTCTAACACTATTTCGAAGTTTTCATAGGTTTCCTCCATATTAGTTGCATACGCCAAAGGCACTGAATGAAATTTTTTTCCGATTGTGCAAAAGGACAGCCTTCAAACTAGTTTTGCAAGAGTCAATAAAAAATCTCCACTCTGTACTTATATGTACATGTCCGAGTGTATCCATCACAGCACAGACATTATTACAACACACTAAATCATTTTCTTGAGAATAGTAGTTTTGAAACTCTGTATGACGGTTTCAAAAAATGCACACTTTAGTGTCACGATGGTGCAGCTTCCAGCCTTTAAGTCTAGAAGCAAGAAGTTCTGCCTGTATCTTGGAGAGTTTTAAATCCCGTACGAGGTCATTTAGTTCACCCTGAGTTATCAGATGGGGATCCAATGTAGATTGCTTCCTACATAAGTAGGTTCATCTTCATTTGGAACTTCAGTCTCATTTACCGTAAGATGAGAAGGAGATACTGGTACAGATAATTCTGCACTGTGTGGAACTGGCCGAAATAATGATGGCAAATTAGGGTACCGTACTGTGGACTTAGATTTACTGGTTTTCCTTTTATCTGTGCCATACAAAAGTAGCAGTCTGAAAAATGATCTTTTGTTTCCCTCCAGGTCATCGGTACTGCGAAGTTCATGTTTCGTTCACCATTTGCCCACCCAGTCAGACGTTTGACGCAAGTACAACAAATGTAGTGATGAGCCCAATTCTTATCTTGGTCCCCTACACAGCAACCAAATTATAACTGATCACACTTCCTCACAAGTGGAGTAAAACATCGACGTTACCATTTAAATGTCGGCCCCTCACATACATAACAAAAATTGTCCGGGTGATTTACACACTTCCTCTGCATCTTGTATCCTGCAAGGTATCCTACACACACATACACACATGAATCTACACTCCACAATCCTGAAGGAGCACAAACGTAATCTAAGTCAGTGTATCACCACACAACACAATCTATTCGAAGTCCACAATGCACAAACACTTCAACTTGCACGCGGCCACATCTAAAACACGTCCAGCTTGAACCGTCACTCAATGCTACTAACAGTCATCAGGCTACGTGAGTCATCAATCTTTTTATGCATTTTTGCCAGATCAAAATATTAAAAAGTGACTCATTTTCCACAGAAATCATGCGTGTATTATTTGTGCTTGTATTTGAGTATCCATCTATGTGCCGTCAATAATACGTGAACGTTATGTTTATGTGTTTGGTAACAGTGTTGCATAGTATATTCTTTATTACCTATAAATAGACGTAATATTTTATATCTCTAGACAAAATTATGCGATTCACATGAAATTAACGTTATTTATTAAGCCGACGTAAAACTATGTTTTAGTGCAGTTTCTGTTTCTGTATCACTATATACAAATAGCAAGTTGAGACAAAAATAGTCTTTTAAACTATTTTTTGGAGTGTATTTCCAACAAAATCCCTCTAGAAATTCCCTCATACAAAATGGCGACATAGTGTACACATCATTGAAAATATGTTTTATTGGAAGTCCAATGAGGTATAAACCGTGCTTATATTGTAATTTTCGTGGAAGTTGTATGTGTTTTTATCTCCACTAATGAATATGGTAAAATGAACAGTACACAGAATATTTTTATATAAATATGTTTATTTCTCTAGAAAGAATAATGCGATTTTTGTGAACCTTAAAGTTCTTACTAAGTATAAATCAAGCTAACATAAAATACAATTTGTGTGTTTATGTACCTATTGAGGGGAAATTTCAAAAAATCCCTCAGTCACGGGAAAACTGAGGGTGATGGAGAATAACTGATTGCAGATTCGAATTCTACGTGAAAAGGTCTATTAGAATCAGGTATTTTCATTTCTGTGCCAAAATCTTGTTGACTAGTGTTATTCTATTAAAAAACTATCTAGCACAAAGTCGTGGTGTGCTTAGTCCGTCCAACCAGCGATTTTTGATTGGAGAAAATTTTCTCAACATTTCCCAAGTATTCTCGCTGTGTTAATTGTTTTTCTTCACAGAAGCCTCGCGACCTATTCTTTCTTGTGCTACTGATGCGTTTGCTTCCCATTTAAAAGGTTCCGGAATCACGTAAACCGATAGACTAATACATATAAAACATTGGCAGCAGTATAACCTAAGACTTGCAAAACCTGCAATGCAGATGATTATTGTATCTTGAGAGACGCACATTCTCTCATTTGTTGAATCGGAAAGGTCAGATTATACATGAAGGTAGTTTTATACGATAGTTGTAACTGTTTATTATGAGTAGAACAGAATAATGATAAAAAATATCAAATCACTAATTCAACAATTTAGTTTTGTTTGGTTTAGAATGTTCAGGTTTTTAAAAAGTGATCAGTACCAACAAGAGTACTGGGCACTTGCCCTTTCGTGGGTATATAATTTTCTTTCTCCCACTGTTTCCATATGTTTCACATGTGAACTCAAATGATTCCGACATATAAATAAGAAAGTATGGTAAATTAACATATAAATGCGGTTAATTAGTGTGCACAAATCTATAATATACATTTATGCCTCCGCTTACCACCTCAATGGATTGAGAAATGTATAGTTAACCTCTCGTTAATAGCATTGAAGGTCATACAAGTAACCTTCAATCTACTTGAGGGAATAGTGTGTGACAGTAAAAGGAATAATACTAGGCTTTTAAAATAATCTTGCACTGTACAGAATGTTACACGTTATGTTTATGCTTAAAGAGTTTCTTAAGTTTTTTTCATCAAATACTCTGATTAAAAAACTAACAATAGTATAGCTATTGTATCACCAAACGGGAGAAGACTCAATAGGCACCACATAAACGTTAATATAAGAGAAGTATCTATTATTTCATGTTTGGGACATGTTTAATTTCTACTTTAAAGCACGATGTATTGTTCAGTTTTATTAGAAATCAATGTGAGTATCGAATGATAACTTTTTAAAATACACGCAGCAGATAGAAATGGATACTCGCTGAAAATTGAATTTCTATCTTTATTAATAAAAAATATAAATTATTGAAATGCTAAACAATTGAACCTCAAAGATAATATATTGAAATACTGATAAATAGTGATTAACTTGAAGTTTCCTCTACTTAAGTATGCTCTAACTAATTATAACTCATTTCTTGTAAGCTTTTTATGTTTCTAGGATCGTGAAAATTATTTTTGCAACCGAGTCCACATTGTTATCGTTACGCCGTTGGGCATTGGTTAACACAATTCTGGCTCGAGTTAATATTATTCTATGTCTATCGTATTCAATCACTGCTAACAAGTCAATACATCATCTAGCCTATCACCACATGCTGCTGCCCTGCTGGTCCAACAGTTGGAAACGATAGACTAGACAATTGCTAACGTTGGCTGCGATGTAATTGTCTGCTTTACCTAGCAATTGCCTAGCAATTCTAAATAAAGTGAAGGTCGGATTAGTAAAAGGGCTTTCTAAGTTTAAAATATCATGGCTATACTCTTTAAGCTGAAGGAGACGAATGATTAATGGAACTGAAATATTGTGATCATATTTTGTATTCCACAACGAGGAATCGAATCTGGTACCACATGTACCAAAGGCACACAGACTAGACACTACACCATCAGGGAGGGTAAATAATGAAATGAAAGCTTTCAGTCTTACGTCTCTAGCATTCATTCTGCTTGATAAAGGGAACGGATGAAAAATAAATGCGTTTGATTATGAAAAGAATAGATGGAACGATAATGCAGGAGAATACGGGAAAATTGCGATAAGCGTACAGAGATGAAGTTCTTCATCACAAATGTATATGACTTTGGATCAAACAAGGAATCCCTCACTCTACAGGAGAGCACTGTACCATTTTTTAAACAAATTGCTCCAGCCGGGACATTTATCTGCAAAGTAAGGCATGATTCAGCATAAGTGTCGTGTGGTGTAACGTCATGCCAACACGGAACAAATTGCACGAGAAGCGCCATCTATAGGTCCTTGTAAAGTGTGTTTATCACAGATGTAGTGTAAGAGTGGGTGTAGAATGAAGGGTGAAGAGTCAAAATACCTGAGGATGGCGATAGGAAAGTTTTTCCAGAGCGAATACGGCAATCGAAAAGCAACTTTAGAGCATTTCCGGAAGCAAGGTGTGTCTGATAGGACAATCCAGAGAGCCATAAAACGTTTCGTGGATACAGGGAGCACTGATCTAAAGCCGTCAAACCGACCGAAACCAAACACCAACCTAGACGCAAGGCTCAAGAGACTATTGGTCTAAAATTCATCATGCTCAGAACGTGAGTTGGCAAAGCGCATAGGAACGTCGCAATCTACAGTAAATCGAGCAAAAAGGAGGCTTGGGATTGTCACTAGAAAGAAGCAGCATAAACCAAAATACGTGAAAAATCAAGTGGAGCGAGTCAAAAGGGGCTCAAGAAAACTCTACAAGATGCGTGTTTCTAGTGGCGGAGAACATATTTTTGTAATGGATGACGAAACATACGTGTTCACGGATCACAAAGAAACGGCTAGAACTGAGTACTATAGCTTAGTTCCAGGACATGCTATCCCATACGAAGCTCGAGTGCAACAAAAAACGAAATTTTTAGCTAAATACTTGGTTTGGCAAACCATTTCTGAAGACGGTGATGTATCCGAACCATTCATTACCACCGGTACCATCAACCAGGATATATATAGAGAAGAGTGCATTAAGAAACGGCTGTTGCCATTTTTGGGGAAGAAGAGGACCATGGGTGATGTATTTGGACCATGTTTGGTCAGACCTGGGAACTTCACATTATGCGGGTACAGTGACCAAGCTTTTAGAGGACAACATCAACTTCGTTCCCAAAAACATTAACACCGCAAATGTGCCTCAAAATCGACCTATCGAAAGATATTGGGCACTATGCAAGGCTGGAATTTGAATGGTTTCAAGCGCGTGTGGGCAACCATTTTCAAGTGAGTGGCAGAAAAGTCCGGAAAAAGGCTGTTCATGAGGTTCCGCAGCTAGCTGGTGGAGACCTTCAGGCATGGACCCTTGTCAACCAAATTGTAACATTTTCTTGCAGCGTTTTGTACCTTCTGTTCATGCAACAAAGAATAAATAGTTTATCGTGAGTATGGCGCTTTCTATCTTGATTACAATTTCGCGACACTTATGCTGAATCACACCTTATTCCAAGTAATCTGAGTTTTCTTTCTAATCCAATATGACAGGAATATGAAGTCAGAAACGTTGAGAATAATTAACAAATGCCCTCACGTTTTACAGGAGCTCGAACCATCAAAGGATATCGCTTCACGATCATCAAACTAAAGCCTCAAATAGCTTACAGTAACAGTACACTGGCTGCTACTGAAAACTATGTTCCCAATTGCGATAAGAAGTACGATGTCGAAACTGTTGGTAAACGAGTGGAAATTGATGGTCGGCAATATAATGTTTAAACAATTTTTCAACGTATTTTTTAACTTTATAATTACGATTACTTTTTCTCAAATCATGCTGATTATTACCGTATGTATATACTACCAAATGTTCTGTTAGAGTCTTTGTTTTTTTCATTTCGTTAATTTTCGTCTATCTTAAAGATAGTTTAACAATATGATAAATATAATAGGTAACCTTAGACTCATTCACCACGAAAACAATCAACATATAGTCAATATTTCTGTACTGACATTCATTTTACCACCAACGTGATCAATAGCATGGAGCAATTATCACCACGAAAGCAGCCCACATATAATCAGTGTTACGTGTTTCTGTATTGATATTTCCTTTAGCGGTAACAAGATCGGTGGAATAAATAATGTAGAGCGATCATTGCTACGAAAACAATCTAGATATAGTCTGCGTTACATGTTTTTGTTTTGATATTGACTTTTATTTCAGAATAGTCAATGGACTTGGTAACTTAGTGATTATCACCAGGAGATCAACAAACGTAGATTTTATTACATGTTTACGTGCTGACAACATATTTATACGCTTCTCTCTGAATATTCTTATGGACGTTACGTAGTTTCTTGATGATGATGCAAATAAACGTAATAAAATAATTGTTGGGATAGGAGCGAATTATGAAATACAACGTTAAGTTGAAATATTAGATAGTAGAAAATTACCGATATTGTTTGTGTGTCAGTGACGTTGAAAGGGTTCAATAAGCATTTACTGGATGATTTGTGATCTGAAAATTATAAGCTGTCGAAAATATCGGAGAATGAGTTTTCCAAGATACAAAGATTGGAAAATAACTGAATTACTACAATCGGTGAAAGAAAATTTTTAACAACAGAAATGGGTTTTAAAATTTCTGTTTCAGTAATGATGAGATCGTGGAAACACTCTAAAAGTATGTTTATACATAAATAACAATATTTTATTTATTGTTTTTTATTTATTTATTTCCACTAACCACAAATAAACAATTTTGGTATTTATTTAGGTAAGAACTGAAATTATTTTAAAGTATTAAGTGACAACTAACTAAATAACACTATGACTTCAGAAACTTGAAAGTTTATCGCTACAGAATAAAAGAAATAGCTTTGAATCCTATCCTCTGTTGACTTATACTCAGTGTAGACTGGATTGGCAAATCATGTGTGCTGACGACCTAGTTCTAAATTTTTCAGCTTGTGCTAGGTCTAGTGTCATGTTCTTTTATTCATTTTTACAACTGGTACTTCAGAAGTCCAGATTACCCACGCGAGTAACCTCTTCTGCCCTCTTAGAATCTTTATCTAATGATAGATTGATTGATTGGTTGAAGTGAATTGGGTACGTCAAAAGTGGGACTACTTGTCCCCGTCAGGATAAGGTTAATAGCCAACTTAAGCTGTATTCTAAACTAATTCGCATTGCAACTTCTAAGAAACTGTGAATCAAATATAAATTGATCTAACAATTTGTAAAATACTTAGCGACACACGTATGTTCTATATTTCGTCGTTTTTTATTTTGCTTCAGCGAAGTATTTGTATATTCGTTTAGGTTTCCAAACTTTCTTTTCGATTATTCGTAACACAACAAAAATATGTATTGTCTATGAATAGTAGATTAACTGCGTACGCATCACATAGAAAATTAACCCTAATGTAAATCTGTCTGCTACTCATTTATTTTCCCTATTGTTGCGAATAGTAACTCAAATAAAAATTACCATGTATGTGTTTAAGTTTAGTTTTTTGACTACTGTATCTAGAATTGGACCCTCGATTTCTCTATTTATTGTCTTGTCTGTACACACCACGACTCCTTCATCAGATATCAGTCAAAGATTATGTTGAAAATTATCCACACAATTGACATAAGATCGGAAGGTATATCGTGAGTAGAGTCCTCGAGATTTACAAACATATATTTTTTATGAAGTGTATACTAATATGCTAATATACCTAGGTAAAATGTAAATCTCTTAGGTCGGTTAACGAACATTCCCTCTCTCTGGCAAATCTGAAATGGAGCTGTTCTTCTACAATATTGTAGCAAGAGGCACTGTGTTGTTAGTCACGTGATATTTCAAGTCTTCGCAGAGTTTATCTTACTGTCAATAATAGCTTGTGTTCATCCTATTATGTTAGTGGCCAAATAAAGCATTCATTCATACATTACTATGCTCGTAATGTTCCCAGGTTAAACTTCATTGATATTAGCCACAACAAGCGGTTTGGATACTACCAGTAGCATGTATTTATAATCAACAATCTGCTAAATTCATTCTTTATTTGTCACAACCCCGACAAGTAAAGGTTACGTTAGGGTGAATCGAGTTGCTATCCGAGAATTATCTGATAGACTAGTACTAAGAAGGGGCCAGTCGTTTTTGACAACTCGGTTTCCGAAATTGCTTGTTATTATCGGGTGCGGCACCCAAAGAAACCGAAAGAAAAAAAACAGTTTTTAGCGGCAGACCGTAAACAAGGCCGGAGATAAAGGGGTCCAAACGTTCGAATACAGTACGCAGAAGGTACATATAAACAGCATGTAATTTTGAAACGAGTGGAGGAATTGAGACAAAATTTGAGGTGTGAGAATCGAGTAATAGGTATAATTGCGCATCACGTCGGCCATATTAGAGTTATTGAAAATAATGAAACGGGAAAAAATCATGTGACATATCATTTTAGATTAGCTTCTTCCCAGAAATTCAAATATGAAGTTAGTTTTTTTGCCAACCCTTATATGTTGAGTTCTTACGGATTCTAGAAATTTTCAACAGGCGAAATTAACGGTAGTGTATTTTTCCACGTCAGTCGATTCAACGTGAACAAGAAGATCAAAATAGTACTTGGGAACAATTCTACAATTATTTCAGTTGATGATAAACTATTTTGTTGTTAAGACAATATTGAAGGCTGCATGGGAGTAACCGATATAAAACCTTAAGGTGTCGAAAGTTCAGAAGTAAGTAGGACTAATC
This sequence comes from Thermobia domestica, assembly GCF_964235325.1. Classification (NCBI taxonomy): domain Eukaryota; kingdom Metazoa; phylum Arthropoda; class Insecta; order Zygentoma; family Lepismatidae; genus Thermobia; species Thermobia domestica. The sequence goes on from NC_137463.1 coordinate 222,219,593, forward strand.
TTGGATTGATCACAGATTTTATGCACGTTTAGTTGCATCTGTTGTGTACCTTAAGAGTGATTCTGCGGTTAATACAAAAATGGGAACAAGAGTGAGCACATCTGAACAACGATGAAATTAAACAATCAGGCTCATCACAGTTTTCACCAGTATTGAAATTGAAGGAGTAGTCGATAGGAGTCGGAAATGATTCAGGTGCGTCTTGAAGATTTCCACTTTTGTAAAATGCATATCTTATCATATCTTGAAACCTGAAGACTGTGAATTGAAAGTGGGTGAGTGATTGCAGGTTAATAATATTTTTTCGTTTGCAGATTTTTAAAGTCCGAAGATATGAGAATGGTGTCGGTTATGTATTTTACAGAGTGTTTTACAAGAAAGGCGAAAGACACTACCATTAATTTCGCCTGTTCAAAATTTCCAGAATCGGTCAATACTCAACACATAAGGGTTGGTAAAAACTAACTTCATACTTGAATTTCTGGGAACAAGTTAGCCTAAATTAATATGCAGCATGATTTTATTCCTGTTGCTTTATTTTCGATAACTTCAATATGGCGACCGGGGGCGCGGTGGCTCAGTGGTAGAGCGTTCACCTCCGGTGCTTGGGGTCCCTAGTTCGATCCCAGCTCGCGCCGTGTGGACTTTGTGGTGGACAAACTTCGTGCTCGTGGGTTTCCTCGGGGTTCTCCCGTTTCCTCCCACTTTCTTCATTCCACCATTTCACTCATCTCTCATTATAACCGTCTCCTTTAACCTAACCGGAATAACCGTGGGACGTTAAACTTAAAGAATTCATTTTTTCAATATGGCGACTTTTAAGATGACCGATAAGATGTGCAATATACTTATTCAGAAGAGTTTCACACTCGATACTCACACCTAAAATTTTATCCCAATTCCTCCACTCGTTTCAAAATTACGTGCTGTTTGTAAGCACTTTCTGTGTCCTGTACTCGAACATTGGACGCCTTTATCTCCGGCTCTGTTTACAGTCTACCGCTAAAAACTTGCTTTTCTGTTTTTTTTTTTTTTTTTTGTGCTGCATGCAATGATAGCAACCATTTTCAGAGATCGAATTGTGAAGAAAAGACTATTCCCTTGTAAGTGTGCTCAATATGTCACTGAAGTTTAAGGTGCAAAGCTTAAAGGATTTAGGAGATACAGCCACTAGAAGGTCACATGGAGGTATGATCATTTATGACATTCCAGCTGCTAATATCTTCAATGCAGATCAAAGTCGCTTCATTCGTAATGGACGTTTCGGAAGAAAGGACCAGTGAAGACGAAAACAACAGTTGGATATGTGAGTGCAATATCTCATTCCTATATGATAATGCCGGTTGTGTCCATGGAAGGAGTCATTCTGCGTCCCATTTATGTTGTGGGTGTTGAATCAAACGATAGGTTCCCTGCAGTAGAACCAGTCCATCCGGCTAATAAAATCTTAATCTCATTTGGTGGTAAAAGAGCGAACATAAACAAGCAGGACCTTAAGACTTTCTATTAGGACAACATGTAAAAAACATTCCAAGTGATAGGTAGAATTTCCTCCTGTTACTTGATTCATGGTCTGCAAACAAATACGACAGTCTTTCGTCACAGTGGTTGCCAAAAGGCTTTGCATTGATCAAACGGCTGATCCCTTGTGGATGTACTGGCATGATCCAGCCTCTGGATGTTTACCTCTTTCGCCAATACAAAACCTTTGCTCCTTTCATCACTGATACACCAATGACAGGAAGTAAAGTGAATATTTGGTATCTGACAGGTTCATACAATTTCAGTCATTAAGAATTTACCATTTCAATTCTTCTCATTTTCGAAACATGATTCGAGCTTTCCATAAGGCTGGATAGTTGAATGGGGAGGCTGAAAGTTGGATCGTTCCTTACGATTACTGCTTTGGCGGAATTGTGAATGACAAATGGTTCAAGTGCTCACAGTGAGCAGCGTATTTGTGTGAGGCATGCAATCTTTCCTGAACTGCATATTGATTGTTGTAATTGTTAACTATTCTGTGGAATAAGGAAACCACTTCGGATTTGCAAAACAAAAACCCTTCTCTGGCGTTTTATCACTAAAATATGCTGGAAACACGAACATAATCTAGTTTAGAGGAAATAATAGTTCAGACTTCTCCCTTATGTTTTGGACTATGTATTACAATTATAACATGTACTTCCATGTGATGCTCTGGTGGAGGTATCTCGTAAATCTTTTGAGCTTTGAACCTAAAACTTCCCTGACACATTGAGCATATTTAGTGTTACTCTATTACATATTCTTCGGGCAGGAACTCGATTCACCCAAACGTGACCTTTACTTATTATATAATTACATCTGTGTCAGTTCCACTACTTGACTGCTATTAGTTACAATGTTTTTTTTTTAATTTTGGTCCTACTTGTCAAAATGTTCTCCAAGTCTGTTTTCTTACAAAGTACATTCGCGAAGTGTCTCCTCGGGATTTGTGTAAAATTGATTCGGATGCAAATTTCTCCGCAGCTCAATTTGTATTGTACTAATTTTAGTGTTCCATAAAGGTAATTTGCATATTTATGTGCCTTCATATATCCGAAATTCAATCATACACTACTATAATGCTCGGATACAAAATTGATTTCAGTTACACTTTAGATGTAACTGGACATGAGTGTAGATATATGCAAAACAAAGTGAATCAAGTATTGCTTCTTTGGCACATATTACACACCCCCACCGCTAAAAATGGATACATTTTCAGTTTTACAAATGGAAATATGTGCATGCGTTACATCAAATATATGTACAATTTTCTCGGAAATTCACTGCTATAGTGAGTTTTACTTTATCTCGTACCGTTTGGAAGGTATTAGATGTTAAATATCAGTCACTTCACGAATAATGAACCTAATAGAAAGTTGGACAGGGCCTCGTGTGTATTTGTAAACTTTAAGTGATATACCTAAAGAATTTTTCCAGTTAGAAATTGTTTTGATTATTAAACATCAAACCTTAAGAGTAACTGATATTACTCTATAATGTCTATTCGTGAAGTGCTGGAGGGATTTAACATGCAATGCCTTCCAAACGATACAAGGTGTGGTGAACTTCAATACAGCAGTGAATTTCGGAGAAAATTGTACATATGATGTATCACTTGCACCTATTTCGATTTGATAAAGTGAAAGTTTAATCCAATATGCTGGATCTAAGATGGTGGCAGGGGTGAGTAATATGTCTCAGAGAAGCAGTACTTGATTCAATTTGTTTTGCTAATGTCCAGTTACATCTTAAGAAACTAAAAGCATATTTGCGTTCGAGGGTTATAGTAGTGTATGATTGAATTCCGCATATATGAAGGTCCATAAATATGCAAATTGCCGGTATGGGCTGCTAAAATTTGATTAATAGAATCTTGGCCGCGGAGTACTTTTCATCTGGATCAATTTTACACGAATCCTGAGAAGACACTTAGCGAATGTACCTTGTTAGACTCTAATAAGAAAACATGCGTTGAAGCTTATCTTACACCATTTCCTATCAAAAACACTTAGTCCACGTACACGAACAAATTGTTAAGACTACATGTTCTTAACTACTTGTTGATATCCGCACGTTTCCATATCTCGAACTCTAAAAGAAAGTTATGGAGTAATGGCGATAATGATTCTCCCATGTTTAGACCGTAATGAATTCAGAAAAAAAATGACACATTGATGATTTTCCTCAGATGTATATTCGGATCCAAGAGAGGAGGAAACTTCATAACGAGAAACTACATAATTTATTCTATTTACCTAAGATTATTACAGTCATTAAATGCAGAAGGCTGGCATGGACTGGTCATTTAGCCAGAATGAAATGAGGTAGAAACACTTCCCAAATTTTAACTGGAAACCCAATCAGAAAGAGATGCCCATTAGGAAGGCATAATTAGGTGCTTGTGCGAGGACAATATTCAGATGAATATCTTAGAAATCGGAATATAAAGTAGAAATGGGATCCAGTTGGATAAGCACAGAAGTCAATGGGAAGATTTGCTAATTCAGCATTGAACCATCAGGTCCTATAAATTGTAGTGTTAGTTACGTGTATTACAAGGTTCTTTTATTTTACTTTCTTTAATAGTTAAATACCAAAAGGAAAACACTTCTTTCACAAAAGTATACTTATAAAACATTCAATTTACCAGCTTCAGCATAGTCTCAATGTCATATTTTTCTGCATACCGTCCGAAAACTTCACACAAAACTCGAGCAAAATGTGAACCTCCATGGCGTTTAAAGGCTACACGACCTGGAAAGACATTTAAAAAATGCAATGTAATATGAAAATGAGTATAGGTCTATTGAAATCATTATTAACTTCATTCCGATTTAAGATGATTTATTAACACAAGAAGCAAATCTTTGTTTCTAATACATGATAACAATATTAGATATGTTATTAGAATGGCGTGTGTAAACTTACATAGAACCAAACAATTAGATTACTGTTATTGACATGTCCTTGACTACATTACCAGTAGCACTTACTATTACTAATCCATAATCATTACATATTTTCCGTGGATTTTAATTAAAACTATCATAAAAAAAGCTCGATCAAAAGACAATTATCAATTAATATAAGATGATTTGTCTTTAGTATTTGAGATCCCCATCTGCCCCCTGAGTATGCATAATTTTTTTGGATTGGCAAGGGTCGATGACCAAGGGGTACCTAGGGTCACCATTCTAATTTTTGGCAGGGTACCTGGGCGCGCCCCTTAAAATGTGGAAGGAGAACATAGACTCCTTACATTTTAAACATTACCAAATTTTAAAATTTGGTATGATAGTATAGGACAGGTTTATATACCTCTATAAGTTTGGGGATCCATCTACTTCTGTCTCATGGGTAAATAACTTGGGAAAAATGTAAAATTTGGAGGTTTCTGACATATTTTATCAGCTTTTATGATCTTATGGTTATATGGGTGAGTATTCTGCCCCACTCCCTTTCATAGAATATGGGTTCATTGATGTTTCCTATTTAAATTTTGGGAGGTGTACATAGGACCACCTCTTAAATTTCGAAATTGTTAGAAAGCAAAAATAGGTAAATGTTCACTAGTACATAAATATGTTTCCCTGTAAACTTAAATGGTCCATCTTATTCTCTTTTACGAATATTGTAAGGATCCTACTTTACAGCGTGAGCACATGTTATTCAAAGAACACGTGCTATTGTTTAGAAGCGGCAGACGATACACAAAACGAAGAAGGCACAAAGAACAGCACGACGGGAGCCGAAGAGGAACGAGCCATCTGAAAATCGCGTACAAAAGTTGAGCGAAAGAAGACGGAGGTATCAGTTTATCAATGATCGCTAACCCATACGTGCTCCGAAGGTCGCAATGGGCGAAGGAGTACTTCTATGCTTAAAATCCCTGGAGGCTGCGTCGAGCAAAGGGGATTCCTAACCACAATCTGTGCCTCACAAGGCTGCAATTAGCATAGGAGGTTACCAAAGGGCCATAACCTGAAGTTGGTGCAAGAAATCTTGGAAGCTGCCATGAGCTAAATTTGTTCCCATATAAAACATTCTTTCCTTCACCTCTCTGGTCATAAAGAAGATTTAAGAAATTATCTTTGTTGACAAAAATCGTATTCTATACCATTGTGTAAAATAAATTAGATGAAGGACATAATTCCGAACAGTCATTTCTCTATCCGCACAAATGTTAATATATAAAATAACCACAAGTTTAAAATTTGGAGGGTTTTGACTCTAATTAATCGTTCTTGTTGAGGGTTTATCACGTTATATGGTTATATAGTTGAGTATGGGGTCTACTCTCTTCTATGGGACATTGCACATTTATATATTGTTCTAAATTTTGGTGAGTGGCACAACGGTGCACGCCTTAAATTTGGGAATTATAAAATACATATTTTGATAAATTTTCTCAGAACTCAGACTGAGGGAGGATTAAATAGGACTCAGATATATACTACGGTAAGATTGATTGGGCTATGTGGAAAAAATGTTTATATTAGTATTTCCACGTGGTTGCACGTGGTCTGTTTTTGACCTAATTTATATTCTTTGCAGAGGCTTTACCACGTTATATGATTATGGGGTTAGTTGTAGGTGTCTAGTCTCTTTCACAGAGCATAGGTACAGTTATGCACACCTGTTAAATTTTGGCAGAGCTCTATTAGCCTACTTTAGGAATTGTCAAAAACAAAATTTGACAAATGTTCCTTAGGACTCGAATAAGTATTAACGTAAATTTGAATTGTTCAATCCCCTTCTATGGGTAAAATATATTAAAACATTCACAATTGGGAGGTTTTGACCTATTATTTCATTTTTGGTCAGGTCTAAGTATTTCACATGCGTATATAAATGACTACAATGATCAATTCCCTTTTATAACGCATGGGTAATATGGTATTCCATTCCAAAATTTGGGAGGGAGTGCATATAAGAATCCCTTAAAGTTAGGAATTGTAAACAAATAAAATTTGTTAAATGTTCTGTAGTGCTCAAATATATTCTTTTCTCTGGCTTCAAACTTCCCAAAATATTCATAATATCATGTGCTAAGTTATTCATCTAATTTACTTTTCGATGAAGTTTTATTAGAAAAAAATGATTATATCGTAGAGTATAGGGGACATTTTTCTATCATAGAATATGGGTATATTAACACTCCTCTTTTAAAATTTGGCTGTGAACATTGCCTCACCCTTTAAATTAATGAATTGTTAAAAATATAAATTGGAAAATGTTCTTAAGAACCCAAATATAAATTACTGTAAAAGTGATTTGTATTACTTCTCTTTTATCGTTGAAAAAAATCAATAATTCAAAATTTCGAGATTTTTGACATTATATTATCTTTGATGAAGTTTTAGTGTATTATGTATTTATATAGATGAGCCCAGGGATCAATCTTCTTTCATAGGATATGGGTGTGTTAATCTACAATCTCCATTTAAAATTTAAGGGATAGACTGCCTCATCCCTTAAATTTGGAAAAGATCAAAAATATTTTTTCGAAAATGTTCTCTATGATTTGAATATATACTTCTCTACATTCGGTTGGCCCTCTTTATCCACTTTTACGAATATAAAATTGCCAATAATATATTATCAAATGTAATATTTTACATTTTCGCACGAAAATTGAATTAGCGTAAGGAGCAAATTTTATGCTCATTAAAGTAACTTGTAATATACAATCAAATGGAAGAATATAAGGTATCGCTGTCTTTCGATGAACATGAGTTCCTTGAGACAGCGAGGAGTAAGCTTGGTTTACCCTTACATTTTGAAATTATGAAAAAGCGAAAGAATCTGATCGTTCTCTATGACTTGGGTAAATTAGAATGGTCCAAATTTGACGTGTCTGCCATGTATAAAAAATTGCAAAAATTCAGATTTGAAAATATAGATCTAATATACGATCTTAAGACTTTGAAACGTATTGAAGTTCATAGTCTGAGGTCATTGGTATATACATTTAGGACTTCAAATCAGGTAGATAATTACTAGAACCAATTGGTATGAAACTTTATTCTTTAAACCTTTTTTCTCAAGTTTTGAAAAATGTTGCTTAATTTTTTTATATTGAATTTTCTTTACAACAATTGTTCGATTTTAAAATTCTAGATTGAAGTTTTTCAAACCCGATTATTATAGTTACGACACAGTCTAAGGCCATTGGCACAATTCTTGGTATAACTGGTATAGCTGATCACTTTCAAATCTTTGTTAAAAATTTTTCAAAAGTGTTTTGTAAAATTTCTATTTTGAATTTTTTGTACTGTAGTTATGGCTCATAATCTAATGTTATTTACAGTTATTCTTGATGCAATCTCATTGGGTAACCAGTTTTAAATGTTTGTTTAAGACTATTAAAACATTTGAAATTTTTGGCTTAAAATTGTCCGATCACCGTTTTAAAATTTTTGTTTGAATGTTTCTTTAACTTGATTTGTAACTACAACAAATAGTCTAAAGTCAATGGTGGAATAATTTAGAACTGGAAACCAAATATTTAATTATTGAAACCGATTAATATATAACAATAACAATTACACACTTTGAATTTCAGCCACAAGTAATGGTCAAAGTTATTAGTAGAAAACTATGTTTGGTGCAATCTGATTGGCTGATCGATTATTAAATTTCGGCGCCGTTTATAACAGAAGAATCTGGGAACACTGTACATAAGAGTTGTTTCTTCATGATGCTATGGTTTGTCACAACAAGTTTATGCAACTTCATTTAAATTGTATAAAAACTTTTATCATCATGATGCAATTGTGTATACATTTTAGTACAAATTTATTGATCTGATAACTCCCAAATGTACCTTTAAAGGTACAATTACTTTTGGTTCACAGACTGCTGAAAAATATGTCACTGCCTTGCAAAATCTCGTAAGTGAGATCACTGTGATCTCATTGTTAAACTGAAATGCATATTTGTGTTTCAAACTTTGGAATGAAAAATATAGAAACGACACTTTCCCCTTAAAAGTCAACGTTTTTTAATTTCGCCATCTTGTTTCAGAAAATTTACAATATATTTTTTAAAAATATAAGAACAATTGTTTTCAATAATTAATATATGTTTGTAAGGTCTCTGAAGTGGTGTTAGTTGTGTTAATGCAGTATTAACATGTGTTGTATGCTAGTGGGATAGCGAGAAAAAGGTGTCCCTCCAAAAGTACACTGGTCACTAACGATATCAGTTTGTGGTTTCACTCTTTATAATATATATGTGACAGAATAATGTGTATACTATTACTAGCACTAATAGCAGTATGATATGACGCATTCAAAGATGTTTTAAAATGTCTAGCACAAGCCATGTTTCTTACTAGCGTCGCTTGATATCATCGCAAAAAGTTTTAGATGTATTAGATACCATGTCTGTGGATAATGATTGATACAATTGATGTGACTCTCCTCCTACCTAAAGCTGATGTGCTCACAGATGAAGAAGGAGTTTGACGATGAACGATTCCCAAGTGGACCTCTCCCAACGTGTAAGAAAGGAGATACCGTATATGGGAGTGATTGGGAAGTTAAATGTACAAATGGACCTGAAGGAAGGTTTCAGAAGATGAAGGAAGAACCCGAAAATCTATCGCAATATGAAATATTTTGTTTGTTTTTGACCGATGAAGTATTTGAACAAATTGCTGAGGAGACAAATCTATACGCTCGGCAGAGAAACAATCATGAGTCCAGTGTTACTGCTGACTTATTTAGGAATTTAATTTTTATTTTATTCTTATCGGGATATCATACATTGAAAAGGAAAAGGTAATATTCGTATCTGGATGAGGATTTTCATGTAAAAGTATACAAGAAAACACCAAGAAAAATTTGGAGGTGAGCGGAGCAAATTGCCAGGAAATATCGCACAATCTGTGCTCTTTTGTCTATCTGAACACTTTGCTGCCAAATTTCCAAATCGTTATAGGTACGTCCTATGTGATATGACAACTATCTGAGGATGCAAGAAATGTGATCTATACCTGTGCGGGGAGACTTTCAAATAATTTTACACAGAGAAGAAAGTCCTTTGAAAATATGTAGTGTTAAAAAATGTCACCTTAAAAGCCAAGTGTATTTTTAAGGTACACATCTGTAACTCCGAAAGGGTATAAGATGTTATCCCGAATAAATGCATATGTTCAAATTATAGTGTTCTTAATATATATACAAAATTCCGTTAAAATATTTCAAGTACATTTCTCTTGGGCGTTAAGCAGTTAAGAATAACTTTCTAATGATATCCTTAGTATGCATTCCAACCATAATGTGAGGTTCAAAGTGTAAAATTGTTATTATTTTATGCCAATTTGTTTTAACAAGTATCTCAGGTTCCAAGTGTCTAAATTTACACACCAATGACCTTAGCCTATGAGTTGTCCCAAAGATTCAATCATTAAGATCATAAATTATTTCAACATCCTCAAATTCTAATTTTGGCAATTTTCTACCCATGAAAGGACACTAGGTGGACAATTACATTTTACCCGAGTTCTAGGGAATAATTATATTTTTGCAAATTCGAAAGTTTAATGGTATGCAAATTGGAACCCTTCAGGTCTCAAGGTATTCATGTTCAATGAAAGAGAATGCGAACTTGTATCCATGCATATGATTATTTGTTACAGTTTACTTTAGTGAACAATAGGAACGACATTCAAAGTGTGCTTGCTATCCTAATTCAATGTTCTGTGACTATATGTTATTCTGTGACAATATCATAATGACAATATACTATTGAAAATTTTTAAATCGAAAACGGAAAAAAATATTACGCCTTAAATTTACAGAAACATATATTTGTGTCTTGAAGAACATTTTCCAATGTCTATTTTTGCCAATTAACAAATTAAGAGGTGGGCCAATGAACCAGCCAAATTTTAAAAGATCATTTTTATAATTACACATATTCCATGGAAGAAAATTGGTCCATGTACTCAAAGATATAATCATATGGTTAATAAAGCTTAACCTAAGAACAATAAAAATTGAATAAATTAGGTCAATAACAGACCGCATGGTAATATGAACATTATGACAATTTTTTAGCAATATAATGGGATTAGCAGAGCCACCAAAATTTACAAAGTTAAATATTTGAGTCCTAGAGAACACTCACCAAATTTTATTTGTTTGCCAATTTGCAAATTTAAAGAGTAGTCTAATGTACTATGTTCGAAATTCTGAAAGGGAGACAGAATTGTCTCCAGCACTCGTCTATATAAGCATATACTACACCAAAGCCTTATCAAGGCTGAAATAATAGGAGAAAATCTCCAATTTAATTTTTGACAATGTTTTACCCACAGAAAGGAAAACGATGGATCAGCGAAATTTACAGAAATGCACCGTAATTTCCAAATTTACATCGTTTAAGAGACCATTTATCACTTTATTATATTATAGGAACCTGTGCCCAAATTTAAAGGGTAATTTGATATACTGTTTGTAAAAATTTAGAACATATGAATAGTCATGTGTCTTGTGAAAGAGAATTGAGTGCTATATTGAACTATATAACCATATAACATGATAAACCTTCATCAAAGGTAAAAATAGGTCAACAACCTACAAATGATCGATTTTTGGACAATTTCATATCCATGAAAGGAAACAAAATGGGTTATTGATGTTTACAGGGTTGTATATATATGTATTAGGGAACATTTTCGAATATTTTTCTCAGTTCCAAAATTTAAGGTGAAATGCTGTGTAGCCCACCCAAGTTTGAGGGAGTGATCACAGGTTCCTCTGCTAAAATTTTGGAGGATTCGGCCAGGTACCTATAGGGCACTGGTCCTGGACTAGACTGTTAGAACATTGAATCTTGGTCAGCCTAATGTTTTGGTGCAACTAACAGTACAGGAACCGCTACTACTTATTATATAATTTCTCTACTGGAAGTGATACAAAATCTACTACCATTTCTGGTTTCAATGTTGGTCATAATAAAGCTAAAACAGTAAAAGATATAAAAGTGATTTATTGATAGAGATTCCGCGTCTGAAGGCTAGGTTTCATCCCCAGTATTATCCGTCTATTCAAAGTGGAAGTGAATTGAATACAGGTTACAATATTGATTTCCAAATACAGAAAACTTCAAAAGAAGGGGACACATGTTCTGTATGTATTAAGGTTTTTAACTAATATGCTTTACTTTACCTGTTACTCTTGTGCTAAAATCAGAAGTATTAGTAAACGCATCGCAGCTTGATGTCCATTCAAAGTTCGATAAACGAGTTCCATTTTTGGAATTTTTTCCTCTACTCCAAGCAGAAGTAACAACCTGTTACGGTTTCCAAATTACATAGAAATCTAAGTCTTCCGCAGTTTCAAAATGTGAAACGAATCTCACTTTTCTTTCTGTAGCGACTCTGATTAACCCCATTCTTGTTGCCTTAGTGTTGATTTTCAATTCGTTCAAAGTTTCTCGAGCATAAAGTGTTCAAATCGTGGAATATTGAGAGAACAAATTTAGGACAAGAATGTGTATTAACTTACATTCTGTTTAAAAAGAAGACGCGAAAGGTCATCTTGACTTTTTGAGCGTAAAACGAATTTGTAATTAATTCGAAAATTAGTCCAGTTACATAGGTTTTGGGAAACTTGTTGGGAAAAATAATAAAAATTTCCAGACCGGGAAATGCACCTCACTGAAGAGTGTAGAAAACATTGCAAATTTTATAATGCGGTATATGGGAAATCGTAGCTCCTGGCCAAAACTTTTAGGTGTCTTATATTCTTCCATTTTCACTCGCCTTCAACCGCTTTTACTCTCAAAAAAATCTTTATCTTAGCTCCGTTCACACGGACAGAAAAATGAGCTGGCTTTGTAAACGAAGGAGTTACCAAAGTGAGAACTACCGGTAGAGTCACAGACATATTCTATTGTAAAGGGTAGGGGGATGGAAAGGAATGAATAAGCATGGAAGAAAAGAGCGAGAGGAAACTGGAGAGAGGGGGAAGGAAGAAAGAAATGAAGAAGGAAGGAAGAGAGGTACTCGTTTCGATCCTGCACGGTATTACGATCCCGTCCACCTCCTCGCCTCTTCACAAAGAAATAATGTATTGAAACCTATTTAACTTTCTTTCTTTTTGTTCTCTCTCTCTTCTCAACTTCTCTCTCACAATCTATCGCTCGTTAATAACAATAATACAGTTAACTTGAATCACCCGTTTCCCTTCTTCTCCCTCTTCTCTCACCTCCTCCCGTAACTACCTTGCTCCATCTATTTCTGTTCCTCGTTGAAAATATCGGAGAGCCGGTAATGAACACCGTAGTAGAGAAGAAAATATATTAGAAGAAAAAGGTGTAGGGTCATACTCTCTGTCTCCCTCTTAAATCCACCTCTCAATCCTCTCTGCTAAATAGAATTTTTGTTCCCTCTCTTTTCATGGTAAAAGCGTGTGAGGGTGAAATTCGGGATTAGAAGACATGGGGGAAAAAGAGCGAGATTCAGTGAGAAGAGAATTAGTAAAAACTAATTCTTTTTCTCTTTATTCTTTTTCATAATCAAATCGGCACCGAGATGATAGTGGGGTGGTAAGGTCAAATTCACGTTGATAAGTAATTGACGTTCAATAAGTTGATAAGAAAAATGGGTAGGGTTGGAAGTTTAAAATTTATGCAGTTTCTCAGTGGGCATTTTCTATTTTTTTCTTTCCCCATGAAGGAGCATGAAGATAAAGGCAAGTATGTTCTTCTTCTTCTTCTTCTTAAAGAAATTAAGGAAATTGATTGATTCTACCGTTCTCCATGGAGAAGGGCAATGCACTAGAAGGTGTGTGTGTCGTTTCTTTCTTCCCCATAGACCTCCTAGATATTCCCTCCCCTTCAACTGCAGGAAGAGGAAGAGAAGATGGAGAAAAACATGGAAAGCGTAGGTTATTTTCTCCCATCATCTTTTTGTTTTTCGGGGATCAGGTGTAGAAAGGGAAGCTCTGTCAACCACTCACTCCTATCCATCGTTCTCAATCTCTCTTCACATCAGCTCCTGCATCTCTCTGCTTCTTCTTCTTCTTCTTTTTCTGTTGTAGTCGTGAAGGATCAGGCAGAAGAGGAAGAATTATTACACTACGGTGTAAGTTCTTTCCTTCCACCTTATTAGCACCGAACAGATTTCAGTAGTTACGTCGTTTACTTTTATACTGCTGGCAATAAAATGATTTTTGATCATATTTAAGTATTTTGATTCCAATTTAATTATGGAGGCGCAGTGGCTCAGTGATAGAGCGTTCACCGCTGGTGCTTAGGGCCAATTTTTCGATCCCAGCTCAGGCCGTGTGGACTTTATGGTGGACAAACACCGTGCTTGTGGGTTTTCTCGGGGTTCTCCCGTTTCCTCCCTCGTTCTTCATTCCACCATTTCATTCATTTATCTTCATCAACGTCTCCTTTAGCCTAACCGGCATAACTGTGGGACGTAGAACTTAAAGATTTCATATCATTTTTCCAATTTAATATGTCAGTGTTATATTGAACAAACCTTTCTCACCGCTCTTTTCTCCTATTTTATATTCAAAAGTTTACAATATTTGATTAAAAACTAGGTATTTAGATTTGAAAATAAATCGTTATTAAGATACACGATATTTTTCTCATATAGCTATAGATACATACCTGGAAAAGTAGAGTAGACAATCAAAGTGTCTGACACATCAGGAAATGTATATAGGTCCTGCGAATGAAGTACACCCATTCTGCGTGTAGGCTGTCGTTCCAAAGGATCAGTTATCTTTGGTTCTCTATCAATGTAATAATAAACATGCGCATAAGAAACCTATGCATATTTAAAAACAATAAAAGAAAATTGTTGGAAACATGATGTATTATACCTTTATGTAAACTTAACAAACTAACAATTAGCAAACTAAACAACCTATTACTAATACCAAAAGATCTTCAAATCATGCAATACTTTGATAAAATTGAAATAGATAATGAACATTGCTTGGCATGGAGTTTAAGTGTATTGATGTTTATAATAAAGGACATTTTGTACTGAAGTATGAGTTAGGGCGTAAAGTGTTTTGTTAATGGCACAATAACTGGAAATAAAGTAGGTAGAAAATGAAGTTATTATTGTTGCTAAGAGTAGAAGTATAAGCTAACTCGATGTGTATTTTAAGATAATGCACTCGTCTATAGTAGTTTATTGATATCTTAAGGCCAGCTATAGACAGTCCATGTTTCCATCAAATTTATGACATTTAATACTGCATCCAATTCTACTTGTTATTTGAGACATAGACTCCGTTTGGAATAAAATGTTTCATTACTTAATCAGAATGTGATTAATAATGTACTGCTATTACTAAATTAATGTCAATGCATCATGAAACATTTGTATAAGACTCAAACGAAAAGTAACGTTAAATGGTTATGGCTTAACTAAGGAAGACAATTGCAAAGGTATTATGATACTAAAACTAATTGCTATAAGAATGAAGTGGGAAACATCGGAGTATATTCCAACCGTAGAAATCCATACCGGAGACGTGGGTTAGATTCCCAGGGTGCTCATTTGTTTCCAGATCTAACGTTAGGCTGTAGGTACATGTTACATGTAGTTTCGATACAAAAGAGGACTATAAACTATCAACTAGCCAACCCTTAGGACTCATAAGATTCAAGGAAAATATCTTGTTTGTGATCCGTGATATGTTACTATTAATCTGGAAATCACACATGAAGCAATTTCCATATAAACCCAAAAATACACCAAATCAAAGTCTGAAATCTGGTTGTGAAAGGTGATACCTTGCTGAACCATAGGACCAATAGTTAAAGTTAAGATCTTTAGTTTGCAAACATTGTGCACTTAGGTTCTAATACAGGGTCGAAAACTCAACATTGTATTCTAATGAAAATCATGAAATAGAACAAACAATTCCATTAAAATATTGATTGAGTAAGTTGTTAAAAACCAGACAAAAACTAGCTGAAATTCTCGTTCTAATAAAGATGCAAGTTAGACAATATTGTTTCTGACATATTTAAAACCTTTTCCCGAACACGATACGCATTTCAGTCAAACCAAATTGATAACAACGTAAGACTTTTTGACCAATTTTCAGTACTGAAAAAAGTGACAAGTGCTATGCTGAAGGTTCATTTAGAAAGTTAAAACGTTTCCTCCTTTTGGACATTTTGTGAGTACAAAATTGGTAATTATTAAAATATAATAGCAATCGTTCCCTTTGTCTCAAGAGGGGGAATTTTCGAAAGCTGTGTGGCATGTTACACATTTTTCTAATCCATTTATATGCTGAGTTTCCCATGATGAATGGTTTTAGATATACTGTATTGTTTGGCGTACATGTTTAAGTATCCTTAAGATTTACATTGTAATGAAAGTGACGTGGCAAAAATCCGACTTGAGGTAAGCTAAGACATGGTCAGCTGGCGCCTGCTGGCAAACTGGGATAACTATTTGGAGCGTGCAACTATACCTAAAAACTACATTTTAGGTGGAAGTATACACGAGAGAAAATTATGGAGATTTGAAGTAAATTTAACATTGAAATTAAAAAAAGAAATTTTGATGCACTTTTAATCGATTAGCAAATATTACAGCGCAGTGAGCAGTTTAAAATGCGTAAGAAATAGATGTGCGGTTGGGTGATTAATCTGTTAATCAGATGTTCATATGGTAAGACCCTGTAATTTCTTTTAATTATTTAGTACACAGTAAATTATTTATCATAGATTACAAATACTCAAATTCAAACCCTCACTGCCTCAGCCCCGTGTCCACTTTCTCCTAAAAGTAGTATATTTAGACTGTCTATCACAGCCTCTAAGTTTAGTCCAATCACCAGTGTTCACTAATAATTACTAAACGTGTTTAAAACTTGATTTTAAACTGATTCATCGTTTTCAATGATGATTAGTCATATAACACCAATTTTACTTTTAGATATTGAACAAATGTTTGGAAGTTGTCTCTTTTCACCTTAAGAGCAGAAAATTTTTAACACGATGGAACATGTTTTCACGTATTTATTAAAAAATATTATATGTTTATACACCAAGCTTCTCCTCTCTAACATATTATGCTCGTGGGATGCTTTATCTTTGGCATAGGTTTTAAACCCTTTTTACTCTGTATGATACACATATTCATTAAAGCAAGATTATAAAAACTCGAATGGAGCCAATTGTTAAACATGTTATATCTAATGGTTCGTCCGTTTTGCTGTAACGACGAGACTTACGACTTCAATAGTATCATTAAATACTGAGAAAAAGTTAGAGAGACTCTCGTTTCCTTTCTATAAATGTGGAATGTCTATAACTGCTTTCAGGCATGCCCACTCAATTTGAATAAAAAAATTATATACAAAGTTTTCATATTATTAACGTAAGGAACTATATTTTTGGCGTACATTTTGGACTTCCTTTTCTCCCTTAGAACACATTTTAATGAAAATGGCATGGCAACAACGCAGTTAAAAGAATATATTAATTTTGCTCGAAAATCATTTCAAACGACTGAGTCATTTCCTGTTGATACACAAGTCTTTACCATTTACACAAGTATATATATTAATAGTGTTGGTGCTGTACTACATGCAACAGCTATTTCTTGATATGAACAATAAACTGTTTTACTTGATTCGTTGAATAATACATAATATTTTCCATGTTGTCAATAGTCAAGTTGTGAATTTAGTATGTAAGATGTATCTTACGGTGAAGTAACCTTTTACACTAGTAACAATTGAAGCTTGAATGCTGAAAAATTGTTCAGTTTCATTTTTTAAGGGATGTTTCTTTTCCGTCTAGCTATTTTTGTCAATAGCTTACAAAATACTGGCGCAAGACTATTAACATGCATAATCTTCAAAACTATTTCGCAACAGTCCCAGATTTAATTTAAATCTTTCCTTAAAGCCTTTCAAGTACTGAAAATTGTTTATTTAATTTAGCATGAACATCTAATTTTATAAAATGTTTATGATAAAACGGAAAAGTAAACTGAATACACACAATATCATGTTTAGATTGCTCATCTTGAAAAAAGTTTATTTACTACTGATGTTGTATATTTCTAATTCTTAGTAAATTATTTGTTGCTGCTGTAACTTGGGACACTTTGTTAACGACTTTTCCACGTTACATGAATTTGGAATTTGCATTCCAGATCCTGTCTCACTCGCACGAATTTGGTGATCCACAGAAACCTAGTGACCCCTGACAGACTCACTGACCAAAAAGAACTCAAATATCAAATCTACAGCTTTTTAAAACATCAACAATTTCTATTAATTGAGCTCGAAAATTTAATTGTTTCATTACAGGTGTGACATTTCTTAATCAACTATTTTGTCTTCACAATTTCATGTTTAATTTTTCCTCCCATACTGAAAAATACTGCAATAACTTTGAAAAAAAAAAACTATTTAAAATATTTAAGAAAGTACTGTTTGGCATCCGTGTTACCGCTTATACAATACGTAACATGCTCACGGGTTTTCTTGAATAAATTTTGAATTATAAGAAAAAAACTTCTTTTATGTAATTCTCGGGCATATCTTCCGTTATTGATACGTCCGTGAACTTGGTCCCCCACTTTGAGCACTAAGGATAAAATTAGTGTCAATCGTTAGTGCATCGTTAGTGCTTCTTAGTGCACCAACACCTAACGTTAGTGCTTAATTAGTGTAGGAGCTACAAGCAAAAAACCTTTAGGGGGTCAAGTTCACGCTGCCCCCCACTTCAAGCACTAACGAAATAACTAGTGTCATTCGTTAGTGCATCGTTAGTGCTTCCTAGTGCACCAACCCGTGACGTTAGTGCTTCATTAGTGTAGGCTCTAGAGCCAAAACAATGGTACACGCTGGCCCCCCCACTTCAAGCAATAAGGAAAGGAATAGTGCCGTTCATTAGTGCATCGTTAGTGCTTCTAGAAAATACTAAAAGTTTCGTTAGTGCTTCACCATTAGTGTAGATATAGCCAATTATAAGTCACGAAACTCCCATAAGAAATGCATGGGGAATTTTTCATTGCGTCAAATTACCGCCAAATTCAAAAAGCACTATTGACCTCTCCTAGTGCATTCGTTAGTGCATCGTTAGCGCTTCTTACTGCAAGAACCGCTAACGTTAGTGCTTCATTAGTGTAGGAGTTATAAAGAAAAAACTTTTGGGTGGGCCAAGTTCACGCTGCCCCCCACTTCAAGCATTAACGATAAAATTAGCACCATTCGTTAGTGCATCGTTAGTGCTTCTAGAAAACACTTATAGTTTCGTTAGTGCTTAAATATTAGTGTGGTTATGACTTATTACATGTCACGAAACTCCCATAAGGAATGCATGGGGAATTTTTCATTGCGTCGAATTAACGCCGAATACAAAAGCACTGATGAATTCTTGTAGTTCAATCCTTAGTGCATCGTTAGTGCTTCTTAGTGCACCAAACCTAACGTTAGTGCTTCATTAGTACAGGAACTACAAGTAAAAACACTTTGGGTCTAGCGTGAACTTGCCCCCCCCACTTTGAGTACCAACAAAAATATTAGTGCCATTCGTTAGTATATCGTTAGTGCTTGTAGAAAATACTAATAGTTTCGTTAGTGCTTCACTATTAGTGTAGATATAGCCAATTGTAAGTCAAGAAGCTCCCATAGGAAATGCATGGGGAATTTTTCATTGCGTTAAATTACCGTCAAATTCAAAAGCACTAATGATCTCTTTTAATGCAATCGTTAGTGCATCGTTAGTACTTCTTAGTCCACCAACCCTAACGTTAGTGCTTCATTAGTGTAGGAACTACAAGTGAAAAACCCTTTGGGCCTAGCGTGAACCTCGCCCCCCACTTTGAGCACTAACGAAAAGGTTATTACCATTCGATAGTGCATCGTTAGTGCTGGTAGAAAATACTAATAGTTTCGTTAGTGCTTCACTATTAGTGTAGATATAGCCAATTGTAAGTCACGAAACTCCCATAAGAAATGCATGGGGAATTTTTCGTTCCGTTAAATTACCGCCAAATTCTAAAGCACTAATGATCTATTTTAGTGCAATCGTTAGTGCATCGTTAGTACTTCTTAGTGCAAAAACCCTAACGTTAGTGCTTCATTAGTGTAAGTTCTACAAGTGAAAAACCCTTTGGGCCTAGCGTGAACTTGCCCCCCCACTTTGAGCAGTAACGAAACGATTAGTGCCATTCGTTAGTATATCGTTAGTGCTTTCAGAAAATACTAATAGTTTCGTTAGTGCTTCACTATTATTGTAGTTATAGCCAATTGTAAGTCACGAAACTCCCATAAGAAATGCATGGGGAATTTTTCGTTCCGTTAAATTACCGCCAAATTCTAAAGCACTAATGATCTATTTTAGTGCAATCGTTAGTGCATCGTTAGTACTTCTTAGTGCAAAAACCCTAACGTTAGTGCTTCATTAGTGTAGGAACTACAAGTGAAAAACCGTTTGGGCCTAGCGTGAACTTGGCCCCCCCACTTCGAGCACTAACAAAAAGATTAGTGCCATTCGTTAGTATATCGTTAGTGCTTCCAGAAAATACTAATAGTTTCGTTAGTGCTTCACTATTAGTGTAGATATAGCCAATTGTAAATCACGAAACTCCCATAAGAAATGCATGGGGAATTTTTCATTGGGATAAATTACCGCCAAATTCAAAAGCACTAATGACCTCTTTTAGTGCAATCGTTAGTATATCGTTAGTACTTCTTAGTCCACCATCCCTAACGTTAGTGCTTCATTAGTGTAAGTTCTACAAGTGAAAAACCCTTTGGGCCTAGCGCGAACTTGCCCCCCCCCACTTTGAACACTAACGAGAAGATTAGTACCATTCGTTAGTATATCGTTAGTGCTTCCAGAAAATACTAATAGTTTCGTTAGTGCTTCACTATTAGTGTAGATATAGCCAATTGTAAGTCACGAAACTCCCATAAGAAATGCATGGGGAATTTTTCATTGCGATAAATTACCGCCAAATTCAAAAGCACTAATGATCTCTTTTAGTGCAATCGTTAGTGCATCGTTAGTACTTCTTAATCTACCAACCCTAACGTTAGTGCTTCATTAGTGTAAGTACTACAAGTGAAAAACCCTTTGGGCCTGGCGTGAACTTGACCCCCCACTTTGAGCACTAACGAAAAGATTAGTGTCATTTGTTAGTATATCGTTAGTGCTTTCAGAAAATACTAATAGTTTCGTTAGTGCTTCACTATTAGTGTAGATATAGCCAGTTGTAAATCACGAAACTCCCATAAGAAATGCATGGGGAATTTTTCATTGCGTTAAATTACCGCCAAATTCAAAAGCACTAATGATCTCTTTTAGTGCAATCGTTAGTGCATCGTTAGTACTTCTTAGTGCACCAACCCTAACGTTAGTGCTTCATTAGTGTAGGAACTTAAAGTAAAAATCCCTGCGAGCCTAGCGTGAACTTGGCCCCCCAGCTTGAGCACTAACGAAAATATTAGTGCCATTCGTTATTGCATTGTTAATGCTTATGGAAAATACTAATTGTTTCGTTAGTGCTTCACTATTAGTGTAGATATAGGCAATTATAAGTCACGAAACTCCCATAAGAAAAACATTGGGATTTTTTCATTAGGTCAAATTCTCACGAAATTCAAATGCAGTAGTTGTCTCTTCTAGTGGCATCGTTAGTCTTTCGTTATTGCTTGCTAGTGCACCAAGACCGAACATTAATGCTTCTCATCGTGAATGCTTTTATTGGCTAGCGTATAGTTAGCTCCCCTTAAGTTTTGTTTTCTACCGTCCATACTGTTGATGCACTAATGTTTGGAGTTCTGCAATAAGAGGTACTACCACTACACTATATTATAACCATTACACCGTATGTGGTTATTAGTGCTTTTAAATATGTGAGAAATTTACAAAATGAAAAATGCTGTGTCTAAATTTAGCCCCGCACGATTCTCAAGTGCTAGTAAAACTATTTACATGGTTAGTGCTAAGTAATTTCACATTAGTGTACTAAACACTAACGATTGCACTATCATACTTTAGTAGTTATTAATGAATAACTCGTTCGGAGCTAACTTTAGATTTTTCAACTTTTACACCTTTTTTTTTAGTAATTGTCCCACAAAAGTGGGACTAACACAGTGGGTAGTGCATTAATAGAGCCCTATTAAACACTGATTGCTGTCATAGTTTAGGAGTTATAAGTGAATAACACATTCCGGGCTAAATTTAAATTTATCGAAGTTTGCAATAATTGTCTCACAAAGGTGGAATAATCGTCAAAGGTTAGTACAGCGTTAATACTCCAAAAAGCTCTAACGTTCGTGATTTTGTAGTTTGGGAATTATTAATGAATAACTCGGACGAGACTGAATTTAAAAGTATCGAAAAACACTAATTTTCTCACAAAGGTAGGTCAAACTTTAAAGGATAGTGCTTCCTTAACGCTTCAAAATTAATAAGTACTAACGTTAGTGCTATCATATTTTTGGACTTATTAATGAAAACTCAACCCGGTCTAACTTTAGGTTTTTTTAACTTAAACAGTTTTACACTAATTGTAACAAAAAAGTAGGACAAACACAAGCGCTTACTGCATTGCTAGAGTTATAAAACATTAAGCATTCTCGTTAGTGCTTTCATGAATAGTCCGGATAGGATTGAATTTAAATTTTCGAACTTCACACTAATTGTCCCACAAAGGTAAGATAATCGCCGAAGGTTAGTGACTGTTAGTGCTTCATGAAACACTAATCACTTAACGTCAGTGCCGTCACAGTTTAGGAGTTTTACCAAATAACTCAAGCGGGGCTAACTTCAGGTTTTTCAATTTTTACACAATTATTGTAAAATTCGATAATTTTTAATTGAGTTCCATCCGAGTGATTCACTGATAACTCCTAAACTGTGATAGCACTATCGTCAATGCTTAGTATTTTTGAAGCACTAAAAAAGCACGATCCTTTAGCTGATATCCTACCTTTGGATTGACAATTATTGTAAAATTCGACAAATTTGAATTAAGGCTCGTGCGTGTTATTCGTTAATAACACTTAAATTATGATAACACTAGCATTAGTGCTTATTCAGCGGAGGACTAAACGCTGGTTTGGTCCATTTCTGTCAGACAATTAGCGTAAAATTGTACAAAATTTAAAGATCTAAAGTAGCCCTCCCCCCCGAGTTATTCATTTTTAACCCCTAAACTAAGATAGCAGTAACATTAATGCTTAGTGTCTTTCGGAGCACTAACGATGTACTAACCTTTGACGTTTATTCAACCTTTGTGAGACAATTATTGTAAAATTTGCTAAAATTAAATTTAGCACAGAGTGAGTTATTCACTTATAACTCCTTAACTATAATCGCGCTAACACTAATGCTTCGTGTTTCGGGAAGCAATAAGGATGCACTAACTTTTGGCGTCTATCTCACCTTTGTAGGACAATAATTGTAGAATTAGAAAAATTTCAATTTAGTCTTGCAAATAATGTTCACTAATATAGACTTGAATCAAAGCACTAACGTTAGAGTTTAGTGTACTAATGGATACTAACGATGCACTAACCATGTCAAACTTTTTTTAGTATTTGAGATGCGTGCGGGGCTAAATTTAGACACGTAGCATTTTCCATTCTGTAAAATTCTTCCACCAAATTTAAAAGCTCTAATAACAATATATTAGTGTAATGGTTACTATTACGTTCGGGAATTTAACACAATGAAAAATACCCCATATATTCCTTATGGGAGTTTCGTGACTTATAATTGGCTATATCTACACTAACAGTGAAGCACTAACGAAACTATTAGTATTTTCTGCAAGCACTAACGATACACAATCGAATGCTAATAATCTTTTCGTTAGTGCTCAAACTGGGGGGCCAAGTTCACGTTAGGCTCAAAGGTTTTTTTACTTGTAGTTCCTACAGTAATGAAGCACTAACTTTAGGGTTGGTGGACTAAAAAGCACTAATGATGCACTAAGGATTCTACTAAAACAGATCATTAGTGCTTTTGAATTTGGCATTACTTTAACGCAATGAAAAATTCCCCATGCATTTCTTCTAGGCGTTTCGTGACTTTCAATTGGCTATATCTACACTAATAATGAAGCACTAACAAAACTATTAGTATTTTCTGGAAGCACTAACGATAAACTAACTAATGGCACTAATCTTTTCGTTAGTGCTCAAAGTGGGGGGGGCAAGTTCATGCTAGGCCCAAAGGGTTTTTCACTTGTAGTTCCTACACTAATGAAGCACTAACGTTAGGGCTGGTGCACTAAAAAGTACTAACGATGCACTAACGATTGCACTAAAATAGATCATTAGTGCTTTAGAATTTGGCGGTAATTTAACGCAATGAAAAATTCCCTATGCATTTCTTATGGGAGTTTCATGACTTACAATTGGCTATACCTACACTAATAGTGAAGCACTAACGAAACTATTAGTAATTTCTGAAAGCATTAACTATATACTAACGAATGGCATTGATATTTTCGTTGGTACTCAAAGTGGGGGGGCCAAGATCACGCTAAGCCCAAAGTGTTTTTTACTTGTAGTTCCTGTACTAATGAAGCACTAATGTTAGGGTTGAGCACTAAGAAGCACTATCGATGCACTAAGGATTGCACTACAAGAATTTATTAATTCTTTTGTATTCGGCGGTAATTCGATGCAATGAAAAATTCCCCATGCATTTCTTATTGGAGTTTCGTGACATGTAATGAGTCATAACCACACTAATATTTAAGCACTAACGAAACTATAAGTGTTTTCTAGAAGCACTAACGATGCACTAATGAATGGTACTAATTTTATCGTTAATGCTTGAAGTGGGGGGGCAGCGTGAACTTGGCCCCCCAAATGTTTTTTCTTTATAACTCTAATGAAGCACTAATGAAGCACTAACGTTAGCGGTTTTTGCAGTATGAAGCGCTAACGATGCACTAACGATTGCACTAGAAGAGGTCAATAGTGCTTTTGAATTTGGCGGTAATTTGACGCAATGAAAAATTCCCCATGCATTTCTTATGGGAGTTTCGTGACTTATAATTGGCTATATCTACACTAATAGTGAAACACTAACGAAACTTTTAGTATTTTCTAGAAGCACTAATGATGCACTTACGAATGGTACTATTCCTTTCCTTATTGCTTGAAGTGGGGGGGCCAGCGTGAACTTGGTATATACAAGTGTGCAGGTGGAGCATCGAGCCCGGTTCCTCCGTGTTCACTTAGCTTCATTTCCCTTTGGTCAGTGGAGCTTTGCTTGTCTGTATATACAAGTGTGCAGGTGGAGCATCGAGCCCGGTTCCTCCGTGTTCACTTAGCTTCATTTCCCTACAAATCTACAAATCTATATTCGTGTATAGGTTTTATGGGGCCCGTTTCTGTCTGGGTTAGCTCCATGTGAACATAGATGTTCGCATAGGCCACCGACACTGAGACTCCCTTGGCTGTGCCTTTGCGTTGGAGAAATATTTTGTCACCAAATCTGATGTAATTGTTGTACATCAGAATTTCCAGTCCTCTCTTTACTAGAGCAGGGGCTGGTGGCTCCAAGGTTTCTCCTTCGCAATCTTTTTTTTTAGCCAGTCATAACTTGAAGTGTAGTAGTTTGATACAAGTTCTATGCCTCTTTTGCTTTCTATGCTTGGGTATAGGTTTTTTATGTCTGTGGTGTATTGGAGGTTCTTGGGGTTCGTTTCCCTTATTTTTCTGATTCTCTGGAGGAAATCTGTGGTGTCTTTTAGCCATTCCGGCAGTGTTGGTAGGAGTTTCATAAGAAAGTGTGTTAAGTATTTGTCTAGGTTTCTGGTGGGGCTGTTGCAGGCTGATACTATTGGTCTCCCTGGGGGGAGATTCGTTTCTGATCTTGGTTGTTTATGTATTTTTGGTAGTAGGTAGAAGCTCAGTAGGTTCGACACTCTGTTAATTAGTCTTCCTGCATGGAAGTGTTTTAGTGCTCCTGTTTTAATCAGTAGGTTCTGAAAAAAGGTTATCCTGGTTTCTAACATTCTGATGATTGTTTCTTTTGGTTGTTTTATTTCTCTGAACGTGGTTCTGTCCTCCAATTGTAAGAGTGCTTCCTTTTCATAGTCTTGTGTGTTCATTATTACTAGTCCTCCTGATTTGTCAGTGGGTTTTATAATTATATCCCTTTTTGCTTTTAGTTGGTACAGAGCGTGTCTGTGGCGTCGGGATAGGTTTGATTTATTTCTGTTTTGGAGAAGTTTGAGAATTTTTTCTTGTTGCTATGTGTTCCTGAATGCAGTGTATGGTCAGGTCTGGGTCTTTGTTCTCTTTCTTTTTTAGCAGTGGGGTTTGTGGTTTAAGTTCTGTTCTGGCTTTTTCTTTTCTTATTGCTGTCTGGTAGAGTTTGTTTAGTTTTTGTGTGAATTTTTTCAGGTCCTTTCTCAGGACCATTGAGTTTGTTTTATATGTTGGGCAGAAGGATAGTCTTTTTTCCAGTACTTCCAGTTGGTTTGGATCAAGAGTTTTATTTGAAAGGTTGTGTATGAGTGATTCTTTCTTGTTCATGTATTTGTTTCTGGGTCTGCTTTTTTTCTTTTGGTTTTTGAGTTTTTCTGTGGGTTTCACAGATGTGTTAGGGTTTGGTACGTCTGATTTGACTCTTCTCTTGGATTTTTGTGGCCCTGAGAAGGACCCTTGGTTTGGGTTCGGGTTTAGCATATTCAATTTCTCTCTTTCTAGCGATTTTGGTGGTCCTAAGAAGGACCGGTGGTTTTTATTTAGGGTTGGCATATTCAATTTAACTCTTTTCTGAAGTTTTGGTGGTCCTTAAAAGGACCTTTGGTTTTTTGAGGTTTAGTGTTTCTCTATTTTTGGAAGTTCTTCAAGAACTCCATTAGTTCTACTATTGAGTCTCTTCTTGGTTTCCTTTGTGGGGTGTTCTGTCTTCCTCCTTGTGTGATCTTGGTCCTCTTGTGTTTCTCGTTCGTTTCTTCGTTTTTTGGGGTTGTATCTTCCTTTTGAGGAAGTCCAGAGCTACTTTTTTAGCTCTCTGGACAACCTCTTTTGTTTCTTGTGGTCCAAAACGGGATTTGCATTCTTCTAAGGCAAACTCCCATTCTTCTTCTAGTTTTGGTCCTAGTTGTTTGTAGTGTTCAATCACTTGTTTGTTTATTTCACTTTCTGCTTTTCGCAATATGCTTTGGATATTCTCTTCGAATGTGGTTTGTACTTTATCATATTCAACCAAATTCAGGTCTGGTTTGTGAAGCCTTATCAGGGGCTTGCCAAGTTGGATCCCCTTTTTGTGTTCGGCCTCGTAGTGCTGCGCAAGATGTCTTTTGTACACAAGCTTGCGTAGCATTTTGAAACAATCTTCCCTTTCCCCACTCAACCTGTAGTTGGCCCGAGAGGTTCCGGGTTGGTTCCCCACTGCTTGTGGGGGATCCGGTCGTCTGCTGGGTCCTGGAGTCTTGCTCCTGTCCTCTCTCGCCGTGCGGTCCTGGTTATCTCCCTCCAGCTGGATGTCTTCCAGAGTGTCATCCAAGACCGGAGAAAGTGAACCAAGGCCAAACAAGAAAAGAAGAGAAGAGTAAATGAGCAATACTCCAAAACCAGCAAACAACCCGGAACCCCTTGGCCTAACTAAAGGCTGAGCGGGGAAAGGAAAGGCAACATTAAAAACACTACGCAAGCTAGTCTACTACGACGCCTTGCGAAACACTACGAAGCCAAACAAAAAATAGGGGTCCCAACTTGGAAAACCCCGAATACGGCTTCAAAAAATCAGATATGAACTTGGTTGAATACGCCAAAGTACCAACCAATTTCGAAACCAAACACACAAAATATATTTTCTTTAAAAAAACTGAAATTGAAATAACCAGACGAGTCATTGAACACCGCAGACAACTAGAACAAACATTTAAAATAAAAACGGGGGACTTGCCCTAGAGACGCGCAAGTCTCGCTTTAGCCCACATGATACAAAAAGAGGCAGTACAGAGAAAAACAAGTAGCTCTGGACTTCCCAAAAGAAATATTCCAACCACCACAACAACAAGAACGAACCACAACCGAAAAGAACCAAACCACAGAAAGATGGAAACAAAAACACCCCACAACGAAAACCAAGAAGGGAATCGATAGAAGACCTTACGAGTTTCTGAAGAACTTCCCAAAGATAAAACACAGAAAAAGCTAACACCAATGAAACATGGGTCTCTCTCAGGACCACTAAAACTTCAAAACAGTTAAAATTTTACATACTCTACCGAAGCAATACTGAAAAACCACCACCAACAAACCCAACGAAATAACGACGAAAAGAGAAAAGAAAAAAAGAGAATGGGAAAACAAGCGTAACCAGAAAACAAACAAAAATGAAAAGAATCATTAATACGCAATCTCCCAAACAAAACACCAACCCGCAACCAACTGAAAGTACTGGGAAGAGACTTTCCACTTCTTAACACACGAAACAATTCAGATTGTTCTGAAAAGGAACCCGAGAAACTCACACAGAAACTGAAACATAATTATAGCAAATAGCAATAAAAGACACAACAAACACTCCTCAAAGAATAATGTCAGCTCGAAAAAATCCCACAGACCTCCTATATACCAGAGACACCAAAATTCTACAACTAAGCATGAAAAGCAAAAAAGAATAGCACTCGCACCAAACCATCACACCTCGAGACATACTGGGCGAAAAAGGAATGCGAGGGAGAAATTCTGTAACCACCAGCCCCATCACTATACAAGAGAGGGCTGGGTAGTCTTATGTATATTATTACATTAGACATGGTGACTAAACATTTCTCCTGCGCAAAACTACAACCACAGGGGGATCGTGTTGTCGGTTGCCTATGCGAACGTCTACGTTCACATGGACTTAACTCAGGCAGAAACGGGCCCTAATCAACCTTTATACGAAAACAGAACTGAAGCACATCGTGAAAATAATCCTAGGCACAAAACAAAAACTTGAAACAGAAAAACCTGCCAAAAATCATAGGTGTGTGGGGACTCACCATGCAAAAGCAAACCAAACCCGATCAAACTACCGGGATGTAGGAAGATAAAAGAAAATGCTTTCTCCTAGAGACAAAAATACACCACAAGTCCACAAACAAACGAGAAACTCTGGGAGAGGACTCAAATAAAAAGAAAAAAGAAAAAACCGGAAAACTAAAAAAGGAAAAATAATAAAGAAGGGAAATCAAAAGAAGTAAATAGAAAAAGGAAAAATACCAAACGAAGCGATAAACAGAAACCTATCCAACCAAGGAAACTGGAAACACAGAATGAATAAAAAATTGAGCTAGAACCCATGAGAAAAAAAAAGTCAAACATCCCAACCAGAAACCACAAAAGATCGGAAACAAACCGCACACACGCTCAAAAAGGTTTTAACGCAGACGAAAGATTGAACCAAAGAACAAACAAACAAGAATTAAAAGCAAGTGAAACTATAATTATAACAGAAAAAATACCGAGACACGGAAGACGAAACACAATAAAGAAAACGGAAAGAAAACAAAATAACGAAACAACAGAAACAATAACCACATTTATAGTGAAACGACCACACGTGTGGCCACATCGACATAAACCAAACTATTTAACGAATAATAATAATAACAAGAATAATACCAATAATAAATTAAACCCGAGAAACCCGAAAAAACAGAAGGAAAAAGGGAATGGAAAAAGGACGATATACAGGGGAAAACTAAAGCCCCCTCTGAATTTATATACATCACACACATATATATGTATATATAAATCTTTGCACACAAACGCTGGTAAAAAGGAGAAACCAAGCTCTCTTGAAGCAAAGGAAAAGAATGCTAGGTGTAAATGGAGGAACCGGGCTCTATGTCTGACCGGCACACTTGATTATAAAGAAAAAATAAATAATAAAAAGAAGGAAACTAAGAAACAAATAACCACACCAGAAAAACACTAAATAGAACAGAGAGACAAACGCACAAGAAACAGAAAACAAGAAAGCGCAGAATGAAAAAAATAAAAAAGAAAAAATAATAAAAAACGAAAGAGAAAAGAAAGGAGAACAAAATGAAAACGAAAAAGAAAAAGAAATGAGAAGGCAAAAAAGGGCAATAATAAAAAGAAAAGAAAAAACAAAAGGAAAGAAACAAAAAGTGAAAAGATAAAAAAAGAAAGAAAGGGAACGAAAAGAAAAACCCCAGAAAAACAAAAAACTAGAAAAACAGAAAACGAAATTACTGGAAAAACCAGAGAAAAAGAAAAAGAAAAACCAAACAGAACCACAGACCCCTAAACCAAACTAACAAAAAACACAAACAAACCACAAACCAACCAAAAAGAGACCCCAACAAAAAGAAGGAAAACCAAAACCAAAAGAAATAGAAATAAATATCAGAGAAAAAAGGAAAGAAAAAAACGAAAACGGAACAAAAAGAAACCAGACGATAGGATGTAGACACAAAAGCGAAGGAAAACCAAAAACAACAAACCAAGAAAAGAAATAAAAGAAGGAACACAGCCTATGAGAAACTAAAACTGTGGTACCAACCTAAAAACGAAACAAAGAATAAAAATACTATAACGAACAATAACAACAACTAAAAAATTGAAACAAAACCAACAATATATAAAAACTAGTGAAAGAAACGAGTGGAAACTCAGGGGGAACAAACCCCTCCCAAAATTGACTTTATTGATATACATCATACATGAACGCTGGAAAAATGGAGAAACAAAGCTCCACTGACCAAAGGGAAATGAAGCTAGGTGAACACAGAGGAACCGGGCTCGATGCTCCACCTGCACACTTGTATATACAGAATTTTTGGCTCTAGAGCCTACACTAATGAAGCACTAACGTCACGGGTTGGTGCACTAGGAAGCACTAACGATGCACTAACGATTAACACTAATGTTATCGTTAGTGCTCAAAGTAGGGGGGGGGAATTCACGGACCTGTTATTGATCTTGTGGCTATATTTCAGTGTAATATTTGCCACATACAGTCGCAGATGTCAAGAAAGACAGAACAAAAGTTACAGGTTTAATCAGAAGAGAGATGAAGATAGCTGAATTAAGTTTGTAATAAATACATTTATTAAATGAAATAAAAATAACTGAGAAAACATTTTAACGTGCAACGGTGTTACATTTAGTCTAAAGGAAATGGATGATTATGAAAGTAAATGGTAGTGAAAGTAAGATTTTAATGAATTCGATCGGGAATAGCACGCGGACTACGAGTACAAAAAATGTACGCGCTAGCTACTAGTCTACGATGTACCCTGACCTGCTTAAATCATACCGGCTCACGGACCGGACTGCTTCCAAGTAGTACTGGCAGCACTATATCTGGTCCAGTCAGTATACATTTTAAGAGGTCAAAGGTCACGGACCTTCGCGCGGGGTTAATGACCTAGGTCAACCCACTTTTGATTTCGGCAGGGGTTCCTTTGCATATACCCCTAAATTTAGACAAGGGTACATATGACTGCGTTCTTATTTTTTGGAAATTGCCAAATGTAAAAATTTGGTATGATAGAATGTTACCACGGTATGTACCTCTGTAAGTTATGAGGATCCATCTCGTTTCCTTTCATGGTTAAAACATTACTGAAAACTTGTACGGTCACATGTTTCCAATGAGGTCGGTTATTGACACAATCTATTCCATTTAATGAGGTTTCATACCTTGTATGGTTAAATGGATGTGCACTAACTAACTAACTCTATGGCCTATGGAACCCGCAGGTTCAATGCCGCGTTCACAAAAGCTCTCCACTGACTTCTATCCTTAACTAACTGCATCCAGTTTCTACTTTGTATTTCAATCTCTGCGAGATCCATCTTAATATTGTCCTCCCATCTGCGCCTAGGTCTTCTTAATGGTCGTTTTCCGATTGGTCTTCCAGTCAAAACTTTGAAAGCGTTTCTACTTTCTTCCATTCTAGCTACATGACCCGCCCACCTAAGCCTCCTAGACTTGACGATCCTAACAATGTTGGGTAGACCATATAAATTATGTAGTTACTCGTTATGAATTTTCCGCCATTCCCCATTCCCGTTCCTCTTGGGTCCGAATATTCGTCTCAGGATCTTGTTCTCAAATACTTTCAGTCTATGTTCTTCCCTCAGAGTAAGTGACCATGTTTCGCAGCCATACAGAACAACAGGCATAATTATCGTTTTGTATATTTTAAGCTTCAAATTCCTCGACAGAATTCGCGACGACAAGAGATTTTGAACCGAATAGTAACACGAATTCCCTGCTTTTAGTCAACATTTAATTTCTTCCTGAATATGATTTTTCTCTGTTAATATTGATCCTAGGTATTTGAAACTATCCATTTTACCAAAAGTATTATTTAATATTTTAACACATTCATAATTTGCTGTATTCCGGTCCCGACGCACTTCCATGTATATAGTTTTCTCTGCATTTACTTCTAAACCCATGTCCCTGCAAGCCTTTAATAAGATCTCTGCATTTCTTTCTATTGTTCTCCTATCATCCCCTATTAAATTTACATCAACAGCGTATGCCATAACCTGGTGAATACCGTTCAACTGTAGGCCCTGGTCGCTATCTTTGATTTTCCTTATAGCGTATTCCAAAACGAAGTTAAATAATAATGGCGACAACGCATCTCCTTGTTTCAGGCCATTTTCGACGTGAAAGCTCGTGGACAAAAATGTACCTACCCGGACTTTACTTTGGGATTCATTTAAACATATCTTAATTAATCTAATTAGCTTTATCGGTATTCCAAGTTGTGTAAGAAAGTTGTATGTTTCTCTCCTAACCGAGTCGTACGCCTTTCTAAAATCAATAAACAATTGATGTACCGGGGTATTGTATTCCCACTTTTTTTCGAGTATTTGGCGAATGGTAAATATTTGGTCGATAGTTGATCAATTTCGTTTAAATCCGCACTGATAATCTCCAATAATTTCATCTGCGTATGAGGTCAATCTTGCTAACAGAATATTTGAAAGGATTTTATAGGAAGTTGACAGAAGAGAAATTCCTCGATAATTATTACAGTCAGTTTTGTCGCCCTTCTTGTGAATTGGAACAATGATTGATTCTTTCCACTCTTGTGGCAATTCTTCCATGTTTCAGATAAGGAGAATGAGTTTGTGTATCTTGTTCCACAATGTTTCGCCTCCAGCTAAGATTAACTCATCTGGAATTTCATCTACACCCGGAGATTTGTGTTTCTTTAATTTCTTTATAGCGGTTTCTACTTATATTCGGTTGGGTTCTGGAATATACGGTTCTGTGGTGTGTATCACCTTTTCTCCACGTACACTAGTTTTTGGTTGCGTGTTAAGCAAATCGTCAAAGAAATCTTTCCATCTATTTAAGATGCTATCCGTGTCAATGAGAACTGTACCGTCAGATTTCTTTAATATATAAGCACGAGGTCGATAGCCTTTCTTAAATTCGTTGATTCCCTTATACATGTCCCGGATGTTTTTATTTTTACTATTATCTTCAAGTTCCTTAATTTTAGCTTTCAGAAACTCGCGTTTCTTTGTTCTAAAAGTTTTGGAAGTTTCCCGGCTGATATCTGCGAACTTTAGTGTAGTTATTTCATTTGGATTTTGTAGCCAGCGTAATTTTGCCTGTCTTCTCTTCTCTGCTAGTTTTATGCATTACTGGTCGAACCATGGTTTGTTCCTACGTATTTCCGCGTGTCCCAATTTTTCTTTTGCTGAAATTTTAATGCTATCTCTAATTTCAATCCAGGTACCCTCAACACTAGTGCACTCCGAATCTTCTAAAGCAGAGAACCTATTCGAAACTTCAATCTGGTATTTCTCTCTTACCTGGCTCTCTTCTAATTTCTTTAAATTTAATCTCTCCGTTTTCGGACAATGAATATTACCTTTATTCAACGATAACCTCTCTCGTATTATCGCTGCTACCAGGTAGTGGTCAGTGTCACAATCAGCCCCTCTAAACGACCGGACATCAATTATGCTAGAAATGGATGTGCACA
This sequence comes from Thermobia domestica, assembly GCF_964235325.1. Taxonomy (NCBI): domain Eukaryota; kingdom Metazoa; phylum Arthropoda; class Insecta; order Zygentoma; family Lepismatidae; genus Thermobia; species Thermobia domestica. The sequence goes on from NC_137463.1 coordinate 222,253,101, forward strand.
GAGGTTTATTTCCTTTCGTAAAACATGGGTATATTAGTGCGCCTTTGAAATCTGAGAGAGATAGCTTAAACTATTCCGTAATTTTGGAAATTGACCAATTTAAAAATTTGGTACCGTTGTATAAGGCCCTAATACTATACCATTATTCACGGTATGCCGCAAAAATAGAGGAACTTTTTAAATTAAACAAACTGAATTAGGTACTTTACCAACTGTAGATTTTCTTATTCAATATACATCCCTTCCGTATAAATAGATTGCTGGCCACGTTCAACCAATCCTTGCATATTGCTTTTCATGTTCTGTTTCGAAATCGCCTTAATGATCCTCATCACGTCAGACTGAAAGTGTGTAACATTGTCATAAAATGCTCCTTTCATGAACTCTGAGAATCGTATTGAAGTACCAGGTCTGATCACAAATTACAATCGATTCCAGGAATGTTCTGTTCCGTCTGGCTGTTTCAATCAGGTCCTTGCAATGTTCAACCCGAGCAAGTTTTAGGTCAAGGTGAGCGGAACAAATCAAGCACAGATTTTGTTTCTTTAAATCCTTTGTCAATTTTGGTGAATCATGTCTTTCGTCTCTTTTAATTCCTCCGCTATTCATCTTACAGTCAAATTCGAATACATCGTGGGATATGATTTCACGCACTTTTTCCAGTAACTCATCACGATTTTTCTTTTCCCCTTTGCCAGGCTTTGGATCGTCTTCAAATGACTCACGATCGTCCCAGGATCTCATATATCACTCAAACGCGCGGGTATGAGTTAAGCACTTATCATCATACACCCTTTTTATAATTTGCAATATTTATGTAAATGTTTTACCTAGCTTGGGTCTCTGCTTCATTGTGTTTCACCCCTCCCACAATTTAAGAAAATTCCAAACCTTGTACCATTAAAAGGTAATGAAAGGTAACGACTTTCTGTACTCAGTAATATAACTAAATACAGTATTAAGACTTCACAAAAGTGAATAAATTGAGCTAACAACGAACCGCATGGCAAACACATGGTAGTACTAATTTTGGCAGTTTTAATCTTCAAAGGAAGCGAAAAAGTCCACAAAAAATTTTATAGTGCTATTTCCTAGGTCCTGGTGAATATTTATCAATTATTGATTTTTGATCATCCCAAATTTAAGCGACGGCTTCAGGTACACCTTGTCTCATAAAGCTTGGGCTCACTCCTTATTGGTGTTTTGAGGCAAAAATTCGGGTATTTTTGGAAAAAAGTAAACCAGATTCGAACCTTCAAACCAACCTTTGCAATCAGGAAAACTTTTGCTGATATGTTTTTCTTCTTGTAATTATAATAAGACTTGTTACCAAGTGTAGAGAAGAGCAACATTGATTAAAATACTTAATGATACAATATTTCGAAATACTGTATTAATGTCAGTACATGCTTGTTTGTCATTTAGATCTCCATACATAAAAGAACATTTAGATATGTAAAGGAATCTTTCCTTATGTAAAAGAATGCTCAAAGTTAAGACATAGGCCATAATTTTCTCCTGAGTATTAAAATAAATGTCAAAGTAGAACAAAAAGAGCATTTGGAGTGCATATGAATTCCATTGGCTTGACAGCCCGTTCCTTATACATCTCTAGAAGCATTTTACGAGGAATACTTGTGTTAGCTCAGTGGTAAACCGTTGGATTTCAACTCGCAACGTTGTGAGTTCGATTCCTATCTCGGTGATTGTTTTTTTGTGAAATTCAATTTTCCGCAATGCATGAAAAAATATAAAACAATTGAATTAAAATTCATCAGCTGTATATATATATATAACACAGAATCATTGAAGAACAAAGTTATTATTAATTTTAAATTATAACATCTGAGATATACTGAGAGGTGTTCACAGTATTTTGGAATTCTATATGTGATTGTTAAATACTAATAAAGAAAATATTATCATAGCAATTAATAAGTTATATACTATATTTATTTGCAGCAATTCATCATATAGAGGTTACTTGTTAATATTTTCGTTACAGCATGTCATTTACGTTCTCAAAATAATATTCGAGGCATCCAAAGTCGGACTGTGGTTAAAGACAAACAACTCAGGAACACCAACAATTCCCGAGCCCCAAAAGTCATGTGAATATGCTGTAGTTATTCTTAGAATTTAAAGCTTTCACAAAGGGTTACGGTTTAATTATCTGATATGCGTTTGTAACATGGAAGCCACATGTCTTATAACATGGCGATGCCTTCATCGCTCTGTTTCTCGCTATCTGTATATATATATATATATATATATATATATATATATATATATATATATATATATATATATATATATATATTTACAAGACCGGATCCATGATTTCTTGAAGGGGTGCACCAATAACTACTACTAAATTTCATTTAAATTTTTAACTTTTTAAGTGCCTTTAGCCATCTGTGAAATGAATGAGAAATATTACTTAGTCCAGTGCAGGGGTGGATCCAGGTAGGTGATCGGGGACATCGCCCCCCCAGAAGAGTAAACTTTTTTATTTTATATATATAAATAAAACTCATCCCAAAGTTTGGGACCATTAAAAGTAGCAGCATGACAACCCACCGCCTCCCAGAAGTCGGTCCTAGATCCGCCCCTGGTCCAGTGAATCGTTTTTCTTCAAACTTCAGAAAATCGACTTAAACTATTGCTTACATAAAAGTGCATGTGCATGTATGTGTGTGTGGGCCCAAAGTAATTCTCATATGTCGTGAGCCAAACGATCGATATTAATATCGGATGCATGGTTTCAGTGTCGCTTAGGTAAATAGTGTCACTTTCAATTCCACTTCAGTCCAATTAAGCTCCCATTAGCATCTAGGGTGGGTATGTAGGGACGTAAAAAATTCTGTAATCGACCGATATTAGTGTCGCATCGTATGCTTTCGGCGTCGCAAAGTTAATTGCTAGCGGTTGTAATGCCACTTAAGACCACATTTACCCCCAGAAGTGGAAACACCCCCTTCGACGTCCTATGAGAAATGGGAAAGTGTGACATCAAAATGATAAAAGAAGATCGATATTAGTGTCGAATCCACAATTATGGGGTCGCTTAGATAAAGAGAGGCACTTTGGATGTCATGTACGCTAAGCCCTCATTAGCACCCTGAAGGAGTGTGTGAAATTGTGACATGTGAAAATAATTGAAAATGACCAATGTTAGTGTCGAATCCATAGCTTACGGGTTCCCCAGTTCATTGAAAGTAGTTCTACTGACTTTTACGTTTAAATTGAACTTCTAGTAGAGGTGAGATACCCTAGCACATCACTAAGGAGAGTCTAAGAGAGTAACATATACAATGATTCAAAACGACTGATATTAGTGTACAGCCCATAGAGACACTTAGCAACACTTCTGGTGATATTTAGCCATTTATCCATGCCAGCTTGCTTTTGAATAACAGAGCCTGCACCGGAGGCGTTGCTCGCTTAGCTCTAAATATTTTAGTATATATATATATATATATATATATATATATATATATATGTATGTATTCCAGCGTAACTCCGGAATATCTGGAGAAACGTGCTAGACATACTACTTTCAATCTAAGAAAAATATTGTGGTAGTAAAATACTCGAAGGGATGAAAGTTGGGAGGAGTGACATCTAAAAATAATATAAAACGACTAATCGTAACGTGTTATCCATAATCGTCTGGGTAATTGAGATGAATAGTGAATTACCCAATGACATTAACGTCTAAATTCACCCTATCTTCAGAGGATGAGAAGCTGGGAAATCTAAAAATAAATGTCACAAATTACTGAAATATTTGTAAAATTTATAGTTTTTGGGATCGGCAAAGCGTTTCTAATAACTTTGGAAGGTAATTTGTATCAACTTCAAGATGGGCTGTTTAATCATATAAATTTCCCACCGTGGAATGAAATGATCATCTCAACTAGTATATCTATCAAGCCAACCTTCGCAATCGAGAAAAAAACTCTATAGATTTATGTTTGGTTTTTAAATGAAATAATTCATGTTAAAACCAGAGGTGGAATTTGACGTTGGGACAATTGGGTCAAGATTTGTGAGTGATCGTAGGTCGGCAGGTAGGTAGTCTGTTGATAGTAGGTCGGCAGGACATGACCAACTGCGAAACATCGCTCACGGACTCACACTGACCATCGACACATTACGACCCACCGACCCATTCTGCTGAGTGCATTGCAGACAGCATCTTCTGAACACTGGTGAATTTGTTTACGCTTGTTTTGAGGACCTTTATTTTTCTCCTTTTTTCACTTGTATCTAATGACAAAGGAAGTTCAGGCAAAATGGATTTTTATTTTTGCAAATGTAATAATAGCAATTGTATTTACTACTTTTCTTTTGAGATGCAGCCTGAGGGTTTTTAGAGGAGCTAACTATTGAAAAAAAATGTTTTATTACAAGTATACCATCTTTAGTTAGTGGAGAGGATGGTGTAGATCGTGAGTCAGAGTTTATGATGACGGGTTTTAGTGAGTCGAAGTTGGCCACAATAGATCAGAGTGGTTTATAGTGGGTCGTTGTGGGCCAGGGTGGTTCCATGTGTCACGTCCGATGGTGGGTCATCGTGGGTCATGGTGGGTTGTGGGTCAGTGTGTTATGGATCACGGTGTGTGGTGGGTCAGTGTGTTATAGATGAAGTTTTCATTGCCCCATGCGGTCTCTGGTTAACATTATACTAAAAGAAGTGTCTCGGTAGGTGCACGTTGCGGATTTTTCCCAAATTTAGCACATACATTATACCCCACCAGAAAACAAATAATCTGAAGCATTTAACGGTAACACCTAATAGAACTCGAGATATAGGGATCTGTCTGATTAGCTAAATTAATTCTTCAATGATTTGTCCCTCTACAACCGAGGTTCTCTTCATCGTTTCCATTGCAAAGTCAGACGAACACGCGCTTTGTAATCATTAGGTCGATTATTCGCTTAATAATTGTAATCATTAGGACCGCTTGGTGTACTTTTTTTAGTGTGATTTAGACACATCTGAATATAAATACATCATGCATATAAACGATTTAACATATTTCGGGTGAGTGATTTTGTTGTTCGTTGGTGTTTCGTCACGTCACTGCCGCTGGTGATATTTTCAAAATGGAAGTGCGGCAACCGCGAAACGTCGCAGCGGGTCCGCCAATGTTTGACGAGATATCGATAGTTGCCTATCAGTGGTGCGCCGATCCTTACGACATGAGGAATCGTATTTGAAAAGTAAGAGAATAAAGAAATATGTTATTCATCAAGTCCGTTGGCATCCCTAAAATTTCGAAACGGTGAAACAGACGTCAAATCCAAAAACATCCATTCCCTCATTTCAAAGGTACACCGTATCGAGATAAAAGCATTTGCCGCAGTTTCGACCGTAGGGTCCCAGGTGGGGTATAACTCAAACTTTTCAAATGGGAAGAGGAATCAAGTATTATATTATTTAAGAGTACTGCTATAAAAGAAGATGGTAAGGATCGCTAGTCTATATGCTAAAGTTGCTCGCTTGCGAGTGAATGACGTGAGAAACTAGTCTCCCATCGGTAGGATGTAGCAATAGGTAGAATGTTTTAAAGATTAACTGGCATCCATGGGCTATGCCGTGGGAAAGATGGGGGAGGTAACTGCCAAGGCCACTTCGGTATAATTACCATCCCAACATTCACATGTCGGGACTTAGAAAAAACTATTGAAACCCCAGTCACGATGGTCTGGTAAGGAATTGCAGACCTCCAGAATGCATCCCCACCCTCTACCAATAGATCTGCGGACCTGCGACAAATGTATAATAATATCCACACTCGTCGTGTTTCGAAACATAATACTAAACACTCTACTACAGTGGCGTACGGCTACCTGGAATCCCATTACGAACATTATGGTTCGTACTTAATGCTTCGTAACAATTGGTATAAAACAATGTTGTAAACTGCTGCGTATTCTTTGGAGGAGTTTATGATTCGAACTCTCAAAGATAATTTCGACAAAGCGTCGTATTTGTGTCCGCACGTGAGCTCTGCTACGGGTGTTTGACTTATGATCAGGTGTTAACTATGACAGCTTGTTGATACGATAGAGCTTATCCCGCTGTTTTTTGATTCACATGCAAGTTTTTCGTATTGCAGATTGGAATAATGGTCTCGGATACATGGTTGAGTTGCATCAATGAGTATAAGTGCTTTATTGATAAGTGTTACAGTTAGTTTGTCTTGTTGAAACAGCTGTATGGATTTCCGTGTGTGACATACCTGCAGCGAACCTGCAGGAAGAAGCGAAGTTCCCCGTTGTTGTTAGCAAGTGTGAAACAAAACAATTGTGAAGGATTCCTCTCAGGAACTAGCTGATATGCATCTCATATATAGCGAGACCTATAAAAATAACCTTCTTTCAGGTATTACTTTCTCTGTTTTCCTTTTACCTGCATATGATATGTTCTTTCCTTCTCGCCCTACTGCTACTTACTGACAATACAAAGTTCCCGACTTTCTCACGGCTCTTGCTAGCAAACGATTTCAGGAAAACTCGCGAGAGTTATTTGGCAAGCTTAGCGGTTTACTTGGTGTGGTTTAAACTGCGTTAATTTTGTTTAACACCTTGCTTGCATTACCAATGAATACCAGTACACTGTTTTTTCTTTCGGAGAACAAGATACCTGTTGGCGTAAATGCTCCTTGTCCCCTGCGGTAGCGCCACTGATCACTCCCGGATGTTCTGGTTATGTATCTCCCATGCGTCGTTGACCGTTTCTTGTTTTCTGTATCCATTTTCCGCATGTCATTCTGTTCACAACAATAGCTCTTCTGTGAGAAATTACTTGCGCCGCGTTCCTAGCACCCTACTTCTGACATCAGTATGCCATTCACGCATTACTTTCTCTAAACTGTATGTGATCGCTTGCTATTGCACCATCCCTTTGTCCGCATGGAAGTATTGCACGTCGTTTCACCTCCATTAGCAACAGCTTCTGACTCAGAAACGACTCCGAATTTAACACAATATGACATAAATTTTTGATTGTTTCCGTGTGCGGAATTATCTTCCAAGCGTTGCAAATGGCCTTTAGAATAACCATTTATGTTCCTCTGTTTGCCGTTCAAGAGGAGTCTAGTGCTTGCCCTTCCTGCTGGTCTAGTGGTAGCCCGTTCACCTTTGGTGTACGTTATCCCGGTCTCAATTTCCGGTGGGACATCCTTAGGAATTTTAACTTTACTTAATGTATTTTACGGAAATTCAATGGAAAAATCGTACAATTAAGTAAAACGGGTAATACATACTGAGGAATTTACGGAGAAACGTTCGGTAAATCAGTTTTCAAAAACATCGGGCTAAAACACCAGATTCCATTCAAGAAAAGTTCCTGTTAATTGTTCGAATAACTCTAAAGAACATTTTCACTTTCATGTTTTTGCGTATCTGTATGTATTTTTCTTTCTGAATTGAAATTTTAATTCTCTGGATTCTTGTTTCTACAGGTCATTTTAGTATTTTGTCATGACCGAAATCAGTGTCTCGTACATTGGAGCCGTAAAAGTATGCTATTTACTAAGTACATCTCACACCCAATACCTTTACCATATCTTAAGAGTGTAGTCTTAGAGTAGTGGCTTAAGGATGTGCTTCACAAGGGTTGTTGTGGTTTCGATTCCCGGTCAGAGAAGTAAGGAATTTTTTATCATTTGCAATATTAATACTTCTGATGTAGAATAACATGAAAATTATTCCATTTCTCTCGGTCAGAGGGGGTACTCTCTTCAGTGTACGCTACATAGAAGTACCAACAACAGGTCTAGAAAATACATCAGTCATACTAACCTTGATTCGCACTACCTGGGAGCATAAAGTGTTTAACATACAATTGAGAAATACATAAGGCACATACAAACGTTATTGTTTAACTAACAGTTGTGGAATTGTTCATAATGTTCTACTACCTCTTCTTCTACTGATAGAAATAAATAATAATGATTTCGTTCGCCATTTCCAATACGCTCCATATATCCACTCAACAAAACTTTGCGACCCGGGTTCGATTCTCGGAGGGAGCTCATATGGTTCGGATTCCACGTTAATCAGTAGGTCCACGTCTCATATAGCCTCGCTGCTGAAAGGGATGATAAACTAAAATCAACTCAACTCAACTAAACTTTGTAAATGGAAACAGCTCTTTACCACATTCGTATTATATTTCATTAAGATATCAATATCTCATAAATAATTCTTTTTTAACCAAATCTAGAAGAATATCCGTTCTTCGCAGGGAGAGAATACGTTTCATTTCAAACAGAAAGGGCAGCAAAACTGTCACCACTTAACTTGGGAACCCCAAACATTATGAATTCAAAACTAATGTCGGATATATTCAGCTACTTTCGCACGTCAACATCCTCCCTTAGGAGTACTAATAGAGCTCACTTTGGATTTAAACGGCGTCGAAAGTATCACTTTTCATCTAAGCGACCCCGAAAACTATTTATTTGATACTTGTATTGGTAATTTACGATCATGTTTATGTAAACTTATTATTCCGAAGTTAGTTGGACAAACAGCGTCTATGTTGGTGTTCTCGAAGTTTTCCCTTTTCGTTCCCCTTCTTTCATTCTACTATTTGTTCATTCTCAACATCAGTGTCCCCCTTAACCTAAAGCATAATTATGGTACTAAATTAAAATTGAACTAAGCTAAAATAAAAATCTGCAAGAAAAATCTGGGCACATATTGAGGAAAAATAAAACTGGTTAGAATTCGGACTTTTAATTATACAGGCTCTCGTTTTCCACTCTCAGTGAGAGTGTTGAACTCACTAAAGTGGTTCGAATTCCACCTTAAACTCTAGGTCCACTTCTCATATAATCCCAGTTCTGAGGTAGTACACGGAACTTTAACACATGCGATCTATTTATCAAAAATGTATCGAAGTTTATTACGCAGAGAACGGTTGATATTTTTCTGATTCTAAGTTTTCTTTCAAAATTGCTGCACAATAAAGGAAGAATTCGGACAGTTGTTCTTCTGAAATAATCATATTACATATAATTTAATATAAAGAATTGCTTTCCATAGCTTCATTTGGTGCGAAACAATTATTTCCTTGTATATATACCTTCAATTTCTTTCCACGGATCTTATCTAAAAAATAATGCGCTCTTCATCTATTTTTATGTTAACTCAGATTAGATATGATATCGGAAACTAATACCTCAAATATAAAACTTAATGAAAATACACACAAAGATAAATGGAAAATGTACCTGCTTGCACCGAAAAAGAATAACTTTGGTTTGTTAATAAGATTGTGACAATTTTTGTTACTAAAATATTCCAAAATATCCTCCAGAGGAATCGGAGAGTCATCTGCACCATACATTTCATGGTGTGATCCATGGCTCAATATGGCAACTATGGCAGAGTCAACTATCTTATGACCTCTCATCCTAGAAAATGCACTTAGTTTCCTTCTGATTTGCTACAAAACGAAAAATAGGGTAATTAGTATTTGTACTGTTGATGAAATCTTTAACAACTATTTTGTTCAAAATATAGAGAACTAGCTGCAATTCTCGTTCATTGCACAAAGTGAAATAATTCTAAACAATATACTATTCATTATTACAAAGGTAACACTAAGAACGAGGTATGATAGTAGTTTCAAGGTGACAGCCAGAAACCTGATGGTACAAATTGCAAAATATTAAACATACAGCTCTGTTCACCTTGTGATAACATAGAAAGAGAGAGGAAGAGCTGGTAACGGTCAATAAATAACCATGAGCGCACCATGAGGGGTCAGAACAGCTGCAACATGATGAGGTATGGAAAGGGTTAGTCCTTGAATATCCTTCCCTGTGTGGTAAAATTAGAGTCTTCGACGCGATGCCATAATCCATCAACTCTAGCTGGAAGAGTTAGCAGGTGAAAGAGCCGTTCAATCATCGACCAGATATATTCAGTCAATGAGAGATCGAAGTTATGTCCCTGTTAAGGAAGCAGAGAAATATTGTGTTCACCAGGATGTGTACAACAATGCGTCCATCACACCATCGTGAGTTATCCTACTACAATGTAGTCCCCAGCAGGGCTCCCGTAGAGTTCAAGACATCAATAAACCATTGGTTGTACTAATATCCATTTATGTGTAGCAGACGGAACGGGCATGGAATACAATGGCATACTACACTATAACACTTGGTGCCGAACCGCTGTAGCGATGCAAATTTCAGGAGTACACGGTAGCACCAAATGTGTTTGAGGCCATCATGATGCTGCAAACAGAAATGTAATTCGTCTGGAAAAAAGATGTTCCTACTATTCATCGATCCCACTTGCGACTTTCACGACACTACTGTAGTCTATATATATGCTCAGTAGTCAGCGGAGGCAGCAGCAATGGACGCCATGCAAATATATAACCTGTTCTGTCAAACTCTTTGTGCTATAACTAACCATAGAAGTGTTCATGGGAACGACTGCAGAACAATATCCAGAAAAATATGGTCGGTTGAGAAATAAGTAGAGCGTTCTGCCAGTACTCTTTTTTGTCCGAAAGATGTTAGTGTAGCAAAGGGCAAAAAATTGAAAAATATCCATTCCTCCGCAACGAATAAAAAATCGGGTAGAAGATATCGTTTAGTTTGTGCAGAACGATTGATGTCACAAGAAAGTTACAAAGAGATCTTATTTAACCTTAGACACACCAAGAGAAAATCAATGTTGTTCAAATACTCATTCTTTCACAGATAACATATTTTCTAAAAAAAAAACTCTGAACACTTAACATGATTATTTTGAAAGTATTACATTATTACCTTCACTTTTCTTAGCTTATAATTTTAATGCATCTACTTTAAAAAGTATCATGTCGTACAGGGTGATTTGACTTTCATTTTTGTTTTGCAAAATATCTTTTATACGAAAAATCTTAACAGTTTTCGTGTTTTAAAAGGTATTATTATTATCATGTGATATTTACAAACTAAACCTTAAATAAATATATTTTCCGGTTTTATATTATTGATTCTCAGTGTGTTTGGAAATGAAATTAAAAAACGAAAACAAAAGGAAAATCTCGGACAGTAAAAAATCTGTACAGTGTGTTAAGTTTAATTTGTGGAAACTATTGCATCAATAGAAAACTTGTCAGATGGTTCAAATATTACGAATTTTAAACAGGTATATCTTTGACATACTTGCTGTACTCTAAATACATGACCACTGAAATTTCCTGAAGAAGAATAAAAAATGAACTGAAAGATAAACAAATATGAATATGGATGAATGCTCCTGATAAGATTTCAATAAGATCTATTTCCACTCTGTCTTTCTCTCGGTTAATATGTGAATGATTCTGGCGTCTCGTCAATAGATGGACAACTTTGAGGAAAAGAATTTATCGTTCACTTTCTAAGAACAAATTAAACTTAAAAGTATAGTTTGAAGAATAGTGGATTTGAATAATGTAAAACATTCAGAGATTTTACAAAAATACGGTAACCTGTGAAATAAAATACATATTTGACAAACATTGATTTTCGTTGGTATGTCTAGGGTTGAATAAGAGCTCTTTATAGATTTTCATGATATTAATCGCTCTGTAGATACTAAACGATGTCTTCTCCCAGATGTTTTGTTCATTGGAGAGGCATGGATACATTTGCCGTTTGCCACATTGAAATCTTTAAAACAAACTCGAGCACGTTTTGAACATCTTACTTAGTTCTCAGCAGATCAATCTTAAATGTATTGTTGGTTGTCTAGAGTTGCAGGGTGTAAAAAATGGTAGTGTGAATACACTTGTGCTCGTTGTAATACAATATATGGCTTTCCTGTTTTCTAGAGCCATACGCACAAACCGTCTGTTGTTGCTGCCCGCAGTATGGCGCAGTATGCACTGTGTCGCTGCGTAGTGTCTTCGTGAAAGAATCGAGTTCATATGTGCTGCACTATTTCTGCATTTCGCCCAATACGTGCACCAAAATCGCGGAAGGATAAAGTACACAAGCAATACGAAACGATTTCTCCACTATTAAAGTCTGAAACTTGCTGGAAAGACTGCCGGCTTCGACTACGAGTTATCTTTTGTCCGAATGTACACAACTTTCACACCAAAATTCGTTTATTTCTTAACTATCTTTCTGTGGGTGGTCTCTTCTTGTTGTTAATAGATAGTTTACCAAGGCTATCTGAAGTGTGAGTTGGACCTCTTTTCAAATATCTTAAAAAATCAACACTTGAAAGTAATATTTCAGAGCTTTTTGTAACTAAAAACTACAGCAAAATAATCCCTTAAAATTACATTTTTATAAATTCATCTTTTATTTCCGATTCACAAGTATAAAAGGGCACTACTCAGTCCTTTGCAAAACTTCTTCCACGGGTGCTAAAATAAAATGAATCATAACCATATATGTTTCTATAGCCAAACTTCGAAATTCAGTCATACCTAACTGTAAATTGTATTGAAAACGAAGTAAATAAATAACTTACCCTTGTAATGTTTTAAAATTTTCCCGTAGCATAAAATAAAACTACCAGTAACTTATGTACTAGTACAGTGTATGTCATTTGTTTCAAACTGACATTGTTATGCAAATATAAACGTGCTGAAAAGAAACTAAATATAATTGAAAATGGGCTCTTTCCTATTATTAGTTTTAGTTTAGGGAGTAGTAATTGCAACACACAGTTATTTCAGGAAATTGCATACTTGTAATTACAGAATAGTAGAAGATAGTAAGCAGAGCAAGAACCTAAATTAATAGATGTACTGGAATATTACACAAGTACTTCAATAATATTCCAAGAAACAAAGAAACCTCTAAAACAAATTTGTACTAAAGTTTGTAATTTTTCTTCCACTCAATTTCGATTATCAGGCAAACAATTTACTTTGAACAAATAGTTCCTCAAAACAGAAATTATCTTTTACACATGAACTTGTTTTGCTTTAGTGGCAGTTGATAATACAGTGACGGTGAATTTAAATAGATGATATTACCAGGTCGCTTGTTACAGATTGGTTTAAAACAAGTTTTCATTAACTTCAATTCGACAATTTCTATCTGGAGGTACCACTGACTTTGGAAGCATGAGGAGACAAGATTTTGAAGCTCTTAAAATAAATCATGTTTATGTAAGCATCTTTAGCATCAGTTGCTGACAGAACCTAATACTCACCTAGATTGTTTTTCTGGACCACCAAGAATCCAGTGTGTATTTCCAGCTAAACTGCATGTCTTCCAAACATTTACGAGGATCCGTTTCTGGTCCTATAAAAATCTAGTAAAGGAAATTTTCGCACCAGCAAACTTTCACTAGCACAGTATGTATTTTCAAAGATATTTCCCGAATCCGTACTGCATTGCTGGAAATTCATGCCGGATTGTCGCTCGTCCAGCAAGATTTTGTAACTTGGGTAATAAGTGTCCCTTGTAGTTAAAAAAACCCTCAGAACTATTATTGTTACGTCTTCTGACGTCCTTTCTTTTATTAATACTGCTTTCCTTCGGTGAAGTACAAAGGCCTACATTCCATTTTTAGAATATTAAGTAATTACTGTCTTGGTTTGATGTAGAAAAAAAACTTAATTCTGAGAAATACTCACGGCTGGCGGAGTGGAACTGAACTACTGTTAGGGTTGGGTTAAATTAGGTTAGAAATGGCTCTGTGGGGTGAAAAACGGAAAGAACACCAATATTAATCTTCTAACGTGTGCATCAAGTTGACATAGGATAACTTGATGATACAGAGGAGAACCAACGCCTCATGCAGTAAAACCAAAGTACTCCAAAATTCATATCCATCTCCTTTTGCCTCACTGACATAAACTTGGAACGTAAAACTTAAAGGTTTCCTAGATTTATTTTTGTATGAACTTCTGTTTGAATATTATGAAAATAATTTGTTTTTAAATTATGTATTTTTCTTAATTTAGAATCGATTTCTTTAGATAACAAGGTTTTCGCAAAATCTGTATATTTCAATTACTTGAATTACAACTCCACTCGTTCGACTTTTCTTGATGTCGTCAGCTACATTTTTCTAATACTCATGTCTTACATTAATGAGTCAAGAAATACTGTTTCCTGATATGAAAATCCAATACAAAATGTAAGCTATGAATCAAAGTAAACCTATGCTTCAGAAAGTAATGTTTGTATGAATTATGGCTTAATGTTAAAATCTTAAATCACCATGCAGCAGAATACAAAATTAGAAATTCGCTATTTTGATTTGAAACAATTATTTTAATCATTCATGTATAGTTTTGTGTGCAAAACCAGCTTTCCAACTTTGAAAATTAATTGTGCAGCAGGAAACATCTAATTTCTTAAAACAGTAACATTGTGGGTTGCCAAATTCTTGACTCACACACATCCATATGATTTTATAGAATTTGAACTTTGTAAGATTGATGTTTTTAAGTGTCTTTGACTTCAAAATTATATAGAATATTATCTCTATTATATTCATTTTACTTTTTCCTGTTTTCCTCGTTCTTCTCCAATATCTCGAGTGTGTGCTTGCATAAGCCATAGGCCACCCCAGCATGATATTTTAGTGAATTTTGAATTGAATGGAGATTTTCACAGGAGTTCCTTGTGAAAAAGGATTGTATTATCCTGTGCTAGATTATAGTCTCAAAGATGAAGTGTGCGTCCAGCGGTAATGAGATAATGTTGCCTTGAGACTACCATGTTAACACGTGGAGTTTTGTAATGTGCACAGAAATAGGCAGTGAATAGGTCTTTTGGGTCTACTGTCAGATTCTTCAAACATTGTTCGCGTAGAAACGTCAGTTGTGAGGGTTAAAACGAATTAGAAGAAAGCCGAAACTACAGATGTATACACAACAAAGAGGAAGGTTAGAAGGCTCCCTTTGATTTAACTTTTCGCTTGAGTATCAGAAATATTTCTGGACAATATATATAGCAACACAATATTCATTACTGTGGCTAACATAATGGGGTTTGGTCACTGTACACGACTGCGTTGTGTGTACAGGCACATTTTAGACAACAGTACTAAACTTACAAAAATTGTAAGAGGGCAACCACTGAAAGTAAGAATCAAGGACAGAGTTGGAAGCTCAATTGTCTCCGTACATTCTACCCATTCTACATGAATGGCACGTTGATGATAAGCTTTTTATTTTTAATTTCTACTTCATTATTAATTACAAGATACTAATATTAAAATGTTTCGAGTTTGCAACTTCACTATTAGATGATATTCTACTCCAACACAAAGTGGTCCAGTACTCACCAGTTGAAGTCACCATAGTGTTTCCCATTCATGATTTCTAGGAACAACATACTCTTTGTTAATTTTCATATTATCTTAATCCGTCTAGCTTAGTATGCAATTACCTTGTGTACCGTATTGATGTAAGGATTCAGAGTACAAAAAGCGAAGCGGTATTTTAACTTCTTGTGACAAGAAAACTACGACCGTTGTACGGAGTAATATGAGCAATGTTAAATATCACTCCAAAGTGTAATGATTGCTTTATAATCGCATTGAAGTTTTGTAAAATATTGAAGGCTGTTTGAAGTGTTTTTGCATTTAAGAAAATGTGGTCGAAATATTTCTAAAGTTATTAAAATTATATTCTGAAATGTTGTGTGATTCTATTAAGATTGTCACCTTATTATTCAATCTAAATCCAAGATCTTAAATATTGTCCCCCCTCAGTTGGCAGAATTGAAATATGATTG
This sequence comes from Thermobia domestica, assembly GCF_964235325.1. Lineage (NCBI taxonomy): Eukaryota > Metazoa > Arthropoda > Insecta > Zygentoma > Lepismatidae > Thermobia > Thermobia domestica. The sequence goes on from NC_137463.1 coordinate 222,268,814, forward strand.
CTATTATTTGTAATGCTGTTACGCTAATGGAACTAAATCAGTGTTTGAACGTATATTCGAGTATATTATTTGGTTTCCTAATTTGTTAAGTGGAGTTTTAAGAAATCCGTGTTCAATTTTCGTATTTGGAGACTATATTTTTCTGATTTGTTTAAATTAGAAAGGTTTATAAAAGTTCCCTAAAAAGAAGTATCTCCTTTTTGTTTACCATGAGCTCACGCTTTTGCTCAAAGTTGCTATTGACCTAAAGATATAATTTTCCCGTTTTGAAGCTTTACTATTATTTAGAATTTACTGGATTGTTCATATTAAAATGTTCATCTCTAAATTCCACTTATCTTGGGTTAAATATGCCCTAACACAAATATATGAGCAAGCGTCCCGCGAAGGAGCTCGAGTTACGGGGCTGCTGGGGCACCTTACACATTAAAGTAATACAGGAAGTTTGACAGTGAGATTCTACATTGCCAGTAACAGCACACTTTACTTAATTGCAAGGTATCATAATAAAGGATAAAGAAATTGTTCTCACATTCTTTACAGCTGCTTGATTCTCTGCCTCAGTTATGCAATACGTATGAAGAGACTCTCCAAAGTAGAATACCATTACTGTATGGCGGAGGTAAACAAATCACATATTCTGTAAAATGAGATACTGAACGAAAACTACTCGTTGCTCCGGTATTAACCTCGTGGTCACCAGCATAAGTATATTCCACCTGAGGTCTTCAATTTCATTACTTGGGGTCCAGATCATTTGCAGTTTGTAAAACGCCCCAACAGATGAAACCCAACTTAGGCTTACATGTAACTTTTCTCAACACTGACAGCAGTTGGTAGCACAGAGTCAGGTCTTTATGAGAGTAAAATTGTGAGAAGATAACGCACGAACAGTTCTCCATTCTGACATGAACCTCTATGGTTTGGAGCGTGTTGCCCAAAAACATCATTTATTAATCTCAATATTGCTTTGTATGTAAAGTATTATTCTATTATATATACTGACCACACATAATCAGAAAATTCTTAAAAGTAGGCGAAAATTATCAAATCTAGAACAGCTGCTAGAAAAAGATTCTTGAATCATTGTCTCCATGGACATAACTTCTTGAATTCTCCTCATTCCGAAATTTTCTTCTTTCTCTAGAGGAAAAAGTCTCACTTGTCAAACTGGTTATGTATTGCAGGTGAAATTGAAACATTTGAAAAAGTTTGAACCCGGCAGGGATTTGAACCCAAGTCTCTCGAACAGAATTTCAATGCGCTAACCACTTAGGTATCTCATCATCGACCGAAACTATTAGCTAGTTAAAATCATATCATGGAAGACAATACAGAATATACTAATGATCGTATAAGAGACATTCCTTCTGCGAGTGTCACAATCACTTACTCGAGATTTTATTCTTTGACTTAAAAAGAATTGACCTGTGCATAAAATTTTCTCAATGAGGAAAATATCACTAAACGTTCTTCAGGTTGAGGCTACGTCATAGTTTTCAACGATGTCCCCATTTACATTACAATTCTTCCTCACCTTGACTTCATTACGATAAGGGAAGTTCCATGATCTTATTCACATACTCCCTTATGAAATCATATAGGGTATTTCTCTCACTAGTGAAGGGTGTATAAATATAGAACGAAATATAATAAGGTAACATGTCGTAACCAGGCTTGGTTTAGAGTAAAAGTAACAAACAAATGAAAAACATTTGATGATATTTCACTCCCATAACAGCTTACAATGAAGTTTGGTTATTCTTTGACAAAACAACTTGAAATCTAATCAGAAACTTCGTAAAATTGCAATAATAATAATAATAATAATAATAATAATAATAATAATAATAATAATAATAATAATAATAATAATAATAATAATAATAATAATAAATTAATAACAGAATTACAATACCAATTACTTAAACAATACCTTCCAATAAAGAAAAATAATTATCACGACGGGATATGAACCTAAGTCTCTGCAATAGAAGTTTATTCCTTTACCATTCTGCCACAAACTCCTCATACAAGAAAAGAAAATAAACTACTAATTACAGAAGACAAATATAGAACTTTCTATTTCTACACCTGTTAATAAAATTCAAAAAAGGTGAAAATAAGGTGTCTCGTCTTTTCTTCTATGGAAATTAGAAGTTAAAATGAGGAAGAATTGAAATGTACATGGGCACCATCGTAAAAAGTAATGGAATAGTCTCGAATTGAAGAACGTTTTGGGATATTTTCCTCATTGAGGAAGACCTATAGACCTACAACTTGTTGTTTGTTTAAAGAAGAAAATCTCGAGTTAGTCTATTTGACGCTCACATAAACAACGTCTCCTTATATGAGCATTACTATCTTGCGCATGCTCTTATATGAAATGATTTTAAATAGTTAATAGTTTATGTGAAAGGTGAAGTGACTCACTAGGTAAGTGATTACCGTATTTGAACTTCTATTCGGAGGACTCGTATTCCAATTCAATTAGGAATTATGTTTTTCTGATTTGAAAGATATCATTTACGTACTTTGTACTGTAATTCTGTTACTCCGTTATTATTATTATTATTATTATTATTATTATTATTATTATTATTATTATTATTATTATTATTATTATTATTATTATTGCAATGTCGAGGCATGGCTATGTATTGTATATTTTATGACGTTTCTAATTAGATTTCAAGTCTTTTTGTTGAAGAATCACCACACTCTATTGTAAGGGTTTAGGGGGAAGATATTATCATGTTGTTTGTTACTTGGACGATAAACCACGCCTGGATACTACATTTCACGTTCGTATATCTAAGGAACTGCACTATAGTGCGTGGAGTTAGTTTAAAGATATTTCACTTGCGGCTACCAGTCTGCAATTTTACACAGTTCTTATATGTATACCAAAGAAGAAAACCCGTCGGGAGACACTAGATCCGCTGTCCAGCAATCGTGTGATGACGTCATCAAATTAGCGGACAGGAGCTCGATTTAAAAAATATGTCATATCTCCGTTACTTATGAACCGATTTTCTTCAAACCTGGCTCATTTTAAAGGAAATTAAATGTGCAATATAGCATGGTGCCAAATATTTCATCTAAAGTTAAACATGTTGGATGTATGTAAGAATTTAATAAATTAATGAGTACTTATTGAAGAAAAATACAAAATAACTCCGAAAGCTTTGGTTTTAGACGAAACATTTAGGTAACATGCTACATTGTTAATTTCATTACATTTACAATTAGCAAGGAAATCGGTCCATAGATAACTGAGATATCACATATAACGTGTTAATTATATTATTAAAATGGCAGTCACGACTTCTAACAGATAGCGACAAATTCAGCCAAAATACTTCACTTCCATATACCAGTCCCAAATTTTACACAGTATTTATATACATAATAAATAATTTTAAAATACCTGGGAGACACTTGATTTAACACGCTGAACTCCTATTTGACGTCATCAATATGACCGCCGGGATTAAAAATAGGCTTGCTTAAATACACTTAACTCCGTTACCAATCATTTTATTGAGTCTTCCAACTGTTCCATTTGAAAGAACATGAAATAAGCTACAAAAATAATGTTATTCGATTTAGTTTATAAGTAAATGGTTTATGAAGTATATATGGCAATGACAACTTGGAAGTGGATGAAAAGAAGATCCGTACATTTTCTTCTAGTAGATGGCAGAAGTTACTACTTGAAGAAAACACAAAAACATTACTTTTGTTTTTAGTAGCGGTGACTTCTGTTACTTACCGAATTATTAGAAAAGAAACAAGTATTCTGTCACACAATGTTTGCAACGTGGTGCGTCGGCTTGGCTAGCTATATTGGTTATTTATTGTAATTCAGTTTCAGTTTTTTTCGTGCATTCAGTTTGTTTTTAAGTTTCTATTAATTTGAATTCAGATATACCCTCCAAATGCTGAGCCATTACATTATATACCTTGGAACAATGGATAGTTTGTGATAAGTTTTAATAGTCGGATTTGTTTCACATATAAAACTACAGAAAATAGTATGGGGAGCAAGAGGCAAGTTGAAATTGGCGAGCAGTTGGTAAGACTAGATCTCAAACCCCCAGCTTTTAATTGGAAGCTATGTTTATTTTGACAAAAAACATTCAAAAGAACCAATTATTCTACCAACGGTTTAACGATATACTTTGCTTGTAGAGAATCTGCAGAAATATTCTGAGTTTGAGTCCTTACCCCTCCACCTGACCACTGAAAATTTGCTTACCAAATTTATCGAAAACCAGGGAAAATACCATAAAGTATGTCGAACAAGATTCAACAGTAAAAAAATTGACCGACTTTCTCGAAAGTAGAAACCAAGGTTGGATGAGGAATCTAGTTCAGATACAAACGATGCTACAATGTTAGAGGGCTGTGCAGTCAATGTCAGCTGTACTACAGCCAGAGTACACCCATTTATCCAAATCCGACATCAAACTTACCTGTGTTTTCTGCGAGACCAAGGAAAACGAATCTGAAAAGTTAGTTTCGGCAGCCACATTAGGTAAAGGCCCCAATATATACGAAACCACCTTGCTGCTAGGAGATGAAAAACTACTCACGAAATTAACTAGTAACAGCGATCTGGCCACTTAAGAGGCGAAGTATCATTAACGATGCTATGTCAAATTCCTTACGAAAGTACGAAATGTGAACAAGGCTGCGAATCAAAATTCCAATGATAAGTCTTCCAAAGTTGCCTACGGATCCGTTTTAAGTGAGCTTGTAACGTTTATGCAAGATTGCTACTTGTATAACCAAATAGCACTAGTCTTTCGTATGGCAAACTTTGTGAATCTGGTTGAGAATCGATTACACGAGCTAGGGTTTGCAAATGTAAATGTGAACAGGACGAGCTTGAAGGAGCAACTGCTGACTTTTATTCCGGATTTAAGAGAGGACAAGGTTGGTAGAAATATGTATTTACATTTGAAGGAGATGTCCATAACATAATTCGAATAGCTTGTAAAAATAACTCTCTTAGTGATAATAAGTGTCTCGCCCGAGCAGCAAAAATTCTTCGCGATGAAATGTTTCAAAACTATCCCAAATTTAATGGATCATTCAGTGGAGAGTTTACACCTGAAAATTGTCTCTCTCTAACATTAATGATGTTTTTCAGGATGCTTTTAGAGGGTGCAACTACAGGTGAAGAGCCCGACGATGGGGGAACGGACATGGAAGATCAGATCAAAGTGTCAAGTGCTACAGAATCTATTGCGCAACTATTGCGATTCAATTGCATAAAAAGAACAAGAAAGGGATCCACAAAGTCAATTCGTCACCCTCTGGAAAAAGAAACACTTTTACCTCCCTATCTTGGCTTCATGCTTCATAGTCAAACTGGCATCGCTGATGTGATTGATAAACTCTTTCGCTTGGGGTTGAGTGTTTCATACAGCAGGGTAAAATCCATTCTAAATGCTACGACCAGCTCAATGTGTGAGCATTTTGAAAAACATGGTTTTGTCTGTCCCCCAAGTGTTGTAAATAATGTCTTCACATGTGCACCAATAGACAACGTAGATCATGACACGTCGTCGAACTCATCTATCAGCGCTTTTCACGGCACTTCTATATCTTTAATTCAATACGTGCCCGAGGACACGGAACTTATGGAGTCTATAAAACTTGACTTGAACTTCCAATCAAGAACAACACATCTGCCCGAAAATTAAACATTGCCACCGACTCCAAAATTCAGAAGCGAAGTTCCAATGAGTACGGTAAATACCGATCTGCAAAATGTAGCAACTGAAATGTCGCTTGAGCTACTCGAATGGTTGAGTGATAGAAGAAGCTTTGAGGGATGTGAAGGTTTAATATCGTTGGTTCCCTACTTCTCGAAAAAAGTGGTCAATTCCACGAGAAAGAAATGTACGACAATCTTGCTTCGAATTATTAATGAAGACCAACTCGCCATCGGCTGTACGACATTCAACAAATATTTATCTGCCATTGTTCGTAAGGTTAATCCGAACCAAACCCAGGTCATCGCAGCTGACCAACCTGTTTATGCCTTGCTGAAGTCTCTTTAATAGGCCATACCAGATAAATATCGAGAAGACAAAATCATAGTCATGTTAGGTGGTCTCCATATAGAACTAGCCCTAGCGTCTGCGAGAGGTACATGGTTAGAAGGAAGTGGAAGGACTCACAACCTTGATGAAGTTCGTGTCAGAACATCGGGAAGAGCAGAAGCATTATTGAAAGCGTTGCATCTCAAGAGAACCCGATACGCTCACGAAATAACAATTGTTACTCTTCAGATCTTGTTAGGAAGCCTACCAAAATCGGAACGAAGACGAAGTGAATTACTTGAAAACTGGACTTAGCGAAGATCAGAAGAGTCGGCTCAGTTTATGTAATGGAACACCACCATGGTGCTAGAATGTCTCCTTTTAGATTTGGTCCGCAGCATTCGACAGGGCAGTTTGATAGACTTTATTTCTGCCCTGGAGAAAATTTGTCCATGGATGTTTGCTCTGGATCATACTAACTATGCGCGGATGCTGCCAGTGTTTTTGTACTACTTAAAGTAACTGCCAGAGATGCATCCAACAATGATCCGTGAGTTCCAAAACGGAAATATCTGGCTGCAAAACCAAAAGAAAAATTTTCAGGACGGCAATTTACCAGTTACATGAGTAGAACAACAAACTAATTAAAAATTCTTCAATTAACCTTTCCCGTCTAAGTCAAGGGGAGGGGCTATTGCAATAGATGGTTGCAGGACCCGAAGTTGTCTGCATGATTCGAGAGTTCGAAAGATCGGAACCTGAAATCTAACATCACTTCCGAGGAACATTATGAAGATACTCCAAGTTTTCATAAGAGATTCGAAAATCATGTTTCTGCCCTTGTTGAAGTGTTTGAATCACACGGCAACCCATTCGAAGATGACGAGTTAACTACAGTCAACAGGAGTATAATCATTCTTCCAGAAGAAAATGCGATGAGCATCATGTCGGCAAATGCTACAGGGAAAAACAATTTGACACGTTTGTCGAAGATCTGTTGATCCTTAGAAAAGTTTCCATCCATGAAGTCATTAAAAGAAACCACTTTCCCTTGATCAGTGCTAAGAAAGTTACAGTTAAGTCCAAAGACAAGCAGAAAATAGAGAACCTGAGAAGAGACAGTACTCTTTTTGCCAAGTTGTACGTTGTTAGTCAATCAATGGGAATTGACGTTAAAAAGTTCTTTGCTCATGAAAATAGCTCATGTACACCTTCCATATCCGACCGCGATAAGCTCAGAAAACCAATAAAAAAATCCGACGTGGTGCCATGTATTGACGAGTCAAGTTGAGTTCGGGTGAGCACTCCTCATGAGCCCGAAGTTTCTTCGCTCATAATCAATGCAGCAGCCTTGATCCATATGCTTGTCCCTAAATCCAGCCGGACATTTCAAGAGTACTGCAACCAGATTGTTAAATCATGCACTCTAATGAGATTAAGATCTCTTTGCATTTTTGGCTGAAAACCTGGTCAAAATGGATCTCCCTACCGGAAAAAAGTCATTTGCACCTAGAGAGACATGGTAATTGGATCTCAAATGGAGGCGACATTTGAAGCTATATCTTCCGAATTCCATGAAGAAGCCGATGTCAGTCTCCTACTTCATGTAAGGCATGCCATGGAATACTCGTTTTTCTCTAAGGTCATGGTGAAAACTGTGGATAGTGACGTGGTAGTAATTGCTATGTATGCCTTTTCTAGACTCAATACGCTGAAAGAATTTTGGATGAAATACGGCAGTGGAAAGTACCCCCAATACCTTCCGATCCACGAGTTGCACAACAAAGTTCCACGAGGAGTTCCCGATCTTTTGCCTTTCTTCCATGAATTTACGGGGGCTAACACTGTGTCAAGTTTTGCAAGTATTTGTAAAACACTGCATGGAAAACATGGATGACTTTCCGAGACGTAGACAAAGTTTTTTCGGCATATTCCTAAGTTCTGGACAACATCTCTGAAGATGACGAATCGCTTTTACTCATTCAACGCTTTGTAGTTCTTATGTACCATTCATCAAATTCTGCAGAGACCATCAATGAGCCCAGGCGAATCATCTTTCCCCCACAAAACTGATCAATTGAAAATATTCCACTAACCAGCAACGCTCTGTTGCAACACTTGAAGAGGGCCATCCTACAATGTTCTTTGTGGACAAACTGTCTTCAACGGAATAGTCAACCCTTGGATCCTTGTGAGTGGAGATGGAAGAAGACCGCAGATGACTACGAGCCCCTCTGGTCGACAATCCCAAACTTCACCATGGAAAAGCTAAAAGAGTTGATAGCATGCAAAAGACAGAAATCTTACAATTATTGTATCGCACTGCTTAATTTAGAGGCAAGGCATAGCTGCAAAAAGTTGACCAGATATCCTCAAGTAGGTATTATCTTCGGCTGCTAAAGTCGTTAAGTACACCGTATTTTCGTCTCTTAGAGGCTTTGTGTAACAACCTCAATGCTGAAGGTTAAAACTTTACTTATCCATGCCGAAGTTTGTTGGTTGTCAAATAGTAAAATGTGAAGTAGACTTACGAGCTTAAGTCTGATGTGGAAATATTTCTTCCTAAGTGCACGAAAAGACGAAATGTATACTTCATTTACTGATGGTATATTTGCATTTTCTCTTTCATATATTGCACATGATTTAAAATCTTGAATATTATCAATCTGAAACTAAAAAAATAGATACACGAACAAACTCTTTTATGTAGAAATTATCACCGAATATCAGGATAAGGAAGATCAATGTCAACCTTCAGGCTGACATTTTCTTCTGCTCTTATTTGATTAGTTTTGATTCCATCTTACATCTGTACTCATTTTATTACTTATGTAGAAAGAATAATTTGCATAATTATTTAGTTTCTAATAAAGTAGAAATCTTAAATAGAAAACGCAAGGACAACATGTCATTGTACCATTTTGAAGTTCGCCAAAGCTAAAGTGTAAATGCTTATGACAAATTGCCTTTTTCTCATAATATCATATTTTATTTCTGTCATTGCTTGCACCTCCTTTGCACATCCTTTGCTCACTCTTCACGCCTCTCCAGGAGACACCTGGAAGTCGGAAACTACCAGTATTATCAATGATCGCAGTCATGCACAGTAAAATGCACTATTTATTATATAATTTGAGTAAAACGATATGTTCTACCCTTTTGAATGTATTAGCATTTCTCCACACAAGTTAAGCAAAACACTGAAACATACTTAATTGTATTTCGATAAACACTTTCAACCTGAGGTTTGAAACATTTTGATAAGAACCAGCGGTGGTCGAATAGGATTTCGTAAATCATTAATTCAATGTTTTGGATTGCAGAATGTAAACTTTCCGAATTTTGGTATGGCCGGTTACAAGCCCGTGTTGAGAAAGGAGGAGGGATCCCAGCTGGCCCAACGCCTGGGCCATGCACTGTGACCACCTTGTGCCGGTGAGGGAGATTGGTTCGAGTGGGAGGTTTGGATACAGACGTTCATCGTGAATGTCCTGTGCGAGCGCCAACCTCTTCTGTGAGGATGTATGTAAAAGCAGGAAAACAACCTCCGGCGGAGGTGAGCTTACGGGTATCCTCTGAATGGGCCACTAACTCGTGCCAAGGCTGCGTGGTACTCCAACACATCAGTCATTGTGTCTGGCAGTGTACGGTTTGCTTCTACTGTAATTAGAGGTAGTTCCGTATTGTTTGAAAGACAATACCGAAGGAAGGGTGTAGGAGTCCCTTCTAATGGTGGCTTACACGTACCATTGGGATTCGGACTTGTACTCCCATGCGCAAAAAAATTGCGCGTATACTGTAACTCAAGATTTTTCGCATTTATTCCATTTTCCTTACGTTTATTGGTAAAATTCAGTTATTAGTATGTGGAGATAATAGAAAGCAATCCATCTAAAGAGATATTTCCAAAAAATATAATAAAATAATAAAAACATAAGCAAAACACAAAATTATGCTCGGTTTTGTGTATACTGGCAACGATGATTTCTAGGGATTTTTTCACTAGCAGAGCACGATTGCGTAGGGAATTCAGTAGGGGAGTCGAGGAGTTGGATCAAGGAACTGGATAGTGGAATAAAATGTTGCATTTATTGGTTAAAACCTAGTGTGTAGATTGCCTGCCAAATATAAATTAGATTCTGTAACTAAGATGTCGTACGAAAATATAGAATTAAACAGAAAAACTCTTGTCTTAAGGTTCGAAGCGATACGGACCATTGTTATGAAGATTATTTCTTTAAAAAAAGAGCCAACACAACGTAGCCTTCGTGGTTAGGTGGATAGAGTGGCGAACTCATAGTTATTTTATTATTTTGACACCACATCGAATCCCATCCCATCGCATCCTATTTTTTTTACAAAACATTATATTTTTATATTAATAAGAACCGAAGCAATATAATAAGGACAACTTACTGATATTTTGCTGTAATGACGTATTTATCCAGGATTAGAGAACTATTGTTAATAGCTATTATTTTCTGTTCATGTTGTTGTATAGCTTCTCTCATCCTGTTTTCTTGGGGAAAGAACAATTTTGTCTCCAACGAAGTGTGAAAGATATATACGGACAGAAAAAGGCATCTTAGTTCCAAACGTGATTTATCGTGATGAAATGGACTAGTTTGCCATTATTTAAAAAAATTGAAGTTGGCTTTTCTTTAGGTTTTAGCTATAAATTTTTTTTTATAAGACTATACTTTATGAGGCAAGGTGTTTGGTCATACCCACAAATTTAGCTAGGGAGTGAAAGATAATTGTTTATACAAACATTTTACAGGTTTAGGTGCGTGAAACAAAAATACACCATGGTCTCGCTTATCCGACCATCCTTTGTTCCACATACCGTATGATCCGATATATCATTGCAAATAGTACCAATCGGCAAGAAGAACTGCAAGTTGTGGTCTTAATATATTTTTCATGCTCTGGAGTCTATCGCCTAGCGCGCCCGTCTACACCTTGACTTATACGTCTATCATTCAGTGCAGACAGGTATCCAGGTTTCCTATTCGGAGGGGGCCCAACACGAATCCTCGTAAGCACGTAATTCTAATGTTTTAAAAATATCAATAATAATAATAATAATAATAATAATAATAATAATAATAATAATAATAATAATAATAATAATAATAATAACAATAATAATAATAATGCAACAGTTCTGTACTTCTCTTAAACTTTTTCCTACTTTTCATTTATAAACCGGTTTACTTTGGAAACTGCATTATAGCACAAACAAAATGAAACATATTTTCGAGAGAAATGTAATTAAAGAAAACTGTCTGCCACGTATATCACATAACAAAAATAGCAGAAAGAGATTGAGTGTATCTTTCTAATATATTAAAGTTAAAAACAGAACGGAAACGAAATGTTAATCCTATTTAAAACTGTTCTTTAATTCCACCTGGTATGTTCTTAGAATTATAACAAGACAACAGCACATTGCCCACAGTTCGGACACTGACTACTAGTAAACTGATATAAAAGAACCTCAAAAGGGTAAAAGCAAGTTTATTAAAAAGTGCTTGAGTTTCGGAGAGGGACAGCTCTCAGTCCCTCACGATGGATACGTCCCTGATTCAGTGCAATGCAGTTATTTGTTATAAAACATTATTATTAGATGCGTAATATGTAAAATTATATCCTAAGTTTTACTTTTAATATGTCTTTTCTTAACACATCCATATTATCCAGCGTTCTGCCTGCCTGTTTATGTCGGATAAGCGAAACTCTACTGTATTTCCAAAGCTAGCATATTCATAAACTAGAATTGTATCGTCCTAGAACAGACAATAGTGTGAAATGTTTATATTAAAAGGCTGGAATAAAGAAAAAGCATAAGTACTGTTTTGGTACCGTGAGAACAAATTAAAAACAATTCAATATATTTCCTAGGTATCAGATTATCATTTTATTGTGTCGATGTGTATTCATTTTTAAACATAGTTTTAAAAGTCATACCATTCACAATATTCCTAAGAAAATCGAAAGAAAAACTCATATGTGCCTCTTATGGCAAAGCGGCTTAAGTGCATGGTCCGAAACCGATTCCCACGTTAAGGTATAGATGAAGTTCCCGTACTTCAAAAATGAAAATCCGGGACGCTACTAAATTACGAGAATCTTTGAAATGCTTAAAATTGAAAGAAGTGTTGAATACTAATTTACTTTCCACTATTAGATAGAGTTGTTCAAGTATTACGTTATCACATTTTTATTCATTTCACTAGATCTTCCAAGGACGCCAATTTCTCTGTAAATTTGGGGGGGGGGGCATTCAAATGCACAATATATATATATGAAGATTTTAAGACAAATTACACTCAAATTATGCCAAATATTGTATATTCATAAATACAAAGGAGGCCTACATGAGCTTTGGGCGGGCCCGGCCCCCCCAGGATCGGCGCCCTTGCCTTCTTCCTAGTTAAGCAAACGTAAGCAGATGATTTACTCCCTCCCCCTGCTAAGCAAAATTGTTTTTTTTTCTCAAGATCTGTTGTGTTTCGTGAAATAACAGCAGGAATGTCCTGATTACTTAACCATCTAAATGAATGTTTTCACTTAGAGCCATCCCGTCGATTTGCGTTGCCTAGGACTAAAATAAATTAAGGGTCAATAATGAAGATGAGACTTCCATATCAAACATGAAGAGACATGTGGATCGGAGATCTTTCTTTGTTCCAACTTTGATTTTTTTCAAATCCGTGATGGGAAATTATATTATGAGTACAATTTTCGAAATTAAAAGTATACAATGGTAAAAATATCTTACAAAACGATGGTTTATTGCAAAATACTTTGACTCAAAGAATAAATTACAAGTTATTAACTTGTTACTTTTCCTGAAGAGTCTAAGTCTTGAATGAGACGGAAGCTCTCGAGCATAGTGCTTGGATCAAGTGACTCACTTGTTCTACCTTCCCGTGGCGCAGCCTTGATTCGACTTGATCCTAAACGGATTATTCAGAAGTCGAAGTTGGAAGATGTTTCCCATTTTTCCAAAACACTCTTGGTCGATTACAATCTGCCTCACTCGTGAGGGGACAATTCCATGCCGTAAGCGTCGGTGAACCACCGATAGGCAACTAGTGACATGTCCCCAAAAATTGGCGGTCCCGCAGCCAAAAATTGGTCCCACTTCCATTTTGAAAATTATACCACCACCGGCAGAGAAGCGACGGAACGCCAACGAACCACAAAATTATTCCCCTAAAATACGTTAAATCGCCTATATGCGTAATTTCTTTGCATCAAGGTGTCTAAAAACATTTTAAAAAAGTAAAACAAAAGTGCCCTGAGCTGGGCGTGAACCATCAACCTTAGGGTTACTAGTTGCGTGTTCTTCCGAATTCGCCACGGAGGTGATTATGAAGACACAGCTTGTAGAGTGATAAATCGTTGAAGTCTTTTTAATATTTCTAATCAGAGTGCTCCTTTAACCGTGTATATTTGAAGATAACTGTTTGGAATCAGATCAAATGCACTCGTCATGTAATTTTATAACAAAATGGCAAGCGTCTATTTACTTTTTTCATAGTTCTCCCATATTCACTTGCTAGTGATCGCCGACAGTTGCTAACTAAATTCATACAATTATACGCACCCATCTCAAGATTTTTCACTTCATGATGTAAAGGCACGAGTTACTCTTGACCCCCGGAGCTCAAGTATTGTCCTTATAATAACAATTCTTCAGGGAAAAATAATATATAATAATAACCGCATGCACATGACTGGCGATAGTTCATGTTGGTCCCTTTACGATTCTCCGTGACAAATCAAACGAGCGCGGACCAAAATGAAGTCCTCCTTCTTACGTGGTGGTAACTTCAATACCCCCGTTTCTAGATACCTGCTTCGACTCGACGAATCCCTGCCATTAGTGGCACACTGGCGGCAATCCTTCGACGCGTCGCTCTATCGACGATCGCCATTTACCGGCAAGTGGGCCACTAGGAGTTGGCGACGTTTACGGCATGGGGAAGCTAATAAACAAACAAAAAATTAATAAATCTAAAGCCTTATAAAAAAGTTTTCCGAAAATTTACATCTAGCAAACTCATTTGTTGGTATTCCAGAACTGTGAATTAACCTTTATTCATAATTTACTTCTATCGTAGTTTTGATATGAGAATGATATGTCTGAAACTGTAACACAGGTCATTAATACTTTTTTTTGCTTTACTCAGATTTAGCAGTTTTACTTAACAGTCAGTCAATTTGGATCTGTGATATGAGAGTTTTAGAGATTTCCTTAAAGTTTTCATTTCTAAAACAGTTTGCAACTAACACCATTAGCGTATCTCTTTCGATATTTCCATATGTAATAGCTTGGTCACTCCCAGTATATTTCAAGCAATAAACTATTTACGATGTCTTACTCCATTAATCCGAACTACATTTTATATCCAACAACTCTGTGCATTTTCCCTTAAATCTGCAAACTTTCTACTAGGTTAAAACTCAGTATTTTCTATTTTCTTCCTTTCTTGCTAAAACGAAAGTGTTGAGCTCCTCCGTCGCTAAGCAGTTAGCGTACGCGCCTTTGGCGTGGGAGACCCGGGTTCAATTTTCGGCGGGAGCTCATGTGGTTCGGATTCCACGTTAATCAGTAGGTCCACGTCTCATGTAGCCTAGCTGCTGAAAGGGACGCTAAACTAAAAAATCAAATCAAAATCAAAACGAAAGTGTTCTTTAGACAACCTGAAATGATCACTCTATACTACATTATGTTGCATAGGGAATTTTAATTAGCATATCATTTGACAGTTGGACACTTTCTTTTTATATTGAAAGCAACAGAGATTAAGTCCTTCTACATTTACATGAGAAGCAAACACATTCTTTTTAATTCGTGGAATTGTGCCAATGCACTAGGTAAAGAAAGTTTTTAATTTAAGATAATAATAATAATAATAATAATAATAATAATAATAATTATTATTATTATTATTATTATTATTACTATTATTATTATTATTATTATTATTATTTTATTGACTTAGGTTTTCCTGAATATTAAGCAATCTTTCACAAAAAGCTGGTATTTTTAAACAAATGTGTTCGATATCAAGTTTTCATAAAGTATAAGTAATTTAAGAGGGGCCGCGGTGGCTCAGTGATAAAGCGTTCACCTTTGGTGCATGGGATCCTTGGTTCGATTCCAGCTCGCACCAAGTGAATTTTGTGGTGGAGAAACACCATGTGCATGGGTTTTCTCGGGGTTCTCCCGTTTTCTCCCACTTTGTTCATTCCACCATTGCATTCATTTCTCATCATCACCGTGTCCTTTAGCCTAGCCGGTATAACCGTGGGTCGTAAAACTTAAAGATTTGATATCAAATAATTCCAACCCAAACAGTTGCAGGAAGTGTGTCATTTCGAATAAAAACAAACTACTCTATGAAATTCTGAGTATTATTATTTTTTATATAGGGTCTATACAATTCTAGGGGACCTTATTCCTAAATCGAAGGGGAAGATGACTAAATTCACCGCTTATTATTATAAATTCATTTAAATTGAAGCAGTTAAAATAGTTGGGAAAAATTAGAAAGCTATACCCTATATTCCAGTGTGCCACAACCGGATAATGCGGCACACTGGCGTTCCCAGCAAAATGAACAGTGTGAAGCAAACTTTTACCTATTATTTACAAGAATATTTGTCGAGTTTATTTTATTTATTATTATGAACGATTCTTCCACGGATCAGCTGTCTGTATACAGTTAAACAAACAAGTATCACATTGAGGGAATGAGTGTAATTATTTACTTTAATAGTAATAGAAATGTATATTTTCTTGTATTTTCTACCGGGAATAACTGCATCCGGTCTAGAAAGGTGGGACTAACAACAAAGGAACCCGATGTGCCAAACACACACCATCTACGCACTTCAATACACCAACGAAGATGCAGACTATTCATGAGTTAAAGTCTCTCACCCAATGTATTCTCCTAACATGTCTCCCAGCGATTACAACATTTTTTGGTATCTCAATCACTTCCTAGTAGGAGAGCTTTACCTAGAGACCACTGATTAACCTGGTATTGGATGTTTCACTTTCTTACCGACAGTCATCGGTTGGACATCTCACACGCAAATATCTAATATTAACAACGTTTCTTCTATAATTTCGTAATATTGTATCATTTCTTTGTATTATTCATTAGCTTGGTTAGGCTTATTTAAACACTTTTCTCTTTGCACCTACTTATTACCTATACCTTAACGTTGGATAAAAATACACTAGCTCTCACCAGGAATCAAATCCAGAACCAATGCACTTGAACCATTTGGCCACAGCAAGGCACATTTAAAAAGAAATTTCGATTTTGTTAGGAAAATTGTGATTAGGTGTAACATTTAAAAATATATTTAAGAATGGGCACGGATGAAACGCACTGAATTTTCTCGCTCGAATTTCTTAAACTGACTCGTGTTAGGCTGCAGCTATTACTGAAACATTTATTTGGGAAATGCGAATAAAATAATGTGTTTTGGAAAACTTTGTTCGAAGCAACTTATGTCCAAAAGTAAAGTACCCATTGGTCATATTTCTGTTAGAAATAACTTATTCCATATATCAGAATTATTAAGGAAATAATTGTACGTGAACTATGAGCAAAAGCGTCTTAGTACTTTCTGAGAAATCGTCAAAAAAGTCATCCCCAAGAATAAAATATCCCTTGTGTATCTTTTCAGGACAAACGAGTTATGCTATTTATGAAATACGAACAAAATTGCCACAGTCATTCTCGACAAAATTGTAGGGTAAAACTTGCTCCGAAAAGTAATATACCACTTCTAGCTTTTTAGGATGATGGAATTATACCATATCGTTAGGTTATTTATGTAACATTTATTTATGAAATATGAACAAAATTGCGTCAGGCGTTAATGGGAAAATCGTCGGAGAAGAGTAAACTATCTCTTCTGAATGTTTACAGGACGAACGAGTTGTGTCATATTGTTAGGTTATTAATGATACAATTATTTATGAAATATGATTGAAAAAAATGTTCAAAAAAAACGCATCCCATACAGTAAATTACACCTTATGTATTTTTTTAAGAGCAATGATTCATAGTATATTTGTAAAAAAAAAGAAGCAAAATCTTTACAGCTGTTTTTGAAACAATTTAATTATTTTAAGTTTTCATCCTTCAGTAAACTGCCCTCATTTTTAGGTGTCCGAGGATATAGAATTCGAAACGACAAAGTGTTATAAAAACTTCATGTCTAGAATTCGGTCCAGATACGTCGAACAGTATGGCCTCTATTTGAATGCATGTAGAAGCGTGACGAACCGACAAACGAACAGATGGACAGACATCAAAATCACTTTTTCGATATGTGGGGGCGTGAAACTTGAATTCATTGAAATCTCAAATTCGATTGTTATCACTATTACTACAATTTCTTCTTTCGTCGCTTGAACGTGAAAAAGAATAGGAATACAGCGACACGTAGGGTGATAATTTGTAATTCCCAAAATTTAATGAGTTACGTTTAATGTGTTGCCATGCTAGAAATAAAAAAAAAGCTTATGCCTGTTTGTTATATCATTTTAATATCAGTTTTGCACGCTACTATATAATGTAGAAATATGGTATGATTATCGTTCATATTCATTCTATCTTTTGCAAATATTCGTGTTCCGCATACATAGATCTGTATAATTTAGTTACGTTCAACGAAAGCATTCTTGCACTTGTGGATATGAAAAAAAAAAAAAGTCAATACTCTAAAAAGCAAAAAAACACAAGCACACACACATATAAACGATAATTTAACATCAGGTCGATGTAACAAGGGGTAAGATTGCAAAGACTGTCAAGGTCGCGTATGTTCTTCCTTCTGTTTCTGACACACAAACCCGAAGTCAGTTGTCTGCTGTTCAAGAACGGGAAGTAACATACAAGACTATAAACTGAAAACAATAACTGTTTCCAATAGTACACGTATTCTAATATTGAATAAATACGTAGATTAAAGTATACTATCAATAAATTATTTCCTTATTATATTGTTTCGGTTCTTATTAACATCAAAATTATACACTTCCTATAATGTTTTCTAAAAAAAAGCATGGGATGGGATGGGATTCGATGTGGTGTCAAAATAATAAAAATAACTACGAGTCCGCCACTCTATCCACCTAACCACGAAGGCTACGTTGTGTTGGCTCTTTTTTTAAAGAAATAATCTTCATAACCATGGTCCGTGTCGCTTCGAACCTTAAGATAAGGGTTTTTCTGTTTAATTCTATATTTTCGTACGACATCTTAGTTACAGAAGCTAATTTATATTTGGCAGGCAATCTACACACTAGGTTTTAACCAATAAATGCAACATTTTATTCCACTATCCAGTTCCTTGATCCAACTCCTCGACTCCCCTACTGAATTCCCTCCACAATCGTGCTCTGCTAGTGAAAAAATCCCTAGAAATCATCGTTGCCAGTATACACAAAACCGAGCATAATTTTGTTTTTTGCTTATATTTTTATTATTTTATTATATTTTTTGGGAATATCTCCTTAGATGGATTGCTTTCTATTATCTCCACATACTAATAACTGAATTTTACCCATAAACGTAAGGAAAATGGAATAAATGCTAAAAATCTTGAGTTACAGTATACGCGCAATTTTTTTTTGCGCATGGAAGTACAACTCCGAATCCATGGGAGTGCCTTTGCTACAACGTGAACGTGGGACCTAAACACGTAAAATCTAGGTAGCCCCGTGTTTTTGGGCGGACACGGCTCCCAAATGACAATATCTGCTTTGAGCAAACGGTCTACGTCAGTCATTGGGTCTTGTAATGTACGGTGTACCTCTACCGTAATTAGAGGAAGTTCCGTATTGCTTGGAGCGGGACGAGTCGGATTCCTCCTTCTGGGGGGCCAAACGGAGGTGGGGGAGGGATCAATCCCAGGAATCTGTGTAACGGTTCTGATCCCGCTAAAGGGAGGCAACTCTGTAGGATATGGGCTGGCAAGACACTTCAATGTTGACTTAACACATACCTTTGGGTCCGGGATGAGATACGGGAGTGATACCTCTACACGACAAGGCGGTTGCCAGTTGAACGACAGAGGTTGGCAGCACCGGGACTGAACAAGCCCCCTTGGGCATTGCCAGGGGCCCCGGATTTGTGTTGGACTCAGCCGGGCTGTGGTCATACCGTGGGATTCGGTAGCTTGTGGGAGCCCATCAAAGGAATCTGGTTAACGGTGAACACGGGCGGGAGGTGAGCTTGCCTTATAACGCTTGGGCGCCATTTCTGCCGAGCGTCGTAGGACTGGCTCGCTAGCAGTCTGCTTCAACCAGTAGGTTAACTGGAAGGCACTCAGGACTTGGCCCGGCCCCGCAGTGGGCGTATTCCACTCCCTCAGAGAATGGGTTTTACTTCGCTTAAGCGAGTCAGAATTAGGGGACAAATTCCGACGGTGCACCGTGCGTACAATAATGTACTGAGGAACTACGGGCGGGGTGCGGCACATTTTCGCGGATTCCATTAAATAGACCAAACGGTCGCGGGCATGCTCTCTATGCATGCAATTAAGCGTGCCAGTAGTAGACCACTAGCAAACAATGTAGGAAATAAAAATGCCATAGTGAAACATATGAAACATGACATAAACTAGACAAGATTGTAGGAAAGAAACCGTGTATACCCACACTTTCACTAGTTGAGTAATGGAAGTAAATTCAAATATATATATTACAGTTTTTTTAAAGTGTGTTCAAACGTTTGCCACATTGAGATTCCGGGATTCGGAATATCCCAAAATTCATATTCTTAATATTTGCAACGGATATAATTATCATTGTCATAGAACAACGGATATTCAGTCATAATTCTTCAGAATAGGTTTCAGTGTTCATGTTAGCTCACTGGTAGAGTGAGGAAATCACAATGTTCAGGTCTTGCGCCCAAGTCCTGTGGAAACGTTTCCCTATTAGTAGAATTGTAGGAATATACTTTACTTCCAGAAATATATTCCGAAAAATTAATGTGTCCTAAGATCGGATGCTTTTTAAGTTAAGGTGAGGGCACAAATATGTGTCCGATATTCTACTGAATTTATTGCAAATTCCATTCTTTTCGTCATGAAAACTATTAGATGGTTGATAAACATATCTCCTTCCCCTACCACCTCTGCTTATATTTTCTGTAACATTGAGGTCTGCTCAACGACTCGGTAACACAATAAAATCAATCTCAACCTGCCGTACGTACCAATGCTGAACCACACGAGAAGTATGTATTGAGAACTGGTCTTGCTAAACTTGGATTAAATCATGAGACTACCTTACTCGTATAGATAGCACGAAGATAATACTGGAAATGGCTAAGTACTAAACAGTCTTTTGATGTCCTTCAATTCTGTGAAGCTGGTGTGCACAGTGAGTGCAAATCGAATCTCAACATGGAACAGACATATGTCCATTCCGTTTGCAAGCAGCAACCTATTCCAGGGTCATATCTGGTGCTTCTCGGATCATACAGAAAACAGGATTCTTCCTTCGATGGTGTGATTCATCTGAGAAGACAGTTGCGAGAAGACAGTGAATTTTGTGTTCAACTGAGGGATTTCCCTTCAGAGCAGACACATGGCGAAGCCTTCGAAGCGGTCTGCGCACTATTAGGAAAGTAAGACACTTGTTTTGGCTGCCTAGACGTGTTTAGTTGGTCTAACCGAGCTTCGTTTACTGATCTCGCATCTTCCGTCTAGGATGACACATTAAGACCACCAATTGCTTGTAAATTACCAGTCTGACCTGTAGCTCGATATTGGCGAATCCATGCCTAGGTGTAGAGGCCGGGAGAATAATTCGCCTACCAGCTGCAATTGCACTATCGTTTTCCAACTCTTATTAGGTAATTACTGTTGAACGTCAGTCCATGGTCTACAATGCTCTGAACTGTGATAAGAAGCAACAAGCAACAGCTAGTAACTGGTAAGTGATTTGTTAGTTATAGGACACTCCTATTGTACGGAATGAATTGTTTAGCCATTCGCGGAAGAAATCTTAAAACAACTCAAGGCATTTAATAATAATAATAATAATAATAATAATAATAATAATAATAATAATAATAATAATAATAATAATAATAATAATAATAATAATAATAATAATAATAACTTTCATAAATTGAAATTAATACATAAGAAAAGCTCTTTTAAAGAATTGAATTGTTATACTGATATCACACATTTATGCATCCTGCAATCAAACCAAGAAAATGCATACACACGTTTGTTCTGTTACGAAAACACAGACTGAAATCAATAACATTCACTATGCCAGCAGAAAGTTTGTTTCATGATTATTAACTCAAGATAATGTTCTTCCTTCCGTGTAACGTGGGTTCCTGTCACCACGGCATGGCGCGTCCTCAGGTTGCGGATCGAGGAGAAGGCCTCTAGATATAGAGGTTAGCTGCGAATATACTGAATAAGCAGTCGCGGACAGACGATTAGGAGTGGTCCTCCAGCTTGGGGGTTTGGGTAAGGCTAACACCCTCATCCTGTAAAAAAAGGTACTTGTTCAGAAACATTCACAAAAGCCTCGGACAAGGACTGATAACTTGGCACGACCTCGGCAAAAGAAAATGGACATGAGATTTGGAACATGGAATATTAGAAGTCTTTATAGGGCAGGCGCGTTAAAATCTGTTACGAGTGAGTTACAGAAATACAGGATGGACCTAGTAGGAGTTCAGGAAGTTAGATGGGAAGGAAATGGGTCTGAGAATTCCGGAAATTTTACGTTCTTTTACGGGGAAGGAAATAAAAATCACCAGTTAGGAACAGGGTTTTTCGTTCACAAACGAATATTACCAGCAATTAAACGGGTTGAATTTGTTACTGACAGACTTTCTTTTATTACTCTCAAGGGACAGTGGTGTGATATTATTGTTTTAAATGTACATGCTCCAACTGAAGATAAGGGTGACGATATAAAAGATAGTTTTTACGAAGAAGTGGAACGGATATTTGACCAACTCCCGCGATACCATATGAAGATTCTATTAGGGGATTTCAATGCGAAGGTAGGACGAGAGGATATTTTCAAACCGTTCATAGGGAACGAAAGTTTGCATAAGGAAAGTAATGACAACGGTGTTAGACTCGTGAACTTTGCAACATCCAAAAACCTAATCGTGAAGAGTACAAAATTCCCACATCGCGACGTTCATAAATACACTTGGACATCACCAGACGGAAGAACACATAATCAAATTGATCACGTTTTAGTAGATAGAAGAAGGCAATCTAGCATAATTGACGTCCGGTCGTTTAGAGGGGCTGATTGTGACACTGATCACTACCTGGTAGTAGCGATAATACGGGAGAGGTTATCGTTCAATAAAGGTAATATTCAATGTCCGAAAACGGAGAGATTTAATTTAAAGAAATTAGAAGCGAGCCATGTAAGAAAGGAATACCAGATTGAAGTTTCGAATAGATTCTCGGTTTTAGAAGACTCGGAGTGCACTAGTGTTGAGGATACTTGGATTGAAATTAGAGATAGCATTAAAAGTTCAGCAGTAGAAAAATTGGGACACGCGGAAATACGTAGAAACAAACCATGGTTCGACCAAGAATGCATTAAACTAGCAGAGAAGAGAAAACAGGCAAAATTACGGTGGCTACAAAATCCGAATGAAACAACTACACAAAATTTCGCAGATATCAGGCGGGAAACTTCCAAAACTTTTAGAACAAAGAAACGCGATTTTTTGAAAGCTAAAATTAAGGAACTTGAAGATAATAGTAAAAATAAAAATATTCGGGACATGTATAAGGGGATTAAAGAATTTAAGAAAGGCTATCAACCTCGTGCTTATATATTAAAGAAAGCTGACGGAACAGTTCTCACCGATACGGATAGCCTCTTAAATAGATGGAAAGATTTCTTTGACGATTTGCTGAACACGCAGCCAAAAACTAATGCGCGTGGAGAAAAGGAGATACACACCGCAGAACCGTATATTCCAGAACCCAATCGAATAGAAGTAGAAGCCGCTATAAAGAAATTAAAGAAACACAAATCTCCGGGTGTGGATGAAATTCCGGCTGAGTTAATTTTAGCTGGAGGCGAAAAATTGTGGAACAAGATACACAAACTCATTCTCCTTATCTGGAACAAGGAAAAATTGCCACAAGAATGGAAAGAATCAATCATTGTTCCAATTCACAAGAAAGGCGACAAAACTGACTGTAATAATTATCGAGGCATTTCTCTTCTGTCAACATCCTATAAAATCCTTTCAAATATTCTATTAGCAAGACTGACCCCATACGCAGATGAAATTATTGGAGATTATCAGTGCGGATTTAGACGAAATCGATCAACTATTGACCAAATATTTACCATTCGCCAAATACTCGAAAAAAAGTGGGAATACAATACGCCGGTACATCAACTATTTATTGATTTTAGAAAGGCTTACGATTCGGTTAGGAGAGAAACATTGTACAACGTTCTTACAGAACTTGGAATACCGAGAAAGCTAATTGGATTAATTAAGTTATGCTTAAGTGAATCCCAAAGTAAAGTCCGGGTAGGAAAATTTTTGTCCACGAGCTTTCACGTCGAAAATGGCCTGAAACAAGGAGATGCGCTGTCGCCATTATTATTTAACTTTGTGCTGGAATACGCTATAAGGAAAATCAAAGATAGCAACCAGGGCCTAGAGTTGAACGGCATTCACCAGGTTATGGCATATGCTGATGATGTAAATTTAATAGGGGAGGATAGGAGAACAGTAGAAATAAATGCAGAGATCTTATTAAATGCTTGCAGGGACATGGGTTTAGAAGTAAATGCAGAGAAAACTAAATACATGGAAGTGCGTCGGGACCGTAATACTGCAAATTGTGGAGGCGTTAAAATATTAAATAATACTTTTGATAAAGTGGATACTTTCAAATATTTAGGATCAATATTAACAGACGAAAATCATATTCACGAAGAAATTAAATGCCGACTAAAAGCAGGGAATTCGTGTTACTATTCGATTCAAAATCTCTTGTCGTCGCGAATTCTGTCGAAGAATTTGAAGCTTAAAATATATAAAACGATAATCATGCCTGTTGTTCTGTATGGTTGCGAAACATGGTCACTTACTCTGAGGGAAGAACATAGACTGAAAGTAT
This sequence comes from Thermobia domestica, assembly GCF_964235325.1. Taxonomy (NCBI): domain Eukaryota; kingdom Metazoa; phylum Arthropoda; class Insecta; order Zygentoma; family Lepismatidae; genus Thermobia; species Thermobia domestica. The sequence goes on from NC_137463.1 coordinate 222,293,065, forward strand.
TTGAGAACAAGATCCTGAGAAGAATATTCGGACCCAAGAGGAACGAGAATGGGGAATGGCGGAAACTTCATAACGAGGAACTACATAGTTTATACGGTTTACCCAACATTGTTAGGGTCGTCAAGTCTAGGAGGCTTAGGTGGGCAGGCCATGTAGCTAGAATGGAAGAAAGTAGAAACGCTTTCAAAGTCTTGACTGGAAGACCCATAGGAAAACGACCATTAGGAAGACCTAGGCGCAGATGGGAGGATAATATTAAGATGGATCTCGCAGAGATAGGAATACAAAGTAGAAACTGGATGCAGTTAGCTAAGGATAGAAGTCAGTGGAGAGCTTTTGTGAACGCGGCATTGAACCTCCGGGTTCCATAGGCCATAGAGTTAGTTAGTTAATGTTCTTCCTTACTAGAATTACTAATGTATAGTAAAATGGTTCACTTTCCGTGTCTCAACGTAATATTATTTTACAAATATAAAGGTTGGCCATTTGTGTGTGGTTGTTAAAAATAACACGATGTCGAAGTCTTTTCTTTCTAAAACAGAACCACAAGAACACAGTTTCAGGACCTAGTCCTCATATCCAACATTTGAACTCAATCCCTCTACTCGTTTCAACATTAACATGACATTTGTACACCTTTTCTAAGTTCTATCTTCGCGCTTTGCCCTTATTTATCTCGCATATTCTATATGGTCTGCAACTAAACACAGTCTTTTGCTCTGTTTCTTTTGGTGCTGAATCTAGAGCTAACAATAATTTTCAGCAATTGCATTTACCAAATCAGAATGCTCCCTTTTCAGATGTTATATTTAGAACGTAATAATTACTTGTGTCCTGAAGTGATTATATAAAAATGTACGCATAACTTCTTTATTAAAATGTAATTATTTTATAATTAGTTACGCATTGAAGAAAATAGCATGACTTAGTAAAAGGTCTACTAAACGGAATCGAACAAATAATTTTACGATTACGAAGAAATATAACTGAATTATCAAGACAATGCCATTCATATCCATTGCTGTTGTTTCTTACTCCTTTATCTTTTATATTTTACTATGGAGGCGAGAACTATATTCACATCTTCCATTTCATTGTAAAATCTTCATTTACGCATGAAAACCTAAATTACAAAACGAACATGCGGTGACATGAATATATAGTATTGAAATATGTTATTTTTAATTATGTAAATTCATATTAGTTTGTTCTACACTTAAGACATTTAAACATGTCTTACTATAATTAAAAGAACAAACACATCGGCAATTTTTTTCAGATTGTGAAGTTTGTATTGGAGGTTCAATCTTGACATAAGCACCCCGGACAAAAAATTAGTCACCCTGCGCGAGAGCAAGGCTGCGTTGGCAAACAAGTACATATGGCGTATTAGTCGAATCACATGGCCAAACATACATACTCTGCCTCGAGGCGATCAGAAGGCATTACTGTGGAGTGACACAGAACCGATCGAAGCGGTGTGTCTGCGGCAAGATGGGAAGAGCGCGGACTTGACGAAGTGGCAAAAAGGGACAATCGTATTTGGCCGTGCCCATGGGCACACTGTGATGGTAGTTGCCCGATTTGTTGGTGTTTTGCTGCGGACTGTTCAACGTGTCTACAAGTATTGGTGTAACACACGTGGCCATGAAACATGACGCCAGAACTGTGGTCGGAAAAAGATTCTCAAAGATCGGGCCCGAAGACGACTTTCCAGGCTTGTGAATCGAAATCGCTTCCAAACCTGCCAGGAATTACTGCTGTCCGTGAATGCAGGCCCAGTCCAATCTGTCAGCGAGAGAACATTGCGACGGGAACTGCATGCAATGAACATATGTGATCGGGTACCTCGGAAAAGGCAACTGCTCACACATGCACATAAAGTTGCTCGTCTGTAGTGGGCCAATAATCATCAAACGTGGACAGTAGCAGTCTTGCACCGTGTCATATGGTCTGACGAATCATGATTTTGCATGTATTCGAATGACGCCCGGCGTCGTGTCCACCGACGTCCACATGAAGCATTTCATTTGCAGTGTATGGAAGGTCAGGTGCAGGCCGGGAGTGGGTCTGTCATGTTATGGGAGTGTTTTTCGTACTATGAGGTTGGCCCACTCATTGAGGTGTCCACAAACATGAATAAGCACGTTTACCTCAACATCTTGGTCGAGCAGGTGTTGCCCTTCAGTCACTTTCTTCGGGATGACTTTGCTATAGTCACCCCTATTTTTGAAGACGACAACAGCAGGGTTCACAGAGCTGGACACATATGTGACTGGTTTGAGGAACACTTAGGTACCCTGCCACACCTCGAATGGCCGGCACAATCACCGGACCTCAACCCAATCAAGCATCTGTAGGGCCAGTTGGAACAGCGAGTGAAACGTCGACATCAGCATCCCCGACGTTTGGTGCAATTGCATGCTCTTATCCTCCGTTGTAATTTCAACTGGATGTGATGGCCTTGAATACCCTTGTGGACTCCCTTCCCGACCGCGTCCAGGCGGTTATCCAGGCCAGGGGTGACGATAAACGGTATTAACGTAAGTACCAAGGGGATGACTAATTTTTTGTCCGGGGATTTTATTTTGTTTACTGTTTCTCTAACCAATACCCAAATTTGCACTTACAAAATTTTTGCCTTAAAACAGCCACAATCAATCCGTACATTCTTTTGCTAGTAAAGTGTGCGAAAAATGGAAGAAAGAACTTGTAACAAATATGAACATATAGAAATATTTTCTAAAAGAAAAAGGAGAAGCAGTTACCCGGGCAGTAACTTGAACCTGGGCACTTTTTTATAGCTGCCGACGCGCTAACCATTAGACTACCAATTCAAACTTATAAATTTTGGTTTGTTCGCGTTGTATTTACAGTGAGGACAGGCGACATTCGAACAAGATGGTTACGAAGCCAGTACCTAAATTTTAAAGATATCTAGGTATTACACATACAACAATTCCTTCACAAACACGTCTCGATGGGGGACGAATCCACACTGTGGAAAGAAAGAAATAAAAGCGTAAAAGTACATTACGATACCTAACGTCCACTAATCTATGCTCACTAATTTAATATAATATACCAATAATGCAAACAAGGAATTATTAATTACAAATATGAACATATAAAAATATATTTTGAAAGAAAAAAATATGTCATAGCAGCCGATGTTTCAACACAGGTTGTTTTATTCAGCAATCCGACACCGTACCAACATATCCAAGTGAGAAATTGCAAACTGCGTTTGGAAGTTTGATTTATACTGCATGTGTGTTACGCAGAAACGCTACAACATATCATTTTCGCATTGATTTCTGGTGCCCCCACCTCCATCAAGACCTAGGATTCGTTTCGTACATCTATTCTGTTAATTCTGTTAATTCTGGATCAATTTAAAATATATGTTGCTGCAACTGCAAGTTCTCATGATAATGGATTAACTCTTGCTTGATATTGATCTACAGATCAAAAGCGTTTTAAGACACTGGGAGAGAATGAACCATCGACGCCTAAAGGCAGTTATAAGATTCAAACTTGAAATGGAACAGGGATAATCCACTTCAAGTTGCAAATTTAAGAGCTAATTTAACAACACGCGTATTATGATCTGTGTAGCTAACTGGATAGCGTGTGAGACTCTCTTTCTTGAAGTGCTTTGTTCGATATCCGTCTATATTCGCTTGAAGGAATTAAGCATTGTAAATAACGTACGTGAAATAGATTTATCCCATAAAAGAAGAACCCGAGACAGAGAGAGAGAGAGAGAGAGAGAGAGAAATAAAATGAAATCTTTGAGTTTTACGTCCCACGATTATGCCGATTAGGCTAAAGGAGACGGTGATGATGAGTAATAAATGAAATGGTGGAATGAAGAAAGTGGGAGGAAACGACTCGAGAGAGAGAGAGAGAGAGGGACAGGGTGAAATATCAAGACTTTTTATTCTTAAGCGTTAAAGTTGCATTCATTCCCATGTCTTTCGCTTTTGTCGTTCCCCTCATTCCCTACTGTTTCGCTTTCCACGCTTTCTCTGACCCTACTAGATGCAAATTATTACTTTCATTTTCTTTGCATCATACTGTATTGGAACATCCGCTTATCTATCTCGTAGTTATCTTAGTGATGCTGATCTTTCCTGCTCCAAATGGAGGAATATATATATTATCATATTCAGGAATACACATTCTCATGTTCAGGAATAAATTCACCCGACGAGTTTTAACTTACCCTTCTATGTTGCTAAAAGACAACACTGGAAATTAAAGAACTTTTGTTAATTAAATTATTGACTATATCAAAATTACGAAAAATAAGAAGTATTTCGAGACGACTCTTTTACTTACCTGAGCTGTTAAATTATAACATATTTCAACTTCGTAACCAAATTCTTCGAGACGAGATCCAAAGTTTAAACTATCTTTTTCTCCGAAATCTCTACTTTCCATCTCCTTGAATTTGAAGTTATTTATTATTAATGCATATCCTCTCGGATTTGAATTTACCTCATATTGCTGAAAATGAATACAAATAAAATATTAGTTGCAGAAATTATTAGCGTTTTATTGGTAAATAATATTGAAAGATGAAAGAAACGCCAATTAATAGAATTCATCCAAACAACGGAATTATGTCAGTAAGAGTAAATCTGCATGCATAGTTTTCGAGAAAATATACAAAGATGAAACTGTTTTTATCCTTAAAATGGTGGTCTACGATCAATTAATATTAAACTAACACTGAAAAACATTCTCATGAAGGTTTTTGTTATGACACTAACAATAGAACACTTCACACTATGATTATTGAAATGACGCTCAGCATTTTCCGTAACACAAACTTTATTCCTTAAAGATGAGATATTTGTATATCAATAGATGGCATTGAGATAAACAACATGAAACCCTTGAGTGTAAATTCTTAGTCGTTCTTTAAAAAAAAAAATAATTGTAATTTTTTAGTCTCATTGTCAATAATATCCGTAATGGGTAGATTTTATTCTTCCGAGAAAGATTGTTTATTTCTTTTTGAATATATAAGGAATACACTGTAAACTAGCTGATTCTTTGGATTGTTTTTTGTGTTTTCCTAAGGCTGACACGCCACCCTAGGTGTGACGTCCGAATCATAAAAGTGGCACACGTGCTCCTAAAAGTCATGTCCATAATATTGAGAGTGACACATAAGTAGTAAGTCCTTCACTTGAAAGCACTTTGTAATAAATTGCATTATTAGTACTGTATCTGGACGATATCATGTCGATTTTCCAGGGCTTTACGATATGCGGTGCTCGAAGTATGGTACGGTAAAATTAATACCAAGTAGAATTGGTAAAGCTTATGAAAGAGTACACCCATTTTGGTACCTATTGGATATAGCATAGTTTACATATTTTTCAATCCTCCACATAGTAGAGCTTGTAACCAGAATTAGTTACTTTTTGTTCTATTTTCGGCCTCTTTTCGACTTCTATTAAATATAGAATACATTACATATTTTCCAACTCCCATTTAACATAGTAGAGGTTGTAACCAGATTTTGTTCCTTTTTGTTCTCCTTTAAGCCCCCTTTTCCACCCCTATTGAATATGGTATAGATTACATTTTTAACCAACTTTCTCCCAACTCATATGTAGCATAGTAGAGCTTGTAACTAGATATAGTACGATCCCATTTTAATGCTGATAAAAGAACATAGCCCCTTTTCAGCTCCTCTTGAATATGGCAGAGATTATATGTATATTTTTCCAGCCCTTTCCTTCAACTCCTACGTAACATAATAGAGCTTACACAAGAAAGACTACGATTACTTTTTAAACCCAATTATATATACCAGAAATTGCACAGTAACCTAAGGTAGTCTATGACCACCTTTCAACCTCTTACAAGCAGAATTTCAGTATAAGGGCAGTAAATAGTATTCTTATAATTTTGTAAAAAGGAATAAACACACTTTTGAGCTCCATATTTAACATAGTATGAGATATTATGAAATGGTACAAGTGTGAGCATTTTAACTCAATATTTATCAGTAGAAATCTAGGCTAGAGTACGAGCAAATTTTCAACCCCTATTTAACGCCAGAGAATTTTCTGAAAGACTACATACACTATTTTAACCCCTACTTAACGAAAAAATATAAAGAGATTGTGAACACATATTTCCACCCCTTTTTAACATAGAAAGATTACGTTACCAACAAAGAATATGCAAGTTTACGAAATTATTTTAAACCCCGATTTAAGATAGCAAGAAAACAGTGAAAAATTTTTACAGTCAATATCTAAGATAGTAGAGCTCACACAAGAGAGGTTATGACTATTTTTTCATCCCAATTTAATATAGCATTAGTAAATGTTGCTTACACAAGAAAGGTTATGACCACCTTTTAATCCCTACATGCAGAAATTAGAGCACATTTGCTGACTTTGAATTCTAAGGTCAAATATTTAACCATGTATAATTCGTAAACGGAAATAACATATTAAAATTCGTTTTTTACATTTATCAATGCAACGTTCACTACTATGCACCACAAAGTTGTATCCTAGATGCCAAAGTTCAAATATTCAACCATGAATAACACTTAAACGGTACAGCATGTTCAAATTCTGTTTGCAGTTTTAGTATAAGGGCCTAATGATTTTGTAAATAGGCCCTGACCTCGAGTCAACCCTTATAAGAGTATGACACCCTTGTCTAACCAATTTAACATAGCCTAGATTAGACAAGAAAGCGCGCACATCGCCGTACACGAAGTCCATGTGAACGGCGTTTTTAACTGGACGTAATAATTTTGTGTTCTCTTTTACGACACCTTTTTCCAATCCTATTTAACATAGCAGCTCGCTTTCATTTTGACCCTCTTTTTCTGATATCTATTTAACAAAGCAGAGATTACATAATAAAGACTATGACTCCTCTAACGACCCCTATGTAACGTACCAGAGATTACATATGAATTAATATGTAATTGTTTTTTGAATACCTATTAAACATAGCATAAATTATACAGCCATTAAAAGTATCACGGCCTATTTCTTCAACTCCTAAGAAATTCATCCTCTAGCGTCTCTTTAAGAAAAGCTTAATACAGGTAGAGAAGTCAAATGTAATATATTCGCAGTCAAGAGTCCGAAATAAATTGAACTGAAACCACGTCAAAGAGCGTGGGCTAGTTTCATATGAGAGCCTCTATACAGGAGGACACCCACCTCATCCCACCCTGAATTTCAGATTTTGGGGACAGTAAGACTGATTTAGAAACTCTTTGATAAGCTAATTCCAACAAAACAAGTATAAGGTCATCATACCGGATAAATACGGAGGAAATACAGATTATTAAAACAGGAAAGTTGCTTAGTCACAATTTCCAGAATTTTAAGCCGGCTCAAAACTCAATGTATAGCCACCTTTCGAATCGTTGGGTAAAATAGAAAGAAAAAAAACTAAAAGAAAGAAGAGAGCAGCAATATAGGCCAATGGAAATGGATTATAACTGATCAAAATCCATATTTATTCGGTATAAGGAATTCCTATTTGCTCTGTTGGACCTTTCTCATTAAAATGTTTCTAAACCTGTATCTCTGCCCCCAAAATACGAAATTCAGGGTAAAGGGACAGATGACCTCTAAAAAACACCTTTCTCTAGCAGCAATCATAAAAACTCTAGATTGCACCTTGTCACGTAGTTTTCTTTGTTTCAGTTCGGATTCGTCGTTGCGAAGATATGACGTTTTCCGTTGGTGTATTCTTTGTGACACACCCTGCATTTATTTGACTTAATTATGCATATCTGACTATGGCATTCGAAACGTGGTTTGTTAATCTTTCCCACGCTCTAGCGTACCTAAATTAATGTTAATACCTTCAATTTATGAGCAGAGAGGGCGAAATTAATCCATATGCTGCCCCGTTTGAGAAACGCTCTAGTCTAGCAGTTGTCCTATAAAAGTGTAGCTCATACCACGCTCTTTCACGTGTTTTTTGTTTCATTTATTTTGGACTCTTGGCTACGAACATACTACATTTGCTAAGCTAAAACGAACCTTTTAGAAAATTAACCTCGATCAATTGTGCTCTGAGCGACCCATATCTAAAAATATATTTTTTAAAAAAAGCTATTGGAAGTAAATTTTTCCTGCAACCCAAGTTTGTACAAAACGCATAAAATTATTTTGTTTGTTTAATTGATTACAGTTTTGTATTAGTAGAAAGGCCATATGAGACAGGTGTTGTTGTTTAAAATGTTATCCGTATGAATCATTTTGAAATTTTACGTCGGATCGCAGTCAAAATCTACAAAACAAATTCCAGACATATCAAGCATCTACCTTCAAACTTTAATGTTAAAAGATCTAAAAAGCGCCCTGTAGAGTGATACTTGCATGCATATAGACGAACAAATATAGATGAAGTCGTTCCAGGAGCCTCACTAAGTTTGGCAATGATGTGGCAGTAAATATCATGTGTTGGTTTATGAATACAACAAAAAACACTTTTCTTTTATTTATTTTTTAAATATCATTTCTACAAGTAGTCCAACCTTCGACTACGACACTTTCTTGCAGGTTAACTGATAAGCATTTAAACAATGTAATAAATGCTACAAACAAGGGAAAACAGAGAAAATAAATTCGGATAATCAAAATGATCTGTAGCCATGAGAAATGAAAACAATCACAGGGGAAGAAAATAGCCTTTTGAATGGGGAGTACTTTTTGACAATTTTCTTTCCCTGGCAGACATTTTTTATAAGAGTAAAATACAAATAAACATCTGTTTAATAAAAAGCCTTGTAAAATACACGTGTTTAAAACAAAATGTTTAAAACGTACATAAAATTTGTTTTAATCTAAATCAGATTTTTTAAAACATGTTTAAATCATTTGTTTTAAACATTTTATTTAAAAAAACAACCCTGGTTGATAGTAATGACGTTTCAAAATTTTGATTCTGTGTAACGAAGTACGTCGAATCCATACCCTGGAATACGATACACAGATTTTTTTCTGTGTGTATATTGCTGTGTAATCGTTGTATTTATCAACAAGGGCTTTTAAATGTGTCTGTGAGTTATTTACGTGTAAGTATGGAAACACTGTAAGATTTTCTCTATAGAGGGTTTTCCTTCCTGACGAGATCGTTAGAGAAATGGGTATTAGACCACATTAAAATTGGTATTTCACATAAAATGGTGGATGTGCTTATTATCTGTGATTGACAGCTGTTAAAGTGTTACTCAAATTGGGAATTGGACCAAATGGGGACTAAATCAGTAAGCCCAGCCTCTTTTTCTATACCGTAACTTCTCAACGAAACCAGTAGTAATTCTAGGAATCGTGCGCTTACCGTGAATTCAATAGTAATTTCAGATGCGAAAATTTTTGGAATCAGAGAAAGTGCTTGAGCCAACTTCTCGCGCATCCGGGAATTTTCTGACAAGGTTTAACAAAAGTGTTTCCAATAAATATGGTGCTGTTATAGCAACATTTGTTCTTTTAACGACAATCATTTCACCCCTATTAAACAATCTGTATGGAAGAGATAATAAAGCAACATGACTTTCTTATTTTAAGAATGTTGTCTTCCATCGTTACTGTTTGAATGCCGTCCAAAACAGATTCCAGAAAGCAGGAAAGACGAAAAAGTTTTTAAAAAAATGACTGGCGTTCTTTAAGCAAATACCGATCGAAATATTTTGTATGTCTTCATCTATTACCAAAGGTAATTTTATAGGATGACACATTGTCTTCCTCAATTCTCCGAAACTGCAACTTATTTAGTCTATTTTTCTGAGATGGTAGCTGCCAAGTGCAGGACGAAGTCGATAGTTGAAGTTCAGTTTCCTACGGAAGGGACGTTTGCCTAAAACAATGTTATATTGACTGATATTGTTGTAATCATTTTAGAGTTAGCTATATGCACTACGTAGCTTCGCCATGATTATATAGTTGACGTATACCTCTGTGGCAAGAGAGAGTAGAGATCGATATGTACTTTGAATCCTACGTTAAGCTGCGGTTCTATCTTTCATGTGACCTTGTTGTTGAAATAGATTTTAACTCGAAACGAATAATCAAACCATTTACCCCACAAAATAAAAGATGAGATGTTAATTATAGTAACGAATTAAGAAATGTAAAATAGTAATAATTTCCACTTTCGCCATCCTTTTAATGTTAATACTTCTTTTCATGAGGTCGTAGTAGCTCAGCGCTAGAGTGTTTATCTGTGGAACATGAGGTCCCTGGTTCGATCCCAGATGTCCTAAAAGGGGCTCGATAAACATCATGTGCACTGATTTTCTCAGTGTCACGCGTTTTCTCCCCTGTCTTTCATTCCATCATTATCTCCCACTTCCTTAGCCTTGGATCATAACTGTGGGAACTTGAAATCTTCTTTTCCAGACAAATGAGCTATTTGGTAAACATATGTAGACCTTAAACTAGAACTAAGTTCGGAAAGCGTAAATGTAATAGAGTCAACTCTGTTAACTTTAAAGTGTTGTAACAAAAGAAATACTGACCAAAGCTTAAAAACATTTTAAACTGTGATTGTCACAGTTGCGGATATCCACCATATTCTTCATCAGACACTATTGTGTCTATAATATCTATAAAATGTCTACATAGTATCTGATGAAGGGTATGGTAGATATCCGAAACTGTAACACATCATAGTTTATAATTCAGTGTGTGTTTAAACTTTCACTCAGTATTTCCTTTATTACAATATAAAATGAAAAACATGGATAGTGTTGTTTCCAAGAGTTGTGTATGCAATTGCTGTGGTTGTCAGCTAAGAGTGGACTCATGGTTAAATATAACTATTTCAGAAAAAAAACTGTTGGGACGTGTAAAAAAATTCTCTTTAAAAAACTTGGTACTCATAAAGGCAGATTTGTAATTTTCATACTCAGGCTTCTAGTAAGGATTGATACAGTACAAAGAAGTATTATTCTATTTGCATGCTGCCCCAAATATCAGTAGTTGTTTTCAAACCTTACTCAATACTTCTGAACTTTAATACACCCTCCCCTACGTAAACCAATTGGTTTAAAAAATGTTCTTGTATAAAAATTTTATACTTTACATCTAATCATTTGGTTATTGATTTAACTAAAAGTTTTACCACTACAGAGACTAAAGACATTTTTAAATGTATAAGATTGATAGCCACTAAGCGAACCTTTTAAAAACATGAGCGGATGTGTGAGAAGAAATAAATCAAAAGCTGGGTTTCAATAAAAATCAAGACTTTTAACACGGTAAATACATCACAAAATAGTTAGAATCTTACACATGTGAGAATACGATAACATCTTCTAATATTACGTAACATATTAGTACACGGCTCAACAGAATTCTCGAAAATGTATTTTAAAGATTAGTTGATTCCGTAATGTGTCATCTGTATATGATTCAGAATGCGAATTCAATTTTTAACCATTTTATAAAGAAAGAGGTGTTCAATTCCACCTGACTCATATACAGGGTGTAACATAAATGCATGGTCAAAAGTGGGGGTGCGGTGGCTCAGTGGTAGAGCGTTCACCTATGGTGTTTGCGTTCCCTGGTTCGATCTCACCTCGCGCCGTGTGGACAAACATAGTGCTCGTGGGTTTTCTCGGTTTTTTCCGTTTCGTCCCACTTTCTTCATACCACCATTTCATTTATTTCTCATCATCACCGTCTCCTTTAGCTAAACCGGAATAACCCTGGGAACTAAAACTTATAGATTTCATTTCATTTGCGTGGAAAAAAATGATGAGGTGGTTGCCCAAATCCAAAGAAGTAAAATTGTTCCTATAAACATAGGTGCAATGCCGCTTCGTTTCTGAGATACAGAGTGTTCTGATGACGGGTCCCTCCAATAGCTCACTATGGGAAAGGGAATGGAAATATTGAATATTATAGGAATAATACAATCAAGTGGAATTATGCCTGGGCGAATACATTTACACTAACACAAAGAATTATACTAATCAAACTTTGAAGTTATTTTGTTGTCAGTGTTTCCAACGTAGTACAACATGATACAATTTTTCCTATTGTGCTCAGTTAATTGACTTCACACTTGAACACCTCGTCTTTCGAAAACGAAGCGGAATTTGTCCAATGATTACGAAAGTTTTGGTGTCAGTAATCATATACTAACGTGTGAAATCTAGTGCTATTTCAAAATGTAACGCTTTGTACCAGGTTGCCAGCACTAATCACACAATAACCTCAAATGTTGATTAGTTTCATTCTCTATGTTAGTATAAATATATTTAGACAGGCATAATTCCACTTGATGGTATTATTCAGCATCGGCCACATGTTTATAAAATATATTTTTATTTATTTGAATGTCCGAAATTACCTCGTCACTTTTAGCCATATATTTATGTTACACCCTGTATATCGGGTATTCGAACAATTGCGCCAACATACTAAGGAGCACTATTCTGAAGTCAAAACAAAGCGAAAATTATATAATGGTATACAGTGGCGTATTTAGGGGGTGGCTTCCGGGCTTAAGCTCCCCCCCCCGAAATCTTACTTAGTATAGTACTCTTTCTCTACTCTCAATACTCTTTCTTTCGCATCGACCCGAAAAGGGTCGATGGAGATAAGAGAAGATAGAGCTTCACAATCGTTCTTTCAACTTCAATCTAGTGTACCATTCTGCTCTTGTATACAAGTGGATTATCTTGCAACGGATACAAATCAGCGTTGTGACCGATATTCAAATCTAACTATAGGAATCCTGATTAACAAACATTATAAAATATCTAGTTAATTCAAGGTGTTGATAGTGATACTCTTCGGAGAGAATTCCTTGTGGACGATCCTTTAGAATCGAGTTTAACAATGACCAGAATTTTGATTTGTTTATTCTGCAAGCTCACTTTCCTCGGTTTCAGATAACGCTGGTCATTCATTCCAATCTCAGACGGTTTGCGAGTGACGTCGAGCTTCTTCGTGGCTAATCGGTTTGCGTACGCGCCTTTGTCATGGATGATCCGGGTTTGATTCCCGGCGGGAGCTCATTTTGTTCGAATTTCACGTTAATCAGTAGATCAACATCTCATATTGCCTCGATGCTGAACGGGATGTTAAAATTAACTCAACTCAGCTTTGTGAGTAACCGGTACTTAAAGCACTCTGTTTCGTCACATGTTACAAGTTCATATAAATTCTGGAGGTATATAAGCATTTCTCTGTTCTGTCTCATGTATGATTTTAATTGTCAGCTAATTAAATACTTCTATGTGTTCTGTTGCACCCCGTAGAGGTGTGTAACCAAATGTGTACTACACACGAAGGGGAGCAATCAATTGGAGTCATAAGGTAGTTTGAAAAGTACCAAAAGCTATGGCATTATACGGTACAAAAGGAATAACTGACGTTAGAACGATTTATTGAACATTTGATATAGTGCGATACAGACACGAAATACAAAGTTTCTTCTGTCGACGGATCGAGATGGTGGCGTAGTTTCGCGCAGAGATGGTGATTTTTCCTAACCCTCCCTCACCCTCACCCTCAATTGACGCCCCTCACCCTCACGCTCCATCACACTCATACTCTATTGACGCCCTCCCCTCATCCCCCATTGACGTCCTCACACCCACTCTCCATTGACGCAATCCCCTCATCCTCCCTCACACTCACCGTCCATTGACGTCCTCACACTCACCCTCCATTGACACACTGCCCTCACCCTCCCTCACACTCACCCTGCATTGACGCCCCCACACACCCTCCATCACACTCACCCGCCACTGACGGTCTCCCCTCATCCTCCCTCACACTCACCCTCCATTGACGCCCTCCCCTCACCCTCCATTGACGCCCTCAACTGCACCCTCCCTCACACTCACCCTCCATTAACGCCCTTATCATTACCCTCCATTGACGCCCTCACCCTCGTCCTTACTCACACCCACACTCAAATGACGCCTTCATACTTAACCTCAAGCAACTAAATTAATCAGAACACGACAAACTTAAATGTGCCCAATATAGTACGTGTAAAATAGTACGTTCGTGTAATTCCCCTCTAAGCTGTGGACATTTCAAAAAAGGTAAAAAAAAGAGTTACTTTTTATGGTAAATTGGTGTTCCAAGTCTTATCTTCCTAACTTCAGAAATCTGGGAGATACAGTTCCTTGGGAAAAAAAACTAACACTTACTCTTTTAGGATACACGTTTCCGAAAATCCTCCCTTACCCCTTGTTTTTGTGACAAATGGAGCATTTTATGTAAATTGCACATTCCTCCCTATAGAAATATGGTGTGGCTGATAATGAGTCACTCACTTCTACTGTTCTATATAATAGCATAGTATTGTTATTATTACTGAAGATTTGAAAATCAAATGCTGCATCTGAAATCCCAGAAAAAGCCAGACAAAAAGTACGTATGAGAAACAAGCGGGGGTGGGTCCGGACCTCAAGGACCCACCCCCTGCGTACGTCCTTGGCTATGCGCACAAAACATCCACATTTTTTTTAGAAATAAAAGGGACCGCGGTGGCTCAGTGGTAGAGTGTTCACTTCTGTTGCGTGGGGTCCCTGGTTCGATCCCAGCTCGCGCCAAGTGAGCTTTGTGATGAACACACACCCTCTGCGTGGGTTTTCTCGGGTTTCTCCCGTTCCTTCCCACTTTCTTCATTGCACAGTTTCATTTATTTCTTATCATCACCGTCTCCCTGAGCTTTGGCGCATAATCGTGGGACGTTAAATTAGATATTTCATTTCTTTAGAAATAAAGCTTGACTTTTCGTGCCTTTCTTAAAGATTAAAACAATCTTAACATAGATTAAAAAACATCTAAAATATTGGTTGCCAAATGCTTGTTGATATTCAACTTTTGGTCAAAAAAACTTAGGAGATGCAGAAAGAAGATATTGAAGTTATGACTTTATATAACACCATATTTATAAATGAAGGACGGAACATACTTCGGATACAAGCAACTTTAAGAACGAATGAAGGCAATTACTCTTCATTATGAAATTCATTCTCAAACTCATAATTTCAGGGAAGCTCAGGCCCCATGGGTGTGAGCGTGATCTGTACGATCATTGACTGTTTGCATCCAACAAGTAGTGGCGTAACTAGGATTTTTTAAAAGGGGACTGAAAAACCATTTTGTGGCCAAGGTACCCAACACTCCAAAATTCCATTGTTTCGGTATTTTAGGTTTATCTTTAATCAAGAACATAACACAATTTGCGAGCCTTTGGGTCAAAAGAATTGTGGTTACTATGTAAATCTTGCACATTTTTAGCAACATAGTCATATTTGTTTTATTCTTTATTAAATTATAGCTATTGTTTCTCAAAATAACTCGACAAGATTCGAGACGAGAGAATGTTCTTCCAACAGATAAAGGTACATTTTTCGAGGCATCACTTTGCACAACATAATTTCGAGGTGAGACAACCTCTAATCTTGTCTCATGTGCATCCCTATTTGCACGAAATAATATTAGAATACAGTAAAATAAGAAAATATTAATTGCCTTATAAAGTAATCAAATCTTAAAAGTCACCTATTTAAAATTTGCCCTGTAAAATAGTTCATATTTTAAGGGGGCTGTTCATATAGTAACAGAATATTAATAATCAACGATAAATTACTCTGTGAAGATGTTTAATTTTAAGGTGTGTTTGCACCTTCTGTTGCATTTGGATGCAAATTCATCAATACTGTAATTTCGGTAGATTTTCTTAGTATCCTCTTTTCTAAAAGTATGTAACATAGTGAAATTTAGGTGGGCTTGTAAGAAGTTGGGGAGGCTTGAACACCTCAAATTAGACCTAGTGACGCCACTGCCAACAAGCCACACTGAGAAAAAAAGGACTAGGATTTCCGTGTGGATACATCGTATTTACGCGGGTGCGCTCCTTAAGTAATGTAATTTCATGTATAAAAGTACAGCAAGTGGGAACACCATGCCAAGTCTGGAGTTCGGCGTCGAACTAGACTCTCTGTGATTGGATAATTTTATTCACATGATTGGTTTCGTGTTGAAAACTATTACTCTCGTAAGGTAGGGAGTCACAGATTTAGAAAGAAGCAGGAGGGAACAATCGTAGGAAGGTGGTAACAACATTATATACGTAAGTTACCACTGTCGGAATGGGTATGGCGTTAATTCTAGATTTGAAATGGTGGTCCTACAATACAAAATTTTCGCTGGACGGTGGTGTAGACAGTACTACGGATGAAACAACATTACTTAATGAGGTGACGCGCGTAACCTGGTAAAAACAGCATTTACATGCCGACTGGAGTATGCATTTCTCTCAGTGCACCAGTCCGAAAGACAAAAAGAAATATTTATTTTAATAATAATAAAAAAGTTGAACTGTGTAAATTTATGACTATAATTGTATATGAAAATCATTATAAATACAATTATGTTTTATATTTAATTGAGCTTTTCTTCCTATCGCGGAACTTATGCCCGGCACGGAATCGAACCCTGATAACCCAAGGTTCTCTGCTTCAGATAATCACTGGTTAGAAATGTTCTCCTTCAAATAAAATGGAATGAAATATTAAGTTTAACGCCCGACGATTATGCTCCGAGGCTAAGAGAGACGATGATGATGAGAAATGAATCAAATGGTGGAATGAAGAAAGTGGGAGGGAACGGAAGAACCCCGAGGAAACCACCGCATACGGTGTTTGTCCACCACAAAGTTCACTTGGCACTCCTTCAAATAAAGTACAGCTACAAATAAAACATTTTCTACCCTAGAAGAAAGAATCGCCTTTACATTGTTCCGTCCATTAAATGTACATATTAACAATTGCTCTACTGAAACCATCCCTGCAACTAGTGATGTGAAGTGGAAAATTTTCCGCTTAAAACTTCCCATTTCTAAAAATTTTCCATTCTAAACAAATATTCACTATCAAGTATTAACTCCACATTAAGCCATGATATTGATTGAATCCATTAATAGAAATATGACATTACAGCAAATTATAATCTTCCAACTTTCTAGGTCATATAATGGGAAAATATATAAATATTATTGAATACCTGGTAATAAACCTAGTATTTCATAACACAAGAATTATATCATAGAACAAGCGAGTATCGTTCTACAGTATGAAACTACGGTAAACTTCCAAACTATACTAATTCAATAGTAAAACTGGAAATAGTAGAAACCGGAAGTAGTTGATTTCTACCACTTACGGTTTAAATATTAGGCTGTCGAGGGAGATGGAACCTATTATTGGAACGACGAATCGTTTCCCGAAAACCGTTTCTCAATAGCTCTTGCCCTTTTGAAGTTATGACCAATATTGTTGAAACAAGAAATGGTTCAACATAGCTTCTGGTTTAACTCGAAGGTTGGTGAAAGAAATGGAACCTATTCTTGGGACGCTGAATCGATTCCCGAAAACCGCTTTTCGATAGCATATACCGTTTTAGGTCTAGGAAAATCAATATTGAAACCGGAAGTAGTAGTAAATTTATACCACTCCGATTTCGTGGAAATACAGGGCTGCAGGCGGTTTGTCCCCATAAGACCTTAAATCGATTTCTCAAAACTCTTTATCGCTAGCTATGTTTTATGTTCGTTTCTGAGTTATGAATATGTTTGTTGAAAAAAGATATGTTCGACTTCTGCCACTTCCCGTTTAAGTAAGATTATTGAAAGAGATGGAACCTATTCTGGCAATGCAGAATTGATTCCCGAAAACCGTTTCTCGATAGCTCTTACCCTTTTAAGTTTATGAAAATAAATATTGAATCCTGAAGTAGTAGTGGATCCTAACACTTCCTGGTTTAGTAGAAATGCAGGAGTTAAGGTGGTTCCTTTCATATCCAACTATTTTCGAAAACCGTTTGCCGATTGCTATTACCGTTTTTTACTCTTCGTCTTTAATTTGAAACCTGAAATTTCCGATTTCTACCACTTCCGGTTTAACAGATTGACTGCCAAGGTGATTTGAGGGTACCTGTTAAGTATTAGGTTGCTGAAGGAGATGCAACCTATTATTGGGATGCTGGATCGATCCCCCAAAAACGGATTGTCAATAGCTCTTACGGATTTTGATGTGATACCTGTTGACAGACGGACACAGCCGTTCTATAAGACTTCCCTTTCATATGCATAACGTAGTTTGGAAGTCTAAAAGTACGAAATATCTTTTACGAATATAGCCAAAAGCAGGAAATATCTCTTTATTTGATAATTAAATATAAAGTTAGTTATTGCAGCTTGCAGCTTTGTACTTTTCTTGTATATATTTTCCTCTCACTTAGAAGAAGAAATAAAACTTTTTCTTAGTTACAGTTTCAGAATGAATGAATATATGAATATTTATTAGTTTCTCTTCTGAACAAATATATGGAGAAAAAAAAAAACATTATTTCCTGAGAACTTCTAGTATTTTTAATTGGTTACTTTCGTTAAACTTTGAGATTTTCGGTAGCCAAAAACTTGCAGTAAATATTTATATATATTTCGTAATCATCATTTCTATAAAGTGAAAATATATAAATATAGAGTAGTAATAAAGCCATGAGAAACATCTTGTCTTCGCGCTTGAAAAGCGTATGAAACTGATTGAATATTGATATGACGATTTTCTGTGAACGACGATTAATTCTAAGAAAAACACTACATTACATTTTCTAACATATTTTCCAGAAATGATGAATTCTAAGATAATTAATTTTATGAACCCATACCCTCACACTCACCCTCCCTCACACTTACCCTCCATTGACGCCAGTAGTAGGGACCCGCGTTGGCCCGAATGACTCATCCTCACTCTCTTTCATGACCGGGGTGAAAGGTCAATGACCTGGCCCGGGGTCAATGACCTAGGGGTACTTAGGACCACCCCCTCTAAATTTTGGCAGGGGTACCATGGCCCACCCCCTAAATTTTGGCAGGGGTACATAGGACCACCCCCCTTAAATTTTGGAAATTGCCAAATCTAAAAATTTGGTGTGGTAGCCTAGGACAATAGTATGTACCTCTATCAGTATTGGGTGTCTATGTCGTTCCCTTTCATGGGTAAAAAATTGCCAAAAAATCAATTTTCGGGGTTTTTTGACCTAATTTATCCCCTTGGATGAGGTGTTATTACCCTATATAGTTATATGGGCGTATACAGGGGTCCATTCCCTTTCATAAGACATGGGAATATTAATGCACCCCTTTAAATTTTTGGGAGGGGTACCTTGGCCCACCCCTTAAATTTTGGAAATTGTCCAATTTAAACATTTGGTATTATAGTATAGGACCCTAATATGTATCATGATAAATTTGGATGGTCCACCTCGTTTCCTTTTAGGGGTACAAAATTGCCAAAATATAAACGTAAGCAATACGTTGTACCACGTGTTTGGTTTTCGACCTAATTTATCTCCTTGGATGAGGTGTTATTACCTTATATAGTTATATGGGCGTATACAGGGGTCCATTACCTATCATAAGACATAGGTATATTAATGCACTCCTTGAAAAATTTGGGAGGGGTACCTTGGCCCACCACTTAAATTTTGGAAATTGACCAATTTAAACATTGGGTATTATAGTACAGGACCCTAATATGTATCGTGATAAATTTGGGTGGTCCACCTCATTCCCTTCTAGGAGTACAAAATTGCCAAAAATTCAAATTTCGGGGGGGGGGTTTGACCTAATTTATCCCCTTGGATGAGGTGTTATTACCCTATATAGTTATATGGGCGTATACAGGGGTCCATTACCTTTCATAAGACATGGGTATATTAATGCACCCCTTGAAAAATTTGGGAGGGGTACCATGGCCCACCCCTTAAATTTTGGAAATTGACCAATTTAAACATTTGGTATTATAGCACAGGACCCTAATATGTATCGTGATAAATTTGGGCGGTCCACCTCGTTTCCTTCTAGGGGTACAAAATTGCCAAAATATAAACGTAAGCAATACGTTATACCACATGTTTGGTTTTTGATCGATTTTATCCCCTTTGATGAGGTGTTATTATCCTATATAGTTATATGGTCATGTATAGGGGTCCATTACCTTTCATAAGATATGGGTATATTTGTGCACTCCTTTAAAAATTTGGGAGGGGTACTTTGGCCCACCCCTTAAATTTTGGAAATTGCCCAATTTAAACATTTGGTATTATAGTACCGGATCCTAACATGTATTATGATAAATTTGGATGGTCCACCTCGTTTCCTTCTAGGGGTACAAAATTGTCAAAATATAAACGTAAGCAATACGTTGTACCACGTGTTTGGTCTTTTGGCCCAATTTAACCTCTTGGATGAGGTTCTATTACCTTATATGGTTATATGGTTATGTATAGGGGTCTATTCCCTATCATAAGACATAGGTACATTTGTGCACTCCTTTAAAAATTTGGGAGGGGTACTTTGGCCCACCCCTTAAATTTTAGAAATTGCTCATTTTATATATTTGGTATTATAGTACTGGACCCTAACATGTATTATGATAAATTTGGATGGTCCACCTCGTTCCCTTTTTAGGGTACAAATTGCCAAAATATAAACGTAAGCAATACGTTGTACCACGTGTTTGGTATTTTGGCCCAATTTATTTCCTTGGATGAAGTCCTATTACCTTATATGGTTATGTATAGGGGTCTATTCCCTATCATAAGACAAAGGCACATTTGTGCACCCCTTTAAAAATTTGGGAGGGGTACTTTGGCCCACCCCTTTAATTTTGGAAATTGCCCCTTTTACATGTTTGGTATTATAGTATAGAACCCTAATATATATTACTATAAATTTGGGTGGTTCACCACGTTTCCTTTGATGGGTACGAAATTGCCAAATTTTAGTACAACCACGTGTTTGGTTTTGGCTCAATTTATCCCTTGGATGAGGTCCTATTACCTTATATGGTTATATGATCATGTATAGGGGTCCATTCCATATCCCCTTAAATTTTGGAAATTTTCCAATTTAAGCATTCGGTATCATAGTACATGACCTCAACATGTATCATGATAAATTTGGGTGATCCATCTTGTTCCCTTTCATGGGTAAAAATTACTAAAATATAAACATAAGCAATATGTTGTACCATGCGTTTGGTTTTTGGCCCAATTTCTTCCCTTTGATGGGGTTCTATTACCTTATATGTTTATATGGTCATGTATATGGGTTCATTTCCTATCATAAGACATGGGTACATTGACGCACCCCTTGAAAAATTTGGGAGGGGTATTTTGGCTCATCCAGTCGGTTTTAGAAATTGTTTTAATATAAGCATTTGGTATCATAGTACAGGACTTCAATATGTACCACTATAAATTTGGATGGTCCACATCGTTCCCTTTCATGGGTAAAGAACTACCAAAAATCGAATTTCGGAGGTTATTGACACATATTTAGCACGTTATATGGTTTATTACTTTTATATTTTTATGTTCCCTTTTAAATTTGGGAATTATCAAATAACAAAATTCGGTAAACGTTTTCTAGGACCCATTGGTGTTCCTCTTATGGCCAAATATTCAAAATTTAAATGTTATTGACCGGTTTTATTATTGAATAAGTACAGGATTTATTACTTTTTTTCATAAGACACAGGTGTATTTGTGTACCAATCTTAAATTTTGGGATGGGGTACATTTCTTATTGTCGTATCAATAATTGGTAATGGGATAGTATATCATTCATTGGGTAAATCATTGTGATCACGTGATCAGTTATTAACCTATGATGGGATTAGGAGTCTAGGACATTGGTACATTAAAACTTTGTAGTATAATTTGAGAATGCGTCATTGGTTTTGATTATTCACGCCAAATATAAACGTAAGCAAGACGTTGTACCACGTGATTGTCCTTGATGAGGTAGTGTACAGGGATTCATTTCCTTTGTTGTGGTACTTCTTAAGTTTGAGTACACACACTTCTAGAAAACAGTTGGTTCTACTCAGGTAAACAATTGACGGACATTATTGACCTTATTGAACATATAATAATATGATTAACTCTAAGACTTAGGTATATCAGGAGAAGTATTCTTTAAATTTGGGAATGGTGATAAACAGAATTTTAACATAAGGCGCGAAATTAGAAACAATACATTGAACTTTAGTCACAGCTCATAGTCTAAGATCATTGGTGGTGATTGATTTGAAATCTGATAGCTATCCTTATTGAATCTTATGACTCATAGACGAAAGGCAATACATGCTACAACACTGGCAAAGTTATTGTTAATGCAATTTGATTGGTTGATCACTATCTTTCTTGCAATCTGATTGGTTGATCACTATCTTTCATGCAATCTGATTGGCTGATGATTTTCAAATCTTTGCTGTATTCAGTTTTAAGTTTTGTTTAACATTTAAAAATCTTGGTTTCGTTCAACATTTTGCACTCACTGATAAATATGATCAAAACCGTTTATTTGTTAATCGAATAGTTAAAAACCGGATAAAGTTTGACGGTTAACCGTGAAACGTAATTTTTTTTAGTTTGAAATTTTTTTCCTTGAAATTTTTTTGTTTGAAAATTTTTTCGTTTCCAAATTTTTTTGTTTCAAAATTTTGTTTGAGATTTTTTCGTTTGAAATTTTTTGTTTGAAAATTTTTTCGTTTGAAATTTTTTGTTTGAAAATTTTTGTTCGAAAATTTTGTTTAAAATTTTTTGTTTAAAATTTTTCGTTTCCAAATTTTTTGTTTGAAATTTTTTGTTTCAAAATTTTGTTTGAAATTTTTTTCGCTTCAAAATTTTGTTTGAATTTTTTTTGGTTTGAAATTTTTGTTTGAATTTTTTTTTTCGTTTCAAAATTTTGTTTCAAAGATTTTTGTTTGAAATTTTTGTTTCAAAGTTTGAGTTGACATTTTTAAAAGTTTGTGCACCTATTAGTAAAGAACCGGAACTGTTTAGAACAAAAACCTTTGACAACATTGTGGTGCAATAGTACACGTCAGAACCTGGGGTTGTACTTGAAATGAAAAAACACAATTCATTGAAATGGATCATTTTATTACACTCCACATACATCCATACCAGATAGTGGTTCTGGATATTGTCGATACAATGTATTTTGAACTTCTTGCACTAGTTTGTCTTTAGCATATAATTTTAATTCCAGTTGAAGTCTTTTAAGGTCTAATGCAATATCAATTGGTGGAAACTCAATGTCCATTTGATCACAAATAAACTGTTTATCAATACAGGTATGCACTAGCCGGAACTGTTTAGAACAAAAACATCTGGCAACATTGTGGTGCAATAGTACACGTCAGAACATGATAATGCAACGTCATCAATTTTGCATCATCGTTCGCGTTAGTATTCATGATAACGTCATCATGGCTACTTGTCTGCAGTTTCTAAACACACGTGATGTGATGAAATCATTTACCAAGATTACTAATTTACAACAGAATGTACCTTATAGAATCTTAGCTAGCCAAATGATCCCTACAAAGTTTGGATTAAGAATCGTAGTGAAGCTTGAAAATGATAAGAATATAATTTTACCAGCAAGATATTTACCCATGGAGGCATCAAAACAAGAAGAACTGCTGCGTTTCTTAAATACTGGATCTGTATCTTTATGTTACAAAGGATTCTTGGGTCGAAGTCATCAACTTGAATTTAGTACACAGCCGGTTTCGTCAGCAATTGTGATGAAATCATGAATCAGCACATTTCTTTCCAATGACGTCAGCTGTAGTTGTATGAATGTGGTTGGTCGGCATGACGTCAGCAACTGTGATGAAATCATGAATCAGCACATTCCTTACCAATGACGTCAGCAATAATTATAAACCAGCAAATACAGTGTCATCCCACGAAATCATTTGAGCAATTGCTTTTCAGGAGGAAAGATGTGTACTTCTAACGATAAAGAGTTCATCTTCGCAAGCTATTATCCAATCAATATATTTCAAACAAAACATGTGATGATTGGTATCAGTGCTAGAACATTTGAACCTGTGATTCGATTGGGCAAAGCAGAACAATTTGGTGTACAACTGACCTGTGAAGAATGGCAAATATTATGTTCACGAATCGACCAAATGAACGATTATTTTCATGATGAGCTAAATGTGACCATAGTCAAATCATTAGGCTCAAATCATGAAGTGGTGCTGCGTACAGTCCTCGAAGAGAAGATGGTGCTGTTACGTAAAAAGAGTACATTCCATGTCCCTCGTAACATGGTGTATCTAACACAAACTGAATGGAACAAATTCATCAGCGTATTTCAGTGTGTTAAACATGCAGTGGAAATGTGCAACAAAACAAGTATATTCATGAAAAAGTACTATTTTGAAAAATGTGTTATGCATATTGTACAACATGTATCTAGATATTGTGATGGTTGTCAACATCGTTCGTGGGTGCATACCTGTATTGATAAACAGTTTATTTGTGATCAAATGGACATTGAGTTTCCACCAATTGATATTGCAATAGACCTTAAAAGACTTCAACTGGAATTAAAATTATATGCTAAAGACAAACTAGTGCAAGAAGTTCAAAATACATTGTATCGACAATATCCAGAACCACTATCTGGTATGGATGTATGTGGAGTGTAATAAAATGATCCATTTCAATGAAGTGTTTTTTTTTCATTTCAAGTACAACCCCAGGTTCTGACGTGTACTATTGCACCACAATGTTGTCAAAGGTTTTTGTTCTAAACAGTTCTGGTTCTTTACTAATAGGTGCACAAACTTTTAAAAATGTCAACTCAAACTTTGAAACAAAAATTTGAAACAAAAATCTTTGAAACAAAATTTTGAAACGAAAAAAAAAATTCAAACAAAAATTTCAAACCAAAAAAAATTCAAACAAAATTTTGAAGCGAAAAAAATTTCAAACAAAATTTTGAAACAAAAAATTTCAAACAAAAAATTTGGAAACGAAAAATTTTAAACAAAAAATTTTAAACAAAATTTTCGAACAAAAATTTTCAAACAAAAAATTTCAAACGAAAAAATTTTCAAACAAAAAATTTCAAACGAAAAAATCTCAAAATTTTGAAACAAAAAAAAATTGGAAACGAAAAAATTTTCAAACAAAAAAATTTCAAGCAAAAAAATTTCAAACTAAAAAAATTTACGTTTCACGGTTAACCGTCAAACTTTATCCGGTTTTTAACTATTCGATTAACAAATGAACGGTTTTGATCATATTTATCAGTGAGTGCAAAATGTTGAACGAAACCAAGATTTTTAAATGTTAAACAAAACTTAAAACTGAATACAGCAAAGATTTGAAAATCATCAGCCAATCAGATTGCATGAAAGATAGTGATCAACCAATCAGATTGCAAGAAAGATAGTGATCAACCAATCAAATTGCATTAACAATAACTTTGCCAGTGTTGTAGCATGTATTGCCTTTCGTCTATGAGTCATAAGATTCAATAAGGATAGCTATCAGATTTCAAATCAATCACCACCAATGATCTTAGACTATGAGCTGTGACTAAAGTTCAATGTATTGTTTCTAATTTCGCGCCTTATGTTAAAATTCTGTTTATCACCATTCCCAAATTTAAAGAATACTTCTCCTGATATACCTAAGTCTTAGAGTTAATCATATTATTATATGTTCAATAAGGTCAATAATGTCCGTCAATTGTTTACCTGAGTAGAACCAACTGTTTTCTAGAAGTGTGTGTACTCAAACTTAAGAAGTACCACAACAAAGGAAATGAATCCCTGTACACTACCTCATCAAGGACAATCACGTGGTACAACGTCTTGCTTACGTTTATATTTGGCGTGAATAATCAAAACCAATGACGCATTCTCAAATTATACTACAAAGTTTTAATGTACCAATGTCCTAGACTCCTAATCCCATCATAGGTTAATAACTGATCACGTGATCACAATGATTTACCCAATGAATGATATACTATCCCATTACCAATTATTGATACGACAATAAGAAATGTACCCCATCCCAAAATTTAAGATTGGTACACAAATACACCTGTGTCTTATGAAAAAAAGTAATAAATCCTGTACTTATTCAATAATAAAACCGGTCAATAACATTTAAATTTTGAATATTTGGCCATAAGAGGAACACCAATGGGTCCTAGAAAACGTTTACCGAATTTTGTTATTTGATAATTCCCAAATTTAAAAGGGAACATAAACATATAAAGGTAATAAACCATATAACGTGCTAAATATGTGTCAATAACCTCCGAAATTCGATTTTTGGTAGTTCTTTACCCATGAAAGGGAACGATGTGGACCATCCAAATTTATAGTGGTACATATTGAAGTCCTGTACTATGATACCAAATGCTTATATTAAAACAATTTCTAAAACCGACTGGATGAGCCAAAATACCCCTCCCAAATTTTTCAAGGGGTGCGTCAATGTACCCATGTCTTATGATAGGAAATGAACCCATATACATGACCATATAAACATATAAGGTAATAGAACCCCATCAAAGGGAAGAAATTGGGCCAAAAACCAAACGCATGGTACAACATATTGCTTATGTTTATATTTTAGTAATTTTTACCCATGAAAGGGAACAAGATGGATCACCCAAATTTATCATGATACATGTTGAGGTCATGTACTATGATACCGAATGCTTAAATTGGAAAATTTCCAAAATTTAAGGGGATATGGAATGGACCCCTATACATGATCATATAACCATATAAGGTAATAGGACCTCATCCAAGGGATAAATTGAGCCAAAACCAAACACGTGGTTGTACTAAAATTTGGCAATTTCGTACCCATCAAAGGAAACGTGGTGAACCACCCAAATTTATAGTAATATATATTAGGGTTCTATACTATAATACCAAACATGTAAAAGGGGCAATTTCCAAAATTAAAGGGGTGGGCCAAAGTACCCCTCCCAAATTTTTAAAGGGGTGCACAAATGTGCCTTTGTCTTATGATAGGGAATAGACCCCTATACATAACCATATAAGGTAATAGGACTTCATCCAAGGAAATAAATTGGGCCAAAATACCAAACACGTGGTACAACGTATTGCTTACGTTTATATTTTGGCAATTTGTACCCTAAAAAGGGAACGAGGTGGACCATCCAAATTTATCATAATACATGTTAGGGTCCAGTACTATAATACCAAATATATAAAATGAGCAATTTCTAAAATTTAAGGGGTGGGCCAAAGTACCCCTCCCAAATTTTTAAAGGAGTGCACAAATGTACCTATGTCTTATGATAGGGAATAGACCCCTATACATAACCATATAACCATATAAGGTAATAGAACCTCATCCAAGAGGTTAAATTGGGCCAAAAGACCAAACACGTGGTACAACGTATTGCTTACGTTTATATTTTGACAATTTTGTACCCCTAGAAGGAAACGAGGTGGACCATCCAAATTTATCATAATACATGTTAGGATCCGGTACTATAATACCAAATGTTTAAATTGGGCAATTTCCAAAATTTAAGGGGTGGGCCAAAGTACCCCTCCCAAATTTTTAAAGGAGTGCACAAATATACCCATATCTTATGAAAGGTAATGGACCCCTATACATGACCATATAACTATATAGGATAATAACACCTCATCAAAGGGGATAAAATCGATCAAAAACCAAACATGTGGTATAACGTATTGCTTACGTTTATATTTTGGCAATTTTGTACCCCTAGAAGGAAACGAGGTGGACCGCCCAAATTTATCACGATACATATTAGGGTCCTGTGCTATAATACCAAATGTTTAAATTGGTCAATTTCCAAAATTTAAGGGGTGGGCCATGGTACCCCTCCCAAATTTTTCAAGGGGTGCATTAATATACCCATGTCTTATGAAAGGTAATAGACCCCTGTATACGCCCATATAACTATATAGGGTAATAACACCTCATCCAAGGGGATAAATTAGGTCAAACCCCCCCCCCGAAATTTGAATTTTTGGCAATTTTGTACTCCTAGAAGGGAATGAGGTGGACCACCCAAATTTATCACGATACATATTAGGGTCCTGTACTATAATACCCAATGTTTAAATTGGTCAATTTCCAAAATTTAAGTGGTGGGCCAAGGTACCCCTCCCAAATTTTTTCAAGGGTGCATTAATATACCTATGTCTTATGATAGGTAATGGACCCCTGTATACGCCCATATAACTATATAAGGTAATAACACCTCATCCAAGGAGATAAATTAGGTCGAAAACCAAACACGTGGTACAACGTATTGCTTACGTTTATATTTTGGCAATTTGGTACCCCTAAAAGGAAACGAGGTGGACCATCCAAATTTATAGTGATCCATATTAGGGTCCTATACTATAATACCAAATGTTTAAATTGGACAATTTCCAAAAATGAAGGGGTGGGCCAAGGTACCCCTCCCAAAAATTTAAAGGGGTGCATTAATATACCCATGTCTTATGAAAGGGAATGGACCCCTGTATACGCCCATATAACTATATAGGGTAATAACACCTCATCCAAGGGGATAAATTAGGTCAAAAAACCCCGAAAATTGATTTTTTGGCAATTTTTTACCCATGAAAGGGAACGACATAGACACCCAATACTGATAGAGGTACATACTATTGTCCTAGGCTACCACACCAAATTTTTAGATTTGGCAATTTCCAAAATTTAAGGGGGGTGGTCCTATGTACCCCTGCCAAAATTTAGGGGGTGGGCCATGGTACCCCTGCCAAAATTTAGAGGGGGTGGTCCTATGTACCCCTAGGTCATTGACCCCGGGCCAGGTCATTGACCTTTCACCCCGGTCATGAAAGAGAGTGAGGATGAGTCATTCGGGCCAACGCGGGTCCCTACTACTACGCCCTCACACTTACCCTCCATTGACGGCCTCGCACTCACCCTCCCTCACACTTACCCTCCATTGATGCCCTCACACTCGCCCTCCATTGACGCCCTCACTCTCACCCTCCCTTACACTCACCCTCCATTGACTCCCTCACATTCACCCTCCTTCCACTCACCCTCCATTGACGCCCTCACACTCACCTTCCCTCACACTCACCCTTCATTGACGCCCTCACACTCACCCTCAATTACTTTATCGCCCTCACCCTCCAACACCCTCACCCTCAACTACTAAAATGAAGGTGAGGTAAGGGTGAGGGCGGCCGTCATGAGGGCAAAATGAGGGAGGATGAACATCTCTGTTTTAGTGTGCTACGCCTCAGCAACTTTTGCACAAGGGGAGGTTCGGACAGCAAATCTGGATTAGAACTGAGTGTTCCTTTGGTAAGAGGGGTTTTGTACGCACCATTCTTCCTTGTAATTGTAGTTTTTCAGATCAATCCGGTGGACAGTCAAATTGGCAAGTGTAAGAAATTGCTACATGTTTCATCATAGTCGAACATATTCTGATTTATATATATATATATATATAAAAACTACCAAAAACATATCTGCGAATGTTGGCATCATTCGTACATCACCTAATGTTTTCCAATGTTCTATCACCTTTGACATTTAAACATTACTCTCGATTACGAGAGGTTTACGAGCAACATCACCTTTGACACATATATATCATTCTATTTTCCAACTGAATGTCAGTGTTATTTATCTGACAAATTATTTTTGACCTTTGACACTTCCTTCAACAGATAGCTACATTTGTTGGCAATGGATAGTATTTTATTTTACACTGTTTTAAAGCTTAACTGATTTCTGAAATTCGCTGCAATTTATATTCTATACAATGTGGTGACTTAATATAAGAAAAGGAAAATACAGAGTTTACCAAGAAGAGCACATAATATATATAGGGTGCTAATGCACTATACCGACAAATTTTAAGAGATGATTTCTTACATCAAAAATAAGAGAAAAAATCATATGGCGAAAAGTGCATAGTTTCAGAGCTAAAGCTGTCCACAGTCGCGAAAAACCCAAATTTCAATAGTTCCTATTTCGAATTTCAGAAACTGTTGATGGTGGTCCTTATCAGAAGGACCTTAAAGGAAATCATACATACGCAGTCCATAACTGCACATTTCATTAATGTTGAACGGGTATACAGATTATTTCCTGCTGGATGAAATTCCCAGACATGCCATCAACCGAATTTTGAGATATGCTGTGACTTTAAGATAGGTCCAAAGCAGACAAATGATAAGCCCTGATAGAAGTGAACACGGAATCCTTTGGCGAGATGTCGGAAGTGTTAACGATCGCCAGCAGCACGCTCTCTTGTACTCGGGAAAACATATTTTGCGATGTTATCTTTCAGGCTTAAAAGTGAAGAAAACGTGAAATATGCCGTGACGAAATATATATCATCACACGTTATTCCGAACACACACACACACACACACACACACACACACAAAATAGAGCTTCTTGTTCCTTATAATTTCGCTTTCCCTCTGAAGCACTGGATGTTCATTGTGACAAGGTTTACCTTCTGCCTACTTTGGACCCTTCTTGAAATCAGAAAAAAATCTGAAAACTCTATTGAAAACATATCTTGGAACTACACCCTGTAGGGAATACCCTCTACACCTATTGAAAATTGATAAAATATGCATTTTTGGATTGTGTATAGGAGTCCTTCTTTACGCTGATAAGAACCACCATCCACAATTTCTGGAATTCTAAATAGAGTTCATTGAAATTTAGCTTTGTCTAGATTTTGGACAGCCCTAGCTCTGCAACTACGCATTTTTCGCCAAAGGTCAATATCAACTTTTACTCTTATTTTGATGTGAGAAATCACCGCTAAGAGTTTGTGGGTATAGTTTATTAACACCCTGTGGCTATCTATCTATCCATATATATATATATATATATATATATATATATATATATATATATATATATCGGGGGCGCGGTAGCTCAGTAGTAAAACGTTCACATCCGGTGTTTGGGGTCCCTGGTTCGATCCCAACTCGCGCCGTGTGGACTTTGTAGTGGACAAAAACTGTGTTTGTGGGCTTTCTCGTGGTTCTCCCGTTTCCTCCCACTTTCTTCATTCTATCATTTCATTCATCTCTCATCATCATCGACTCCTTTAGCCAAACCGGCATATATATCGGGTATTGCAAAATAACTGTTACAACGCTTGGGAGATGACTCCTGCCACTGAGACAAGAAAAAAACTTCTCTTGAACTTTCGGCTATCGGACATAGTTTCGGATCTACAAGGTGCCGAAAGCGTGGGAAAATGACTTTCGGACGCCAATAGTTCGGAAACTATCCAATGTAAAGAGGGCGGGTAAAAAATTCACTGAAGAAGTCATACCTGCTGTATTGAATTTTGCATGTTTCACAATCCTATCATGCACGCGCAAGGGATTCCCCAAAGTAACGTAGGGAATACCGGATAATCCGCCAAATGGAAATTGGTCTAAATGGATATGAATTGATAGGGTTTCTACCAGGTAACAATAATTCGTTTGTATTAAGTCGATATCTGGAACAAACACAAAATGGCACCTTGCCTGTTGTGTGTGGTTGCATAATCGCCAGGTACGGATGTTGGCCAACAGTGACGTTCTGAGTATTAAGTGTATCGAATTTATACTCAAATGCTCTAGAAAGACATCTGGAGTGTCGATAGAGCACAACTGATGAAGCAAGGTGATACGCATGTGTGGAAACACGTAACGAAAAATGCCCAGAAAAAATGCACTCATACCAAGTAAACGTGAGTTCAAACCGTCGGAAATGTAAGGATTAGCGTCAAGAACATAAAAGCGATTGCCAATTCACCAATAATATTCACTTAAACCGATGGAATATGATCTAAACGGTTGCATACCAATAAGGATGCAACAACTGAGGCCAAGTTGAAATTGTGCAAGGGGACTCACAAAGGAAGTAGGTAAACTAAAGGAATGCCACTAGTGGGATCGCATGATCGATATTGAAA
Source organism: Thermobia domestica (assembly GCF_964235325.1). Lineage (NCBI taxonomy): Eukaryota > Metazoa > Arthropoda > Insecta > Zygentoma > Lepismatidae > Thermobia > Thermobia domestica. Next base: position 222,324,934 of record NC_137463.1, read on the forward strand.
TGTGGCCAATGTGTGTGTTGATATAGACATGTAGTTAATGGACAAATGTCAACATGTCCCACTATGGGCCCCGGAGCCTGTGGGCTCTCACATACGGCAAAGGTCTGCGGGGCCGTTACTTACGCCCCTGGGTTCGTTCCATACATGACAAATTAATTAAGAGGACAATATTGACAAATCTCAGAGCATGCGAATAAATATTATTTCTAGGGTCCCTAATAGTAGATATTTGTTTACTGAAATGGGCGTACGACTCATTTTTGTTTTATTTAACTTTTGTGTGCTGTTTTGTTTATGTAAAGTAGCGAACCTATTTAATGCTTCATTTATAATGTCGTGTTCGTACCCTATATGGAGTAAGAAAATTTTGTGTTAAAATGGGGCCCATCAAACGGCGGGGAGCTTCCCTAGATTGCAGTTGTCACCCCTGCCCTCACAAATTAGGGTCCTGGATAATAGTTGTGCTGTAATACTATCTAAACCATAAATCTTCAATTTTCGAACCTTGTGCAAAGCAACAATAATAGTTTCTATATGAATCGTATATTTATAGATCATTATTTAGTGTGTACATAAATATTACGTATGTTTACATTTAATGGGTTGATAGTGAAGTTTGCCTTTCTAGAGTTAATATGTGTTAGTGTAATTTCAATGTTGTTAATTAAAGTGATAAAGTGAAATTTCGCATATCCTTTATCAATATAATTATTATGGTATAAATTCATGTTTTATAGTTTAACAGAATTTAATCTAATTTCTCCTTCCAGCATAAATAATTAATGCTTATACAACATAATAATTTTTGCATTATTAAATTTTATCGGGATTGAGAATACGACTAGAATCAGTCTTTACGTCAATTTCCCAGAATGTTCTGACCCGAAATCTGAACCGTACTGTCATATGATCGGCTTTGGTAAAATCTCTGAACCGTTATTAAAGCCTAAATGCGACGTTTAGGATATAGAGGATTGAATCCCGGACTATCGTAAATGCCTAAGTCCTCATAGGGAACTGCAGGACTCGAACAAAATACAGCTATAATTATATTACTTAAAAGTTTATCAGTTAACCAGCAAGAAAGTGTCGTAGTCGAAGGTTCGACTACTTGTAGAAATGATATTTAAAAAAATAAATTAAAAAATTATCTTGGAAACAAGATTTTCTGTTGTTTATAGAAAACAAAGCGCCATACTTACTGTCACACTTTGCCGAACGTCAGTGAGGCTCCTGCAACGACTTAATCTACTTTTATTCGTCTGTCTGTATGTAAGTATACCCGACTCCAAAACTGCATTACCACCAGCAATTCTCCTTTTCCTCCAATAGTAGGCAACCCAAAAAGTTCGGACGTTGGGTTCGTTAAGAATACGAAATGCGTTTTGGCAAACCTCAATTTTGTTATAAATATATTATTGTGGCGAACTGCAAATAAGAGAATGAATTAAATTGTTAAGGATGACAGTTCTATTATTGTGAAGGAAATGGACGACACAAAAAGTTACAAAATGATCATACTTAAGCAGTTGCAACAAGTTGAATAGTACGAAATAGATGTCAGGGGAAAGCAGTTTCCTTCCTTTTCCACAAAAACTCGCAAAAAGGAAAATAGCTTGCATAATATAAAAGTTTAATGTAAACGCCTAACAGCACAACTACTAATATACACAATAATCCGAAAGGGAGACAAACACAGACTTACGGACAACATTTGAATAGTAGACATGCGGGCATCCCATGCAAGATAAAGAGACGGAAGAATACTTGTAAACCCAATTGTTTTAGTAATAATAATAATAATAATAATAATAATAATAATAATTATTATTATTATTATTATTATTATTATTATTATTATTATTATTATTATTATTATTATTATTATTACTAATGAAAACTCGTTTCCTTTCCGAATTTCTGAATCTGCCTAAGAGCATGTCTCCATATAGCGGTTATGTGTGCAGTTTTAGTCAATGAGCGGTCTCAAAGGCCAAATAGAATGGAAATCTCCGTGAAAGAGAAACAACAACAACAAAAAAAAACTTTCTTATGATAAATTTTAGGTCTAATTTCGAAGCACTTGTTTTTGACAGGTGCTTTTTTCTTTTGCTTTTTCAAGAAGAGAAAAGTAGTGTTGCCTAAGAACTTGCAATATATAATGGAAATTTCCAAGTGGATGTTTTTACATTGATGTTTGTGGTAATAAAGAAATTGTCATTCGAAAACATTTCCATAAGTATTAACTTTTGCTTCGTCATCCATCAGAAGTCTTACGGGCTTCCTACGTCTCGCACCCCGCCTCCAAGATCGATATCGAAAATTTAGGATGTGCCTATATTGATGTTGATATACTGTATTTCCGATATCAAATGTTGATATGTGTCAATATCGATATCGACGATATCGACATACCGCAGAAACCTAGATCAGAATAATGATGCTTGAATTATACTGAAATCAATAATAAAAATATAAATATATTCTTGCATTCCGTACCCAAGGTTGAGGGGGAAGGTGGTTGAACCCGAATAAACATTTTATGCAAAAAAAAAAAAAATGTTATAATAAAATAGTTATACTTCAAGGTCAATATAAAAATATTATTGTAATTTATATTTTCCCTTTGTTTCTAATTGTCAATTAAAATATAGATATGTTCTTGCATTCCGTACTCAAGGTTGAGGGGGAAGGGGGTGAACCCGAACAAACATTGTATGCAAAAAAATGTCAAAATAAAATAGTTGTACGTAAAGCTTAATATAAAAATATTACTGTAATTTATCTTTTACCTTTGTTTCTGATTGCCATCAGAAATCAGCGACAATACACATACTTTACATAGTACAGCACGTATACTCTATAATTTTTCACAACTAACAAGGGAAGAGAGGGTTATTATATATCAAAGTGGAACATGGCTAATACGCAAATCGAAAGAACTAAGGACTGCTATTACGAAACTTTAATAAAAATTTTCCGAATACATATACTGTGTAAGTTATATGAATATACATGGTGTCCAGAAAATCCGTTTTCACCCCAAGACTTTCAAAACGGTGAGAGAAATGCCAAAACAGGAAAACACGTGTTTGATCATTTTAAAAGTGCAACGACTCAAAACAAAAGTGTTGTCCTAGGGCTATTCACAGATTCCCAGGCGGTGTCCAACTCAATAATTGCTAATGTAAGGGAATCAAGTAGCATATGGCTGGAAACATGATGGGAAATGAAAGAAGACGGAACAAGTCTTGCCTCTCTAAAATTATCCTATGCAAAATGGCGTCCGGTCAAAATGTCAACAAAAACGTCATTGTAAAGTATATGATCACTACTATAAAGCTGAAACAGCGAGAAAGATGTCAAAACAGGAAGACACTTGGATCATCATTTTGAAAGTACAATGATTGAAATAAAAATATTTATCCCAGACGAGGTCGTACTCAAAATTTTCAAATGGAAAGGGAGGTCAAGTAGCATATCTTTGAAAGTTTTTGCGAAATGAAAGAAGACGGAATAACTCTCGACTCTCTAAAATTACTCTGTGTAAACTGGAGGCCGGTCAAAATGTACATCCTCATTTCGATTCTCCGAGTGCAATCGCTTTCCATTTTGCAATCGGCACTTGTTGTCATTGTGAAACATCTGCACGTATTCACTGTTCCTGGTGCAAGAACAGCGTCCTTTTTTGTTTGAATAATTTTATACCTTGTAATCCAGACAATGAAAATAAGTACCATTATTGTACAGTATATGTTACCTAGTAAGTTCTGTCCTCACAGAGGTCAAATATTATTTTTTCTTTATTTCTTACTTTTTATATTTTATTGTATTTCTTTGTTTATTTAATTATTTTGACATTACTGGACCCAAGGAGCAAAAGTGAGATTTTCTTTCTTTCTGTTGAGTACAAGAATTAAAGTAAAAACAAACTAAAATCCGACTACAGAAGGAAGAACTAAAAAGAAGGATGTTTGAATAGTGTTATCGTAGAAAGTATAGACTTATTTCATCTACTGTTTCTACAAATCCAACAGTAATATACAAATAACGTTTTCCTTTAATTCTTCTCAGAACTATTCGAATAAATACGTATAGAATGCTTGAAAAATCATTAAGGCACGTTCAAAATGAATATCAAATTTTGTGATAAAATTTAAAACTCAATGTGCAATGAAAGTGAAAAGTTCCAAGACATATCTAGGCAGATTTGTTTTGTTTAAAACATTTTTTTTCAAATAAATGATCAAAACTTTTTTTAAACAATTGATCTTGTTTAAAACAAATTTTGTATGCACTTTAAACATTTCCTTTTAAACACGTGTATTTTTTAAGTCTTGATTTAAACATACGTTTATTTCTGTTTTGTTTAACACACATCCTGTCTTTCTGCGTGGTTCGGTTGCTAATTCGGTATGTTCTTCAAACTTAGTGATCTAAAATACATTATGATAAAACTATTAGGTACCATAGGTCATACTTTCCATTTCTGGCTTATGCAAAATGAACAGAAAAAATGAAAAAAAAAAGTAATCATAGAAAATACACGGAAAGAAAAGTAGAATGAACCCTATTTTACTGACAAATTTCTATCAGAAAGAGCCTACATTGAAAGTGCGAATTGTATCGTAATGGAACGTTACAAAGGTTTTAAAAAAATGAATGTTGATTCCTTAAAGATTTAGCAGATCTTCCATATTTCGCATTTCATACATAGATAAAGTAAATTGAAGAATTACAGGATAGAAACGTATTTCGTGTCAAATTAATATAAATAAAATATCTCTTGAAATGTACCAAATGTGGGCTATTTTCTAGTCATTTCTGAACATTAGTCTGTTCCGAACATCCACTCTCGGTTCCACCTATTGCGAATATAACGTTGTAATTCGCAATGATAGAATGAAGACGTTAAAGCTGGAATGCATCATCGAAGTGAGAGGGTGATTCGATTCAGACTCAGTAACCCACAGGAAAAATACTTTACTTATTACGTTGTCATAGAGTGTGTATTTGTGAATGTGAAAGAGAGAAAACAGAAAGATGCAAAACATGACAAGGAGAGACAGATATAAATATGAAAACTACTTATCATTACTCTGTATGATGAAGACTGCACACACTGTTTATTCGGATTCTCGCCTTGTTACTTCTGCAACCAACGTTGGTAGCGAATGTTTTCTGAAAAATAATATTTGATGGGGATTCGAACCCACATTTTACGTTTGCAAGTCAAGGACCAAAGATTACCGTACCCGATACACCAACGGTTACCGTACCCGAAACATATTTAACAAAAGGTATGGTGTTTCTTTCTAAGAACAATAACATGAAAAGCGAATACTACAGACCAATTAAATGTTTCGAATTCTTCTTGTAGCCGCCATTGTTATTCTTTGCCCTTTTGCAACCAACATTTGTAAATCATCATAATTCAGGTGTTTGCTTCCACATTCTTACGGATTGCTCGCTTAGTACCAGAAGTCGTTCTTCGATTCTTCAAGATCACTTTTTTTTTTTAGAAAAGACCCTTATCGTGACCAGGATTCGAACCTACGTTTTGAACCTTAATACTCTTGAGTCCAAGACTCTACCCCTACCCTACGCTGCTACCTGGAGCCATAACTCAAGTTCAGCCCTGTTCTGTAAAAGAACAAGCTTCTTTCCGTAAGGTTATTTACACCAAATGCAACCCGAAATTCATTTATTCGATGACCTGGAGACAAATTAATGCCCACTAATAAACGAAATAACAAACAATCGAAGAAACATTATAGAAATAATTAAGATTGAACAGTAACTTCACCGTGCTAATTCAAAGTACGCTCATAATAATAATAATAATAATAATAATAATAATAATAATAATAATAATAATTGTAATAATGATGATTATTAATGTTCAGCTTCACTGTCTAGTTGTCATTTCAACGAATAATAATATCAATAGGAATCAATGTAACGAACGTTCTTTGAAGATTATGCCGTTGTTCCATTAACACTTCCTTTTCCAGAAAATCTACTCACGTGGTGTTTATCCACCGTATAATATTAGATAAAATCGATTTTAAGTCTACATAAAAGTCGGGATCAGTACTTCACATGTAACTGTCGAATAACACAAGATTTTGTGCAGCGTTACAAAAATAATTATTTACGTCTTGTACGCGTACACATAAGTTCAAGTCCATTGGTAACTATAGAACACAGTGCTCCTTAGCACATGTTAACCAAAATTGTAAGTTTCATCGTTAGAAGTTCAGCTGTTCGTTTTAATCTTTCGTAATAATTGTTACTGAAAATGTTTAGAATTGTCTGCGACATAAGTTTATGCAATTTTTCCACGGGACATTATCTTGCCCCTCGCTGCAATGAAAATAAAATACTACACATTACTCAATATAATTTTGCCAGTAGCTTCCTATTTGGTGACCAGTGCCGAAAAATGTATTTGCTTTCCGGGCATTGTACGAAACACACAAATAATGAACGCAATAAAAACGAAACAAGCAAAATAATAGAATGCTATGTAAAGCGGTTGGACTCTTTCGACAAATCACTCAATGTAGCTCTTTCCCTGCAAGGAAGTCTTGATGGTGTAATCAGGAATACCGTAGACTCAAGTTCATTGTGTCTTCTGATCGATTGCCCCTGAAGATATGCGTTCTATTTCCTTTACAACAATAGAAGTTTTTCTTAAATTATGCAGTCATCCGAGAAAAGGATATTGTGTAGAAACACAACATTTCACCTTTGTATTCACATTATTGCGAAGTAATATGATCACTTCTTGCAGTTCAAACAGTAGACAATAATTTAGTGAACAATGTTTTTCGTGCCTTTTTAAACAATGTTCAGTGTGTTGTCTTCGGCGGAGCTCTAGACTGTTGGCCTTAAAGTTGCAAGTTTCTTACAAAAATAGGGTCAATTTATTATTATTATCATTATTATTACTATACTGATATAGGAGGAAAGAAAAAGACACATGGTCGAAGGAGGAAAATAAAAGCCCGAAAAACCTCCAAACACACGCCGTGTTCACTAAAACACACGCCGTGTTCAGTTTTCGAGAGTTGGTATCGAATCCGGGAAACTATGCACCAGAGGTGAACGCTATACCACCTTTTTTAACTTCCTGGCTTATTCCCTATTTCATTCACATCTCAGGACTACTGGAATCGACAGGGGCAAGAATTCAGAAACATCGAGGACAATTAAAATTCTACTCTTGCTACTGCAGAGGGACTGGAAAAACTCACGACCGTCATTCTAACACGTCAGGCTGCTCAGCTACAGCCACTGGCTTCCAGCTTTATAACAGTTTGTAGTAATATTCATTATATCTTCACCCTCGGAGTCACCTATCGAGTCAGAGTGGTTAAATTATACATAATATGCATTTTATTTAATCATTTACGAAAATATTTCCGATACAGCTGAAAGATTATTCTTTTTGTAAAATGTTTTTTTTTTTTTTTATTTTCATGAAGCCTAGAGTGAATATCCTACTTGGGTTTAGAACTATAGCTATTATACTTTTTTAATTGACAACTAATAATTGATGATCATTATTTCTGTCAATTTTCTACAAATTACTTGCATATATTATTCGTAGTGTACGTTTTATTTTAGTAATGTTTCATTAAAGTTTAGTCATATCTTAATTACTATTTCAAATATTTATAAGTATCACCTTCCGGTTAGGATAATGATTAGAAATGAGGGTTCCTCTTTTCAGAAAATTACTATTAATTGTAATACTTTATTTAAAATACCTAATTCTGGAATACTTAGAAATATTGTAAAAGAAACTAAAATGAAGACGATAATAATAAGCATCATTATTAAAACAAACATTGCTGTTGAAGAAATTGACTAAATCAAGTTTTCTAAAAAAAAAAGTGCGCGTAGGTTGTAGGATTCAAACTGATGATCGTGGATAAAACCAAAATACTTGCGGAGCGTGAGCTAACCGTCTACTCTACGAAGGTAAGTTAAGGTTCATTCTCTTATTAGACGCATATCAGAAAATCACTACAATAAACTGTTTGATCACTTCTCAAATTTTGTGGCTTATATCTTTTTATTTGTTTGTTTACATATAAAATGTTTAATATCTATTATAATTAGAGCCGCGCAATATGTATAATAACTAACAATATGAAAAATTTGCGTTAAATTTCTAATAAACCATAAGATTCCCTCTCTCTCTGTAACTTTCGCCGCTCGTTTGTCACGCTTACGAAAATGGAACGTAGAATTTCCATGAGTTTTGGGGATTTCTTTCATTAATTATAACCTTTTTATTTCTTAATTTTTTACAGATTTTTTTTTGAAAATATGTGGTTTCCTTTTTCAGTATATGTCTAAGAAGACATTTAACATTTTCTGTTATAACAAAGAGAGTTATTTGTATTTATGTAGTTTCTTCTTTTATTTATACTCCATTCCTAGAAAACACAAAATAACTTTTCTCCATTTTATTGTTTCTTTAAACAAATCAAGTAATGACCCTTACCTTTGGTTCGATCTTACTTGATAGCTGTAAACTTCATGCGTCTCGATTCGTTCTTTTGCCCTTTTTACTTGTGCTCAAGAAACAAAAATAGTTTATCGTGCCTGGGAATCATTCCGTGGACTACAAGATCTTCAGACTATCTTGTTATCGAATACTCTACGGGGGAAGATAGACCAGATTTCTGTGTTCAAGAGACATACGCACATTACTCTGGCTTCGTTACCGCGATCTGTGTGCGAATTTACACAACTAATTTTTAAATTTTACACGTGATTTCACCAAAAGTTAATTATTAGCTTTAACGCTACATGATAAAGCCTTAAAAAAATGACACCAATTACAAAGAATGATCGAACATACAACTTTAGTCACAAGAACTATTCTGTTCACGGTGTTGCCTCAACCTTGTATCTAAGAAAAAGAACCGGGTTTGATTCACGGCGGAGGCTCATGTGGTTCCGATTCCACGTTAATCTGTGATTCCCGTCCAATATAGCCCTACTACTGAAAGGAACGTTAAACTTAAAACAACGGAGCCTATATAGAAGTGGATCGAAACAAAATTAATTACTGCTGCCAGCTAACAAATATTTATACTCCATTTCTTGTAGTCGTAAAATAATAATTCTGTCAACCCATAAATTTAATAATATTATTACTTTCTTGTGTAAACCAAAAAAGAAACTGACATAAAGTATACCTCTTCTTTTCCTTACAATAGGTTCGACTATATATCTTTTTCTTTTCTTCTTTTGTCTTTCAAGTAATAATAATAATAATAATAATAATAATAATAATAATAATAATAATAATAATAATGAATGGACACTGTTTTCCTTAGAAACTTGCGACTTTAAGGTCTGCAGTGTAGAGCTCTGCCGACGACAATACACTGGACATTGCTTATAAAAATCGAAAAATTTTATTCACTAACTTGTTGTCTATGGTTTCCACTGCAGGAAGTGATAACATTTCTTTGCGATAATGTGAACACAAAAGTGATATGTTGAGTTTTACACGATTTCCTTTTCTCGGATGACTGCATAATTAAAAAAAATATATAAAGAAAATACAACGTATATCTTCACCGATAATCGACCTGAGGACCTCATGAACGTGAGCCCACGGTATTCCCGATTACGCCGCCAAGACCTAATTGCAAGCAAAGCACTACATTGAGTGTTTTGTCGAAAGAGTCCAAACACTTTACATCACAATGTATTTTTCTGTGTTTCGTTTTAACTGCTTTTGCCCCTTTGTATTTTTCGTATAATGCACGAAATACAAATACATTTTTCGGCACGATGCACACGAATATTCTTTTAACTAATCAGCAAATAGGAAGCTATATGCGAAAATATGTAGTATTTTATTTTCACTGCAGCGTAGGGCAAGATACTATCCCGCGTAAAAATTGCATAAATTATATAACAGACAATACTAAACATTTCCAATAAGAATTACTAAAACGAACGGTGAGCTTCTAACGATGAAACACAATTTTGATTAACATATGTTAAGAAGCATTGTGTGCTGTAGTTCCCGATGGACTAGATCCCATGTCTAGGCACACAGGACTTAAATAAATGTTTTTGTAACGCTGCACACAACCTTGAGTTGTTTGGCAACAACATGTGTAGTACTGGTCCCGACTTTTATGTAAACTTGAAATTTATCCCATCTAATGTCATACGGACTTTATGGTGGATTTTATGAAAACGAAGTAGTAAATGGAACAACTGCTTAATCTTGAAAGAATGTTCATTACATTGACTCCTATTGCTATTATTATTTGCTGAAATGACAACTAGACAGTGAAGCTGAACATTATTAATACTAATAATAACAATTATTATTATTATTATTATTATTATTATTATTATTATTATTATTATTATTAATAATAATAATATTATTATTATTATTATTATTACTATTATTATTATAGGCGTACATTTGAACTAGCACTGCGAAATTACAGTTCAATATTTATTATTTCTGTAATGTTCTTTCGATTGTTTTTTATTTCATTTATTAGTGGAGACTACTTTGTTTCCAGATCGTCGAATGAATTAATTTCGGCGTGCACTTTGGTGTAAATAACCATACAGAAAGAAGCCGGTTGGTTTCAATGATCAGGACTGAAGTTAGCAAGATTTGAGTTATGGGTTCAGGTGGCAGGGTAGGGTAGGAATAAGTTCTTGGTGTCACGAGTAATATAGGTTTAAAACGTAGGTTCGAATCCTGGTCAAGACAAGGGTCTATTTTTAGATATTGATCGTGAAGAATCAAAGAGTGACCTCTAAAACTAAACGAGCAACCTTGAAGAATGTGGAAGGAAACCCCTGTATTATGACAGAGACTATTTACAAATGTTGGTTGCAAAAGAGCAAAGAATAGCTATGGGTGCTACTACGACAATTGGAAACACTTAACTTTTTCAGGTATTCACTTTCATGTTCTTAGAAAGAAACACTATACCTTTTGTTAAACATGTTTCTGGTACCGTAACCATTGGTCCTTTACTTGTCAGCGTAAAATACGGGTTCGAGTCCCCATCAGGTATTATTTTTTTCAGAAAAAATTCGCTACCAACGTTGGTTGCAGAAGTTACAAGGAGAGAATCCGAATAAACAGTGTGTGCAGTCTTCATCATACAGAATAATGATAAGTAGTTTTCACATATATATCTGTCTCTCCTTCTCTCCCTCTCTCTGTATTCGTCTGTATTGAGGTTTCCTTGCCATGTCTTTCATCTTTCTTTTCTTTCTCTATCACACACACAAATATACACTCTATGACAACGTAATAAGTAAAGTTTTTTTTCCTGTGGGTTACTATGTGTCAATCGAATCACCATGTTACTTCGATGAAGCATTCCAGCTCTAACATCTTCATTCTATCATTGCGAATCACAAAGTTATGTCCGCAATAGGTGGAATCGAGAGTGCATGTTCGGAACAGACAAATGTTCAGAAATGACTAAAAAGTGGCCCATATTTGGGTTCTTTCAAGAGAGATTTTATTTATATTAATTTGAAACAAAATTCGTTTCCATTGTGTAATTCTTAGATTTGTTTTATCTACGAATGAGATTCGAAATATGCAAGATTTGCTAAATTTATAAGGAACCTACATCCAATTTTGCTTTCAAATATTTGTAATTTCCATTATGATACAATTTGCACTTTTAATGTAAGCTCTTTCTGATATAAATTTATCCGTAAAATAGAACTCATTCTAGTTTTCTTTCTGTAGATTGTCTACGTTTTATTTTTCTTTCTCTTTTCTGTAAATTTGCATATGTGAGGAATGAAAGGCATGACGTACGTTAGGTAATAGTTTTATTACAATGTATTTTAGATCAGTAAGTTTGATGAGCATTACCGAATATGCAACCGAACCACGCGAAAAGACAGGATATGTGTTAAACGACACTAAAATAAACGTATGTTTAAAACAAGACTTAAAAAATACAGGTGTTTAATAGAAAATTTTCAAAACGTATACAAAATTTGTTTTAATAAAAATCAGTTGTTTGAGAAAAGTTTTAGTCACTTGTCTTAAATATTTTGTTTTAAACAAAAGAATCCTGCCTAGATATGTCTCGAAACGTTTCAGTTTCTCTGCAAATTGACTTAATGATTTTTTCAAGCTTTTATCTACGTATTTATTCGAACAGTTCTGAGAAAAATTAACAAAAAAACGCTATTTCTATATTACTGTTGGATTTCTAGAATCAGAACTTTATAATGTTAGATTCTTTTCTTACTAGGTTTAAATCCAATACTTTTCTCAGTGTTCCCTTTTCTTATTCTTCTTCTACTACCTTTTCTCTCTCTGTCTCACTTTCTTACCCTAACAGATAACTTCTTGTTTCAATTTTTCATTGAGATGTTTAAGTTTCTCTCTACATCAACTTGTGAATCTCGTTTGGACTCATTTTTGTTCTTTCACTTTATTGACACTAATACATGTATATTTTGAAATTAGAATTGTGCTGATGTTGTTGCTTTTAATATGGTAAATAGTAAAGGAAGAAAGGGAGAGGTCTCTCTACGAGACACGATTATGCGATAAGAAGATATATATTTGATGGCCTAGCTTGAACCTGTTAGATGTCGATTTTTTATGCGGAGTGTGTAATTTCAGTAATTCACTATGAATATAGTGAATCAGAAGTGTTTTCTAAGGAAGAAACAACACCATGAATTGTGAAATCGTTTTAAACAAACTGTCGAGATCTGAGAGTCGAAAAACGTTACACTTTGCAGTACCGATTACCTCAAAATCCCGGTACGCAGAATTAGCCTAGGATAGGGGACTTATATATTAAAAAATGACAATCTCAACAAAATGCAGACGTCTTTTAGTGTGAGAGAAAAAAGTAATTATATATCTCATTTCTAGTTCTATTAATATTGTAGTTATTAGTCTCGGTCAAAATTACTGGCAGAAATACTAAATGAATTATGAATATTTTGTAGAACATTCCACTTTATTATCACAACAATTAAATCTTCTGGTTTACTTAGTTGAAAAAATTTATAGAGTATACTGCTATACTACGTAAAGTATGTGTACTGTCGCTGGTTTCTGATGACTATCAGAAACAGAGGTAAAAGATGAATTACGGTAATACTTTTCTATCAAGGGGAAGTATAACTATTTTTATTTAGCAAATTCTTTGCTTAATATGTTTGTTCAGCTTCACCCCCTTATTCGTCAACTATGCATAGGGAGTGCAAGAACATACTTAGATTTTGATTATTGATTTCAGTATATTTGAAGCATCATTTGTAGGATCTAGGCCGGTGTGATATGTCGATATATCGATATCGTCGATATCGATATTGACAGATATCAACATTCGATATCGCAAATATATCAACATCGATATATCCACACCGTAAACTTTCGATATCGATCTGATGGGAAGACGCATAGGAGCCCCTAAGACTTCTAATGGTTGACGAAACAAAAGTTAATTCTTATGGAAATGTCTTTGAATGACAATTTCATTATTACCGCAAATAGCAATGTAAATAAAACCACTTACAAATTTGCATTATACACTGTAAGTTCTTAGGCACCAAAACTTTCCTCTTCCCGAAAAAAAAGAAAAAAGGCAGCTGTCAAAAATAAGTGCTTCGAACTTTGACCTAAAATTTATCATAAGAAAGTTTTTTTTGTTCCTCTATCACGGATATTTCCATCGCATTTGACATTTTAGACCGCCCATTGACAAAAAATGCACAACTAACCGATATATGCAGACATGCTCTTAGGCAGAATCCGGGATTCGGAAAGGCGAGTTTTCAGTAATAATAATAATTAATAATAATAATAATAATAATAATAATAATAATAATAATAATAATAATAATAATAATAATAATTATTATTATTATTATTATTATTATTATTATTATTATTATTATTATTATTATTATTTTGATAATAATAATAATAATATTATTATTAAAACAATTGCGTTTAAAAGTATTGTCCTGTGTCCTTGTCTTGTATGGGAAGCCCGTATATCTACTTCTCAAATGATGTCCGTAAGTCTGTGTTTGTCTCTGTTTCCGTTTATTGTGTATATTAGTAGTTTTGCTATTAGGCGATTATATTAAACCTATACATTATGTAAGCTATTTTCTTTTTTACGAGATTTTGTGGAAAAGAAATGAAACATCTTTCGTCTGATATCTATTGCTTACTATTCATCTTGTTGCAACTGCTTAAGTAAGATCATTTTGTAACTTTTTCTGTCATCCATTTTTTCTCACAATAATAAAACCGTCATTCTTAACAATTTAATTTATTCTCTTATTTCCAATTTGCCACAATGATATATTTGTAAGAAAATTGTGGTTTGCTTCCACGCCTTCAGTATTCTCAACCAACTCAACGTCCAAACGTTTTGGGTTGCATAATATTCCAGGAAAAAGGGAAATGCTGGTGGCAATGCACTTTTGTAGTCGGGTAGATTTACATAGAGACAGACAAATAAATGTAGTTGAAGTTATTCCAGGAACCTCACTAACGTTCGGCAATCATGTGGCAATAACTAGCACGCTTTTCTTTCTGAATACAACAGAAAATCTCGTTTCCAATAAATAAATCCTTTTATTTATTTTTTAATATTATTTCTACAACTATTCCGACCCTCAACTACGATACTTTCTTGCAGGGTAAAAAGCATTTATACAATACGATAGAAAGTAGAAACAAGGGAAAAATGAGAAAATAAATTCAGATAACCACATTGATATACGGTAGTCATAAGAAATGAAAACAGTCACACGAGAAGAATATAGCCTTCTGAGTAGAGAGCACTTTTGACAATTTTCTTTCGCTATCAAATATACTTTTATAAAAATACACATCTGTTTTAAACAAGTCTTAGAAAATATAAGTGTTTAAAACAAAATGTTTAAAACGTACATAAAATTTGTTTTAAACAAAACCAATTGTTTAAAACAAGTTTTAATTATTTGTTTTAAACATTTTATTTTAAACAAAACAACCCTCATTGATCGTAATGGAGTTTCAAAATTTGATTCTGTGTAACAAAGTACATCGGATCTATATGCTGGAGTCCGGTGTACAGAGCTTTTGTTTCTATTTTATGTATTTATTTATTTCCTGTTTTTATGTAAATGGCTGTGTAACCGTTGCTTCTGCCAAGAAGGGCTTTTAAATGTAAGTTTCCCTGAGTTATTTACATATAAATATGGAAAAACTGTCAGATATTCTATATAGAAGCTTTTTCCTTCCTGATAAGATCGTTAGGCCAAATGAGAATTGTCATTTCACGTAAAATATTGGATGTGATTATATATATATATATATATATATATATATATATATATATATAATGTGCTCTTCTTGGTAAACACTGTATATTCATTTTCTTATATTAAGTCACCACATTGTACAGAATATAGAATATACATTACAGTGAATTTCACAATACAGCCAGAGCTTTAAATCAGTGTAAAATAATATACTATCCTTTGCCAACTAATGTAGCTATCCACTGAAGGAAGTATGAAAGGTCAAACATAATTTGTAACATAAATAACACTGACGTTCAGTTGGAAAATAAAATTATATGAAAGTGCCAAAGGTGATGTTACTGCGTAGTCCATCTCGTGATCAATGAGCAATGTTTAAATGTCAAAGGTGATGCAACATTGGAACACATCAAGTGATGGACGAATGATGCAAATATTAAGCAGATATGTACGAATCAGATTATGTTCGGCTATGTTGAATTGTGTAGCAATTTCTTACACGTGTCAATGTTAATGTCGACCGGATCTACCTAGAAGGCTACAATTGTAAGGAAGAATCGTGCGTACAGAATCCTTCTGATCAGATGGACACTCAGTTCAAATGCACATTTGCTCTCCGAACCTCCGCGTATGGAAAAGTTGCTGAGGCGTAGCGCAATAAACTTTGCTACCATCTCGATCCGTCGACAGAAGAAACTTTGAATTTCGTGACTGTAGCGCACTACATCAAATCTTCAACAAATCTTCAACATGAGCTCCCGCCGGGAATCAAACCCGGATCATCCATGACAAAGGCGCGTACGCAAACCGATTAGCCACGAAGAAGCTAGACGTCACTCACAAACCGTCCGATATTGGAATGAATGATCAACGTTAACTGAAACCGAGGAAAGTGAATTCGCAGAATAAACAAATCAAAATTCTGGTCATTGTTAAACTCAATTCTAAAGGATCGTCCACAAGGAATTCTCTCCGAAGAAACACCTTGAATTAACCAGATCTTTTATAATGTTTGTTAACCAAGATTCGCATAGTTCCATTTGAATATCGTTCACAAGGCTCATTTATATCCGTTGCAGGGTAATCCACCTGTATACAAGAGCAGGATGGTACGCTAGATTGAAGTTAAAAGAACGATTCTGAAGCTCGATTATCTCGTAAATCCATCGATCATTTTTCAGTCGAAAATGAAATGAAATGAAATTTTTGAGTTTTACGTTCCACGTATATGCCGGTTAGCTTAAAGAGACGGTGATGATAAGAGATGAATGAAATGGTGGAATGAAGAAAGCGTGAGGAAACGGGAGATCCCCGAGAAAACCCTAGCACACGGTGTTTTTCAACCACAAAGTTCACTTGGCGGGAGCAGAGTTTGAAACCGAGACCCGAAGCACCAGAGGTGAACGCTCTCCCACTGAGCCACCGCGGCCACCATTTTTGAGTCGATGCGAAAAGAAGAGTTTGGGCACCATTTAATACATCGGAAACACTTCGACTGCTATTTTGAAAACTATTCCGAGATTGAAGTATCAAGATTGCTTCATGAAGTTCTACGATCTTATCAATGCATGTAATGACCCATGAGATTTCATTATTAATTAAACAATATGAGTTTACGTCTTGCTTTTATTTCTCACTAGACAGATTGCATATGAAGATTTACTGCAAATGACTGTAATTAACGTTGTAAACAAATATGCAAAAATGATGTGAAGAATATCTTTGAAGTAAGGATGTCTGTCATATAAATATAATAATTTACTTATTTTCTCTATTTCTAATTTAAGATCCACGGGATTACTTTAACCTAGATTTTGTAACAATTCTAGATTTACAAGGTAGAGAAATTTTTACTTTGAAATGCAGTAATAATAATGATATTCCATTTTGTTAAAGTACCCCTTACGCATTTTAAATTAAGTATCTAGCTCTTCCCTGAACACTGGAAAAAGGATATAATTCTTGTAAGAGCGAAAGGTTTTAAAATAGGATTGGCATAGATTTAAGTTACTGTTGCCCTAAGACGTTGATCCCACCATTGGCGCACGCTCTACAAAATAATTTAATTAAAGTAACGCAGTTGTAAAAAGGGTACACTCACAATAAAACCGACATTCAATTTTCAGGGAATTTTGGGGTTTCTAAGAAGCAATCCATTTGATAGTGCTTCTTTGGACATAAAAAAAACTATTTTTCTAAAATTTTGTACATATTTGGTTCCTCATGACAGTCCGTGTTTATTATACCATAAGCCGTGTTTATTATACCGACTTGTGCCACCGGTGGCGCAAAACGATTTTGTCAAATCTTTCCCATTCGAAGGTTAGGTAATTTAATAAATAACTGCATGATGGCACTACTAGTCAAACAGTTGGAGGAGTAGTCTCGCGGATATTTTTCAAAATGCATATGCGCAGAAAGAACAGGTTGATTACAGAAAATAAATATTAGTTAGTTAGTGTTTGTGTTCAGAAATTGTTTGCAGAAGCATTGTTCAACAAGCTGAAACTATTGTAATAACTGGTGCCATTGTGGTGCTTTATCACAATTACATAAACACTGTACGAGGTCAATGTTCCGTTAAGGGGGTCAAGTGTCTTTGACACCACTTTTTCTGTTGACTTTCGTTTGATTACATAATATAACGTTATATTAGGTTCTGTTAGGTTAGGTAAGGTGAGGTTAGGTTAGGTTGGGTTAGCTTAAGGGGGACCAGTGTAGTTTTGGACCTCCTTAACGGAACATGGACCCTGTACGAAATAGCGATAAATACTTGAAACGTAGAATCATGTTACGAAGCCATGAAGCAGGAAAAGGGAATCCCGACAGTTTGAAAATTGGCACAAAATGTTTCCACCTACTAAAATAATTGCGTAAGTAACTCCACTATGTGTCTTGAGTGCTTCAATGCGAAGCACTCAGAAAATTTAAAAAGCAAATACCAAGTAAGTAACTTAATAGACAGTCTTATAATTATATTTACTTCAGCACAAAATAGCTTATCTCTGATTTTTAATGTGTATTTTCTAGTGAATAATACTGTTTTTATTGATTGTGAAAAGAATTTGTCAAGAATTGTCTCCAAATAAAATCTATTTACGATTATCTGTACATTATCATACATATTTAATATTAATAAAGATATCATACTAACCACACTTTATGTACAATAAATACCAAGTTTATTTTCTTTAAAAGACTTACAGGTCTTCTCCATAGATTATCTACGAGGTGTATAATAACAGAAAGTCTGGAACACTGTTTTATTTCTCTAACTAAAAGCAAAAGGCAACTTACAGCCACGAATATTAGAATAAAGTCCGTGTACCATCGATAGTGCAAGTCGGAAGTTAAGATAAAATGGCATGCGCCACCAGTGGCTCACGTCGAGATTTTCGAAGAGCATAGCTTCTTCATTAATGTCGGATGTCGGGTTGAATATGATAAAAATGGTTAAGCTATGAATCGTTAGAAACACCATAAGAATCATTGCGCCTTCGATTCTCGTTTCTTTCTCCTCATGGATAAACCATTAGGTTTTACAGCTACAATTATTCTTTGATTCTCGTGGACATTCTCGTAACTATGATATCATATTTTAATACAGGGAAAGATTACCCCTCATTCCATAAATGTAAAAAAAATTTACCTATGGTCCTACAGTGGGAAGGCAAACAGTATTCTAGGGGCTGATCCCATACTAGTTACGGATTCACTGTCAGAGTGAACGAACAAAGTCATATTTTCATTACATTGTCATTGCACATTTTAATGGAATATAAGCTTGTGTATTAAACCTTCAATGTCTACATTTGGGATGCGCTTCCCAAAGGTGGTCATGCAAAGCTTCAGTATAACAAATTATTTATAAATAATAATACATTCATTCTTGAAGAACTGCAACAAAATAGTGCAACGCGGTTAGCGTACGCACCATTGGTGTGGGAGACCCGGGTTCTATTCCCGGTGGAAGTTTATATCCTTCGGATTTCACGTTAATTAGTAGGTCCCGTCTCATATAGCCTCGTTGGTGAAAAGGACGTTAAACTCAAAATCAGCTCAACTCAACTCAAAATAGTGCAACGCCATCAAAACAAGAGGAAATTCCGAGGAATGTAAACACTTAACCTGCATCCCTACAGGTATTAACTAAACGCCGGCTTCAGTGAGTGCCCCACCTGTGCAGAAATTCCATCATCCGATAACAAGAGAGGCAGGAAGATCATCCGGCCGACCTTAATATACCCTAAAAGAAGTAGAATGTGTCTAACAAAGGAATGCAATGAAACATGTGATAAATTAACTACATCTGATCTCTAAGAAACGTGTTTGTGCAGTTCAAAAATAGCAACTATTCTTACAATAAAAATCTCTCAACCTACTTTATCAATATTCTTGTAGCTTACGTGATAGAACATATGAATTCTTTTGTGCTCTATAATCTAATAATTTGGACATAGTTGAACTCACTGAGACACGGATTAACGAATATCATTACAATGCTGAACTGGACATTTGATAACAGTATACTGTGTTGAGACAAGATATAAATTCTAAGTAAACTTGTAAAACAAATGCTGGTTATTTCTCACTGCAGCCCTAACTAAACATTGCATGTGCTTATTGGACAGATGTAATAATAGTTATGATTGTCAATATAAACACTTTGGGGTTAATCATATATATTAGTGTTGTGTACTTCTCACCGAGATCTAATATTAAATTGTACAATCATTTATTTACTCCCTTGAACTTGTACTCTAGGAAGTCCTGTTCTCCTGATTGGAGATTTCAATTTATCAAAAATAAACGGTAAGGAAATTAATTTTGAAACCAACTCTTCTAAATACAAAGATGCATAAACGATTATCTCTTATTATAATCTACACTCATTAAATAATGTGACGAACGAAAATAATCATATATTAGATCTGGTTTTGTCCAATATAACGAATATAGAAATTAGCAATAGACATTGTTTACTAATTCCAGAAGATGTACATAATCCGTCCATAGTAATGAACGTAATGCAGCAGAGGACCAATAAGAGTTGAGTTGAGTTGATTTTAGTTTAGCGTCCCGTTCAGCAGCGAGGCTATATGAGACGTGGACCTACTGATTAACGTGGAATCCGAACCACAGGAGCTCCCGCCGGGAAAGAGGACCAATAAGAATTTAAGTATATATATACAATTTTAGGAAACCTGCCTTCTTAAAGCTGTAACTTGAATATTCGTATATTAACTTGAACTGACTAAAGAACGATGAAAACGCCAACGATGTAGTTAATAATCTCTACAATATTATTTATAGTGTATTCGACAAGTGTGTGCCGCTTAAAAGCAACTCGCGAACAGCTTATCCGTGCTGTTTTACAAATGAAATTATAAAAGAAAATCAAATCTAAAGTAATCTGTCATTAAATAAACGTAATAATGGAGTAAATATGCTAAATAAATTCAATGAACTACTTAGGGAAATAAAGAGAGACATTAAACAGGAGTACAGAACGTTCATACAAGAGTTTGGAAAGAACATCAATAACAATACTAATGAATTGTGGAACTTTATAAAAAAAATAAGAATAAACATCTTCCTGGGCGTTGAACTATGAGGGACGCGAACTTTATCATAATGATGAAAAATTCAATGCATTTGCGCTGTATTTCCTGTCAGTATTTGTGTCAGATGCAGCTGTCACTAATATCACTACAAACAATTTATTAACTGATGTAGATAAAAAATTTAGTAACTTAGCCTAGAGAAAATCACTCAATCTAAAGTAGAAATCGCAATCAAAACATTAAAGCCGAGAACAGCAGTTGGGCAAGATGAAATACACACATATAATATAAAGAGGTTTGGATGCTTTCTCATATTCGCTATAGATTGAATTCGACTTCTCATCAATAAAGTTCGTTTTACCAGATAAATGGAAGTCATCTATAGTTTGGCCAATACCAAAGATCAATAATAAATATGAAAAATACATAACTACCGACCCATATCAATTTTACCTACTTTCACAAGGATATTTGAACAAATCCTATAAAAATTGATAATTGGCCATGTACAAATCGTAATCTCATCATATCAACACGGCTTTATTCCATGCGAATCAACAACATCAAACCTTGCAATTACTACTGACTTTAAAGCAACTTCGTTAGATGTAGGATATCAGATTGATGTAATATATATAGATTTTGAAAAAATGTTTCACAGAATCAAACATAAAGTAATATTGCACAAGCTAGGCGAATATAATTTCTTTTCCCCCTTCATCGAGTTTTTCTCATCATATTTAAGCAAGTGTAAAGTAAACTGTTGTCTACAAAGATTAAATCAACTGCTTATATTGCAAACGCTGGAAGTTAACAGGGCTCCAACCTAGGCTTGTTATTGTTCTTTTTATACATTAACGATCTCTCTGATCATATATCATTAACTGACAAATTGACCTCAGAATATACGCTAGGATAAAGACCATACCTGCCTCAATTTTCAACATGAGATGGAAAATATTGCCAACTGGGGTTCTCCTAATAAACTTAATGTACACATAAACAAATGTAACATTTTATCGTTCATTAGCAGCAAAAATCAAATATCGTTTAATTATGAAATTAATCAGATCTTACTAAATAGATTAAATTCAGTCAAAGATCTTGGTGTTAAATTTGATACTAAAATAACATTTAATAACATAGTGAATGTAATTAATCTAATATTATGAAAAGTAGCTAACTTTAGTAGACCATTTCTGTATCCCTACAGTTGAACAAAGGCGAAACGTGATAGATCGGATTTTTCTCCATACAATAGTACAAAACGAGTTTACTTGTACAGATCTGATATACACACTTAACTTTCATGTCCCGACACCTAAAACTCGTGCTGATTACTCTGCCCTGCTCTATTGGAAAACAATCGAGCTCCAACCAGACCGGTAGCCAGCCCAAAAATCTAGGGGAGGGGGCGGTAGAAGTTAGGGGGAGCCCGACCCTACCATATCATAGTTCATCACCATATTATAGTTAATTTGCAAGCTACCATGAAAATTTTAGGGGGGCAGTAAAAATTTAGGGGGGGGGCGGCCCAATATTGAAATCACCAATCTCGAGAATATGTTCTTTTCCTAACAAAATATGTGTCAAACACAAAGAATTGACATCTATAATATGAACTATATATTTAAGAAAACTATTCTATATTTATTTTGTAATACTCGAACACCATAATTAGGCTATTTCCCATTGTGTTGCTGGAAAATACATAAATATGAAGATCAAAGAGAGGAATCAAATTCATATTTTTATTTGTTTCAATAATACATGTATTTAGTGTTACACTATTTCTCTAGCGTCATTTTAATTATAGATTGAGTCCTGGTAAAAAAAAATAACAAAGTTCTTTAAACTGTTTGTACGTCTTATTGGAAAAACATGTGCATATTTAAAGTGTTCATTCACACTCATTGGAATGCGTGTACTTCTTTATACTTCTAATAAACGTAACAAAATGGTATCATGTTTTCTAATATTACTTCAATTTCTATCCATTATACAAAATTTAATTTATTTCATTCTATCAAGGTAATTACATATACTTAAGAGTCTTCATCCCGGCGAAATTAAAATACCGCTAATTTTACAGTAATTATGTGATATCTTCAAATAGATAAAAGATAATTGAAATATGGAACAAGAGCGCCCTAAACAATATTATTTTGCGTGAGGTACTGTTATCACAAGTCACCTAGTGGCTTTCCGTTTGCAGCTGTTTAGAAACGCGAAAATAAATGCCGATATTCATAATGGCTCGAAATCGAATGCTGAGTCGTGATAACGGTTTCTCATGTAAAATATTATTGTCTAGGGCGCTGTTGTTCCACATTTCGATTATCTTTTATCTATTTAAGATATCACATAATTACTGTAAAATTAACGGTATTTTAATTTCGCCGAGATGTAGACTCTTAATGTATGCGGTCTGTTTATCTCATTGTTAGTTTATCTATTTGAAGATATCACATAATTACTGTAAAATTAACGATATTTTAATTTCGCGGGGATGAAGACTCTTAATGTATGCGTCTGTTTATCTCATTGTTAGTTTGAAGAGTCTATATAATAAAATTAGTACACCAGAGTTAATTCAGTATATGGCAAATGTAATAAAAAATGTTCTTAAATAATTTCAGCACACAAAATAAGGACAATATAGAACGTACTTCTGTCAATGCAGCGTTCTAATTATTACAATCATTTTCTTTCACTTCTTGCTAATTCTAGCCCTAAAAGCACAAAGCAGCAGATTTTGTTTTTAAATGTATCATTATACATACCGGTAACTGTATGGTAAATTGTGATATAGGGAAACTTTCTTCCTCAACTTCTGGTTGCAATTCTGAGAACTTTCCTTCGTAAACATTCTTCTCTTCCGCTGAAAGACTACAACACGATTCAGCGTGCGCAATCTAATAAATGAAACAAATATTACACTAATATTAAGTATGTTGCAAGAGGCAAACAAAATTTTAAAAACTATGTAATTATTCCGTTATCACAAACTCTTCACTAATATAGAAGAACACCGTATGAGTCTACTGATAAGGTTATGCAGAAAAAGCAAAGTGTTTCTAAATAGAATATTTTAACTCGGTCAAGACGTTATTTCTTTGCATTGGCAGTTTCAATAAAAGGAAACCTATACTTTGTGAAATCTTAACATACAAAATTTTAATTTTATTGTGTACTTTGTATTAAATTTCATTTCAGTTTAAACAGATCATTATTGTAATACCAAAAATACACAGAGTTCAATTCAAAATGTACCTTCTGCGGTCCATAACTATTAATATTTTATTTTTTATATTTATAATATTAAATCAATTGAAGCAATAATTAGTAAAATAAGCGTAAGATAGAGTAATAAGAAAAACATTGAAGCTAGAATGAAACGAAGCACTAAATTACATTTTTACTGACTTTTGAAAACACTGGGTGCATTTCAAAGTTGTGATTACGTTATTGTTCAATCTTGAGAAGTGTAAAACAAAAATACAGCAAACAAATCAAATACGCCTGAAGAGAATTACAATATATTTACGAAGATTATATCAGGTGGTGCTTGTGATCAATGTGGACAGATAACTATATGTAGCATAGCATTAAAACATATTTATTAACTGTTTCTGATATTACCAATAAAATCTAAATCAACTGAAATGATCAGAATTATATTTGGTATCGTCCGTCCATCGCAGAATTATCAACTTGACACCATTAATTGCACTATCGAGTTACAATTTGATACTTCTTCTAATGTAACACATTAGTAACAATTTTATGTTCAATCGGAACACAAAAACGAAAACTATATTGAAGACAATAACATTCATTTTCATTCATATATTCGAATTTTTTATAAGTTCTAAAAATTAGCTTGACATACAATCTTAGTAACTGTGTAATTCTCTCGAATAATCAGAAGTTTCAGAAAAAATAACATTAAATGAATGAAAACTTGCGAACTATTGAATTTGTATACTTTCTAATTATGTTGTCGTTTTCAAACTGAAATATATTCTTCTCTAAAATTTTGATTTTATAATGAGAAGATAATAATAAACAAATTGAAATGAGATTCCAGAAGCTTCTATTTCTTCATATTTTAATTGTCTATTAAAAAATTCCAAAATATTAAATTAATCGTATTTTTCGCAGCGCACAAGGTCTCAAATTATTAATTTTAAATAAAAGATTTAAGAGTGTTAGCAATATTCTTTTGAAATGTGAATCCCGGATGAAATAAATTTCCAAAACTATTGATTTCATTATATCATTGTAATTATTCCCATATTTTGAAAACTTCAAATGAATAATTGTGTATATTACGAATATTTCTTCAATCCTTATTGTTTCACTGAAAATAAAGGTTTGTTATATATATTTGTAATTTATCAACGATTTTCAAAACCCAAATTCTAGTTTCCATTACACGATGACTTTTGTTTTTGTATATTATTCATTATAACACTGGAAACATTTAACATGCATTAATAATACAAAGCTGGCCAAAGCAACAAACACATTTATAGCATTTTAGTAGCCCTTTCGGTAAGAAATATTGCGTTAATGAGACACGTTCTCATAAGGACAACGTGTCTGCTGAAAGAGATGTTACATTGGAAAATTATTTACATAAGTGTTATTAATATATATTATGCTTTGGTCTGTTTTCTTTTATAGATACATGCTTTTCTGAAGTAAAAGGTTCTTGGGGAATGCTACAGTAGACTCGAGTTTCTGAAATTCATTTTATATCTGAGCTATCTCATTCCAATCTAAACTCAGGTTTTCTCCATTCTTTTAATCATATATGAATTCCTCAGATACTACTCTCTTTCGAATACTTCATAATAGTCATTGTAAACGTCAAAAAATAAAATTAATGTGTTCAAGGATTGAACTTGTTCGATTGTATCAAGTAAGAAATCACTTAAAACAATAGTCACTAAAGAGAAACGTTTTATAGAACTTTTATTTTATATGTGTAATTTATCATTCGATTGTAATCTGCACACCATGAAAGTTGAGATTATCAGCGAGGATTTAGGAGAAATACATCAAATGTTGACCAGATATTTATCGTTAGACAATTACGTGAAAAGAAATGGGAATACAATTCTCTGAATCATCAATTATTTATTGATTTTAGAGAAGCCTAAGACTCAGTTAGAAGGGGAACATTGTACTAAATTCTTACCGAATTTGAAATTCCGAAAAAGCTTATTATATTACTGCTTAATTGAATCCCAAAGTAATTCCCGAGTAGGAAAATTCCTGTTTACTTGCTTTCACGTCGAGAATGGTCTGAAACAAGATCTATTTTTGTCATTATTATTCAACTTTATCCTCGACTACGCAAAAAGGAAAATCAAAGATAGCAACCAGGGCCTAAAGTTGAATGGTATTCATCAGGATATGGCGTATACGGCTGGTATAAGAATAGTAGGTACTAAAGGAGAAGAACAAAAAAAGAAATGTAGAGGTCTTATGAAATATTTATCAAGACAAAGGTTTAAAAGTAAGTGCAGAGAAAACTAAACACACGTAAGTTCGCCCGTATCGTAACATCGCAAATTATGCATGCTTTAAAGTATCAAATAATAGTTTCGTCAAAGGGGATACCTTCAAATATCCAGGATCAATACTAACAGACCAAAACCATAACAACGAAGAATTTAAATGTCAACTGAAAGCAGGGAACTTCTATTATTATTGAGTTCAAAATATTTTTCTCGTATCGAGTTCTGCCACATAATTTGAAGCATAATATATATAAAACGATATTGATGCCTAATGTGCTGTATGGTTGCGAAGCATGATTGCTTACTCGGAAAACTACAGACTGAAACTATTTGAGAATAAAATCTTGTGACGAATTTGGAACCAAAGAGGAATGGAAATAGGGAATGACGGTTAGTTCATAACGGAGAACTGCACGATTTGTACCGTTTGCTGAACATGGTTAGGATCATCAAGTCTATAACTTTTCATTTTCATTAGAACTATATTATTATTGTTGTAAGTACTAGGTTTCCATATAAGGTGTTTCCGGAATAATGCAGGTAAATATAAACTACAGATTTTTTGTTTGTTATTTGTAAATCGCAAGATTCAAATATTTCTGATTTAGGATTACATTTTTCTCTTGTACCTCACAATATACAAAACTAATTTTTATTAAAATCCAAAACTAAAGCACAAGGTTTGGCATAGTTTTTCTCCATCTGCTAAGCCGTGATTTTTATGATATAATCTTAAGTTTTTTTAAAAGAAAAATCACATTTTCTTCAGAAACTATGATTTAATGAAATACGATACTGTTAAACCTTCACAGAAACACCAAAATGTTACACATATGTTGATTTCAAAACCTGCAATTCATAAGATTATATTAATGCTTCTTTCCCATACGATTACTCTCGCACAAGATTTAAAAACGTCTTTATATTTACTGTGGATTATGACAGTTCAGAATTTCTACACCCTATTGAAAATACCAAACTTATATATCGTTTCTATCTTTTTCCTCCTCTCTCTCTCTCTCTTTCTTTACATACACATATACAACACAAGAACAACAAAAATCTAGTGAAGGTTGCATGTGCCTTTAAAGTGATGTCTCCACCGTTAGATGATATACACCAGTTGCCATAAGTATTATACCACTCTTCTGGAAAAATCTCGTAATGTCTTGAACACAGACAAGTGGTTATATTAGTTCTGGTTGTTGATAAATAGACTAGTATATTAAATCAAATACACCTTCATGTTATGCTATATTATTCATAACGTTCAAAATCAAATGTAAACTGAAACTTTCCATCAAAAGAGGAAATACTATTGAAAGGATTCACGCGTTCGCCATGTGTACAACTGCATTAGTTTTGGAATACATAGAAACATTTAAGTATTTTAAGTGAAATTGCTAATGGTACACTTGTTTATTTCTTCACAATACGAATACAGTTTTTGAGTGTCATTTTGAATTGTATATACTGTTTTCCCTAACTTGTGGATGAATAGTTGACATATAAATACAGTAGACTGTCCCACTGTCCCACATTATATATGGGCAATTCTGGAGAGATTAGATTAGAAGATAGCTTATGACTTATAACATATGGAGTAAGATAACAACTAATGAAAGATGTACTGAAAATACTTCGCGGTATTCTCCTAATACTTTTTACATTTGATATTCTCTTGAACTTATCAACTTTTTCAGAACCAAATTTGACAGAGATTATTTTTAATCACTTGCGATGAATTTGCCTTATTTCGATCTATGCTCGCCAATTTCACGGTATTGTTTTCTTTACGTTTTATTACCAAATTCTGTTTGTAGGGGTGTTTTATAATCACACTTTCCTCCATTTTGTAAATCTGCAAGTAAACCATGAGTTGTCATTAATTTATCCCCTTCAATACGATTTAACAAATTAAAAAATTAGACTTACATCAAGGTTCCTTTTCTTTCTTTTATCTGTAGATTCGGATTTACCATAACTGCTAGGTCTTTTCTCTGAATCTTTGGCCTCACTACGACGTAAAGCCTGACGTTTTCTAGTATCAATATGATGAGAAAGAATTTCACTGCTCTCAACTCTTTTCTCCATCAGTTTAACTTCTACGTATTGTCCCAAATGTTCTATGTAAAATGTGTATAGTTAATAATCTCACTACCTGAAAAATGAAAACGATATACATATTATCTAAAAGTTTATAACTAGTGATCAAAAACACTAGTACTGTGGAGGTTGAAAATACAATTTAGTCGCCTAAATATTACTATTCCCAGTTTTTACGAGGGTGTAGATCTTACTTTTATGAAGGTAACCAAAATCAACCGGACCTAAATTATTCCCTTAGTATCTGTCTCATATCTTCAGTGTAGACTATCACAACGAGTACCCAGTCCCGGAGATATATCAAATTGTCACTACAAAAGATTGTTCGCTTTATATCCGACCATCTTTAACTGTTATTCACCTTAAGAGATAGGGCGACCAGTCGTCTTCTATAGGTCACTCAGCATTGTGGACTATCACACGGTATCGCAGTTTATATTGCAAAAAGCTCGAGCGCAGGATAGGCAAGGTAATTGTGTCCCACTCCTTTCTCCAAGCTTTCCATAGACACGGACGGCGCGGGCGGCGATGTTGAAGACGACGTTTCAACAGTCCAAATGAGCAGAAATCCATTGGTTGGCATCTAGTCTTTTCACAAAACATTTTCACACGGAATGACACGGCTGGTGGTTCTTTTCGAACTGAGAAGCTGGATCCAGATGTCAGGTAGATGATAACCTTCGTCTCTGTTGATGGATGGCTTGTATGTATGGATGAATAGAGATTCATGTATTTTCCTGTCCCAGAACTGTTTGTTTTTCTTTAGTACTTCAATTTGGTTCCACATGGCCGTATGGTTGTATTGTATGCAGTGTTTGGCTATTGCAGATTTTTCAGGTTGTTTAAGTCTGGTGTGTCGCTGGTGTTCTTTCATTCTGTCTTCAATGTTCCCTCCCGTTTAACCTATGTAAGCTGCGTTACATTCGCAGGTGATCCTGTAGATGCCCGGTGTCTTTAATCCCAATGAGTCTTTTGCAGTTGGTAGTGGAAACTCCTGATCTTCGGTCGAGGGCAGTGTAGAGTCTTGATGTTGAATTACTTCATTAGTCTTGCTAGTTGGTTGGAGGTTTGTCCCATATATGGAATAACTGCAATTTTTCCTTGTCTGCCGTGTTGCCCTCTTTTGTAGTGCAATTTCGGCTACTGTATTTTCTCATGGCTGTCTTGATTTGTTTCGACGAATATCCGTTGAATTTGAATACCGTTTCTAGGTGAGACAGATCTGTGCTTATATTATCTGGATCTGCTATTTGGTATACTCTGTGTATTAGAGTATTTAACACCCCCGTCTTCTGTGCAGGATGATGAAAACTAGTAGCATCGAGGTAGAGATGAGTGTGCGCGGGTTTCCTGTAGATTGAATAGCCTTGACTTCCATCTGGTTTCTTGTATACGAGTACGTCCAGGAACGGGAGTCTTCCTTCTGCTTCTGTTTCCATTGTGAACTGGATGTTGCGGTGTATAGAATTCAGATGCTGCAGGAATTCGTCGAGCTTCTGCCTGCCATGGGGCCATATGAAGAATGTGTCGTCTACATATCTGTAGAATACTTTAGGTTTGTATGTTGCTCTTTCTAGCGCTTTGTGTTCAAAATGCTCGATATAAAAGTTCGCTATTACTGGAGAGAGAAGAGAGCCCATTGCCACACCATCGCTTTGTTCATAGAAATTGTCTTGGTAACTGAAGTAGGTAGACGTTAAGGCGTGTCTGAAGAGATGTACTATATCCTTGCTGAAGTGCGATTCCAAGAGTTTAATAGATTCTTCTTGTGGTACCCTCGTAAAGAGAGAAACCACATCAAAGCTGACGATTATGTCATCTGCGTTTGTTTTGATGCTGTGTAGTAGTTGTACGAAATGGCTGGAGTTTTTGATATTTTGTGTACACTCTCCTGTTAGTGTCTGTAGCAGTCCTGTTAATTTCTTAGCCAGGTTGTACGTGAGGCCTCCTATGGTGTTAACTATGGGACGTAATGGAACTTCTTTCTTGTGTATCTTCGGAAGGCCATAAATCCTTGGTGGTATTGAACCGGAAGGTTTAAGCCTCTTCTGTTTTTCTTCTTTCAGACTGGAACTTTGTATTAATCTGGAGGTTTTCTTTTCGATGGCCGTGGTTGGATCTCTGTCAATTTTTCTATATGCTGAATCTTCCAGTAGGCATGTCAATTTGGAGTGGCAGTCTTCCCTGTTGAGAATGACGGTCGCATTCCCCTTGTCTGCTGGTAATGTTATGATGCTGTCACCTGCTCGTAGGTCATGCCACCTGCTTTCCTTTCTTCTCTGGATAGGTTGTATTTCGGCTTCTGCTGCTTAGCCCTCATAAGAACCGTAACGGCTTCTGTGCGTATGTGGTCTGCTGTTTCTTGGTCTAAATGTTTTATTGCTTGTTCAATACCGCTTACAGTTTCCGTGATGGGAATGTGTTTTGGTCTTGGAAATTTCAGGCCTTTGCATAGAAGACTTGTAGTTGCTTCACTTAGTTTTTTATAGAACAGTATAAGCATTCGGTGAATATTATATTGCAATTGGAAGTACTGCATTTTTGTTGTGAGGTAATCAGAAAAGAACACAGGTTCATTTCTACATACGTAAAGATTTTGTTGATGAACACAGGAATGGCATATGAATAGAGCTGCAGTGATGAAGTTGCTAAGACATTTCCCTATTAGATTGACTATGAATGCATTCCTGAAAAAAGTAGTTCCAATACTGGTTAGTGGATGGGCACATTTAGAAAGGCATAGTAGAAAGGTTACTGAGGTATAATGATGACTATGACACATCCTGCATGTCCGAATACATAGTAACTATAGGAACTTGCATTCACCCAGACTTAGAGTTCTATGACGTGTTCTGTTTGAATTGTGACCTTTACTTTAAAAAAAAAACTTTCGAGAGGATTGAATAGAAGAAAATATGGTGACGATTTTTTTAAAAGTGAATTTTAGTTTTCTGCTGATTTACATTTTCCATGGCCTTTATGTGCCGGGAAACGGGTTTTGCAATGTATGTTAGTGAGTTCGTCTTTCCATTCGCTCTGCCCGATTTATATGTTCACTCTTCTAGAGCCTATACTGCTCAAAGTATCGGAACTAAACTAAAGACTTAAGGTTTCCGTAGGACGCCCTCATGGGGGGATCCTTTCTGGAAAGTAAGGGTAGTTTGCTGAAGCGTGAATTTTTATTTCGAAAACGGCTTTAACGATTATGTTAATACTTTCAGTAATACTTCATTAAGAAATCTATATTATACTATAAGTCATTTATTTGAGAAATACGTAAAAGGAGTAGTTTTTGGAGGTGAAATGTCTCAGTGAGTTTTCTTAAAAATAACAGATGGTTTTGTTGTAGCAATATTATAGGGGAAGGTCGTCTGGTATCGGACACCTTAGCTTGTTTTAGTTTCTCAGGCTGAAAAATAGCTATATCAAATTACTTAATGCACAAAATGGTACCTTGGTATCTTACACACAACATACTAAAGGTGATTTGACAGGTAAAAACTAATAATATTATATTTTTGTAAAAAAAAAATCAAAGGTAACACAAATTAGTGTTCTTAAAAAGTGGAGAGTGGTATCGGACAAACATAAAACTATAGAGAATTAGTCTTTTGAGGTAATTTAATAACAGAACAAATTGCAAATATTAGCTTTTTACTTACAGGAGTTCTTACACACAAAATACTGTTTTATTACGCTTTGAAATACAGCCTAAAACAAAAATAAAAATCTTTCTTAAAGTTCTTAGTCTCATCAAGAGTTGTCATTTTTTATTCTGACACAAATCACAACGATAAAACATTCTGCCTTCAAAATTTGCACATTGTTCATGTACCAAATCTTTACATATATTGCGCTGTATCCAATCATCAAAATAATCCCCGCAGATTATAATGTTTAGTTTTTCAGTAAGTTTGTAAACTAGTTTTAAAACTCCTGGTATTCTTAGTGGCATGAGACTAGTTAACTATACAAAGCCTTTACATGATTGTATAGTATTTCTTCTTGGTCACGTTCTACTAAATGTACCTTTGTTATCCGAGCAGCGAGGATTAGCTGTTGTCTCCTTCCCTTCCGACAGCTTTTCGACACGATTACCTAATGTGCTCTAAGGAACACCATATCTAGCACTGGCCGCACGTGCTTCTTTGGAAATAACTTTGTCCATGGCCAACTTCATATTTTCTTCATCCAAATTGCCACGTATTTTCCCCATGGTTTCTTGAAAAAGCCAGAAACCAGTAAAAAACGTCGAGTTTACTTACCAGTGTTTCGTCCGATACCACGCGATTGCATTTTGTCCGATACCAGCCGAAAGACTTGCAACTTATGAATGGCTATCTATCGGCTTGTAACAATATGAATGCAACTATACGCCTAAATTATAATATATATACACCCTAATAAATGCTGTGATAGCAACAATATATCAATACATTTACTTTGTGACAAGTTGCAGCCACACAAATCTATCTCCGTGCACCTGATCACTCGCAAAAATACAAAAACCTTGAAGCACGAGATACACTATTCATCGGACAAATCCACTATGGCGTGGGTTTGGCTAATTCATTTCGATCAACTCACTGTATACTGGACAGGTGCCACCTTAAGCAGGAAATAACGAAAACTGCTTTTGTCCGATACCACCCGCTGTCCGATACCAGACGACTTTCCCCTATAACTCATTTGTCCTGAAAAAAAATCAACAAGGAAAGTAGTTTACACTCGGAATGAGTTTTCAATTATTTATTTATTTATTTATTTATTTTACATTTCTCTCCAACGCGACTCATGCTGTTTGTTGATTTCCAAACAGAGATTTCATTAATAACCCTAATATACAGAGTATCCATAAAGTCCGTTGCCATCCAGCGTTTCTTCGAAACAATTACGAATATGAGAAAACGCAAAAACACCTGTATCATTATTTTCAGAGGCTTGCATTTTGAGCTATAAAATGTCTATCCCAGACACAGAAAGGAGTACGTGAGATCAACTTAAAAATTTTAACGATAAAGGGGGTCAAGTAATATAACACTAGAAAGGTCTCGACAAGAGACATATTTTGCAGGAAGTTTCAAGTCTCTATGTTGACCGCATCTAAAATGGTGGGGGGTTCACATTTCGTGTCCATAAAGTCTGTTACCATCCCGTTTATCTGAGAAACGACTGCGAATATGAGAAAACACAACAAATACATGCGTCATTACTTTAAGGGATTTAAATTATGTGGTATAAAAGACCTCCCAAATAATGGTACGGGAGTAAACTTGAAGATTCCAAATGCCAAAGCGGGTTCGAGTAGTTTGACGTTTTATGGCTTTTAACCTATCACTGCACTTCGGAGGTGAATTTAGTTAATTTTGTTAATTGTAGGCCCAAAATATTGAGTATCAACATATATTATATATACCATTATATATAATATAGCATTATATTCTGGAGCTTACTGATTTTCGAACTTCAAATATACTATTTGAAAAGAATCTTCATCTGTTGAAAGTCTTAAATGAATTGTTTTTACTTTTATTATCTTCCTGGGTATTCATCGATCTGCTACTAAAGTTTTATGCTACAAAATACTTTTAGGTGTGCACTTGTTTCTCGTTCAGGACTCATATAGTGTTGATATTTCTTTAATATATTGAAAAGAGCACGCCATAACTACAAAGAAGAGATGTCGCCAATTAAAACTGAAAACAGTCATAACCCAGAAGAACTATAATTGTACACTCATTATTACTAAGAAGTATTGTTAATAGTTAGATGTTTTGTACTATGCTTTTACTTTTATCTGACTTCCGGATATATATCTTTTGATATGAATTAATTGACCTAGCACAATGGCAACAACTCTCTGTTGTGACGTCTATAGTTTTACTAAAACAGAAAAGATCAAGAAAGAAAAACATGAAGTTAAGAGGAAGGTAAAGAAAGTAGAGTAAGAAGAAAAAGGAGGGTAGAAAGAAGAAGGAAGAGTTAGAATGGCCTTATTAAAGGTAAAATTTGTCCCTAAGTAGTAATTGTAAGGGAAAGCAATACAGAGCAAGAATATCAAAAGCCTATGGATGAGTGGAAGATGGTACAGGAGGGAGAAGAAGAAGTAGTAGAGAAAGAGAAAGGACAGGAATAAACGGTGAAATATAATTAAGAACATAAATGAGTATTGTATTCCCGTTTAAGTTCATGAAAATCGATGTTAAACCTGTTGCTGCGTAACATATGTTAATTCATACAGCTCTGACGT
The DNA here is from genome assembly GCF_964235325.1 of Thermobia domestica. Lineage (NCBI taxonomy): Eukaryota > Metazoa > Arthropoda > Insecta > Zygentoma > Lepismatidae > Thermobia > Thermobia domestica. The sequence continues at coordinate 222,359,706 of NC_137463.1, forward strand.
GGATCCAAATAAATACGTAAGTCGGAAGTACTCGAACTCAGCAAAGCCAGTGAAAAGCGTAAATTTGATCACTATAATTATTGTTTCCAACCAAAATTTATTCATTTGACCAACTTGATGCTTCTTACTCAGTAGTTAAACAATTACTGAAGTTTGCAAACAAAAATCAAACTGAAATATTGTATTATTCATATTCTTAGGTTCTAAAAGATTATCAAACTTAATGGCTACTATCACTAGTTCTGTTCTATTGTACTGGTTTACATCAAAGAGCCATAGCCGATTAAACAGAATATTCACTCCCTTCATGACCTACGTCATGCATCAATGACAATCACATTTTTATAGGTATTTGCATAGTAAAATAATTACCAATTCTTTACCTTATTGTGTAGGATTCTATGCTTACCACTAAAGTCTTTCACTCATTCGTACCTTTATACCACATATAGACAAGGTAGAAAAATACACACTATGTGATCAAAAGTATCCGGACACACCCAAAACATACGTTTCTTTATATTGGGTGCTTTGTGCTGCTACCTAGTGCCAGGTACTTATTATCAGTGACCTCAGTAGTCATCAGACATCGTGAGAAAGCACAATGGGGCGCTCCGCGGAACTCACGGAGTTCGAACGTGGTCAGATGATTGGGTGTCACTTGTATCACTCGGTTGGTAAACATTGGACGATTGAACAGCGGAAAAACGTTGTATTGAGTGCCGCATCACGGTATGCAATGTGGTGATCCGATGGCAGGCTGCGGATATGGCAAATGCCAGGTGTACGTCATCTGTCAGCGTGTGTAATGAAATTGGTGTAATGAATTTTCATTTCGTTTTAAGTAATTTTATTCCAAATTTATGTAACCATCTCTCTCTATCCACATTTTTATTTGGCCCCTGTCTGGGCAGATATCACCATCTAACCACCTGAGTTAGTCCGGGCCTGTCTACGTTCAATACAAAGTCATCTCATACATTTACTTTCTACACTCAGAAATTATGGAAAACATACGTTGGCAATAGAAGCTATGCCGATAGTTCGACTCGATCAACAATTGTGTGTAGAGCTTTTTCGTGGTTAAGCGGTTAGTATACGTGCCATGGTTGGGGGACACCGGGGTTCGTTTCTCGGCCGGAATTCATGTGGTTCGGACTTCCCGTTAATCAGTACGTCCATGTGTCATATAGCCTCGCTACTGAACGGGACGTTAAACTCAAAATCAAGTCAACTCAAGAACTGTGTGCATATCCATCTGTTTGTCTATTCCAAAATAACTCTAATAACATTTATATGATTTTGATGAAAATTAAAATGTTTTTTTTCTTAATATAGAGAAATAATTATATTGTCTAAGATTGTAATCCACCATCAATGTGGGGTAAAAATGGGTAGCATTCACTCCATATTGAAAATTTTCGAAAATACACATAGAATAATTTTCTATTATAACCTACTCGTATATAAAAAAAATATTCGATTTTGAAAAAGCAATCAATATTTTCATTATGGCATTGCAATTAGTCGAATATTTCATACATAAGATACAGTGGAAGTTATTTTTAAATATATATACTGAGGAAGGGGTTGTCAATTAATTCCCTCATTTTTGAGAGATTTTCAATCCAAGCTATGATTATTATGAAGCCAGTATAGTAATAGATTAGTTATTTCACCAAAATGGAATATTTTTACGAAAGTTATAGTAGTACGCAATTGCAGTACTTTAATGAGAAGCTTCCATGTTGAGTTTCATATTCCTAACTTGGAGGACTTCTGAGATGCACAATTTCTTGTATAAAATTTGACCTACTCTCCCTCTAGAATTCGAATTTAATTGAGGTGACATGATAAAATCCGAGTTCAAAACAAGTGATTATATATATATATATATATATATATATATATATATATATATATATATATAAGGTTTATTTCATACTGTTCAGATATTTTCCCCTGATTTAATATCAAACAAAATTACTTTCCTTTGTACAAAGCGCTCGGGAGGAAGATGTGGTAAGTGACAAGTGCAAGTTTAAAGATACATAAAGTTTTGTGTATGTGTGTGTGTGTGTAAAGAAATGCTTTCAATTTAATATTTTATTGGCGAATATAATTTACATAAATATTTACTATTAAATGTAAAACTGCATTCCATGTGATTTTCTTCCTGCCAGCTTCGCAAACTAACCAATTCAAAAATAGCACAATTGTCATATACTGTATTTTCCTCCGAGACCTTCAAGATTTCAAGTTTGACTTATGTTTTCAACACTGAGAATTAATGACTCAGGATATCGACCCCGCTATTATTATTATATAATAATATTTTTACAAGAGGAGATGTATAGTGATATTCCATCGAGTTAACTACGCCAAGTTTATGCTCTGGTTGTGGCTCATAATGCAGGCTAATTTTATATTTCGTGTTTCACAACGTCCGTGTTGAATAGTGAGGTGGACAGAAATAATAATAATAATAATAATAATAATAATAATAATAATAATAATAATAATAATAATAATAATAATTATTATTATTATTATTATTATTATTATTATTATTATTATTATTATTATTATTATTATTATTATTATTAGTAGTAGTAGTAGTAGTAGTAGTAGTAGTAGTAGTAGTGGTAGTAGTAGTAATAGTGGAGCCCAGTCGTAGCTATGTGGTTAGCGCATTCGTCTTTGGCTGGGGAGATCATATTTACGTTCCCGGTGGGAGCTAATATAGTTCGGATCACACGTTAAGGTGATCTAGTACCCCTAGCAACCTTGAAATTTAGCCCATTCAAGAAAGGTGGGAAAGTTTTTCATTAGTTTCTTCTTTATTATTAACGTTACAAACGTAAAAATTTGAACAAACTTAGAGGAGATATTTATATATGTCCTACTTATCATTGTTTTTTTTAAAAAAAAGGTAATCAAGCTTCCGTCTTTAACTTTGAAAATATGGCAACAGTCAGACCTGAACTCCCTGCGATGGTATAATTTTTCCTTCCCGCCCGAGTTAAGCGACAAATTTATTTCCTGCCTCACTCAAGTTATTCCGATCGGGTTAGTCATAAACCGCGGTGCAAGTAAAACCTTTTTAATCTCTCTCTCTCCCTCTCCCTCTCTCTCTTTTTTCTTTCTTTTCATTCTTCAAAATCCTGAAAGAGGAGTTGTCACTTGCAAGTATACCATTCCCGCAAAATAACATAAAGAAATGTTAGTTTGTGATCTTTGGGAAAGACTATAGAAAAAAATATTGTTTAAATCAATCTAGGACAAAATTACCCTTGGAAGCGTGGTCAAAACCTTCTCTTCAGAAATAATTGAAATATACTTACATTAATAATTTTTTAGGGAAATTTGATCAAGTGAAATAGCATATGGACAAAATTCTAAAGCCTTACTTTTTAAAAATCACTTTCGTTCTTTGTTGTCTGTTCACATGGCATGGCCGCTTCTACACTAAGGCTTGTGACAAACATCTTGGCATTTCAGCTAAACGAATAAAACGCAAGCTCTGTCGCGACATTACCGAGTGTTAAAGAGGTGTGGCTATGGCTAAGGAGACGAACTACAGTGCGATCAGGTTGCAGGGGATAGACGTGGATGTGTATAAACTATACGTGACAATACCACTGGCCTCTTATTTGCTAGGAGCATTTAAAGGGAACTTGGAGCACCGCCTAAAAATGCCAAGATGTTTGTCACGCTGTTTAGATCCAGTGGCGGACTGGAACATAAAGAACCCAGGTGGGGATTAACCATAGGGAACCCTCTCTCTCCATACACACAGGGACATATATATATATATATATATATATATATATATATATATATATATATATATATAGATAGATAGATAGATAGATAGATAGATAGATAGATATATACAGAGAGAGAGAGAGAAAGCTCCTTCGTGGCTAAGCGGTTAGCGTACGCGTCTTTGCCGTGGAAGATCCGGGTTTGATTCCCGGCGGGAGCTCATGTAGCTCAGATTCCACGTTAATCAGTAGGTCCACGACTCATATACCCTCGCTGCTGAAAGGGACGCTAAAGTAATCAACTCAACTCAATATATATCCAGGATATGATCATGGGAGGGGCTATATATATATATATATATATATATATATATATATATATATATATATATATATATATATATATGTGTGTGTGTGTGTGTGTATTACCGGATTCAGGATTTTATGACGGGGGTGCACCAAAAGCTGCCAGTAGTGATTAAAATTTGACTTAAATCTGATTTTGTTGTAGTGTGAATGAGGAATTGCCCTGGAAATATTCAGTGTCTGGACTCGGAAATGTAACCCATGGCTTCCCGAATGAAAGCCAACGCTTACCAACTGATCCTCGTTCGCTTTTTATCATTATAATTTTAAGTATATAATTTACTTGCTGCTTTAGATGAGAAATTTCTTTAACTATGGATACTTGAAATATGATGGATACTAACTTGTATCGTACAGAATCCTTATGAAAGTGTTGCTATTTTCACTGCTAGCCTCTCATTTTAGCGAGTTTATATTTACAATGAAAGAGGGTGGACCGCCCGCCCACCGTTGTAAATATACACTACCTAAAATGAGAAGCTGATAGCAACACTTTCCAAACAGTTCTGCCGTAATGGGATTCTGATGATTCTTTTCCATGATACAAGTGTCCAACATTTTCCAAGTGTCCATGATAAGAGAAATTCCTGATCTAAAGAATCAAATTAATTACACAATACAAAGTACACAGATTCAGATCGGCCATGGTACACTTGGTAAAGCGTTTACTTCGATTTCGAAAACTCGTGAGTTTAGTTCTCGAGCCCGGATACAGAAGTTTTCCAGGGTGTTTCCTCATTCACATCACTGATGCCTAAAGGCAGTAAAAAATCCGTGTTAATTAAAATGTTCCGGTGCACCTCCTTTCAGAGGTTGGGTTGTTTGCGGCTGAGGTTCATAAGGATTAAAATACGCAATAAACAATACTATTTTGTAGTAATAAAATATAGTATACACTACACTACCTATGCCATTTCACAATTATTGCAATTACAAAAAATAACATAACTACATACAATATAAGAGAAGTAATTAATTCACATAACTTCGTCGCTAGTATACACTGATGAAAATCTTAATTCTTTGATTTTTCTTGACTTGTAAATGTAATATTTGGTTTAACATATCGGACTTGAAGTGAATAACGATGCAAGAAGAATTTAAAAAACCGGCTGACTTATAGCATTATTTGATTACTGCATTAGTATTCAAATGCAGAATGAGGTTTAAGGGTCCTTCTTGCCAAATGTGTGATACATCAGTAAATCCGACAGTTTCTGGGGGATTAGATCCCCGACAACAGGCTCTGTTCCTTGGAACGCCGCGGATGTGTAGCACTTCCAGACCCCCGTTGCTTTGCCTCCCCTTCAATTTCCTGAAATCACGTTCCCGTCAAGAGGGCTCAAAATCTTTTGCTGGGGGCCCAAAATCCGAACACCCACCACTAATCAAAACAGGCAAATAATACCATTAATTGATAATCATCTCAAGGGACTTCTATCTTAGGAAATTTTGGTAGGGCCCCGTCGACTCTTCAGGGCCTGGTAATCAGATGTTGAGTAATTTCGTACGGCTGCATTCAATAAATATGACGTTATGGCAGTTTTGCCCTTTGGGATTAATTGTTTTTAAAATAGGCCATTAAACTTTGCCTGCCTAATTGAAGTCCTATTTTTATTGGTGCATTTCTTCTTAGAAGAGCGTATCCAGGCAATCGATAAAATAAAGTATGAGGGACAATGTGGCCATGCAATAGCCAACGGGCCCCATCGACGATGAAGGGGGCTCTCTTGGGTCCGATAATAGGGTCCTATCATATACATCTTTTCGTACAGAATTAATTCTACTGCAGTTATAGTATGTGAAATTTTTTTTCTACTTTTTCTTATTATTATTGACTCAAGAGGGCCAGGCGGGAATCCCCGCCTTCTCACTCGGGGCAGTTCGCCCCTGTCTAGATCTAGAACGTTTTAATTTTGCATGTCCGGTGACTATACAATATTTTATTAATTACCGTATACTCACGTATAATGTCTGCACCTCCATTTTCCTCGAAATACAGTAGGAAAAAAATATATATACTCATGTAATGTTCACACTAGAATTTCCTAATTTTAGATATTTTTCTAATAAATGAATTTCATACATATTTGTCTTTCTAAAATTGCCAAACAATTAAGGTCTATGTAGTTAAGTACCATATATAGCAATATTGAATTACTGTATTTTCGCTTGTTCTTTAAAAACATTTTATTTACTTCACACACGGGACAAATACCAGTATTCAAATTTATAAGCTGAAAGGCCCGTGCAATGTACGCATCCTGAAATATTGGGTAAAAAGGTGCGGACATTAGACGAGCGTATACGCTATGTTTCTTTTTGTAGGGATGTCTCCAAAATCTGTAGGGATCAGGCTCCTGATAGCTCTCACTTCGAATTAGCTCGAAGCTAGATTTTCAGTATTTTTTTTCAACTTACATGTAATTAAAAACATATTTTACCCAGAGGAGAAACCAGCTTTGATTAGCATCGTCGAAAGATGTAGTAGACATGGAGACTCTGAAGCACTTAGGATATATATCTTGCATATGCGTATATATCTTTAATACATTTCAAAAGAACAGAGTTTGAATACGTAATCATGTTACCCAAGACTAAATAGACTAAATATTACACAAATATTATATTGCAAGAATGTTTGCCACTTATGTTTGAAAGCATAAGCGTAGACAAAAGTATTCGTTGGTTGGGTATATTATTATTATTATTATTATTATTATTATTATTATTATTATTATTATTATTATTATTATTATTATCTCCTTCATGTTGTGTTTCGTAGAACACATGTAGACTTCTTCCTCGGATACTGTCCATTTCTGTATAGACATGTCCCATCCTTCCACATATTTTGATAAAAACTGAAATCTTCCCATTTCTATAGGATATGAAATACTCAATGGAAGGGGTTACAACATCCACCAATACCTCTTGAAATACGCCACTATCTATACGTATTTCTTTACTAATGTACAGACTTTTCAAGAACTATAGTTTTATGTGTTAGGTCTTATGCATTTTTCTACCTATTTATATTTTTAAATTTATCATCATTTTTAGAAAATAATTTTTCCACATTTTTATGCATATCTATGTATATATATTACATCTATCTACCTACCTATACCCGATCAATTTATCTTCTTGTCATTCAACATTCAAACATGTATAAAAACCAGAGATGGTCATTTTTCCTAACCCTCCCTCACCCTCACCCTCGACTGACGGCATCCCCTCATCCTGCCTCACACTCACCCTCCATTGACGCCCTCCTCTCACCCTCCCTCACAAACACCCTCCATTGACGTCCTCACACTCACCCTCCATTGACGCCCTCAACTTCACCCTCCCTCACACTCACTTTCCATTGAAGACCTCAACTTCACCCTCCCTCACACTCACCCTCCAATAACGCTCTCATCATCAATCTCCATAGACGCCCTCACCCTAAATCATCGCCCTCACCTTCGCCCTTGCTCACACCCACACTCAAATGACGCCCTCACACTTACCCTCAAGCAACTAAATTAATCAGGACACGTCAAACTTAATGGTGCCCAATATAGTACGTGTAAAATAGTATGTACGTGTAATTCCCCTCTAAGGTGTGGAATTTTCAAAAAAGCTAAAAAGAAGTTACTTTTTATGGTAAATTGGTGTTCTAAGTTTTAGCTTCCTAACTTCAGAAATCTGGGAGATACAGTTCCTCGAAAAAAAAAAAACATTTACTCTTTTAGGATACACGTTTCCGAAAATAATTCCTTTCGTTTCATTTCTTTCGAAATAAAGCTTGACTTTTCGTGCATTTCTTTCAATATGTCTGATTTACAATTGGTAGAGAACATAGATTTAAAAAAATCTAAAATAATGGTTGCCAAATGCTTGTTGAAAACTTCAACTTTTGATGAAAAGAACTTAGGAGATGCAGAAAGAAGATATTGAAGTTATGATTTTATATAACACCATATTTATAAATGAAGGACGGAACATACTTCGGATACAAGCAACTTTAAAGACGAATGAAGGTAACTACTCTTCATTACGAAATTCACTCTCAAACTCATAATTACAGGGAAGCTCAGGCACCATGGGTATGTGCGTGATCTGTACGATCATTGACTGTTTGCCCCCAACAAATAGTGACGTAACTAGGATTTTTAAAAGGGGATTGAAAAACCATTTTGGGGCCAAGGTACCCAACACTCCAAAAGTCCATTGTTTCGGAATTTTAGGTTTATCTTTAATCAAGAACATAACACCATTTGCCAGCATTTGGGCAAAAGAATTGTGGTTACTATTTCAGTCTTGGACATTTTTAGCAACATAGTCATGTTTGTTTTATTCTTTATTAAATTAAAACTACTTTTCTCAAAATAACTCGACAAGATTCGAGACGAGACAGGGTTCTTCCAACAGGAAAAGATAAATTTTTCGATGCATTACTTTACAAAACATATTTTCGAGGCGAGACAACCTCTAATCTTGTCTCGTGCGCATCCCTATTTGCACGAAATAATATTAGAATACAGTAAAAAAAGAAAATATTAATTACCTTATAAAGTAATCAAACCTTAAAGATCACCTATTTAAAATTTGACCTGTGAAATAGTTCATATTTTCAGGGGGCTATTCATATAGTAACAGAATATTAATAATCAATGATCAATTACTCTGTGAAGATGCTGAATATTAAGGTGTGTGTGCACCTTCTGTTGCATTTGGGTGTAAATTCGTCAATACTGTAATTTCAGTAGATTTTCTTAGTATCCTCTTTTCTAAAAGTATGTAACATAGTGAAATTTAGGCGGGCTTGTAAGAAATTGCGGAGGCTTGAACACCCCAAATTAGACCTAGTGACGCCACCGCCGTTAAGCCACCAGTCACAAAAGATAAAGGGAAATATTTAATTTAATAATAATAAAAATTTGAAGTGTGTAATTTTAGGACTATAATTGTATATGACAATCATTATAAATACGATTATGTTATATATTTAATTGAGCCTTTCTCCCTATCGCGGAACTTATGTCCGGCACGGAATCGAACCCGGATAACCCAAGGATCTCTGCTTCAGATAATCGCTGGTTAGAAATGTTCTCCTTCAAATAAAATGACATGAAATATTAAGTTTAACGTCCCACGTTTATGCTCCAAGGCTAAGAAAGACGATGATGATTAGAAATGAATCAAATAGTGGAATGAAGAAAGTGGGAGGGAACGGAAGAACCCCGAGAAAATCACCGCATACGGTGTTTGTTCACCACAAAGTTCACTTGGTGGTACTTCAAATAAAGTACAGCTACAAATAAAACATTTTCTACTCTACAAGAAAGCATCTCCTTTACATTGTTCCGTCCATTAAATGTACATATTAACAATTGCTCTACTGAAACCATCCCTGCAACTAGTGATGTGAAGTTGAAATTTTTCCGCTTAAAACTTCCCATTTCTGAATTTTTTCCATTCTAAACAAATATTCACTATCAAGTATTAACTCCATATTAAGCCATGATATTAACTGAATCCATGAATAGAAATGACATTATAGCAAATTATAATCTTCCAACTTTGTAGGTCCTATAATGGGAAAATATATAAATATTATTGAGTATCTGGTAATAAACATAGTATTTGATAACACAAGAATTATATGATAGAACAAGCGAGTATCGTTCTACAGTATGAAACTACGGTAAACTTCCAAACTATACAAATTCAATAGTAAAACTGGAAATAGTAGAAACCGGAAGTAGTTGATTTCTACCACTTACAGTTTCAATATTAGGTTGTCGAAGGAGATGGTACCTATTATTGGAACGACGAATCGTTTCCCGGAAACCATTTCTCAATAGCTCTTCCCGTTTTTGAGTTATGACCAATACTGTTGAAACCAGGTGTGGTTGTACATAACTTCTGGTTTAACTCGAAGATTGGTGAAAGAGATGGAACCTATTCTTGGGATGCTGAATCGATTCCCGAAAACCACTTGTCGATAGCACTTACCGTTTTAAGTCTAGGAAAATCAATATTGAAATCAGAAGTAGTAGTAAATTTATACTACTTCCGATTTTAGTGGAAATACAGGAGTACCGGTGGTTTGACCCCTTAAGACCATAAATCGATTTCTGAAAACTCTTTATCGCTAGCTATGTTTTATATTCGTTTATGAGTTATGAATATGTTTGTTGAAACCAGGTATGGTCGACTTTTACCAATTTCCGTTTAAATAAGATTGTTGAAAAAGGTGGAACCTATTCTGGCAATGCATATTGATTCCCGAAATCCGTTTGTTGATAGCTTTTACCCTTTTAAGTTTATGAAAATAAATATTGAAACCTTAAGTAGTAGTGGATCCTACCACTTCCAGTTTTAGTAGAAATGCAGGAGTTAAGGTGGTTCCTTTCATATCCACCTATTTCGGAAAACAATTTGCCGATCGCTATTACCGTTTTTTACTCGTGGTCTTTAATTTGAAAACGGACATTTCCGATTTCTACCACTTCCGGTTTAACAGATTGATTGCCAAGGTGATTTGAGGGTACCTGTTAAGTAGGAGCTTGTTGAAGGAGATGCAACCTATTATTGGGATGCTGGATCGATCCCGAAAACCGCTTGTCAATAGCTCTTACCGATTTTGATGTGATATTTCTTAACAGACAGACACACAGGCGGACATAGCCGTTCTATAAGACTTCCCTTTCATATGCATAGCGTAGTTCGGAAGTCTAAAAGTACGTATATAGCCAAAAGCATAAAATATCTTTTTATTTGATAATTAAATATAAAGTTATTTATTGCGGCTTGCAGCTTTGTACTTTTCATATACATATTTTTCTCTTACTTAAAAGAATAAATAAAGCTTTCTCTTAGTTACAATTTCAGAATAAATGAATAGGCCTATATGAATATTTATTAGTTTCTCTTCTGAAGGAATATATGAAAAAAAAACATTATTTCTTGAGAACTTCTAGTATTTTTAATGGGATACTTTCGTTAAACTTTAAAATTTTCGGTAGCTAAAAACTTGCAGTAGATATTTTTATATATTTCGTAATTATTATTTCTATAAAGTGACAATATATAAATATAGAAAAGTAATAAAGTAATGAGAAACGTATGAAAAGCGTATGAAATTGATGGAATATTGATATGACGATTTTCTGTGAACGACGATTAATTCTAAGAAAAAAAAAACTATATTACATTTTCTAACATATTTTCCAGAAATGAAGAATTGCTAGATAATTAATTTTATGAACCCTTACCCTCACCCTCAACTGACGCTCTCACCTCACCTCCCTCACACTCACCCTCAACTGACACACTAGTCCTCCCTCATACTCACCCTCCATTGACGCCCTTACACTCACCCCCTCTCACACTCTCACTCAGATACTTTATCGCCCTCACACTCAACTACATAAATGAGGGTGAGGGCGGCCCTCATGAGGGCAAAATGAGGGAGGAAGACCATCTCTGATGAAAACTCAAGAAATAATCACGGAATTGTGAGACACAATATTCTTCCTTCCAGCGCTTCCTTCTCTTTTCTTATATTTCTGAAGCCAAAAGCCGATAAGATATATTTCTCTCGGTTGGCAGGAATATTTTGCTTTCCGTTGTCTTTTATGGCACAGATATTTGTATTGCTGTGGCTATCGATCCTGCTGTCACTCAGAAAGTGATTAACCGTTGACATTCACATTTCAAGCAACCTCGACCCAAAACCCAATACAAAGCGCAGACAGAAAGACAACCGCTAGGCGCGGACAGAGAGGTTTACACTGGAGTCAGACATTTCAACAAAAGCAGGCACCAGCTGAAAATTTCTTAGTGGGAGGGTTACAGTTGCTTTACCAATTTTTTAAAACTAAAGGCGGAAGCTTGATTACCGTGTTTTTATCAAAATCTAAGATAAGTAGGGCATAGTTATTTATCTCCACAAAGTTTGTTATTTTTTTTATGTTAGTGACCTTAATAAGAAAGAAGAAACTAATGAAAGACTTTCCTGTACTTTTTAAATGGACTACCTTTTAAGGTTGCTAGGGGTACCAGACCACCTTAAGCTGTAGGTTTATGTCTTATGAAGCTTCGGTGCTGAACAGGACGCTAAAAGCTAATTTAATCGATCAATGTATTATTATTATTATTATTATTATTATTATTATTATTATTATTATTATTATTATTATTATTATTATTATAATTAGTGCAAGGTACAAATGATCTGGTGGTAAATATATAAAACTAATTGTTCACTTTAGGGAGTTTTGATTTTGTTATATGTACAGTTATAACCGTATATGAAAGTACTTGCTGGGGATGCTGAACTTAAAGTTTCGAAAAAAAGCATCCTTCTTATTTTTAATATTTTGAATCAAATTAGTTATAAAAGTACACTTAAAAATTGTAATGATTTTATGCTACTTCTGTATTACTCTCTCATGTATTCTAGAACAGTGTGTGAATAGTCTCATACTGTTTCCATGTTGTTATTGATTTTTATTATTACATCATATTTATTCCCGGCGGGAGCTCATGTGGTTCGGATTCCACGTTAAGCAGTAGGTCCACGTCTCATATAGCCTCGCTGCTGAAAGGGACGCTAAACTAAAATCAACTCAACTCAACAACATCATATTTATTTTATATACAGTAGTCAGTTTTGTCTAGGTTTTATACTGTATTTATATCAAAATAATAAAAAGAAATAAATATGAATATGCTCTATAACACGCAACCGATTTGAAAACACATAACGTATCTTAACTTTCGCATCTCTATAGTTCAATGTGTAAGGATACTGTTAGTTAAAAGTGGATATTACTGCTTACAACTCTCACCATTTGTAGATCATGTGTGGTAAAGAATTATACCGCCAATGCAATTAAATACATAGTTCCAATACACTTTGTTTACTGATTTTCGAAAATGTTAAGCAATTCAGATACAGGAGCAAACTATACAACAATAATTATATTTAAATTGTCATTAATAGTAGGAAAAATCTTGATATCTAAGTACTTGATTGCAGTTGCCGGCTCTTTTGTATTTTGCCTTTAACAAGTCACACTATATGAATTTACGAGCAAACAGAGTGAGGAAGAAAGCATTTTTTTTTTCAATTAATACATTACTAATATCACGTTCAATACATACCTGATAGTTCACAGCATTAATTCCTTCTACACTGTCTGAAATAATCTTTTCACTGCGCTTTAATTAACATGACTCAGTTTTCTTTGTGAGACTAGTTGAGAGCAAAGTGCATGCATATTTTTGTATTACGTATCGAATGGGAAACATGATTATAATGGAAGTAGCCAATCACTTTCCACTTATACTATCACAAAACGATAATAGTATAAAATTGCAATATGAACTTTAGCACAATTTTATGTATTCTTTAGAGATTAGTAGCTTGAATAAGTTAACGTTTATTTAGATTGCTGAGCAATTCCTTTAATTTAACCGAATTACTTTCCGCTAAACGTTTCGTCAAGCAACTTATCACGCTATTGATATTTTACAATGTTGCCAGGTTAAAAACCAACAGTAATCGATCTGTTTTTTTCAGAATATCATAGTGTTGCACAAAGGAAGTTGACGTTAGCCTACTACAAAGTATGTAATCACGCATTGGTTCACTAAAATATATTTGGTACGTTATTCAAATATTTTCGAAACAAGGCTGAAGGGTAAATATAATGAGGACACTTCCTTCCTTGGTGCTGCTCCATCTTATTACAAATAATGACTGTTGTACATGGCACAAATTTAGCGACAGGTGTTACGGCTGAAGTGTAATAGAGACATTCAATTTCTTTTTTCGTAAGTACAGACTTGCATGTAAGCTCTCCAATTGTGTCGTCTGAAAATTTTGAAACGGAAGTCGGCGCTGAACATGGAAGTTTTGCCGCTGAACATGGTAATTAACTTCAAACGATGTTTTTCTTTCTTTTTTTATTTAATGTAATATATTTGATTCCAGTTTGCTTTCCTCTCTTTCGAATCTAGTGTTGTGAATATTGCTTTTATCTTCCAGAAAATTAGAGATTAAGTAGATAGAATGTGTTTGTTACCAGTCTTGCTAAGTGACTACGTTCAGAAAGCAGCAACTTTAATTAAAAGTTTCTATGTGCCACAGTCAACGCTAATTGTTAATTTTCTTAGATTATATTGACCTCTTTCACAATAAGTCGACAATTGAAAAACGGCAGAAAGGACGTTATGAATAAAAATTCATTATTGTTGGAAATAAATTCTACACCCGGAGTGGAAGTCCTCAATGTACTGATGCCGCTCAGCTAACTTTTAAACTTAGTGATATGTGTCCCCCTAATCAGTTGTCATTGCAGTCTTTCAGATCGGTGTTTGCCACCACTTAATTTAAGTAGCACTCTAGGTGCCTCTTGATCAATACTGGCTAACACATTGACCGCTATAACTATGGGTTTCATACAGATGGCATTTTTATTCTGGGATGCGTGTATACCGTTCAATACACAAATAATACCCTTATTCTTCACCTTGTGTACAGAAATACTTACAGAGATTAAGCAAAACTACATAATCGTTAAACAGCTGTGGCAATCAGCTAAAATGTCAACAATTGCCTTCCTTTCAATTCTTTTGATATATTATGCACATATATTTGATTGAGAATATTTGCGTTGAAGAGGTAAATCTGTAACATGGTGGCAGTCCAAAATCTAACATTCTGTACCCATCAAGAAGAGTACAGAATGTCATTGCAGAGTTATAAACTTAAAAGAAGTATATTATTGTTATTGCTACTTTATATAAAGTTTTGTAATTATAACAAGAGACCGACCGATCACAGTTGTATCCTTTACCTTATGATAAGGTCTTGAATTCAAAGCCTGCAGCGAATTATTATTTTGTGTTAGTAGAATTGCACAAAAACCCTATACATGGAGGGGTTTACTTCTAGAAATATTTTCAGAAACGTTTAGGTGGCCCTCCAAAGGGCTGTTTTCGGGAGTTAAGGCGGGGACATTAATATTATGTCCAAGACCCTTCTGAATTTATTACACGCTCCATTCTTCTGGGCATGGAATCTATTAATAGGTGAAAAATCTATCTCCTTCCCCTACCTCCAGCCATTCCTCGGAAACAAGATGCCACAGGTAATCCTGCGTTCTTGGTGGATCTGGTTCAGGCGAACTGTACCTTAGAGTACATTTCACCTGTGCCCACATATTTTCCATGGGATTGAGGTCTGCTCCACGAGGCGGCCAGTCAATGAAATCAATCTCAGGTTGCCCCGCGAACCATTCCTGAACCACACCACACGAGACGTATGTATTGGCGACTGGTCTTGCTGGAATTGAAATACACCATCAGGCTGAAATACTCTTACATATGGCACCATGATATTACTCATAATGTCTAAGTACTGAGCATGTCCAGATGTCCTTCAATTCTGTGAAGCTTTCCAGCTCCGCGACTGAAAATCCAACCCCAAAATGAAATAGATACATGGCTATTGCGATTGACACATATCCAGAATCATATTGGGTGCCTCTCGGACGATACACAAAACGGCGTCCCTCATTTTTGATATTATGAATATGGATTCATCTGACAAAACTACGTTTTCCCAGTTTCGACCCACATTCGCATGTGCAAACGTGAGACAGTAAATTTTGTGTTGGTCTGAGAGTTTTTCCTTCACGGAAGCAAAACAGACGTAACCCAGCATGACGAAGCCTTCCTAGAGCTCTATGCTTACTACCAGAAAAGTGTGAAGCTTCCCTTAGCTGTCTAGACGTCCTTAGTGGGTCTAACCGAGCTTCGTTTACTAATCGCACATCTTCCGCTTCGGTTGTGCACATGTCGAAAACTAGATAATCGTAAATTACCAGTCTGACCTGTAGCACCGTATTTCCGAATCCATCGCCTTCCTGTAGAGGCCAGGACACCTACCCGTCTGCTACCTGCAGTTGTAGAATAGACTTCCAAATCCCATAAAGTAATTACTCCTGTACGTATTTCCATAGTTACCAATACTCTGAGCTGTGAGCAGGAAGCAATTGGTAAATAGCAACGACACACCTATTGTTTGGAACGACTTGGTCAACGACTCGCGAAAGAAATTTTAAAATGGTGGGCCGTATTAATAATAATATTACGAACAGTTTTCATAAAGGAATATTAATACACACGAAAAGCTGTTTAAAGAATGAGTTATTATACTGACTTATAAAAACATATATCATATTAAAAACAGATTGAGCGATATGATGATAGCTGTTGTGAGACGAAAACTTCCGAAGTCTAACTTCGGGTATCTTCGGAAAACAGTAAATTAAGATGCTGGTTCGAACCTCCAAGCCAACCTTAGCAATCGGGAAAAGTATACAAATATGTTTATCCTTTTGTTAAATATAATAAGACATATTGAAATGGTATTAAGAGTAGAAAAGAGTAACATTGATTGAATTACTTAATGATATAACACTTCGAAACTATGTATTCGCACTCTCGTTTTGTCATTATGATTTCCATACGGAAAAGAACACTTATGTATGAGCTCAGCTATATTTCATTAGAATCAGCTTCCCAAGAGCGCTCATGTTAGCTCGGTGGTACACCCCCGAGCGTTCAAATCATGAGTTCGTGAATTCGATACCCGTTCAGGTGACTTTTTCATGATATTCTATCTTCCTCAATGCATTAAAATTATGTAAAATAATTACATTTAATTACATCAGTTATATATATAATCATTACACGACAAAAGTAGTAATTTGGTTTAAAATATAACATCTGAGGTATTGATATAACGTCGGTATGTAATATGTGAATATTAAATACAAATTAAGAATTTCGTGGAACGGGAATAAATAAGTTATGTAATGTATGTATTTGCAGCTATTTTCATACGCAGATAACTTCTCAATATTCGCATTACTCCATGTGATTTAGGTAGAGCATATCCAAAATCGGGTCGTAGTTTAAGACAAACTACTAGCTAGCCCCAAACTTTCACGTAAGAAATTTCAAATGAAGAGATTGAGAGCGGTAATGCCTTAATCATTCTCTCTCACTCTCTCTTATTTGTATTTATACATATAAAAATGTGTGTATGTATGTATGTATGTATGTGTGTGTGTGTGTGTTCCGAAAATAACAAATGTATGGCTAGAGCAAGATTTCTTAACCTGGAGGTCGCGAGAGGTTTGAATGGGAGTCACGAAGGTAATCATAAGAGATAAATATAGTTAGAATCTAATACCGGAAATTATTTTTAAATATTATTTTGACTTTTGTTCTGATAGGCATACTTTTATTTTTTATACATACTGTGAAGAACAACAAATAAAAGACTACTAAGCATTTTTAAATGGTGCAAAGTTGTTTAAAATGAATTTAAATGAAAGAGGTATGATATGAAATAAATGAGAACTTTATATTGAAATACCATAAAAATACAAATGCAACAAAACCTGCATATTGAAATACAATAAATATTGAAACCTAATGAGAAACCTAAGCATGGTGTAATTTTACTAGTGCGGCAATGCTCGGTTCAATGTTTGTGACGCACATTATCAAGCCATTTTCAACTCGTAAGTGATTTCTTGTCTTTGTTTTAATGTTTACCATAGAAGAAAGAACACTTTTGCGCAGGGACTATCTTGCAAATGGAATTATTACTTTTAAAGCAGCAGACACCAGACCAGGATATTCTTCTCCCCTCATCAGGCAGAACTTGTCTAAGCCTGCGTTAGAAAAAAACAGTTGCAAGGATTTGTCGGACGATAATTCTATTAGTTGGTCAAGAAGTTGTGGGCTAAGATCAGCTACTTTAATGACCTCTTCGATGAAGGAGTTTAACATCTATCTTGAACAAGCACCTTCATCGTAGGGAATATATTACTGTTACTGTATCCACTATCAGTGCCGTGTCTTGGGGGCGCAGCGCCGGGCGCCGAAGGAAGGCTGCACAAAATTTGGAGAAGTATGTTACTCATTTGGGAAAATGCATGTACACGTTACTCAAAATCAAGGAAAAGCACGGTTTACTTTTGAAAATGAACCATGGTGGCGCTTCGCTGCTTGTCTGGCGACCCCACTCATATGTATGGGGACACAGTCGTATACTCTCGCTCCAGGCGCAGATTCTCCATGGCACGACACTGTTAATTAACAAACAAGAAATGGATTATACTATTTTAGAAATAGGTAAGTTAAAATTCCCACACAAGGTTATAAAACAAATTACAACGGGATCGCTGGCAAGAGAATGTGATAAAAGGGGATCGTGATATGAATTAGGTTGAGAACCACTGGCCTAGAGTAATTTTAACAATATTTCTTATAGCGTGGAAAGGATGCTGTAGATTTAGTTATGGTGAATGGGAGGGGGATACATTTAAAAGATTGCTAGAAAGTGATCGAAATTAATGTCGAATTCATAGTTATCGGGATCGCTTCGGTAAATAGTGTGACTTTCGATTTCGCTTAACTCCGATTGAACTCTCATTGGTAGGGATGGGCATGAGCGACTTTTCGTTGAAACTTGACTCGAAACAGTCATCTTTGAGGTCTACTACAGAACTCGGCGCGAATACTTTCCCCAAACTCGACTTGGAATGTTGTCGAGTTTCGGGTCGAGTCGAACCAAAACGTGCCAAATCCTGTGTGTAGTTCTACCAAGACAATACGTAGACAATATAATTATTCTATTATCAAGGACACTACTACTACTACTATTACTATAACAACACCGTGTATAAACATGAACGATAGAGTTTGTATCTGAATACCTAAAGCTAGTTGACTGCAAACGTCTGTAGTCATGAAGTTTAGAAGGGAATTACATCATTCATTACTCCAAGCTGTAAGCGTCGGTGGACCACAAAGGGCTAAATATCGACATATCGCCAAAATTGGTGGCCTCGCAGCGAGAACCCAAGGTGTTCCCATTTCCATTTTGAACATTTTACCTCCAGCGGCAGAGACGCGACGAAATGTCAATGAACCACAAAATTACTCTTCCAAAATACACTATGTGATCGAAGGTATCCGGACACCTGGGTGAAAATGACTTACAAGTTCGTGGCGCCCTCCATCGGTACTGCTGGTATTCAATATGGTGTTGGCCCAACCTCAGCCTTGATGGCAGGTTCCACTCTCGCAGGCAAACTTGCAATCAGGTGCTGGAAAATTTTTTTGAGATATCGATGAAGGTTGGTGAGGCCTGGCACAAAGTCGGAGTTCCAAAATATCCAAAGGTATTCTATAGGATTCAAGCTAGGACTATTTGCAGGCCAGTCCATTACAGGGACGTTATGGTCGTGTAACCATTCCACGACAGGCCATGCAGTATGAACACTCGATCGTGTTGAAAGATGCAATCGCCATCCCCGAATTGTTCTTCAACAATGGGAAGAAAGATGGTTCTCCAAACATCAATGTAGGCCTGCGTTATGAGATTGTCACGCAAAACAATAAGGGGTGCAAGCCCCTTCCAAAAAACGACCACACCATAACACCACCACCTCCGAATTTTAATGTTGGCACTACAGACGCTGACAGTTGATGTTCAGCGGACATTCGCCATACCCACACACTGCTATCGGATCACCACATTGTGTACCGTGATTCGTCACTCCACACAACGCTCTTCCACTGTTCAATCGTCCAGTGTTTACGCTCCTTACACCGAGCGAGGCGGCTTTTGACATTTATCTGCGTGATGTGTGGCTTATGAGCAGCTGAACCATGAAATCCAAGTTTTCTCACCTCACGCCAAACTGTCATAGTCCTTGGAGTGAATCCTGATGCAGTTTGGAATTCCTGTGTGATGGCCTGGATAGATGTCTGCCTATTACACTTTACGACCCTCTTCAACCGTCGGTGGTCTCTGTCAGTCAACAGACTAGGTCGGCCGGTACGCTTTTGGCCTGTACGTGTCCTTCCATGTTTCCACTTCACTATCACATCAGACACAGTGGACCTAGTGGAGTGTGGAAATCTTACGTACAGACTTCTGACACAAGTGGCATCCAATCACCTGACCATGTTCGAATTCTGTGAGTTCCGCGGAGCGAACCATTCTGCTTTCTCGCCATGCCTAACGACTACGGAGGTCGCTTATAATGAATACCCGGCAGTAGGTGGCAACACAATGCTCCTAATGTGGAAACGAATGTTATTGTGAGTGTCCGGATACTTTTGATCACATAGTGTATGTTAAGTTGCGTATATGGGTGATTTGTTTATGTTGAGATGAATCTACAAAACACTAAAAGAAGAAGCAAATGAAATACCCTCAGGTAGGCACGAACCTTCAAGCTTATGTTTACTAGCCGCGTACTCTTCCAACTTCGCCACGGAAGCGCTGAAGAAAGACTCCCTTGGAGAATGATAAATTATTGAGGTCTTAATTTAGCCAATCTTACAAATCCCTCTGTCTCGAGTTCTATGAAGTGATAACGTGAACCGTTTCAGATTTATTGCTTTGTGGTGGGGTACTATCTATGTGTAAAATTTGAGCAAAATTACCGACGTGTACCTGCGGAAATTCTCCTCTTTACAATAATGTTAATCAGAGATGGCGGGTCAATGAAAACTTCATTAACAGCCAACAGACCCACCTCACATCGTGATCCATATTACACCTACCCACGACACACCGTGACCCACGATTGCCCACCACCCAACGTGACCCCTTGACCACCGTGACCCACCTTGACCCACTATACACCATTCTGATTAACTCCGACAAACTAAAACTCATCGTCATTAGCTCTGACACATGATCCACACCATTATATCCACTGACTAAGGAGGTTGTACTTGTAAAAAAAAAAAAAAAAAAAAAAACATTTTTTTCAGTAGTTAGCTCCTCTAAAAACTCTCAGACTGCATCTCAAATAAAAACTATTAAACCAATTGCCATTATTACAATTGCAAATATCAAAATCAAGAAGAGCCTGAACTTCCCTTTTCATTAGATACAAATGAAAAAAGAAGAAAAATAAAGGTTTTCAAAGTAAAACGTAGAAAAAATCACCAGTGTTCAGAAGATGCTGTCTGCAATGCACTAAGCAGAATGGGTCGGTGAATCAGTGTGAGTCACGGTGAGCGTGGTTTTGCAGTGGATCACGTTCAATTGACCAACTATCAACTGCACACTCACAAATCTTGACCCATTTGGCCCACCGAACCTCTCCATCTCTGAGTTTAACATGTATTATTTCATTTAAAAGACGAAATCATTTCATTTAATACATCTACACAGTTTTTTCCTCTATTTCCAAGGTTGGCTTGATACATATACTAGTTAAGATGGTCATTTCGTTTCACGGCGGGAAATTTGTGGATACAAACTACTTTCCAATGTTATTAGAAATGCTTTCCCAATCCCGAAAACTATAAGTTCGACAAATATTTCAGTAATTTTTGACATTTTATTTTATAGATATCCCATCTTCTCATCCTCTGAAGATGAGGATGAATTTCGACATAAATGTCATTGGATAATCACTATTCATCTCAAGGACCCGGAAAACTATGGATAACACTTTACCATCAGTCGTTTTACATTATTTTTACAAGTCATTCCTCCCAACTTCCATATCTTCAGCTATCTTACGAACACAATATTTTTTTCTTAGATTGAAAGTGAGGCTATTTACATAAGCGACACTTTTACTATGCATCCGATATTAATATCGATCGTTTTGCTCTAGACTTATCAGAATTATGTTGCAACACACACACATACATACATGGACCTAATTATATTCTAGCTGTTATGCCAGTTCTTCGCACGGATCAAGTAAAATATCTATGCAAACAAACTGAACAATGAAAAAACAAACATTTAAAAAAGACATCTATTTTGTGTGAATACATATCCGACAACGTAGATATGTGTCAGTTCGTATGACTTTAATGGTAAACACGGTTGATACTTACTGCTAACCTGTTTTTAACCACAACAAAACTATCTACCAAGGTTTTATTAAACAGAAAAAAGCATAAATGTAGACAAAACTATGGATTCCACGCAAAGATAGGACATTTTCGATCATTTTTAACTGTCTCAGTACCCCCGCCCCCCCCCGCAATTGACTCCCGCATACAATGATGACTGAATTTGCAAATCACCGCTAATAAAAGTGTCAGCATTGATCTCAGCGACTGCGAAAACTATGGATTTGACAATAATATCGGTCATTTGGATTAATTTTACATGTCTCGGTATTCCCATCCCTGGTGATCTCCGGCTCGAAGGGGTTAAGGGGACGCAGTGGCTCAATGGTAGCCGGTGGCAATAGCCGAGTGGTCTCGGGCGTTCGGCTTCGGATCATGAGGCGCAATCCACTGGGGGTTCGAATCCCCCTGCCGAACAAGATCGGAAATTTAACTGTCCTGGATCTTTCTGTATTTGTGTCCCTGTCGTGTTTGGATTACGCAGAATTGCGCGAATTGCCAATGGCGAACAGTATCCCGGTTGGGACGAACTTTAAAAAAATAAGATAAAATAAAAAATCAATAAAAAACGGTAGAGCGTTCACCTCTGGTGCTTGGGGTCCCTGGTTGGATCCCAGTTAGCGCCGTGTGGACTTTGTGGTGGACAAACATCGTGCTCGCGGGTTTTCTCGGGGTTCTCCCATTTCCTCCCACTTTCTTCATTCGACCATTTCATTCATTTCTTATAATCACCTTCTCCTTTAGCCTAACCGGCATAACCGTGGGACGTAAAACTTAAAGGTTTCATTTCATTTTTTCAAAGGGGTTAATTTTGAAGTTAATGTGATCGGAGTTTCACCATTGATTTCTGCGTTGTGAAAACTATGAATTTGACACTAATATCAGTCACTTTCTATTGCTTTTACATGTCCCGCTAAACGCTAGTAACACTATGTCAAATGTGTGTAAAGAACATAAAGAATTGCAACGAAACTTTGTGTATGGACAATGCGCCAAAAATAAACGAATATGGGCTTTTATGTTCTGTGGAAAAACGATTTTAGGGGGCAAAAGTCCCCACGCAAAATGTTTAAAGCTGACGCCCGAAAGGCAAGGAGAAGTGAACGAAAGTGAATGAAATTGTGAACAGAGATTACAGACGTAAAATGAGGATACGGGTATCGAGTTTTCTTGAAAAAAATTGTTGGGTGGGGCACGGACCCCTGCAAAACTTTAATCACGGAATATGAAAAGTGCTAGTAATACTATGTGAAATGTGTGTGACGGACATGAAGAATTGCCAGGAAACTTTACGTATAGACAACACGCAAAAAACATAGGAATACGGTTTTTGATTTTCTGCGGAAAAACGGTTTCGGGGGGGCAAAAGAACCCACCCCAAAATTTTGAAAATTAACTCCCGAAAGATTAAAGAAGTGAACCGAAGGGAATGAAATTTTGCACACATATTGTAGACATAAAATGTGGGTATACGGGTTTCGTATTTACTTGGAAAAGACGGTTACGTGGGACACGGCCCCTCCAAACCTCTGATCACGAAATATCGAAAGCGATAGTACAGTATGTCAAATGTGTGTAAAGGGCATGAAGAATTGCAACGAAATTTTGTGTATGGACAATACGCCAAAAATAAACGAATACGGGTTTTTATGTTGTGTGGAAAAACGAATTTAGGGGGCAAAAGTTCCCACGCAAAATTTTTAAAGCTGACGCCCGAAAGGCAAGAAGAAATGAACCGAAGTGAATGAAATTGTGAACAGAGATTGCAGACGTAAAATGAGGATACGGGTTTCGTATTTTCTGAAAAAAAAAATGTTGGGTGAGACACGGACAACTCCAAACCTTTGATCACGGAATATGAAATGTGCTAGTAATACTATGTGAAATGTGTGTGACGGACATGAAGAATTGCAACGAAACTTTACGTATAGACAACACGCAAAAAACAAAGGAATACGGTTATGATTTTCTGCGGAATAGCGGTTTCAGGGGGCAAAACAATCCACCCCAAACGTTTGAAAATTTACGCCCGAAAGATTAGAAGTGAACCAAAGTAAATGAAATTTTGCACACATATTGTAGACATAAAATGTGCGTATACTGGTTCCGTATTTACCTGGAAAAGACTGTTAGGTGGTGCACAGACCCCTCCAAACCTTGATCAATTCTGTTTTTATATTCTGTGGAAAAACGATTTTCGGGAGCAAAAGCTCCCATCTAAAGTGTTGAAATTTTATGCCTAAAAGGCAAGTTGAAGTGGACCGAAGTGAATGAAATTGCGAAAAGATATTGCAGACATCTAATTAAGGAATACGGGTTTCGCATTTTCCTGGAACAAACGGTTGGGTGGGGCACGGAACCATCCAAACATTTGATCAAGAAATATCAAAAGTGCTAGTATCAGTATTTCAGATGTGCATAAAGGACATGACGTATTGCAACGAAAGTTTGTGTATGGACAATACACGAAAAATAATCGACTATGAGTTTTTTTATTTACTGCGGAAATACGGTTTTAGGGGCAAAAGCTCGCACCGAAAATTTTAAAAGTTGACGCCCGAAAAGCAAATAGAAGTTAACCGAATTGAATGGAATTGTGAACAGTTATTGCAGACGTAAAATGAGGGTACGGGTTTCGTATTTTCATAAAAAAAACGGTTGGGTGGTGCACGGACCCCACGAAATATGAAAAGGGTTAGTAACACTAGGTCAAATGTGTAAAGGACATGAAGAATTGCAGGGAAACTTTACGTGTTGACAATACGCAAGAAATAAATGAATACGGGTTTTTATTTTCTGCGGAAAAGCGGTTTTAGAGGACAAAACTATCACCCAAAATTTTGAAAGCTTACGCCCGAAAGGCGAGAAGAAGTGAACCGAAGTGAATGAAATTATGCACAGATATTTTACACACAAAATAAGGGAATACGAATTTCGTATTTTCCTGAAAAAAAAGATGGTTGGGTGGGGCACGGAGCCCTATAAACATTTGATCGCGAAAGCATTGTAATTGTTAAAGGTGCCTCCCGAAATATTATAAAATACTATATATACTGTTTGTGCTTACTGTTGATCTTCCAAATTTGAAAAATCGGATGGATACACTTGTGAAACACGAAAGATCTTATTTTACATATCCAATATCTACACACAATTTCTTTTGCTTCTGTCCACTTCTTCTGCCACCAGACGCCTCGGGCCAACCAAAAGTTTTTCCTTTGCAGGAAAATACGAAACACGTATTCCTTCATCTTAGCTCTACAATATTTGAGCACAGTTTCATTCACTTCGGTCCACTTGTTTTTGCGTTTTGGGCCTCAAGTTTCCAAATTTTGTGTGGGGGTGTAACGGTATCATTTTACCCCCGGGACAGGTTTACCCCCGGTAAAACTGTACTAGGAGGTAAAGATATCCCGGCTATAACGCGGGACCAGATTACCCCCGGGATCAGATTACCCCCCAAATAAAACACAAGAAAATGAAGTAATACTCGAAATATTGTACCATATTTAAGTTAAACACCTTACAACACTAATTAGTTGCCCCACCACTTTAGTCCTTTCTCTAATTATACCCCTCCCACAAGAAAAGCGGCAAAATAGCACTCACAAAGGAAAAATCGACGCTATTCAATCTGGTTTCACTTAAAGCGTATCTAAGACATTAATACATATACCTCAATACTAACAATTGTCAGAACACGAAATTCAGCAATTAACATAGGAAATAATGGAGGGGGTAATCGTGTCCCTGGATCAGATTATCCCCCCTTAAAAAACAAGCAAATCAAGTGATATTCGAAATGTTGTTCCATATTTAAGTTAAACACCTTACAACACTAATTAGTTGCCCCACCACTTTAGTCCTTTCTCTAATTATACCCCTCCCACAAGAAAAGCGGCAAAATAGCACTCACAAAGGAAAAATCGACGCTATTAAATCTGGTTTCACTTAAAGCGTATCTAAGACATTAATACATATACCTCAATACTAACAATTGTCAGAACACGAAATTCAGCAATTAACATAGGAAATAATGGAGAGGGGTAATCGTGTCCCGGGATCAGATTACCCTCCCTAAAAAAAGAAGCAAATCAAGTGATATTCGAAATGTTGTTCCATACTTAAGTTAACCATCTTACAACACTAATTAATTGCCCCACCACTTTAGTCCTTTCTCTAATTATACCCCTCCCACAAGAAAAGCGGCAAAATAGCACTCACAAAGGAAAAATCGACGCTATTCAATCTGGTTTCACTTAAAGCGTATCTAAGACATTAATACATATACCTCAATACTAACAATTGTCAGAACACGAAATTCAGCAATTAACATAGGAAATAATGGAGGGGGTAATCGTGTCCCGGGATCAGATTATCCCCCCTAAAAAAACAAGCAAATCAAGTGATATTCGAAATGTTGTTCCATATTTAAGTTAAACACCTTACAACACTAATTAGTTGCCCCACCACTTTAGTCCTTTCTCTAATTATACCCCTCCCACAAGAAAAGCGGCAAAATAGCACTCACAAAGGAAAAATCGACGCTATTAAATCTGGTTTCACTTAAAGCGTATCTAAGACATTAATACATATACCTCAATACTAACAATTGTCAGAACACGAAATTCAGCAATTAACATAGGAAATAATGGAGGGGGGTAATCGTGTCCCGGGATCAGATTATCCCCCCTAAAAAAAGAAGCAAATCAAGTAATATTCGAAATGTTGTTCCATACTTAAGTTAACCATCTTACAACACTAATTAATTGCCCCACCACTTTAGTCCTTTCTCTAATTATACCCCTCCCACAAGAAAAGCGGCAAAATAGCACTCACAAAGGAAAAATCAACGCTATTAATGCTGGTTTCACTTAAAGCATATCTTCGTCATTGGTACACATACCTGTATATTAACCCTAGGAACACCAAGGTACTTTTGGGTTACGTGGATAAGCAACGGAAAGTGGGAGTCTCTGATTCCTAGAGCATAGAAGTCATTATTTGTCACGAAAAGTAATTTATTTTGACTAATGCGAATTTGAGATGTGTAAGACTTCATATATTTTTATTCTCTATTATTACGAGGTTTCTAAGTACAGTGTTGCAAACTGTATGTTTGGAATTGTTTTAGTTACCAATTTTTATTTATGTCGGTAAGTATGACCTACTTACTTTACTTGTTTTTGTAGAAAAAGTATCACAGATCAATAGCAACTTAGTACAGTGTAGTGTTTCTACAAAGGCGGCTTCTAAAAGCAATTTGGTGGTGGTGCAGAAAAGTGGGGAAGAAAAGGGAAGAGTGGGGAATACTTCAATATTCCAATGAGTTCAGGATTAATCTTTTATAATTCCATCCCGATTATTTTTGGAATGGCGATTTTTTTTTCAAATTTTGTTTCCGCGAAAAGATAGACATTGTGAGGGACGTTTATTGGACACTTAGGGAATCTCACCAGTAAAGCAGTGTTGCCAACACAATAATTGTTACAGTTTTTCTAGTAGCACAACGTCAGGGTTTTGCACCTATGGAATGAATATGTAAAACGTAAGCAAACAAGCTACGACTTCTCTGTCAGGTTTGTAAACTAACACACTACATCATGAATATTACAAGGGATACATTGCAAGAAACGTACCACTGATTCCATTTGTTCAATTTGCATTATCAAATAAAATGTTTAAATCACTGTCCTAAGCATCAAAATCAGAAAGTGTTATTTCCACCTTGCTATATTCGAGCTAGTGATGGGCGAAAAACCGGAAAAATATCTTTAGGTTTTTCCCTGAGTTTAAAGCCGGTTTTCCCCCATTTCGGGAAAATATAGGGTTTCTTATATAACGACGAGAAAAAAAATATATTTTTATCTATAATTATTTTTGTTTATAAGTGTAGCTATCTCTCTTGACATAGAGAAAATTGCATGTTCTCTCGCAATATAATAATACAGTTCTCATAAGTTTTACTATTATATGAGGTGGTACATGAGTTTTTATGTCTGATGTTACCCCAACATGTTTTGCATTAGTTCTTAAGAAAATCCGTAGATATTTGTGCAGAAACTAAGAATATGTTTCCTTTTCTGGTCATCTCCGACAATCCAAACTTACAGACAACTTGAAGATGTCTGAAGAAAAGATTAACAGAAGAAAGAGATTAAAAAGAGTGGATACTATTAGATAGGCAAATAAAAACGATGCTTTAAGAACTGTGTTGTCCTGTTTTGATGTGATACAAATTCTTTACAATCCGAGTATAGACATAGATCCATATGGCGATACTAAAGCTCCATGTAAAGGTTTGCTCAAACAACTTATTATGATGTTGTTGGTGCAGTGCATATCTCTACTAAGATATTTAAAGTTCTTAATCCTGTGATGGTTTGTCTTCAAGGCACAACAGTTGATTATAGAATAGTTTATTCAGTGATTGATGGAATGAAAAAAGAAGCTTAGATGTTCAAAAATAGATACATTTGGTGATTGTATCTATCATTTGGCATTGGTACTGTATATTAACAACTGTCGGAATACTAAATTCAGTAATAAACATAAGAAGTAATGAAGGGGGTAATCGTGTCCCTGGATCAGATTACCCCCATATAAAAAAACAAGCAAATCAAGTGATATTCGAAACATTGTTCCGTATAAAGTTAAATACCTCAGAACAGTAATTAGTTCGTCCACCGGTTTAGTCCTTTCTCTTACTATAACCCTCCCCCAAACAAGAAGAAGTATAATAGCACTCACAAGGGAAAAATCAACGTGATTAGTGAAGGGTTCTTTTAACGCATATCTCCAACATTAGTGCTCATAAATGTATACTAACAATGCGGAAGAGTAAATTCGGTAATCAACATAGGAAATAATGAAGTTGGGTTTCCTGGTCCCGGGATAGAATTATGCCACACAAAACGTAATCAAATAAAGTGATATTCGAAATGTTGTTCTCTGCTAAGTTAAATATCTCGAGACAGTAATCAGTTTACCCGACGCTTTATTCCTTTGTCTCATTATATTCCTCTGAAGGAAAGCCAGTAAAGGAACCCTGAGGCGATTACTATCCACCATAATGTGTTATTCTGCATTGCTGCTCATTTCTTTCAGATACTGATATTTCTAATAATGTATAGGTACGTTCTTTTAAGGGGAGTTTAAAGTAGATTCCCCAAGAGATGACTGGAAATTTTCCCAAGTATTAGAGTATATTTTTGTAGAAAGATACATTATTAAAAAATAAGTCAAACAGGTTCAACAGATCAATATTAAAACTTTGCTCACAACCAATTGAATCTCCAATAAGAATAATTCGTGCAGTTATCTGATAGTTCGTTTCTTTTCTTTGTGAAAGAGGTAAATTTTTAATAAAGTATACGGACCACCACACTAAACGTCCTCGCTCCAATTTCTTAAAATAAGTGGTGATATTGTGGAGATGTTTAACATTTATTTGGAAAATAGAATAAAAGAATATATTTGTGCAGAACTTCATTTGAGGAAATTTTTAATAAAGTATACGGACCACCACACTAAACGTCCTCGCTCCAATTTCTTAAAATAAGTGGTGATATTGTGGAGATGTTTAACATTTATTTGGAAAATAGAATAAAAGAATATATTTGTGCAGAACTTCATTTGAGGAAATTTTCCGTCCCAAAACTTTTTCCATATTGTATATTAGAGTTAGTTATGAAATATTACTAGGGTAACTGAAAGTAAGTTCACCATTGACATGCAATTTATTTCTAATGAGTTTGGTTTACAAAAGTAACCCATTTATATATTTACTATGTCCGTGTGTGTATGTATGTATGTGTGTCCGTCTGGGAAACAAAAATCTCAAGAACTCATGGATCAGAAACAATTTTGGCCAAAATATAAAGGATCAAAAGTTATGAGACTAGTTTGTTATTTTCTCAACTATCTACTCAAATCGGAAGTGCTTCAAATATACCATTTTCAGTTTTACTGTTGATCACCCTATAACAAAAACGGTAAATAGATAATGAGATGTGGTTTTCTGCAATCGATTAAGCGCCTCAAGAACATACTTCAGGTCCATCCACATTTTTCTACTAAAACCGAAAGTGGTTCAAATTCCCTATAATTTCCGGTTTCAATAAAAATGGAATTACATAGAGCAGAAACGGTAAAAGAAAGAAGCGTTTTTCTCCAGTCCATTAAGCGTCTCAAGGAATAGCTTTCATCTAATTCGTTAATCTTGAACTAAAACTGGAAATGGTAGAAATTAACCCCAATTCTGCTTTCAATACTTATCTCAAAACAATAGAAATTGTAACATATAGCAAGAACACATCTCGAGAGCTACTTGATGGATCATCACCAATTTTATCCTAAATATAAAGGATCAAATGTTAAAACTCGTTTGTTATCAGAACCATGTATTCAAGCCGGAAGTGGTTCAAACAAACCATCTCCGGTTTTAACATTGATCGCCATACAACAAAAACGGTAATAGAGAGAGAGAGAGAAGTAGTTTTCTCCAACCAATTAAGCGCCTCAAGAATATATTTCAATTTCACCCGCAACTTTCTACTAAAACCAAAAGTGGTTCAAATTCACTACAACCTCCAGTTTCAATAAAAGGTGGTTTCAGATTTACTCCGGGGAAAGACTTACAATTCCGGAGGATGAAAACAGTACTGTGAAAGTACTGGATACCTACCTGATGGACCTATTTCTAATGAGCAAGCTGCTATGAACAAGGTAACAGAATTAAATCTTGTTGGCGCTAGTGGCGTTCACTTATATTTCAACAATGCAGAGGATTGCAATATAGCAGCTATATTGGATTTCAAGTATGGATGGAAAAAGATTTTTACAATCACTACATGATAGTCTTCATAATGATTATTGTTTATAACTGACACAAATAGTCATATATATACAAAACCCTTCATTTGGTTAGGGGGTTTGCCTCCAGACGCCTATAATTTTGCTCGACCTACCGCTTCGCCCCTCATTGAAATACCAACTTTCATGTCTCTAACCTTTCGGAATTCTATAATATACCAAATTTTAACTCATGTACATTCATGTCCAAACTGATTGTCGCATATCTATAACTGTCTTCTTGTAAGAATACAATTTGATAATGATTTAGCAGGGTACTTTTGATACTATTACTATGTTTATAATCGGGAAATGTATATTTTTGGTAAAGTTCATAGGAAAATAATTATAAATACGAAAATTAGAATGAGTAATACAAAATATTGGTAAATGGACAAGAAAGTTTTATTTTCGTTTTATTGTTCTTATTTACTATTCTTTTGACATGCAATTTGCCACATACATGTCTTTTCCAACTATTCACCTACCAACATTACAAGAAATAATGGGCGAATTCCTTATCAAATAATATTCCCACAACAACATATTTATAGAGACATGCGACAATAACTTTGGACATGAGTGTACCAGGGACCGGCACCCCAAATTTAACCTCAAATTCTACGTTTGTTCGGCTTACGGCCTCGCACTTCATAAACTTCTAAGCAGTTCAAATAAGAATCTTCATGTCCTTTACCTTACGGGATCCCAAGATATAAACATCTTATTACAATAATTATAGTCCTTATCCTTTCCCCCTCCTTTTCTTCTTTTCTAGGACACATATCAAAAACGGTGAAATACGTATCAAATAATTTTAAATCAGGAATCGAAATATCAAATTACGTGTTTCTAAACTTCACAAATTCCGACATATCGAGATTTCATTATAATAATTCTAATCCCCATCCCCAAGATATTAAAGTCTAATTATAATAATTACACAGTAAAAATTGGTTGTGTTAATTCAACTCAATTTTAACACATGGCAGTGGTTCCAGCGTGAATATCACTATGCGGTGTTAGTTCAACACATACCCCGCGGTGTTAGCGTTTAACACATGGTATGTGTTACGTCTTTAACACATAACCGGTGTTGAGCCGTGCCGTAAGCATTAATAGCGTCGATTTTTCCTTTGTGAGTGCTATTTTGCCGCTTTTCTTGTGGGAGGGGTATAATTAGAGAAAGGACTAAAGTGGTGGGGCAACTAATTAGTGTTGTAAGGTGTTTAACTTAAATATGGAACAACATTTCGAATATCACTTGATTTGTTTGTTTTTTTAGGGGGGTAATCTGATCCCGGGACACGATTACCCCCCTCCATTATTTCCTATGTTAATTGCTGAATTTCGTGTTCTGACAATTGTTAGTATTGAGGTATATGTATTAATGTCTTAGATACGCTTTAAGTGAAACCAGATTGAATAGCGTCGATTTTTCCTTTGTGAGTGCTATTTTGCCGCTTTTCTTGTGGGAGGGGTATAATTAGAGAAAGGACTAAAGTGGTGGGGCAACTAATTAGTGTTGTAAGGTGTTTAACTTAAATATGGAACAACATTTCGAATATCACTTGATTTGCTTGTTTTTTTAGAGGGGATAATCTGATCCCGGGACACGATTACCCCCCTCCATTATTTCCTATGTTAATTGCTGAATTTCGTGTTCTGACAATTGTTAGTATTGAGGTATATGTATTAATGTCTTAGATACGCTTTAAGTGAAACCAGATTGAATAGCGTCGATTTTTCCTTTGTGAGTGCTATTTTGCCGCTTTTCTTGTGGGAGGAGTATAATTAGAGAAAGGACTAAAGTGGTGGGGCAACTAATTAGTGTTGTAAGGTGTTTAACTTAAATATGGAACAACATTTCGAATATCACTTGATTTGCTTGTTTTTTTTGGGGGGATAATCTGATCCCGGGACACGATTACCCCCTCCATTATTTCCTATGTTAATTGCTGAATTTCGTGTTCTGACAATTGTTAGTATTGAGGTATATGTATTAATGTCTTAGATACGCTTTAAGTGAAACCAGATTTAATAGCGTCGATTTTTCCTTTGTGAGTGCTATTTTGCCGCTTTTCTTGGGGAGGGGTATAATTAGAGAAAGGACTAAAGTGGTGGGGCAACTAATTAGTGTTGTAAGGTGTTTAACTTAAATATGGAACAACATTTCGAATATCACTTGATTTGCTTGTTTTTTTAGGGGGGATAATCTGATCCCGGGACACGATTACCCCCTCCATTATTTCCTATGTTAATTGCTGAATTTCGTGTTCTGACAATTGTTAGTATTGAGGTATATGTATTAATGTCTTAGATACGCTTTAAGTGAAACCAGATTTAATAGCGTCGATTTTTCCTTTGTGAGTGCTATTTTGCCGCTTTTCTTGTGGGAGGGGTATAATTAGAGAAAGGACTAAAGTGGTGGGGCAACTAATTAGTGTTGTAAGGTGTTTAACTTAAATATGGAACAACATTTCGAATATCACTTGATTTGCTTGTTTTTTTAGGGGGGATAATCTGATCCCGGGACACGATTACCCCCTCCTTTATTTACTATGTTAATTGCTGAATTTCGTGTTCTGACAATTGTTAGTATTGAGGTATATGTATTAATGTCTTAGATACGCTTTAAGTGAAACCAGATTGAATAGCGTCGATTTTTCCTTTGTGAGTGCTATTTTGCCGCTTTTCTTGTGGGAGGGGTATAATTAGAGAAAGGACTAAAGTGGTGGGGCAACTAATTAGTGTTGTAAGGTGTTTAACTTAAATATGGAACAACATTTCGAATATCACTTGAATTGCTTGTTTTTTTAGGGGGAAAATCTGATCCCGGGACACGATTACCCCCTCCATTATTTCCTATGTTAATTGCTGAATTTCGTGTTCTGACAATTGTTAGTATTGAGGTATATGTATTAATGTCTTAGATACGCTTTAAGTGAAACCAGATTGAATAGCGTCGATTTTTCCTTTGTGAGTGCTATTTTGCCGCTTTTCTTGTAGGAGGGGTATAATTAGAGAAAGGACTAAAGTGGTGGGGCAACTAGTTAGTGTTGTAAGGTGTTTAACTTAAATATGGTACAATATTTCGAGTATTACTTCATTTTCTTGTGTTTTATTTGGGGGGTTATCTGATCCCGGGGGTAATCTGGTCCCGCGTTATAGCCGGGATATCTTTACCCCCTAGTACAGGTTTACCGGGGGTAAACCTGTCCCGGGGGTAAAATGATACCGTTACAGGGGCCTTTCCTCTTTACCGTTTTTCTACAGAAAATAAAAAAACGCATTAGTTATTTTTCGCATATTGTCACTACACAAAATTTCGTTGCAATTCTTCATGTTCTGTAGGCACTTTGGCATACTGTTATTAGCACTTTTGATATTTCGTGATCAAAGATTTCGAGGGGTCTGTGGCCCACTTAACCGTTTTTTCCAGGAAAATACGAAACCCGTATTCCCTCATTTTATGTCTACAATATCTGTGCACAATTTCATTCACTTCGGTCCACTTGTTATTACCTTTCGGGCGTCAAATCTCAAAATTTTGGGTCTGGTTTATCGCCCCTTGAAACAACTTTACCGCAGAAAATAAAAATACACGTATTAGTTTATTTTATGTGTAGTATATACCTACCAAATTTTATCAAAATCGGAGTGTTACACTTGGGAAGTGTTACTTGTCAGTCATTGTAGAACAATTTTCCTTGTTTTTTCCATCAATAAGAAATTGCCTGACATTAAAGGGTCCAAATGGATGAATCGAGTTGCGGGATGAGACTTAGTGCGACCGATAGAGGATATGGAAATATGTATATGTGGAAAGTTATAAGGGCTGAACGCCATAAGAAACGAAGGTGGGTCAAAATTGATGGGAGGAGGGCTATGCTATGTTATTGAAATACATCAAATAAACTATTGAATCATGAAAATAGTGAAAGATAGACAATGCAAACAGTGATAGTTTCTCATATTGACAGAAGAAGAATGGGCATAGTAGATCGCGAATCTCTGGCGGCACCTTCAAATCAGCCATTTTGAAATCTGTGATAATTTTGGAAATGGAAAAGTAGTGATATGATATATCAGTTAGGGCCAGCATGTTCTCAAAAGTCAATTATGAACTTTAGTGATCGGTATCTGTACTAAGTTGTTAGATTTAGGATAATTTTCATAGTTATTTACGAAAATCTAGGAGACTGATCTCGTATGTTGAAAGTTTGGACTATCACGAAAACACATGTAAGTTGAACATGTTCAAAGCCAAGAAAACTAACCTCGAAATTTGATATCCAAGTTGTATATTATTATATTTCAATGTCGAACATCAAATTTCACTATTAGTTTTCTTGTTTTATATATATGAGTTATTTTTTGTCCATAATACGACTAATAATGCTAAAAGACTTACAGATCAAATTTAGTTCGTACCTTTAGCATTTCTTACAATCAACGTTCAATTGTAGTTCTTAGCCTTTCAAAATTATGAGCCTCATAGACTCCTTCTTTCTTACAAATATTAGTATCAATAATATAACCTATTAAAAAATTATCTTAACGGTAACCCACCGACAAACTGTAAGCAACGCCTGTAAAATGAAATGAAGTATTTCATTTTAACGAACCACGATTATGTTCTTTAGGCTAAGGGAGACAATGATTAAGGCAAGTGAATGTTGATGGAAGATATGATGGAATGAGAATGTGGAAGGAAATTGAAGTATCCCGAGAAAACCCACACACGATACGATGGTGTCCACCACAAAGTTCCTTGGCTGAGGATCGAACCAGAGCCCCCACGTACCAGAAACAAGTGTTTACCACTGAGTCACCGTGTCCTCCCCCAATCCCTAAGAGACGAGGGCATCCAGTTAAGAATGTCTGACATAAAAAAAACGTACTTACCATTTTCTCACAAAGGAAACTCCACGAATCCCACATTCTGACCGTTTGTACTTCTTGTATGTTGGCTTATCACAAACATTATTTAGTATATTGATACATCTGTCAGAATAATAGTGTTTCCTCCAAAGTAAGGGCAGGTGACTTATTGATAGAGCGCTTACTTCTGGTGCGGGATGGACCTCGTTCGATCCCAGACTTAAAGTTTGTAGTGGATTTCATCGTACCCGTGAGATTTCTCGGAATTATTCCGTTTTCTCCTACATTCTCATTTCACTAATTATTTCCCAAAAATTAGCTTCCATCTATTACCTCTCTTTATTATTGGATCGGATTTCAGTTTAGCATTCCTTGGGTAGCAAAATTGCATGAGATATGGAGCTACGGATTAACGTGAGATCCGAAATGCTTTGCCCTCCCGCCGCGAATCGGAGCCGGGTCTCCTATGCGAAAATCGCAGACGCTACCCAATATCCATGAGTGATCTCTCCGTCTTCATTAGCCTAGAAGGCATAACATTTAAACTTTATGGACTTGATATAATTTCAGTTCTTCCTTGATAGCCAATTCTATACTGAGACAAATTAGATCAATCAAATGTGTCCATCTTCCTTTTTCTATAATTTTAATGATGTTCTTGTAACTTTGACCGTGTTCTAAGATTCCTGTTAGTTGAAATATCGTATTTAATTGTTGTTAACTTGCCTCGGTCATCGTTTCATAAAAAATCCCCATAATTCTTCAATTTCTTTGATGTGACCTTTGTGCTGCTCCTGTACCATATCGAGTTGGGCATTAATGGAAGCCATGGCTAAAAATAATATACATTTCCTTTCCCCCGACTTCGATCCGACATTTTGTTCTCGAGTTATTGCTTTTTTGGGCATTTTTCTGACTGGTTTTTTGCTGGTCATAGCGCCAAAAGGAAGCATTTGTGCACCCAGGTTGTCTTATCATGGTGTCAGGAATCAGCTCCCAAACGTTGTCAGTGTTGTTTTGAAACACGCTCTATATTTCTATCCTGTTTCTGATTAGCTTCTCTTTGCCAATCAATTTCCAGTATTTCCAAAACAAACCAAAAGTGAATTAAATTCACTAAATCGCCTATCGCCTATGCTTTCTTCTTGTATAGTACTTATTATATATTTATATTGTAGTTGACAGCGATTGCCAATATTGATTGAAATATCTGGTTAAAATGCTAGTAGACGAATTCCCTCTTCAGTACAGAAATTCCCTCATTGTATCCTACCGCAATTTTAGGCGAGATGGGATTAAGTAAGATGGGAATTCCCATCTCGCCTAAAATGATAGGCATTCTTATCTTGGAGATATAAGTGGCTGATAAATCATTAGGCTAAGTGGGATTAGGATAGATGGGATGGAATCATCTGAAAACGTAGGGGGACGGTAGGTAGCGGCATGACGTCACGCCGTACCCCATGCCTATCTTTGTCCATTGTAAATGGTTAGGAAGTGGGGGGTCGCCGTACCCAGTTTTTTGGAGGTGGGGTAGGGTCCACCGCGTTCCCACGCACTTTTACCCCTGCTGCTAAGTATTAATTACTGTGAGAACTAACGAAAAATATTATGTGATAATAATAATAATAATGAAAATAATAATAATAATAATAATAATAATAATAATAATAATAATAATAATAATAATAATAATAATAATAAAAATAATAATAATAATAAAGTATCTGAATGATAAATATATTTTTTCAAATTTTATTACAATTGCTGTTTCTTACCGTGAATCTCGTTATATTGGTTTTGTAAGGAATAAAGAGGCTTCAAACAACAATATGATTTGTATAAAAGAAGAAAAGCCTTATCAGTTGTATTACAAACTGGCAACTGACCTGTCTGTTTTTTTTAAACATAATGTTACGAGGAACAGAAGCCACCACGCCTGCGGTGTGCTTGCTTTTTTGCCTCAGGCAGCTTCAGTATTAAAATTAAGACTTTCATTTTGTCAATTTATGTGTAGCTATCAGTCAGTCACACAGGTTCTTTGCAACGCTGAATTTAACAAGAAAGGTTTTGTTCATCGGATAGGAAGCGAAGCCCATCGTACGTTGTAATCCTTTCCCCTCTTTTGCACAGTGTGTGAAATTTAACTTGTATACTGTAGTAAGTTACAGAAAAGAGAATGCTATTTTTTTAAATGACATTATGGAATAAGATTGACCATTGTTACAATATATTCAAGATGAAAAATATTCAATTAACAGTTGTCGTACTTAGTTGTCTGCACTGAAATTCCCATAATGTGCTTCCTTCTTTTCTAATATGAGCTCGGAGCTTCTTCGTGGCTAAGTGGTTAGCGTACGCGCCTTTGGTGTGAGATACCCGCGTTCGATTCCGGTGAGAGCTCATGTAGTACGGATTTAACGATTAATCAGTAGGTCCCATCTCATACAGCCTCGCTGCTGAAAGGGACGACAAAATCAACTCAACTCATATTCAGCACCATAGGAGACAGAGTTGGCGTGGGTCAATGAAAACTTGACCCACGACCCACTCACCCACCACCAACCATGACCCACTCTGACCCACGACCCACCATGACACACCACCCAACGTAATCCACTGTGACCCACCATGACTCACCACCCACGATAACCCTCTTTCACCCACCGCCCACGGTGACCCACGCTGACCCACCGTGACCCACCTCCCACAATGAACCTCTCTCATCCACTTTGACGTACTCTGACTCACCAAAATCAATCGTCATCAAGTCTGAACACGATCCACTGACTATAGAGTTTACACTTGTAATAAGACTGTGAAATTGTCACTAATCGGAGTCTGAATTTCTAGTCAATCGCTCAAGCACCACTGTGTTACAACAACGGTGGAACTGACCTTTGCGATATAAAATGGTAAAGTGTTTGTCAGTGAGGAAATTGAAACAGTTCGAGGTGGGGGGAATTAGTGTGTGCCTAAAATATACTTGTACTAAGAGAGTATTCTTGCAAGTGTTAATTTCTGAACGCATTCCACAAGAAACTTCTATTGGCAGGAAAATATCCCTGTACAATATGGAAAAGGTTATGGTTTTTCAGTTCGCAGTATTTTTCTCACAAAAGACTTGAAATTGTAATTTGGGTAATCACTAAAACACCACGTTAAATTTAAGTTACAAATATGCATAATAGCAATTTTTATGAATATTTATTCAAAGTAGTTTACCTAAAGCAAAGAAGAG
Organism: Thermobia domestica; assembly: GCF_964235325.1. Lineage (NCBI taxonomy): Eukaryota > Metazoa > Arthropoda > Insecta > Zygentoma > Lepismatidae > Thermobia > Thermobia domestica. The sequence continues at coordinate 222,398,793 of NC_137463.1, forward strand.
ACTTACTAAAGTTAGGTACAAAGTTCAATAACACAAATAAGCCATTAGTAATACAAGTATACATTTTCCGTAACTCGTAATATTCCACCTTACAACAAATCTGAAATCGGATTTATTTCCTGTTGGTAACTTTTTGCCGGTAAATCATCCGCAGTCGAATGATGTCCATCCTTCAGCCAAGAAATAACTAGCTCGTCTACTTTGAGCTTATCTAGCGGTGGGCCATTAACATTGATGAACAACAAGTTAGACAATGTTTGAGCATTTGGCTATTTCTAATATCAGTCATCTCTAAATTCATAAGGGGAAATCCGCATTCCCACTCTGTCGTGGAAATTGACAATACTTCTACCCGATTTCTGCAACTTCTCATCGACAATCTATTCGTTAGACTTAAGTCTGATGACGATTTTTCTTGGTCAGGTTTGAAATATTCAGAAAGAAGTATCATCTCTCTATCACCATACAACATCTTTTCCATTTCGACCATGTCAGTTGGCAATATCGACCCATGTAGAACAGAACCTTCATCTACCACGCCTTTGATAGGGAATCTTGTGAATAAATTACCAATTAAAGCCTGATAAACCGATGATTTATTATTTGTTTATAAATTTAATTTTTGTAATTACACATGAAGGTTTGATACCATTACCAAGTTCCCTCCCCCGTCTAGAAAGCGAAAGGGAACGAGGTTCCTGGAAAGTGTTCAGAGGTGAATGGGAATTTCTTTCCCTCCTTCCTCAACTTCAATTACCATCTGCTGTTTGCCATGTCCCAAATTACGAGGAATTTCAATTAAATTATCATAGTATAAGTATTTCCTTGTTGAATTATCAATACTTTTCAGTGGAAAAAAGGATGACATTTCAAAGTTCGAAATCAAAGTAAGTAGACCAACGTAAAGGGAAAAAAGTATAAAAATTTTCCATACAATTATGCGTACAATCCAAACTTATAATTTCCGTGTAATTAAGCTTACAATACAAATTTTATGCCTATTTTTCTAACAACTTTATGTGTTGATTGCCCTGTACTGTAAGCGCTCCATATAATAAACATAAGCTTCAGCAATTATTACAGCAGAAAGCAATGGATGTATGAAACCAAGCACTATATTTTTTGTTTCTGATTTTGTTTCTTAAATAACATCGATCGTTTTCGATCATTTTTACAAAACGACTCACTACCAATTTTCCATATATAGAAAGTGCCCTCCCCCCACATAAAGGAGAATTTAAAAAATGCTAGGACACATTCTGTTTATTTTGAATAAAGAGTTAATACACTGAATTTCAGCTCCATAAGTTTAACGGCTTGCGAAATACTCATTTTTTTCGCAAAAATTCGGATACTCACTACCTCCTTAGGATATTATTATTGCATTATAATAAAAGCAATATAACATCCCAGTTTGGATTCAGGCCTAACTATATACCAAAAGTAATTTCATTTGACTTTGCAATTTGACCGTGATGATCAGGCACACATAGGTACATTCAATTTTATATATAATAATTTATATATTACAGTGATTCAAAAATGTATTTTTTCCAGTAGTTAGCTCTAAAAAGTCAAAGGTCTCGAACAGGGACGTTGGCAGGGGGTGGGTTCTGGGGGTCTCGAACGCTACTGGTACGCTACGTACGCTACTGGTCTCGAAAGCCAAGTTGTAGTGTAAGTCCTATTGCTATTATTACTATTAAAATATCAATATCCAAGAGTGCCTGAAGTTCTTTTTTCACTTGGTTAATATACTCACCTCAGGTAAGTAAACAGAAACAAGTGGAAAAGGAAGGGAAATGAAGGTCTTGAAAGTAAAACGGAGACAAAATTTACCAGTCTTCAGAATATACTGTCTACAATGCAGTGAGCAGAGAGGGTCGGTAGATCATACTGAGTCGGTGGGTCGCAGTGGGTCACGGTGGATGGTGGGTCGCAGTGGGTCATGGTGGAGGTGGGTCACAGTGGGTCACGGTGGGTCGTGGGTCACAGTGGGTCATATTGGGTGGTGGGTCACATGCTGTTGACACACGACCCACTGACCCACTCTGAAAACTTGACCCACTTGACCCACTGACCCATTCCATCTCTGATAGGAGATATAAATCCGAGGGGAATTTTGTTCCTTGAAAACCTCCCAAAATCATCAACGGTACGAAATATGTCTGCAATGCAAGATGTCAATCATTTCCAACTCTATGCTCTGTGACCTAGTTTGCTTTTCAAGTTTTCAGTAAACTAGACAGACAAAAGGAAGAATAGAGGCTTTCTTCCAGAAAATTGTGTTGTCAACCATTAGGTTTTAGGATGATGCTAGACTCGACTCCTGGTGTAAGCTCAACTTTCAGTCCTGTGTCATTTGCAAGTCTCGTTTCATACAGATTCGTTGAAAAACCTCTAAACATGTGCTATGACTAGTATGCGAACTAAAGTTTTTTTTTAGCAAAAAAGAGAAAATTATTGCTTTAGAGTCTGCCCTGTAATCCAGTTTTTCTGGAGGCGAGGTAGTATGGTTGGGAACGGCCAATCAGATTCAAGTTCCAAACCCACATTAAAAAGACCTTCCTTTATAACCTTGGTGTTGTATAAGGACGAAAAACTAAAATATACTGATAGCTCCAGTAATAGATATTATGGGAAAGAGATTTAAAAAAATAGGTGGTTTTGAAATTGAGAATGGATAATACCTGAGCTTTATTAGTATTACTAGCATATATTACCCTCTTTGCTAAGTTGAAATGAAAATTTAAAAGCACAACTCCGTATTTCATGTGTTTAGTAAACGTGAAATATGCTGTTTTCGTTTTTAATGGCATCGATTTAAACAGCATCGGAAAGATCATTGATCATCTCGGCGACCCCAAAAATCATGGATTCGACACCAATAATGGTCATTTTCGGTCATTTATATGTATATTTCCTCGTCCCCCATGTTGCGGGCCATGGCACACGTTGGCCCCATAGGAAAATATCTAGATTCGACACTACTAATATATATATATAATTGAGAAATATTATGTTTGTGACTCTAAATCTCCCGAACCGCCCCACCGATCTTGATCAAATTTGTAACATGGAAGAGTTTTTCGGCTGGGCTGGTTAAAGGCTATTCACTTTGATGGTAGAACTTAGGGGGAGGGGGTGTAAAAATAAATAAAACAATAACTTCTGAACCACTCGACCGATCTTGATAAAATTTTTAACATACATGAGGCCCAGGCTCAGGCCTCAATCGTTTTTGTAATTTTAATTTGACGGAGTAACGTGGGGGCGGAGAAGGAGGGGAGATATATAAAAATCAATTTATATAAAACTGAAAGTGACTATTTTTGTAACTTAATAACTCTTGAACTATATCTTGAATATCCGACCGATCGCAATCAAATTTTCAAGATATATGAGGTTTGGATCTGGAAACGTTTTTGTAATTTCACTTTAACTGTACATCCTAGGGGGTGGGGATGGGGGACATAAATAGAAGTTAATAAAATATAATAATTTTTGATCCACCCAACCAAACTCCATCTAATTTTCAACAAATATGAGGGTCGGGCCTTTTTTTTTATCGTTTCACTTTGACGAGCCAATGTAGGGAAGGGAAGGGGGATATATATGTAAAAAAAAATAAATATGACTGCCTTTGTGACTTCATCACTCTTGAACCACCCGACCGATCTCAATGAAATTTTCAACATACATGAGCTTAGGGGCAGGGATTACTTTAGGCTATTCACTTTGATAAAGCAACGTAGGGGCGAGCGAGAGGGGGAGAAATTTAAAAATGATCAAAAATTACCGATATTAGTGTTGAATCCATAGTTTTCGGGCCCGATGAGACAAACAGTGACACTTCTGATGCTGTTTCAATCCAAGTTCAGCTCTAATAGTTGGGAAGGGGGTACAATGGAGGAGAGGGGTATAAACATTTAAAAATGATCGAAACTGAGTAACATTAGTGTCGAGTCAATAGGTTTAGGAGTAGCTGAGATTAACAGTGACAATTCTGATTCAGTGTGCCTCAGCACGGAGGAGGGGGAGCTGTATATAATAATAATCAAAAATGACCAATATTAGTGCCTAATCCATAGTTTTCGAGATCATTCTGACGAACTGTGACATTTTCGATCCGGTTTAAATGCAAAATCAGCTCCGCCACTTGCGGGAAGGAGAGAAAGTGATATATAAAACGATCGATAATGGCCACTATCAGTGTCAAATTTATAGCTTTCTGGGTCGCTTAGATGAACAGTGGTACTTTCGATCCCGTTAAAATTCAAATTCAACACCACAACTTGGGGGAGAGGAGGAAGAGATATTTAAAAATAATAGAAAATGACCGATTAGTGCTGAATCCACATTTGTGGGGGTCGCTGAGATGAACAGTGACATTTTCGATGCCATGGCCCGCAACATGAGGGAGGAGGAAATATACATATAAATGACCGAAAATGACCATTATTGGTGTCGAATCGATGATTTTTGGGGTCGCCGAGATGATCAATGATCATTCCGATGCTGTTTAAATCGATGTCATTAAAAACGAAAACAGCATATTTGACGGGTACTAAACACATGAAATACGGAGTTGTGCTTTTAAATTTTCATTTCAACTTAGCAAAGAGGGTAATATATGCTAGTAATACTAATAAAGCTCAGGTATTGTCCTTTCTCTATTTCAAAACCACCTATTTTTTAAAGCTCTTTCCCATAATATCTATTACTGGAGCTATCAGTATATTTTAGTTTTTCGTCCTTATACAACATCAAGGTTATAAAGAAAGGTCTTTTTAATGTGGATTCGGAACTTGAATCTGAACCAACATACAAGAAGTACAAACGGTCAGAATGTGGGATTCGTGGAGTTTCCTTTGTGAGAAAATGGTAAGTACGTTTTTTTTATGTCAGTTCATTCTTAACTGGATGCCCGCGTCTCTTAGGGATTGGGGGAGAACACGGTGACTTAGCGGTAAACACTTGTTTGTGGTACGTGGGGCCTCTGGTTCGATCCTCAGCCGAGGAACTTTGTGGTGGACACCATCGTATCGTGTGTGGGTTTTCTCGGGATACTTCAATTTCCTTCCACATTCTCATTCCATCATATCTTCCATCAACATTCACTTGCCTTAATCATTGTCTCCCTTAGCCTAAAGAGCATAATCGTAGTTCGTTAAAATGAAATACTTCATTTCATTTTACAGGGGTTGCTTACAGTTTGTCGGTGGGTTACCGTTAAGATAATTTTTCAATAGGTTATATTATTGATACTAATATTTGTAAGAAAGAAGGAGTCTATGAGGCTCATAATTTTGAAAGGCTAAGAACTACAATTGAACATTGATTGTAAGAAATGCTAAAGGTACGAACTAAATTTGACCTGTGAGTCTTTTAGCATTATTAGTCGTATTATGGACAAAAAATAACTCATATATATAAAACAAGAAAACTAATGGTGAAATTTGATGTTCGACATTGAAATATAATAATATACAACTTGGATATCAAATTTCGAGTTTAGTTTTCTTGGCTTTGGACATGTTCAACTTACATGTGTTTTCGTGATAGTCCAAACTTTCAACATACGAGATCAGTCTCCTAGATTTTTGTAAATAACTATGAAAATTATCCTAAATCTAACAACTTAGTACAGATACCGATCACTAAAGTTCATAATTGACTTTTGAGAACATGCTGGCCCTAACTGATATATCACATCACTACCTTTCCATTTCCAAAATTATCACAGATTTCAAAAAGGCGGATTTGAAGGTGCCATCAGAGGTTCGCGATCTACTATGCCCATTCTTCTTCTGTCAATATGAGAAACTATCACCGTTTGCATTGTCTATCTTTCACTATTTTCATGATTCAATAGTTTATTTGATGTATTTCAATAACATAGCATAGCTCTCCTCCCATCAATTTTGAACCCCTCCGCTTTTTATGGCGTTCAGACCTTATAACTTTCCACATATACATATTTCCATATCCTCTATCAGTCGCACTAAGTCTCATCCCGCAACTTGATTCATCCATTTGGACCCTTTACTTGTCAGGCAATTTCTCATTGATGGAAAAAGAAGGAAAATAGTTCTACAATCACTGACAAGTAACACTTCCCAAGTGTAACACTCCGATTTTGGTAAAATTTGGTAGGTATATACTACACATAAAATAAACTAATACGTGTATTTTTATTTTCTGCGGTAAGGTTGTTTCAAGGGGCGATAAACCAGACCCAAAATTTTGAGATTTGACGCCCGAAAGGTAATAACAGGTGGACCGAAGTGAATGAAATTGTGCACAGATATTGTAGACATAAAATGAGGGAATACGGGTTTCGTATTTTCCTGGAAAAAAACGGTTAAGTGGGCCACAGGCCCCTCGAAATCTTTGATCACGAAATATCAAAAGTGCTAATAACAGTATGCCAAAGTGCCTACAGAACATGAAGAATTGCAACGAAATTTTGTGTAGGGACAATATGCGAAAAATAACTAATGCGTTTTTTATTTTCTGTGGAAAAACGGTAAAGGGGAAAGGCCCCCACACAAAATTTGGAAACTTGACGCCCAAAACGCAAAAACAAGTGGACCGAAGTGAATGAAACTGAGCTCAAATATTGTAGAGCTAAGATGAAGGAATACGTGTTTCGTATTTTCCTGCAAAGAAAAAATTTTGGGTGGACCGAGGCGTCTGGTGGCGGAAGGAGTGGATAGAAGCAGAAGAAAATGTGTGTAGATATTGGATATGTAAAATAAGACCTTTCGTGTCTCACAAGTGTATCCATCCGATTTTTCAAATTTGGAAGATCAACAGTAAGCACAAACAGTATATATAGTATTTTATAATATTTCGGGAGGCACCTTTAACGCTTACAATGTTTTCGCGATCAAATGTTTGGAGGGCTAAGTGCCCCAGCCAACCATCTTTTTTTTTCAGGAAAATACGAAATTCGTATTCCCTTATTTTGTGTGTAAAATATCTGTGCATAATTTCATTCACTTCCGTTCACTTCTTCTTGCCTTTCGGGCGTAAACTTTCAAAATTTTGGGTGATAGTTTTGTCCTCTAAAACCGCTTTTCCGCAGAAAATAAAAACCCGTGTTCATTTGTTTCTTGCGTATTGTCAACACGTAAAGTTTCCCTGCAATTCTTCATGTCCTTTACACATTTGACCTAGTGTTACTAACACTTTTCATATTTCGTGGGGTCCGTGCACCACCCAACCGTTTTTTTATGAAAATACGAAACCCGTACCCTCATTTTACGTCTGCGATATCTGTTCACAATTCTATTCAGTTCGGTTAACTTCTATTTGCCTTTCGGGCGTCAACGTTTAAAATTTTCGGTGCGAGCTTTTGTGCCCTAAAACCGTATTTCCGCAGTAAATAAAAAACTCATATTCGTCTATTTTTCGCGTATTGTCCATACACAAACTTTCGTTGCAATTCGTCATGTCCTTTATGCACATCTGACATACTGATACTAGCATTTTTGATATTTCTTGATCAAATGTTTGGATGGTTCCGTGCCTCATCCAACCGTTTGTTCCAGGAAAATACGAAACCCGTATTCCTTAATTAGATGTCTGCAATATCTTTTCGCAATTTCATTCACTTCGGTCCACTTCAACTTGCCTTTTACGCATAAAATTTCAACACTTTAGATGGGAGCTTTTGCTCCCGAAAATCGTTTTTCCACAGAATATAAAAACAGAATTGATCAAGGTTTGGAGGGGTCTGTGCACCACCTAACAGTCTTTCCCAGGTAAATACGGAACCCGTATACGCACATTTTATGTTTACAATATGTGTGCAAAATTTCATTCACTTTGATTCACTTCTTATCTTTCGGGCGTAAATTTTCAAACGTTTGGGGTGGATTCTTTTGCCCCCTGAAACCGTTATTCGCAGAAAATAAAAAAAGCCGCAATCCTTTTATTCGCGTATTGTCTATACGTAAAGTTTCGTTGCAATTCTTCATGTCCTTTACATACATTTGACATAGTATTACTAGCACATTTCATATTCCGTGATCAAAGGTTTTGAGGGGTCCGTGTCTCACCCAACATTTTTTAAAGAAAATACGAAACCCGTATCCCCATTTTACGTCTGCAATCTCTGTTCACAATTTCATTCACTTCGGTTCACTTCTTCTTGCCTTTCGGGCGTCAGCTTTAAAAATATTGCGTGGGGACTTTTGCCCCCTAAAATCGATTTTCCACAGAACATAATAACCCGTATTCGTTTATTTTTGGCGTATTGTCCATACACAAAGTTTCGTTGCAACTCTTCATGTCCTTTACACACATTTGACATACTGTTACTATCACTTTCGATATTTCGTGATCAGAGGTTTGCAGGGGTCCGTGCCCCACCCAACATTTTTTTTTCAAGAAAATTCGAAACCCGTATCTGCATTTTACGTTTGCAATCTCTGTTCACAATTTCATTCACTTTCGTTCACTTCTCCTTGCCTTTCGGACGTCAGCTTTATACATTTTGCGTGGGGACTTTTGCCCCCTAAAATCGTTTTTCCACACAACATAAAAACCCGTATTCGTTTATTTTTGGCTTAATGTCCATACACAAAGTTTCGTTGCAATTCTTCATGTCCTTTACACACATTTGACATAGGGTTATTAGCATGTTTCATATTTCTTGATTTAAGGTTTGGAGGGGCTCGTGCCCCACCCAACTTTTTTTTTAGGAAAATACGAAACCCGTATCCTTATTTTACCTCTGCAATATCTGTGCACAATTCATTCGCATGCACTTCGGTTCTGTTTTTCTTGAATTTTCCGTTGTCAACTTTCAAAATATTTGGTGAGGCTTTTATATTAAACCTTCACATTATGTAACTTTTTCTTTTTATGAGATTATTTTTTGCTGTGGAGGAGGAGAGATGCTTTCCTGTGATATGTGTTTCTTGCCATTCATCTTGTTTGAACTGCTTAAGTAAGATCATGTTGTAACTTTTGATGTCATCCAACTCCGCCACGATAATAAAATTGTCATTTTCAATAATTCGTTTTATTCTGTTATTTGCAGTTTGCCACACTGATATATTTGTTACAAAATTGAGGTTTGGAACAGCGCCTTTTGAGTTCGCAACCAACCGGAGCGCCGAGTTTTTTTGGGTTGCCTGCTATTGCAGGAAAAGGAGAATTGTAGGTGGTAATGCACTTTTGGTGTCGTGTATACAATAGAAGAAAATCAAAAAATAAGCATTGACTCATAGGAGAATCGAACTCATAACCTTACGATTTGAAATAAAACGACTTATCGCTGAGGTTACACACGCACTTCACGTAACATGCTTCTAGCAATGTATTACGAACTGGCAATCAACACAATGATATTCATATGCACTGCATACGATGTTTTCGTTCTAATTTGACTTTTAATTTAGTACTCAGGCGACAATTGTATTCTGTGTCTTAACTTTGAGCATTCTGTTATATATGGAAAGATTCCTTTACGTATCTAAATGTTTTTTTACGTATGGAGAGCTAAATGACAAACAATAATGTGCTGACATTAATACAATCAATGTTGCTTTCTTTCTACACTTGGTAACAAGTCTTATTATATTTAAAAGAAGGACAACATATCTGCAAATTTTTCACGATTGCTAAGATTGGCTTGGAGGTTCGAACCTGATTTATCGAAGATACCCGAAGATGGCCTCAAAACAGCAATAAGGAATGCGCTATACCTTTTTGAGACAATGTGTAGGGGAAGGCGTTGTACCTGTGAACACTTTTAAAGTTTTCTTAATTTTGATGCTAATATTCAACACTTTCCCCCATTTTTTGTCATATATTTGAAGTGTCGTCCCTTCGTTATCAGATAAGATTGTTTTTAAACGTGTTACATAATTACAATAGCTATTATAAGATATAATAAGAACATATCTGTTTTGTTCACAGGTACACTATGGTCATGTACCATGGAACAGACCGTCTTGTACCTTTGAACATAGTGATAACTACAGAGGTTGTTCAGCCTACGTTTGGCCGATTTTGTTCCTTCCCCCTCCCGGGTAAAATGGACTCACCCGACCTGGCTCGTGGCGTCCTGCAGTGTTGTACAGTGGCTTCTTAAGAACGGAGTTGTTTTTCCACGCGGACGAAAATAACACACAAAACAGGACCATTGTTGTGATTGTTGTGTTAAATTTGTTTCCAAGTGTGCGGGTTTCCACTCTGTGACCAAAATGCCGCCTAAACTATGCCGGTTTTGGGAAGGCTATGTTGCGGCTCTTTCTGACGCCCACGTTAGTGTTTCTGTCATTAGAAAACAGTGCAAGAAGAATGGTTGCAACATCAGTTTAAGTGGAATAAAAATGTTATTAAAAAGTACAAGGGCAACGAAGCTCCACCATTTGGATCACCAACGAAGTTGCCTAGGAAGCGGGAATGCACCAAGGCCGCCTCCACTATGCAGAGGAAACTTCCCAAAATGGCAATGCAAGAAAATCCGCCAACACAAAGTTGTATGGCTAATCGTCTGTCTTTGGGGACTGTGAGCCTGACGTTACACCATCAACTCAAGATGGAAAAAGTCATGAAAGCTCGAGGCAATCTTCTCACGGATGCCTACCGAAAGGAACGAAAGTGTAATGCCGGAAGCTGTACGAACAGCATCTGGCAAAACAAAGGTGGATGTACGTCGTAACGCTCGATGAAGCGTGGATTTATCTTTCCGACTGCGGCAAACCGAGAGCCATCATGTACCGAGAGAAAGGCGCCAAGAACTTCAGATGGTGGGTCCGTATCTGTAAAGAATCCTTCCCAAAAGTGTTCATGGTCGTTACTGGCTACTGTTACCGAGGTAAACTGAAGATTCGTAGAGTGGCGAAGAACTGCAAAATAAATTCACATATTTTCAGGAGCAGATCATGCGGTCGATATACGAGCATGAGATTCCAAGAATGTACAGAAATAAAACCAATCTGGTGCGCATTCACATGGATAAGGCCACATCACATACCTCACGATCGCTCCTCGCATTCTACAGGGAGATGGAGGAGGCAAGTGGTATACAGGTGATACTTTTCAATGAGGTACCTGTTAAATATCCAGATGCAAGTCCTATGGACTATTGTGGATTTGGATTGCTGAAGCGGGCTTTCGGAAAACGGCGTGTGACAATTGTGGAAGGAGTTTGCAAAGTTGTGCAAAGGGAATGGGACAAGATTCCCTCCCAGTTCTTCAGAGAAGCCTATTACATAGAAATTACGCTGTCGGGCTATTGATATTAACCAAGGGAAACACATCCAGCACTTACGGACTTGACGCCATGGACTCTTCTAAATTTTTAGGTAAATCGAAATTGGCCAAATGTAGACTGAACAACCTCTATACAATAGCCTACGTTGCTGTTGCAATAATATAAAGAAAGCCACAAATATTAGCAGTTATGAATTACAATGAAAGCTTTAGCTACAAAAAGTTCCACAGAATTGAAATTTTGTTAATTTTAATTCCAAATGGAAGAGAAGTTCTAAGGAAAACTTGTGAACAATAAACTTGAATATGTGCAACTCTTAACATAACCTTGCTTCTTCAAACTCAATACTTGGAATGGGAAAATACCAACTAAAAATAGGAAATCTACATTGCGGATATCGGTATTCTTGGTTACACTGTGAAGTCCAATCTAAAATTAACCCAGGAGAATATTGAAGGCAAACTAGTAAACCTAATGTTGTTTCTTTATTATAGAAATTCTAAAAGTTCAGTGGGTTTATATTAGTCTCTAACTTAGATCTTAATATTTATTCAAAAGCCAATAGGTCTATATAGCTATCTATATCATGAAAACAAAGAAAAAATATAAAAAACGAACCACTTTGGATATACTTAAGATTGTAGTTACTACCACTGAAGTGAACCTCAGCAATAACCTCAACAACAATAGAAGGATAGATATAACCTCCCTCAAGGCTTCGAATTCTTCATCACTACTGCTATCATACAAACTAATATCCGGAAGAAGATTATCTTCTGAATCACTTTACAATAGTTCTTTACAAAAATTCAAGGTTTGAAAAACGGTCTCTGCTGGGTCCTAGAATTGAGTTCTGTTTTCTTGTCTATTTACAATTTTCTTTCTTCGAGAGCTTCCTGTTCGGCGGTGCTTGTTCTTCCAGGTTTTCTTCCTCTCGTTCCTGTCTTCTGTAGTTTTCCTTTTAGGTAAGGTCGTATTTGGTCTGGTGAAATGATGGTTGTGGTAGTTGCAATAGCACTCACAGGAAGATCTGGTAAAGAACTTAACTGACATAACACTATATTTTTATATCTCTTTGTAGCGGATGAAGTTTTACCTTCCATACGTTGAGGCCCTCCGGGTGGTTGTTCAGACAGAATTGATGTTGAATTAGGTCAAATGTTTCTGGCTGGTTCTTCTTGAGGAGTTCAATCAATAACGAAGGAACACGGAAAATCATAAGCGGTGAAAGTAGTAGGGTTTAATGGGCTACTAGTTGGCTTAAACTCCACTAGTTATATTACTAGTACAGAATGCTCTATTATACACTTTCCCTACAATCTCTGAAATCCCATAAATATTAAATGTCGGTATTGTACCTTTGAATAGTATTATTTATCGTTCAAAGGTACATGATGCATTAATGTTCATACGTACAAGAGGATCACCATTACGTAAAGAAATCCTCTACTAGGTTAAATATTACACAGAAGTTAAAACTAAACATACTACTGTACTCACCAATGATTCTATCCCAGGTGTGGGCAAATAAATATCACAAGTCGTGAAAACCGAAGAGCACAAAATTCAGAATGTAACTACAAAAAATCTTCGTTTTCGGGATGCAAAAATTAGAACGGACACTACTCGGCACAACGGTGAATAAACAACTGCTAATCATGTTTGTAGTGCCCTTTTTCCGTTCCTTTTTCAAACGAATTTTAATTACTGCACCTAGATAGCTCTGAATTCGAGAATAGTACAGGTGTTCAAAGGTACATTGTTTCAAAGGTACAACGCCTTCCCCTACATTCAAAGTACATTATGCCCAATATAATTGTCAGGATATAGTATTTTGGATGAACAGAAAATAAGTTTCAAATGATTAAATATTTAACTTTTTCAAAATGTTTAATTCTGTAAAACACCGCTTAGATAAACACTACATTAATAACACAGGCGTAAAGATGATAATAACATTTACAATAATTTGATATATCAAATCTAGTAGAAGCTCTTAAAGTTTGCAAAACTACCTATTTATATAATTTCAAAGCCTACCGCCTCCAAAAATAATTGCTGCGGTGTAATAGAAGGGGAAAACCTACATTTGTTTCAAAAACTAATTTAAATATGCTATGCCAAAGTTTTTTATTAGCTCAGGAACAGTTATGTGGGACACAGTAGTCTAGGAATGGGATTCATGTCCGCGTGGTCCCTGTTCGGCTGGTGTTTCACCACTTTTCGGCATCCACATAGCGTCGTGAGGCAAACTGGAGAGTCACTTACATAAAAGACGTGACGGCTGCTATGTTTAGGAAGCTCCCGATACTCCGGTTAGTGACAGGGCGACGCGGGGTGCTGACCACGTGTTCGTCACTAAGCTGTCCGTAGTTCCACCAGTTGCTAACAGATGGCGTGGAGCGACTCAGGTCCACAAATTAAACCGTTTCCTTTTGTGGCCAGGAACATTGCTGTAAAGAGCATTATGATCTTTATGTGTATTAGAAACAATCTACGTAATAGAATGTGATATTTATCTAATCACTTCTCATTTCTATTTAATAACTTTCTCTGAGAAATCGAAAGGTTTATTTTTTGTAATTAATTTTTTTCTCCTTATTCAAAATGCATCCCACGGTGATCGGAATATTTCTCTGGATGAGCATTGTCCCAGATGACTCAGTTACATGATACTGTATATGAATTCGAAGTTACATTTTCAAATGTTTTTGATTCTGTACCGGACTCAATCTCTAATAGTGAATAGTAAGTGTGGTAATATAAGTTTTTATAACATGTATTAATAACCTGACCGATACTGTTTGAAAAAGCTATATAACTGTATGTTTTGTTGGCAAAAATGTTATTCTGCTGACATTTCATGGTATACCCAACGATGTCAGATTTTGATACTTGAACGGTACGAAATTTCAGCCTTTTGTATCTATTTGTTTAATAGTTACAAGGAAGTATCAAGATAAGTAGAGGGCGTGTATGTGTCTTTCCTATCCACTTGGAACAGGCAGTTGCCAACAATCTCTAGATAGCTTGGATGAATGTTAATAGAGATAGATGGTTGAGAGAAAAATACGTCTTACCACGAGCAAAAGTTTACTTAAGTTTCCAATATTCACATACTGTAACGTGAGACAACCTACAATTTAGTAAGAGTTGGTTGGTTGAGAAGTATGTAAGGCGTTCTACAAGTGCAGCAATTTGTTCGAAAGATTTCAGTGTAGCAAGCTAAAAAATAATTACAATAAATCCATACGTCTGCACCGAATAAACAATCGGGTAGAAAACACCTTTCAGTATCTACAGAGAGATCGATATCATAAGAAAGTTACAAAGAGATCTTGTTTAACCTTAGACGTACCAAGGGAAAATCAATGTTGGTCAAAAATGTATTTTATTTCACAGTTTATAGAATTTTGGAAAATCTCTGAATGTTTTTCATTATTCGTATCAATGTTACCTTTAGGTTTGCTAGTTTCTAGTTTTAATTTATTTACTAAAACTTTATGAAAAAATATAATGCTAGGACGGAGAGATTTGACTTCCATCTTTGTTGAAGACTTTCTTTTATCTGCAAAACCATCAAAGTTTTCATTTTCTCTTAAAATTATATTGTTATTATTTATGTAGCATTTACACATCAAAGCCAACAACAATATTTTCCAGTGTTACATTATTTGTTTCGAGCGTGCTTATAAAATGAAATTTTAAAAAACTATCTAAAAAGTTGTAATCAAGATGTGCACTGTGTAAAGTTTACAGTGAAGTTTTCTGAAAACTACTACAGCAATAGAAAACATGACATATGTTTTGTATGTGACAAATAGTAAAAATGCATGCCTTTGACATTCCTTGCTATACTCTAAATAATCGAGAACTGAAATTTCCTAAAGAAGAATAAACAAAGATGAACTGAAAGATAAACAAATATAAATAAAGATGAATGTTCCTGATAATATTTCAATAAGATCTATTCCACTCTCTCTTTCTCTCGGTTAATGTGTGAATGATTCTTGCGTTTCGTCTCCAAATGGATAATTGTTAATAAAGATAATATATAATTCACCTTCTAATATCATAATAAACTTAAAAGTTTTGTGTTGCTGACAAGTGATTTCAACTGAATATCTTAAGATTAATAGACCTGCAACATTTCAACTATTCTTTCATTACTGGCGAACTCTCCTATCTTGACAATTATTTTCATGACATGAAGGACGGAGATAGAAACAACATGGAAAATGTTTGAAATAAAAATAAATGGAAATAAGCACAAAAACTTTCAGCTTGCCAAAAGCAGGCTAAAGTAGCCATGTCTCGGTACCCTTTTTACCCTAAGGACAACCCATTTCAGGAAACATTGAGGGGTGCTACCAGTACTCAGTCAAATCATACATTGCTCTTTCAAACTATTATGGTATACTAGTTATCGAGAAAATAGGCAAAAGTGTTTTCACTAACTTCCTTGGTTACTTTAGTCAATAACATTGAGGCATTAATTCATTTTTAAATGATTTGTTCAAAGGTATTGTGTCATCCACACAGTGAAATTAGCAAAGTAAATTTTTAAACGTAGTGTGCTTTTGCTAGTATAGCGTATACTTAATGTCATGGTTGAGAGAAGGAATATTGGTCTAGCTACAAGAGCAAGGATAATAGGGGTGAAACAAATCGATAAAACTATATCCGACATAGTATCTCGGGAGATGGTTGTCTCAAGACACACTGTGTATTTATGGATGCGATGCTTCAAAGATTAATTCAAAGATTATTCAAAAAATGTGATCCTGGATCTACAATTCCCACAGCTCTGTACATAGGGATTTACATTTTCGCTCCGTTGTTATCATTTTGAGTGCTGGCCTCTGAGGTGCAGGCTTTTCCAAAAATGCTGAGATTTTTTCAACTTTTTAAAAATTGTATCTGAAAATCTAGAAAAGCTAGAATACTACAGCATGCACTGTTTGAAAGTTTAGAGCTTACTCGTTACTCTTGTATATAAAATTATGTATTCAAATTAAAAATCCATTACAAATCTCAACTAACAGGGGACTGAAACTTAAAATCCTACTTAACACCTACAAGGCATTTTTACGTCCTGTTTTGACTTATGGCTTTACAACCTGGCTTTCCGCACCCAAGGCACACTACCGCCGACTCCAAATTCTTGAGCGCCACTCCTTTCCCCTTGCCTTCCGAATTAAATTACCTAGCCCTACCCGGGACTTATATGACAGAACACCTTTTCCACACATTATCTATCACCTAGAAGACCTCAGACTCAGGTACATTACAAAGCGATTCCAGGCACACCATCCATTGCTCTTTGATGCTATGCATCACGAAGCCACTCTCCGCAAACCTTCAACAATTCTCCGGCATTCTCCACTCTCTCTGCTGTTTACTCTGTTCCACTACGTCCTCCCAGGAAATAGTCCCGACTTTCAACTCCTTGAAGACTTCCTCATTGTACTCCCCCCACCCTTCTTCACCCCATCTCATGTTGCAAAGTGACTTCAACGCACTAACAGGGTTCCCCTCGTCTCCATTGCGTCCAGAGCAGCCCCTGGACACAAGATAACACTCATTCGTCTAACTAACCCTCTTCTCTGTATTGTGTTGTGGTGTCAAGTGCACCTCATAGTTTCATTTTCATTTTCACCGATGCTCTGCTCTCTCCACTCTCATGTTGAATTGCTCGCCAGTTTACATTTCCTTTTTCCAGACCTGATGATTATGGTTAAAGGCCATAATGTCCTCTAATGATAATGAAGTTTAGATATAACAAAGTTAATAAAATCTCCTTTGCCTGACGACAATAGCCCAACACCTAAAGTTCCTGTCAACTCCGCATCCCAAATAAAGGGCGTAACCCTTTGGGTGGGTGCTAGCTGCGGCTAGCGAAAAAAATCAACTAACATTTACTCGTGGTGCAAAGAAAATGAATGCGAATATGACAGGTTATTTACCTGACACATGCGATATTTCTGTTGCTACATAGTCTGGATCATCCTCACAATCGTCCAATATCTCTCCATCAAACAAATCACCATCGTAGACTGTCCCTCAATTCCGTTTCTAAACTGAAGCGTATTGAATCGTCCGACAGCCTGTTTCTCGTCATTTTGACGGTTAAACAATAAGCACCCTCACGATAACGAGCTATTAGTTAGGATCTTCATGCCATGTATTGACGAAATTCCAAACTACAAATTCCGAAACTGGTAACTCAGTATAACAAAGGAGCAAAACCATTGAAATGTATTTTGAAACACACCACACATAAACACGGAATCTGCAGTCTACGAGAGATCAGCTACTCACTAAAAATACGGAGTTAGCATTCAAATTTTATATAGACATATTGCAAGAAGAATTTTGGTCAACGGCAGCCGAGCGAGAGAAACACAGAGTCTTCGTATAGAATGTTAAACTTCAAAGTGAGGGTTCGAAACTCTGTCCCGGATGTTTCATATATATTATTTAAACACGAAGATATGATGATATAATTAAAATTGTAATATTTGTTACACATATACATTTAAAATTTAATGCAATGATCTTTATTGTCTAGATAGCTTTTTCTTAATTTTAGTTCCAAAACACTAGTATAACTTACTTGTTTAAAATCTCTACAATAGTCATTGACATATAAATGTGTGTAAAATTAGACTGAAATAAACGCAAATAAGAAAGAAATTAGAAATTTAAGCTCCAAACTAATTTTATACCTGATAAAATACATTTTAACAGCAAATATCTTTGAAAACCAATTAATCATACAATGGTGACAAATTAAAAAAATAATATATTTTAAATAAAGTTTACCCACTCCAATGAAGATAACTTTATTGTCCTTTACGACAACGAATATAGATATCCATCACTTGCTGTAAAACGAAGACTTGTGCACCCAGCTTTTTGAAGAAGCTTCATCTCATTTTCGCTTTTAGTAAATCATTATTCCATATGGATTTTTAAAATATATGTTAATTTGTTAATGAAAATAGGTACGACATTTCCAAACTAAGAAATAATGGATCTCTGCTGTAGCGTAGCATGTAAATGAAATTTTGAGATAACCATTAAAAATATAAACTGATTATTCGCCATTCATTCAGTAATTATCAGTTCCTGTCCCTTCGGAAAGAATGGCTGCCCGAAGAAAGAATCTTTTACGTTGATATTATCAACATCACTCACTCTTTCTTGAAGAGATGTAATGGAAATAGAAGAACTCAACAAAATTAAATGGGTCATTTATATATTATTGCATCATTCTAGTAAGCAAGCTTATAGAAACGAAATGGTACTTGTCTGCGTTAATTATCTGTATGCAAATGGTGCAATAAAATTCACTTTTTAGTAAGCTTGGAATATTGTTTGAAATAAGAGTCAGGCAGTCCTATTTTGATATTGCCGTTTTCAATCCAAAAGACAGGGTAAGGACTAATACTGGAAACATGTCTATATAAAACGTTTCATTTTGCTATTGTACATGCAATTATCATCATTAATGAAATAAAAGATAAATATTCGAACAAGCAGTTATCACGATATATTTAGTAAATATCAACTCTGGAAATGTGCTTATAAGAATGTGTTCGAGCTCCCTGGTGTCTACGCGGTTAGCGTACCCGTCTTTGTCGTGAGAGACCCGGATTCGATTCCCGTCAGGAGTTCATTCTTTCCGATTCCACGTTAATCAGTAGGTCCACATCTCATATAGCCTTGGTGTTGAAAGCGACGCTAAGCTAAAAAAAAATATATCAAACCAAAATTAGAATGGGTTCCAAGACTTTAATCCAGTGTTATAATGTAGAGCTGGACAATTATGCTAACATTAAAGTATTTTCATACATGTTCTTACCACAATTCTAATTATAGAAAGGTTCGAGATGTAAATGTGGAGAAGGACGAATAATTTGCTGGAAACGAAAAGGAAGAAACAATGTAGTTCTTAGAAGGGTGAATGAAGAAATAACATTACTGAAGCTTATAGCAAAAAGGATAATAAATATTTTAGGACCCTGTCTAAGGATGAAGTAGCTTCTAAAACATACTTTGGAAGGATAGTTTCTGGAAGAAGAAAGATAAGAGAAGAGGGTGTCAGCTTCTTGACAATATGAATATTGAAATTTCTTATTCTTTTAACAACGAAGAAAGCTTGATTTGCTGTAAGGACCTGTAGTAGTAATTGCCCCACCTGAGGACACTTTTGGCCCCTGGGTTCCTGCCTCAGGACCCACGGTCCCTGGCCAAGGGTCAACGACCTAGGGGTACCTAGGACCACCCCCTCTAAATTTTGGCAGGGGTACCATGGCCCACCCCCTAAATTTTGGCAGGGGTACCTAGGACCCAACCTTAAATTTTGGAAATTGCCAAATCTAAAAATTTGGTATGGTAGCCTAGGACCACAGTATGTACTCTATCAGTATTGGGGATCTATGTCGTTCCCTTTTATGGGTAAAAATTGCCAAAAATTCAAATTTCGGGGGGTTTTGACCTAATTTATCGAATTTGATGAGGTGTCATTATCCTATATAGTTATATGGACGTATACAGGGGTCCATTCCCTTTCATAAGATATGGGTATACTTTTGCACCCCTTTAAAAATTTGGGAGGGGTATAGGCCCACCAATCCAAAATATTTAAATAGGCCCACCCTTTAAATTTTGGAAATTGCCCAATTTAAACATTTGGTATTATAGTACTGGACCCTAACATGTATTGTGATAAATTTGGGTGGTCCACCTCATCCTCTTTTAGGGGTACAAAATTGCCAAAATTAAAACGTAAGCAATACGTTGTATCACGTGTTTCGTTTTTGATCTAATTTATCCTCTTGGATGAGGTCCTATTACCTTATATGGTTATATGGTTATGTATAGGGGCCTATTCCCTATCATAAGACATAGGTACATTTGTGCACCCCTTTAAATATTTTGGATTGGGTACCTTGGCCCACCCCTTAAATTTTAGAAATTGCCCATTTTACACATTTGGTATAATAGTATAGGACCCTAACTATAAATTTGGTTGGTCCATCTCGTTCCCTTTTATGGGTACGAAATTGCCAAATTTTAGTACAACCACGTGTTTCGTTTTTCACCTATTTTATTCCCTTGGATGAGGTTCTATTACCTTGAATGGTTCTATGGTCATGCATAGGGGTCCATTTCCTATCTTAAGACATAGGTACACCTTGTCTCAAAAAGGTTGAGCGCATTCTTTATTGGTGTTTTGAGGCAAAACATTTCTAAGTCCAGCTTCGGGTATCTTCGGGAAAAAGTAAGCCAGGTTTGAACCTCCAAGCCAGCCTTTGCAATCGGGAAAAAGTTTGCAGATGTGTTTTTCTTCTTTTAAATATAATAAGACTTGTTACCAAGTGTTTAAAAAAGCAACATTGATTGAAATACTTAATGATACAATATTTCGAAACTTTTTTTTTTAATGTCAGCACATGCTTGTTTGTCATTTAGCTCTCCATACGTAATGGAACATTTAAATACGTTAAAGAATCTTTCCATATGTAAAAGAATGCTCAAAGTTAAGAAATAGAATATAATTATCGCCTGAGTACTAAAATAAAAGTCAAAGTAGAATAGAAACATCGCTAGAAGCATAGTTCTAGAAGTCCTTCTGTTAGTTCATTGGTAAGCTGTCGGATTTCAAATCATAAGGTTAAGAGTTCGAATCCCGTCTAGGTTAATCCTTTTTTTAAAATTATATTTTCCGCAATGCATGAAAAATTATATAAAATAATTACATTAGAATACATAAGTTGTGTATATATAACATAATCATTGCAGAACATAGTAATTATTATGTTTAAAATATAACATCTGAGATAATTTTCACAGTAGGTCGGTATTATATATGAGGATGTAAATACAAGTTAGGAAAATCATTTAATAGCAATAAATAAGTTATGTAGTGTATTTATTTGCATCTATTTGTCATACAGATGTAACTTCTCAATATTCTCATTACAGCATGTCATTTACATTCGTGAAATACAATATATTCCTACGGATATAGAAAGTGTATAAACAGAGTATCCAAAGTCGTATCCTGCTTCAAGACACATAACTTTTCCCGATCCCCTTAACGTCACGGGAAGAAACACAAATTCTCTTTAGAACGGAATGTCGTTACTTAGAGTCTCATTCCAATACGTTGAATATGCTTTTGTATATTCATATCTCTCCCTCTCTCTCTCTCTCTCTCTCTCTCTTTCGCTTTGTTTATGTGTGTGTGTGTGTGTGTTGCGGAATATCCCAAGTTGAATACAACATTTGCCAAGTATATGAGCATCATTGTCATCGAATACCACAAATTGAAATTCGTGTTTCTTCAGGTTGGGTTTGCGTGTTCATGTTAGCTCACTGGTAGAGTACTGACTTGCCAATAAAGAGGTCTTGAGTTCAAAGCCTACAGCTAATTATCATTCTTTTGTTAGTAGGATTGCACAGAAATCGGATACAAGGAGTGGTTTACTTCTAGAAATATTTTCAGAAGCGTTTAGGTAGCCCTGAAAAGGGCTATTTTCGGGAGTTAAGGCGGGGACATTAATATTGTGTCCAAGACCCTTCTGAATTTATTACACGCTCCATTCTTCTGGGCATGGAATCTATTACATGGGTGACAATCTATCTCCTTCCCCTACCTCCAGCCATGCTTCGGAAACAAGATGCCACAGGTCATCCTGAGTTCTTGGTGGATCTGCCTCAGGCCAACTTTCCCTTAGAGTACGCTTCACTTCTGCCCACATATTTTCCATGAGATTGAGGTCTGCTCCACGAGCGGCCAGTCGATTAAATCAATCTCAGGGTGCCCTGCGAACCATTCCTGAATCACACGGGAATTATGTATTGGCGACTGGTATTGCTGGAACTGAATTACACCATCAGGCTGAAATACCCGTACAGATAGCACCATGATATTACTGATAATGTCTAAGTACTGAGTATTGTCCAGATGTCCTTCAATTCTATGAAGCTGTCCTGCTCCGCGACTGGAAATCCAACCCCAACATAAAATAGATACATGGCCACTGCGATTGCAAGCAGCCACATATCCATGGTCATATCGGGTGCCTCTCGGACGATACACAAAACGGCGTGCCTCCTTTGATGTTGTGAATATGGATTCATCTGAGAAAACTACGTTTTCCCAATTGAGACCCACATTCGCCTGTGCAAACGCGAGACGGTAAATTTTGTGGTCGTCTGAGAGTTTTTCCTTCACGGCAGCTACACGGCCACGTAACCCAGCATGACGAAGTCTTCGCAGAGCTGTATGCTTACTACCAGGAAAGAGAGAAACTTCCCTTAGCTGTCTAGACGTCCTTAGTGGGTCTAATCGGGCTTCGTTTACTAATCTCGCATCTTGGGCTTCGGTTGACACATGCGGACGACCAGGAGATCATAAATTATCAGTCTGACCTGTAGCGCCATATTTCCGAATCCATCGCCTTCCTGTAGAGGCCGGGACACCTACTCGCCTGCTAGCTGCAGTTGCAGAATAACCTTCCAACTCCCATAAAGTAATTACTGCTGTACGTCTATCCATAGTTACCAATGTTCTGAGCTGTGAGAAGGAAGCAATAGGTAAAAGCTAGTACCTGACGTGTGATTGGTTACTTGCACGACACGCCTATTGTGGGGAACAGCGTTGCCAGATCTAGCATAATGATGCTAGATCTAGCATAATTTGCATGTCTCTAGCATCTAGCATCTTGCTTTTAGCATCCTGCCCAAATCTAGCACAATTTCAGCAAGTTTATCAAAAAGCCGTAAAACCTGGAGATGAGAAAGAAGTTGGTCGTGGGAAGAAAAAGAACGGCAGAAATGTATCCTCTTCCATTGATTCATACAGTCGGTAAACCATACAGGCAGTCTTATTTTCCGAAGTAAGTTCGAAACGTCTTTGGGCTATTTTGTGGCTCCACCCAGGGTTTTCTAATCCTTTAACTCCGAGGCATGGGCGGAGCTATGGGGGCCATTCTCCCCCCAACTTTTTGACAACTTCACCATCTTTATTTCTGACTTCATGATCATATTTATTCCTGAAATGACAGCTCCGAGACCGACCAAAAATCTGCCGCCCCCCCTCCCAGCAGACGATTCCCTTCGCTTATGCTGCGAAGTAATTTTCTTTCAAAATATGTAAACAAAAACTTTGCATTCATTTATACGATATATACGCCATTGAGTCTGGCAACGACTGCATTAATTTAGTTGAGTTAAAATTTTGGTGCGTGAAGTATTGAGTTCTATCCATGCATTCTTGCTCTCTGTGTATTTTAAGTTACGTTATCGTATCTCAACTTCGTTTTTTTTTTTAACTCCTGAATTAGTAATTATGAGGATCTAGCATAATTTGACCGAATCTAGCATAAGTTCGATCAGGTTTTGGAATAATTCCGAGCTGTGAGTCTGGCAATGCTAGTGGGGAAAGACTTGGTCAACGACTCGCGAAAGAAATCTGAAAATGGTGCGCCGTAATAATGATATCAAAAACAGTTTTTATAAAGGAATATTAATACATACGAAAAGCTGTTTAAAGAATGAATTGTTATACTGACTTTACACGTATAAAAACATATACCATATACCAAACAGATTGAGCGATATGATGATAGCTGTTTTGAGACAAACTCTTTCGAAGTCCAACTTCGGATATCTTCGGAAAACAGTAAACTAAAGCTGCTGGTTCGAACCTCCAAAGCCAACCTTAGTAATCGGGAAACGATGTACAGATATGTTTTTCCTTCTGTTAAATATAATAAGACATGTTGAAATGGTATTAAGTGTAGAAAAAAGTAACATTGAAATACTTAATGATACAATATTTCAAGACTATGTATTCCCACTCTCGTTTCGTCATTGTGATTTCCATACGGAAAAGAGCATTTACGTATGAGCTCAGTTATATTTCAGAAGCAGCTTCCGAAAAGCGGTCATGTTAGCTCAGTGGTACACCACCGAGCGTTTAAATCGTGAGTTCGATAGCCGTTCAGGTGAAATTCTTTTATGATATTCTACTTTCCTCAATGCATGAAAAGCAAATTAACCTTTACATATTTGATAGCAAATTAACCTTTACTCAACACATTGACGCGATAACGAGTAGTGCATATAGAAACCTAGGTTTAATTTATAGGATAGGACAGGATTTCTGCAAACAATCAACATTTATAAGGTTATATTTTTCATATGTGAGGTCAAAATTAGAATACTGTTGTACTGTTTGGACACCAAATGTCATTAAATACACTGATGCAATAGAAAATATACAATTTAAATTCTTAAAAATGCTTACATACAAGAAAACCGGTTTCTATCCAAAGTATGTCTCCTATGAAGACTTGGTAAGGAGTTTTAATTTTCAAACATTAGAAAAATGGAGATGTGTTTTTGATTTGTTGTTCTTACATAAATTATTAAATGGTAAAATTGATTGTCCAGAATTAGTTTCAGAAGTATTATTACGTGTCCCAACAGGTAAGACTAGAACAGCAAACGCTGGGACATTCTATTGTAGAAAAGCAAGAACAAAAATATTACATAAGTCTCCTCTGTGGAGAATGTGTGCTTCTTATAATGAAATGATTCGACTTCATGTAATAGATGTGTTTGGTATGTCAGAGAACAATTTCAAAAGAATTATCATGCAATAACTTATGTATAACTAGATAACGTATATTTGTGTATGTATAATAGTGTATTTTAAATAATTCTGTATACGACACTATAACTGGGCATTAAGCCTGTTGTGTTGTCCTTATGAAATAAATAAATAAATAAATTAATAAAATTATGTAAAATAGTTACATTACAATTCATCAGTTGTATGTATCAGTTGAATATATATATTCATATCATCAGTTGTATATATCAGTTGAATATATATATTCATATCATTTCACGACATAAGTAATTCTTATCTGTAAAATATAACATCTGAGGTATTGACAGAACGTCGGTGTGTTATGTGTGAATATTGAATACAAATTTCAAAAAACGTGTAATAGCAATAAATAAGTTATGTAATGTATTTATTTGCAGCTACTTTCATCGCAGATAACTTCTCAATATTCGCATTACAGCATTTAGGTAGAGCATATCGAAAGTCGGATCGTGGTCCAAGACAAAAAAACTAGCTAGCCCCAAACTGTCATGTAAGAAATTCGCGAATCGCAATAGTAAAGTGAAGAGATTGAGAGCGGTAATTCCTTAATCGCTCTCTCTCAATTCTCTTATCTGCATTTATACACATAAAAGTGTATGTATGTATGTTCCAACATAACTCATGTATGCCTAGAGCAGGGTTTCTCAACCTGGAAGTGGCGGCCCCTAGGGGATCGCGAAGATAAGCGGAAGAGATAAATATAGTTAGAATCTAATACCAGAAATTATTTTTAAATATTAGTTTTAATTTTGTTCTGATAGGTATACTTTTATTTTTTATACACACTGTAAAAAACAATAAAAAATAAGTCTACTGAACATTATCAAAGGGTGTAGAATTCGTGTTACTATTCGGTTCAAAGTATCTTGTCGTCGCGAATTCTGTCGAGAAATTTGAAGCTTAAAATATACAAAACGATAATCATGCCTGTTGTTCTGTATGGTTGCGAAACATGGTCGCTTACTCTGAGGGAAGAACATAGACTGAAAGTATTTGAGAACAAGATCCTTAGACGAATATTCGGACCCAAGAGGAACGGGAATGGGGAACGGAAACTTCATAACGAGGAACTACATAATTTATACGGTTTACTCAACATTGTTAGGGTCGTCAAGTCTAGAAGGCTTAGGTGGGCAGGTCATGTAGCTAGAATGGAAGCAAGTAGAAACGCTTTCAAAATCTTGACTGGAAGATCAATCGGAAAACGACCATTAGGAAGACCTAGGCGCAGATGGGAGGACAATATTAAGATGGATCTCGCTGAGATAAGAATACAAAGTAGAAACTGGATCCAATTGGCTAAGGATAGAAGTCAATGTAGAGCTTTTGTGAACGCGGCATTGAACCTCCGGGTTCCATAGGCCATAGAGTTAGTTAGTTAGTAGAGTTGTTTAAAAATGAATTTAAATCAAAGAGGTATGATATAAAACTAATAAGAACTGTATATAGAAATACTAGAAATATACACATGCAACAAAACCTGCACATTGAAATACAATTAAAATTAAAACCTAATGAAACACCTAAGCATGGTGTAATTTCACTAGTGCAGCAATGTCCGGTTCAATCTTCATGACGAACATTATCAAGCCATTTTCAACTGATAAGCGATTTCTTATCTTTGTTTAAATGTTTACCATAAAAAAAAAACACTTTCGCACAAGTACGATATAGCAAATGGAATTATTACTTTTAAAGCAGCAATGCCCAGACCAGGATATTCTTCTCTCCTCATCAGGCAGAACTTGTCCAAGTCTTCGTTACAAAAAACCAGTTGCAAAGACTTGTCGCATGATCATTCTATTATTTGGTCAAGAAGTTGTGGGCTTAGATCGGATACGTTAATGGCCTCTTCAATGAAGGAGTTTAACATCCATCTTGAACCAGCACCTTCGTCGTTGGGAATATAGATATTACAGTTACTGTATCCACTGTCAGTGCCGGGCGCCGAAAAAAGGGGCCACACATTTCGGAGGAAGTGTGTTACTCATGTTAGGAAAGTGCATGTGCACATGTGTAAAATAGAAGGAAAAACGTAATAAAATGTGCTCAAAATTAAGGAAAGGTAGGGTTTATTTTGAAAATGTTATTGAGCTTCGTGCCAACCATGGTGGCGCTTCGTAGCTAGTCTGTCGACGTCACTCATATATACGGTGACATCGTACTATACTCTCTCCCCGGGCGCTGATTTTCCATGGCACTGTTCACTATAAACAAAAAAATGGATTCTACTATTATAGAAATAGGTATGTTAAAAATCCCACACAAGCTTATTATAAAACAAATTATAAAAGGGTCGCTGGCAAGACCGTGTGATAAAAGGGGATCGTGATAGGAATAAGATTGAGAACCACTGGCCTAGAGTAATTTTAACCACATTTCTTATGGTTTCAAAAAGAGTGCTGTCGGGTTACCTATGGTGAATGGGAGGGGGATACATATAAAAGATTGCTAGAAAATGATCGATATTAGATTCATAGTTTTCGGGGTCGCTTAGATAAATAGTGAGACTTTCAATTTCGCTTAACTCCGATTAAGCTCTCATTGGTAGGGATGGGCACGAACGATTTTTCTTTGAAACTAGACTCGACTCGAAACAGACATCTTTGAGGTCTAGTCTTGGACTCGGCGCGAAAAATATCTTCCAACTCGACTCGGATTAGAGTCAAGTCGAACCAAAACGAGCCAAATCCTGTGTGTAGTCCTACCTAGACAATACATAGACAATATATATTAGACATCAATTATACTACTATTACTACAAATAATAATAATAATAATAATAATAATAATAATAATAATAATAATAATAATAATAATAAAATAATAATAATAATAATAATAATAATAATAATAATAATAATAATAATAATAATAATAATAATAATAATAATAATAATAATAATAATTATTATTATTATTATTATTATTATTATTATTATTATGACAACACCGTGTACAAACATGAACAATAGATGGTTAGTAAAGGAATACTAAAAGCTAGTTGACTGCCGACGTCATGAACTCTACAAGGCAAAGACATCGTTCATTACTCTAAGCTGTAAGCGTCGGTGGACTACAGATGATCAACTATTGACCTCTCGACAGAAATTGGTGGCCCCGCAGCGACGATCCGTGGTGGCCCAAGTTCCATTTTGAAAACTTTACTACCAGCAGCAGAGACGCGATGAAACGCCAACGAACCACAAAATTACTCTCCCGAAATATGTCAAAATGCCTATATGTGTGATTTGTTTATATTTAGGTGAATCAAAAAAAAAAAAAAACACAAAACAAATACCCGGGGTGGACGCAAACTATCAATATTACGATTACTAGGCACGTGTTCTTCTGACTTCCCCACGGAAACGATCATAAAAAGCTTGGTTGTTGAAGGATAAATCATTGACGTCTTAATTTAGCCAATCAGACAAACCCCTACATCTCGAGTTCTAGAAGGTGATACCGTGAACCATTTCAGATTTGTTGCTTCCTGGTGGAGTACTATCCATGAGCAAAATTTGAGCATAATAACCGACATGCATCTTCTGTGCCTCTTATCTTTAGTACAATTTTAACCAGAGATGGTGTGGGTCAATGAAAATTTGATCCACGACCCATCATGACCCACTATCACCCACCACCCAAATGTCTCATTGGCCCACTCTGATCCATCAACCATCGTGATCCACTCTGACCCACCACCAACTATGGACCACTCTGAACCATTGTGACCAACTCCGACCCACTAAAATCCATCGACATCAACTCTCACCGATGGCCCACGTCCTCGTCTCCATCAGGGACGGATCCAGGGGGGCGATCGGGGCCATCGCCCCCCCCAGAAGAGGAAACTTTCTTATTTTACATATATAAATAAAACCCATCCCAAAGTTTGAAGCCCTTAAAAGTAGCAGTATGACAACCCACCGCCCCTCCCAGAAGTCGTTCCTGGATCCGCCCCTGCTCTCCATTGACTAAAGAGGTTACACTTGTAATAAAACAAGACTGTGAAATTATCACTTATCGGAGTTTGAATTTCTACCGTTAATGGCTCAAGCACCTCTCTGTTACAATACTGGTGGGTCTGACCTTTACGATATATAATGGCAAAGTGTTTCTCATCTTCCAAATTAAAATGAATTTAAATTTATCATATATAATTATTTCTTTGTTGCCTTACAGACACATTTCAGTAGAAAATAGGGTGAAGTTTGAAAGTTTCAAATGAAGGAAAAGTAGACCAACGTAAAAAAAAAAAAAGAGAGAGAGAGAGAGAGAGAAAAACTAATTTTCTATATAATTAAGCACGCCGTACTAATTGAAAATGCCCATGTAATTAAGTTTAGACTACAAATTTTATGGCCATTTTTCTCTAACTTTATGGCTTGATTGCCTTATGCTCGGAACGCTCCATATATTAAACACCAGCTTCAGCAATTATAAATAGAAAGCAGTGGGTATAAAATTCAAAAAGAACTTTAGTTTGCATTACTCAATCTGTTTCTCAACTAATATCAATCGTTTTCGATTATTTTTACAAATCAACCCACTATCAATTTCCAATATATAGAAAATGCACCCCCGCCCCCCGCTCATAAAAGATAATTTTAAAAAATGCCAGGACATATTCTATTTATTTTTAATAAGGAGTTATATGCTGAATTTCAGCTCTCAGTTGAACGGCTTGTGAGATACTAAATTTTTCGCAAAAATTCGGACTTCTACTTCCCCTAAGGATATGTATTATAATGAAAGTGACACGCGTATGATAACTTCCCAGTTGGGATTGGAGCCTGATTATATACCAAACGTCAATTCATTTGACTTTGCAATTTGACCGTGATGATTACGCAGACATAGTTACTTTCAATTTTTTATGATGCATATCCTTATTTCATATGTTACAGATGATTCAAAAATATTTTTTCAACCAGTTAGCTCCTCTAGAATCTCACAGGCTGCATCCCAAAATCCAACTCCTACTATCCTATGACAATCCAAAAGTGACTGAACTTTTTTATTAAGAACAAATGACAAAAGAAAAATGGAGATCTTGAAAGTAAAATGTAGAAAAGCTCGGTGCCCCCAATAACTCCATATTTCTCCGCCCCTTCATTCCGAACTTAAAAATAAAACTTAATTCGAATATGGTTAATTAGTGAATTTATTACAGTTAAATTCCACTCACTACATGCTACAGCTACAACTATGTAACAAAAAATAACAACTGTGAAACATGTTCTGAATTACGATTAGATTTCTTACGCTATTATTAAACATATTAGAATAGTAAAAGGGGATTGTTCGTGAAATAGTATATTTGCTCTTGATTTATAACTTTTTCATACGGAAAAAAATAAAATATTATTCAAGTTTTAAACTTTGCTCTCTGCAAATATGTTGCCCTCTAGGCAATGGGACCAATGTGAAATGTGGACTAATGTGGACTAATGGGAAATGCTGCACTGTTAGCGGCGCTGAAAACTTACGATTCGATTCTAATATCGAATGATTTCGATATCTCTATGTCGCTACGTAACCACCCTGGGTACTAATGGGAGCTTAATTGGACATGAATTGAAAGTAGAACTATTCACCTAAGCGACCACGAAACTATGGATTCGA
Source organism: Thermobia domestica (assembly GCF_964235325.1). Lineage (NCBI taxonomy): Eukaryota > Metazoa > Arthropoda > Insecta > Zygentoma > Lepismatidae > Thermobia > Thermobia domestica. Next base: position 222,429,350 of record NC_137463.1, read on the forward strand.
TACTAATATCGACCCGTTTCTAGCATTTTTGATATGTATCCCGACAGTACTCTTTTTCCAGACTGTAAGAAATATAGTTAAAATTGCTCTAGATATATCAGAATTATGTTGAAATGCACACATAAATCCACTTTTATATTCTGTATAAATAGAGAGTGAGCAAGCGAGCGAGCGAGAGAGGGCGACTCAAGGCATCACCACTTCCACATTGCAAAAGCATATATCAGGAATTGAATTGAAAATCTATGTAAAGACTTTCTGCTGTGACATGCTTCATAAGGACAATTCCAGTCTGCTCACGTGACCTTTGGGGTTCATGAATTTTTTTTTTTTTTTGCGAGCGTTCCGACTTTGGATTCTCTGTTTATACCTTCTGTTTATGCATCGAATACTTTTCAAGAACATAAATGGCATTCTATATTATGAATGTTGAGAATTACCCTCTATATGACAAATAGCTGCAAATAAATACACTACATGATTTATTTATTGCTATTGAACGAGTTTCTTAACTTGTATTTACATCCTCATATATAATACCGACCTACTGTGAAAATTATCTCAGATGTTATATTTTAAACATAATAATTACTACGTTCTGCAATGATTATGTTATATATACACAACTTATGTATTCTAATGTAATTATTTTATATAATTTTTCATGCATTGCGGAAAATATAATTTAAAAAAAATAACCTAGACGGGATTCGAACTCACAACCTTATGATTTGAAATCCGACAGCTTACCAATGAGCTAGCACAAGGACTTCCAGAACTATGCTTCTAGCGATGTATAACGGATCTCAAGATAATTATGACATTCATATCCATTACAAACGCTGTTTCTATTCTACTTTGACTTTTATTTTAGTACTCAGGCGATAATTATGTTATATTTCTTAACTTTGAGCATTCTTTTACATATGGAAAGATTCTTTAACGTATTTAAATGTTGCATTACGTATGGAGAGCTAAATGACAAACAAGCATGTGCTGACATTAAAAAAAAGTTTCGAAATATTGTATCATTAAGTATTTCAATCAATGTTGCTGTTTTAAACACTTGGTAACAAGTCTTATTATATTTAAAAGAAGAAAAACACATCTGCAAACTTTTTCCCGATTGCAAAGGCTGGCTTGGAGGTTCGAACCTGGCTTACTTTTTCCCGAAGATACCCGAAGCTGGACTTAGAAATGTTTTGCCTCAAAACACCAGTAAAGAATGCGCTCAACCTTTTTGAGACAAGGTGTACATTTGGTACCCATTTAAATTTTTGGAAGGGGTAACTTGGCCCATCCCTTTAATTTTGGAAATTGCGCATTTTATATATTTGGTATTATAGTATAGGACCTAATATAGATTACTATAAATTTGGGTGGTTTACCTCGTTTCCTTTCATGGGTACGAAATTGCCAAATTTTAGTACAACCACGTGTTTGGTTTTGGCTCAATTTATCCCCTGGGATGAGGTCCTATTACATTATATAATTATATGATCATGTATATTGGTCCATTTCCTATTATAAGACATGGGTATATTGATGCACCTTGGAGGGGTACTTTGGCCCACCCCCTTTAAATTTTGGAAATTGCCCAACTTAAACATTTGGTATTATAGTATAGAAACCTAATATAGATCACTATAAATTTGGGTGGTCCACCTCGTTTCCTTTCATGGGTAAAAAATTCCCAAATTTTAGTACAACCACGCGTTTGGATTTGGCCCAATTTATCCCCTTGGATGAGGTCCTATTACCTTATATGGTTATATGGTCATGTATAGGATTCCATTCCATGTCATATACCATAGGTACATTGATGCACCCTTTAAATTTTGGGAGGGTATCAAGGCTAATATTTTAAATTTTGGAAATTTTCCAGTTTAAGCATTCGGTATTATAGCACAGGACCTCAACATGTATCATGATGAATTTGCGTGGTCCACCTTGTTCCCTTTCATATGTAAAAACAATTGCCAAAATATAAACATAAGTAATATGTTGTACTATGTGTTTGGTTTTTGGCCAAATTTATCCCCTTTGAGGAGGTTCGGTTACCTTAAATGGTTATATGGTCATGTATATGGATTCATTTCCTATCATAAGACATTGGTACGTTGATGCACCATTAAAAAAATTTGGGAGGGGTATCTTAGCTCATCCACTCACTTTTAGAAATTCTTTAACATAAGCATTTGGTATCATAGTACAGTACTTTAATATGTATCACTATAAATTTGGATGGTCCACCTCGTTCCCTTTCATGCGTAAAGAACTACCAAAAATCAGATTTCGGAGGTTATTGACCCCGTTTGATAAGTATTTAACACGTTATATGGGTATGTACAGAGGTTTATTACCTTCATATGTTTATGCTCCCTTTTAAATTTGGGAATTATCAAATAACAAAATTCGGTAAACGTTTTCTAGGACCCATTGTAGATGTTGGTGTTCCTCTTATTTCCAAATATTCAAAATTTAAAGGTTATTGACCGGCTTTATTATTGAATAAGTACAGGATTTATTACTTTTTCATTAAACACAGGTGTATTTGTGTACCAATCTTAAATTTTGGGATGGGTACATTTCTTATTGTCGTATCAATAATTGGTAATTGTTCTTAAAATTGGATAGTATCTCATTCATTGGGTAAACCATTGTCAAATATGAGTATGATCACGTGATTAGTTATTGACCTATGATGGGATTAGTAGTCCAGGACATTGGTACATTGAAATTTTGTAGGATAATTTGAGAATTGTCGAATGAAATTCCGTCATTGGTTTTGATTATTCCAGCCTATGGACCAAATATAAACGTATGGAATACGATGTACCACGTGATTGACCTTGATGAGGTAGTGTACAGGGATTCATTTCCTTTTTGTGGTACTTCTTAAGTTGGTTCTACTCAGGTAAACAATTGACGGACATTATTGCCCTTATTGAACATATAATGATATGATTAATTCTAAGACTTAGGTAAATCGAGAGAAGTATTCTTATATTTGGGAATTGTGATAAACAGAACTTTAACATAAGGCGCGAAATTTGAAACAATACTTTGAACTTTAGTCGCAGCTCATAGTCTAAGATCATTTGTGGTGATTGATTTGACCTTGAGCTTTAGAAAATCTGATAGCTAACCTTATTGAATCTTATGACTCATAGTCTTAAGGGAATACATGCTACAACACTGTAATTTAGTCATAAGGTGATGTAATCTGTTACTGTTACTGGCAAAGTTACTGTTGATGCAATTTGATTGGTTGATCACTATCTTTCGTGAAATCTGATTGGCTGATCACTATCTTTCGCGCAATCTGATTGGTTGATGATTTTCAAATCTTTGCTGCATTCAGTTTTGTTTTGTTTAACATTTAAAAAGTTTAATGAAATTTTAGTTTGAAACTTTGGTTTGACATTTTTTCGTTTGATATTTTTATTTTCAAAATTTTTGTTTCGAAATATTTGTTTGAAATTTTTTTTGAAATTTTTGTTTCAAAATTTTTAGTTTGAAACTTTGATTTGAATTTTTTCGTCTGAAATGCTTAGTTTGAAAACTTTTGTTTCGAAATTTTTGTTTGAAATTTTTGTTTCTAAATTTTTGTTTGAAAATTTTTGTTTGAAAATTTTTGTTTCAAATTTGGTTTGACATTTTTAAAAGTTTGTGCATTCATTAGTAAAGAATCGGAGCTGTTTAGAACAAAAACCTCTGGCAACATTGTTTATCATGGTGCAATAGTACACGTCAGAACATGGGGTTGTACTTGAAATGAAAAAACACAAATCATTGAAATGAATTATTTTATTTCACTGCACTGATTAATCACATACATCCATACCAGATAAAGGATCTGGATACTGTCGATACAATATATTTTGAACTTATCGCACTAGTTTGTCTTTAGCGTATAATTTTTTATTCCAGTTGAAGTCTTTTAAGGTCTATTGCAATATCAATTGGTGGAAACTCAATGTCCATTTGATCACAAACAAACTGTTTATCAATTCAGGTATGCACCCACGAACGATGTTGACCACCATCACAACATCTAGATACATGTTGTACAATATGCATGACACATTTCTCAAAATAGTACTTTTTCAGGAATATACTTGTCTTTTTGCACACTTCCACTGCATGTTTAACATACTGGAATACGTTGATGAATTTGTTCCATTCCGTTTGCGTTAGGTACCCCATGTTGCGAGGGACATGCAATGTACTCTTTTTACGTGACAGCACCATCTTCTCTTCGAGGACTGTACGCAGCACCATTTCATGATTTGAGCCTAATGATTTGACTATGGTCACATTTAGCTCATCATGAAAATAATCATTCATTTGGTGGATTCGTGAACATAATATTTGCCATTCTTCAAAGTTCATTTGTACACCAAATTGTTCAGCTTTGCCCAATCGAATCACAGGTTCAAATGTTCTAGCACTGATACTAATCATCACATGTTTTGTTTGAAATATATTTATTGGATAATAGCTTGCGAAGATGAATTCTTTATCGTTAGAAGTACACATCTTTCCTGCTGAAACGCACTTGCTGAAATGATTTCATGGGATAACACTGTATTGGTTGATTTATAGAACTACGGCTGACGTCATTGGAAAGAAATGTGCTGACGTTTGAATTCATGATTTCATCACAGTTGCTGGCGTCATGCTGACCAACCAAATTCATAGATCGCATTCTGCATACTGCTACGTCTGACGTCAAAGGAATGTGCTGATGTTTGAATTCATGATTTCATCACAATTGCTGACGAAACCGGCTGTGTACTAAATTCAAATTGATGACTTCGACCCAAGAATCCTTTGTAACATAAAGATACAGATCCAGTATTCAAGAAACGCAGCAGTTCTTCTTGTTTTGATGCTTCCATGGGTAAATATCTTGCTGGTAAAATTATATTCTTATCATTTTGAAGCTTCATTACGATTCTTAATCCAAACTTTGTAGGGATTTTTGGGTAGATAAGACTCTATAGGGTACATTCTGTTGTAAACCAGTAATCTTTGTAAATGATTTCATCACATCACGTGTGTTTAGAAACTGCAGACAAGTAGCAATGATGACGTTATTATGAATACTAACTCGAACGATACTTATATATGATGCAAAACACATGACGTTGCATTATCATGTTCTGACGTGTACTATTGCACCATGATAAACAATGTTGCCAGAGGTTTTTGTTCAAAACAGTTTCGGTTCTTCACTAATGAGTGCACAAACTTTAAAAATGTCAAACCAAACAAAAATTTCGAAACAAAAATTTTGAAACTAAACATTTCAAACGAAAAAATTCAAACCAAAGTTTCAAACTAAAAATTTTGAAACAAAAATTTCAAAAAAAATTTCAAACAAATATTTCGAAACAAAAATTTTGAAAATAAAAATATCAAACGAAAAAATGTCAAACCAAAGTTTCAAACTAAAATTTCAAAAATTTTTTAAATGTTAAACAAAACCAGAACTGAATGTAGCAAAAATTTGAAAATAATCAACCAATCAGATTGCGCGAAACATAGTGATCAGCCAATCAGATTTCGCGAAAGATAGTGATCAACCAATCAAATTGCATCAACAATAACTTTGCCAGTGTCAGATTACATCACCTTATGACTAAATTACAGTGTTGTAGCATGTATTCCCTTAAGACTATGAGTCATAAGATTCAATAAGGTTAGCTATCAGATTTTCTAAAGCTCAAGGTCAAATCAATCACCACAAATGATCTTAGACTATGAGCTGCGACTAAAGTTCAAAGTATTGTTTCAAATTTCGCACCTTATGTTAAAGTTCTGTTTATCACAATTCCCAAATTTAAAGAATACTTCTCTCGATATACCTAAGTCTTAGAATTAATCATATCATTTATATGTTCAATAAGGGAAATAATATCCGTCAATTGTTTACCTGAGTAGAACCAACTGTTCTCTGCAAGTGTGTACTCAAACTTAAGAAGTACCACAACAAAGGAAATCAATCCCTGTACACTACCTCATCAAGGTCAATCACGTGGTACATCGTATTGCTTACGTTTATATTTGGTCCATAAGCTGGAATAATCAAAACCAATGACGGAATTTTATTTGACAATTCTCAAATTATCCTACAAAATTTCAATGTACCAATGTCCTGGACTAATAATCCCATCATAGGTCAATAACTAATCACGTGATCATACTCATATTTGACAATGATTTACCCTATGAATGAGATACTATCCAATTTTAAGAACAATTACCAATTATTGATACGACAATAAGAAATGTACCCATCCCAAAATTTAAGATTGGTACACAAATACACCTGTGTTTAATGAAAAAGTAATAAATCCTGTACTTATTCAATAATAAAGCTGGTCAATAACCTTTAAATTTTGAATATTTGGAAATAAGAGGAACACCAACATCTACAATGGGTCCTAGAAAACGTTTACCGAATTTTGTTATTTATTAATTCCCAAATTTAAAAGGGAACATAAACATATGAAGGTAATAAACCTCTGTACATACCCAAATAACGTGTTAAATCCTTCTTATGTTTATATTTTGGCAATTGTTTTACCCATGAAAGTGAACGAGGTGGACCATCCAAATTTATTATGATACATATTGAGGGCCTGTACTATGATACCAAATGCTTAAATCGGAAAATTTCCAAAATTTAAGGGGTTGGCCATGGTACCCTCCCAAAAATTTAAAGGGGTGCATCAATGTACGTATGGTATATGATATGGAATGGAATCCTATACATGACCATATAACCATATAAGGTAATAGGACCTCATCCAAGGGGATAAATTGGGCCAAATCCAAACACGTGGTTGTACTAAAATTTGGGAATTTTGTACCCATGAAAGGAAACGAGGTGGACCACCCAAATTTATAGTCATCTATATTAGGTTTCTATACTATAATACCAAATGTTTAAATTGGGCAATTTCCAAAATTTAAGGGGGGTGGGCCAAAGTACCCCTCCAAGGTGCATCAATATACCCATGTCTTATAATAGGAAATGGACCAATATACATGAGCATATAACCATATAAGGTAATAGGACCTCATCCCAGGGGATAAATTGAGCCAAAACCAAACACGTGGTTGTACTAAAATTTGGCAATTTTGTATCCATGAAAGGAAACGAGATGAACCACCCAAATTTATAGTAATCTATATTAGGTCGTATACTATAATACCAAATATATAAAATGGGCAATTTCCAAAATTAAAGGGATGGGCCAAGTTACCCCTACCAGAAATTTAAAGGGGTGCACAAATGTACCTATGTCTTATGATAGGGAATAGGCCCCTATACATAACCATATAACCATATAAGGTAATAGGACCTCATCCAAGAGTATAAATTAGATCAAAAACGAAACACGTGGTACAACGTATTGCTTACGTATATACTTTGCCAATTTTGTACCCCTAAAAGAGGACGAGGTGGACCACCCAAATTCATCATAATACATGTTAGGGTCCAGTACTATAATACCAAATTGTTTAAATTGGGCAATTTCCAAAATTTAAAGGGTGGGCCAAGGTACCCCTCCCAAATTTTTAAAGGGGTGCACAAGTATACCCATATCTTATGAAAGGGAATGGACTCCTGTATACGCCCATATAACTATATAGGATAATGACACCTCATCAAAGGCGATAAATTGGGTCAAAAACCCCCGAAATTTGAATTTTTGGCAATTTTTACCCATAAAAGGGAACGACATAGACCCCCAATACTGATAGAGTAAATACTGTGGTCCTAGCCTACCATACCAAATTTTTAGATTCGGCAATTTCCAAAATTTAAGGGGGTGGTCCTAGGTACCCGTGCCAAAATTTATTGGGTCGGCCATGGTACCGATGCCAAAATTTAGAGGGGGTGGTCCTAGGTACCACTAGGTCATTGACTCCTTGCCAGGGACCATGGGTCCTGAGGCAGGAACCCAGGGGCCAAAAGTGTACTCAGGTGGGGCAATTACTTGTCCTGTCAAAGTGGCAGAACACTCTTGCTGATGATATTGTTACAGTGTTTGTATAACTGTATTGTTACTGTCATTGTATACTGTGGTCGTTGTACAACTGGCACTTTTCGCAACGAATTGGAAGCGGGCCCTGCGTTTTAGATGGTTACTTCAATATCATTCATTGACACATAAATATCTCATCTTTAGAAACAAACTTTTGGAGCTAGTGAGAATTCTGAGCTTGATTCCATTAATCATAGTACCAATTGTGATATTGAAATATATTACTGTCATAATAGAAACCTTGATGAGAGTATAGAACAAAACCAGATGAATCTGAACAGAATTACGTAGTTATCGCACAACATCATTCTTTAGGTTAACGAAAATATAACTTATGTTAATATATTCTCGTAAAATACGCATGTGAATTTACCCCTAACGGCATCAAAGCGTTATGTCAATGAGATCTGTTGCTTGGAATTTGTCTCTTTTTAAACATTATTTTCTGCTTAACGTTTTGGAATTAATCTTTCACTTGCATCTATTTTTCCAGCGATATGAGATAAATTCATATCCAAGAGGCCATGCGTTAATAATAAATATCTTGAATTTCAACAAGAGTGAAAGGAGAATTTTCGGAGAGAGAGACGATTCAAACTTTCGACAACTTCTTCAAGAATTCGGTTACAATGTTGAAATTGCTCGTGATTTAACAGCTGTGGTAAGTAACGGAGTCCAAATGCTTCTTATTGTTACTGTTTATAACTTCCATGCATGTACACGAGCAAACGTGCATTCACACTTCCAATTTTCATATTCTGCAACGTTAGACAACCAACTACACTGTTAAGTTTGGCTGGTTAAGTACTACACAAGGCTCTTGTTTGTTTGAAAAACGTCAGTGTAACAAACAGCAAAAAAATGCCAATGCTTCTGAAACGAATACAAAATCAGTTATAATACCGTTTAGTATCATGAGAAAGTTAGAAAGGAATGTTATTTAAACTTAGACATACCCAGGAAAATTAGAGTTGATCAAACATTCATTTTGTCAGAAGCTACAGTATTTTGTAAAATCTGAATCTTTTACATTATTCATTTCAACATTACCTTCAAATTTGTTTTATCGGTTTTAATATCTCTACTTAAACTTTATATATAAAATGTGAGGTCATGATTTGACTTCCATCTTCGTTTCGCGAGAATATTTTTTATCAGCAAAACCATCGTAGTTTCTTAAAGTGTATTATTATTATTATTATTGTTATTATTATTATTATTATTATTATTATTATTATTATTATTATTATTATTATTATTATTATTATTATTATTATTATTGATTTACTGTTAATTCCAGTGTTTTCGGGAAACCAAACAAAATAAGGAAAACAAAAAACGAAATACAAAAAGGAAAAGAAAGACAATCTGAAAGAATAAAATCAAGATTTGCAAGTAGTGGCAGTTCAAATTGCGAAAACCATTGCATGAATGAAAAGGTCATATGTTTCGAATATGACAATAGTCATATTTTGTGTGCGCATAACATGAGTTTGTGTAATTTAATGCCCAATTAATAACAGAAGCAAGTTTTTATTAGGAGCATATACAATATCAAAAGAATATGAGTTCTATCTTGTAATACACCGTAATATATCATGCACTAACCCAAACTATATTCTAAGTAATCGTCAACTATAATTTCGTAAAGAAGAATAAACATAAATGAACTAAAACATAATCAAAGATGAATGTTTGGGACCATATTTCAATTAGAAATATCTCCACTCTCTCTTTCTCTCGGTTAACGTGTGCATGATACTTGCATCTCACCAGTAGATGGAAAACATTGAGCAATGAGAAGTCATCAAATACCTTGCAAGCACAAATTAAATTTAAAAGTATCAAATTGACTTACAGTGGATTCGAGTCCAAGACCCCAGGATTTCTAATCTAGTGCCTATAACACCTAGGCTATTCTTACACTATAGCCGAAGTTCCCTAACTTCTGAGTTTTCTCATGAAATGATGGTACGAGGGAGAAAAATAGGAAAAAGGTTTGAATAAGAAAAGACAGAAATCTTCGGTTTGACGAATGAAGGCTTAAGTAATCAAGTCTCCGTTAGGACATCCCTTTTGAAGAAATCTTGAGTATGACACAATATTTCTTTTCTAACATAAAAACCTGTGTGTCTTGGTAGGTATTCAATTAATTATGCTGAATTCTAAAATAAAAATCTTGTGTGGTAAAATAATACATTACTATCTGTCTAAAAGATTTTTGTCGCGAGTTTACATTGTTTAACCCTTCATTTCATCGATGTTATGAACAAACATTCCATAAAATACGCATTCACGTTGTAATTTAGTTATGTTTAACAAAGCTATTCAAGTAGCAAATATGAGTAAAATAGTTATTTACATTTATTTTACCGTTGCAGTTCCCACAACAATCTCTAAAAAGATAAAAAATCAGAACAAATCTTCATAGCTTAGCACTTAACGTAAATACACCAAACGTATTACAACTAGCAACATAAATTACGTTTGAAACTTCTGCCATGTACTGTTGGGTAAGTGGATATCATATTTGGCCACTAAAATAGCCATTATTTTTCATTGGCTTGAATCTGTGCCACATCTATTGGATGATAGATTTTTTTTCTAATGCTTGTTAAGAAGACAGCAATAAATGGTAAGCAACACTTCAATCATTTCCATTAGGAGCTGGCCACGTAATCTATGTGCTTCAGTGCCACGTCGAACAAACGTTTGTCCAGTGGCGGATAGAAGTTCTTGATCAGGTAATGCGACTACTTTGAAACCAAATGCGGATTATGAGAATTGAATCTGTCATATCTGTAGTTCGGTGTGAAGTAGAAACAAAATTGAGGACAAAAGGATTAAGAACAATTCAAGTTATTATTATAAACTATGCCGAAGATATTTGACTTATCGTAAAGGACATACGAAATAGTTTTGAAACGAAGAAAAATAACGTACAACTTTGTAAGTAAGGGCAAAGAAACATAACGTAACCGTACTCAAGACGAATTATTAAGTTCCTAATTATCATGATTCAGTGCTCAAGGCGCTCGCGCAGTAATCTTGAGGTTCTCGAGTCGAATGCGTGTAGGGCAAGTTTGTAGTTAGAATTTTCGGTGGCTATTGATCGCTGATGATACACGTTTTATTATCTTCAAATATTTGAAAACTCGGATGTTTCAATATTTCTACTATCAAAATTTGAATAAAAGTAACAATAGTAAAAATAAGAAACTAATAATAATTATTATTTCGTAGAATATGAAATGTTAGCAGCTTATTATCGCTCAGGCAATACCATTACAAGCAGAAACGTGTCATCACGGCAGGAATATTGTAGCTTTGTTTAATGAATATTCAGACTCCTGAAGTACGCAGAATTACCTCTGACCTGAAGTATCTACATAAAATAGTTAATGGAAACTTAAGATCGGAAATATTACTTCAGGAACTATCCTTACGTGTACCTTCCCGCATTACCCGGAATACCCACCTATTCCATCTTGCCCGTCCTAGGTTGGCTGTTATACAGAGGTTTTTTTTTTTTTATAGAATACCAAACTGTTATAATCAAGTAACAACTAATGTGGACATTTTTTCGAGCTACCCAGTGTTTGAAAAAGCAATTAAACGAGCTTTGACGGAATAGTTTTAGTTTCACACTCTTTTTCTCTATATTCTTGTTATTTTTGTCTTGTTTTTTTCTTTTGTTAGCATGTCCCTGTGTAAAATGGCAAGTTATGCTGTATCTGGGAATTTGTTCAATAAATAAATAAATAAAAAAAATGTTGCACAAGAGAAGAGAAATGTCTCATATCGTTTCAAGAACAATACAATCAAAATCAGTAAGAGAATTAACATTTTACATTCGACACGGGACAAGGCTAACTCAAATTATGGTCTCGCTGTGGAGATAAGAATAAAGATGACACGAAAAGTATCGTAAAGATTTCTAGTTTCGTCTCGATTCTCGATATAGTGTATATCCATTCTTTAAGTAACACTTGCTCAGTATGCTGTATCTTATACACCATATTGTTACTGTGTACTTCTGAGCTCACTGAATTGGGTTCTGTGTAGGCATTTTTGTAGCAAAGCCTTTATAAATTACCTCTGCATACCCTAAGAGTTGGTTAATTATATGTCTTACTATTCTGACATATTCCGTTATTTTTATTACTGTTATTTTCCTTAAAACATACAGTAGAATACTTTTTACATGAAACTTTACTGGAACGTTTGGGTAATTGCAGAGGTTTTTCTTGGAGGTACGACCCCCTCCCAGAAATTATGAATTTTCTGCAAGTTTTGCGTAATTTTAAGGAAAGTTTCATGATGTTAATACCATTATTATTATTATTATTATTGTTACTGAAATTTTGATAAATTAATGGTTTAATCTATTCCAGCAAGCTCCCGCCCATCGGACATTGTCCTGGACAAAAACTATGTGTGTAGGGTTTCTCGGTGTTCAGCTTTCTCCACACATTCTTTTTTCCAATATTTCTTTCATTCACATTGCCGACGTGTTCTTTACCTTAGCCACAATAAACATTACTTAAAACAAATTATATTAGGGCTTTCCTGTGCTAACTAGACCTCTGTTCCACGTGAAATTTGCTTGGAAACTTTTCGTTTACCATTTTTCTAGTTGTAGAGACGTACGCCGAGGGTATGTCGTGGTGGTCCTGTCACTTCTCTCCAATCCCGACCGTTTTCTAACATTTGCCTAACGCTAGGACCGGTTTTACAGATTGTAATACAATATGTCGTCATACGTAATTTTTATTCCATATTATTATTATTATTATTATTATTATTATTATTATTATTATTATTATTATTATTATTATTATTATTATTATTATTATTATTATTAAATTGTATTACTTAATATTTGAGACTTCAATATTATTCCCTATTCCGATGAAAATACGCATACTGAATTTGATAAGGAAGAGGAAAAAGAAATTTTTTGCAACCTGTCGAGCGATGAATTGCCTTATAAGAGATACTTATGAAGGATGAGTTTTCGGAAGGAAAAGAGGAGGAAAATAAGTTGTCAGCTTTCGAACAATGTTAGATCGAAACTTCGGATGAGTTAACAAAAACTAAGTAGAACTTGTTTTCATCGCGCTACGTACACCCTTGCTGTTTATAAAAGACTTTGGATTGCGTATGCGTAATGTTGATATTTTAACAAAATATACTTACGTACGTGAAAAAGAATATTTCCTATTTTCATTAGCTCGGAATAATTGCTATTGTACAATATCGTTTCAGACATATTCATGACTGATACCTGATCTTAAGGATGACCCTTATGTATTCACGAATTTCTTGATGAACGTTCTCAGACGGTACGAATCAAGATTGCACATATGTTACATGTTAGTATTTTCCCTCTGAAGAAAATAGTTTCATCTCTATATGGTTAGATGGAAAGAAATATAATATTTTTCATGTTATTATACATCAGTAAAATGAACATAAGAGATGATATAAATTTCCTTAATTATCCGGTCATAAATGGAACTCAAGAACCCAAAATCACGAGCCCAGAAATGTTTATTTTTCCTAACCCTCCCTCACCCTCACCCTCAATTGACGCCCCTCACTCTCATCCTCCATCACACTCACCCTCCATTGACGCCCTTCCCTCACCCTCCCTCACAGTTACCCTCCATTCACGCGATCACAATCACCCACCCTCACACTCACCCTCAATTACTTTATCGCCCTCACCGTCAAATACTAAAATGAGGGTGAGGTGCGGGTGAGGGTGTCCCTAATGAGGGAAAAATAAGAGACGATGACCATTCGTTGTTTTCCACCACAAGGCTCATTTGGCGCTCCTTCAAATAAAGTACAGCTACAAATAAAACATTTTCTACCCTAGAAGAAAGAATCTCCTTTACATTGTTCCGTCCATTAAATGAACATATTAACAATTGCTCTACTGAAACCATCTCTGTAACTGGTGATGTGAAGTGGAAAATTTTCCGCTTAAGATTTCCCATTTCTGAAAATTTTCCTTTCTAAACAAATATTCACTATCAAGTACTAACTCCACATTAAGCCATGGTATTGATTGAATCCATGAATAGAAATATGACATTATAGCAAATTATAATCTTCCAAATTTCTAGAACGTATATAAATATTTAAATATATAAATATAATATATATATAAATATATAAATATTATTGAGTACCTGGTAATAGACCTAGTGTTTGATAACACAAGAATTATATGATAGAACAAGCAAGTATCGTTCTACAGTATGAAACTACGGTGAATTTCCAAACTATACAAGTTCAATAGTAAAACTGGAAATAGTAGAAACCGGAAGTAGTTGATTTCTACCGCTCACGGTTTAGATATTAGGTTGTCGAAGGAGATGGGACCTATTATTGGAACGACGAATCATTTCCCGAACACCGTTTCTCAATAGCTCTTACCGTTTTTGATTTATGACCAATATTGTTGAAACCAGAAGTGGTTCAACATAGCTTCTGGTTTAACTAGAAGATTGGTGAAAGAGATTGAATCTATTTCTGGGATGCTGAATCGATTCCCGAAAACCGCTTGTCGATAGCACTTACCGTTTTAGGTCTAGAAAAATCAATATTGAAACCAGAAGTAGTAGTGGATCCTACTACTTCCAGTTTTAGTAGAAATGCAGGAGTTAAAGTGGTTCCGTTCAAATCCACCTATTTCCGAGAACCGTTTGCCGATCACTATTACCGTTTTTTACTCGTGGTCTTTAATTTGAAACCGGAAATTTCCGATTTCTACCACTTCCGGTTTAACAGATTGACTCCCAAGTGATTTGAGTGTACCTGTTAAGTAGGAGGTTGTTGAAGGAGATGCAACCTACTATTGGTATGCTGGACCGATTCCCGAAAAACGCCTGTTAATAGCTCTTACCAATTTTGATGTGATACCTCTTGACAGGCAGACACACAGACGGACACAGCCATTCTATAAGACCCCCTTTCATGTGCATAGCGTAGTTTGGAAGTCTAATAGTACATATATAACCAAAAGCAAGAAATATCTTTTTATTTTATAATTAAATATAAAGTTATTTTTTGCAGCTTGCATCTTTGTACTTTTCTTATATATATTTTTCTCTTACTTAGAAGATGAAATAAAGCTTTTTGTTAGTTAAATTTCAGAATGAATCAATATATGTATATTTATTAGTTTCTCTTCTGAACAAATACATGAAAAAAACATTATTTCCTGAGAGCTTCTAGTTTTTTTAATGGGTTACTTTCGTTAAACTTTGAAATTTTCGGTAGCTAAAAACTTGCAGTAGATATTTTTATACATTTCGTAATTATTATTTATATAAAGTGAAAATATATAAATATAGAAAAGTAATAAAGCTACGAGAAACATCTTGTCTTCGCGCATGAAAAGCGTATGAAACTGATGGAATATTGATATGACGATTTTCTGTGAACGACGTTTAAAGCTAACAAAAAAACTACATTACACTTTCTAACATATTTTCCAGAAATGAAGAATTGCAAGATAATTAATTTTATGAACCCTTACCCTTACCCTCACCTCCCTCATACTCTCCCTCAAGTGACAATCTCACCCTCCCTCACACTCACCCTCCATTGACGCCCTCACACTCACCCTCTCTCAATCTTACCCTCCATTGGCGCCCTCACTCTCACCCTCCCTCACACTCAACCTCCATTGACGCCCTCACACTCACCTTCCCTCACACTCACCCTCCCTCACACTCACCCTCCCTCACACTCAACCTCAATTACTTTTTCGCCCTCGCGCTCAAACGCCTTCAACCTCAACTACTAAAATGAGGGTGAGGTGAGTGTGAGGGCGGCCCTCATGAGGGCAAAACGAGGGAGGATGGCCATCTCTGCACATGCTACTACCCCAAGATTACTGTGTTAAGTGAGAGTCAAAAAACACTCGTGTATGTAGCAAATTGCAGACTTTTACGATTCCAATATTGTATTAACGATGAAAATCTTATTTCGGTCATGATGAAATACTGTATTTCACAGAATTCAAATTTAAATTTAAAAAACATACAAACACACAAGAACAGGAAGGCGAAAGTTGTCTTAAAAGTAGTTGGAACTCTTAACTGAAACCTGTTGCCGCACACCACTTTTTTCCTGTTTCACCGAAAGTATCTCGGTAAATTGTCTCTATTAAAGTCGGTTATATCGGTTCTACAGTTTGAACGACAAAGAAATGAACACGGATAGACATCCAAAATTTCAAAGACGCTACCACTGGGAATCGAACCTGCGACCAAGCCGCCTGAACTATGTGATAGGTGGGGTAACTTGTTCGTTCCCAAGGCATGTAATCTAGGTATTGACATCATCGTGCTTGTTGGTTTTCTCGGTATACTCCCAGTTCTTCATGCCAACAATCCATCCATCATAATTCACTTGATTTAGCACAGGCCTCCCTTAACCTAACAAATAAATCATAGAACAATAAACACAAATATTTATTTTCATTTCATTTTCAAATGTTTAACCCAAACCAATTTGAACCGAAAAAAGTACTATTTTCTATTGCTCATTGACGTGTATTCACAAAAAATATACAGAGAAAAAACATGGGTATCGTAATTCGATTCAAAAGTGAAACTGCAGATTCATAATATCTTAACCTAAAACGAAACCACTATATATCTTTCGGAACTTTAAAAAAAAAGATATTTTGAAAAGTGGCAATACAGTTGTGCTGGTGCTGTGCCATCAGTTGTAGCTCAGAATACGCAATAAATAAATGCAACCAAATGGGGATGGAATTGATGCACAACATGGTACTTAACTGTAAAATTATGGTTGAATTTAATGAAATTCAAACGTTTCAAATTTTGAAAATGACTAGTTGTGGGAAATGTAAGAGAAAAAGAAAGGTTTTAACTGAGATAAAGCAATGAGCACTAGCCTGATAATTCCAACAAGGCTGGCGTCGTCCTAGTCATCTGGAACTATGAATGTTTTCCCCTGGAGGAGCCTGGATAAACTGGACTCCGTCAACATCTGGATCTTTATCCTGTTGATCTGCAAGGGGCGTCGATAATGCGTCTTTCCGATGATGTTCTCCTACACCTTCATTCCACTAGTCTGCTGACGAACTCAAAAATGTCTGCGGCGATAAATAAACAGAATGGTACTCTTGACTTATGGAGCTAGCTATTCTCCAATGGTGCAATTCGCTTCTCTCGTCGATCCTGCACCTTCCTCAACTTCGTGGCGAATACCACTTGTTATTATGTTCCCCTTGGTTTTGTTTGGCTGAACAATGATGACTTCGGAGTTCAAAGAATCAGGGAAGTATCAGGCTATGCTTGAAGGTATGCGAAAAGGCAAAGAGGAAACTAGTCGTGTTTATTAACAAATATGAATGTATAAAAGCTTTCTGAGAATGTACAATCTAGATCAAAGTCTTCTTCCGATGAATTTTCAAAAGTTCATGATTCTGTCGTTGATAAATGCAATTTAATAAAATAATAGAAATTAGCAAATTAACTTAAAAGCTTACACAATTATCTGATGATCACTTCACATCTAATGCACAGTTGCTTCACACCCCCTCCTCGAAACTGGAAATACACGAAAATTTCAATTTTCCGTAGTATAAAAAAATATTGAAGAAATTCCAAAAAAGAAAAACATGTTTGTAGAAGATTAAGAGAGTTCTTTGTATAACATATTGTTTCTTTTGAATTAATCATCCATCACAAACTGCTGAGTGTGAGATTCTGAGACAATCAGTACGTGACTTTGAATATGTAACGACAATGTCTCAGCGAAAATGGAAAGTAAGAAAAGAAAAATAAACATTAGTGCTTGCATAATATCATTGAGAGTGACATGTGTTGTTGAGGTGTTAGTGTGGAGTTCCGTTAGTGCTCAGGGAAGGGAAATAAAAGGTAGGGATAATACTAAAATAAATTATCACTAATACAAGTTATTAAAACTTAGTTATGTATAATAATAAAAATCATAATCGAATAAATAAATATTTCATAAATATAAAATCCAATATAGACCTCTCTCTCTCTCTCTCTCTCTCTCTCTCTCTCTATATATATATATATATATATATATATATATATATATATATATATAATATGTGTGTGTGTGTGTTTCTCCAATGCAGAAAATAACTTCAATATCAAACGTGACTAATACGCGAGAAGGAAAAAACGTTGTAATACTATCTAGCTAACCAAAGATAGTAAAGTTAAACTGCACAAGAAGTTTACTGATTTCAGTTTGAGAGAAATGAGCTTTAAGTTGTTTCGGTTTAAAGCGTCCGTAGACTGGAAAAGAATTCCAAGATGTGGTTAGCCCCATATACTGGCTGTAATCAAACTATATAAAATAAGAACGACAGAACTATTCACCACATATAACCTACAACCCTAACTAACATATAAATTCTTCTTATCTCCATCTTGATTCTTCTTAAATCTTATCCTCTTCGGCCATCGAATGCTAGACATCAATCATGGCATCGAATACACGACACCTGAAAAAATGGAGCATGATTCTTGCAATATTGTCTTCAATCTTCTTACGCCTTCTAAATATATCCATCGAAATATCTATCAATATGCGTGTCGTTGATTTTCTACATTCTTAACTTACTCTAATTCCGAGATAAAATAAAAGTAAGAAACTTCTGTTGTCATACGTTGTCCAATAAAGGAAATGATACAATTCCTGAAGATACCAACGCGTTCCAAAATTCGAAGTATTCCAAATTTCAAAGTGTTCAAAGTGTTCGAAATTTTCTACCGGTAAATTTGGGTGCACAATTCAAAACCAAGATAAACTAACTTGGCCAGTGCTAAAGATAGCGTGGCCAGTGCTAAAAAAAAGTTCATCATCCATCTACAACATGTTCCTATTCACAATCTAATCTTCAAGAAAAGTAATCTACATAGATGTTACGTGCGGACAGAAGGACTAACAGGTTCTTCATCTATGGGAAAATATATTGGGAGTAATCGCTGATAAATGTCCCGATTCTCTCTATCATAGACACAAAATACAACACGGTCTACATCATCTAGATGTTCCTCTATAAATATGCTTGTTGTAGCCAAGGCAATTGTGGCAGCTTCTAACTTGGGAAATTTAAATGCTCAGGTCGAAATGTTAGGTAGTACAATTGTGGAAAGATCATTCTCCAACATCACTTTAAAGTAATTTTTATATGTCTCTCGTAAAATCTTCTTGTCTGAATTCCGTGGTCCACATGTCAAAATTACATAATTAGCTGGTAAAGGATAACCATTGGCAATCTTTGCTTCTCCTGGCTTCATTCATGATATAGTCAAACATCCTTCTAAAAATTCAGATCCAGCTGCGTCTTCGATGGCTTTATGTGCACCTCCTAAAGGAATTAAAGTTTCATTCGTCGGATCTACTAATTCATTTGCTTTTATGTCCACTATATTACCTTAATAAATACTATTCTTCTGATTGGGAGTGTTACAAGCAAATTTCGGTTTTTCTTCTGTGGAATTCTTCCCAATAGTTGTTCACGTTGGTAGAGTTTCGGCAATCACAACATCCATAATATGAAGTGAAGGAATGAAAACTTCTTCTTCTAAACATTGTTTCCTGCGGTTGAAAATCTTTTCAGTTGGTGGTCCTTGTTGGTCTTCGCGTCTCGCCTTCTTCTTTTTCATCGTATGGTCTTCTGTGCAGACGCTGATAGGCATCTCTTCGTCAGAGTCTTCAAGGTTGTCTTCCTCTTCCGGGTTTTCCTTCTCATAAAACTTCTTCAATCTCTGAACTGCTATGCTGTCTACCTTGCAAGATCCTCGGGCGATCTTATACTTAAAAAAATATGAATTTTGATTTTCCACACTTTCAATTATGCCTGGACCAATGAACTTTCTGATGAATACTTTGGCGTGACCTTTTTTCTTGTAGTGTCCAATATCCAAACTTTTCTCCTTCTTTAAAAACAGGTCACGTATGTCTCTTGTCAAAAAATTTTGTCGCCATTTTATGACATTCGTAAAGATTTTCTTGTGTTTTGTCCCTAATTTCTTGTAATTGCTGTAAACGAATGGCATTATCTTTATATTGACACGGGGTATTTAATATTGCCTGATGAAGTAACCAAGGTTTGAAGCGAAAAAGACATTCAAATGGTGAAATTTGAGACGATAAGTTCTTGATGACGTTAAGCGAAAAAGCTATGGGTTGTAGTAAGTCAATCCATTCACCCATATCTTTATCACATAAAGCTGATTTCAACCGTTGTTCTATGTTCCTAATACTAACTTCCCAAACACCATTACTGTAATGCCCATGTACATTTACAAAACGAATATTAGCACCAATCATAGCACATAATTCTTTAAATAGTTCACTACTGAATGCACTGCCTTTGTCTAAGACAATTTCATAAAAACATCCAAGCTTTCAAATTACTTTATGATAATGAAATGTAGCAAAATTACTTGCTGTAACATCAGGAAGGGAATCTACAGTTATGTATCTGGTACAACTATCTAGTACTACTATCAAATATTTGTGATTTAACATATTATTGGGGGAATAATTCCCAGCTACATCTATGTGGACACGATAGAAGGGGGAACTGAGAGATAAGTAAGCAATATACCGTACGGAGGACCAATTTTCGATTTCGATATTTGACAGGTCGCAGATTCTCTACATTTCTGATATATATATTTCTTCATGTTGGGAAATTACACTGTTTTTACTAACATATCATAGGTTATTAGAATATCCAGAATAAAATGATCCCAATGCTGACGTATGACAAGCATTAAAAACTTTATAACGCAAAGTAGGAACTGCAACCAAAAATTATATACCTTCAGAAGTTTTCTGTTTTCTATACAAAATTCCATCCTTAATTGTAAAATATAATGCTTGGGGTTCTATTTTAGGATTTCTATTTTCTTTCTGTTACAACCAAGAAAAATATTTTTTAAAAACGTATCTTTACGCTGTTCTGTTGCCAGATTTGGTTAATCTAAAATTGAAAATGAATTTGTGTTCCGAGTAAACAAAATTTTCGGATCTTCTTGATTATTTTTCTCATCTTCCAAATCTCTAGGGGGGTTAGAAAAACGTGAAATGGCATCAGCCTCTAAGTTACTGGAGTCACTGATGTGTGAAATAGTAAAATTATACGATTCAATTCCAACCAACCATCTGGAAATTTTACTTACATTCTTTGTTTGCTTTAAATAAATTAAACTATGACAATCTGTCTTCAAATAAAAATGACGTCCCAAAAGAAAATACCTAAATGAACGTAAAGAATATAACAATGCTAGTAATTCAAGCAGATATGGGTGCAATTTTCTTTCACTAAGAGATGCTGCACGACTACAATAACTAGGTTTGTGTGGTCAGGTGAATTTTGAGGTTGTTTGATTCGTCCAGAAAGAGCGACCTTACTGGCATCAAAATAGAGGTAAAGAGGATAACCAGGCTTGTATCTCATTAAACATGGTGCTGAAATGATGGCTTGCTTGATATTATTGAATGCTGTCTCCTGTGCTTCCTTCCAACGAAAAGGAGCGTCTTTTTTCAAACAGAAAGTAACGCTTCTGCAAATTGACTGAAATTAGGTAAATATGAACTAACAAATGAAGCCAATCCTAAAAAAAAAATTTTTGATCTGTTTCTTTGTTTTGGGACGTTGATAGTTACAAATTGAGTTAATTATTTGTTTCGAGATAGACAAACCATCTTTACTAACAGGGTGACCTAAAACATCTAATGAAAAATATCCCAATTTTGTTTGTGCTGGGAGAGCTTTAAACCATTTTTTTTTCTTTAAAGCAACATACGAGTTAACTGCACAATTTCGTCAGAACTATCACTAGACCAAAAATAATCGTCAACATAGGCAAATATTTTATCTTGTGGAAGACCTTCTAAAGTGAGTTTCACTAATCAATTCATACCACTAACAGATGTCTTAACACCCTGAGGCAGAAAATTAAAATGGTGCGATCCGAGATTCGGAATGGAAAAAGCTGTAATAGGTTTTGATTCTTCAGTGAGGGGAATATTAAAGAATGCTCCGAAAACTTCATTAGAACATAAATATTTGCGTCCTGCCAAATTACGTAAGATATTCTGGATAGGAGGAACCGGAAAACTGTCAAGAACCATTTTCTATTTATATATATATCTCCCATCTTCTATAAATCGATATTGTCCATTCTTCTTTTTAACAAGCATTACCGGAGAATTATAAGGAGTAATACTAGGCTCTATGATCTTACTTTTCAATAAAATATCTACTTGTTTTTTGATCTCATCCCGTAGATGAAATGAGATCAATTTACTGGAATATGGTCTACTAATTCAACGTTATGCTTATATCCCTTAGCACAACCATAATCAATTTCATTCCAAGAAAAACTAGAATAAAATTCCTCTACTAAGTCATATAATTGCTGTTGTTGATGTGGCAACAATTCAGGGTTAACATTTACACGATATTTATCATAACCTTCAGGGAAAGATTTTGTATCTACTGCGTTGACTTGATGAACCTTTTGTTACCGCAATTTTGTTTCTTGAAGATGGTATCACTGATAACATTCTGCAGAACCCAAAACAACATCTTTTTTCAAATAAAGTTTAATTTTGGAAGTATTAATCACAGAAATTATTGGATGAATTTCGTCTACAACTGACTTACGCACAAACATTTCTGCCTGCGTATCTATTAACTCATTAGGAACAAGTAAATTGCGAGTACATGCAAGATCATTCACTTTCCTTAACGTAACTTGAACACTTGGATTGGGAGGTAAAACAACAGAGCGAGCCACTAAAAATTGAGGTTTATATAGTTTCGCTATATGGTTAAAAATTTCATATACCTATTGCGGTAAGTCAACTCTTGGAGGAATACCAAATTTAACAAAACTAAAATAATTCTTATTGTGATCAACCATCGCAAGGTGATTTTTCAATAAATCTTGGTCAATTATACTATTATACGGAAAAACTTTATACACTCTAAAAGGATGCGTAAAATACTAACCTCCTAATTTAAATTTTACTAAAGCGATTTGATGACTTTCTTGAGAATCTCCAGTGACACCACGAATATACTATAACATGAGGCAAATTAGCTTCATACTGCATAGGCACATAACATCGCTTACTATTTCTAACATTATTACACATATTACTGTCTGCTTTATCCCTATTATTCGACTTAACATTCCCATTTACATTGACTTCATTGACAGAACCAAGAGGCTGTGTATGAGAGGAAGCGAAGGAATGGATAGATTTCTTCGCTCCAAACGCGAACGCTCATGTGATTGTATACACACAGATTTTCCTTTGTGTGCATGAGAAACTTTTGCGAGCGCAGCCCGTTGCAGGAGATCTTGAAGTTGAACTTTGATGTCGTCTAACTGAGCGATCAAGCTTTTTTTTTTCTTTAGGCTCACTTACAGTTTCATTTACGTTCTGAGTATTAACATACAAAGTATTTTCTTTTTGTTGTATAGCATTATTACCAACAGGATGTATGTTGTATTCGTCTGTTATTGCCAAGGACTTCGATCGGTGACTACGTATGCTGACAAGAAAATTAACTCTTTCCTCCAAACCTAAGAACGTTGCTAACTCAATAACAGTCTTATATGATTTTGTTACGGCTATAGAATAGAATGAAGGCAATAACCCATCGATTATCAAGTTAATTTGTTCGGTGAACGACATCTCCTTATCGTACTCGAGAATTAATTTCAATTTATGAAAAATATAATCTAAGACAGATTCAGAATCTAACTGCTGTCTATTTCTCATTTCTTGCCCTAAAACTTGCGAAACTATAATATCTTCATAAGCCTCTATTAATTTAATCTTAATCTGAACATACATGAGATTATCATATTCTGCGGTTAATTGTAAAGCCAAGAAGAAGGCGCGAGCTCAAATTTCTAAGCAATACGGCAACAAATGACGTTTCTGAACATGGCGTAGGATATGAAGGATAGAAAAATCCTCAAAATGACTAAAAAATGACTGAACTGACTAGTTCAATTTGCCAGAAAATCTGGGGTGTTCTACTAAACATTCTAAGGCAGAAGATGTAGCATTAGTATTCTCCATTATTGTTATTTTCAAAATCACACTTATAATAAATATCTTACACTACTATATATATATATATATATATATATATATATATATATATATATATATATATATATATATCCAACAACCAAAATTTAAACAACACTTCTTATATACTAACAGAAAGAAAAACAGAAACAAATACTTGGCAAAATTTTTTCTTCTCACCCACTTAATCAATCAACTAAGAAACAATAAAACCAAAATTACTCTAACTGAGCAAATGCACAAACGTAGGGAGGCTGAGCGGGTGGGCTAAAAATAACTCTACTCAATTTCTCTCAGCAAAAAAAAAAAAAAAAAAAAACTATAAATTACACTGTACTGATTACTCAAAATTTATCGTTAAAATCTTTTAAAATCTCTAAAATACCTAACTTATCTATCGAAACTATTAACTATCGGAAAATATTTAAAAATTTGGAATCGTTACAACGCCCAAAGCCTCATAACATCTCCATCATGCGTGTGGGCTAATGTAAATATTTAGAAATTTTAGGATCGTAACAAAGGCGTAAGCCTTGGAGCATCTCTGCCATGTGCCGGTGCTGTGCCATCAGTTGTAGCTCAGAATACGTAATAAATAAATGCAACCAAATGGGGATGGAACTGATGCACGACACGATAGTTAACTGTAAAATTGTGGTTGAATTTAATGAAATTCAAATGTTTCAAATTTTGAAAATGACTACTTGTGGGAAAGGTAAGAGAAAAAGAAAGGTTTTAACTGAGATAAAGAATGAGAATTACCCTGACAATTCCAACGAGGCCTGCGTCGTCCTAGTTATCTGGAACGATGAATGTTTTCCCCTGGAGGAGCCTGCAAGAGGCGCAGATAATGCGTCTTTACGATGATGTTCTCCTACACCTTCATTCCACTAGTCTGCTGACGAACTCAAAAGTGTCTGTGGCGATAATCCAACAGAATAGTACTCTTGACTTATGGAGCTAGCTATTCTCCAATGGTGCAATCAGCTTCTCTTGTCGATCCTGCACCTTCCTCAACTTCGTGGCAAATAACTCTTGATGTTGTGTCCCCATTTTTTTGTTCGGCTGAACAATGATGACTTCGCAGTTCAAAGAATCGGAAGTATCAGGCTATGCTTGAATGTATGCGGAAAGGGAATGAGGAAACTAGTCGTGTTTATTAACAAATATGCGTGTATAAAAGCTTTCTGAGAATGTACAATCTTGATCAAAGTTTTCTTCCGATGATTTTTTAAAAGTTCATGATTCTGTCGTTGATAAATGCAATTTAATAAAATAATAGAAATTAGCAAATTATGTTAGGAGTTTACACAATTATCTGATGATCACTTCACATCTAATACACAGATACTACACACAGTATCTGTTTTCTAACAAAACTGATCCAAAGTACTCTTCGGTTTCTGAAACAAACGGACACATTCTGTTCTAATTTAAACCGAACGCAGACGAGTTAACCGGATTTTAGAACACGTCTAGTACATCGATTGTACTTAATGTTGTCTCTTGAAATCAACTGTCATTACGTAGTGCAAATATGGAGATAAACCCCTATAGTTACCTATATACAGCATGTTCCATAATTCGTGTACTTTTCTACAGTTCTGCAAAACAAGATGAAGTTTGCACAGTATTAATGTGAAATGTTTCATTCAAATTGAAAAATGTCTGAATTTTTCTAAATCATAACAGTAAATGAGAGAAACCCATTGTTTAGCCCCTTTAGCACAAAACTTCATTTTCTTTGTGGTAGATTCAATGTTAAGTTTCTGAAGCAATTTTTAGAGTGATTATTTGCAAGGATTTGAGGAACATTAGCATTATTTGCTACAAAATACAATAATAATCATCCGCAATGTTAGTATAGTCGTGTGGAAGATAATATTTTGTATGGCTCCTCCTTTGGGGGGCAAGAGGCGAAAAATACTTGGTGAGTTTAGTGTTATCAAAATCCCAAATTGCGTTTTCTTAACGCTAGTAAGCATTAGCTTAATCACAAATGTCACAGAATTAATACTTCGATTCTCTTTTCATGTGCCAGAGACTGATATAGGGCTACACCACCTTCTAAAAATCACATAAAAATCACCATAAATATCCTTAGCAGGAATTACCTGAAAAAGGTATTTTTTGAATCCATTAATGTGCAATTCGGTGTTATTGTAATAGAGAGGTATGCGTAGTTTAATATAGAATATTATTTTGGCAACGCATTGCCTTATGGGAGCACAGAGGACGAAACATACGATTGTGAATCTTCATATGAAATACAAATTTTGTTCTCGAAATGTCTGTGAGCGTCAGATTAAACAAATTTCACATAATTAATATTCCGATGCTTCTTGCATGTGTCAGTGACTGATACGGAGCTACAGCTCTTATCCAACATTCACATAAAATTCGGCAGAATATGCTTAGCGAGGACATACAGGAAGAAGCTTTTTTGGCCAGTTAATGTAAAAATAGGCTTTCTGCTAGTAAAAAGAGGTATGTATTTTTGAGATCTGGATAGATATTTTCGTAAGGCAGCGCCTTAGGGGGCACATAGGGCGAAGCATATGATGCTGAATCTTTATAAAAACTCGAAAATTTATTTTGGAAGTGGGAATGAGCGCCAGATTAATCAGAAGGGTCATATAATTAGTACCGTATATTCCTTGGTTGTGCCAGCGACTAATGTAAGACTGGAGCCTCTCTTATACACACGAACAATTTACCATAAATATCAGTAGGAGAAACATACCAGAAGAAGCTCTTTTTATGATCTATTAATGTGAAATTTTGTGCTATCGTACTAACAAGGTATGAGTATTTCAAATTCGAAATGTTATTTTGGTAACGCGCAGTCTTAAGGTTAGGCATGTGGCGTGATTTTTTATTTAAAAATGTCATATTGTATTCTACAAATGAAAATGAGCGTCAGATTAATTACATATGTCACAGAATTAATATTCTGATGCTCATTGCGTGCGCCATGGCTAATATGGGGCTACGCTTCCCCTTCTAAAAGAAACATCAAAATGCACGATAAATATTCTTACCATGGATATACGGAAAGAAGGTATATGTCTTATATTTTATCATTACTGCAGAAAAAAATTGAGATTTTTTTAAACAATCTACTGTAAATCATTATCTTCTATGAGTGTGACAGATTTTCTTGTTATGGTATCACTGGAATACAATAAAAGAATTTTCATATATTAAAAATCAATTAGAACTTGTTATAGCACAAAATCACACATAGAAGTAACCAACGTACTTTCCGCACACTTAAGCAAAATCAGCCCGAAATAGAACTTAAAATGACAATGGAAAATGTCTCAGGAACCATAGACACACACAACAAAAATCGTAATGAAAAGTAACATTTTAAAATTTAGGAAGTTTAGTATGATGACTTTTTAATATTGTCTTTTTATTCCTTAATACTTCTTACACAATAACCGTAAGATCCCACTTTCCAGACAATAACCTACTTCGGTGTACTTCACACATACATACATCAAGAAACAGTATACTATGGACACACGTTTGTAGTAGAAACAAATGCTTCGCGAGGAACAAGAATCATTTCTTGAAATTATTCCTTGTTGATAACAACACTATGTGGCTCTATCATCATTTGTTTTTTAAATATCATCAACCCAAGTATAAGACAGATAAATTCAACTTTCCTTTTATTCAGCATGCTCTGATGAACGAACAAGACATGAAGTAATACGATTTACTATAAATATTTTGAACAACTAAAACGTGTCCAGAGTGATCATGTCTGCACTCTGGACAATTCTCTGTTTCAAGTCAAATGGTTGATGTGATGAAAAATGTAGTTGAGGCAACTGCCCATATTAGTAATTGACACATGCAAGTAGCATCGGAGTATTAATTCTCTGACATTTCTGATTAATATGACGCTCACTCTCATTTCTAAAATAAAATTTTAAGTTTTTATAAAGCTTCACCACCATATGCTGCGCCCCATATTGAGCTGCCTTACCAAACAACAATCCAGATTTCAAAAACGCATAACTTCTTTCATTACAAGAATGAAACTGTTCACATTAATAGACAAAAACATGTTGGCTTTAATTTATTTGACGAGAAATAGTAACATCAAAGACAATCTAGGTACTAGACGTATTTCAAAACCCGGTTAACTGGTCTGTGTCCGGTTTAATGTTGAAACAATATGTGTCCGTTTATTTTAGAAACTGAAACGTAATTTGGTTCATTTCTGTTTGAAAACACATTATTTGCCACTTTTCAGAATACCCATACATATTTTGGAAATATTCCGAAACAAACGTAATACTTCCGTTTTAGGAAAAGGTATTATAAATCTGCAGTTTCACTTTTGAATGGCATTAAGATTTTCCATGTTTTCTCTATATTTTCTGTGAAAAATGTTAATGAGTAATAGAAAATACAACTTTTTTAATCAATAGGCTTATTTTCTAAACCTCAAACAAAACTTCAAGTTACGTTTTTATTAAAATCGTTAAGTGTACGGAATACGTTGTAATTTATCGAGGACGACTTACAGTTGAAGCACACTTATTTCCGGAGTTATGAGGATAAGAAATTTTAAGCATTAATTAAAATAAGAAAAAAAAAACTTTTTAAAAATGTAATATTAAAAGTAAAAGTAAACAGAAAATGAAACCTTTGACGTATTCACCTGTACAAGCATACTATTTAAAAGTCTGTGTAGATGACTCGATCGCAATAAAGTATTATAGTCTCTGTATAGAATACGGAGTCATTCTTCAAAATAATTTTATAATGATCTTCAGCAGAGCACCCATCTTTTAAGTGCCAGATAGGTCCAAAGAGCTACTAGAATTACAGCCAATTACATATGTGTTACAGACGTCTCTTGGTGTTGTTGTTCACGTTGAAAACTTAATCTTAATAAATCTTCGTGAGAAATTCACTGAGACACTAAATAAAATATTCCTTCCTAACCCTTTCTGGATCTTGGGTTTTAGGGATATTTTTTAGACTTTCAGTCAAGCAGCTACTGCATCGTCACTATTTATTCAAGGATCATGGTTTATACCTCATTCTCTTCACAATGGAGCAGGATTTCAAATGGTACCACTTACATACCCATACCGTATACCAGGAGAGGGAAAAGTGATGTCAAAGCGAAAATTTCAGGGGGGGATTTTTTTTTTACACTTTGGGCCTCTCTGGAATAGCCCTGTGTGAACATAGATCTAATCTAATAAATAGTACTCGGTAGACTGAATGTGTGGGCCAAATTTCAAGTTTCTATCTTGAATAGTAAGTACCGGAGAAATTTTATCAAGATTCCCCACAATGTCCTAAATTACCGCAAAAGACCCTGACCTCAGGTAAAAAAATCCTGAGACATCTCTATTTACCATAGGACTATAATCCGCCAATCATTCTCTTCAGAATAGAACTGCCTTTCAGGCGGTACCATTCACATGTCTCCATCATGTACTTAAGGTGGGAAAATCACGAAGAAAGGGATTTTGTTGGAAAAATATACCTTTTTTCAAATTTTTGCCCCTCTGGACCCCCCTGTTTTAACGCAGAGTTCTGAAAAAAATCTGTTAAATACTACTCGGTGGACTGAATGTTTGTGCACAATTTCAATCTTCTTGGTACAAACGTAAGCCCACCAAAAAATATATATACCGAAAATACCCCATATTCCCTATACAGAAGTATATTTTGATAAAAATTTCCCGAGACATCCCTAATTAACTTAGGATCATGGTTTGCACATCATTCTCTTCAATAGGTAGACGGCACCATTTTTCTGTCTCCATCATGTATCTCAGGCGGGAAAATAGTGAAAAAGCGTTTTTTGGTAAAAAAAAGTCCCTTTTTACCTTTTCTTCCTGGACCCCCCTTGTGCTAACGCAGAAATCTGAAAACATCTGGTAAATACTACTCGGTGGACTGAATGTTTTTGCAAAATTTCAATTTTCTACGTACAAAAATAAGCCCGCCAAAAAATAGTGAACATAGACTTAATAAAGGAAAATATATTGTTTAAAATTATGTCGTCATCACCTCCTATGTCTTGACGCAGGAAGGTGCGAAAGCGTACGTAACGTCCTCTACAATGACTCTGGACATGAAAAAGAAAACAAACAAAAAAAACAGACGAAAAGGCTCAAATAGGAGAGTTATAACGCAATGTACCATGAAACACCCGTATGGTACAAATTGTACCATAAAATCCCGAAAAGGCTAACTGTGCGTGGGTACACTGAGAAAAAAAAACTGTGGCGTACGTAAAATCGTGTGTTACCTTTGTAAATCCTGTAGTTTTTGGACTTGACGTACAGCAAACGTATAACTGCAAACGCATGCTTTATAATACTTTCTGTAAAATGTTCCATCTATACGTACCTTCCGTATGACGTACAGCAAACGTACCTTCCGGAGGATGATTTCTGTAGTAAGGAAGAGGATTTCGTATATTTGTACACTATACCGCTGTCCGGAGAAAGGATTTTTCTGAGTATAAAACGGTCATATCTGTTACGTCTACATCTAAGATGAAATGGAGATCATAATGTAAATTAATAGTTAAGTCAGTAGGCGAATAGGACACTTGCGAAGTCACCATTAGAAGTAGGGATAGCATCGAGATGAAACGAGACGAGACTTTGTACAGTCACGTCTCGTCTCGTTGATAAATTGTGGTCTCGGTCTCGATCTCGTCTCGAATCAAAAATCATCGTTTTGGTCTCGTCTGGATCAACATATGCTTGTCTCGATCTCGGTCTCGTCACGAAAGTCTCGAAATAAATAGTGAAAAACTAAAATTGTCAAAATATTATTATCGTACAGTTTGTCGTTTCCGCTTCTTATTTTGTGCCTTTATTCTTGGCTTAGAATTATTCAATGGTGCACTTCTTTGTAGCTAATTTCATAATGCTAATGTTTTTCATGCGTGTGTTTCAGGTTCAATCATCATTGGGTATATCATACTTGGGATAAAACTGTAATAATAACCCATGTTTCACTTTCAGCAATAGATTTTGTCTCATATAGTCTCAGTACTGCCTACACAATTGAACTCTATTAAATTAACTCAGTTTATTTCTTTCCTTTGAATAAGAAATTTTCAATACTTCCTAACGCATAACGTAACACATAGCAACACGAATGTGTTTAGCCTTCGAATAGTCGCGCCGCGGTCAAAAGCACGTCAGGGATTTATTTTTTATCGTGTGCCCACTCTGTTTGTCCAACAGACTCCACCGTCTAGCTAATCTTATCCCTCACTTTCCGGAACATTTCTGCTCAGGTGACATGTAAAAGTAGTCAAATACGAACGATATTAGTGTCGACTTTCTTGTGCAAAGATGAATAGTGACACTGTGGATGCTGCGTAAGTCCAAATTAAGCCTTGATTGGCATGGAGTTGACAATGCAAGGGTGACAGGACAAAAGAATTTTCAAATATCCTATATTTTTGTCGAATTGGTAGATTTCAACATACAAGGTGATATTTCAGATGTGGATATATCCAAGGTTGGCCCTATTGGCATGGGGTCATAGGGAGACCCAGTGAAGACTTCAGAACAGTTCCTTTTTGGTGCGTTTCAATACACTGATAGTGAAAAGTGAGAATGCACAAATACTGATATCACATTTGAAATTATCGAAGATATGATTTGAGGGGAAATGTCGTTGCTCCAGTGGGGCATTACTAAATGATCACTCCCTAAAATAGCCACTGAACGAATCAGTTGCAGATGTGCTGTCACAAGGTGAGAAACGCGTTCTCTTCAATGACTATAACTTTGGTCTGGAAAGGATCGACGGCGAACATGGGATAATATCAGACACAAAAGACACTTTCCTTTTCGATTGCTTTATTCAAGGACTCGATTTGGGACAATATAATACATAATACACGTAAAAACATGAACTTAGCTTATGTCATCTCAATTTTTCCCTAGAAGGTGTCATTCCATCTACAAATTTACTTAGTTCAAACCATGAGTGTCTAGAAGTTACATTTCGTGCTTCTGCCTGACTAGAGGGGGCGACATTTCCAAGGCACTTCAAGTATTACCATGGATACCTGTACTAGAGGGATCAATGGACGAAGGAATAGATTTCTTAACCAATATTGCTCATGTTGAAGTAAAGGACTTTGTACCGTCCAAGTAAATAAAAATGAAATTGCCACCGATGCACTACGAAGAGACTCGCCACATATTGCGGAATAAGAAAAGAGCTTGGGAACACTGGCGTGCATTTCCAAATGAACATATTTATAAGAAATTTTCTGATATAAGGCGTCACGCAAAAAACTACTCAGGTGCAAATAAATAGATTAAATTTCGAAAATTTCAGTCTCCAGTATGAACGATCCTAAAGACTTCTGGTCTCTTATCGGCTAAGTATGAAACTTCGAACTTACCTCTTATTATTCCAATGACGACTCAAGTGCAGAAAATGATAAAAGAATAGAAATGTTTAATGAATTCTTTTGTAAGAAATTTTCTAATATAATTACACCATCTACTTTACCCCCAGCTCAATCTACTTGCCCGTCCACATTATCTCATGTAACAACCACTCTTTCGGAGGTTCAATCACTGTTATTGTCTCTCCCAGCCGAGAGAGCCTCGGACGCTGAAAATATAAGTTCGATCTTTCTGCGTTACACAGTGTCTGTTATTTCGTTTCCACTTTTGCTCATTTTAGTAAGTGTATCATAGAAGAATATGTTCCCTCTTCTTGGAAAACATCCTGTATCTCCCCATTTATAAATGCAGACAAAAAGGCCAATCACATGTCTTGCTATAGGCCTATTTCGGTTCTTTCAAACACATCCATCGCGTGCGGGAAAATTATCAAAGACAGACGTCTAAAATTTACCTCTTTATATATTAACACAGCCCACCATGGCTTCGTGTCCAACAGCTCTTATCTTACTAATGTAAGTTACATGCTTAACTCTTTTGACACTTTCAGTATTTTAGGCAAATTTTAGACTTTAAATCAAGCAGTTTTTGCGTCGAGACTATTTATTGTAGGATCTTGGTTCATATCTCGTTATTTTTTGAAATGACTCAAGTTTTGCAACTGTACCAGCCAAAATTCCCTATTATGTACATAAGACAATAAAATTTCCGCCCAAATTGCCTAAAAGTGATTTAAAATAAAACAAATTCCAGTTTCCCACGAATTTCTACCCTTATGTACACAACACGCACATGTGAATGTTACCAAACAAACGTTCTTTATTTCAAACAAAACGAGGTATGTCACGATTCTGAGGTAAATCTTCTTGGTGCTAAAATTCATTTACTATTTTCTCCCGACCCTTTTTTTCCTAATACGCACTGACCCACGTATTCTGCCAAATTCTGAAAGGGAGCATCAATGTATCCATGTCCTATAAAAGAGAATAGACTCCTGTATTCAATCATATAAAAGATAACTTGAAAAATCTTCATCTAGAACATAAATTATGTCAAGAACATACCTTGTGGTACGATGTATTGCTTACGTTTATATTTCTGGTATTTATTTATTTTTAATCCATAAGAGGTATATTAAGGACGAATGAAAGTTACAGAAATTACATTTGGGACATGGGACACATTTAACAAGTTTTAGTTCCAACACTTCTCAAATTAAAGGATGTTCCTAGGTATCCAACCCAAATATTTAAGAGCGAAGCATTAATACACCCATGTCCAGGTCACTATACTCATACAAATAAATATATAAATTATAAAAGTCCTATGAAAGAAGATCAAATAACTCAATAATTGACTAAAGGATCTATTAATATTTTATAATTATTTATCTTCAGAATGAAATAAGCTGAACCACCCAAATTTACAGTAGGACCTATAAAACAGTTATCAAATGTTGCTTTTGACAATTCCCAAATATAAGGATGGGCCAATGTACCCTTATGAAATTTAAAAAGGGAGCACTAGTGAACTCATCTTTATGCAGGGAAATAGACACTTGTACTCACATGAATATAATCATGTAATGTATGAAAACCTTCCCCAAAGTGGATAAATTAGGTCAGAAATCTCCAAAGTTTTAATTTTAGTACCTATGAAACGGAACGACACGGACCGGCCAAATATTTTTTCGACAGTTTCTAACTTTAGGGGGTAGCCTATGTACTTTTCCAAATTTTAAGATGAGTGCGGAGTGGTCCCCTGTACAGGGTGTTTCAATATATACATACACTCCCGCAAGAATTTTTACAGAGGTAGCTAATGAGTACTTCAAATTATATGCCCGTAGCCAAACTCATCTATAAAAATGTTGCAGAAGTAACGTAGGATACTGAAACATTGACATTTGGATAGAGAACATACTAGTTCCTGAGTGAAGTCTTGATCCGACTACGGTAGGTTCCATACCTTTAGAGCTATGGACCTTTAAAATTCATTTTTCTAAGTTGTCAGCAGCTTATAACTCCGAAAGAAAGCATTTGTGCACCCAGGTTGGTATATACTTTTCGTCCTACCTTGGTGTCAGGAACCACCAACCATGTCTCTATTGTTTTGAAATACCCTGTATATATATAAAACTGAAGTTACATGTTTCTCAATATGGAAGAAAATCAACATTGGAACATTAGAAAAGAGTTTTTGGACATAGCCAGCACATAGCAAAGACTTTAATCACGTCACATTCATGAAAATACACTCCTGACGGAGGAGTTTCGAAATGTTGGGGACAATTTGTTTAGCTCACAAATCTGTATCTTCGAAAATTATGCTTGTAAAGGTCAGAACGCGGAATTTCTATATTTCAGTTCCATATTTTGTATTCATAAAATGGCGAAAAGGAAACAGTGGATATGTATTAAACCAACCTTTGAACATACATTCTAGTTGATGCTATTGACCTCTTGTTTTCAATATTACAGTTTGATTGAAATGCCAATTATAAGTAGAGAAAGCGTCTTTTAAGATTTTTGCAATTAATGACGGTAGCACCATTTGAAATTAATATTATACATAGCATAATATTGTACATAGCGTATTCAAGTGCATCCTGAAAGAAGAAAAGAGGTCCAAATACTGCTTTCAAGCAAATCACTTGCTGTTTGAAATACAACACAGGAAGTCCAATTTTGCAGAATACAAGAAGATGAAAGTATAGACAATTGATCGGTATGACACCAACCTGAAGCAGCAAAGGCCCCGGGCATCATCTAGTAATAACATGTGAGAAGGCCAAAGTTAATCAATAAACGAAGATGGATGTGACCTGAGAGTATGCATTCAAAAGATCACTTAACGAATATTCTAGAAGGCAGTAGTCCTTCCGTAAGGTTCAGTCCTTTGAACGTTGACGGAAAGTGGCATATTGCACGTACGGTTTATCCCTTCGCGGTATTGGTGCCCGTATTTGACGAAATTCAGCCAAAGTGCCGCACGTATGAACTCGATGGCTTCAACAAGGCACTACACAGAGACATTTCAGATCCCAAAGACCACGGCATACCAGCAGTCACGAGAACATACCGTCTGTGCGTATGTCCCTGGCACTTTAAACAGTCACATCTCGCACAACGGTTCAAGCAGTGGTTTTTATTCCACAGTGCACAATATTCCCACGAACAATTCCATGTTGAATTCTTGCAAAAAAAATTCTGGCAGGGTGAGATACAGTTGTATGGTACCATTCTGTTGGCTACACAACATAGCTATGTAAGACTACCATCGCGTGTCATGACCACAGCGTGTACAAGAATGAATAGCAGGAACATCCTATTTTCAGACCAATCCTGCTTCCGTGTGCAGCATCATGATTGCCGCTTTCACATTTGGCAACATAAATCTTGATTGATGAGGTATTGGACCTTATTATAGTCCCTTCGTAGTGCAGGTACTTCCAGGGACTTCATTCCAGCAGGATAATTCACACCTTCATGTTGCACATTCTATCGTCATACACTTTCTGGCTGGACACGATATTTCTCTGGTTTCTTACCTGGTGAATTCCAACGATCTTGCACCGATTGAAAATGTCTGGTCGATGGGTACACAATGTTTCTCACCCTTGAGAACTCCGCCAGGTTTATAAGTTGTGTTACTGTATCGAAGACTCATATTTTGCCGTACCTTAGAAGAACATCCAAGGGTTAATATTCTCTACGTCTCGCCGTGTTGCAGCTCTTCCGACTTTCCTTGATGCGCTCACCGGCTAGTAACCGTAGCCAATTCTGGTCCTCTGTTGTAATGTTATCACGCATTGCACAAGGCTATAAGTTAGTTATTTGCTATTTGTACCATCATGTTTCTGTCATCCACTATGGCGCTGCTTTCTTATATCCTTCCTGGTGTTACATTTTTAATAAGGAGTAGTAAACAATATGTTTCTGTGCAGTGAACGAGCATTGCAACTAGTTGTCTATATTTTGAACAAAATATTTGTTAACAAGTTTACCTCCAGTGCGAATTCTAATTATTCTATTTTTCATTTGCAGCAAATTAGAAAGAAAATAGTTGCATTTTCTGAGATGGATCATATGAAGGCCGACTCTGCCATAATTGCCATATTCAGCCATGGATCAGGCCATTTAATATATGGCTCAGATGATATCCCGGTTCCTCTGGAGGAAATTGTGGAATATTTTACTAATGTAAACTGTGCCAATCTGAGGAACAAACCTAAAATATTCTTTTTCGGGTCATGCAGGTACATTTTCTATTTTTATTTGTGTGTACTTTGGATTATCATCTATAATATAGTTTTATTTTTTTTACAACAAATCTAATAAAATATTAACATGAACATGGATAAAGGTCGCATTATTCTGGAGATACAACCTGCGAAAAGAATAATATAATGTATCCATAAGGCAATTGGAGCTCCTTCGTGTCTAAGCAGTTAGCGTACGCGCCTTTTGCGTGGGAGACCCGAGTTCGATTCCCGACTGGAGCTTATGTGGTTCGGATTCTACGTTAATAAGTAAGTCCGCGTCTCATATAGCCTCGCTGCTGAACGACACGTAAAACTCAAAATTAACTCAACTCATAAGGCAATTGGTTTTGTTTTACAACAAAGGGAGTTACGAAAAGCAATTCCTTACATTATACACATATTCTTTTGTTTATTTCTGAAGGACATATTTCCGAACCCTTCTGTATTTGTGAGGAAATTTTATTAGAAAATTTACAAACAAACAAAAATTCAACCGTTCTAAGCAATAGTTTTTGCAAAATTTTTAAACACTCCATGATTCTGAAAAATAAAACATTGAACACCGCCAGAAAGACGACGTTTGTGTTGAAGCTCAGTATACTG
Source organism: Thermobia domestica (assembly GCF_964235325.1). NCBI lineage: Eukaryota > Metazoa > Arthropoda > Insecta > Zygentoma > Lepismatidae > Thermobia > Thermobia domestica. The sequence continues at coordinate 222,466,867 of NC_137463.1, forward strand.
TCTCAGCACCGAGGCTATATGAGATCTGAATCTACCCTTTAAGAGGTATCTACACGATAATGCGTTCAATACTCTTTGAGTGAAAGTGCCATACGGGAGTCCGTGAATACTTTATTAATAACCTGACAATATAACATAACTTACTACCTCGGAAAAATCCACAAAGGATAGTTTATTCTTGGAGGTTAGTTTTCTTGTATGATTTTCTCAAAAACGACTCAGGCAATTTTTTCTTATTTCATTAATATATATTTTATTAATAACCTAACAATATAACTCATTTGTTTTGAAAACATTCATAAGGAATAATTAATTTGTAGAGAGGTGTTTTCTGAAGAAACGACTCAAACGATTTATTTTATATTTCATTAATAACTCTATAATGTTGCGCAAATAAATTTTTACGAAAATATTAACAAATTCACTTTTTTATATCTCTATTAATTCAACTATTGTTTATGAGTTTAACTGTTTTTCAAACAGGACTCGTGCAACTTCGATACCTCATAACTTTCAAATTTGATACCTCATAAACAAATATTCCATAAGTAACTCAAATAAATTGTAATAACTTGCTAAAATATTTACAAACGGTAGATCACTTTCCAGCTGATTTTCCTTCGAATTTCTTTTACGAGGAAATGATGTTCGTATTTTATAAGTAAATGTTTCGCTAATAAGTATGCATAAAATTATTTAGTTTACCGAATTGCAGCGAGAAAGTTTGGTGTGGGTGTCCGGGTCTATTGCCTCTATAATAATATAATCTCTTAGCCAATAAAAGGTTTTTATTACACGTTACTTTGTTGCTAGTTTATCTGTATAGTTATATGTACGATTTATTTATGTGTATATGTATGTGTTCACTACCTAAATTTGAAATTCCAATATAGTTCAATCTTCAATCACTATCACTCTATTTCATTTTCACAAAGAGAGATTTTTATACAATATTGCATGAAAATTGGGTAATAAATTTTCATGTATTGTAATGCTTGGTACACTTAAACATCGTTAACATGGTACTTATGCTCACGGAAAGGGGTGTACTCATAGGACGTGTCATTACCATTTTGATTGGTTGGAACATCTAGAGAAAATTATTAGGAATTGTGGAATTCCTTCCAACTTTCTATTTCTTCTACTCTTATTACTACTGATAGAAATACTAATAACAATATTTTCGTTCAGCAATTCAAACACATTCCATATATATCTCTTCAACCAAAATTTCTAATCAGAAACAATTCTTTACTATATTTGTATGCATATTTTGTTAAACCATCAATGTTACTCTTAAATACACTAAATTCTTTAACCCAAAGAAAGGGCATTATTATGTATGGTGATAAAGACAATAAATCCTGCTCAGTTTCTGTTAAGGCATCAGACGTTTCGATCTTTATATCGTTCAGAAGCTGGCACCTTGTTCTTCCCCTCTCTCTCTCCTTCCAGAAACTAGTAGTTCCAAAATATCTCTTATAACGCAATTCATTCGTATACTGTATCCAAACCAATTTCTTTTGTTTTTTACTATCAACTTCACTATTCTTCATTTTTCATTCACTGTTCTCAGAATTTGTTTATGTCTTATTTTCTCTATCCAGCTTCTTTTCCATCCTTCTGTATATCTACATCTCAGAATTTGTTATAATATATATATAAATATAACTGTAGTAAAACATATATGAAAGTACAGTAATGTGCGAAAGACTGAAAGTATAACAGGCTCGTTCTTTAGCCATTTATTTCCTGTAGTGCCATTTATTAAACACGTCGCCATAACCTTTTGTGTGAATACGAAATTTTGTTTGATTAATGATGAAAATTCCATTTTCAATAGCAAAAAGAAACGTTTGGTGTAGGACGTGTTTCCCATTATTTGTTATCATGCCTCCAAACAAGTTATTTCCAAGCGCAACTGGGCTGTTTCATTTCAAATCATACAACGGGTGCCCATCGACAATTTTGAATTCTTATGAAAAAAAAATATATATATATTAAAGATGGACACGACAGACTACAGAAACAAAATAGTTTTTGTTTCTGATGATTTGCAACAGTGTTGCAGCCTCTTAAATAATCACCACAGATAGCTACTTTAACAGCAAAATGAGAATTGGCGTTTTGAAGGTATTATTAAGAAAGAACAAAAAGTGCTATAAACCTTTTTTGTTGTTTATTTCATACTATGTTTACACTTCTTCCAAAAAATACAAAACACAAACATTAGAGGTGTAACATAAACTATAAAAAAATTGTTGAACTTGGAAAAAAATTGTTGTGCACATATTTCGGATATGTCCTGTGTCTATATGAAAACACACACGATTTGTTTTATTCTAAGAACAAATACTATGAAAACACGACATTAGAGTAAAAATATTATTTCTTAGCTATCTGTACAGCACAAGTGAGAATTTACCATGAAAAAAGTGCAAATTTCAAAATTGGACTATTCTTACAAATTAATAGCTCAGAAAGCCCACTCTGAATTTTCATAGAAATCACAGAAGGTATGCACACAACATTGTTCTCCAACTCTATGAAGAAAGACTTGGTGTTATTTTTCTGCGAAGAGATATATGAAATTTTATATTGGACCTTACACAATTTGTGAAATAATAATAAAATAGTGAACAAAGTGTGGGATTGGCAACGCTGCTTTTGATTTAAATTCCAATAAAAGATGTTATATCACCATAGTAACAATGTTAATAAATATACTGACCAAGAACAGTTCGATAACCTGTAGTGTCAAAAATACGTGACTGGTAAACAATTGGATCACAAAGGGATCTGTCATGCTCATATTAGCCACATTCAAAGAGAGGCCATTGAGGAAATAATCAAGTACATCTACAAGTAATACTTTGGTCTTGCAGAGAACTGGATGGTTGTGTTGCACGAAGAGATCCAAAATTAGCATTGGCAAACATCGCAAATCTCAAAAATGAAATGCATTTTTTTAAAATTTTACGTCCCATGATTATGCCACCTAGGTTAAAGCAGGCAGTGATGATGAAAAACGAATGAAATGGTGGAATGAAGAAAGTGGAAGGACAACCCCGAGGAAACCCACGCACACGGTGTTTTTCCACCACAAAGTTCACGGAGTAAGCTGGGATCGAACCAGAGACCCTGTGCACCAGAGGTGAACGCTTTACCACTAACCCACATCTCAATATTCGCATGTGTTGGATAATTTTATCGTACCACACATAGCTTTGCTATAGGCAGTGATGACTTAACTTATAGTGCACATGCACTATGTGCTGTTTAGTTGATCATAGGTCAAATATCTGTATTGTGTGATGGACACGTAATTTCTACGCAGGTATTTGTACCTGAGAGTGCAGAATGCATTTTCAAAAACATATTTCAGTTATTTGAGCTACAACGCGTGAGTCACAACGTTACAACGAAATGTCTATTTTTAGTTACTGGGCATAGAAACGGTCCCAGTGATGGTGTAGGTGGTTTAGGAAAACACTGTGCCATTAAATTTAACCTGCAACATAGCCGGTGATGCAGGATTCGTTGAAATTGTCTGTATATTCATGAAGAATACAACATTTCTTTTTTTTAGACAAGTGTACTGTTGAAGAATATCGTTTAATTAAAAGAGAAGAGTAGGTGAATGTGAAACAGATAACTGGTATTCAGTCCAACAACTTTTGGATTGCATCACATGAACTTGCCATTGCCAGAACTGCTGCTCATACAAACGAACCTCTTATTTTTAGTTTCGAATACTGCAGGCCCGGATTAAGGGAGAGGCTTAGGGGTTTATATCCCCGGTCCTCCAGGTTTGCTGTGGCATGTACACTGATCAAAATCTCAACTTGATATTTAATTAGAAACATGAAGATACAATCATCATCATAACATCAAATATGACGAAAAATATGAAACATATTCTCTTAACTTTCCTATTGTACTTTCACATAAATGTATTTGGAGAAGTCAGCAGGGGCCACATTTTTTTTAGCAAAGGGTCTCCAAATGTGATAATCCAGCCTTGGTATACTGTGACGGATTTGTGTGTACATGATTTTGTATCGTGTGTATTAGACAATCAGTGGTGGATGGAACAAATAAAGCACGTATCATTCAAACTGGAAGACGTTACGATCTCGCTTATAACTCCACATGGTACTTCAACTGGTTTATAATGGCCTTCAGTGCACATATCTGTAGAATTTCCGTAAGAAGTGTACTACTCAAGATGGATTCCCTTAATCCCACTGGATGCTCTCCTCGTCTTCACAAATTTCCAGCAACCCAATAAACCTTACCGAAGACAGTTTTGCACAGCTATGATACACTGGTGAGTGTTTACATAAAATAAGTCTTAGTAATTACTCATCCTGCTCTTGGTCAATATATTTACTTATATTGTTACTATGGTGATATAACACCTTGGATGTGGAATTTAAATGAAAAACCGTCTTCCGATCCCACACTTTGTTCACTACTTTATTAATATTTAACAACTAGTGTAAGGTGCAATACAAAAATTCATAGCTCTCTTTGCAGAAAAATAATACCAACTTTGTCTTCATAGGAATAGAGAAGAATGTTGTTTGCATACTTTGAGTAATTTTTAAAATAAAAATTACGTGGGTTTTTTGATATATTAATTTTTGAAAAGAGTCCAGTTTTGAAATTTTTATTTTTTCATGCTAAATTCTCAGTTGTAGTGTACAGATAGGTAGGCAATACTAATTTTACTGTAATACCATGTTTCCATAGTATTTATTTATTGCATAAAACAAATTGTGTGCGTTTTCATTTAGGCACAGGACATATCCGAAATATGTTGATAACAATGTTTTTTTTTTTCAAGTTGAATACTTTTGTTAAGGTTAATATTACATCTCTAATGTCTGTGTTTGGTACAGTTTGAAAGAGTTGAAAACATGGTATAAAATAAACAAGGAAAAACGTGTCTAGCACCTGGCTGGAAAAGTAACTATCTGTGGTGATTACTTAAGAGGTTGCATCATCAGAGACCAAAACTATTTTGTTTCTGTGTTCTGGCTATGTCCATCTTTAACATATATTTTGTTCACAAGAATTCAGAATGGTCATGGTACACATTTAGCTATCACGTGTACGATTTGAAATCTAATTGGCCAACTGCCTGGCTCGTATATCGTACAATATTTACCACTTAACGAAAAAATTAATTTCATTGTTCCATTCCGTAACATATAACTAGACCAAATAAGTGAAATGTCGATTCTATAAGTTTGCTTACTAGAATAATTTAATAATATATATGCCCCACTTAATGTTCTTGAATTTGAATTACCGTCCTTCAAGAAAGAGTTAGTGAAAGTTGAGAATTTCAATGTAAAACATTTAGGATTATTTTCTCTGGCAGCGGTCCTTTTCGAAAAGAAAGCAGCTGATAGCCAGTGACTGAATCTAGGATGATGAGTTTATATTCTTGATTGTTATCTCTAATTTTCCATTCATACGTTATGGTGCACCACGGATCTATTGTTTCTTATGTGTAGAAATTTTATATCTCTTTTCATTAGGAAATTACCAAATATTTGAAGAGGAAATATCGGACGGTTATTTCCGAAAACGCGAAAAGGATATGTACCCCATGAGCAACTGTCCGCCGCACATCGTCAAGCCGATCGCTAATATGACGGTATATAATCGGATTCCGAGCAGGAACGAGGCGTGAGACATCGAGTCTGTTGCGTATGTGCAACCACTGGTTTACCGAAGGCGGTTTGCTCGGGGTAACCAAGAACGCGGTGCTGCGATGGATGCAACCTTCGGACCATACGTTGATAGTGGCGGTTTTCTTGCTTATGGTCGTGTGGCGGGTACGGATCGGCTTTGCATTACCCACAATTCTTCATTCTTCGCGTGGTGAACGTCATTTGTTGTGGTTTTCATATGAACCGAAACGAGGGGTAAACGAGGCGAGTAACAATCCCCATGTGCAAAGTGTTGCCAACTACCATGGGTACGCTGTCTTCTTTTGGCGGATAGCAGCCGAAGTGAAGGAAAAATGAAGGAAGGAAATCCAACGAAGCAGCTGCCGTCGTCGTAAAGTTAGATGGTAGTTGTTTTTCCGCCAGGTTGTCTTATAGGGACTTTTTGACGAATGACCATTGAATGATTGTGAGAACTTGGTAACGTCCGGTGAGCTAGGATATAAGACTAACAGCTGACAACACTGTACTCATATAATAATTGTCAGACAATTATTAGGCTTACAAAACTATTTTCGTGACCGATTACAGCAGAATATGTTACGTTATTTGTTACTTGGCAAAAAATGACTAAAATATATTGTCTAAAGCTTTGCTGATTGCAAACAATAATATCCAAAATTAAATATTTGACTGACTATTACAAGCTATTTCTGATATGCTTGGAACCCGATGTCTTTGGTGTTAAATTAATAAGATACGATATCAGTACGTGAGGACCATGCTTTTCGCGCTCCCGTTATTTTGTGTTATCAAGTGAAAATAATAAATTTTTCTCGCTTATTTTGTGAAAACTCCTTAAACTCAGTGCTTATGTTTATTAAAAGTGGGAAAAAGTGTTGAAAGTGCCAGTGCTAGTGCAGTTAAGTGTGCATCTTGCGTGCCGCATGCTGTAGGTAGCTGTAGCCACAAAGCACTGAACACACTAAAGGCGCAATATTCACTCTCTCTCTTGTATCTGGCGGGTTTACAGGTAGGGAGTACCGGGTTCTCTTCTGGATCCCTTTCCTCCTATATGTACTGTGAAACTATGTGAATTAAACGCATATAATTTGATATGGAAGGGCGACTGTCGCACCTTCTTGACGAATTTATCCATTGTATTTATAGGTGGTGAGTTTTAGCATTTATAGTTAGAACAAGTGGCACTGTTGTTGATTGGTTCCTGAGGCAGCTAATGGTGGTTATCTGAAGTGACCCTCATAAGGGTGGTTGTCCTGAATGCAATTGTAAAATGTTCTTAAAGCATAGATTCTGTAATGTCTTCCATAATTTCATAAAGTATCGATAATTTGGTTAATACATCTGTTGCTTTTTGGAGACGTGCAAGTCTGCGTCGAAAGAAGTTTGAAGGGCTGTTTATCCCTTAAGATTGTTGGAAGTTCTCATAAGCTTGTTCCTGTTAAGCTAGGTTCTTTATCAGCAGAGTGTTGTCTTTAGAAAAGATACTAATTGATTTCTTAGACATAGAAGGCATCCTTTTGGCATAAGTATCAGCACTACCAGTCCCGGCCCGGGGGGCACAGCAGGTGGGTCAGACGTTAAAGGAGGAAAATCTGCGTCAGATGATAATGTTTCTTTTGGGTGGTACGTCTTGACAATAGTTTACTGAGAACTGGGCATCCTCTGTAATTTACTGGGTGACCTCCACAATTTGGGCATTTAGCAGGAATATCGGATAATTTGTTAGAGAATCTGTAAGTGTCATTTCCTTCAGTACATTTGAGACATCTAGGACTAGCATAACAATAGGATTTGGTGGATCCAAAGCGTTGACATTTATAACATTGTGTAAACGTCTTCAAACTGTAGGGTTCCACTGAAATTCGTTGGAATTCAATGTATTAAGTAGTTAAATAGATTGTGCATCAGATGTCTTCTTGAGAGTAACTAAAAACAGTGGAAAAAGTTTCCCTCTATGTCCTCTAAGTTGCTGAACTGGAATAACAGGGTATCCTGTATTTTTTTTAGATTGGTGTGAATATTATCAACTGCAGTGTCTATTGGTAACTTACAAATGACCAATTTTATTAGAGGTTCACCTATGACTGTCTCGTAAGAATACTGAAATTTGAATGATTTTCATTATTTTTCCAGCTGTCCATAATGAGACGGGTATTGTCATTTAAATTTTGTGCAATCAGGGTAAATTGCACAGTAGGTAAGTTTTTTTTTGCAAACTTCAATAGCTCCATGCGAATTGGCGAACAAACCTAGTTTTATTCAGTAACTTGGGTGCCTCCGAGACATTGCTACCGAGTGAGCATTTCTGATTTGTCGGAGCGACGCAGGCAAGGGATCCAATCAGGATTCGACTTTCTCTGGCCAACACCTAATAAGCGCAGGATCAGTCATTCTGAGCTAGGTTGCCCGCTGGAATAATACGAAATATAGGTCCTTCCTAAATAAACTGTCAACCACATATTACCCAGGCTATAAGAAAAATCGGCCAATAGGCGCACGCCCAAAACACTCCTAGAGGGTGTGCATCACAGCGTCTTGGGCCCTAACTAGAGCCACATTGTGCATATTAGTTGATCAATAGACAGTAACCAAATTATTGCGAGTGCCAAACAGTGCATAGTATTTGCAACTAGACTGATTCCGGCCGTTAATAGAGCCACATAGTAAACACTAGTTAATTAGCTACATTTGATTACTGCCCTTACTAGAGTCACATAGTGAAATTATTGATGTACAGTGATCACGACCCTTACAAGCACCACACACTGAACATAGTTATTTACGTACAGTGACTACGGCCCTTTCTAGAGCCACACAGTGAACTTAGATATTTACATACAGTAACTACGGCCGTTATAAGAGCCGCAAAGTGAACATTAGTTGCGGTCAACTACGTCGCCCCGGACCTTACCAGAGCCACACGTAAAGGGTTCAACACCTCTCAATTGCTAAGTGAAAAGCGTCCGAGAACATACGGAGGCACACAACATGTCGGCACCAGCTTCGAAGTTCTGTAAGCCTCCCTCCAGCCAACTGAAAAAGGAGAGAAAACCAGTGAAAAGAAAATTCACCGATCCCGTTGTCGCCAGAAAGCACAGTACATCGCAGCCACAGCTAAACTCATCAGCCCAACTCAGAGCTGCTAGAAGCTACACCACCCAAGTGACCGACCACCTACCTCAGCCCCCTCAAAGATCTAGACGGGAACATCCAAGCTCAAGATAAATTCCCAACTTCTCTGAGGCACAGGTGACAGCGAAAGCAGTGACAAGATGAACACCACAACTGATGGTTCTCCAGCAGACGACGGCTTTGTTGAACCTCGCCGCAAGCCAGGCAGCCCCACAACCGCGAGCCATCCATCACATCACTAATCCTCTTTAGGAACAAATTCGTCCCCCTCCACCCCAGAGTATCGGAAGAAGACGATGGACATCAAGACATCAACGCCCAAGATGGACATGAAGAAATGGAAGATGGTGGTGCAACCGCCGTCCACACCTCTCAAGAAAGAAGATACCACCATTCTACATATATGGAGTCAACAAGAAGTGCACACTAACGAACACGCTGTGTCCCACGTTCTAAGGCCATATAACTTCGTACCATAAAAATAACACACTGGGAATCCACTTAGATGGACTTCTCCAAAGTGGAAGCATTCCTCACACAATGCAATTACTAGTTTGCAACAGAGATGCCTAAATCTAACCGTCCACAGAAGGCAGTGATGTGGAAGCTGCCCACGGACGCCGAAACAGCAGACATCAAAGAAGAGCTCGTGGATCTAGGATATCCAATTGAATCCTTCAGCCAACTGAGAGGTCCTCCCTAAGCGGTCGCCAACCGACCGTTCTTTCCGCTCTTCCTATACATCTTCGAGAAGAGCCCCGGTCCCAACATATACGACCTACGACGTCTACTGAGCTACAAGGTAGAAGTTGAGCCATATAAGGGAAAGGAGATCTTGCACTGTCCCCACTTGCAACAAACCTGTCGAGTAGGTGCGTGGTGTGTTAAGTGCAGGGGACCACACCTAACCCAAGACAACCTGAAGAAGACGAGAGACACGCCGCCAGTCTGTGTCAACTGTCAGAGGCCGCATCCGGCGAAACACCAAGGATGCCCCTACATCCAGGTGAAGAAAAAGAAGCGAGTTGGACAGAAGCAGAAAATCCCCCTCCTAATCCATCTCCCGCTACTGACAAAGAGATGACAGCATCAGCGAACAAGAAGACACCACCAGCAGATAAGAACAGGATAACGTCCAAGACCATAGATGCTGTACCCACTACGTAAACCCAACTTGCGCACGGTATCAAGACACCACCTGTCGTATATGACAACCAGACAAACACTTCAAACGAAGCACAAACCGCACCAGCGTTCACCACTGCAGGGACAGCCCCAGCCATCTCAACAGAGAAAGCAGACGGCGAGAAAGCACCGCCCGACTACAGCACCACCGGAACAGTGGATACCTCCCTGGTCACCACCCTGAACGAAATCATGAATGTTCTGACCAGCTTGAACGTTAAGAGGTTCCTCGAGACGTTCAAGACCGAACTACACAAGATTAATGAAGCCAAAGAACACGTCTCCAAAATGAGCGCCATCATGGAAGTAGTTGCCGCACTCATCGATATTGGATCCTACTACAAACAGACTTGACCGTGTCATCCGATTGATCTGCTGGAATGCGAATGGCATCTAAACTCAGCAAGATGAGTTCACAGACTTCCAGACCAGGGAGAGTGTCGACGTCGATCTCATCAGCAAGACTTGCCTCAAGCCTCAAGACACTTTTCGCATCATGAATTACAATATTTCCAGAACCGATGGAGCAGGCATCAAAAATCTTACAGCAATAGTCATTAAAAGACAGATTCAGCACGATCCACTTCCACTACCAGCCATAAAATCAATAGAAGCAACAGGCCTAACTCTGCACTCACCGGAAGGATTACTGCACCACATTGTGGCGTACAAGCTTCGTGTTCAGCCACTTCACGCAACGGAACTTCAGTTGTTAACAAGACTAGGTTACCGAATCTTCAACGGAAGTAACCTGAACTGTATACATCCGGAGTGGAATTCTTGTGTGTCGAGCGCAAACGGAAGAGCAGATTAGCGAGCGCTAAGAGGACTAGATCTTATACCAGCACAACGCACGGAGCTCGCCTTCTATTCGAAGAATGGAAACCTACCTGATATACTGGATATGACTCTGGCAGACAACGTAGCAATTTTTGAGAAATCAGTCGTTGTCCTCGCGCTACTCTCAGATCATATCCCAGTGATAACGACCATAGCCATGAGGCACTACACACTTGCAAACCAACGTCAGCAGAAGACCACTGAGTGAACACGTACATGCAGATACTGGCCGAAATGGTGAACACACTGCTTCCGGTGAGAACACCAATGGACATAGATGCGGCGACACAATCCTTGACAACAACAATGAAGTCTGCATTACGACAGGCAACGACTCGGGCAGCACAACACCAAAAGCAGCAAACAGACCACGAAGAACTTCGCACCAACACACTAGTGCAAATGAAAACATGGGCGCGAAAGAAGTGGCATACTTTGAGGTGATCACAATACAAGGAACTATGGAACGCACTCACCGCAAGGGTTAAGAAGAGACTGAAGCGCATCAAAACCCAGAAACGGACAAGACGCTAGAAGTGCTGGACGCACCATCACCGGACTTCTGGAGGTTCCTGCGATCCATGACGAAACCCCAAGAACCGACACGCACATAGCCGATTCGAGGCCCACAAGGAATGATGTACTCAGCTCCAGATTAAGCAGAACACTTCTTGGCTCATTAGGAAGACATGTTCAAGGAGCATCAAATGCCACCAGATCCGGCAATCCTGGAAGAAGAGGAAAGCCTACGGATCATCCAGCAACCAACCTAGTGCCCAGCAGACCATCTGACCACGAAAAGAGAGGTGCAGCAGCTCATCAAAAGACTACATTCCAAGCGAGCAGCCTACAATTATATTATATATCAATGCGATAAATTACTTCCATTTTCGTATCTTGATCTTGGGCAACGGTGTGTAAAAGTACACAATCTGTTGAGTGGAAGAAAAGGAAGAAATGAAATAATATGTTGTTGATTCTAAATATAAAGACATAAGATTTAAATCGTAGTAGCTGACAAAACTGTGTTGATTCTATATGTATAAACTGTACTCTTACTTACCATAACAGGAGATAGTTGTTTATTTAAAGGTTGCTATGACGACCGAAAAAGATTATTATTAATGGAGTTGTGAAAAGAATAATAAAAGGTAGTGTTGTTACAAGGTGACGTGTTTGACTTAATATAATTTGATCATGTTGATATATTTAAAACTTATACGAACTGTGGGATAAATTTAACGTGTAAAAATATAAAAATAATATGTTATAAACGTTACAAGCCGTAGCAGACAAGATACATTCCATAGCATTCAAGCATGCCCTACAGAAAGTGATAGTTGTGCTATGCAGTAACATCAACGGTACCCTACAAACAGGCTATTTCACTTCCTGTTGGGAGGAGTCCAGACTGATAATGATACCGAAAGCAAGAGGCTCGAGGTCGGAAATCAAAATCCACAGGCCAATAAACCTTCTTACCCACATCAGCAAGGTGGCTGAAAGGGTCAACCAGAGGAGACTCCTCCAGCAAACAGAAGAACATAACAGCGTGCCACAGCATCAGTTCGGATATAGATTTGGGGTCAGCACGACCCTGCAACTAATCAGAGTAGCGGAAGACTTCACATACCAATTCAACGCCGGAGGCCACACTCTTCGAATATTCCACGGCATTGTGAAAGCTTTCAATAGAGTGTGACACTCCGGACTCATCCACAAACTCAAGGAAGCTGGCATATGACCGTACCTGGATAAAGTGATACTCAGCTATCTCCAGCATCGCACCTTCAATTACTGGGGCAAGTGCAGCAGCAAGACCGATTAGAGCATGGGTCCCTCAAGGATCATGCATATCCCCTCTGCTTAGCAGTATGTACACTGCGGACCTTCCGACGACTGCGCACATGATTACGGCCACCTTTGCTGATGACACGGCGACATTCAAGAGCAACCGCAACCCGACGTATGCGGAAGTGGCGCTCCAAAGACACCTGAACTACATCGAGGATTGGACCAGGAAGACGAAAATAAAAATAAACCAAGTGAAAACGACGCTTGTCGACTTTGGGAAACATCACAAGAGGAGGCACTACAACCTGACGCTGCACAGCGCTCATCTGGAACAGCAACCTCCGAATACCTACGCGTCACCCTTGACATTAAGTTGACGTTTGGACACATCGTCGATACGACAACAGCCAACGGACTATCACATGAAGCACGCAGAAACCTGTATGTATTGTGAATCAGTTCACGACTGCTGTTTGCGCAACCGGCGTGGGAGCATGCAGCGCACTGCCACTGCCGGCGCCTCCAGATAGTGTAAAACAGAGTACTGATCACAGGCCACTCCCTGGACACTCCCATAACGCAGATACACGAGCACTTGGAGCTACCTTTCTTTAGCGAGGTCAACCAGATTCTGGGCGAATGTCAGATCTCATACAAACCCGTCAGTAGCGCAGATTGGAATCACAACCAAGAAGAACCTATCGAATGCCAGGCCCGCAATAGACTAGACAGAAGAGAGCACAAAGGACTTGCGACAGTTGCAGTCCATCAGAAGTGATACGTCAAAAACCAGCAGTCAAATCCATGCAACACATAGAAGGCAGGAGCTTAGGCTTGAAACTTCTCGCAGAAGACCGTCAAGAATACTCAATACTCAATGCTCAATTATGTTAAATTAGCACACAAGTACCACGGTCAAGTGGTAGTTATTTTGTATTTTAGCCATGTATTGGTATAGAGACGTCGGCGCTTAAGTACCAATACGGTTTTGCGAAAACTAAACTAGAGAAAGTGGAGTGAAGAGCAATTTATAGTGGCAAACGGCGGCAGTTCGCGGTCGTTTCGACTGTCTTGTACATGAAAAAAAAAACGTGGAGGAATTTCAGAAGGGTATCGACTAGAAGCAGTGGCGCAGCGGGATTGTGGCGGATACCCCGCCGGCTGGACGACGGTGTAATTAGTGTAATTAAGCAGGCGGTACGGCGGAAATGTCCGCCACCGGCCCGTCATTAGCACGTCGATGGGCCTACGGCAGCCCTCTGCCGGAATGCTATGGGGTAAATTCTTCATACAAGAGGGAGCACAATTCTTCGTTTTACTGTAAAAAATGGCTATATATATTTTTGGTGGTAAAGAAGATACTGATATCTTCATTGCAGAGGGTGTACTTTAACTAAAATGTATATATATTTTTAATTTATCAGTGTGGTATGATTAATTATTTATAAAATATATTTGTTGTAGAAATGTATAGTAATAATTAAATAAAATTAGTTCATTGTATGCATTTCTAATTTATTTCAGTCTAGTTTTACACTATCAAAGTGTCAGCGATCATTCTAAAATTTTAAACCGAGAAGTCCTTTAAGTATACGTTTCGGAACTAAAAAGGTATTACAACATTAATTATTCCATCACATGCTCATGTTTAAAATATAAATTAAAAACACATCTGAGTCCGAGGTTCGAATCTTTGATATTCAAATTTAAGATGTTTTTATGAACCCTCAACGCCTCACCAGGTTCGGCTACCGGCAGCACATGTACGGTCTATCAGGAATGTAAATATACATCTGTTTTTTGAGTCTGGTATTCCTGCGCTCTAACCATGAAGAATATGAGAAATAAATCAATCAAATATGTAGTAAGGGTAAAGAGAAAAGTCTAACCTGAATAAGACATTGCAGAGAGCACAAGCTATGAATACCAATAGTGCATAGTGTACATAAAGGACGATATGAAATAGAAAGCCACAACAAGCTGCTAAACACAGAAAAAAGATTAAAAATTGTCGAAGTGAGTAAATAAAATACAAATACAAACAAATACGCGGACAACTAAACGTCTACCAAGCAATGATCTGGGTGTAGTGGTTAAGCTGCTGAATTACAAATGCAAAATTACTTAATTTTCCGGAATTTCGAACATGCGAATCTCTACAATAGGCAACCTTCTTCAGAAATGTGCGTATTGCAGAAACCATTATGTCAGAAATGCCGCAAAATTTCTAGGCGCTTCATTAAAAGATAAGACACAATACAATTCTTCATACCTATTCCAGTAGGTAGATACATGCAATTTCTGGTTAGATAATGAAACTGCTGTCTGATTTTAATACATGGCCTTTCTAGCTCTCGGCAAGATTATGCATTAGATCAGCAAGATATTGCAATCCACTCTCAACGAATTTATGCAGTAGTGCAAAACTTGGAAGCTTACTGTCAATAGCGAGAAAACACAAGCATTGGTCTTCTTACCCCCGAAACGGTGCTCCAAGTTTCATCGCAATCCGCGAAACCTCAAAATCATACTTAATGACCATCATCTTCAACCTCCCTGAACGGCTACATATCTTGGGGTTGTATTTGACTCCAAACTAAATTGGAAGGCTCATCTTGAGAACATATCCCAAAAGGCTACTATCCGGCTCAATCTTCTACGTTGCCTAACTGGAACTACATGGGGCCTAAACGCGCCATTGCTACTACATACATAAATACATAAATGTTTCTTCGGCCCATCTTAACTTTTGGACACATAGCTTGGTGCAACGCCCCCACAAAATTCTATGACCGATTGTCAATATTCGAACGTCATGCCATTCGACTTGCGCATCGTATAAGGCTATATATCCCAACTTTCTCACTTATGAGCATATCGATTTTCCTTAACTGCCTCAACATCTCGCAGATATCTGTTTGAAACACATACTCTCTTGTCTTACAGTCTCACACCCATTTTTTCTTGATACTTTACAGGCTGTTGCTGAAACTCACGCCCCGTATAGGTGCTTGCACACGCCATTAACTGGAACTACATGGGGCCTAATCGCACCATTGCTACTAAATACATATAAAATCTTCCTTCGGCCCATCTTAACTTTTGGACACATAGCTTGGTGCAACGCTCCCAGAAAATTCTATGACCAATTGTCAATACTCGAACGCCATGCCATTCGACTTGCGCATCGTATAAGGCTATATATCCCAACTTCCTCACTTATGGGTATATCGATTTTCCTCAACTGCCTCATCATCTCGCAGATATCCGTTTGAAACACATACTCTCTCGTTTTACAGTCTCACACCCATTTTTTTTCTTGATACTTTACAGGCTGATGCTGAAACTGACTCCCCGTATAGGTACTTGCACACGCCATTAAATGTCCTTCTTACGTTGTATATCAATACAGAACATCCTACCGCCGACGAACGCGATATCTTTCAAATTTATCATATACCAGATCATCTTCCTCATTTGTTTCATCTTTGCACCATGTATAATTTCATCACTAACACTGTGCTTTCCCCATGTCACCATCAGTCTCGAGCTGCTCCGAGACAGAAGAACTAATCTGCATTAGTCTTCTTAACACTGTGTCTGTGATTGTGGCGTGCATGCACTGCACTTCATCTTTGATCTGCATTATATTTATTCCTAAAAACACAACTATATACACTCTTTTCTCTACATAGTTATACAAAAAAAGTTTCTACTTGCACCACTTATATATGTATGTTTATTGTATATACATTCCTTTCTTCTGCACTCATATTTAATGTTTTCTACACGATTTCATGTTTAGATATATTTTTTCAACTTTTTCATTTCATAATTGCACATAGTCCATCAACCAATGCAATAAAACTAATGTGTAATAACACTTGTGCCAAAGAGAAAGCGTAGCCCTCTAATGACTAGGGTTAGGAATATTATCCCCATGAGAACAAATGATGAATAAAGAATTCCCTAAATACTTAACCCTTTACTATTACAAAAAAAGTTGATGAACGTACTAGAAACCAACATATTATAAAAATTACTGTATTTATTACGAAAGTACTAGCGGTGGTCACATTGGTTTTCGTTTGTCCCTGCTCCGGTCTTAATTTTCAGAAGACCACGATTGATGGCATTGTCTGTCCCAAACCTTAAATCACTCTATATCGCGTACAATAACCAGAACTTAACGATCTCGTACGTGATTTAAAATTGGCAAAAAAGTACTAACCTCAAGGTTGCAAGAATGGGGATTCTTACATGAGAACACAAATGTGACTTTCTAGAGAAATCAACAGAAACAGTTGCCTACAATTTCCAGATGAAGGATTCAGTCTGTATTTATGTGTACATTGACAGACTAATGATGGCAGTTGGTTTTGAATACAAATGTGAAGAATGGCGTTCGTTCATAAACAAATCTAAATACAGTCTTAAAACAGTTCTCTTACATAATGGAAATCAAAAGCAATTAATCCCATTAGCACGCACTGTTGGACTTAAGGAAGCACATGAAAGTATGGCAAAGATACTGAATGCAATTCAGTACAAGTAATACAAGTAAAAATTCGTGCAAATTTTACGAGCCACTGAGAAACATTACCAAACAATAGAGTTGCCAGAAAAACACGTATTCATTTCAGGACAAGTAAATATAACACATGATTCTGTAGTTGATCCTCTGAATATACTTTTGCCACCTCTTCATGTAAAGCTGGGCCTTATACAGGCATTCGTCAAAGAAATGGAGAAGGTCGTGATGTCCTCGAATACTTGTGATAAATATTTTCACAAGTATCGGAGGCCAAATTGAAAGAAAATATATTTGTTGCACCACAAATTAGAAGGATCATTAAGGACCCACATTTTATACAGGCGTTAAACCCAGCTGAAAGGGCGGTATGATTATCTTTCAAGTGCTGTCATATTTTTTTTGTGGGGGGGGAGGGAAACCTGAAGATTGTGAAAAACTTGTGTGTGTTGTGATACAAAATTGTAAAGTGTTGACATGTAGAATGTCTTTGAAACTTCACTTTATGCATTCCTACCTTAGTATCTTTCCGCTGAAGTTAGGTTCAGTGACTGATGAACAAGGTGAGATGCTTTATCAAGAGATCTCACAGATAGAACAATGTTACGAAGGTAGATGGGATCCTGTCTTTATGTGGGACTATACTTGGTTACTTCAGAGAAAAATGAAAACAATGTATAAGAGGAAACTCAATCCGCAAGTAGGAAATCTTCCAAATATCAACACAGTGAAATTTGTAAATTTACAACTTTGGCACCATTCGTCATGTAATCTCTTTTCTATTTAAACACTAGTAAATGCTTCAAGATGATGTAAGATTTAAATTAATATATATTTTCAGCTGCTCTTTTTAACTTCTTCGTAGTATTATCTATCTTATGTAAAGTATTTCTATTTATATAGTAATATATTTGTAAGCTTGATACTCTTCATGTCTGTATCATTAATATAAATTCATTTCATTTATTTAAATAAACCAATTTCAAAACCCATTATGCAACTTCCAGTTTCCAGTTTAGTGGACAATATTTAAACTTTTTCCTTGTGTGACTTGTAGAAAACCATTTATAACGTAAAAATAACACTCATCATCTTATTTCGTTAGCTATAAGAATTACAATAAATATAGTGTTTTCAATTTAAATACGTAGCTGTATTTTGGAAAGTATAACGTACGCGTATATTTCGAATTTTTACTTTTTTAAGGTTTTGGTTCTTTTAATCAGTCACTAAAAACTGACACCAGTCCTGTAGCCAGCCTGATATCTTACAGGGGTGCAAAAATGAATACTGGCAGGGCAATGACAGAAACATCAAAGAACAAAATAAAATTGTATATTTATTTATTTACAGAATAGCTATAGCTATAGCTTCTTTTATACATAATATCCTATATTCATAATATTAAAGTCACAAATTCAAGATTAAGAACATTGATCATTAACGTACAAAGATTAAAAAACAACCTGATGGTATACAATTGAGGTGCTGTGGCAATTTAGTGTTATGCCACATTAACAAAATTAGATTTAATTATTTTAAGGATCCTTGGATATCTTATAGTCCATTGCTGTTCACAAGTATTCCAAAAACGAGGTTAGATGAAAGTAAACATCCTAAGTGTTTTCTTGCTTCTGCTACTTCTATTACTCAAAATGGCATTTTTCTCCAAAAACTGAAATGTCAAATAGCGCTGTATTGTCCCAAGTACCTGTTTCCATTTAAATTACATAGATTTTATGTGTTAAATAGTGCAAAATATACAAAACTTTAATTTATATTAAAACACTTGGTAATGCTGTTAATTAAAACATTTCGGCATTACAAGTTGTTTACTTTACAGAGAAGTTACGATATATTCAGCTGATAATATACATAACATTTGAGAAAGAATTTGGGGCGATGTAAAAAAAAGTAAATACATTTTCTTATATAAAGAACTTACGTCAAAAGGTGTTTGCGTAAGAACTTCGCAAACTCAATGACAAGCTGGTCTAAATCTAGTTCAGGCAGAATGTTTTCATTGTAAGCCAAGAGAACGAGGTCCGATTTTCGTTCATGATTCGTGGAGAGACGTTGGGGCGAAAGAAAGACGTCAAGTGGGAAAAGCAGTTTCGACTGTGGCCGTGGACATGAATAAAGCAGCTTCTGTAAGCAACTTTATTCCAGGAAAAGCTTCACCATATTTTTTAATTTGTTCCGACAGCTGCTCCAACGATACGGTTTCATTTATTAGTCTGTTTTAACTATTTTTTGCTCCAAACTCAGAAGTAGTTGAAAACGGTGGTCCTTCTATTTGACAACATCGTACAGAAGTTACAAATTCTCTTCACTTCTGTTACCACTTAGCAAATAGCAAATAGCTCCTACCACAACCGCCTCTGTCTCATTGAATCTGCTGCGAATTTCCTCGACGGAAAAGTCAAGAACTTCGTTGAACAATCTCAACTCATTTTCGTCTTTCTTCACTTTTCCGAGATTCAAATCAACCACCGAATCAGTGGAACTACTTGCAAGTGTGCATTTTGGTTTTAATGATGGTTGCACTGATGTGTTTAATTCATACTGCTTCGTTGCATCGTGGAGGAGATTTCCAAACATTTCTCCATCTTGCCGGCAAAATCTGAGGTATTAGATTACAGAGTCTATTAGTTTTACAGCGGTATCAATGTCAAAATCTCTCCTTTATAATAGTACGTTTACAGGTTTCAGATATCCAGGCACTCTGAACCTGAGTTCCACAAGGAAGCAGAAAGACTTGCTAGATATCTATTGCAGTAGTTCGGTAACTTGTTCAACGACGCATGTTCTTCTCTAGAATCTTTGACGGCCATCAGCTTATTTGGTATGTGAAATCTATTGTCATCAAATACCTTGACTGAATCTAATATCCTGTCAAAAGGTTACTGCAATAATCGCTTTAAACTTTTCATAAGTATTCTGATATAAGGTTCATTTCCTGAAAGGGCAATAGAATTGTTGACAAATATCGAAGGACTCCTTTAATTCAGGAACTGATCAATTGCTCTAGTAACAACCATATACAGCTGGTGCTTGAAACAGTGATCAAACAAGATGTTCCTGTTTAAGTCCTCAGGTAACAATGCTAGCACTTCCTTCTTCTGTTCGTTCATGACCCATGCTCCATCGTAATATCCTGTCGGTTTACAATTCCTCTTTCTCGAAATAGGCTGAGATCACATGCTTAATGCAAAAAGCATTTTGTTTATCCAACTTGAGTACAGCCACGCATTTTTCTTGGACTTTAAAGTTGACAAGGTGCTGAATGGAGATAGACAAATCTTCAATTCGTTGTTTGTCTCTGGTTTCGTCTGCAAAGAGTGAAAAATTATAATTTGCTTGCATCGTTCACTATTTTCCCCCAATTTGGGACATATAATTACAAGAATTTCACTTGTTTTCAGTTAGTTTGAAAATTCTCCTCAGCGTTATTTTAAGACGGGGCAAAAATACTTTAAGGGGGATAGTGCTCTCTCTAGCCCCTCCCGTCTACGGGCCTGAATAACAGTGTCGTTAAGTGATCTTATATGTACTTATTTTCCACTTACATTCTGCACTCAGCAGGAAATATTGCTTTAAAATATTTTTTCTGAACACGAAATGTCGAGATTAACATCAAACTTATGACAGAACTTCATTTTTGGGGAACTTAGTAGATAAAATGTATCCTTGTAGATAATTTTCTCGAACGTGTTCCAGGTTCTGAAGATCTTTAGGAATTCGTAACAACTTTTCTAGTTATTTAAGTTTAGATGACTGTAGCATTTTTGCGGATCCCAAGAGCTTCAGATATCCTCTGATCTGATTGGCTGATACAGATACGACAACACGAATCATGACATACATATAGTGCAAAGTAAACGCCAGCTGCTATCGGCCCTACTGGACGAGTGGACTAGCGCAACATACTAGTAAGGAAAATTATTTTTTGCCTGCGTTCAAACCCAGCCTCCTGCCTAAGGATTTTTTTTTATTATTTTTAATTTTTTAATAACACTTCTTTTGTTAAAATAATATTAAAAATAATATTCAGAAAGTGTTTTAACGATATTTTTTTTGAAAACTCATTAAACTTCTTTCATTAAAATAAGTTTCCCTTGTACTATATAGATCCATAGCAAAAGCAGTAGTAGTAGTAGTAGTAGTAGTAGTAGTAGTAATAATAATAGTAGGTGACGTCATCGGTACGTGGCCAATAAGAATGCTACTTCAGTGATGTTTTGGCTGAACCTCTTGTGATCGGCGAAAATGCATGACGGTAGAACCGACTATAAAACTACGCTCCGCTATGCTCACAATTCGCCAAGCGCTCTCGTATATTTGTTATTGTCTTGATGGGAAGAATTTCACTTATTTTTAAGATTTAGTGGGAAATGATTATTAAAAAGACGCCCATCTCCGTGACTTCTTCGGAGAACAAATTAAAATTTGTTGGATAGTGGTATTGGTATAAGGCTATAATAGACAAATATATTATTGTTAAATACATATCGAATTTCCTGGTAGGTTTAGCAGCAACAAAAGAATTATTTTCTACCGGACGTCAGTTTCAGTTAGTGTGCCGTTTTCAAAACACTTTCCACCCTAAATCATACTTCTGTATAAAATTACATTATTATCCGCTTTATATTTCAATTTTCTCGAACGTATTCCATGTTCTTAAGATCTTTAAGGCTTCGTAAGAGGTGTTCTAGTTATTTAAGTTTAGATTAATTTAGAACGGACTATAAAATGAGGTTCCGCTATGCTTACAATTCACCAAACGATGTCGTATATTTGTTATTGTATTTGCAGCAATACTCTTCTATTGCTTTTTAAATATTTGTGTCTTATGCACAAATTTATTATTATATTAACAGAGGATCAAATGCAACTGAGGTTTTGGAACGAAGGAGCGCAAGTGAAGCGGATATTAGGCCTGTTTCTTCACTGAACAGATATCATATTATACCATCTGATGTGTCAGACACTTTGATTGTTTACTCTACTTTGCCAGGTATGTATGTATAACTACATGCAATAAACCGTTGCTTTTCTATTAATGAATTCTAAATGTAAATCCACAGTTTTCATTCATATATTCCAAACTTTTGAAGGATTCACTAGGAGCAAAGAAGAAAATATGGTCAATATTTTTGTTCAATATAATCCTAAAATTTGAAAACTAGAACCAAAAATATTAAGTGTGAGTTAATGTTATTGCATTGCCAACATAAAAAATTCTCAGTATACTTAACGTTGAACAATGAAACTTCAGTTCGAAGGACAAGGCTGTTGAGTATTGAAACATACATACGATACATTTAGTAAAGATACTGCCACGAAATTATTAGTTGTTATCTACAGTATCCTAATATTTGTTCTTAAATATTAATTTACTTATATATGAAGTAAACAACGAAATACCACCGAAATCTCTGGGGGAGAGTGAGATTGAGGTAAAGGACATATACCATAGTGCAATGATTCATTCCCTCCTGTCTTTTCTGGAACCATAAAGAGAAAAGAAGCAGAGGAAGGCAAGAGATGATGTGTTGAGAGAGGGAGATGGATGGGTAGGCGGGGTGATTGGTGGACAGAGCTTCCCCCATTTTTAGTCCTGATACCTACCCAAAGAAAACAAAGATGGAAAGAAAAAAACTACATTTTCCACTTTGTTTTTTCCGTTTTCCGTGTCTTCTTTATCTTCTTACAGATCAAGCACAGTATGTTAAAATGTGCACCCGCGCCAATAGTAGCCGTGTATCGTTATTCTTAATTATTAGTATTAATTCCTTGCAGATATTCTTCTCCACCTACTGAGTTTATTGCGTCCATGTATCATTATGACATTATGTATGTAGACCCTTCTCCGGCGTCCTAACGTGTTTTGGGGGCGGAATGACTTTCGTGGTTATTTTTTGGCGGTTGTTGTACTTGTTTCGTGTGTTTTGAGTTCGATTCTTGCCCATGGTTCCCAGAGCATTAGATTCACCGATACGTTATTTATTTTAATTTTATCTTCTCTTTCGAAAGCTTCCCAACCCAAGCTACTTACCTTATAGTTTGTTTGTCACGTATAGTCCATAGTGCAGCTATACTTTGATGTAATAAAATTGATTGGATCGTATATTTTAATGTCTCGTATTTTTGACGCATAGCATCCTATGTTTTATATTTCGTTTACAAGGGAAACTCGAAAGAATACATATGCTGTGATCTAACAAAATTAATTGGGAATTAATAATATTAAATATGAAAGCTCGTTTCGTTTGATACTTGAAACTCTGCTCATGCATTGAATGGACTCATACGTTTCTTAAGGTCTTGTAATATCTTACACGCAGAACATGGACTGCGATGTGATAAAATTTGTTGTGGAAGTATTTGTTTATTGGATATGATCAGGATGAGGATTTGGATCTACATTTTATATATTTAATATTCATATTATTGACCTGTACTACCTGGAACTCGCTGTTTTAAAAACGTGCGTCTTCTGCCCCTTTCATTCCTACAAGCTCATCTTGACAACTGTTTGAAGAGGAGATGCCTACATTATGTTCCCGTAAAGGAAGAAGGAGAAAAAATACCTGGACGGTCAACTAATAAAAAATAGCAGTAGGTCTGTAGAAGGCGTAAAACGTGTGGCAACATGCTCCCTCCTTCGAACTGGATGGAAGCTCAGTGAATGAAAAAACGCAGATAGCCAGACGAAACAGCGTGCGCTAATGTGTTTTCCCCTTTGAAATTGATCTCTTCCTGTAATGATGACCTTCTCCCTCTTTGATCCTCTTCCGTTAGAGTACTGAGACAAAAAGGTATGTTCCTCCCTTCCCCTTTGCTGCACTCAGAGAATATCGTTGTTTGCATCCCTAATTGAAAATTACTTTCTTTATCTACTGCGGTCAGATTATGTCTTTTCGAACTCACCCCTTGTTTAGTACACTAAAACGAGAGCGGATGTCCATTCATCATTCTTTGGCATATTGAGAAGAGAATTTTCTCTCCCTTTGGAGATTCCCCTTTCTGCATGGATGGTATAATTATTGCTGGAGCGTCTCGTTCTTGGCATCCTTATGTGACTAAACCCGCCATATTGTTTTGTATGGATCAGTGAAACAGAATGATTTCCCGACATGTTTGATATTATCAACTAAAGCCTCGAGAATAGAAACGTTTCTCACAGTTTGAAATTATCTGATGAGGGATTATATTGAGGAAAATTATAGTTGATGGCATCTAACATCATATGTATTCTGTCAATGTTTGCGAAATTATAGTAAGGACATGATAAATTGTTTGATGAGAAAGATTATTTTTAGTTAACTGTAGGTAACGTCGTCCCTTGTGATATGTATGCTTATGTGTTCTGTCATATTACACTAGTCAACAAAATTTTACTTTTTTTCTGTAACTGATATGAGAACAGCTAATATTTATGTTGTCGGGTGTGCTGATAACAAAAATGGTAATGAAAGTGCAAGATTAGCTCTCGTTTTGAAGTTATGATAAGTTTACGTTATTGCCTATATAAGTTTACCGTGTATTTACCTTGTTGTTATCCCTCGGAGGAAGGTCACTGAAAGCCCAACCGCTTTGCCTGTCGTTTGTAGTTTTCTGCTGGCGATTCCCTGATTAGTGTTCAACAATAATAGACCAACATTGATGCATTCCACTCTCCTTGGTATCTCATTACCATGTCCGATATTTGCAGGTGGAAGCGTTCCTTGTGCTTGTTGCTTGCAGCACCACAGTTGTCAGGAAACAAGTCAAAGTGGCAATCTAAGAAATGTATCTTTAAGGACATGTTACACCCCAGTCTATCGTTGCAGTGCAGAAGATTTATTACAAGACCCTTACAGCTTTCTGTCCTCTTATTGCCCCGTGTGCGTGGGTTTTCTCGGGGTTCTCCCGTTTCCTCCCACTTTCTTCATTCCACCATTTCATTCATTCATCATAATCACCGTATCCTTTAGCCTAACCGGCATAACCGTGGGACGTAAAACTCAAAGATTTCATTTCATTTTTTCCTCTTATTCCCAAAAAACTTTGCTGATACTTGAACAAAGTCATCACAAGCTAACTTCTCATCACCTGTCAGGATGGTGCTGAAATGCTCAACTTTGTGCGGTTTACTTATTTGGGGACCCACAAAAGTCCCCTTTTTTATTTTCGCCTCATTAAGACGTGGAAATTTCTCTCGCAACCAGAGAAATGTTTCCCCAGTTTTGTCCATGGCCTTAACAAAGTTTTTCAATATTCCCAGTTTTACATGAAATGCAGGGAGAATTGTGTTCTTGGATTCGATAAGTGCTTCGTGCATAAAATTGTAAGGTCCTCGTCCAAATGATTGAAGCGTAGGCCAATCTTTCTTTTTATAATAAATTGCTTTGGCGCATCTATCCCAGAGGCACAGGAACGAACAGTATTTGGTGTAGTACTGTTTTAGGCCAAGTAATATTCATATGACTTTCAAATCCCCGGAAATCCGCCATTCAAACTTGTCATAGTTCAATCGCAATAACAATTGTTTCATGTTATCATGTGTTTCTTTCATCTAAGGTACATACCCAATAGGAATCGATGGTAGCACGTTGCCATTATGCAGGAGGTCTCATTTTAGACTTATTTTGGACGAGTCGATGAACAACCTTTACTCATCACTTTTATAGCCAATGTTCATAGCCGCTATTAGTCCCTCTACATTACTACAAAATACCGAGTTCTTTTCCCTTTCGAAAAGTGGAAGGAATGACATATAGCGGTAACAGAATGCATTCACATTTACCGTCTTATCAAGGCAATCCCACTGTTGTAGTTTTTACACCAACAGTTCAGCTTTATCGTTCGGCAATTCCAGATCTCTCACTAGGTCATCAAGTTCACACTGTGTTATTTTGTGATTCTCTATACACTCATCGTTACACACAAAATCAGGATTTTTCGAAGAACTGGGTTTTGAAGGTGATGGTGCAGCACTTTTTTGACTATCGCCCTCGCCACTATCACTAACACGAATCAGGTGGAATAGGAACAGGCAGTCCATCTCCGTGAGACACTGGTCGCATGGCCGACGGTATGTTAGGATGTATCAAGGAAAACTTTTTCTTCTTCTTGGAAATACCATGTGTTATCGGAGTTATACAAAACTAACCAGCATCCACATTGTTTGATGGTTCTCGCCAGATCATGGGTATATCAAAGCCCATGGAAGATCTTTAACCACGAATGAAGACTCGAGACCCAAAATATGCAATATACATAAGGAGCCCAAGGCTTATTCTGGTCCCCTATTTCACGTCCAAAGTACAGTCTGTACGCGTTCCTAATATATGGCATTATTGGCCTCCTTTGCGATTTCAATGTAGCCTGTGCGCAAATGTAACAAAAATAGCACTTTTTACGCATTTGCGAGGCATATTGAATCACAGAAATTACTATGACCACACGCGCTAACTACACTTCAATAACATGGTCTTCCAACACAAGAACATAACACAGCTTGTAACAGACAGAAACTACGCTCTCCTTCCTTCCCTTCTCCTTTCCCTCCCCGTTGTTACTACGAGTCCGGGCTAAAAATAGCGCCAAAATTCACACAGTTATTGTTGTCTGCAGGAAACTTAATCACTTTGTCTACAATCAATGGGATATGAAGTCTACATGGAAAAGGATTGACAATGAATGCTAATAAATTATAATAAATATAATTAAGTGCACTCCCCTTTCATTTGGAAAAAGAGCTAATTCCAGTTTTTCATTGTCGCTTTCCTTATCAGTGTGGTCGATATAGTTAACAAACATCTATTTCATTCCAGTTACATTTTCACTGTTGGCTAGTGTTATCGGAACAAGAAAATATATTGCGAATTCATGCATACAGAAATAAAGCCTTATGTTAACACCATTGTAATCAAACACATTGTCTGCCTCTTCTCCCTTTTTTGTATATGATTTGGAAACGGAATATCACCCTTTTCTGTTTGTCGAATAACATGTACACAGTATATACTTAGAACATATAAAAATAAATCATCATTTCTTATGAAAATAAATGTAAAAAGTATATATATATATATATATATATATATATATATATATATATATATATATATATATATATATATATATATATATATATATATATATATATATATATATAAATCGATGGCATTTGTATTTGAAACTATGTTCCCTGCCGTTTTATGAGATCTTCTGATTATCTATGTCAATTTATCGTGGTCTCAGAACTTACGTGACGTATTTGTGTGTTAAATTTTTGAAGAAGGAAATTCTAAGTACATACTATATCATAGTGATATCAAGATCGTTTACTGAATGATTAGTTTGATATCGGAATGATTCGATTATTGCACGAGTTAAGATTTTTTTAATTTGTCTAGCACAAGATATGAGACGGCAAAATTCTAAAAAGCTATCACGAACATTGCGAGTAGCTTTGAGTTTTGCATCCTTTTCATCGGTAAGGGCTATATGAGACGTAGACATATATTTATTTATAAGGCTCATATTATTCTTTGTATTCTTTCACAGTAAACTTGTTTTTGAGCTAGTACTAGGGATCGAAATCGGGTTTCCCATGGCAAAGGTGCACACATAAACGCTTAGCTCACAATTTGCTTGACATGTATACTCCATAGAGCAGCTATATTGATAACTATGAAAATGATTCGACTTATGGCGGGGAAGGTAGAAAAATATTTGCAACAAATTTCAGAGTATCTGAAGTGAATTATTTCGTGATGGCACGTTGCTTAAAATGACATAGAATGGTCTTCTGTGTAAATTTATATAGATATCATTAGTTTTGTATGAACAGAAATATTTATTAATACTGCTACAGAATTTAAAAAGATGATTTGAGTGCAATCGTAAGGTAGTTACAGTTGGCACGTTTTTTCACTTAAAAAGATTCAAGAAATTACAACACTGCTGTCTGAAAGCAGCCTGTACTACGAAAGAGCCGGTGCTCTTTTATGCTGAAACATAAGTTTCTTCACCCGGCGGGAGCTCATGTGGTTCGGATTCCCCGTTAATCAGTAGGTCCACGTCTCATATAGCCTCGCTGCTGAACGGGACGTTAAACTCAAAATCAACTCAACTCATAAGTTTCTTCAGTAGATAGACACACTTCACCTTGAAATATGTCTTGAATTTAATTCTCGATACAATCTGAAATATGTTAAGAACTTTAAAGCTTGAATACCTGAACACAAGTTTGACATTCCATATTTATAACATCCTCGTTACAAACTGCCTAACCTAGTAATAAATGCAGGGAGTGGCTCATTGAACCAGCTTCTCTTAGCCGATTTGTTTATAAACCAACGTAACTAATTACAATAATACTATATGCCGGGTTTTAGGACAAAAGATATTTTTACTTCGCATATATTTCAGGAAGAAATAGTGACGTCAACATTTCATTTTCAAATATAGCAGTTGATCAAATATAATAATGAAAAATAGCCTTATTTGCTTGATAAGAACCTATTTTTGATGGAAATTCGTACATTAAATCGTGTTTGTAGGCTTTGTGAATACTTATGAAGGTATTACAGATTATTTACTATTATACATCATGTTTGTTCTTTTCATACGAGAAAATGTTTTGTAGAAAATGGTTTGTAGAGCTCTTTGTAGTTATTAGTTGTAGTAATTCGTTAGACTTTGCCTTTCTTGTTCAGCAGGGATGCTATATTAGACAGAGACCTACAGCTACCGTTGGATCTGGAGCACATAAGTTCCCGCCGAGAGTTGAACTCTGGTTTTAGAAAAAAGTATCTAACCACAGTCAGTTCTTACCCGTTCGGATTAGAACAAACCTTATATTATACTTGGTATTAGGAAGAAGTGATGAAACTGATTTAAAATTTTGTGACCTGGAAGAAGTCAGATTAGCGTAACGGTATGATCCGAATAGACCCGTAGACGGCGAGACATCATCAAACGCATGGAGAATGTCTGACCTTCTTCATATAATTCTGATAATACTAATTGATCTAGTGGCTAGCGCGCACGTCTTTGGTGGTCTAATCTAGGGTTCGATCCCCGTTAGCAGATCTATAAAATTTCACTTTAACTAGCATTTAGTTTCATTAATCACCCGTCTATACGCTCGGAACAAGAATCTTTTCTGATACCCGAAGAAATTCAAACAGATTCTTTTCTTTAATGTACTGTTATTATGTTCTATTCCTCTCTTTATTCACAGTAAAGCTCGATCCTGTTGTTCTCTAGAGCAACACTGTTGTTCTGATTTCTTCTTCATTTATATTAGCAATTCTAGGCAAATAAAATATATTCTTCCACTATTTTAAGATTTCTTTAAATAAAGCAGATAATAACTCTTAATTTTAATTCAAAATGAGGTCTAGATTTCGTGTGACTCGATCTTTATTTTATCTTTTCTATTTGTTTGGTAGAAATAAAAACCGTACGGCGCTAGTGGGAGTCGATCCGCAGTCCGCATGCCCTTCCGGCTATATCGCTATCCAGTACTCCAGATCTATACAGAGGGAATTACATTCACTCTACGTTCTTTACATAGACACTAGCTGCAAGACATAAACCCTTATACGTGTTCCCACTTCAGCTAATAAAATCATACGGTCTCCAACCTTTCTACACATTAAACGCTCCATAAACTTGAAAATATCTTCAGTCACAGTCAGTGAATTGCATTCAACCATCGATAGCCGACCGTGTTAAGGCGCTCATTCTTCTTTAAGAACTAGTGAAACTTAAAGTTCTAGGGTTCGAAATTCATTCTCAGATGTTTTTATTTTCAAAAATATGAAGATGATGAAATGAGTAAAAGTGTAATACTTATTACATACACAAATTGCAAATTTAAAGCTCTGGTGTTAAAATTAGTGTTTATTCTCTACAGTGCGTTTTTTTCTTTTAATTCCAAACCAGTTACTTATAAGACTTCTTGGTTTAAAATTTCTAGAATAATCAGTGACACATAATGAGTATCAAATTAGACTGAAATAAATGCAAGTAAGCGTGTAATTAGAAATTTATACATCCAACTATTTTCATATATGAAAAAATACATTTCTACTGCAAGCATATATAATAACCAATTAGTCATTAAAAACCAATTAAATTCACTACCATGAAAATAACTTTATTTGCTTTATTATTACAAATAAAGCTATCCATCACTTATTGAAAAACAAAGAATGGTGCACGTAACTTTAAAAAATATTTCATATCTTTTCCGCCTTTTCGTACATATTCACCCGATATAAATTTTTAAAATATTTGATAATTTGCTCATGAAAAAAGTATAAAATTTCCTCACATAGGAAACAACAGTTAATATAAACAGATCTCCCGACATTCAGTCAGCAATTTCTAGCTGCTGTTGTTTCGAAAATAACGGATGCCAGAAGAAACCAGGTATTTTGCGTTAAGATACTCAGTTGTTAATAATTTTTCTTGAAGGGGGGTAGAAGAAATTGAACAACTGAAACAGAACACATATAGTATTAAAGCATTATAGTAAGCAACCTTATGGAATCGAAATTTTACTTGTCTGGGCTGGTTATGTGTTAAGAAACGGAACAATAAAATTCACGTACCGTGAAGTTGTAAATATTTTATATCGTATATGAGCCAGGCAGTTCCGTTTCGAAATAGCTTGCTTCGGGGCAGGGTGAGAATGAATAAAGGGAAACACGTCCCATACTAAACGTTTCCATTTGCTAATGTAAATGAAAATATTATTATTAATTAAATAAAATATAAATATTCAAACAAACAGTTAGCACGATATATTTAGTAAATGGCACCTCTGGGAAAAGTGACTGAAGCGCGCCCTGAGTGTTTCCATCCAGTGTTATAATGAAGGGCTGGACAATGATACTCACATTACTATACTTTCATATGTGTTTTACTAAAATTATAATTATACACATTATTGTAAGGTTTGAGATGTATATATGTAGAAGAATAAGAAAATGAACTGGAAAGAGAAAATAAGTAAGTTCTGAGAGAAATGAATCAAGAAAGTAGAATAATGAAGTAGATAGTAAATAGGAAAAGGAATTGGTTAGAACACCACCTAAGGATGAATTTACATATAAGAGTTACCTTTACTTATAAAGGATTAGTTCCTGGTATTAGAAAGAAGGGAAGAATAATGTGTCTGCTCCTGAATGATATGAAGATCGAAACTTCTGATGCCATCACAGAAACTAAGTAGGAATTGTTGTCTTCATCACGATACATAGTGACGTCCTTTCTTCGCTGAAAGGAATTTGAATTATTTATGCGCTATATTGATATAGAGCGCATGTTTCGATTTACAGATTTTGTTTCAACGGATATATGGAAAGTATTTAAAATGGCGAACAAAAATATTATTATTACTAGTGGTAGTAGCAGTAGAAAGCGCAGAAGAAAATTATGAACAATTCGACAATTGTTAGGAAACAATAATGTTTGTTCTTGAAAGTCATATTTTTGATCAATACTACGAATTTCCCTTATGTATTCATCAATCATTTTCTAAACGTTACGTCCCCATTCAGTATGACTCAAGGTTGACACGGCTGACGTCATTTTGTAAACAGTTCTTGGTATTTAACTTTTGTATGACATGTGCAGTGCAGAGAGTCCTCTCAACTCTAAGACAGAAAATTGAATGTTTCATGTTAATATACATGGGAAGTATCAATATTGCAAATGATAAAATTTTCCCTAATGAGCATAGCGAGAATCGAACCCAGGACCTCCAACTTGGGAAACCGATACTTATGCCACTAGTATGAAAGTGCACTGTTAAGGAAGAGGAAAAATACGCGATTATACTCGTTTCTAGTCGGTTACCCTCGTTTTAGTTATATCCAATAAACTTGAACGACAGGAACACCAATACAAACACATCAAGGACCCCAACGTATTTTTGAAATTTCAGACGCTCTCCCATTGGGAATCGTACTCGTGACCCGAACCACTAGGCAATATGTGAATGGTATACAACGGAACATAAATAAATATGAGTATATATTGTAGTAGAAAGACGAGAGCTAAATGTTCAAGTACAAATTATACCAAAGAGAAAATCTACACAGAAATCAATACTAATTTTATTACTAAAGTTACAGTTACTACTTTTCTTGCTTACATTAAAATTTTGGTATTAATATCAGTTGTAGTAATAATTGTTGTAGTGTGAAGTACTTTTCTTGAAATATGAGTGGTAGAAGTAGTATTAGTTGATGTTGTTGCGGCATTTAGATAATAGGAATTTTAAGCATCGAGGCTATATGTGAATCAAAATTACAGTTAGAGATATCTTTTCTGGCATTTATTTCTTTGTTCTCCCTTAAAAATATGCAAAGGAAGAATTTGTTTGATTTAATTTCCGGCATATAGTACTCTTGCAACTAGTTACGTTGATTTATAAACAAATCGGGAAACAAGAGCTGGTTGAATGAGCCACTCCCTAGATTTATCACTAGTTTACTCTGTTTGTAAAGACAATATTATAATCAAACTTGTGTTCAGTTATTCAACATTTAAGGTTTTTAAAGTATTTCACATTCTATCGAGGGTCAAATTCAAGTCGCATATTTCAAGATGAAGTGTTCCTATCTTTTCAAGAAACTTTTGTTTCAACATTTAAGAGCATATATTTTTGCCAACTTCTAATACCTTGCATTTCATTGCAGTTTATTTTATTATAAATCATTGGTAAACTTATTACAAAATTGCTAATCATATTTGTCACATTATCATAGACATTTTCAAGTATAAATGTATTCAGTTTATTCATTTCTTTATGTAACAAAATGTAATGACATAGTAACATTTTGAACTGTGCTCTCTGTTTTGTTACGAACTAAAGACAAGCATTTTATATCTTAAGTAAAAATTAAATGAAATTTTTAATATTTACGTCCCACGAATATGCCGGCTAGGCTAAAAGAGAGAATGATAACGGGAAACGAATGCAATGAGTAAAGTGCGATGCAATGGGAGAACCCCGAGAAAACGCATAAATACGATGTTTGCCCAGAGACCACTTGAGATGGTATCGAACTAGGGAGCTCACGTAAAAGAGGTGAACGCTCCACCAGTAAGAAACCGTAACCCCTTTATATCTAACGGAAAATAATTTTAGATCTACTTAGTTCTTGAAATAAAGAAGATTGGAGCCAATGTGCTGATTACATACATCACAACTGAAAGCCATATCGTTGAAGGTAAGTGTTTATGGACTACAATTGAAGAGTATTCCATGTGTTTTTCAGCTTTAAACCTTTTCATATTTTTATTAATAGTAAAATTTAGAACGGTCTTTACGCTTGTAAAATTCTTCTTCATCTCCTTTTCTTGACAAAAAATAAATAAATAAATTGAAAATTACTGAATGTCGAATCACTACTTAAAGTGTAATCATGTTTCTCTTTTTTGCTGTAGTATTACCTTATCAATGAAAAATAAAAGCAAATTGCGAGGAAGGTTGGAACTCGTGTCGTGGGGTAAAAGTCCTGTACGGATCCAATGAGCTGCTGAGTAAAATAACATAAGTCATCTACTCTATAAATATATGGATAATAAAAGTAAGTCTCAAAAGTGAAAGAACGTCGTTTTCCTCCTCCTTATAAAGTTTTAAGATATTTCTACAGTGTCTTGTGTGACAAGCATAGAAAAAGATAATGCATTTATCGATTTGGTTACGGACTGGGATTTTGAAAATTTTAAAATATTTAATTATATTGCGAAGTGGTAGAAAGTCATATGTACCGATTTCGTTCTGATTGTAAGAAATGGAAGATACCATCCTGCGAAGAATATGCATTAACTTGCTGGCACATAATGTCTCAGCTCAGTTAGTTTCGCCTATCATTAACACTTTCAAGACCAACTTCATCAGACGTAATTCGTTCAATCTCGCAAGTCTATGTAGTTAGTCTTTCATGTGGCGAGTAAGCAATCACATGAACACTATCTCTTTCTCCATGACTAATTTTGAGCGAGATGTTATTTATTAGACAACACCATCTTCACCATCATTATCTATTTGCAACTTCCGTGTTTCAAAGACAAAACAACGAAATAAAAAATGTGAACTATCGTGGATGGATCTATATACCATTTATTTATATTTCTACTTTTGTTTCGTTGCACCACCCCGTCAACTGAGAAATTGAAACTCCCAACTCATACTTGAAAGAACACACGGAGTTCAATATGTAGTTCGAAGATGGCATGAACTACAATATTGGGAAGGGTCCCTCCAGCCACCACTGCGTTCTTTCATGTCTTCCAAGTAAAAATCTTTCACAAGAATCGGACGTAGTATACATATGTTCTGAAAGTGCTCAACTTGAATAGCGTAGGTGTAGATGATAAAGGGTATGGAAGTTATGAGGGTTTAAAGGTTTAGCCTGTAACACCAGTAATTCATTATAACATCTCGTAGCCTTCTTACCTAATACACGTGCAATGTAAATACAGATTCTAAATTACCAGTTGCAAGTGCGTACTGTGAGTAAGTGGTTAAGTTTCCTATTGTTGAATAAAAAATTTCAGGTTTGAATCCCACTGTGGGCAAGACATTTCGTAACTTTTTTGTTTTAAAAGAGACGTTTCATTATTATTATTATTATTATTATTATTATTATTATTATTATTATTATTATTAATGATAATATAGTTTTTATTAATAACAACAAAATTTATTTTTTTGTTGAACATACAGAAATGTATGATGAAAGAGAAAAGTAGCCCGTACCATCTAAGATTTGATCCTGCGGAGCTGACATTCAACAGGTCACACACCTTACCGACTTATTAACATCAGAATTAGAAGCCGTATTTTCCAAGCTTTATTTATACTGTGTGTATGCTACGTAACAACACTACGATATGCCATTCACGCGTGAATGATTGTTACTGCTGGATCCTTTAAGAACTAAGACTCGTTTGGTAGATTTATGAAATCACTCTTTCAATCCTCGATTAATCCGAAATATATGTTGGTGCAACAGTATGTTTTCAACATTGTGAATTAATTCTTGCTTGATCTTAATCTACAGATCAAATGCTTTTAATGAAACCAAGGGAAGTCTTTAGAGACCTAAAGGCCGTAAATAAAATTTAAGCATCAGATGGGACCGGGGATAGCTAACTGACAATGGATGATTTAACAACACATTCGATATTGTCTGTGTAACTAAGTAGACAGCGTGTGAGACTGTAATTCTAAATGTTCTGCCTTCGATTCTCAGCTTGGATTTACAGTACTTGCTTCAAGTAATTAAGCATTATAAATAATATTCGCGATCGCTACCAAAAGAGATTTATCCCATAAAGGGACAGCTACGAAAGATTCAGATTGTTTATCCTTAAACGTTAAACTTTCATTTATTGCCATTTTTCTCGCTCTTTTCTTTCCCTCTCTCCTTCTTTTTCCTTTTGTTTCGTTTTCAATTCTGTTTCGGTCTCTACGTGATGTACATTATCATTTTCCTTTTCTTTGCATTAATTCCTCTTAGGACTTAACGCAATTTCTGGGTACTTATGTCCTGATTGATTCTTCATGTGATGCTCTTATCTATTAATACTTGCTCCAAATACAGGGATATTTGTGTCATGTTTTCAGGGATTTATTTGGAGTTGTTCTAATTGTCCAACTACCAGGCGTTCAGTGAAACAATTCTGATGGAGGAAAGAGCTATCTTTTCACTTCTTATGCCTCCAACCTATAGATACAATTTAGGAGTTTGACGAAACAAGCGCGTAAGTCTAAATAATGCAATTGGAGAAAAAAGTATGTTGAAATTTTAAGTAGTGTTTTTTTTTCTTACATAAAACAGTGTAATATGCAACATTTTGTTCCGATATTGAATTTAAATGTTACCAGGAGACTAAACAAGCATGACAAAAGTAACAAATGCGTTTGGTGCTAAAAGGGCGTAAACTCGCTTACGCCTTTATTACATCAAACTCCTCAATTGTTTCTGGCTATGCGTGTTTTATGAATGAATACACTTATATAATGATGTTGTATAAGGTAGTTGTCTTCTATACGTGGAAACAAATGCAAAGGCAGAATTACAAAGCAGTTTTTACAAATAAAGAATGTATAAGTTAATCACAAATTAGTCTCCAAATATTCACGCTTTATCAACAGTTTCTTGGTGATGAATAATGTGGAAAACATCTGCCTATTGTTTTGAATGAAAAAAAGTACATTCTTCGTTCAAAATGAAAGAAAAAAATAAGATAAATGGTTTCAGTATATTTTAACTTTTGCGTTTGTTCCCAAAAGTGAGAAATGTTTCGAGAATATAATTACAGATTAAAATGCATTGTATCAGTGCCCTCCTGTACAAAAATTATGCAACTGTTGCAATTTCTACTACCGCCACAATAAAGGAATAAATTGAATTCTTTGTAAATTAATAAATACTTTTCTATTTTTCGATCTTTCAGTGTAATACTTTAATTAAAGTTCGCATAATATGTGTTATAATAATTAGGGATTAGTAATAGTAAGTGCTAGTGGTAGTGTAGTCAAGCACATAATCAATAGAAGTAATATAATTGTTAGATTGTACGAAAATTTACAGACGTCATTCTAGTTCCTTATCAAATATTGTTATCGTATACCAGAGTCAAAGATTTGCCTCTTGTGTTTGTATTATATCGCCGTTAACTCGCTATTAATTTAGTAATAATTTCAACAGACCTATTCTTATTTTTATATTATATTGCGCTTTTTTAATGTCTTTGCAGGTCGTGTAGCCTTTAGGGGCCCTGGAGGTTCACAATTTGTTATAGTTTTGTGTGAAGTTTTCGGACGGTATGCAGAAAAATATGACATTGAGAGCATGCTGAAATTGGTAAATTGAATGTTTTATGAGTACACTTTGTTTTATTCTGACATTTTGCTATAGAAAAAGAAGAAAATAACTAGACTAGAAAATGTCTTTACTTGTCAGCAATGATTGAATACATCAGGAACAAAAGTCTTTTAGAGTAATCTTCAGTCGACCTACAATTATGTTCACAGTGCCCAGTGGCGTTATAATAAGTATGTGGACCCGCTTGCAAAAATAATTCTCGACCCCTAGAAACTTACGACAACTAAATTACAATCAGTTATAGCATACTGTAGTTGTGAAACCCACAAGTTTATCCCTCTTTACCACTACTTTGTTATATTGTCTTTGGGAGTTGTTAAATTGTTTAGCAACCAGCAATTTGTCAATAATTAACATGTATATTAATAAAGTCAGAAATTCTATTTCCAGCGATCATATCATTCTACCTGCTGCGTGGAGTTATCTAAAAATATCTAGCTACATTCACATTGACTTCTAATAAAACTAAACTATGCGCCCTGCTTCCAGGTAGGAAAGAAAATACGTTCGAATATGCCAAATATTAGATATTTCTGTTTCATCAATGCTTACTTGGTGCCTATTAGGTCTTCACCAGTTCGGTGCTAGCAGTGGTATATCCAGGGGGCTCACCCGGCTTAAGCTCCCCATTAGTGTTGCGATGTTGAAAATGGATTCTGCTTATATGCAGTATGTTTCGTTTATGATACTGATGTTAGAACTTCCCGGTGTAAGAATACGAGAGCTTGTAACTTTACTTCAGATCTAATTATGTATGTATGTGTATGTATTACCTTATTCCTCGGTAACTCCAAGCCAAATTGAAACTAAATTTGATACGCAAGATCATAGGATAAAGATCATTATGTGTAACGCCAGAGATCGGCAAGTGACAGGCATGGCTGGGTTTTCTTTTTTGTTGTATTTTATTTCTCGGCCTAATATCATTAAAATTTGGTGTGCAGATACTCATTGTCTAAAGAATAAAGATAGCTATACTTGGTGGCCGACTCGACTAAGGACAGGCTCTGCTCGACTCTGTTTGTATTAGGTACTTTATTTCTTGGTAACAACTGGCCAGATTTAAATCAAACTTGATGGTCAAGTACCCAATCGCCTAAAGAGTAAAGATCATTATTATACATGATGTCTCGGCTCGGCTCGTCGGACAGGCTCGACTCGACTTGCCTTGTATGTTGTATTTTGTTTGTCGTTAACTGCTGGTCGAATATGATTGAAATTAAATTTGGTAGACAAGTAGCGCATCATCCAAAGAATAAAGATCTCTATACTTGGCTTTCGACTCTGCCAAGGACAGGCTTGGCTCGGCTCTGCTTTTATATTGTGCTTTATTTCTAAGTAACTACAAGGCGGATCTGAAGGAAATTTGCTGGACAAGTAACCCATCGTCTAAGTATAAAGATCACTTTATTTAGTAGCCACGTCTGGCCAAATACAGGCTCGGCTTAGTAACAGAGACTGTGTTCCACAGTTATGTACTCTGCAAGCTTTCGAGTTTGGTTCACCGGCTGTGTTCCCCTTGATATAATTTATCACAAAGAAAATCAAAGATTAGTAATATTTAGAAAATCCTGGAAGCTTTAGAATTAACCTACATAAGATTTTTAAAAAATCTTATATACAGTATTCTTCATCTCGATCACTTTCTCTGTGACAAATGTATCAATATTTACTAACTCTGATTGCAAATAGGTTTAGTCATATTTAGAAAATCCTGGAAGTTCTAGAATTAACCCTACATAAGATTTAAAAAATATCATATACTGTATTCTTGATCTCGTTCTCTTTCTCTGTGACATATGTATAAATATTTACTACCTCTGATGGCAAATAGCTTAAACAAACAAAGAAAAAAAGAGCATATTAAAACTATATATATATATATATATATATATATATATATATATATATATATATTGCTTGTACATTATTGAACATATGCGAATTGCTTGGGGGCGCGACTTTGGTGTGAAGGATCCAT
This sequence comes from Thermobia domestica, assembly GCF_964235325.1. Taxonomy (NCBI): domain Eukaryota; kingdom Metazoa; phylum Arthropoda; class Insecta; order Zygentoma; family Lepismatidae; genus Thermobia; species Thermobia domestica. The sequence continues at coordinate 222,505,948 of NC_137463.1, forward strand.
TACTCCCAATGGTAGCACTAAAATTATCAAGTGTTTGTTCAGTACCATAAGACAATTGAGATGCTATCTGCATTCAAGAGCTATCAAGCATTTTAGTCCAGAAAACCAAAAGTTCTGGCGTCTGGGCGGTGATTGGTTAACCACGCAAGCGTTATCTGGCCCTCCAGAGATCTTTATGGGCTCTAGCGAAGAGAAGCTTAATACAACTTTCCTCTACCTGTAAGCCAATTTCATCAGTTTATCAACCCGTGCAACTAAAGACAACTGAAAACAATATTACTCTAACCAGCCACATGGTGCACATAAGTACCGGTGACAGCGACCAGGCTCAATTTAACGCCTAGGCTCCAACCTATTGACTCCCTCTCCTCTGGCTTGTATGTTACAAAATAAATTATCAATTGTACTACAAATTTCCTGTGTGGGCGTTTGTGTATTACATATTATAATATTATACACTTTTATCTTTTAGAGTGATCCTGCCTATAAACGTGCATTCAAGCTGTTTTTTTTTTTTTTTTTTTTTTTTTGTAGTCGCGTAGTCGCGATTAATGTATAATTCATTGTGACGACATTTGATAATTGCAATATACAACACAAGAACTACGAATATATTTTCTTTGACGGAAGGAGGAGGGTTTGAAGTATGATCTAGGTGGTTAGAATGTTCATTTGGCCCAATATGGTCAGTTATTCGCTTCAAACGCCATATTTCTTACCTTTTGAGGACGGTATATGTAATAATTTCTATATATTGTTTTGTTATATATTATGGGCACTCCACGAAACTTGAAGACTGAATTCAATATCAAGATTATAGAGCTTTGTTGCAAGATATAATTTATGCATATGTCTATCGCCAAACTGAAACATTTAATTACTAATGGCGACCTGGTGATATAAAATTTCGACCAGGCGACCAATTTGATACATAGACGTATATGGTTTGACCTTAAATTAGTTAGGAACCGATTCGTACTTCTAGTTGCCATGGTGATCTGGCTCTCCTGATTTTTGAAGCAATACACACACACACAGACACACACATATATATATATGTGTGTGTGTGTGTAGGTGTTTGCGAGTGTGAGTGATGCTTTTGTGTGAGTCCCTCCTTGATGAGTTTCTCGGTACGCCAGTGGGTGCTAGAATAATCATGCTAAGATCTTCTAATTCGAGGAATTTCATGAAAACAAAATTAAGCAATTTATTGAAATAAAACAATGTGTAAAATTCTGCACAAGGTAAGATTTTTTTAAAATCCCGCTGTTATTCATTTATTCTCACAAAAATAAGAGAAAAGATATACCAATTAACACAGCAAATGTACTTGTGAAGTGTTTACGAGGCGTCCTCCAATCTTAAATGGCTGGCTGTTATTGAACAAATTCCCAGATACAGCATAACTTTGCATTTTACACAGGAAAATATTAACAACTAAACGATAAAACAAAACAACAAAAACAAAGAAAAAATAATAGTATTAAAATAGTGTAAAATCATACTATTTCGCAAAAACTCGTTTAATTGCTCTTTCAAACACGGGTAGCTCGAAAAAATGTCCAGATCAGTTGTTAGATGATTATAATAGTTTGGTATCATGTAAAAAAGATACATCTGTACAATTGCCACCCTACAGCGGGAAAGGTGGAATTAATGGGTATTCCGAGGTATGCAGGATGGTAAAGTAAGTATAGTTCGTTAAGTAATGTTTCCTATCTTTACTTGCCATTAAGTATTTTATGAAGATATTTCAGGTCAGAGATACTTCTGCGTACTCCCGGAGTCTGGATATTAAGATGTCGCAAAAGTTGTACTTTAGGGAATATTTGAAGTGCGAGAACACGAGAGCGTCCTATTGCAATAAAAAAATCAAGAATACAATTGAGTCTAGAAAAATATGTAGGTGCGGCCACGTGGGAGAGCAGTATTCGATCTTGGGCGCTATTATAATTATATAGAACGTTGCTAATGATGGAACAGGGCGTAGTTCAGTGAATCGGTAAAGAAGCCCCAACATACGCATTGCATTTTAACTATTGAGGAGATGTAGTCTTAGAACATAAGATTTGATACCAGAATGTGTTATAGAGGAATCATTAATATGGTATTTGAAAAGGAGACTTTGTCGCATTTCTTACAGTTAAGTGTCATGTACCACATTTTGCACCAGTCTCTAAGGTGACTTGTGTTTTCCTGTAAAGTAATCGCGTCATGGAAACACGATATTTCTCTGTATGACTTACAATCATGAGCAAAAAGAAGAAAGCCACTAGGATGAGCTGATACGTTTGAGTAGAAATCATCCATATACAAGACAAATAGCAGAGCAGCAGTACGCTCCTCTGAGGCATCTCCGAGATCGCAGGTTGAGGGTTTTAATTCTGCTTTGAAAGAACAACTCTGTGTTAACGGTTATTCAAGTAGCTGGTGATTAAACAAAGAAATTCCCCATTAACATTAAACCTATTGGAAACTTGTGATGAACGTGGGTTTGACTGACAAAATCAAAGGCCTTGGAGAGATTAAAGTAGATAATATCTATGTAATTGAATATTGTTTTTTCATACATTTAGCTGCAGAGAAAAGAAGAGTACTTAAGTTTTTCAGACTGCAGCTATTCGATAGAAAGACTGCTGAGAAGTGTGAATGTAAAGTGAGCTGAATTTAAGTAGCCTCTCTTTGATTATTTTTCGCAGATAAGTGGTATTAAAGAAAGAAGATATAGAGAATACATGCCTTATAAGAGAATACATGATCTTTAAAACCTGATTTATATATTGGGGTCACGTAAGCTAGTTTCCAACTAGTGTGATAATACCCGTCTTTGAAGAAACTATAGAATAAGATGGATAGAGGAACCGCAATAGCTGTAGCAGTGTTATTGAAAAAAAGAGAAGGAATGTTGTCTGGTCTAAGTGGTCTACGAGGAGATAGCGATTGCAAGGACACAGAACTTTGTCAGGGCTGGTAGAGGTTGGATTATTATTATTATTATTATTATTAAGTTTTAAGTCATGGTCAAGTTTGTTTTTTATCGTTAAAATATTGCATTGGAGACACTAAAACCAATTTTTCCTTTGCAGGCATATACAAAAATGTTAGAACATGTAACACCAGACGGACGTGTACAATGTCTGACTAGTGAAAATCGTGGTTTCAAAAAAGTATTTTATTTTAAGAGAGTTACAGACCAAGGTGATGGACCATCTAGTATAAATAAATGATATCAATTAGTAATCAGGGATGTAATGTTAAAGAGTACATATATATCGGACTTCAAATCAGCTGCAAACTTTTTTGAAACAAAATTGTATTTACTTACTTATTTGTCTGTGTGTATGTTTAATAAATTATATTTGCATGTTGTTTCTAGTGTGTTAATAAATTTTATATATTGTTCAATACGGCCTAATATGTTGTAGTACAAAACATACATTTTTCACAAGAAATACACAATTTTATGCCTTAACTTTGTGAGAAGTTAAACACAGACAAAGCGTTAATTGCGTATTTTGCTATCATCTAGTAGTAGTAGGTTGGAATTTAAGGTATAAGAGTAAATCCAGTGACTGACTCACTGATCCAGTTATCAACAGATCTTCGAATCTACTTCACATAGAACCTTGAATTATTATTTTTTCCTTTTTACCCTAGGCTATAGAAAAGACAAGGTTTTACGAAATGTGTATCCTAAAGAGGGATGGGGACTTAAATGGATTCTTGACGATCCCAGGATCTCTGAAACTATTAGAAATACAATAATGAAATTTAGTATATTTTCTTGCACCTAACGTTGCAAATAACACGAGATTTTGAGAATAATATATCCTATGGAAAAATTATGTGCTTAAATAGCATTTCTTTGCCATTCCCCAAATATCCGAAACTATAAGGCATAAAACTTTGAACTTTGTGTGTCCACGTTGCAGCCCAGGTTGTAAATAATATAACGATCTGGGATTTCCATTCCATTTCCAAGCCGAGTGGAGAGCTTAAATAATTTTCTTGTATGCTTGTTTCATTGCCTTGTATTCAATATCGAAGATTAAGAGATTAAAAAGTATTGTTCGTGTAGTACGTTGTAGTATACATTGATGCTTCGTATAGTGTTTGAATAGTTTTGTTATTATTTATCAAATTGAAAGCTTATCAGAAAATTGTAAAATTTTACATTAATAAATACAAAATTATTCCAAACCCTCTAACATTCCATAACGGCAAAAGCAAAAAAGTCCTAATTTAAGAACGGCATTAAGATGGCAAAAATTATAAAGGTTAAAAAAGTATTTACGTATAATAAAAAAAAACGCTCCCAGCTGTGTATACAACTCAAAACCATGGAAAAGCGGCGAAGGACCAAAACGTCGTAGGACTGAAACAGTATACTGCTGAAACAGTTCAGAAACCTGTTTCGATCCTGTATTGTTTCGGTTGTCTGCCGCTTCGCTCCTACATCGCTGAACTGAAATAATTTTACTCTTAATCTTGCGCCTAAAATAACAATACTTTTGTATCTGTTTAATATGTACTGCTATACATGATATAGTAGGGTACCTGCTCCATAAGGAAAACATGTTTAATTTCAACTTCATATCAAAATGTTATACTTTTCTTTAAGTTGAGGGTATATGTATTAAGATCGATTTCAGTTCGAGTGGACACTTCTACGCCAGTTACCTGGCTCCGTGTGGCACCATAACCCATCGGTCACTTTGTCGCATATGTCGCATGTGTAATAAATGTAAAAGGCACTATGTGTGTTTTATGAATCCATGCAGTACTCAGCTAAGACAAGGTCGCACCCACTCACCGAATATATACGAGGTGGGCTGGTAAATTCATGAAATCACCAAGAAGAAACAGAAAATTGAGACATATCAATGTAGTCATTAAAAAGGTCATATATTGTGGACATCTCATCCCTTATATGATCATCTTATCATTGTTATTTCCTTTGTTACAGGTTCTGTAAAAAGAAGATCTAACGAAATTTGATAAGAATGAGCAGTGTCATCAAGTTTTTTGTGCTTCAACACAAATCCTCTATGGAAATTCATAAAATTTGCAGGGTACTTTGTGGAGCATGCTCCTAGATATACAACAGTAGCAAAGTGAGTGAGGCGCTTTAAGACTGGTCATCGTGAGACTGAAGATGAAGCTCATTCAGACAGGCCTTCAAATACAGTGACCACGGAAAACTGACAATGTGAATGACATGATCATGGAGGATAAGCACATATCGATCAAAAACATTGTTGCGTGCGTGGGGATATTGCGTGAGCGTGTGGGTGTAATAATAGCAGAATATTTGGATATGCGGAGGGGCAGTGGCAAATGTAACCCAATTTGTTTGAATGCTGACCAGAAGAGAAGACGGGTGCAGATGTCACAGGAAATTTTCCAAAAGTTTCAAAACCCTGGTGAGTTCTTGCGCAGTCTGGTGACAGAAGATGAAACATGGCTGCACTACTAAGATCTACAGATTAAACAGCAATCCATGGAGTGGCGCCGCAGTGTGTCTCCTCAACCGAAGAAGTTCCGAAGCCAAAGATCAGCTGAGAGGTGCTTTCATCGGTTTTTTGGAATAGGGACGGTGTCATCCTTATCAAATATCTTATAAAGGGTGAAACCATCAATGCTGGGGTTTATCCTAACTATTTGATTGAGCTGAAGGAGGCTTTGAAGAAAAGACGTCTGGGAAAAGTGAGAATTGATGTTCCGTTTCTCTACGACATTGACCCTCTCACAAAGGTCATCAAACCATGCATTGCTGGTAGATCTGTGAATCACCTGTGTACCTCACCGAACATACTCAAATCATCTGCCCCCTCCGACTATCACCTCTTCCCACATGTCAAGAAACATCTCAAAGGCAAAATAATTCCACCTGATTAGCCACTCATTGCGGAGGTAGAGGCTGGTTTGCACAGCAGGATGAAACCTTCTATTTGCAAGGGTTAGAAATGTTGCAACATCGTTGTGAAAAGTGTATTGTGCTTCTGGAGGAATGCATTGAATAGTGTATTAAAATGGTTCTTCAAGGTAAATTTCTTCTTGGTGATTTCATGAACTTTTCAGCCTGTCGTGGTATAAATATTTCCTTGGAAACAACTTGAGATATCGAGTTCGAATAAATTAGGACATGATCTTCATGATATGATTTATGAGGGGGTTGACAAAAGAGACTATTTCGAGTTATTTGACTGTTTTCTGTTGAGTTGGCAATACTGATAAGCTAGTTCTAAGGTTTGTTTTTGCAAGACGCCCCTCTAAGATAGGAAAATATCCACTGTAAAACCTTTTACATTATAAGGTTTTAGATTTATTTAAGAGTGTCAGTCTTACAAAATTCACCCTATATATGCAATGACCTTTCAATATGCATGTGGTAACACGTATTGAATTAAGAAATGAAATGTAAAAATAAATGGAATTATTTACTTCCGTTTCATCAAATAGTTGGGATAGCTTTTACTATGTCATTGATTGTAATTCAAATCTACAGTGTTACAAAATTTCATTTCCTATACAGTACATTTGTACTTGCACATGCGTATACATTCCAATTTTTCTTTCTTGCACTCGGATGATAAGCATGTAGTTTTGCAGGTGCATTTAACATACAGTTGAAACAATTCCTTCGCCACAGTGGATCAAGCTTGTTGTCTACCTTGGTCCATTCTGAAACAAGCATCACCGATTTGTGGGCCGAACGCTATATGCTTGCATGGAAGATGCTCCCTTATAATTGTAGCTTCACAGCGTCGATTGTGGGGGTATTCTGTCAACATATCGAGCGTTGTGACAAAACATCTTCATTTGTAGGTGGTCAACATTGGCATCACTTTCGTCTTTGCAATGCATTCTGAATTTAGTATGTGATAGAATTACTCATAATTATTCCTATCACATCTGTGTCTACAGTGTGAATGAATTCCACTGAAGATGTCCGCAGAGAATGAAGAACATGTACGACAATGCGCGTATCTGCTTCCTCATGATTGAATTTTCCCATGTGAATGCCACTTCCTACATGCTGTACTTTCTCGCCTGCGGTTACATATATACATTGTCTTTCCGGCATCTGAACTTCCATCAGTTTCCCTGAAATATTTGAAATCAGCTCAGTCTTATTATCAGAATGTGGAAGAAAACTATGCCAATTCCTGGGACCTTGGGACATGGTGTCCAGTGCCATGACCTCTTCTCTCCCTTGTAGTACCTTCCACGGAGAACGTACTATACTGATCCCAAACCACATGTATTGTTTGTCACCTTCTCAACTGGTACTATATTTGTGGATAGAACACTCTAAGAAAGTATTCATTAAATGATTTTTCTTCCACCTGGTTCAACGAAGTTCATACATAAGATCTCCATTATCATTTACAATGAAGTCAAAGGTATCAGGTGTCATTAAATACTCATCTTCAGTTACGTTATACGTGGGACTTGTTTCCAAAAGACATGTCAGCAAATCTGATTTCTGACTTCTTGCAAGTGTGGAGAACACCCTCAGTGGAATGTCCTGGTGAGTATGAACAAGGTTCATGGCGGAAAAATTGTTCCAAGTTGCCCACATTAACTTCTACTGAAAGAAATGTCTGTCAATACAGGTTGTTCCGTTGCTTATATTGCTCTAGTTTCCCTTTAGATGCAAGTTTTGCTGTAGTACGTTTTCGGTCGTGAAAAAGCAGCAGATTATTTTCATAATAGAAGTCTTGAAGGGCCTCTATTTCTTATGGAGAACCTCCTCCTCAAATTTGAAATACTGTTCTCTGCCCTTTCCACCGGTAGATTCTCCTACTAAAGTATCGAGACATACACAATTGTCTACCGATACCAGATTTGTAGTGGGTTCTTTGAAGGTTCCCTGTGTTAATTATGGTCTCTACTAGGACAGTTACATGAGTTTAGAAACGGCTCTGATATGCAAGTCTTTCTTCGTGATGACGCAGTTCTTCTATCGTTCCTGCTTCTCCCAGAGCTGAAATTATGTAGAATACGATAAATTTCCAGTCCTGTCTGAATCCAATGTTCCAGCATTGTCGGGCATTCTGTAATACATGTGATTCCATTTACTTTTTTAACTTCTTTATTCGCCTGTTCTTGTGCTTGATCAATGGGAATTGAAGAAAACCGATGGTTGCCTCTGGATATAACACAATGTCCTCTACGAAGCACCTTTTCAGTTGATGGTGGCAGGGATTGCAAGTCTCTTGTGAAGACAGAAACCCACCAGGTGTAATTGTGATGATCTACGGCAAAGAAGAGAAGAATCAGTTGTCTCGAGATGGGAATCATGAGATCCAATTTTCGTACTGGGTGTGACCTTATGAATATGAGTTTAAGTAGTTCGTACTTATGAACAAGTAGCCAGAAGTGTATTGTTGGCTTATCTCTAAAAGCGTCAGCAAACCTCTCCTCAATTGGAAGTGTCGCCTTCATAGTTTGCATAACCCTTCTTTAAAAGGATGTCATGAGCTGCGACGGTTACTTGGTAGGCATGCTGTGTAGGCATTGGATAACTTGGTGGCAGATAAGATACAGCTGCTGCCTCTCGCATTGTTACTCCTACCTGTGCAACAGTTTCACCACATCCAAAAAGCCTTAACAAGTCTCCCATGGTTGCCCACAAAGAACTTTCAATGTGAAGTTCTCCTAGCATGAGAGTAAACTTATCCTCACCAAATGTTTCAGGGAAAGTTCATTGCACTTGTTTTACAAGGGCGAATAGAGGTTGGTCGAGAACCAACAATTGTGTTTGATGAAGGTTCAGATAATGTGTAATTTTCGCTACTATGTCCATACCATGTGCAATCATTGCTAGTGGAGATGCATTTTGAATTGTCAGTATGGAGCCAAAACTTTAACATGAAGCTAAACATGCCTAAAATAGACGAAAAACTCGAAAGCTTCAAGAATATCAATAGCTTTGCCCTTTCCGAAAAGGGGGTCATAGACCGCTATACTCAGAGAGCCCGCCCGGGGAACGATTATTATCCACTCGGACTAAAATTGTCATTTGGAGCTAAAACATTAATATGAAGCCAAAATATGAACTTTTACATCGATTTGAAATGACTGGGTTCCAGGTCCCACCACTAATACATTTCTATCGATCCTAGGCCGCGCGTGTTATATGTGTAGACTGCATACGACTGAAACAACATACGACGAAACTGCATAGAACCGAAACGGCACCTATAAATAGAGAATACACACCACTCTAGCTATAATCATAGCGATCTGGGTAGAAGAGTACACAAAAAGTAAAAATGATTGCAAATTGTCACTTGCGCGAGCGGAAGAAAGTTAAGTAATCAACCAGAGCTCTTCCAGTTGATCTTAAATTATAAGAATTATACGATATTTGCAATATGAATATGAATAATTTTAAGTGACAAAATAATGACAGTGTTAAATAGTAGTGGAAGCAACACATTATTTTTTGTGTGCTTGGTCAAAAACATTTAAATCACATGTTTACTGATAATTATATTTTACCATTACTATTATGTATTTGATCCGCTCCTTACCTGAGAAGGCTGTGATTATTATTATGATGATGGTTATTATTATTATTATTATTATTATTATTATTATTATTATTATTATATTTCTCGTTTGTTCTATAATACTTATAGTCTGTCACTGACAGGATATGTGAAGTATGTATTCTGAATGTTACAGTACAAGCGTATACTTGCGTTGTAACTTCCTGTGTGTATACGAAATATACGTACGACCTATATGATACATAATTGATTAGTTTGATGTAATAAGGGCGTAAGCGAGTTTACTCTTTTCTTGCATCAAACGCATTAGTGGCTTTTGCCATGTTTGTTTACGCTCTCGGTAACATTTCAATTTAACATCGGAAAAAATGCTATATATTATATTTTTTTATGTAAGAAAATATCACTTGAATTTTCAACATCGATTTCCTCCACCTGCATGTTGCAAACCTACGCTCTTATTCTATCAAACTCCTGAACTAAAGCATATTGCCATATCGTGATGAAGTTGCTTATTCAACATTTTAGATTGTCTTTTCCTCCGTGTGGTGCAGCAAACACGTAATACCAGACTGTTTTAATTACTGTGCTTCGTCAGAAATTTACCTGTCACTTCTCAATCACCACTCCATTCACGTACTCTAACGTTGGCAGTCGCTAGGCCAACCATTAAAGTGATATTACTTCTTTTGGTCAGTTGACTTTCATGTACGTATTGCAGATTTTGATCTGCAATGTGAGAACTAATGTTGCATAGAAGTTGGAATGCCAATAGCAAATCACTTTATTAACTGTACGCCTGATGGGTGTTCACAATCTTCCATGCAACATACTTGAAAGTAAAGGAAGGTTTGAGTACTTTTTACTTACAATATACAAAAAAGTTTTAAATGTAAGGTGACGAAGAAAAGCAACAGTCTTAATACTTGGAACAAAGTATTATTGATGTTATATTTATTACTAGTAGTAATAATAATTATAATGGGCACCATTTTATTAAAATTTATGAACAAATAATCCTTGACACTAAGTTACGATACAAACAGTTCGAAATCTAAAATCGTAAGCTAATCAAGAAGAAGTTGTCTATTTCATATTTGGATCGAACATCCCTGGAACATGACATTTTCATGTAATATCCGCCCCTAATATATAGTATTACTATGTAATTATAATCATAGTTCTGTTGCTTTCTGCTCTTCTCTAGCTCTGTAAACAAGTACTGGATACCAGTTGTTGTTTCTTAATGAGCAATGATGTTGGGAGACTATTCATTTGGGAGAATAAAGTTATTACTATTGTCCACGGGAAGTGACGATACAATTATCATGTAATTCGAGAGAAGACGCGTCTCTCAATCGAAATAAATACACTTCTCGAGACGATACAGCTCTTTCACGACACTTGTTCCATAGACGAAAACACCAAATCTGGAAACAAAGAAAAAAGACATCATACTTTCTTAGAATTCTTATTTATTTATTTCTACGCATTTATGCCGTATTTATTTACTTTTATTATCCGACGATCGTTTTCCTAGTTATTCCCTTAAAGTATCGTTTGTAGGAATCTTACTTCGAGTACCTCGCTGAGTAGAAGACAGCACCTAATCATTGGTTATTCATAACTTCATGTTTGCTTGCAGTGCAATGCATTAGTGTCGTGCACGCGTAAGCAAATGAGTGGTGCGAATACTGCTGATACGCACACCAAAGTTTACCATCCGCTTTGTACATTTACAGAATGATTGATTTTATAGTGTGATCAATACATTTTTTGAGTAAATACCGCCCAACGTAACGCGCCTTATTATTTTTATTTTATTTTATTTTCGTTAGTATAGTGTAGAACGTTCTTGTGCAACACCCTTCCTAAACTTCATGTAATATTAACGTCTTGAGAATCGAATAGGTTCAAAACATAAGTGTTTTGGATGAAGTATTGGAACAAAAATATATATTTAGTGAGATATAGAAACTTTTTTATTTCAAGTATCAAACGAGAATGTGTTTTGCCAGACGCATCAAAATACAGACACGAAGAGTTTACTGGCGTTATTGTTACCAAACACCATGTATATGATGCAGACTATTTTCTTATCCAGAAACTCAACCTAGAATATAGAAAGAGCTCAACCAGAGCGAAGGAACTGTATGAATCTCTCATCCGTACACTCCAATTAACCGATTTTATGATGATGTTAAAACGATACTTAATTGCCTTTTGCCAATAATAATAATAATAATAATAATAATAATAATAATAATAATAATAATAATAATAATAATAATAATAATAACGGAAACGTAAATTTAAAGAAGATGTTTAAGAGTCTCCCTGATAAGTTTTGAAGTATTTAATATTTCTAGATTTTTAACTCTAATTCAATGCAATCTTTCAGTTTTTGTTCCACGATTAAGCCGTGTTTCTAAAGGAGACGGTGATTATGAGAATGATGAAGTCGTGGAGTATAGAAAGTGGGAGTAAACAAGATAACACTGAGCAAACTTACAAATACGGTGTTCTTCTACTACAAGGTCAATTTTGGCTCAAGCCTGGATCGAACCAGAATCCTATGCACCAAAGGTGAACGCTGTACCATTGAGCAATTACAGCCCCTTTTCTTAGAATAGATTACAAGAAACAAACGCAAAGTAAAGAGAACAAAAATCACATTAAAAAATTAAAAAAACATCAATATACTTACGTGGCCTCGTACAGAGAGCCAAAAGATCCAGCTCCATATAAAGTCATCAGACTTTCTCTATGGAAGCAACAAAATGCTCAGGATCAGCATTTCTCTGGTAAAAATTTATGTTTCTTCAAAACAAAAAGTTACCAGTTTTTGAAATAGTTTGTAACACTTTTCTTTTTCTTTTGCGATAGCTAATTTGTGTCACATACAGTAAGTGCATGGAAAGCTAGGATAACATTTGGAAACTTTCAATGCATTCTTTTTACAGTTTATTATGACAATCATGCTATCAAGTCCCTCTTTGGGATATCTGGCTGTCTTTTTAGGTCCTAGAAATGACCTTTCATGTTACTCGTCGTATAACGGGTAGGTAAAACAACCAACTCTATTTCCTCATCAACAAATGTTAGATTGTTTCTTTGCGCTTGTTCGGTTACTCTGAGATCAATCAAAATGTCAGCGTCATCAGCTGCTTGTAAAACAGTGAAATCTACATTACTCTTTAATTGAGGGAAGAGAAGCTTTAAAATTGAACTTCTGTTGCAACTATTTTTCAGGACTCTTCCAGAGTGATTGCTGGAAAATTGTTCATTTTTAAACTTTCCTTGTCTATAGCACACATATCTCCTCTTCCCGCATGTTTCCAGTCCTCTTCCCGAGTGCTAACTGAATCATACCCGTCAAAGACTATCGTTATTCTGTTACCAAACGTGTGCATCAAATAATCGCTATACTTGTTGTAAATTTTCGCAAACGTCGCAAATATCTCCCAGACGGCTGTATATAGTATATAACCGCCATCTAGAACTATTTCTTTTTTCGATCCACAATTTACGATCGATGAAAGTGGAACTGAGAGAACGGTTGAGATTATCCTACTGTCGAAACATCCTATCGTCATTAAATATTTATTGATAGGGGATAGTAGGAAATTCAAAATTGAAACTTTCTTTTAATTGTTCCTTAGTTTTGGCTAGATTAACGATCCTATGAAAAATAGGAGAAAAATTAACTGTGAGGCTTCCTATATTTCACTGGTATCTGTCGTTCTTGTAGTAGATTTTTAACTTTACTTTTTGCACAGAAGTGAATTTTACCTCTCAAGGTTTCTACGCTTCTCAACCCAATACATCATTGCACCACCACAGTTGCTTTTGATATCCTCGACTATTCCAGTTGAAATGTTAAACAATTAGTTCGAATGTAGTCCTAAAGGATTATGGTCCTTATATCAAATCATTCATTTCTGGTGAGCACTTTGTTCTCCTTTTATTTTGGAATCCCTCTCTTCAATGTACTGATGAGCTGTTGTTGAAAAGAACACCTGTCAATTCTTCAAATGCTTCCATTTTCTTTCCACATTCTGGCATGGCTGATATTCTTGGAATCATGGTAAGTGGTGTTATGCGTCTTCCCTGCACCCAGACTTTCAGTCGTCGTCATCAATCTCATTAGTGTCTGTTCGATTACCATATCTGACCATCTACCACTCCAGAATTTGTTTGTGCGCCCTACCGTGAAAAACGATTGATTAACAAACAGTTCGAACTCGTTTTCTACCAATGTATTCTGCAACTCAAACATGGTTTGTAAACAAAGAAGAATATATCTTGCATAATTGTTGTGTCCAGCTGCATAAAAAAATAGGTTACATTTTACGTACTGCCCACAAATGAAGTTCAAATATTTCCATCCTTTCAGCAGCAATGAAAAGTTGTGTATTTCCGATCAGTTTCAAATACTGAATCCAAAGTTTCGAAGTTCAGCTGTTTGCAGCTTCTCTCTTCTTGATTGTGTTTAAGCTACTCAACATTCGCTACAAATCAGTATTGTTGGGAGAAATCTTGAAAACTTTTTCGTGATTGTACAGAAACATTATGTGTTTTTGATTCATGTTTAGATGAATCTTCTCAAAAAGAACGTGATGGAGGGCCCAGATAATTAGCAGATGGGCACGTATAATATTCCCTCAAATCATGTGGAACACGATTTTTGTCGTAACGTTGTCTCCTTTGATGTTTCTTTTTCGAAATGAACACAATCGAAGCAGCCGAAGAACGACAGAATGAGAAGGAAAGCAAGAGGAAGGAAAATTGTGAACTCTGACAAAGGATTGGTTGAAGAGACCGTCTCAACAGGTAGAGAAACTGTGCGAAAAACACGTTTGTTTTCAGTTTTATTTCTTTATGACAATGTTGCCATCACTTTCAGGACCCGAAAAAAATATATGTTGTAGCTAAGAATATAACAAAACTTTCAACCAAAAACTCAGCGACGTGTACAACCACAAGATTTTTCTACATTTTTTTGAAATTTTCAACAGGCAAAGAACAAAGAAAATGCGAATGAATAGTTTTGAAAAAATGTACATTTACACCCAGGTAGTATCTACAATCTATGAACCATTCAGAATATTTCAATCACTCCCGCCAAAATTTAAAAATATACAATTTCGAGCATGTATTACAAGATAATTCGGTAAGAGGAGGGAGTAGGGGTCAAGTTTTATTTTGAGGTAGTTTTAGGTCAGGGTAACATTTTGGGTCAATAACGAGCCAATTTGGATCAAGGGCCGATTTCACTATCTTACTAGGAAAGACCCTTTCATTCGTTCTTAAGAAAAAATCAACAATAAAAATTCATAATTGTTTGATAGCACAGTGTCAATTTCTTGTATGCAAGTTCGTCGCGGATTCGATACTTATGCGTTCACGGGGAAGCCCAAGGAAATCAATATATGGAAAAACATTTCCCCAAGTTACTGAGTTAAACAAAAGGATGCACAAACTGATGATTATAATCATGTTCATGAGCATTCGGAGAATTCACCAGTGCTATTATCGACATAATTTACAATTAGCAATATTAATTCACCATAGTATCTTCGCATTTACTGTCGCTTTCTTTATCCCATCGAATGTACTCGTAAATTGTTATAGTAGTACATGTGAACATTTACTGATCAACTGAAGTGTTTTGAACACATAAATTAATATTTAAATCAATCAATAAATAGATACAGAACACACTAATGATAACCAACTAGTTATACTTAGCTTATTACTTAATAAAATAAAATGAAATTTAAACTTTCATGGTCCACGAATATGCCCTGTAGGCAAAAAGAAAGATTGAATGATCATAAAATAATCGGTAGAATGGTAATGTGGGAGGAAACGACCTAATTGCGAGAAAACCTACAGACACAATCTTGTCCACCACAAAGTCATTGAGTCTATGGCCTGGGTCAGAACCAGAGACCCCTCACACTAGAGGTGAACGCTGTGTCCTTTGATAATTAATGTTGATGATATGTCATGACGGGTACTAAACTCAATATTCTGTTCGAGTGAGTGAAGCCATATCAGGGAAATCAATCTATACGAACGAAACTAAACAAAAGGCTGAACTCTTCAAAAAAAATTTAACTTTACTTGTGAACCTCGAAACACAAAATACAGTAGTTTCAGAATATAGCCTAATCTTTTGCAAATGTACCAGCATACACCAAACATTAATCACTTCAGGGCTGGTGAAAGAAAGAATATAAATATACTTATGTTCGTATACTTAGAACACTATCTCGTGTGAGGTTATTGAAAAGAAAAAGATAAAATTTCAAAGTAACAACACAGTAGGCCTAACACACAACCAATATTTTGGTCAATATTCCTCTTGTTCAGGCTCGAAAAATCCTAGGCGCCAGGTAGTCAAAGCGATTGGAAATACGAGTTTGGCTCCTAAATAAGTTAAGTTATGTAGGCCGATGTATGAGATTTGTATTATTATGGTGCCTAGGTTTGAGAACTGGCACCTAGGTCACAATAAAAATTTTCGAGCATTTGTCTTTTTTCTGATGTTGTTTCGGAAGTCTAACCATCTGTCTGTCTCTATTCGCTACAGCTTTCTTCAGCTTCAAACTATAACGGTGACCACGGAAGTATTTCCCTTGTACAAATATTGTAAGAAAATGAAGCACTATACAATACGATTCTTGTAGCATTAAGATAAGATTAGTTGTAGCAATAGTGTGGGGTGATTAATTGCTAATATGAACAGTAAATAGTAGGAAATTGTAAGAGTGTAATAGAACACGTTTTTTTTTAAAAGGGAGTTAAGAGCTTTTTTAGTGCAGAAAGTGCTTATTTGTAGCCGTAGTATAATAGCATGCAGATTCACGACAAATGTTCAAAATAAAGAAAAGCTATAATATGGTGACCTAGATATTGTCAATCTGCACGTGGCTCAATTTCAAGTAATATAGTACTTAAGATTCCTAATGTTTTTGTTGTAAAATAATAATAAAGTAATCCCTGCTTAAGTGTAGAAGCATATAAAATAGATTACAATGTTAGAATATTACAAATGATCCTTAACGTATTTTAAACCAAGAAAATAGGTCTTGTTAACACGTTGCAATTACGGACAGTAAAGGTATTACTTAATTTCCACTTTTCCTTTCACTTTTCCACTAATTTTGTTTGTAGTTTACAGTCAGAAACTATAATGTGAAAAGATTCCCTGAAGCTTCCCATGTCATTACAGACAAATGCCGATCTGTGACGTCAGGCCAAGACCCCTGTTTTCGTTGACGTGACGTAAGCAGCTGATTTTCGCGTTGTTTGAAGCGTTGTATCTCCGTAACGAAGAAATATTTTTCTGAGATGTTTGGTATGTGGTATATTGAAGACTAGTTCTACACAATGATTTCTTTAAATTACAACCTTTGGTCAAAAAGTAAATGTCTAGCAGTATTGAGTGTGATACCCAGCTATGCGCCTGCTCGTCTTCTCAAGGTCGTGATTTGATTTTGAGTTTAGCGTCCCTTCCAAAAGTGAGGCTATGTGAGACTTAAACCTGCCTATTAAAGTGGAATCCTAACCACAGGAGATCCAGCGGGGAATCGAATCCGGGTCTCCTACGCCAAAGGCACGTACGCTAACCGCTTAGCCACGAGGGAGCTCTCCTCAAGGTCGGGTGCAAAGTGTAAGATACAGGGGAAACTGCAAACACAGAGATAAGTATTCTTGAATTTTGGACAAATGCTACTCTATACCCGGCAAGCAGGGTGACAAAGCAACACACAGTTTTCTCATGCTGGCAAAACGGAGCGCTATACTTCGTGCCTGTAAAAATGAAATGAAATTTTTGAGTTTTACGTCCCACGCTTATGCCGATTAGGCTAAAGGAGACGGTGATGATGAATAATGAATGAAATGGTGGAATGAACAAAGTGGGAGGAAACGGGAGAACCCCGAGAAAACCCACGCACACGGTGTTTGTCCACCACAAAGTTCACTTGGCAGGAGCTGGGTTTGAACCCGAGACCCCTAGCACCAGAGGTGAACGCTCTACCACTGAGCCACCGCGGCCCCTACTTCGTGCCTGTGTGTACATTAAGAAAATACTGGTAATTACTCAGACAGCCCAATTTTTAAGTATATATTTCAGTTTGGTTTATAAAAGTGTTAGCCAGTCTAACACACCTGACAAGCACCTTCCACGCCTGGTTTTATTTCACACCTAGCAGAAATACATGTTCCTCTCACGGGCAAGATAAAGTTTATGTAAAATATTTGAAAGTAAACAACGAGTGAAATAAATAAAAAAAACGAAGAGCAACAAAGGATGAATGATTAATGGTGTGCAACGAGGAGTGAAATAAATAGTTAACAACAATATATTGATCCTATTAATTCCCAATAAACCCATTAGTCGTTGCCGCCCTGTCGACAATACAAAAATGACTAAAACGAATAACGATTAGCAACACCTTGGACGTTGCTCCCTCAGTTGTATTCTAGCAATGGAAATGGTAGTTTGATGATGTATCATTATTATTATTATTATTATTATTATTATTATTATTATTATTATTATTATTATTATTATTATTATTATTATTCGCGGACGGTTTTAATGACAGAAACTTAATATAATTTCAAATATCAAATTCTAAAGCCGGCGGAAAATACCCCTAATTTGGAATTTTCCATAATCCTCAGCTATTTTTATGTCTTTAGAAATGTTTCACTAAGGGACTGGGGAACATATTTAGTCGCCAACGATTTTTTCCCCAATATTTATATTTTCAACTTAACAAGTTATTTGTCTCTCAATCGTCGTTTGCGGCCATTTTAAATCATTCTGTGGGTGAAACTTACCTTCCAATTGAAAACATTGGAGTAAAGAGTGATCCGGGGATCACAGTGAATGGATTTTGATGCATTTATTTATTTGCATTCGATCAGTTTTTACTCCTCACTGAGCCATAAAACATTCCTCACATACTATCTTACCTCTTTTTTGCCAAAGGGCCTAGGGGAGAAGTCCTTAGCTGGACACAGACTAGTTAATAACAATTACAATAACAGTATTAATAATGATAGTTGTAGTAGTAATATTAGTAATTCATAGCATTTCTTTTGAAAGCGTTATATGCTCAAAAATCGCCGTTTAAACTCCCCATTCAGCATATGTATGTGATTTAATGTACTGCTACAACACCTTGTGGAATGTATTATTGAAGCTGATTCTAAGATTTGGCCTTGTTATTTTTATACTATGAATTTATTACAGATATAAAATATAATTCACACTACAATGACTACATGCATTATTCCTTCGTTGTAAACAAATCCTTATACAACATACATTGCTATGATACAAATAATTATATTTTGGTACTTATAGTAACTGCTGTATTCATATATATATAGAAATTAATAAACACACTTGCATTAACAGACTGACTAAGCTAGTAATTAATTGTCTTTGATGCGGATGAACTGTTTTGATTGCAATTATGGGAAATTCTCTTTGCTGCGTGGTTCCACACTGCACATTTTTAACGCTGCAGTATATCCAACTAGCAAGATGGAAGTGTGTTAATTAAATGAATACACACAAATAAAAAACTCATCATACTCCCCCCCTTCCCCGTTGATTGGTGCAATCAAAATTTTTCACAAGGAAGAGGAATCACTTTACTGATGAAACGTTTATATGCTCCTGATGATGTGCACGCATTTACAAAACGTACAATTCCCACATGTATTGAAAACACTTGTTCAATTATTCCCAATTTCCAATGAATAGGTGGTTGATTATCTTCTTTAAATAGAATCACCATGCCTGGAACAATGTTGCACTGTTTGGAAAACCACTTTTGTCTTTGCTGCAATGACGTAAGCTAGTCTGCTTGCCAGCGTTTCCATACTTGATGAAGAATTTGTTGAATTCTCTGCCACCGTGATAAATTGCCTTCTTTCACTACTGTCAAATTTGACTCTGAAAAACTTGTCAAGTGTGCTCCTATGAGGAAGCGTACTGGTGATAAATATGATAGGTCTTGAGGATCATTTGACAATGTAGTGATTGGTCTCGAGTTTAAGCATACCTCGATTTGAATTACTAGAGTATTGGATTCTTTATATGTGAGTAATGCATTACCAGCTATGCGTTTACAATGATATTTGACGGACTTTACTGCAGCTTTCCACAGTCCGTCAAAATGTGGAGACATTAGAGGAATAAAAGACCATGTGAATTCTTCCGTCGTTGCATGTGTCGCAATTTTCTCTTTCAAATCTTCAGACTGGAACAATGCTAATAATTCCTTTTTGGCTCCAACGAAGGCGATACTATTATCACCGTGAATGGTCAAACCTTTTCCTCAACGACATGTGAAACGTCGAAGAGTTGCTATAAATGTTTGTGTTGTACACCCATTTACTATTTCTAGATGTATTGCCTTTGTTTGAAAGCAAACGAGTACTGCTACGTATGCTTTAACTATGGTTCGGCTTCTAACTAGTCCTGCCTTTATGTGGAAAGGCCCACAGTAATCTACACCGACAGTTAAAGACGGACGTGATGTTTAAAGCAGAGATGGTCATCCTCCCTCATTTTGCCCTCATGAGGGCCGCCTTCACCCTCATCTCACCCTCATTTTATAGTTGAGGGTGAAGGCGTTGGAGGGTGAGAGCGGTAAAGTAATTGAGGGTGAGTGAGGGCGTCAATTTCGGGTGAGTGTGAGGGAAGGTGACTGTGAGGGCGTCAATGGAGGGTGAGTGTGAGGGAGGGTGAGTGTGAGGTCGTCAGTGGAGGGTGAGTGAAGGGCGTCAATGGAGGTTGAGTGTGAGGGAGGGTGAGGAGAAAGCATCGATGGAGGGTGAGTGTGAGGGAGGGTGAGGGTGTCAGTTGTCGGTGAGTGTGAGGGAGGTGAGGGAGGTGAGGGTGAAGGCGTCAATTGAGGGTGAGGGTAAGGGTTCATAAAATTAGTTATCTTGCAATTCTTCATTTCTGGAAAATATGTTAGAAAATGTAATGTAATTTTTTTCTTAGAATTAATCGTCGTTCACAGAAAATCGTCATATCAATATTCCGTCAGTTTCATACGCTTTTCATGTGCGAAGACAAGATGTTTCTCATAGCTTTATTACTACTCTATATTTATATATTTTCACTTTATAGAAATAATAATTACGAAATATATAAAAATATCTACTGCAAGTTTTTGGCTACCGAAAATGTCAAAGTTTAACGAAAGTAACCCATTAAAAATACTAGTAGTTCTCAGGAAATAATGTTTTTTTTTTTAATATATTCGTTCAGATGAGATACTAATAAATATTCATATATTCATTCATTCTACAATTCTAACTAAGAAAAAGCTTTATTTATTCTTCTAAGTAAGAGAAAAATATGTATAAGAAAAGTACAAAGCTGCAAGCCGCAATAAATACCTTTATATTTAATTATCAAATAAAAAGTTATTACCTGCTTTTGGCTATATACGTACTTTTAGATTTCCAAACTACGCTATGCACATGAAAAGGGGTCTTATAGAATTGCTGTGTCCGTCTGTGTGTCTGTCTGTCAAGAGGTATCACATCAAAATCGGTAAGAGCTATTAACAAGCGTTTTTCGGGAATCGATCCAGCATACCAATAGTAGGTTGCATCTCCTTCAACAACCTCCTACTTAACAGGTACACTCAAATCACCTTGGGAGTCAATCTGTTAAACCGGAAGTGGTAGAAATCGGAAATTTCCGGTTTCAAATTAAAGACCACGAGTAAAAAACGGTAATAGTGATCGGCAAACGGTTCTCGGAAATAGGTGGATATGAAAGGAACCACCTTAAAGTCTGCATTTCTACTAAACCTGGAAGTGGTAGGATTCACTACTGCTTCAGGTTTCAATATTTATTTTCATAAACTTAAAAGGGTAAGAGCTATCGACAAACGGTTTTCGGGAATCAATTCTGCATTACCAGAATTGGTTCCATCTCTTTCAACAATCTTATTTAAACTTGAAGTGGTAGAAGTCGACCATATCTGGTTTCAACAAACATATTCATAACTCATAAACGAATATAAAACATAGCTACGATAAAGCGTTTTCAGATATCGATTTAAGGTCTTAAGGGGACAAACCACCTGTACTCCTGTATTTCCACTAAAATCGGAAGTGATATAAATTCAACATTACTTCTGGTTTCAATATTGATTTTCCTAGACCTAAAACGGTAAGTGCTATCGACGAGCGGTTTTCGGGAATAGATTCAACATCCCAAGAATAGGCTCCATCTCTTTCACCAATCTTCGAGTTAAACCAGAAGCTATGTTGTACCACTTCTGGTTTCAACAATTTTGGTCATAACTCAAAAGCGGTAAGAGCTATTGAGAAACGGTTTTCGGGAAACGATTTGTCGTTCTAATAATAGGTCCCATCTCCTTCGACAACCTAATATTTAAACCGTAGGTGGTAGAAATCAACTACTTTCGGTTTCTACTATTTCCAGTTTTACTATTGAATTTGTATAGTTCGGAAGTTTACCGTAGTTTCACACTGTAGAAAGATACTCTCTTGTTCTATCATATAATTCTTGTGTTATCAAATACTAGGTTTATTTCCAGGTACTCAATAATATTTATATATTTTTCCATTATAAGACCTAGAAAGGAAGATTATAATTTGCTGTAATGTCATATTTCTATTCATGCATTCAATCAATATCGTGGCTTAATGTGGAGTTAATACTTGATAGTAAATATTTGTTTAGAATGGTAAATTTTCAGAAATGGGAAGTTTTAAGCGGAAAATTTTCCACTTCACATCACTAGTTGAAGGGATGCTTTCAGTAGAGCAATTGTTAATATGTACATTTAATGGACGGAACAATGTAAAGGAGATTTTTTCTTCCAGGGTAGAAAAGGTTTTATTTGTAGCTGTACTTTATTTGAAGGAGCGCCAAGTGAACTTTGTGGTGGACAAACACCGTATGGCCATCCACCCTCATTTTGCCCTCATGAGGGCCGCCCTCACCCTCACCTCATCCTCATTTTTGTAGTTGAGGGTGAGGGCGATAAAGTAATTGATGATGAGTGTGAGGGAGGGTGAGTGTGAGGGCGTCAATGGAGGGTGAGTGTGAGGGTGTCAATGGAGGGTGAGTGTGAGGGCGTCAATGGAGGGTAAATGTGAGGGCGTCAAATGGAAGGTGAGTGTGAGGGAGGGTGAGGGAAGGGCGTCAATGGAGGGTGAGGTGATGGAGGGTGAAGGGAAGGCGTCAATGGAGGGTGAGGGTGATGGAGGGTGAGTGAGCCTTAGGAAAAATGACCATCTCTGGTTTGAAGTATATTTTTCGGCAGTTGACCCATGAATTGAGATGTTGCCTAGCAATTTAGCTTGAAGCAAATTAAGCATTCGTGTATTGTACGTTTGATTATCTGCTTTGACTAAATAATCCAATAACGTTGTCTCAATGACGCCTTCAACAATTGAAGGTTTGCATGAAGCAGTCTCTTTTGTTCATGGATTATGATCAATTTAGTCAAGTCCTGGGGCAAAATAATGAGATGTTTCGTATCATATGTTAAGTCGCTTTCTTCTAAACGTCCACCAACTCTTAGTATACCCTGGTGATCTAAGAACGTATGTAAGTTGCGAATTTTGCTTTATTTTGGTAATTCTTGATTTGATTTGAGACACTTGATTTCTCTATCAAGACACTGCTGCTGTACAAGTTTGATGTAAGTAATAAGTGCCTTTCTTGTTTCTTCAACTGATAACTCGCCGATAACCTTCTTCTGTGGAATCTTAATATTGTTAATGAAACGAAAACAATATTCGAATACTCTGATTACTTTCTCCAACTTCGAAAAATTTGAGATGAATTGTGTTGTATCATTATCAGTCATTAATAATAGAATACTTTTCCTTTGTTCGATCATTGCATTTTCTTCCATGACTACAGCTTCTGACGGTTATATTTCTTCTGGTTCTTGCAACCATGGAGGTCCATGCCACCACAATTGAGCTTGTGTCAATTCATGCACTGTTGCACCTCGAGATATATGTGCTGGATTTTCTGAAGAGGAACTGTGCTTCCAATTATTAATGTTAGTGTATTCTTGGATCTTTGCTACTCTATTTGTCAGAAATTGTTTCCAGCGAGTGGACGGTGATGCTAGGCATGCGAGTACTATCGTTGAATCAGTTCGCAGGTGAATAGATGAAATGTTCAGATTGAGAATTGGCATTTCTTTGTGTACTAATGAAGCCAATAATAGAGCAGCACATAATTCTAATCGTGGAATTTTTACTTGCTTTATAGGAGCTACCTTAGATTTGGAACATAGTAGAGGAACCGACATTTCGCCTTTCATTTACTGAGCGTATATATAAACAGACTCCATAAGCATTCTGTGATGCATCTGCAAATCCATGTAGCTGAATGTCAATTATATTGCTCTTTGCCAAGACTAGCCGACTGACTTTGATATGTTTCAGGTTATCTAACTGGCTCACAATTGTGTCCATTGATTGTGCAAATGAGTTGGTAGTTGCTCGTCCCACTTTAATTCTTCTTTCCAAAGTTTCTGTAGGAATATTTTGTAGGCAATCACTATTAGACTGACTAAACCAATTGGATCAAAGATAGATGAAATGTGAGAAACAGCCTGCCTGACCATGGGTTACACCTTGACTTATTGTTCGCTGCTTCTCCTCTAGCGGTTTGTAAGCTATCAAGAATATATCTGAGCTTGGACACCATACGATTCCCAATGTTTTGATGTTGTCTCCATTTTCAAAGCTTATAGATTCAAAGCTAATTCTAAAATTTGACCTTGTTATTTTTATACTATGAATTTATTACAGATGTAAAATATGATTCACACTACAATGACTACATGCATTATTGCCTCGTTGTAACCAAGTCCTTATACAACATACATTGCTATTATAAAAAAACAATTATCTTTTGTTACTTACACTAAGTGCAGCATTCATATATATCATCATCATCACCATCATCATTATCATCATCATCATAGGCATTCAGCCTTTATTGGAAGGTCACTTGCCGCAGCTGAGAAACTTCCGTGCTTCACGGTTCTCCGCTATCTTTTTCGTCTTCGCGTATGATCTTTCTGTTTTTATATCATCCATTAATTGTAGTCTCCTTCGCCTATTACTCTCTTTCCCGCCACCATACCCTCTAGGACTTCCCTCATGATACAATCTCTTCTTAGGCAATGTCATAACCAGTTTCTCTTCCTCTTCCTAAAAATATCTAAAACTGTTCTATTCTCACCCACCATTTCTAACAGTCTCTCATTCGTTTTCCGCTCAACCCAACTAATTCTTTCCATTCTTCTCCACATCCACATTTCGAAGGCTTCCAGTCGATTTTCATCACCTTTACGTAATGTCCACGTTTCCGCCCCATACAGTACAACACTCCGCACGAAATATTCTGAGTATTTTTCTCAACTCTTTATTCAAGGTCCCACAAAACAGACTTTTCTTCCTCCTAAAGGATTCTTTCGCCATTCCTATTCTTACTTTTATTTCACGTACGAACTTCATGTTATTACTAAGAATACTACCCAGATATTGAAAACTATTCACTTGTTCTATTTTCTTCCCTCCTACTTTAACATTTGACACAGACCCCTTTGTTCCAATCCCATGGCTTTTTTCTTTCTAACATTTATTTTCGTCCCATATTCTTCAAAGCCCATTCTCATTTTTTCTAACATTTTTTGATTTTTTTTTCAGATTCTGCAACAAGCGGCATATCGTCGGCAAATCCTATGCATCTAATCATTCTACCTCGTACCGAAATGCCATCATCATCATATAGGCTCTTTTTCACTATCTCTTCTGTATAGACATTAAATAGTGTTAGCGAGAGGCAGCATCCTTGTCGAACTCCCCTTCCAATTGCACTCTCTTGCGTCAGTTCTTCCTCTATCCTAACACTTACTTGTTGCTTCATGTATAAGTTTCTTATGAGTCTTCTATCTTTTCATTCCAACCATATCTTCGTTAGAACTCCCAAAAACAAATCCCAATTCACGCGGTCAAAATCCTTTTCTAGGTCACTAAATATTACATACGACTCTTTCCCTTTTTCTATAAATCTTTCACCAATAGCCCTTAATAATCAAATTGCATCTCTTGTGCGCTTGCCTCTTCTGAACGTGAACTGCTCCTCCTCAAATTTATTTGTTCTTTCATATAACTTTCTGTTCAGTATTCCGAGCAAAATTTTAGCTGCATGAGATATGAGACGAATAGCTCTATAATCCTCACATCTCTTTGGGTTCGATTTCTTAGCCATCGGTATCATGATCGTTTTCAGAAAGTATTTTGGCCATTCTCCTGTTTCATATATTTCATTGCGTAGTCGGAACAATTCCTTCTTTCCCTTGTAACCTTTATTTTTAATGAATTTGATTGGTATGTAATATATTCCGGTTGCCTTTCCATTCCTAATCTCGGATATAGCCTTTTCAAACTCATCCCGAAGAATACTGAGTCCTTTATCATCCTCGCCTACATTATTCTCTACTTCAACATTTAGGCTACACGGTCTATCCTTACTCTCATATAAGTCTTGAACGTATTCTTTCCACCTTCGTATAGCCTCATTTCTCTCGCTGACTACCTTCCCATTCTTATTTTCTATCGCCATTATCATACCGCCTTGTTTCCTCCGAAATTCCATAGATTTCACCTCCTTGTACATTTCCTCATATTTACCAACTCTTTCTAATTCCTCTATGTCATCGCATTTCCTTTTGTAAAATTCTTCCCTCTCTCTGTCTATTTCTCTTCGTAATTCATTATTTAACTTTCTGTACATCTTTCTGCCCTCTTCTGTATCAACCTGTTTCCACATCTTCCTCTGGCTCATTTTCTGCAACATCTGCTCTGTAACCCATGGTGTCTTAGCAGTTTTGTGTTCGCGGTAACCTACTGCTTCTTCTGCAGCCTGTTCTAAGCCACGTTTAATATGTTCCCACCGTGCGTTACTACCTGCGCCTATTCTTTCCTCGTTTGAACATTTTTCCTCAAATTTTTTAATGAAAAGATTTCTTATTTCCTCGTTTTTCAACTTTTCAGTTTTTAACACTTTGTTACCTATTTTTCTTCTGCCTACATTTTTCAGTTGAATATCTACTTCGGCCAGCACAAGATTATGATCAGAGAACATATCAGCCCCGGGAAGGGTCCTCGCGTTCTTTAAGCTATTCCGATACCTGTCCTGAATCATAACATAGTCTATCTGATATCTTCCACCGTCTATTGGTGATTTCCATTTATATCTTCTTCTCTTGTGCTGATTGAAGCAAGTGTATCCAATTACTAGTACATTCTGTCTACAGATATTCACCAGTCCCTCTCCGCTTTCATTTCTTTCGTCTAAATCATATTTGCCTGCGATACTACCTTCCTGTTTTTCTCCCACAACTGCATTGAAATCTCTTAATAGAATTATGCATGCACCCTTCTTCTCCCTATCTATAGTTTCTTCCATTCTCATAATTTTCCTCTACTTTTTCAGTTGCATGTATATCTATAGAAATTAATAAACTATTTGCATTAACGGACTGATTAAGCTAGTAATTAAATGTCTTTGATGCGTATGAACTGTTTTGATTGCAATTATGGGAAATTCGCCTTGCTGCGTGGTTCCACACTGCACATTTTTAACACTGCAGTATATCAAACTAGCAAGATAGAAATACGTCAATTAAAGGAATACACACAAATAAAAAACTCAAGAGCATATTTTTCTAAATTTGCCAGAAACTGGGCTTGCAATCATCTATCTACAATAGTTCTCTACTTTTATTAACCGTGTAATACTCAGTAAGAACAAAAAGGAAAATTCATATATCGCGAGGACTTTGCACAATGGGTTAGGTACACTCCTGTTCACATAAACTTTGAAACTCGTTCATAGACTAAGTCCAAAAAAGGAACACTAGATTCATCATAATCCCCACAGATTTATACAAAGGAAATTGCATTTTCCCTCCGTACTTTATATAGACACTAGCTTCAAAGTGTATACCCTGATACGTTTTCCTACTACAGCTCATAATATCACATAGTCTACAACATTTCTACAAATTAAACGCTCCACAAACTTGAAAATATCCCCGGTCACAAAGAAGTAATTGACTTCCATCGCTCACCCATTTTCGGATTGCAATGAAACTCTTGATAAAAGAAAAAGTGTATATATATATATATATATATATATATATATATATATATATATATTAGAGAATTCCTTATATAGGATAATTTCTTGTTACGATACGCACATACGCGAAATGTATTTTATTTGACCGTAAACATACGTTGGTGGAATAACAGCTCCCTAAGAGAACGTTAAATCGTTCAGACTTGACGACAAAATCATGAAGTGATGTTTCCACATTATAATATAATTTAGTATCTCCAACTGTGATAACAGAGAAACCAAAAGAGACAGAGACACTAAACTTTGCACGAAGCAACTAGAAAAAGGGAAATATCTGGCCTTTACTGACAAACGTCATCGAGTGAACATCGTTGAGAATGCAAGAGAAAAGTATGTTCTTGCAAATCAAATGACCTAAATTTGGTGTCACCATTCTAAGCAAAAATGAAAATAAAGACAAAAGAGATGGTAAATGCAGATCAGAATGAGAAACATTTCGAGAAATAACGTGAAACAGGCGCCGTTGGCGTATAAAGCGTTGCCATTTATTAAAAAAAAAAACTCCTTAGCTTTAAAAGGATATCGAATATCTCAGCCAGTACGTGACTCACTGATCTCACATAACCACAGTACTGCTTCTCATGATCTACCGTCTTGCGTTATAGAATTTATATCATATTGCACTAGTGACCTTTTCCGAGTTATTGTATCTTTCCGAGGAGCTCCCTCGTGGCTAAGCGATTAGCATATGCGCCTTTGGCGTGGGAGACCCGGGTTCGATTCCCGGCGGGAGGTCATATGGTTCGGATTCCACGTTAATCAGTAGGTCCACGTCTCATATAGCCTCGCTGCTGAAAGGCACGC
This sequence comes from Thermobia domestica, assembly GCF_964235325.1. Lineage (NCBI taxonomy): Eukaryota > Metazoa > Arthropoda > Insecta > Zygentoma > Lepismatidae > Thermobia > Thermobia domestica. The sequence goes on from NC_137463.1 coordinate 222,534,535, forward strand.
TAAACTAAAATCAACTCAATGTATCTTTCCGAAACTCATATTTTCTCTTCTGTTGATGGGCTGAATGGACCCTTCTAGACATAGAGTCAGCGTAAACAGTTGATTTCAATATTTAGTTTAAAGTGTAGAAAACTTTTAGTACCTCACTCCTTGTATACGCCAACGGTGTTTACGCTTAACACAGGTTTCATGTTATTTCTCGAAATGTTTGCAACACTAATCTAGGTAAGCTATTTCTTTTGTCTTTATTTTCATTGTTGTTTCCAATGATGATATCCAAGTTAGGTCATTCGATTTACAAAAACATAACTTTCTCTTAAGCTCTCAACAATGTTCCTCCAGTGATTTTTGTCAATACACTGGCAAATGTCCTCCTTTCTCTAGTTGCTTCATGCAAAGTTCCGTTTTTTTCCCCTTGGTTTCTCCGTTATCACGGTTGGATATTCTAAATTATATTATAATGTGGAAACCTCGTTTCATGATTTTGTTGCCAAGGAAGCTGCTATTTCACTAATGTGTGTTTACGGCCACATAGAAGTGTGAGTAATACAAACATATATATATATATATATATATATATATATATATATATATATATATATATATATATATGTGTGTGTGTGTGTGTGATTAAGATATATAAAGGAACATAATCAATCCCAGATGAATGGATGTGCGCTTTTCGGATTTAATGTAAATCTCATTCCAAGTCTACATTAATCGTCCAACAGACGAGTCGCCTATATATTGGACAATCCTATTTATGAACGGTAAATGTTTCAGCATGTCATGTGAATTTATAATAATCAAAATCGCGCTAATACATATCGCTACATGCGCTTTCACTTTCCTTTCTGACGTTGATAGTTATTATCCGATTAAAAGAATTACGAGCAACTATAATGTTTCAATTAAATTATTTGAAATCATGATATTGGCTGTAAAGGTGTTTAGATTTGAGCACTAACATTTGAATATTTCTCCGGTAACATATTGTGACAATTTAATTACACTATTATTATCTCAATTAAGTTGTTTCGCAATGGATAGTGATTATGTTGAAAATGAATATGCTTTACTATTTATTAATGAGAGAAAGATCATAATCATATTTAGATTAAGAATTAAAGTTTAATTCTTTAAACCATAATATTGTTCAAAGACGATATATATCAATCAAAATGTCAGGTTACGCTGAATAAAATGACATACTTGAGGGTAAATTCTCATACATAGTTTCGCAAGAAAATTGAGAAAAAATGAAATTTTGTGGCGTTCAAAATATGTCGATTGTGTGCAATCTCAAGGAGTTTGATAAGTATCATTCACCTGGGATAGATTATTTATTGGTGTATGGAGTTGTTAAATAGCAGTTTGTATCTATTATCATTTGATTTCCCCTAAAAGTAAAACACCTACTTCTAACACTGGTGCACGTAATCCTACTATTGACTCAAGTATTAGTTGTAATGTAGCTATAGAGAAATTACACGCTAAAGCTCGCTGGGGGCTCCGCCTCCAGACCCCCGGTCACGGCTTTGCTATGCGGTGTCAAGTTCTAGAAAACTATTCCTTGAGGAATTCACTTCCCTTTACAGCAGACACCTGTTACCAACACATACTTCAATCCAACCGGTATTATTTCTTCCATTTAACTTTGAACAGCAAACACACAATTTATTAGAAAGAACTCTATTACTACTTCTACTCTGGCAATCACGTACATGGCTTATTATATACACATTGCGCACATCTATATATGTTAGAGACAGTAACAGAATTTATTTTCTGAAACATAAACAGCGGACACTGTGTTGCAATATCCTACCTATTAAACCTTGCATTTTCCGAAAACACTCACTGTTTACAAATGTGAATTTTTGCAGCCGTTTAAATATTTATTCGTAGTATTTTTTTATATTATGTTTTGCAGTGTAATTTAATACAATGTATTATAATAGTGTCGTTGTGCTTAATTGTACATATTACCTGCAGGAAAAGTAGTTCATATCTGTGATATGTGAGTGGGAAAATATTTCAGGCTTCCTGCACATTTATTCTTATATTTACAATGAAGACTACATATTACTAGGTAATTTACAAATGTGAATATTGTTGGAGATTGTTTAAATTTTTATCATAGCATTTGAGTGAACACTACTTTTGTACTATAATGTAGTACAGTGGATTATAATAGAAACCTTGGGCATAGTTGTACATATTACCTGCAGCAAGACTTCTTGAAAAGTTTCATATATACTGCACAAAATCTTGCAGTCTCCCTGTATATTTATTATTGTAGTTTCAATGAAGACTAACATTTGTAGGTGATTTACAAATATGAATATTGTTGGAGGCTTTTTAAACATTTGTTCGTAACATTTGAGAGAACACTACTTTTGCACTGTAATGTAGAAAAGTCCCTTATAATGGAATCCTTCGGCATAGTAGTACATATTACCTGCAGAAACACTTTTTGAAATATTTCTTATTTACTGGACAATTTCTTGCAGTCTGCCTGCATCTCTCATCTTCTATTTTCAATGAAGACTACAATTTATAGGTAATTTACAAATATGAATTTTGTTAAGGCTTTTTAAACATTAGTTCATAACATTTCATTGAACACTAGTCTTTGCATTATAACGTAGTACGCTGTATTATAATAGTGTCCCTTGGTAAAAATGTACTTATTGGGCAGCAAGACTTCTTGAAATGTTTATATATACTAAACAATTACATCCAGTCTTCGTGTATCTTCACTCTTACATTTTCAATGAAGACAATTATTTACTAGGTAATTTAGAATATGAATATTATTGGTGGCTTTTCAAAAATTTCGTTATAGCATCTTAAGCAACACAACTTTCTGCATTGTAGTAGAACAGTGTATTAGAATGGTGTCTTTGTCATTTCTTATTACAAACAAATAACAAGACATCATTTCCTTAATGATATTAAAAACGCATATATATCATGGCTACTATTCCGATTTTAGAGGTCTAATTCCACAGATGCCAGCCTGCTACGTACCAGTACCATCTGAGCAGTAAGTAGGAAATCAAAAATCTAAGGAATTCGGTAGTGTAGGGGAATGACGTGAGCCTACTGGTGAGGAGAACTAGGTTCGATTCCCAACACATTTTTTCACTTTTTCTTTCTTTGAAAGTTTATTTTTATAGCATAGATGATTGCCAATAAGCTTCACTCTATTATACATCGCATTTCATTCCAACCGGTTCTGCACCCACACAAACTACTGAACCGAAAGGGGCAGTTTTCCACGTATCTCATATATTATGACTATATACGCTGCCGACGGGACAATTGTCAAAAGGTGCGTATATATATATTTAAAAATGTGTGTGTGTCGGTATGTGTGTGTGTGTGTATTTCCTTAAAATTTATAATCTTATACTCTCTCAGTTGTTGTATAAACATCAAACTTGGTATACGCGTGTATCTAAACGACTAGTATATACAAGGGAGATTGTTTGCAATTGTTTCCGGTTTGCAGCACACACTATTCTCGCGAGACAAAATGTATTTTTTTTGTCGTCTGGATACTATATGTTGGAAATGATGCTCAATGTTTTTTCCAAAATGTTTTGGGGAGTACACTGCCTCCTTGGGACTCTTAGAGTGCCCCCGCAAGAGACCAAATAATACGTGTATAATAGAATGATAAACAGAATATTATCAGCAGTGCCCTGGGAATACTAACTGTGATCCTTAGGAACATTGTTTCTTAAAGAAACACTGGTGATACACCATCTGTAAGGCTACATATGTTTCTTTTTAAATAGTTGAGTATCGTCTCAAAACTTCACATGGACATACTGCCTAGTTTCGAGACCATCTCAACAGTTAGCGTATAAATATATCCTTTCCGTCTATGTCTGTAATAACGAAAATATTTGTTGACGCAATACAAACAGAAACTATTTTGCTAAAACGAAACAACGGTGATCAGAAAAAAACGCAAGATAAAAGAAGGTTGGTTAGGGAATCGAACCCAGACCTGCAACTTAGAAAGTAGACGCTTTATCGCAGAGCTAACTTACTACGTTGGATTTTGTTTGTTCTATTCTCCTCAACATACCACATAAGGGACCAAACGAAGGCAATTCAAAAATATGACAATTTTGCATTCAAGATGACGACTTCTCCAATGATTTGTTCATAGCGAAACCTGGCTTACCTACCGTGAGCACTACTTACAATTTTCATGGTTACAAATTTTTGAGCCGCCATATTGAATCGAAGATGACTTTTCCAACATGTCTGATTTTTCCCCTCACTTAGGCTGTAATCTACACACTTGAACGAAATTTCGTGATTCCACCATATCTGCAAGTTGTCTAGAATTAGACGCCCTCTTATAACATTCCTAGAACTTTCTTACACTGAAGATGACTATTTTTTTAAGTTTAAGGGCAGATTCGCAAACTACGCATCAGAATAAAAATCATCTCGGAATTTCAACGTCCTAGACACAGACATTACAAATTTCACATTTTTTCGATTTGCTCCGCCAATCCAAAACGAATTTTAATGCTCTTTTTTCTAACATAAACTATGTTCCTATCTTCACTGTTTGACAAAATATGACGTTTCTATGATCTGCGGAACTACTCTAAAAACCAGCATTTGGAAACGACGAAAAATTTCGACACTTCATTTACATGGAAAATGTCGCCTTCTACATGATATCGGAATTTTCCCATTACTCACATCACATGACGAACAAGTATGCAAAATTTGGTATTTGTATGTTTTGCGGAATTATGCAAACAATTAAGTGTGTTTCCGACTATAGAGGTATATAATTACGTCTACATATGCTTCTGTAATTTATGATGTATGGTTATTTTCTCCTCAAAGTTAGACTATACGGTGTACATACAAATTCCCGTTGCTGCTTTTAGTTCCAACTTTTCTGTCACACCAGATGTGGTGTAATAGAACAGCTAATGTTTATACTAATTGTGACCATTGAAGGCAATGTTCAGAGCTCTGTACAGCGACCAAATTGTACTATCTTAATTTTAAGGTGATTCTACAGCTTAATATCGGTAATATCGACCAGTCTTTCAACGGAGGTCACACACAAGAGCAGTGGCGATTTCTTTATGTTACCACGTTTACCGCCGGTAGAGAAACGATTATAGCATATTTTATCATGGACTTCCTCACAATACAACTGAGAAATATTCCTCTTGCTTTTACGATGTTCTCTGTGCTTTTGTCCAAGACAGACACATGAGCAGTTAAAAAAAGTCACTCCAATATATCGCAACAGCAAGGTAAGCAACTATCCTCTACTTATCCACACATGAGACACGGAAGAGAGTTCAGGAGATGCTACAGACATGTTTAGCTCTAAGTATCTGCTAGATCCTTAAAATTTTCTGTTTAATCGTCAGAGGGGGAGGCTTCCATTTCTGAAGTGTGCAAGTGGTTTTGCTGGACAGCTGGAAAATTTTTCGGGTCTCATTTTGTAACAATTTGCATCAATGTAAGGACATAAAATCTATTGCTTCCATAAACATAAATTCGTTGTATTTAATATATTTTATCACATTCAGTAGTTAAATTTGTTAGCAGCTGTTTCCAGACTTTAACGAAAAGAACATGTTAATTAAATTACAATATTTTACGACACGTTGTTTTAATACTACTTTGGTCCAGTTTTGCATGTTTCCCTTCAAAATAGAACAGATGATGTCCAGTGGGGCGAAACAAAACAAGTAATTGATTTGTATTGACGTCCTACATCAGCAACGAAGATATATCAGACGAGACCTCCATTTAAAATAAGATCTGGCTCCGTGGGGTGTTTGATCTGGGACAAGATGAACCAACAGTACTTACTTTGGCTACTAGAATAAGAAGGAAACAAGAAAGAAATAAATATAGGGCAATTTGTAAGTGATTTTGTGGCTTATGTAGATTATACCTTGTGGTTTTAGACCTTCTTTTTATTATTATCTTCAGGTTTCAATGCTGAATTCATGCCTTTTTGGTCACAGCGTTTTTAAATATGTAATGTTAATACTGCTATGCTATTCAGAAAATATAAAAAATGGTTTAGACTATCCAAAACTTATCTAGGGAGAATATTGCGAGAGGAACGATACAAACATATCTCAAATTTACATTGTACATAACTATTCTATTTTCTGAGTTTGACCTTGTAAACTACAGGTAAAAAGCTTAACTTATAACTTACAGTAGATACATTATCATTTTCAAGACAGTATTTATGCATGCTTAATACTGAAAATATTTAAATATAATACATAGGTTATCGAGAAATGCTGTTGCATTGTGAACATTTTATCCTATATAAACTGCGGACAACACGTTTCTGGCTTCAAGATAGACCATGGAAGAGAGTTTATGAATGGCGAGAAGATTTTCGCTGCCCGTGGCAAGCGTCTCTTGAAAGAAAGTACTCTAACCTCCCTTCATCTTCTGCTCTACTTTGTTGCTGCTGTTTCTCAAAAGCCTGTGGCAACCCAGATATCTGACTTTTTTCACACAAACTGAATTCCTCCAAAACTCCAGAAAGAGAAACTCCATTTATTGCTTTCTCATGGTTCAAACTAACAATATCACATCCTTAGTGACCATATATTTCTGGAACCGAAGAATGTCAGCAAACAAGTCTCTGTCTTAACGACCTTGTTTTTTCTCAGATAAACCAAAACGCCACCAATTTTTAAATCTTAATAAATTTAGTTAGTATTTGTATCTGATACTGTTGAATACTCTCATAAATAGGGAATGGAAAGTAGTTGTATCATAAGGTAATATTCGACTGAAATCTAATTTTCCAGATACGGCACTTCTGCAAAGGAACATTAATGGATTCCGTAGTTACCTTGAGGAGTTGGAGAAACTGGTTTCTGAACAATCACCATAGGTTGTTTGTTAGCAGAAACGACAGCCTCACGACATCAATGTTATTATTTAGTATTATTCGCAGATACTGTCCGTTGCGTAGATATTATTACATTCAATATCTTACACTTTTCATATTTCTTTAACAATTCTATGTTGCGATAAGTAATATTTCTGGAAAAAATCTGTGAGGGATATTTTAATTTCGGATAGAGTTCTTTTCGGACATTCTTCTGAAAAACAAGTTAGCCGATTTTGTTTGTGTTTAATAAATAAATATTTCATTAAAAATATGGCGTTATTTTTCATGAAAACTCTATGATGGATTTTTTTTACTCTTCGGGGTGAGCTTCAATCCTGAAGATTTTCTCCAAAAATAAATAAATAAATAAATAAATAAATAAATAAATAAATAAATCTGAGTCAGACTTTTTCGTGTTTCATAATTACATTTTCAAAAGTAAGACTCATGTAATCTTGATGATACTTTACAAATATTTCATTAATAACCGTAATGTATGATTTAGGTCATTTATCAAAAAAGGCCCACAAAGTCATGCATTACAGTTATTAACTTACTTTTAACTTACTTTGGCAGTAAGATTTTTGGAGTAAAATCTTCCGAAAACGTCATATAAGTATGTCCATATTTCACAAGAAAATGTTTTATTAATGGCTGCAGCAGAACATGGGATAGTTTAGGAGTGAGAAATATTAGTGCAGAATTAGTGTTTGATTTTTGTGATACAAGCAGTGTGTGTCAGTTATTAATCGTATTGTGTCAGGGGCGAATTACCTCGAAACGGGGTGAAAATAAAGTTAAAAATGTATCTATTTATAAATTGTATTATGTTTACTATTAAAATTTAAGCTTTCTGACGTCAGGTTCTTAAATTAAATCAAAACATGCTGGAGCTTTTGTGAAGCATTTATTTATTAATGGTGAAGAATATGTTTTCGGACAACTTTGAAAGAAATATCAAACAAGTTATTACACCATAGTGTGTGGTTCTTATTACAATACGAGACTCAATTAAAAAACGATAACATTTACTGCAGGGTTGACAACAGTGATGAAGTTGGGCACGCTTTAGTACTCTGCTCTTGCAACAGAGATATCATTTGCCGGAGTGAAATTTCGTGGAAGTGAGTAGCAGCACGGTGAAATGGCTGACAGTATAAAATCGCACCAAATGTGAAGTGATGTTCGCCATATGATTTCTGAATACCTAGGGACAGAATGCAGCTACATCCACAGAGAAACGTGTATCATTTATGAACTGATAATAATATGTGAAGCAAAGTTCAGGCAAAAGTACAAAAAGTTTCGGGAACCCCCAATTACTCATGACGACGAGCGTAATGGAATCGTTAATGTATAGACTGGCGATTTAGTAGAACGAGATAATGCGATCTCATCCTAGCCGTTTCGTAACAATTAAACTCGATAAGGCGTTTACAGAAGTTTCTGAAAGCATAAACTGTAAGCAAAGTAGGTGTCAAAATGCTGATAGACGCTCACAAAGAGCAAAGAATGACAGCTGCATGTGATTATTTGGCTTGTTGGGGGAAGATGGGAGTAAATTCTTTTCCTACATAGCGAGAGATAATGAACCTAGATACGACATTGGGATTCGAAGCATCAGTCATTAAAATGGTGATACTCTAGCTCTTCTAAAACGAAGAAATTAAAAAAAAACAATACCATTATTCCATATAATCATGGCTACCGTGTTTTGGGACAAAAATGTGATTCTTCTGGAACCAGGACTAACAATGACAGCAGATAGGTGGTGCCAAACACTGAAGATTTTGAGAAATACCATCCAAAATAAACGGTGAGAAAAACTACTTTCTGGAATTCTTTTGATCCACGAAAACGCCCGCCCACATATAGCAGCTCAATGTGTAGAGACAATGGAAAAATTTCGACGGAAACTCCTAATGATCACATTTGCAGACACAACTTTGCCTTTAAAGGTTTCTTTTTTATTTTCAGCAGAAATGGTGACTTGCACCGAAGCGTTTCAACGACATCAAAATGCTCAAGAAATGAATTCTAGACAGGCTAAACTTTCAGGGGATCGGATTTTTACACAGAGGGTACACGGAAGGTTTATCTGGCTATCAGAAATGTTTGGAAGTTAATGTTGGCAAAATCGAAAAATATTCAAAGTATGTACATATATGGAATCACATTTTTTTCTAAATTTTCTTGTATTTTTTAAGAACAACATGCAGGATTTTTGATTTGCTCCTCCTATTTAAGATTGTAACATAATCGTCTACGGAGTTTTAGGGGAAAAGTTTCAACAAATGTCACCAACCAGAATAAATTGTCCGTTATTGATCTTTTGGGACAAATGTCATAGGCAATATTTAGAGTTGATATTGAAACATTTATTTATGCATTTTTAATAATCTTGCCTGCTTCTTATTTGAGGAAATTGTCCGACAAAACTCCCACTTTAAAAGTAATACACCTTCTCTGGAGTTTTTCATATGAAATAACATCACACTGTACTGCTAGTAATTCAGTATATACTTAGAATACATGAACAAGATTTCTTTGAGTTTATCTTGGAAACACCATCCAGGAAGAAACTCACACCTAGAAAAAATATCCCTTGTGAAGTTTTAAATAGCATACAAGTTACACCGTTCTGCAGCGCAAATTCCATTCTGGAGTACTATAAATGTATGAGATATGAATAAAGTCGTCTTAGATGTTTTTTGTTTATAAATCTTCCTAAATTTCTTCCCCGTTCAAACTTAAACACTAACTTAACGTTAATAGAAAAACGAGATATGAATAATATATTTCTTTCCAAGCGAGCTAGAACTCTAAATGTTCAACAATAATAAAGGAACATTTATCATCAAATCTCGATCAATGTATGTCAAAAGTTACAGAGGTAATTGAAAGAATATACACATAAATTTTACATTATAATTTCACTGTTTACCAATTGCAAAAAAGAAGGTATCTTCGTAATATTATTTATCTTTTCTCCAAACTTTTAAATGTTACCAAATGCCCCTTTCACTATGATATTCAATATTTTCAGTTATTAATAGAAAAATAAAAATTCAACATTTTAAAGTACAGTGTTTTAAAACAAGCTTGATTACTTATTAGTCATTTTACATGAGTGACGATCTATGAAGTAGTAAACTAATTTATGTTAACGTCTTTTAATATTACCTACTAATTTTTATAATGCGTATAGTTACTTGAAAAGTATTCAATTGATGTGGGTAATTCCGCGTAATTATAATGAATATTTTCATATAGTTCTGCTGTATATATTATAGTTCGATTGATATTGGCTGTGCTATATTGTATAAATTTATTTCTCGGAGGAATCACACCCGGATATTATTTGTTGGCAATGCTATTAAATAAATTACATTTGCCGAATATCATATTCAAATTAATGTCAGTTATGGTCACTTTTCCAAATAAATTACTATCAGGAGACATACGATGAATAATATGAATAGTTGTTAATTTTGTTAATTTCTTGCCAGGAAACATATTGCGACTAATGTCAGTTACGGTAAATTCTGCAAAGAAATTACTATCAGAAAACATACGGGTAGCAATATCAACTCTAGTCGATTTTGTTAGAAACATTTTACCAGAAAATACATTGCGGTTAATATAAAATGTGTTCAATTTACTAAATATAGGATGATTTGTACGAAATATAAGATGATTTGTATCACCTATGGTAAATTTCACTAGAAAATTATTGCCTAAAAGTCTACAACGATTAATATCAGCTGTGACTTTTTTGGAAAAATTTACTGTCAGGAAATACATCGAGATTGGTATTAGTTGTGGTCAACTTTGCCAGATTATTGCCAGGAAACATAGTACAACTGACATCTGTTCTAACAAATTTTAGTATAAATTTACTGCCAGACAACCCATTGAAAATTATTTTATTTGTTGTCAATTGTAATGGAAAATTTCTTCAAAAAATCGTGCTGCAATTAACATCGATTTTAGCCGATTTTGTAAAAATATTACATTTGCGAGGAAATATTTCTGTGGGTAAAGACATCCATGTAAGAGAAATAATACTACGATTGATTTCAGCTGTTATAGTTTTCACTAAAAGCAATTAAATCTGTAAGAAATATATCCCAATTGATAAGACTTTTAGCAAATTTGGGCCTAAAAGTACGTATGTTATGTATTATTGTGGTAAAAGACAAAATGCGAGAAATAACGTAGTATAATATTACCTATAGTGTCAGCAGCAACATTTGATTTTCTTTTCAGTTTTACCGAACTTAGGTCTTCTGTAATTTGATAGAGGGGTACAGTGATTCAGTTTTAGAGTTCTTAAGTAACCATACAATTCATTGGCTTTGGCAAGCAAGAGTGTTCAAGCCCTGTACATTATTTTGTTGAACATAGCCTAGGCTGCATATCAATACAATAAAACATAAAGAAATAGAAGTAACCTAAGTCGTTTTCAGTGAACAGCCTAGAAGTTGTTTTAAATTTGTTTCGTAAGCCTCTTTTGTAACCTGAAACTATCTAGTATAGGCTATTAGCCTATAGTACACCTATTATGGTCAACTCATAAAAATGTTAGAATCACATCAGTAGCTGTTTGCACTTTCTTAGCTATTTGCACTTTCTTGTAACTCAGCCAAAATTTGTATATATATGCAACAAACACAAAATAACAAAGACTTCTTTCACTCATAATTGGACTCCTTCATACCTCCATATCGCATACAGAAAGCTGGTGACAACAGGTGTCACGTAATTACCCAACGGGTATCTCATAATTACCCTTTCGGAGGGATATTATGAGAGAGCACAAATTTGACATTTTACTCCTCAACTTATGAGATGACAGGAAATTTCTCGGCAATAAAGTATTACTTTATTGGCACCATAAACTGCTGCCCAGGTTAATAAGCTAAGTAAAGTGGAAAAGATGTAAAATCTGTCTTATAATTACCCTCACTGATTCTATTTTAATCATAAAAGCTTATATCAGTATTTTGCGATAAGAATCTACCACTGAGCGCTGTAAGACTAAGAGCTCTACAATTGAGCTACCGTGCCATTTTTATTTGAAGAAAGAAACAATTGGCTATCGAACAAGGATATATCGATAAATAAGCGTCTATTCATAAATTTATCGAGCTGAAAGAAATAAAATATTTGAATATGTACTGTAAAATATACTTAGTAACAATTAATATATGATATATTTTTTACTTTGAAATATTTAATTTACAGATTTTGTTTATCTAGTAAACAATATGTAAATAGACCCATGAATTACATGTCTTTAAATTGAAGTTGTTGACTTTTGGCATTAAGAGTAGTGTATAGTGATTAAATAATTTAGATTATGATTTCATCATCAATCAAAACTAATTAATGAAACGACATACTATCTCAATTATTTGCTACATTTAATATCAAATTCATTACGTTAGAATGTTACTCCAAACGAATTGCATTTGAAACTAATCTTGGGAATGTCGAGTTGTGATTATGTCGAGTTGTGATTAAATTTAATCACCATACACACATCAAATACTATTGTATACAGGGAAATAAATTATTTATCATTACAAACAGAACATTTGGAATAATGAAATATCCAACACCATTCAAAAACAAGTCGAATAGAAATAAAGAAAACAAGGCTTCTTAAAAATCACACACTTCTTTCAAAATTCTTCGTAGTTGAACACACGTTTCCTTCAGTTATCAGAAGCATCTAGTTTATTCAATAGACTATTTGCTTCCGTTGTGAATTTTCTCTTTTTCTCAGAACTCCATTGTTTCACGGTTGCAGCAAGATATCTGTAAAGGGATCAATATTTGTTAACTCTTCCGAACTCTGTGGTTCATTCGCAATTTCATTGTCTGTTTCGTCTTTCGAGCCTTGTTCTTGCCCTAGGCCATGTACACATTCTTCTTTCGAACTATCCTTATCTGGAGATATTCTTTCTGAAATAGAAAATAATACATTTTTTACCTTTATCAGAAATGAATCTCTATCTACTAATTTTACATCGGTAAACTGTATAGATTAATCTCTTCTGTCGATTAATCCTGTTCTAGTCTTGTCGCAAGGAGTTAAATATACTTAGTACACTGTATAAAAGTTACTAAACCTTCCAACAACTTTTGCATTGTCTCATGAACCTTACGTCGTTCAAAGTTTATCACGTATCAGAGTACTAAATGGTACAACTAATGTAGAAGTATTATCACAACTTTGTAGCTTGGTTAATATAATTATATTTACATTATTATAATAAACGACAAAAGTTTAGTTTCTCTTTTCGTGGTTATATACAATGCGCAGTAAACGAAAAAAAGGCGTTGTACGTTTATGATTAATGAAAAATTAGCAGTAAGAAATATTACGTGTGAAGAGATGAGTTTTCTAGAAATATATTCAACGAAATGTCTATCATATATTTATCATTGTGAGTTGACATCTAATGGTGACAAATGCACCTAAACTATACGTGTGATTGATATCATATGATTTTTATATAAGATATATAATAGTGGTGAGAAAAATGTTACATATATACCATTGCATACATTATAAAGCACGGATTATGATACTATTTGAACCTCGGCGATGATTATGCGGTGAGAGTACGTATTTACATCCAGTTTTAGAATAAAACTTATCATTGAATTTACTACGTACGAGACTGCCATTTTTCTTAATAGCACCCTGTTTGCTATCCGCGTGTGAAACACTTCATTAATCTTTCGCAACATCACTCATATCATCATACTATTTCTAGCAAACATTTTTATTTATATAATTACTGCTTAATAATTTGTGTGGGTTCTTTATATAACAAGAAAGAGATCCTCTCTTACTCATGTTGGTTGACGTTGTCATAATAGACAGAGACAAAATATTTTGTTGTCCCTGCAGAGACGTAAATAAAACAAATGTCAAGCAAAATATGATAGAAATTAAACAATAATAGATGCAACTTGCTAATCAGTAGCGTATGTTGTTTAAATATAGTATATGCATTAACAAATAATCTGTTGCAGCAATGTGAAAACTACGAACTTCGTCTGATTGGATGCCAATTACACACTTCCATAAAAATTTGTTCTTATGTTTTCTTGTCAAAACGTTTCTTGAAACCTATGCTTGAGAATTTACTCTCAAGCCGACCATTTTTATTCACTTTGATGTGATCTTTTGATTAGTATAGAATCAGTTTTAGATAACATATTATTTTAATAGAAATTAAAGTTGAAAACTTAATATTTTTTTTACTATATCCCATTACTCAATGTATGTAGGGTAGCCTTCCTAGAATCGTGTAAAAGAATTTAATGTGTATATTCTTCAGTAACAGTTTCATTTCAACATGTGATGCAGTTCTTGTACAGCATCAATTTTAAGTTCACAATCAAATTAAATTTCCCTATTTTCTCAAAAATTACACAAGTGTTTCTACAGTGGTGTATATATAATTTGGTTTAGCTTAATCTGATCTACTGATTGGTGGACATTTTGTCTTTGTATAGTACATTTTTCTCTTACACACTAATACTATTGTAGAGTTCATTTTAACTAGCATTTCATACCCAACTATCTTTATCACAGAGTTGCACTAATTTAGAAATTCGTTATTTTATATGCTATGTATATATAGTATAGACATCATTGTAGGCACAATATAAGCAATATTGGTGAAGATACACCATCATGTGCCATTCTGCATGACAGATTTAATAATCTCATTTCAAATGTAGAATAATACGTTGGTGATCGAGTCAATGAAATATAATTTGTTCCAGTTGTTCATTGTTCCGACGACACAGTCGAACAGATGATGCAAACAAACACCCACACATGTCCTTGACCCTACCTAAGCTAACATTATGGGCAGCGCTAACACAACTATACGGACAATATTACTTGATGTGATCAGTTGAAAGTCTACCACTCTGAGAGTCGCTTCGTACTTACACTTGTTTTCATTTAATTGGTTTCAAAACTCACCACTGTCGCACTGTTGTCAAGGCATTTCCTTTTACCGGATGAATTTCTGTCTTCCCATAACTACTGTCGTCATAACATGCCTCTTTACCGGATGGACTTATGTGTTTCCGTAAACAGAACAAGTGACCCCGTTCAAAGATAATCACCAGGGCCCGGATCTTGTTGACCTAAAAATTTTTAAAAAGTGACCTATAAAATGACACTAAAATTCCTGTAAAATGACCCTAAAAATCACAAAAATTGACCTTAAAACTTACGTTTTCTCAAACTTTTATTTCATTAAACATTGACATTTTTTAATATCCATTGGATTTTTAATTAACATTTCTCACTCATATTCAAAAAGTTTTGTTTCAGTTAGTTGCAGTCCATTGATTATTTATTTCTATTGATCAGTCCATTGTACGGCATTGTAAGTATTGAAAGAGTCAATTCACTCCCGAGTTGAAACTAGGAAGCACTCTTAAACAATAAAACTTAGCAAGTTTAGACTACATGAGAATAATAGATAAAAACTCTGCTTAAAACCTTTGTTTTCTAATGCATTTTTAGTTATTCACGTGATCACATTCTTTGTGGTCAACAACCCAAAACTATCTGTTTGGCCACCTACAAACTCCCACCTTTCGTTAACCAGCTACAGTTTAGTATTCATTAGCTTGTTAAGAATGCAGTTTTTCCACTGCAGTAGTCAGGAAATAAGAAAAGAGATTATTCAACTTCGTCTTTTCCACATCCGTAAACCATATTCATTTAAAGATCTCCTTATGTAGAAAAAAAGAATAAAAAGACCATAAGTGACCTAAAAGTTACCTTAAAATATTAAAAAATGACCTGAAATTTCAAAACAGCAAAAAGCGACCAAAAGTTGACCCTAAAAAACTATATTTTTAGAACCTAGAGTTGATGGATAATGTTTTTATTTGAACTTGCCTTGTCCTATGCGTAACAGAAAAAAGTTGACTTGTCAACAAGATCCTGGCCCTGGTAATCACTTTTTGTATCATATCGTTTTTAGTCGATAAGGTATAGTTACGCATAAACGCAAATGTTCTTTTCATTGGTCTACATTAAAGTACTTGATCACTACGTATATCGCGCTCTTACGGTACTACTCGCGTACCAATTGAAGGTGATTAAAACCCAAACCAGCGCTATTGTACTGATATTAACATAGTTGGTATGTCGTTTTTGGATGTAAAAATTCTGTTAGTTAGACACAGTCCTTTTATTAGTTTTTACTGTAACAACTTTCATAACCGGCAGTGTTGTATTGTTATGCTGGTAATCAATATTACAGTGAGTCAATTATTTCGTTTTCTTGATTTCTGCGAGCACGTTAGATTTTAGGCATTTCTTGTTTGTAAGAGATTTTAATTTTGGATTTTTTCTCTGATGTTTTTAACAACACAGGTGTTATGCATACCATCAATTACGTCTCGCATTTCATGTTCAGAATATCTTTAATTTTTATATATGTTGTGTTCATGATGCATCAAATGAGTTCTTGAAATCCATATCTGTCATCTTTATTGCTTACCAAACTATTAAGTGTGAAACGAAAATACAGTAAATGCATTATTTTATAGTAAAGTGTAACGATTAAGCTATAGTGTCCGTAATGTATCAAACTCACCATTATCATCACTAAGTCCCGGATTAAAATACAGTTTCCTCTGGAAGTCACGATTTTCATATGTAAGACACTGGACTAAATTGTCTGGATATGACAAGAGTTCGTTATATGCCTGAAGGAAAAGAAAAGGTGAGACAATGTACTTTCTCTCAACTTATAATCATACACAGTTAAAATATAATTTTATGGAACATTAACAATACAAAAAGTATGACTGTGGCGAACCTAACAGGTAAATAAACGCACACTGAGAACCATGTACACACGACAATTCTCAGCTTAATAAGCATTTGTAGATTGAATCGCAGTATAGAGCTCTTTTTAATGAGATAAGATCCTACAGTGGAATTCGAAATGCATGAGCTAACGGGTGCCAAACATTCAACTAGACATCCTAGTCAATTCGTTTTAAGCGATTTATCAATAGTTATTTTTCTTGCCATTTCCTTTCCCTATAGTCAAGGCTAAAAGTAATTCGTTTCCTCAAATAATGTTAGAGGAGTTTCGTTTTTAGTCTTTAGTTTTATGTAAAATTTGTCATTTTAGGTTTTCTATAAGTAACACTTCACCATGAATTTCCTGTTCGATTCACACAACTATCTCCATTTGTAAATATTCCACGAAAGTTGTAACCACGTAACTTGGAACAACTGAAGTAATTTAAAGTTTCGCTCATGTTTTAGTTAATATTATATTCTATCAATGTCTTATCACTGCCACTAACTTATCACAAAACCCACAGAAGTAAATCATGAACAAAAATAATTTCAATAAATTCCTTCATATTTTGTAAATCTTGTGGTTTCCAAGAATATGTCGAGGACATAATAGAGTATGGATAGACCGTGTTGCCTAAATGTTGAAGTAGAAAATGAAGTAGGCGAGGATGATAAAGTGTTTAGTATTTTTCGAGATGACTATGAGAAAGCTATAACCGAGATTAGGAATGGAAAGCAACCAGGATAGATAACGTACCAATCAATGTAATTAAGAATATGAGAGACAAGGGCAAGAAAGAGTTGTTCCGACTCTGCAGTGAAATATAAGAAACAGGAGTGGCCAAAAAAGAATTCCTGGAGACGATGGAGCCAATGGCTAAGAGCTTGAATCCAAAGAGATGTTGGGATTATAGAACTATTAGTCTCATATCTCATACAGCAAAAATTTTGAATCGAATTCTTAACAGAATGTTATATGGAAGAGCCAATGAAAAAGTTGAGAAGGAAGAGTTTGGATTTAGGAGAGATAGGGCACAAGAGACCCAATTAGGTTATTAAGAGTGGTCAATGAAAAGTTTACAGTATAAAGCGAAATAGGTTTATGTGGTACGTATTGATCTAGAAAAGGCATTTGACCGTGTGAATTGGGAATTGTTGTTGGAAGTTCTAAAGAAAGTTGAGTTCGAAAGGAAAGATCGAGGACGCATAAGAAACTTATATATGCCAACAAAAAGTATTAGAATACGAGAGAGAATGACACAGGAGAGTGCAATTGGAAGGGGAATTCGACAGGGATGCTCTCTGTCGTCTACATTATTTAATATCTATGTAGAAGAGATAGTGAAAAAAAGACTACAAAATGAAGACGACATTTTAATAGGAGGTACACTGATTAGGTGTATATATTTGCAGATAATATGGCGCTTGTTGCAAATCTGAAGTAAAAGTTAACATGATGTTAGAAAAATTGAGGGAGGGTGGTGAAGAATATTGGATGAAAAAGAAATGGTGATTGGAAAGAAGCGGTCAGTGTCAAGTATAAAAGTAGGAGAGAAAATAGAACAGGTGACTAGTTTTTGATATCTGAGTAGTAATATTAGTACTGATATGAAGTGTGAACTTGAAACAGGAATGGCGAAAGAAGCCTTTAGGAGAAAGAAAATACTATTTTGTAGGACCTTGGAAAAAGAGTTAAGGAAAAGACTCACAAAATGCTTTGAGTGGAGTATTGTTCTGTATGGGTCAGAAACATGGATTTTACGCAAAAATGATGAAAAACGACTGGAAGCTTTCGAAATTTGGGTATGGAGAAGAATGGAGAAATCTAGCTGGGTCTAGCAGAAAACGAATGAGAGGGTTAGGAATGGCGGGGCAAAAAGAACAATTTTAAATATTATTAAGAAGAGGAAGAGAAACTGGTTGGGACATTGGCTAAGAAGGAACTGTATCATAAGGGACGTGCCAGAGGGTACGCTGGCAGGAAAGACAGGAGGTGTGAAAGAAACTACGATTAATGGACTATATCAAAACAGCAAAATCGTACGTGAAGAAGAAGAGGTTAGCGGAAGACCGTGGAGCATGGAAGCTTCTCAGTTCTAGCAAGTGAACTGCAAATAATGCTAGAATACCTATGATGATATGATAGTTTCCAACTAATATAATTTGTAATGTGCATATCTGTTTTGTAGACTGTGCTATTTCAAAGGACGTATTTAGTGTGTTATTTTTGAAATTCGTTATTGAAAACTCATAAATGAATTCTCTCTTTTTGTGTTTATATTTTATGTGTCCTTACAGAATATTATTTAAATGTTATCATTAATATCTATACTCTCTATCATGCTTCTAATAGTGCGTCCCTCACTATGAATAAACACACGCCTCCCAAAAACTGGGGAATATCTGTCGTAGACTCTTGAAATTAAGAACTCCATCTCCCAAATTGTTTCAGTTTGCCATTGTATTCATATAAGAGAATAATTGGTGCAGTGCTAGTCAAATAAATACCAGTATCTGCAGGGGAAAATGTAACATATCCTATAAATGAAGTTAATCAAAATTATAACATTTTCTTATTTACCTATTCGAAACATATGGAAGTTTCAAGAGGAGGAAACGTTATCTCAAATTATTTTCAATATTTTTATTCAAAATAGCGCTAAAAATTACAGTGTAATACACACGTAGTTAGTGTTAACGTTAATATATAGCTAGGGTGACAGAGTACCCATCTAACGCTCAAAATAAAATTATAAGCCTATTTGTATGAACGAAAGTTACATTACCACATACAATAGTCCACAAGGGTTATTTTTATTACATTTTCAGAGAATGCTATTAAATTTTCAAGTTTAGAAAGGACATAAATCAAGTACCAAAATGGTCAGAAATGCAAAACTGAAGATCTATAAGTGATAAAGTTTTCATTTAATGACAACCAACTGTGTACTGAAAATAAAGAACTATACACTATGCCACTCATATGTAGAGGAAATTCTGGAGATAATGTAGAGCAGAAAAATTAATTTTGTAATTTTTGGTCTCCGTTTCCTTCTGAAAATCAACGACTAATGTACTTTCCACATTAAAGAGGTTTATCTTATTTGTGTTTCCGACGAATAGGCATTCTGTACTTGCTACAATAATACTTTCTTTTGTTTGTTCCTACCACATACTTCTTAACGTGATTGTTCACGAAGACCTACATTTGTACCTGTCACTGATTATGCTTTGTCTTTAATGTCAGGGACACTATTAATTTCTTGACATAAGTTTATAGGAAGGGATTTCTCTAGACACTCTTGCTATTACAACTAGATATACGTCTTAGATCAGGGCGTTCACTTCTCTCTTGTCGTAGTTCATTACTAATATACAAACAAACTACATTCTGCATCATTTTTTAAACTTTCTTCACTATCACTACCTTCTAATGTACTAATTTCGCAGTGCACTTCTACATCGTCCTAATACGCATTAAAATCACTCTGACAATCATAATCTTCATCAAGTACGTTCATTACAAAACCTTAAAATTAGCTCGAAATTGCATTGACTGTCGCTACCGTATAGCACATGAAAAACAAACGTCATGTGCCTATATTAGTTTCTCATAAAACTCAAATT
This sequence comes from Thermobia domestica, assembly GCF_964235325.1. Classification (NCBI taxonomy): domain Eukaryota; kingdom Metazoa; phylum Arthropoda; class Insecta; order Zygentoma; family Lepismatidae; genus Thermobia; species Thermobia domestica. The sequence goes on from NC_137463.1 coordinate 222,554,958, forward strand.
GCCCAACACACATACATACTAGGGGGAGCTGAAACACCCCACCATCTACGCAGTTGTTCGTCTTAAACCCTAAACGATATCAAAATCACGAACTTTAATGTCCAGTTCTTAATGAGAATAGATAAAGCGTCAAAATATGCAAATTATGCTATAACCGGTAATCAGTATGATTTTCTCAGTGTCCCAAAATTTCGTTATATATTTCAGAGGTAAATTAGAAGCAAAAAATAAATATGGCTAACTTTCATTAATGACAATATGTACTGTTACATGATTACCTTGAACAGGGGAATTGTAATAATCAATCACAAAATAAAAGGAAGCTGCATTGTAATGACATATTATTAAATCCAGAAGGGAATGGCTACTGACACAGATCATTAGCCAATATACATGTCCAAAACAATTTCTAGATATCTCATAGTAGTTCTTATGTCATAAGATTTTCTTTTATAGTCCAGCCAATAAAGGGAAAAAATGGCTTTTGTTGGGACTAATTAATAAGAAGCTGAAACTTTGTCTGTTATTACAACATCATAAGGGGAGTACTATCTCATAAGCCCCCAAGACTCCCCTCTTCCTTTCCCCCACGTCTCTAAACATACAAATTTACATACCTACATTAAAATGTCAATTGCTCGATTAAGCAAGCTTGTATCAATATGATTTCTTTAAAGTTAGGATCCTCACATTACGTTCTTTAAATTATGTCCTTATGCGTTTTTATCTAAAGTAAGTATATATGGCACTTTTTCAATATAGTGTTCAACATTTTTGTTATTATTACTAAAAACATGATAACACTGCAACAAAATGTTTCACATAAAACTTTTAGCTTATTTTATTAGCTTTAAAACGATATACGTATTAATAGGTTTATAGAAATGTGAACGATGTCCAGAGAGTTCTTACCAAATAACTGCAGGTGTGGGAAAGTCATTCTACCGGGCCGGCTAGGCGTATGCCGTATCCCATCTCTGACACTGTCTACCTTCAAAAGTCAGTTTTAGTAGGAGATTTATGAAGTTTGTATATGCTAAATGATTTTGTGCAGTGGAAGTGAGAAGTACTTAATGGGTATCTAGTAGATTATTTTTTCTGTAAGGTTTTTCGTTTGTTATTTGAAATGTAGATATATATTAGTATAACTTTAGTATTCTGATTTGTTATCTTTAGCTAGAGTATAACATTTTATTTACATCACAATAAACTTAGATTTTTACTATTTTTGTAAAAAAAATACAAAGAAGTTTACGTTTAACTGCGAAATAGCAGTTTTGAAGTACCAGGCAAACATTGGAATGTTTAATCACTATATGATTATTCACATTCAATTAAATAAAAGTATAAAATATTCAACATGCCTGGATAAAAATCCAGAAAAGTATAAAATATGTAATATGCCTGGATAAATATCCAAACGTCTTAAAGTTCAAAATTAAACTTCAATTTAAAATGCAGAACTCCTTATAACGTTTTGTGACTATACAGTATTTTGTTAATATACATTTAAGAACTGGCAATATTATTTTTTTGTCAATATCACTTACCGTAATTCATAACAGGAAGTAGAAAATAATATTCCTAATTTTAAACTTGAATTTGCATATCATTTTGGTTAAAGAAACTTAATTCAGTCATTGACAAGAGTATAGTAATAATTTCATATTGTTCTAGGCTACCGGAGCAACATTAATATAGAAAACAAAAAGAATTTTGATTTCATTTATGTAATTTGTGGAAGTGAGCTTAACGTAGAGACTGTAGTTGTAAAAATGGCGTATATTGTATTCGCGAACCAAGTGTACAAACGAAAGGTGATGTGTATGAAACTTTCCGGAGAAAGAGTATTCAAAAAGTACAAATTTTGAGAATACAATTAATTCAGGGGGGTGAAAGTATCATTCCAGAAGGTCTGGATATTTTTACAAGTTACAAAAAACGAAACGAAGTGAATCCCAGAAAGTTGACAGTAAGTGTGTTGTAATAAATCCCGCTCTCGAGCTTGCTGTAAGACGTAGATCGGTTCTGTCACCCACGTAATATAGACAAGCCTTTCTCTAAACCTAGATCGATTATACTGTTCAATATAAACGTAGTTCATCAATGAGAGTACGATAATCTTACCATGAAGCTACAATCTACCTAACATTGATCACTAACGCTGGCTCTCCAGCTATTTATTCAGGTGGATTTCTTCTACATGTTTTTCATAATGTTGACGTAAATGTGTGAAGTCTTGATAACAAATGTATTTGTCATCCTATGGGAGGGATTCACAGTGTCACATCAGGTATCTGTGTCGAAACTCAGATAACAGTTACGAGAATTCCAATTGAGTCTTTCATTAACACCGCAACTGTCCAAGAATACTTATTTCCAATGAAAAAGAAAAATACAGGTCTTTCTGCAATTGTCATTGTCATTGAAGACTTAAGTGAACTTCAACAAATAAGATCGCTTACAGCCTAATCTTTACAATATCTGTTTCCTCTCAACCTTATATGGATTGTTGGATTACAGTTGCAGCCAGGATGGAGTGGATTTATGATTACCATAACGAGAAATTCGAAAAAGTGTTCAACCACATATGGCTTTATTGCAATTGATCAAAGCAGAAAATGAAACCAGTTGTAGTGATTGATGGATTTCTTATTTATTATATTCCTTGTATTTGGGAAAACGTTTTTCAAAAGAGTCGTAACTACCCTAAGTGTTTACTGAATTATGACCACCTACCTAATACTTTGTCGGTCCACTTTTGCTCACAGCGTGGCACGGATTCTGATAGTTGCTAATATGTTTCCACGGAATCTGACACCATATATTAATGACAGAGCATCCCACAATGAGCCTACAGATGGTGCAGGAGTCATGGTGCAAAGAGCTGGCCAACAGAAGCACCCCCACACCATATAGCCGCACCAACCTTCCTGTACAGTACACAAAATGCACGTGGGATCTAATGCTTCGTGCTGTTTGTGCCACACATGGACACTCCTGTCCGAGAGGAGTAGCCCATACCCTTTTCTAATTACTCATGGTTCAATTAGTGTGTTCCCATGCCCGAGGAGACGAAGTTTGCGGCGACGAGTCGTAAGAAGTGGGTGATGAGTGTGTAGTCTGTTGTGGAACTGCATGCGTGCCAATATACGCCGTATAATTGTGTGCGATATGGATGTTGTTAAACCACCATTGTATTGATCTCGTAATTCCCAGACACTGACGGTTAATTTGGCTCTAACGAGCTGTTTGACAAGACGCTTACACCACGTTTTGAACTTCCGTACGCCTCTGTAATTCCGTCTCTTGGAGGCTTTTACTCCATTTTCTTCCTACTCTTGTACACCTTCACTACACAGGCACGGGTGCATCTGACAAGTATTGCTGTCTGGGTTATTGACACAACTATTGCTCGAGTACCCACAATCATGCCCTATTAAAATGCGGATTAATCATGCCTACCTCCCATTATAAAAGTGTGCTGTCTGCCAACATGTAACTTCCAGTGTGTTGTTTGTCTGCAGTACTACCAGTGAGGGTGGTCATAGAGTCTGCTCGGCTGCTGGCCACATTTTCTTGTGCGGAGGAATAGTCGCAATTCAGTGAGCACTCAGTATACATTGTAAGCATATAGGAACAAATGTCACTTTCCTTTTTGACGTTTATCGTGAAGATGGAACATGTTAATGGAATGCTTTGATACCAGTACCAAGCTCTAAGCCCTTTTCACCTGGTGGTCTTCGTCTCGTATCTCACAACTGTGAATAACCTTGGGCCAACTTCGTATATATGTAAATAGGGTTAGATTGTTCGTGCATGTGTGAACACTGTAGTGGACTTTTCTGCGGTAATTCTCCTTCCTAGACAATGTTATCAATGTTAATGATGAAGAGTCTGGACAGTGAAGCATTTTGTTTTAACCCTAAAATGCATTTTGATGCCTATTAGCATCATAGTGAAATAATAATAATAATAATAATAATAATAATAATAATAATAATAATAATAATAATAATAATAATAATAATAATAATAACGATATTCTTAAAATGTATACATTAGCGAATAACGAACGCCGATGGCAAGTGGCACCAATGGAGTTAAGCTTTCTACCACACGGTTTTCGCCTAGTGGCATAGGTCAAACATACAGTGTCAGAGAGGGTCAAAAATATATAAAAAGCACAAAACGTGCACATTTGTTACTTGTAATTTTTTGCACAAAATCTTTTTGTTCTCTTAATATTAAAAAGAATAATTGTTTCACAATCTTCCATTCCACATGTGTTCTGCTGATATTGACACTAAACTCTGTTTTCACTAGTGTAATACTACCATGACATCTATCCTGTAGCTTGATACCCCAGAAGAAAAATCATAAAAATCATATTATTGGATATTATTTACATTCATCTACGTAATTCATAGAGAAAGAAAGAAGAAGAATTTCAACACGACCAAAATAAATTCGTGCAATAAAGGGTTAACAGATTGGATTGATAGCTAAATTGACTTTTATCAGTCAACAAGTAAATATCGATTGTATATAATGTGTAGTAATATTGTAGAAAGTTGAATATTTGTTTCGAGTTTCTACATTCAGTGTGTTTGGGGGGGTGGTCCGTGATGATTTTATTACAGAACAAAGTACATTATTTTTCATTAAGCACCTGTCAATTGTTGTCAATCCAGAACATGGCGGGTCGTCCATAGGTAGCGGATAATGGAGCGGCTCTGATCTAAGCTTGAATAAATCCCTGAACCAGAATTGGCCTTATTAATTAGCAATAATGCAAGTAATAAGTCACAAAATATAGTAACCAAAATTTTGTAATATCCATTATAAATAAAATAATAACTTATATATAAAGCCAGTAATTAATGGCAAAATGCTATAAGTGCCATTATTGCAATTTTCATGATATTTTTAAGAAAAGTGTAATTTCACAATTTAGAAGCAATTTGTTGCCACTGTCACAGGTTTTCTTTTCCACTACTCTTTATTTACTCATGAATGACAGCATACCACAGATCTGAGTCGCTCTTATGTGGCCAAGCAATCTCGGTGTCTGATAATTACTGTTCTATTCCCGTTGGAATGTGACAAGTGGAGGGGCGGGGATGGTAGTGCGTATTCAGTTCTTGGAATTTTGAAGAAATATTCGGTTCTTGGAATGACAAACGAAGATGCTTACTTTCAAGAAGTAGCCAGGTGGGCAGTTATTGTGAATTTTAGGCATGCGTGATACAGAACTGGTATTTGTGTGGGTTTCAGTATTTCAATGCCGAAAGTTAGTCTTTCTAGGCAACAGAAGTTGGAAAAATTTGTGAGTAAGTTTGGGGTTAATGTGTTTTGAACAGACGGTTCTGTACTGTTTTGTAAGTTACGTGAAACTGTGGTTTCCGCTGAAAAGCATTATTTTGTAACACACCACATAAGCACTGCAAAACACAATTCTGCAATTACACGCAAATCAACTGGTGAGAGGGTTCAAAATCTTCTTTGAACAGTCATGAATCCTGCTTCGCGTACTAACTGTTTTGCAGATGATCTGTGCGAAACACTAATTAACGCGGACATTTCTTCATGGAAGTTAGTAAATGTTTAGTTTAGGAACTTTCTGGAAATGCACAAAATAAAAAGTTCCAAGTGAATCATCTTTGAGAAAGACTTACTTGATAGCGCGCACAGCAGAACTATTGACAATGTACGTAAAAGAGTTGCCGACAAAAATATATGGATTTCAATTGATGAAACTTGCGATATTCTAGGACGTTCCATTGCCACCGCTGTAATTGGAACTTTGGGAGGGGAAGAAGGCACACAAACATTTTTGATTGTGTAACCGTTTAGTTCGAGTCGCTGTTCGGGTTGACATTTATTTGTAACCGTTTTAATTCAGGGGTCTATGTTCGGGCAGCCATTTATTTGTAACCGGCTGAAGTTCGGACCACTTCGTGTAATCTGGTCGTTGTCCGTGGCTCGTGGTATTACCAATAAGTATCTTCCTGATACTTTAACTTACCTGGACAGGACCATGAAGGACCTCTCCAAGAAAAGTTACAAACTGTTTCCAAATCGCTCGTCGGTCTCAATAATGAGATGAGCATTAGGCGCCGAGAGGTTCGAGTGTCTCGTCTCGAAAACCTCACGGACGATCAGACGGTCATCCAGACCATAACCCACACAAATATCACTCATACAAGCAACGAAAACACACTGGATTAAATGACACTATACTTATTTATTAGAGCACTCTTATATATAAAAAAATAGCGAAGAGGAATGAACACAACACTGAACACTGAATATTATAATAATTTTCGTCGCTGAAATCACACTTTACCTTTTCAGGCAATATAGCCCTTTATATATATATGATTATAATTCAGATATTACTACAAATGCTTCTCTCACACCATTGACATACTTGGGGTATTAGCACTGGGGAAAAGTTGTCTGGATCGTCCCACGATGAATCCAGTGATTACGCTGAACCGTCCTAAAACGTAGCGGCGATTCTTCAGCAAATTAAACAAGAAATTCTCGAAAGTAGAATGCTGATGTGGGAGGACGCGTATATAACTTTTTAAACGCACAAGGTCTGCGGACCTGGGACTTCACTAGTTGGGGCTAGCCGTAAGAAATCGTCCTTCACCGGCTAAATAGCTTGTGCCCCTTGACAAAAGTCAAACTTGAAGCTCGAAGCGAGATGCGTGGTTACGGCTTCTAAACCTGGAGTCAAACTCCCTGAGCACCCAAGCTCAAGGTACGGGTTGTAATGGTCAACTGAAAGTGTTGGCAGTTCATTTCCAAAATCACTCAGTTAACTCACCTGTATGCACATACCAACAGAATACAGAAAACAATTTATGTCAATTTTAGTCAACTGCCTACAATGCACTAGACACGGCGATAACTCTGGCGTGAGAGAGTACAGATAACGAATTACGAATCAACACAGTTGATGCCACTTTGGTTACTGAAACATCTGGTCAGTCCGTATTTCTCTAATCTAGTGCAATGTTTCCATAAGCGATTAAAGAAAGCACTTAATTCAGTTCCCAAATAACCATAGAGTATATACTGTGCATATAATGAGTCAGGGAGAAACACTGAAATGGTTAGTCATTCGCTGGAACGTTCTCAGCAAAAGCAATGTTTTAAATATATATATGAAAAAAAGATGAAAGACTTCTTGGTCAAATTGTGTGGGAAAGAAGCAATTCCCAACGAAGAAAGAACTTATATGCGTTGCAGAATAAAGTATAAATCGAAAATAATAATCACTGTCTTTACGAAATATACAGAGTATCCACAAAAAATGCTTCTATAACCTGGTAGCGGTTATAATTGCATCAGAAGTTCTAGAAAAAGTAAATGGCACAGCAATTCACAGTTTGTTTTTACGAAATCTCTGAATATTCTGTGGCCAGAATGTGCAAAATACGATAAGATCCTTCTTTTTGTCACAGACGGAGCTGCATATGAAAAGTGCAGCAAAAACCCTGAAGTTTCTATTCCCACGTATGTCACCTGCCTTGCACGCTCGCTACATAAAATTGCAGAGGAAGTTCGTTCTCATTTTTCTAACGTTGGCCTTTTGTGTCAAACGTGAAAAATATATTTCTGAAAGCTCCCTCGTGAACAAGTGCTTCTCCCGAATTAGCCCCTGAACACCCGCTTCCACCACAGCCTGTCTTAACGAGATGGGAGGGGATGGTACTCTGTTGTGCTAACAACTTTGATCTCATCAAAAGAATCATTGATACTTATGATGAGGATGATGCGTCTTCAGTTAAGGTTGCTCAAACTTTGCTTAAGAAGAATTCATTGAAAAAGGACTTAGTCTTCATTTGCAACACATTTTGCAAAGTTACCAGATGATATTGCCAAGCTTAAAAAAAGAACAGACTCTCGCTAGCTCTCTGAAAATCTTCAATGATACTCTCAACGATCTGAGTTTTGTACCTGGTGACAAGGGCAAGTACATTCGGCGTAAGTGTGATCGTGTTGTAAGTGCTACTCCAGATTTGGGAAAACTGAAGGACATCGCTAGTGTTATGGAAGGTGATGCTGATACAACTGTTGACAGTGACACAGATCCTTCCCAAATTGCATGTTTCAAGTATGCTCCAGTGACATCTGTAGATTTGGAAAGATAATTTTCACATCTAAAGGGAATTCTTTCTGACACTAGACGAAGTCTTTCCTTTGAAAATCTTAAAATGATGTTAATAATTTAAAAGAACACAAATATGAAAAACCTTTCGTAACTAAAAATAAACTGCTAGTGTAGTGTAAACTGACTTCAATTTAGTATTTCTTGTGCTTTTGTGCTAATGTAACCGCGAGTGAATAAAATGTTGTAGTGTTTTTAAGTTATTGTTTCATTTTTACCAGAGAAGAATGGCGAATGAATTGTTAGATGTCGTTCCTTCAAGAGTTCTGCAAGTTTCCAGAATTTCAAATGGTAAGCACAAAGTGTAAAATGAAACATTTTATTTGATTAATAAACGAATTATAGCCTATAATAGATTTTACATATTTCAGAATATATTTTTTCCCAAGTAGGGTAGGGTTAACAACCGCATCAGCTTTAATTATAGCAATGTCCTCACGAAAAACACTAATTTTCTTATTGACTGCGCTATTGGCACCAAACTTCGGTCTCAAACCGGACTAATTTTTCCCTGTTTCAGCCCAAGTGGGGAGTTGGTTAGCAATCACAACCTCACGATATTTCACAGATGGAATATCTCCTTCTTTTTCTATAATGTTCGCAGCAGGATTAACAATGATTTCGCAATCTTCTTCTTTTTCTCTCGTTGACCCTCTTCTTGTATTTCTATACGGCAAACACTCGTAGTAGCATCCTCTACGATATCTTCTATATTCATGTCAACATCTTCTTCTTCCTCTCCCTCGTTTTCCTTTTCCTATTTCTCATAGTACCTTTTTAACCTTTGTACTGCAATCGAATCGACATTAAACCTTCCTCGTGCAGTCTTGGATTTGACAAAATAGGAATTTGGGTAGTCAATATCCTGAGTGATTCCTGGACCAAAATAACCTCCAATGGACCCTTTCTTCGTGGTGCTGTGCAAAATTTACAACTTGTCTCCAACTTTAAAACTGGATTTCGAATGACGCTTCGTTGCCATCTTATGTCACTGGAACCATTTGTCATGAGCTTTATGGAGTATGTCTTCAAGTTGCCGTAGACGTTTAGCGTTATCCCGAAATTGATACGGGGTGTCCAAAATTGCTTCGCGGAGCATTCTACATCGGTATCCAAAAAAAGAAAGTTCAAAAGGAGAGTATCCAGAGGATAAATTAACACTTAAATTGTGGGGGAACAACACATAGGTGACAGTATTCAACAAATTTTTCTTGATTTTTGTTACACAACGCACATTTCCGTCATTGTTGAGAAAAATCAAGCCTTGTATCTATGAAGGTACAAATGTTTTGATACATGCTCACTATATACACCCTCATACAAGGCACAATTCAGTACGCAATGTTTCAGATAACTTGAGACGTTTTGTGAGGGATAATTCGTATGTTTCAAGCATAATGATGAAACTTTAGCTATTTATGCAGTGGTCGTGGTTATTTAAGTGCCTATGTTTTCGTCTTTCATTGGACTTTTCTTAGGAAAATCAAAGGGATCGCACATAGTATAAGTTCAGACACATTGATCTGATGGAGATCGAGGTTTTCATAGTTGTGGCTCTTGATCGGCTATATGAGAGTTAGAGATAATATTATTCCTGATTTGGGTTATCGAGTAACGGGCGGTGAAGATTTGCGTGATGTCTTTGGACAAAAAATGCATATATATGCAAACCAATCGATTGAGGTCAAATTTTACATGGCGGTGGAACTTTAAATGATGTGTAAGCGTATGGAATCTTACGTTGTGCAGGCTTGGTGTTACTGTGGTATAGGTGGCTTTTGACATATTTACGTAAACGAAAATCCATACATTGAACTAACTCATTGAATCAGAATATAAGTTGGCACAATGGTAGAAGTTGACGTGTTATATAAGTATGCGGAATATAGTGTTGTACAGAATATAGTGTTGTATAGTGCTTCCACAGTTATAATGTTCCAATTTTCGATCACATTTTTCAGGAAAAAAGGGCCTAGTTATGTATACGTAGCTAATCTGATCGTATTCAAAGTTGGAATAATGGCAGATCTTTTTCTTGGTATATAACTGTGTGAAATATGTTGTACAGATATTGGTTATCGAGTTATTCACAATCCAATTTCCAAACCAATTTATTGACGATAATAAGTACAGCATAAATATAACTTAAAAATGAGTCTTGGAAAGAAGAAAATATGAAATAAATTAGGGATACTTTAGGACTTGCATATTCCATTATATTTTTTTTCTGCTGCTGCAATACTTACGTAATTACCAATAATCAATTATGAGAAGTCATAGAATGAAACAGTTTAGTACAGTTTGAAACAGTTATGTTTATCCGATGGGAGAGCATTGAACACAGGAAAGTGATTCTGATCCCATCTTAAAATTAATAACTCATGCTATACTGTCCAGCCTATCAAGGACGTTTTCACTTTGTGGTTGATTCGCGATTGAAAGCAACGAATCGACTTGTAACTAAGTTTAAAGATGTTCATTTTACAGGGATCGATCGATCGACCACCGAATTTAACTTTATTGCCTAACAAGCAGAAATAGGAGAAAGTCTGTTAGTATCGATCAAAAGTAGTTCTCGTTATTTCCCGCTTAAGGTAGCACCTGTCAAACATACAGTGAGTTAATCAAAATGAACTACCCAAGCACACAGAATAGTGGATTTGTAACATCAATGGTGTGTGTCGTGCTTCATCGTAATTTTTGCACTTGTATTTTTGCTTCTGTATTTTTGCCAGTGACCAAGTGAACGGAGATAAATTTGTGTGGCTGCAACTTATTACAATGTAAATACAGTCATGTATATATATATATATATATATATATATATATATATATATATATATATATATATATATATATATATATATATATATCCTCACTGCATTGTCAAGGCTCTAAATTTGCATTTTACATTTAAAATTGCAACCGGGTATTTCTGGCTTCCGTATACGGTTGTCCTATCATGACCCTTGTTCTTCGCGCGCACAGTCATTCGAAGAATTGAAAACGTACTCTGTACACAAACAGTTTATGTTGTGAACTCGGAAAACATGGTATTTCTGCATGTCAAGGCCAAAAAGTGGGAGAAAAAAGGATGTGTAGAATGTAAAGAGGGTGCAACAGTGACTGATACTTGTAAGAAACATATTCATTTTCGTTCGATCACATTCTGCCTGTCTACTGTGGCACTACGAATATTGTAACTGTATAACTCTTGTACACCGCTTGTAGGTCTATTGTCGTATGCGACGACCGAAACTATGTTGTCAGCTCTGACTGTGATAAGGCACTGCTGTGCTGCTTTTGATTTTCTTTTTTCTCCTTTGTCATTTGTGAGACGCCAAACATGTTTTTAGTTGTTGCACGCGATGAACGGGTTCCTGCGGAGCGAAGTATTTAAGCAGTTGACTATAATTTCTTGTTTACGATAGAGATATGATAAGTACTTTGAATTATAATACGGTTTTAAATAGGCTGTTGAAAAAAATAAGAAAATAAAGCTGTACTTGTAAATGGATATTAGTCGAGGACGCAGCTATTGACAGTGTTGATTATAGATTTTCTCGTGGAAGAATTTCATTCCCCTAGAGGTGAAAAGCAAACGTTCATTTAGACAGCCCCCCTACCTTTTCAGACTCAATCGGAAATGGTCTCAATGTGGGGGCGAAATTTTCGTTTGTACACAATTCGAGGCACAACCAGAACGAAAACAAAGTCGGAGGTGTCTGAATGATAGCCCCTCCACCATGTCCAATTCAATCACAAATTGTCGCAATCGTTTGTACATCGTTTGTACAGAAATATGCAGGCCAAATTTTCGTTTGTACATAATTAGGGTTGCCGCCAGAACGAAAACAAAGGGGGAAAGTAGGGGACATATGTATGTTCTAGCACACTTTTCCCCCTTCCACCCCCTAACTGTCAAAAATTTATGAAGCCACCACTGACTATTGTACTCTAACACAGAAGGTTACCCCAAAGTGAGATTGCATAGTCTTTTATGACATTTAAAATCATAAAAAACTAACATCTCAAATAACTTCTATCTTACTCATAATAACTTCTAATGCATTCTATCACTAAATCTAGTTACAAATAATCACTAAATCTGTTACAAAAAAATCATTAAATCTGGTTATAACCGGTTTTGACTTCAAAAATCATTAAATCTGGTTACAAAAATCACTAAATCTAGTTACAAAAACAAAAAATCACTAAATCTGGTTACAAAATCCGGTTATAACCGGTTTTGACTTCAAAAATCACTAAATCTGGTTACAAAAAATCATTAAATCTAGTTACAAAAACAAAAAATCACTAAATCTGGTTACAAAAAAGTCGCTAAATCTAGTTACAAAAATAAAAAATCACTAAATCTGGTTATAAAAATCACTAAATCTAATTACAAAAATAAAAAAAATCATTAAATCTGGTTATACAAATCGCAAATCTAGTTCAAAAAATCACTAAATCTAGTTACAAAAGTCACTAAATCTAGTAAAATAAAATTACAAAAACAACTTTTATGATTTAAAAATATAAATTCTACCTAAAACTAAACTATACATAATTACTCACCAACACCTATAACTACACCACACATAAAAGTTAATTAAATTCTACCTAAAACTAAACTATACATAAAAGTTAATTAAATATGACCTAAAACTAAACTCCACATAAATACATTTTAACTATATCTTATAATGCCCCCAAGCTAATGTACTTACACCATCCTCTAATATATATCTTTTATCGTCCGAGGAATCTAGTGCCAGCTTATGAACGGTTATGCTATATATTTCGTGCTTATAACTTCTAATGAGGTTTATGTCTTTATACGTTTCAACATTTTTAAATAAGCTTTCTTTATAATCATTAAACTGCAACTCCTTTGATATTACAGCTTTAGTTACCCCTTTAGCTTTTTTCTCTTCTTTATTGTCTACTCTATAAGCATACATCTTTGATCTCAATCCAATAAACTCCGTCAGTATCTTACCTTTATTCTCATCTTTCATCTTACCTATTATTTTTTTGTTTATTAGTGGTAGTCCATATATATTATTTTCCTTGTATTCGCTCGTATCAAACTGGTCAACTATTTCTGCTATATCTTTATAAAAGTCATCAGTTTCAATCTCATATATAAAGCTATCAGTATCCATATAACATAAATCTATATTGTTTCCATATTTCGGCTTCATCGTGTTATAGTAAAAATCATACATTAATAGCTTCGATAGTTCTAATACACTCATACCAACATATATTGGCTTATTAAACGTTAATTGCTCTTTTTTCATATGTATAGCACACAAGTTCTCACTAAATATTGTTCTGTAATCAAAGTTAGGTTTAGCAGTTAATGCTTCTACCCTCTTAGGATCACATTCTAATTGGATGGGCTGTCTTTTTCGAATATTTTCCATAGTCTTTCCAAATACTGAGTTATTCATGAGCTTATAAAAATCTTCTTCAAACTTGTTTTTAGCTCGCATTCTCATATTTGTATTTAAATCGATGTATTTCTTTAAGCAGTCTGATTGTTTGAATTCTAATACTCTATGCACTTTCTTTAATTCCATTCCAAACGACATATATAGTTTTAAGTTCCTATAGTGAATTACATATCCTTCCTTATTATAAAGTGTTGTTAGTAGTTTTGATTGTTTTGATTCTGGTGGACACATGTTTTCTGGAGCTAATGGTAAATCAAAATGTTTGTTGTGTAAATACATCGGATATTCCAAATCTACTTCTAATATGTATCCAGTTTCTGAATCATCTGGAATGTTCATTATATCTATGTAAGGTTTAATCCACTTAAAGTCTTTATAAGGCATGTATTGACTCATTGCCCATCCATATAAGTTGTTTGCGTCTAAATATGCTAGGTATGTTGAACACTCATCCTTATTAGAATCTTGCATATATTTGTTGTTAGCTTTTACATATCTTTTACTACATTGTGAGATTCCTCCTCGTATACCCTTTTCTAACATTAGTATTTTATCATAATCAGTTAACATTTCTAAGTTAATTTTAGTCATCTTTAACATTGCATCCCACGATAAGCCTGGTGCTGTATAATACCATGCAGGATCTAATCCATATGCCTTTAAACACACATCTCTAAAGTTTTCAAATATATCTGTTAATTGAAGGACATCTGTTTTGTTATAATGTTCAGTTAAATCTTCCCCTATTTTCAGATCGAATTCTTTACAAACTCGTACATGAAGCTTATGGCGTTCAGGACTTATTTTTTCTCCTGTTAATCTGTTTGTAAATTTGCCTGGGGATAATGGGACAGGTTCTTTCAATTTTTCAAATGAATCAAAAAAGTCATATGAATAATCACCCTTTGTATTAACTAGATCAAGTTTATCAATCGGGAAAAACTTTAATGTTTCTCGAAATTGTTCTGGCTTTAAATTCTTTGTTAACTCTGCTAAACTCTTTGGCATAAATCTAATTGAATCAACAAATCTTAAATTTATTCCACCTTTTTCTGATCTTGCTTTTTTTTACATATTTTTCATATGTTATGTACCTTTCTTCATTGTTTGCAATCAGTTTAATTTTCTGTGTATCATAAGCTAACTCCTTAATAAACAAATGCGTATCATAACCAGTTAAATTGTGAAGAAATACAGGAACAAAGTTGGGATTTTTATAGTTTAAATTGCAATAACTGTGAGCTGCACCTCTAAACTTTCCAGTTAAATGATCATGATCTCTTACTTTTGTTTATTTTTATTTATCTTATACAAACACTTTTTTAAGTCATGCTTCCATTCTTTTATTTTTTCACTCATATCATCTTTATCCTTGTAGAACTGTATTTTCTTCTTTAATATATTTATTTTTTTCTCAACAGCTGGTGGCAAGTCATTCAAGTTTTTCTCACATATATGACAAGTATCCGAACTGTTATAAGCTTCTATTTCCTCCTTACTAAGCGGGGTCATATCAACTACCCTGTTATATATTTCCTTAATTTCTATTGCTTCCTTTTGTAACATTTCAATAAAAACTTTCGCAGCATCTGGACCTATATAGCTAACAGGGGCTTTATAGTTCCCATTTGAATATTTAACATAGTAACAAAAACTCATTGGTTCATGCTTTTGCTATTTTACTGTTTTACTACAATTATGCTCTATTTCTAACTTACATGAAATACATTCAAAGTCGGCAAATATGACAAATGGAACTCTCAAAGATCGATTATAGTTATGAAATTCTATTTGATTGTTGTATGGTTTTGGAAGTTCTATTCTAACAGCCTCATGTTCTTTACAATCTAATTCATGGTTTTGCAACTGCTTCTCATTTCTAAAGTGCTTCGTTAAGCATCTATCACAAAAGTATAACTTCTCAGTATGTTTTGTCACTTGACTTCTTATTAATCGTGATAGGTCTTTTATCCAGCAAAAATGATTGTTTTTCCATCTTTTACATATAATAAATTGATATGAGTTTCCTGCTTATTTTTTGTGATTTGAAGTGGATATACATTATAGTTCTTGTCATAGCTGTAAACATTGATGGAGATATTACTTCTTTCAAATTTTGGAATATCTTTTAACTGTATAGGAAATTCAATGTTGTCACAATACTTCTTTTGCAACTCACTAATAAGCTGTTTATAATGTGAAGGTGTTTCAGGATGTATTTCAACAGGTTTTAAATAGCTTGCAATAGAATATAAGAAACATTTATTGTCTTTATTTTTAATAATAATCACTGCTTTCTTATCTTTAATTGGTTTAGGAAGTTCAATATAGGAAGAAGCTCATAATGGTACATATTTGTTTAATCTGATTTGTAAATATTTAATTTGATGCAATGTCCATCCTGAACCTCTACCTTCAAATTCTTCCATTTCTCTACGAAGTTTTTGTTTTGCATAAGATATATATTCACTTAAGTCAGTTGATTCTAATATTCTCTCGTTTGATGTTTTAAAATTGCGCTCTTGTATTTCTTTATCTTTAATATAGTCACAAATGAAAACGAGATTTACTTTAACAGGGTGAAATTTTAATTCCTCTTTGATGTTGTTAATAGCAAGTCTTCCACTTGTATCTAAAATTTTATTGGGTCTTTATATTCGCCTGTGTTTTCAACTTTAATGGTTTGTAAACGCTTCTTCAGTGCTGTTTCTTCTAATTCTACTTTTATAGGTATACGTGCTGGTTTCGGTCTTGCAAATACTTCTTCTTTAATTGGGTATATGTTTTTAATCTGTCTTCTGCTTTGTTCATCTTCATATTGTTTAATAAGATCAATAAGTTCAGCTCTTCTTAATCTTGAATAACCCTTTATTCCTTTTCTTTTACAATGTTTTTTAGTTCATCAACTTTCATTGTGTATATAACTTTCAATACATCTGGTTCATTTTGATATTGTTCGATTTTTTTGATTAATTCACTCTTATTTAAAGAACTATAGTTACGGATTTTCTTGACTTTACATATTAGTTTTAGTTTTGTAATCGACATCTCCTTCATCTCCTCACCAGTAAAATTTACATTATATATATTCATCCTATTTATATGAAAAAGTACTGTATCATTTTTTTATATTTACCAAATTTTTTAGTTCATTTTCATAATATTTTTTCATGTTATATATACCAACATTAGCATACTTATTTTTCCTAACACAACTGCTAATACTTGTACACTCCTGCCATTGTCTACATATATTAGTGTGTTGTGTTAGTATAGGGCTTTTATGGGATCACCCCATCAAAGTCATTATTAATATGATAAAAACTGAATCATTTTCATAAACTCACTCATCATCATAATTATTATTCACCTTCTTATCCTATTTACCTTTTATGAAATAACATTTATAATATATTACTTTTATTTATTTAATTATTATGCAAATTATTAAACCCTAACCATTTAATAAACACTTTTATTATCTTTTATGAAAATATTCATAAAAGTTAAACACATTAAATTTACACTACAACATTTTCCTTATCTTATCAAACTATTATGTGAATTATTAAACCATAAAATATAACATTTATAATAGTATATTATATAATTATTATGTGAATTATTATACTATAATTATAACATTTATAATATTATATTACTTCTATTTATTTAATTATTATGCAATTATTAAACCATAAAAATATAACATTTATAATATTACATTATTTTTATCTATCCAACTATTATGTGAATCATCAAACCCTAACCATTTAACAAACACTTTATTACCTTTCTTTCTCAATATTTTTTCAACCAAATACTCATCCTTATATTTAGTTTTCAATAATTCTGGTTCATAAAATCTTCCTCAAACTTCTTCATTGTTTAAATCTTTAATTTTATATGTTGGTGGATTAGATGATATAACCTCATTAATAACAAATACTTCTGTTGACCAATTAGGTGTATATCCTTTCTCAAACAAACCTTTAATTTTACTTATACGAACATAATCACTAATCTTATACTTTAACTTAACAGGCTCATATTCTTTCTTATACACTTTTTTCAATATCACATGCTCATTATTCTTATTCACTTCTACAGGTTTCACACCAATTGTTCTATGTACTTTGCTATTATATTCATCAACCAAACCTTCCAATATTTTTAACCACTTATAATTACCTTGAACAGTAAATTTCTTCCACATATTTTGTTTAAGTGTTTTGTTAAATCTTTCAACAACAGAAGCTTTTTTACCACTATATGTTGAGTAATGATTGATATTGTTTTTTCTCATCAAATCTTCAAATTCTTTATTCTAAAACTCTTTACCTTGATCAGTTTGTAAGTTACTAGTTTTCTTACTTTTAACACTGATTCAAATGCTTCTGTAACATTCTTACCACTCTTATCTTTAACAGGAACAGCAAACGCATATTTTGAGAATACATCTATAATCGTTAGCAGATACTTATAACCTTTATTTAATTTTGAAACACCTTTTAACACACCACTATCCATTTCCACAAGATCAGCTTGCCATAAATCATCTATACCTTTAACAATAACACTTAGCCTAGGATAATTCTTTCTAGATGGTTTATGGATTTCTTCTATATTGTCTTCTCTAATACCTTCACCTTCATATAGTCAATCGGGCATTTTAATGAATTGGGATTTATTAGTACCACATACAACACATATACCTTTCTTAATATATCTTCCATTCTTTTTTTGTTCTATTCTAATGTTATCTATTTTTGTATCTGTTGATTTCTTACACTTAACACAATACATCATACTATTTATTATATGGAAAATTATTACCTCAATCTATAATTCAAACACTATATCAACTAACAACATCATTCTAAAGATCGGCCTAATTCAAACTATAATTCCACTAACATCATTCTAAAGATCGGCCTAATTCAAACTATAATTCAAGCATATGTTTGTTTGATGTTGTTGTCGATGTACTATAATTAACGGGTGTCGATATTTGATGATTAATACTATAATTAATGCTGTTGTTAATTAATACTATAATTAATGCTGTTGTTGATTAATACTATAATTAATGCTGTTGTTGGTATTTGTTGATTAATACTATAATTGATCATGAACTTCAAAAATAATTCAATATATAATCAATCTATAATCAATCTATATAATAACTTCTACAATTCAAACACTGTTCATCTATATAATTTAATCAATATAACATTCTATAACTTAATCTATAATTCAAACAATAATTCAATCTATATAACAATTCATAATTCATCTGTATAATTCAATCTAGAATGTTGTTATATAGATTGAATTAAAATGTTGTTATATAGATTGAATTAAAATGTTGTTATATAGATTGAATTAGAATGTCGTTATATAGATTGAATATAGCAAATGGTTTTATGAAAGCTCTCTTTCTATGTACATTATAACAAACAATGTTTGCCCTTCTTCCATAGGTGAATTCTTATTTGCTTGAAACGTAATTATATCACCCTTTTTAATGTTTACAGGTAAATTTTCAATCAAAGTATCACCTAAATATATCTCTAGAAAGTATTTATCCAAACTTAATTCCATGTGCATTATTTTCCCATTATAGAGAAATTTGTAAAAATTAGAAAGATTAAATATTTTAAAGATTAGTCCCTTATCATTTTTAACTATAATCGACATATTAGGGGTATAGTTTCTTTCTGCATAATCAATTTAGTAGTATCCATCCTAATCTTTTGAAAATCATCTTTCTTTATATATGTGTCTTGTAATGTTTTTAATACATCTTCAAATTTGTTTCTATCACCTTCCAATTGACTATTAACATTACTATTTATTAAATCTAGCTGTTGTAAAGTTACTACATCTTGTTGGTCAATTGCATCACCTACATTAACAAGTCTTTTGTTTTTGAAATCAACCCATGTTAAATTATTTGATGTAAAAGCTTCACTTACATGATTGAGGTTTGTAGTCCTCCTTTTAGTATTACCAAAGATGTCCATATTTATTATATAACAATTCAAATTATTTAACAGCAAGTAAAACAGTTATACGAGCTACACCAAAATCAATCAAATCACCATTTTCATCTTGAATTGAAACTTTTAAATTATTAAATTTATTGTGATGTATTGGGAAAAATATCTTTTCATTAGGTTCATATATAATTGGTTCTCTAAACTCTGCATTTGTTCTAAATGTTGCACTTAAGTCTGTTTCGTTGTGTGTTGTGTTATTATGTTTTAAAATCATACCTTCTGCTAAATCACAGTGAATATTTATAGTATCAAACGGATGAAACCTTGGCACCTTATCTCCAACATGTTCTGTGTTTTTAACCAAGTTTTTATCACTAAAACCTAATACAGTGTTAATGGTGTCTAAGGTTATATTACACGGTCCACTAAATATTTTAACTCTATTTTTCTCTCTGTCCTCAGTAAATTTAATATTTTTAAAAGTATCACCAGTGTATGGAAGATTTGATTTAATATATTCTTCTAACTCTTTTAAATTATATTGACCAGGTTGAACTATATTTTTTTTGCAATATTAGAATAGCCAGGAAAGTTAAAAAACGTTAATTTATTATTTTTTTCTGTAATGTTTGGAGTTAAGTATGTTGTATAAAATCCTGCAACAGCTACTTCTAAATCGTTTTCAAATGGGTAATTCAATGACAAGTTTAATACAGATGAATAATCATTTAAATTAAATACCTTCATTTATTATATAATAAATAACCAATATGGATAATTGGGATATTAAAGTAAGGTTAACAGAAGAAACAGCGAAGAGAAAGAGGAATGGTGAGTTGTTACCTGATGATATAAGATGTTTAAAAGTTGGGTCTAGTGGTTGTGGTAAAACGACGTTAATGATTGATAATTTTTTGTTGGCACCTAAATGGTTAAAATATGTAAATGTTTATATCTATTCTAAAAGTTTAAATCAACCTAAATACCAACACTTAATACAACTTTTTCGAGATATAGAACGTAATATTAAAGATACAGTAGCAATAATAAAAGGAAACAATAATGAGATTATTCCGTTAGATGAATGTGCGGACTATTCTGTGTAGTATTTGATGATTTCATATTAGAAGAACAAAATCACGTTTGAGAATATTTTACTCGAGGTCTTCATAAGGGTTTGAACTGTTTCTATCTTGGACAAACATATTCTAAAGTACCAAAACAATTAATTAGGAACAACTTAAACTTTCTTTGTATATTTAGACAGGACAATGTAAATTTAAAACATATATATGATGAATTTGTTGCATCTGATATGTCGTTTGAAAAATTACAATTATTATGTAGCAAGTGTTGGAGTGAAGAACATGGTTTCTTAACAATACATATGACTAGGAAGGTGAATAATGGTAAATATAGAAATAAAATTAAAGAATTTCTAAAAGTGTAAACTAAACGTATATGAGTGTAGGTGAACGTATATGTTATGTTATGTTATGATATGTTATGTTATGTTTTTATTTTTCTTTATATAATAAATGGATGTTAATAAAGCTAAGAAGTATATTAAGTTAAAAGAAGAACTTATTAAAAGATTTAAGGAAATTAAACAAAGTAATCGAAATAAGTATGAGAAATTTAAAGAACATGATCAGCCTGTTATTGATGCAATTAAAGATTTAGGGCAAGATATATCAAAAGTAGCAGAAGAAAATAAAAATCTAATTCAAGAGTTAGTTCCGGTTGTGTATAAAAGTGCGAGAGTGGATTCAAGCTTATTAGAAACACCACCTATGTATGATAGTCCTATAAATGAAAGTGATACGCCTATAACAGAAGAAATAAAACACATGAAAAAACAAATTAAATATAATGTAGAAGGAATACAATCTTTAGCAACAACTCATTTTGGTAAGATTGCCTCAAGATATTATGCAACTAGAGATGATAAAAGTTTTGGAATACAACCATTTGATGAAGATGGGAAAATTATACATATGATAGGAAATGCAGAAGTTAAAATTCATGGTGATGATTTAGTTATTAATAATCGACATTATACAGGAACAGAAGGTTTATGGGAATTATTGACAAAACATAATCCAACAAATTATAATGATGATGATCTAGAAAAATATAAACAAATAGTAATTGATTCTAGTGTTGCATTTCATAATAATGATCCAAGTACAAGAAAACAAAAATCTAGTAAAGGTAAAATATATAAAGAAATTATCAAACCTATTTGGGATGAATATATAAAACCAACAACACCTTCAAAAAAGACACCAAAATCTGGAGAAGGAATAAAGATATATAACGAATTATCAAAAGAATACATATGGATGGATGATGTGAGAAAACTGATTGATCGCTTGATTGTTATTGATGGGGAAGAAAAATCTGCAAATGATAACTTTTATAATGAGAAAGTAGGTATTATGGATATGATTAATTCTAAACTCATACAATTTATTCCTAATGATCCAAAAGGTATAGGTTATTTGATAAAGATATTGAATACGCTACCACCAAAATTTTGGAATAGTGAAAAGTATGGAAAAGGATTAGTAAATGATTTGATTAATAAACTTCCATTTGTGTTGCATATTCCAGGATTTCAATATTGTGGTCCGGGTACAAAACTTCAAGAAAGATTAGAAAGAGGTGATAAAGGTATTAATCCATTAGATGGGGCTTGTAAAGAACATGATATATACTATAGGGATAATAAAGATACAGAATCAAGACATATTGCAGATAAGGAATTAGAAAATAAAGCTTGGGAAAGAGTTTTTGCTAAAGATGCTAATTTAATAACTGAAAAAGTACCTGCTCTTGGAACTGCTTTAGTGATGAATACAAAAGTAAGATTTGGTTTAGGTTTATAAGTAACAAAAGTAACATTTGGTTTAGGTTTATAAGTATTTTTAGATTTAGGTTTACATGTACTTTTTATGGAAATTTTTCATAAAAAGCTTTTAATTATATAATAAATATGCAGTTAAAAGGTTTTACATTTACGATTCCTAATCAGGAACTTAAACAATTAAATATAGATCACATTTTAACTAACAAACAACTCAAACAAAAGGAAGCAAAACTAAGTAAAGGACAATGTATGTCTCTATCTCTTTCTATACCACAACTTAAGAAAATAAACAAAAAATGAAGACAAATGATAATAAAGTTCCATATGGCGATTTTATATTTACTATTCCAACGATTTTAGCTTTAATAGGTGCTCTAGGTTCTGTTGCTGGAGGTGCGGCTGCTATTGCTAAGACTGTAGATGATGCAAAAAAGAATAAAATGGAATTAGAGGAACAAAAGCGACATAACTTAGCAATGGAAAAAAAACAAGGTGGTAAGCTTTCAAAAAACGTAAACTCCAAAACAGTAAAGAAAAAGAAGAAATTAAACCTTTAAGTAATTTAGACCTAATACAACTTGTTAAAAAGCTTAAGATAAGAAACTTTAGAGGTGTATTTATGAGTGATGAATTGCCTAAACAACCAAGGAAGAATGAGTGTGGTATTGTTAATTTTGATACGTCTAAAATATAGGAACGCATTGGATTTGTTATTGGAAAAAAGGAAATAGAAAGTATGTGTTTGATTCATTTGGAGGTAATCCACCAAAAACACTCGTAAAATATCTTGGTCATAATATAGAGTACAATAGCAGCTGTATACAACGTTTTAACGAGGTAATTTGTGGACATTTAAGCATTACAGTGTTAAAAATGTTTACAGATGGGTATAGTTTTTCAGAAATTATTAGTCAGGTGAATAGGAATAAGGATATTTGGAGAAGTTATATTTAGTTTTATGGGTTTATTTTATGGGCTTAATTCATAAAACGATTACAAATATTTTTTATAATAAATATGGATAAGATAGAATCATATGAATTACAATCCTTTAAACCTAATCAAAAAACAATCGAGAATTTAAATAAGCCAAACAGGTCTATTGAATTTGATATTGACATGGGTGTGGCTTCATACATCCTTATTATGCTGATATTTATGTAACTTTTGAAATTAGAGGTAGAGACGATGATGGAGAATATACTGCTGGTCAAAATATTAGACCTATTAATAATTTCTTCCCACATTTGTTTTCTCAAATTCAAGTTAGTAAGCATGGACAGATATTAGATATTATAGATTATCCTGGTTTAACTTCAACAGCTGTAAACACATGTACGATTTCAAAACCATAGGCAAATCACTATGATGAATGTGGATGGGAAGGAATTACGTGGGCAAGAACAGATGAAGAAATAGTATTTTTGCTAAGACTTTTGCCAGGATTTTGTTCAGATTTTAAAGATATTATGTGGAAAGGAGGATTGAAATATACATTTAAAAGAAGTGGTTCTGATGATAACGCATTTGCTATTTGAAAAAAAAAGCAAGATGGAACATATGAGAATGATCAACCACATCCAGGTAAAGTTAAGATTACAAATATGGAATTAAGAATGCCTATTGTTAATTATGAACCTAACAATGCCACCTTGTCAAGATCTAATATGTTAAAAGAAGGTAAGATTCCTATTTCATTCAACACATATCAATGTTTACAGAAATCAGTTAGTGGCAAATATTTAGAATTCGATCTAACCACACAATTTAACTCAAGTGAATTTGATATGCCTAATTTCGTGATTGCCTTTTTTCAAACTGATAGAAATGATAATTAAGAAAGAGATTCAAGCTATTTTGATCATTGTAAAGTTCAGAATATCCATTTTCGTAATTCTAGAAATGAATCTTTCCCATTAGAATCTTTAAACTTAGATTTTGCAAAACATAAGTATTTAAAAGTTTATGAAATGTATACGGTATATAAGCGAGCTACAATTGGAAATACTGAGATGTTTTATTATCCTAAAGAGTTTTTAAAAAATAGACCGATGTTCGTAATTAATACAAGCAGGCATAAATCAGTAACTGTAAATGATAGAACCAATTTGAAATTAACTGTTAATTTTGAAAGCGATGTACCAGATAAAACAATTTGCTATGTTGTTATGATTGGTAAGAAAAATTTAGAGTATGATGTTGAAAAAGAAAAAATAATTGAGAAGATATAAATCAATTATATGTTTATTAGATTTGTTTAGTTTGTAAGTGTTTTTATGGCAATATCATAAAAACTTATTTAATAAAATGACTATTCCAGATAACATTCCACGTGAGAATTTAATAGCGTTAATTGAAGATACTATATTAAATCTTGTGAAGTTATTAATGAAAAACAAAAGGAAGTTCAAGAGAATGAAATGTGTTTATACTACTCTTATTACGTTATCAATTCTTTATCAGCTTCTACAGGGTTCATCAATGTATTTATTCCTATTACAGTGTATTCAATTATTACAACTGCATTTGCTTCGGCTTCTGCTGTTATCACTGGTCTATCAACACGGTTTAATATAGCTTCAAAGAAAGAATATTATAAAAATATGGTGAACCGAATTGGGCTGTTTAAAGATGAGCTTAATGTAATTAAGCTCATGAATGGTGAATTAACAGATGAAAATGTAAGAGATATTGTTAACAGAATCAATGACATACTTAATGAAATTCGTGACTATTAGAAAAAATTCTATATAATAAATATGGCAAAACACGTTGATTTTTTAAATAAACTTGGAAGTCTTGAACAAAAACAGGTTATTGGATTAAGAGAATTAGAATTAAATACAGAATATAAGATTGTGAAAATGGAAAAGATTAAAACTAAGTTTGGAAAGAGCATTTTAGTTGAGTGTGAGGAGTTTAAGGTCTTTCTTCCACCTAGATTTACAAAACACTTAACAGATAAAATGATTGATGAGATCGTTAAAGATGGAATAAAAATCAAATACACTGGTTTAAAAGATAATTATCCAACTGTTGAGTTCTGTATGTAACAAAATTGATGCAAATAAAAACAATCTTATAAAAAGTGAGCTGTTCGTATGGATCCTCAGAAGAAATTTATTCTTACTAATTCATTCAATGTGATTGTGAAAGATGTACAAGATCAAACGCAAGTAGTATTTGAAATCAATGGATGTTTATTCATTTTGAACTATGATCAATGGACTGAGTTTAAGAAATCATTATTTTCAATAGAGAATGAAGTTAGCAAAAGATTTCACTACCAATATCCTAATTTGTAACTATCAATATACTAATTTGTAACTAGTATGTAACTTTAGAATTTAGTTAACTTATGTAGAATTTAGTTAACTTTTATGGTAATATCATAAAAGTGTTTTTTAATTTTATTTTACTAGATTTAGTGATTTTTTATAACTAGATTTAGTGATTTTTTGTAACCAGATTTAATGATTTTTGAAGTCAAAACCGGTTACCGGTATAACCAGATTTAATGACTTTTTTGTAACAGATTTAGTGATTTTTTGTAACTAGATTTAGTGATAGAATGCATTAGAAGTTATTATGAGTAAGATAGAAGTTATTTGAGATGTAAGTTTTTTATGATTTTAAATGTCATAAAAGCCTATGCAATCTCACTTTGGGGTAACCTTCTGTGTTAAAGTACAATAATCAGTGGTGGCTTCATAAATTTTTGACAGTTAGGGGGTGGAAGGGGGAAAAGTGTCCTAGAACATACATATGTCCCCTACTGGGGGAACTGTCTACATGGTAGCCCCCACCATGTCCAATTCAATCACAAATGCTCGTAATCGTTTGTACTTCGTTTGTACAGAAATGTCCAGGCGAAATTTTCGTTTGTACACAATTAGGTGAAACGCCAGAACGAAAAAAAATTGTGAGGGTTGTCTAAATGGTAGCCCCTCACGATGTCCAATTCAATCACAAATAGTCGTAATCGTTTGTACATCGTTTGTACAGAAATGTGCAGGCGAAATTTTCGTTTGTACTGAATTCGGGGCGCCGCCAGAACGAAAACAATGTGGGAGGCTGCCTAATTGGTAGCCCTCCCACCATGTTCAATTCAACCACAAACTATCGCAATGGTTTGTACGTCTTTGTACATAAATGTGCTGGCTAAATTTTCGTTTGCACATAAATGGGGCGCCACCAAAACGATAACAAACTATGGGCTGTCTAATTGATAGCCTTCCTACTATGTCGAATTCAACAATAAACTGTTGCACTTGTTTGTACGTCTTTGTACAGAAATTTGCGGGAGAAATTTTCTTTTGTACACAATTAGGGGCGCGCCAAAACGATAACAAAGTATAGGCTGCCTAATTGGTAGCACCTCCCCACGTCCGATTGAAAAGAATATTATCTCATTTGTTTGTACATCGTTTGTACAGTAATGCGCAGGCGAAAGATTTGTTTCTACACTATCAAGGGCTTCGACAGAAGGAAAACAAAGGGGAGCCGTCTAAGTGCTAGCCCCACCATGTTCGATTGAACCACAAATTGTCGCGAACGTTTATACATCGTTTGTGCAGAAATGTGCAGGTAAAAGTTTCGTTTGTACTAAATAATATACGGATGTGAATATTTTTAATATTTGGCCTAGAATTGAAGAAAAGGGATGGGGATTGTAATTATTGTAATTATGTATACATTTTGGGATTGCTCAAAGTTAGAGATATGAAAGTTGTTATTTCGATTTCGCATTTCAAATGTTAAACCAGTGTATCGTGTTTTAACGTTTTTCGATACTTAACGTAGAAAGTAAGAAAAGGGTTGGGGTACAGTTATGGATTACCGTTTTTTGCTGCTTGGCGATCAACGTTAACCGGTTTGAATAATGGTTACTGAGATTGAAAATGGTACCTATTACACTAGTCGACAATATATATATATATATATATATATATATATATATATATATATATATATATATATATATATATATATGATTCCAATAGAACTTTTCACGTAGAATTCGAATCTGCAATCGGTTTTTCTCCATCACACTCAGTTTTCCCGTGACAGAGGGATTTTCGGGAAATTACCCCTCATTGTTTTTTACGATTTTCATACCTGTAGCTCGGGTACCTTAGATATATAAACGCACAAATCATATTGTATATTAGCTTGATTTATACTTAGTAAGCCCTTTAAGTTTCATAAGAATAGCATTATTCTTTCTAGAGAAATAAACATATTTATATAAAAAATGTGCTATGTGTACTGTTCATTTTACCATATTCATTAGTGCAGATATAACTTCCACGAACATTACAATATAAGCACGGTTTATGTCTCATTGGATTTAAAATAAAACATATTTTCAATTATGTATGCACCGTGTCACCATTTACATCTACTTAATAAATAATATAAAAGAAGTGAGTGGTATCTTCTTAATAAGTGAACACTTACTTACCTCAAATAATATGTTTTAGTTGTCGACTTTCTTCTGTGTTTGGCTTCTGGAACATTTCTTTTGGGTGTCGAACAGTAATCATCTAGCATTTTTGTATCTCTTCTCTATGGAGGAAATGTCCTGATGAAAACGTCCCCCATACTCATCACTAACAGCACCACGGTTTTCAGGAAAGAAATACAGGTGGGAGTCTAGAAAGTTAACTTTAAGGGACATGTTGAAACCCATTTCTTTGAATAATTGCAGGAAATCACTCACCATTTCACAGTAATTTGGGGCTTTCTTGTTTCCTAAAACATTCTCTGTTAAACATCTAAATGAACACCAAGCTGCTTTATCAACCAGAGTTAAGATATCCTCAAATTTTTGGTCACGAATCAAACATCTTATTTGGGGGTCTACAAAAATCCCTAGCGTCACTAACCCGAGGATGTTTTTCCTTGAGGTAAGAAAATCCTGCATTACTTTTTTCCATTGCCTTAACAAAGTTTCTGAAGAGCCCCAACTTTATGTGAAGAGGAGCTAGACTTATCAGGGCTCACCAGTGAGGAATAAACAGCCTTCTTCTGTCCAGGTGTTAATACATGCGTTGGCCATTCCTTCTTGATGTCATGTTCCGCTTTGTTCCTGCTGTCCCATTCGCGGAGGAAACGACAATATTTCGTATAACCAAGCTGCAAACCCATTAACAAAGAAATGACTTTTAAATCACAGCAGACGGTCCACTTGTATTTCTCATACTGAATTCCTTCTAACACTATTTCGAAGTTTTCATAGGTTTCCTTCATATTAGTTGCATAAGCCAAAGGCACTGAAGGAAATTTGTTGCCATTGTGCAAAAGAACAACTTTAAAACTAGTTTTCATTCTCTACTTATATGTGCATGTCCAAGTGTATCCATCACAGCACATACATTATTAGAATACACTAAATCATTTTCTTGAGAATAATGGTTTTGAAAATCTGTATGACAGTTTCGAAAAATACACACTTTAGTGTCACGACGGAGCAGATTCCAGCCTTAAGTATAGAAGCAAGAAATTCTGTCTGTATCTTGGAGAGTTTTAAATCCCGTACGAGGTCATTTAGTTCACCCTGAGTTATCAGATGGGGATCCAACGTAGATGTGATTCCTACATAAGTAGGACCATCTTCTTCATTTGGAACTTCAGCAGTTGCCTCAAGTACGTAATCCTCATTTACCATAAGATGAGGAGGAGGTACTGGTACAGACAATTCTACACTTATGGAACTGGCCTAATTGCTGATGGCAAATTAGGGTACTGTACTGTGTGGTTAGATTTACTGGTTATTTCTTTATCTGTGTCATACAAAAGTAGCAGTCTGAAGAATGAACTTTTGTTTCCCTCCAGATCATCGGTACTGCGAAGTTCATGTTTCTTTCACCATTTGCCCACCCAGTCAGACGTTTCACGCAAGTACATCAAATGTAGTGAGGAGCGAAATTCTTATCTTGGTCTCCTACACATCAACCATAATATAACTGATAACACTTCCTCACAAGTGGAGTAAAACATCGACGTTGCGATTTAAATGTCAGCTCCCCACATACATAACAGAAATTATCTGGTTGATTTACACACTTCCTCGGCATCTTGTATTCTGTAAGGTATCACACATATACACACAGGAATCTACACTCCATCAAATTCACACAAAATTCCTCTAGAAATTCCCTCATACAAAAATGGCGACATGGTGTACACATCATTGAAAATATGATTTATTGGAAATCCAATGAAGTATAAACCGTGATATATTGTAATTTCCGTGGAAATTATATGTGTTGAAGACGACCCGACCCGACCCGACCCGAGTGACCCGACCCGTGATCCGACCCGATTGACCAGACCCAACAACCCGACCCGAATAACCCGACCAGACAATCCGACCCGATTGACTCGACCTGACAACCCGACCCGAGCTGGCCCGATTGACCCGACCCGAAAACTCGACCCGAGTGACCCGTGACTCGAATTGACTGACCCGACCCGAGCTGACCCAACCCCACCACCCGACCCGATCTGACCCGACCAGAACCGTTACTCGAGTTCACTGACCCGAACCGATTACACGACCGACCCGAGTGACCCGACCCTTGATCCGACCCGATTGATCCGACCCGATTGACCCGACCCGACAATCTGACCAGGTTGACTCGACCCGACAACCCGACCCGAGCTGGCCTGATTGACTCGACCATAGCTGACCCGACCCGACAACTCCACCCGAGCTGACCCGAGTTGACCCGAGTGTCCCGACCCGAGGTGACCTTACCCGATAACCGACCCGAGTGACTTGATCTTACAATCTAACCAGTTTAAGAGAACTAGAACCTTACAAAGCTGCCACCAGAAAAAAATGCTGGTCAATTCATATGCATAAACCATTGTTTCAGCTTTTTTATTTGTATTATAATTATCCTCCTCCTCCTCCTCCTTCTTAGTGTTCCGCCATTAATGAAAGGCCTGTTTCCTTGAACTAGGTAAGAAGCTTCCATTTTTGCGATTTCCCGCTAATATCTTCCTCGCAATCCAAGATAGTGTACTACCCTCCTTATTACAATCTATCAATTGCAACCTTCTTACACACTCTCGCTCTCCTGATATCACCCACTTTACTACATCTCTCAGAATGCAATCCCTTAGCAAGATCGAAACTTGTGATCCGGCCATTTTTTAGCTTCCTTATATCGTGCAATATTGCTCTCGTCTCTTGCATTTTTTCAGCATTTCCTAATTCGTTTTCCTCTCTACCCTGCTAACCTTCTCTAGTTTCCTCCACATCCAAATTTCCAAGGTTAAAATTTACTTCGAAATCAATCTCGAAAGTCAAAATAAAATTTGAAGTTCTGAAGACAACATGATTTTCTAGTAAGGAATGTATATAGAACTTCTTTTATTATTTTTTGCTGTGTAATAAACTAAATTTGATCACGTTACCATTCCGATTTTTCTATTTAAAAACAGTGTTGCTGTCTGATAGAATCATAAGGAACTAACTGCACTGAAATATCATTATGTAGGGAATTATCTTGTAATTTTATCTTGATTAATTTATCTAGAAGATATTTGCAATTTCTGGACAGAGTGTTGACATGTGATGCGAAGTTTGTCCTGTACGAAGCTCCACGCCACCGTCATCGTTGGTTAGCATCCCATGAACCGGTTTAAAAATAGCCCAAGCAAGCACTACACAAGAATAAGGTTCTCCTGTGCATTTTGTGGACTGCTCGCGGCATTGTCCATCAGGAGCCACCAGCTGGTCAGAGCATCAATGCAATTGTATACTGTCACTCTCTGGATCCAGCACTTCTGAATCGTAAAGGGGTCCTCCTGTTACAAGGCAACGCTAAGCCCCAGGTAGTTAAGATGACCCAGGACATCATTCTACGCCTTGGGTGGGAAATACTATTGGATCCGCCATACTCCACGGACATTGTACCGTCCGATTATCACTTGTTCCATTCCTTGGACAATCACCTTAGAGAACGCCAGTTCAAATTGCTAGTAGAGGTTCAATATGCACTTGATACCTTCTTCGCATCACGTTCAACCAAGTTCGACTGCGATGGAATCCATAGCCTTCCAGAACGTTGGCAGAAGGTCGTCGATGCTGATGGAGACTATTTCTGATATTCCAGCTACGTCTTAGGTTACATATCAATGTTTGAAGGTGTTGGTGAAAAGGCGGCGGAACTTTCTTGGTCACTCATAAAGTAATAATAATAATAATAATAATAATAATAATAATAATAATAATAATAATAATAATAATAATAATAATAATAATAATAATAATAATGTGTCCTGCTCAAAGGCAGATGTTTGACCCGAAGGTCCATGGATATTGATTCCAGCTGGTACGAAGTAAGTTTTCTGGTGGACAAACACCGTGTGCATGGGTTTTCTCGGTGTTCTCCAATTTCCTCGCACTTTCTTCTGTCAACCACTTCAATTATTTCTCATCATCACTGTCTCTCTTAGTGTTGTTGCATAACGTGGGACGTTAACTAGATATTTTCTTTCAATTTCACTTAATGAGACATTTAACTTGATATAAAAACGCAGAAAGGAAAAAAGTCAGTCGTAATATTAATTACAATTACCATGCTAATTAGTTAATATAGGGCTAAATTAAAATTTTATTACTATTTCAGCTACAATTAGTCACAATTATCATTCACTCACCAACTTCGAATTGAATTCTACAACAAAGCTCCTTATAGTATTTCAAAATAAATGAAGAATGTGACGACCCGACCCGAGTGACCCGACCCGACCCGACCCGTAAACCGACCCGTTTGAGAGCACTATAAGAGGGGTACAATTTACAGTACAATTTATTTTGTATGGTTTAGCATACTTTAAGGCTACCATATTTTTTGAAAACAGAAAAAAAGGGACATCTTAAAAATTCGTAGTAAATATTGCATTTTGTATTAATTTTACCTTTCGAATTTTACTACAGCATCGCACTAATTACACAACTTAAAATAATGTATTAATATAGTCCATACTTAATCAACAGTGCTAAAAATTATTATAGAAGCTAGAAGCTGTTATACAATATAAACGCAATCAGTGAACATACAATATTTAGGCAAAAATTATATTTTCAATATTATTACACATACCACCTCACATGTTCTACATGTCTATAAAGAAAAAATCCAGATTTACGAAATTGTTTCCAAATTTCAACGGACTGATTTATTTTTGTTAACCTAAAATGCAAACTAAAAGAAAGCAATTTGCATAATTGTTTTTCTGAAGCAGAAAAAAAATATGTTTTCGGGGCTGGTCTGCAACGTCACAAGAATTTGTTGCCACTTCGGGGTATACAGTGATAAGAGTGCCAGTTAGGAGGATCTTAACATTGCATGTTACATCCGGGGAAGCAGCAATTGGAATAATAATAAAGATTAGAATGAAATTGTTCTTATAGGGTACAGCGGGGTAATTCGAATAGGCGGGGAATTTGAATAATGTTAAGCATTTTGCGAGATGGAGTGGAAACGCGGCTCGCCATGTTAGTGAACCTATGGTGGATTTGTAGGTAGTGGTTTGCAGAAGTCGCTCTCAGAAATACAAAGTATTCCTTCGGTTCCGAAGGCTTATACGATTTTTTGTTTGCTGCAAGGTAAGTACGAATGTGTGTATTTTTAGGTCGTTATAATTTTCAACATTGTTTCCTTAAGCTTTTCTTATTATTAACTGGATAAAATAAAACCGCTCTGGATTATAATCGTATCAGTAGCATGTGGGGCATTGATATACTGTACACTGGCGTCAACTAATCAGCAGTTTTCATACCACGTTCTGAAGGGAATATTCGTCGACTGCGGGGCAATTTGGATAATTCAAAACGGGGCAATTTGAATAGCAGTGAAATTAGAAATATAGGCCTACTATTTTATATTTGTTTGTCAAAAGCGAAAGCTTCTAGTGTTAACAAGGAAACTGCGAATTCTTATTTTGACTTACTGGGAAAATTAATGAACAAGTATGATCTCCATAAACCATCGTAACCGTATTTATAATATGGACGAAAGTAATCTTCCTCTAAATAACAGACACCTAAAATTTTTGCAGAAAAGGGCAGAAAAGAGGTGGTAAGTTTAACATCTGTTGAGCGAGGGGAAAATGTAACGGTGATAGCATGTTGCAATGCCAGAAGGTCTTTTATAACTCCTGTAGTAATATTCAAAGGCGTACGCCTAAATCCGGACTTTAAAACCCAAAATCTCACTCACAACTTTTGTCCTTAGAGTTCTACCAAATTCATGACATCGAAATGCTTTACCCACCTCCACACACAACACATGTATTATAACCACTCGATCGCTCTGTTTTTAAGGCCCTTAAAGCCAATTACCACCAAGAGGCAACTATCTTGATTCACTAAAACCCGAGGTCAGTGATTAGTAAATCTCAATTCTGCATTTTGTTCACTGAAGCCTAGAAGTGGACAGCTTCTGTTGGACTGGCAGTTAATAGGTTTTCATGTACCGGTATCTTTCGTTTAGTTCACAAGCTATTGAAGAATTTCGATTCGCCCCTTCGGAAACGTATGACCTTATACATTTTGAGGAGCAGTCTTCTCGGGAAAAAGATCTTAACAATGCGCCTTCTTCTTCTGGTCATGGCTCTCAAAACTTTGTCCCAACGAAGCCCATAGATGAACCCATACAAGTGCTTCCCAGCCCAGAAAAAGTTTGTGTGCAGAAGAGACGTCGTGTCGCAGGAAAATCATGCCACTCAACTTCTGAAAATATTCGGGCAATGAGAATAAAACACCTCCGAGGAAAGACGCAAGCATCGGGTGCAACAAAATGCAAATACACTACAAGAAAGAAGAGTGCTAATACAGAACCTGCCAAGAAAAAAAAAACAAATGAATGCTCGAAAGAAACTGATATCCTCTGCCCCTTCCAGTGACGAAAATGTAGGCCTACGTCTAAAGATGGCTACAGGCAATGCAAGTCAAACAAGGAATTGCTGTTTTTGCCTTCTTAATTACTATTCAGAACGTTTTGCTAGAAAGGGAGACTGGATTCGTTGCCAGCGTTGTAAGACATAGTTCTACGAAGTCTGTGTCGGTGCAGAAGGTCGAAAACAGTTTATCTGTTGTCGTTGTCGTTAACTACGATCGATGGAAGATAAATTAACCAATTACGGCTCTTTGCCTTAGACACTGTTCTGAACATTTTTTTCTTTTTTTTTTAGTGTAGGCCTACATTCAAAAAGATAGCTATAGGTGACGCATATTTACAATTTATGTAGGCCTACTTCTTTTCATTCAAAACTAGCATATTTCAACTACCGTAGAAATTGCAGTCTAACTATTAAATAGTTTATACTTTATTTCTATAAGACTTGTTTATTTTGTTGGTTATTCATATTACCCCACTCATTATTCAAATTGCCCCTCACATTTACGTTTTTCGAAATTTCGGCGGGGAAATTGAATACCCAAATTTCACAATGTTGTATCTTAGATACTATCTTAAGAAAAATTGTTAACTAATAGTAAGGTTCAGAGTTTGTGTTCACAATTTTATATTTGAATACCAGTTACAGTTTCCGAGATATATGAGAAAATGTCTGAAACTATTCAAATTACCCCGCTGTACCCTAATATTGTCGGCATCGAAAGCAAAAGGAATAAGTCGATTTTATTATCTTTTCGGAACTTTTGATATGTAATTAATAGAAAAAACAGGACAAGAAGGAACATTTCTCCACACCGAGACAAAGTTTAAGAAACCGGCCTTACATACTTATTTGCATGTGGAGTGGAGTGTAGGTACGAAAATATCGATAATGTATAATACAACGGAAATTTGTGTTTGTAAAGGCACTGTTCAAAAATTTCGATGTTCAAAGTTATATTCTGGATTGCAGATTCCAAAATACCGGTCAGAAGGGGGCTAATAAGAAGTTTGTACCGGTCACCGGTCTTAATCAAAATCACAGCAATATTCCCAGCCAGGCAGGTGAAATACCGGCCAGTTAGCAACGCAACTCGCATGCATTCTACACTTTCTGCAAAATGAGTTTAATGAAAATGTTCAAATAAAACAAGATACCGTGTTATAATTTACTCTTTAACAGTCTACTTTGTCAATTTGGTATATCTTCCACTTATCAATTTCCTGTACGAGTTGAAAATAACGGTTTCTGAGCAAGTTAGAAAAAAAAGTGCATTTTTCTTATAAAGATTCAGCTCACTTACGAAATAATGAATACGTTTAATAATAAGAAGCGAGGAGTGATAAACTAACTCAGCAATAATGATTGTAAGTATAAATATAAATATAAAAGCAATAAACATTTAGTTACATCATCGTTAGAATAAGATCAATGTAGTGAATCACACGATAGTGTGAACATACCAATCGACCCAATAGTGTGCACAAAGTCTTGTTACAAAAATACTCCATAGTATGTGACACATTTCTTTTTAATGTTTCTACTATTTAGACAGTGCCCCACATTGTTTTCGTTCTGGCGGGGCACTTAATTATATACAAAAGAAACTTTTGCCTGCACGTTTCAGTACAAACTATGAACAAATGATTGTGACTAAATTGGACATGGTGGGGGCTACCATATAGCCCCCACTTGGTTTTCGTTCTGGCGGTGCCCTTATTGTGTACAAACGAAAATTTGGCCTGCACATTTCTGTACAAACGATTTACAAAGATTGCGAAAATTTGTGCTTGAATTCGACATGTTGGGGGGAGCTACCACTTTGACAGCCCCCACTTTGCTCTCGTTCTGGCGGCGCCCTTAATTGTGTACAAACGAAACTTTTACCTGCACATTTCTGCACAAACGATTGCGACAATTTGTGGTTGAATTGAATATGGTGGGGGGCTTCCATTTAGACAGACCCCACATTGTTTTCGTTCTCGCGGCGCCCCTAATAACCTACAAACGAAAATTTCTCCTACACAATTCTGTACAAAACACGTACAAACAATTGCGACTATTTGTGCTTGAATTGGACATGGTTGGAGCTACCACTTAGACAGCACCCCATTTCGTTTTCGTACTGGCGGCGACACTAATTGTGTACAAACGTAAATTTCGCCTGCACATTTCTGTACAAAATACTTACAAACAATTGCGACAATTTGCGATTGAATAAGACATGGTGTGGTACTAACACTTAGGCAGGCCCCACTTGTTTTCGTT
Organism: Thermobia domestica; assembly: GCF_964235325.1. Lineage (NCBI taxonomy): Eukaryota > Metazoa > Arthropoda > Insecta > Zygentoma > Lepismatidae > Thermobia > Thermobia domestica. Next base: position 222,591,666 of record NC_137463.1, read on the forward strand.
GTGGCGGTGCCCCTAATTATTTACAAACAAAAATTTCGTCTACACATTTCTGTACGAATGACGTGCAAACCATTGCGACTATTTCTGATTGAATTGGACATGGTGGGGGGCTTCCATTTAGACAACTCCTCCCACTTTGTTTTCGTTGTGGCGGCGTCCCTAATTGTGTACAAACGAAATTTTCTCTCGTACATTTTTGTACAAACGATGTACAAACGATTGCGACAATTTGTGATTGAATTGGACATGGTGAGGGATCAATCACTTAGACAGCCCCCACTTTGTTTTCGTTCTTGCGGCGCCCCTAATTGTGTACAAACGAAAATTTGGCCTGCACATTTCTGTACAAGCGATGTACCAACGATTGCGATAATTTGCGATTGAATTGGACATGGTGGTGGGCTATCATTTAGACATCTCGCTCCCTTTGGTTACTTTCTAGCGGCGCCCCTATTTATATACAAACGAAAATTTGGCCTGCACATTTCTGTACAAAGGATGTAGAAACGTTTGCGACGATTTGTGATTGAACTGACATGGTGGGGGGCTACCATTTCGACCGCCCGCATTTTGTTTTCGTCCTGGCTTCGCCCCTAAACGTGTAGAAACGAATTTTTTTTCCTGCATATTTCTGTACAAACGATGTACAAACGATTGCGACGATTTGTGATTGAATGTTACATAGTGGGGGTTACCATTTGGACAGCCGCTTTCTTTATATCGTTCTGGCGGGGCCTTTAATTGTGTGCAAGCGAACATTTTGCCTGCCCATTTCTGTACAAACGACGTACAAACGATTACGACAATTTTTGATTGAATTTGACATTGTGGGGGGCTTCCAGTTAGACAGATCCTCCCAATTTTTTTCGTTCTGGCGGCGCCCCTAATTGTGTGCAAACGAAACTTTTGCCTACACATTTCTGCACAAACGATTGCCACAATTTGTGATTGAATTGAACATGGTGTGGGGCTTCCGTTTAGACAGACCCCACCTTGTTTTCGTACAAATGATGTGCAAAAGATTGCGAAAATTTGTGATTGAATTGGACATGAAATGAAATCTGTGAGTCTAACGTCCCACGTTTAGGCCGGTTAGGCTAAAGGAGATAGTGAGAATGAGAAATGAGTGAAATGGTGGAATGAAAAAGGTGGCAGGAAATGGGAGAACCCCGAGAAGACAATCGCACACGGTGAATTGAACATGGTAGGGGCTACCACTGAGACAGCCCCACTTTGTTTCCGTTCTAGCGGCGACCCTAATTGTGTACAAACGAAAAATTTCGCCTGCACATTTCTGTACAAAATACGTACAAACGATTGCGACTATTTGTGATTGAATTGGACATGGTGGGGGCTACCATTTAGACAGATCCCCATTTTGTTTTCGATCTGGCGGCGCCCTTAATTATGTACAAATGAGAATTTCACCTGCATATTTCTGTACAAACGATGTACAAACGATTGCGACAATTTGTGCTTGAATTCGATGTGATAGCGGGAGCTCCAACTTACACAGCCCCCACTCTGTTTTCGTTCTGGTCCTTAATTGTGTACAAACGAAAATTTTGCATGCACATTTCTGTCCAAACGACGTAATAGGATTGCGACAATTTGTGATTGAATTGGACATGGTGGGGGGCTTCCATTTAGAAAGCCCCTCCCTTTTTTTTCGTACTTTCGGAGCCCCTAATTGCGTACAAACGAAAATTTCACCTGCACATTTCTGTACAAGCGATGTACAAACGATTGCGACAATTTGTGATTGAATATGGCATGGTGGTGGGCTATCATTTAGACATCTCGCCCACTTTGGTTTCTTTCTAGCGGCGCCCCTATTTATGTACAAAGGAAAATTTGGCCTGCACATTTCTGTACAAAGGATGTAGAAACGATTGCGACGATTTGTGATTGAATGTTACATAGTGGGTTCTACCATTTGGACAGCCCCCACGTTTAATCGTTCTGGCAGAGCTCCTAATTGTGTACAAACGAAATTTTTTCCTGCATATTTCTGTACAAACGATGTACAAACAATTTCGACGATTTGTGGTTGAATTTGACATAGTTGGGGGGCTACCATTTGGACAGACCCTCATTTTGTTTTCGTTCTGGCGGCGCCCCTAATTTTGTACAAACGAAACTTTCGCCTGCACATTTCTGTACAAACGATGTACAAACCATTTCCGGTTGAGACAATTTTCCGATTTAGTCTTGAATGGGGGGAGGGTGTCTAAATGAACGTGAAAAGCAGTACTGCAAAAATACATGTAATTTATATTGAGCACCATAGGAGGCAAAGTTCATTTCAGATTTTGAAGAGCGGGGGAATTGAATCAAAGATGGCTGAATATAGTACTGTGAAAATTATAGTAACTCAGATTGTTCACGCTCGGGAAATGCCACAGAGGTAATTTCGAAGCTCTAGGCCCAAGGGCCACCTTTATAATCACCACTGACTGCCATTTCAATAATGTGTTTTATGGTTTTATGTCCGTGTTGCCATCCTTTCCCTTCCCCTCCAACTGGATACTTGATACTTTTTCTATTCCAATTTTTTGTGCTAGTTTTCTGCCGAAACCTTGAGTTTTGTACTCTCATCGGTTTCGAGTTAGGCTATTATTTAAGTTTAGGATTCCCTTTCTGCATCGAGGTTATGTGAGACGTAGACTCAAAGATTATGATTAAACCCAAACACAGTAATCGTCCAAATTTTGTAAGCTCTATAGTTATCAAGTTAAAATTGGAAATGACCCATTTTTACCACTTCCAATAGGCGAATCACCTCCATTAAGGAACTCCCTCAAGAGGAATCATTCCACTTATTTATTGCAAAAAGCAGAATTTAAAAATTCGCATTCGTCCAAAGTTATCGTGTGATGTAAGAGAGAGAAAATCTTGTACCTTTATACTGATAGCAATATTACTCACAAAATCAATTAAAAAAAAGTTGTAAATGAAATTTTCGAAGATTGGACCACTGCTGCGCTTAATTCATGAAATTGTTCCATAATGATTGATTCGTAATATGATGTATAAGGGTTTCTTAATGGTAGTATAACAAAATGAATTCAAATTGACTACAAAATAAAACGTGAAATTTATTTATCAAATTTTGTAAAATCGAAGTCGGTGCGCATTATGGGAACAGTCTACAATAACAATATATGCAAATAAGTATTAATATACTTCACGTTTTCCAGTGGGTGCAAGAAAGCTTCGAATAGTGTTTGGTGTCACAATCATTAGCAGATGTAAATATATTTACAACATTTATTAGGGTGTATACATTATAATTTAGGTGAATCATTTGATTCCTGTTATTACAAGCCGGCAGATAACAATTCATATGTTGCAATTCGTTCGGCTGGTATCGGACAAAGTGGAATCGGTTTGCATCGGAAAATACATTGTTAAATAAGCTTGAGGTTGCTTAATGGTTTCTGGTTTTCCAGGAAACCATGGGGAAAATGCGTGGCAATTGGATAAAGAACATATGAATTTGGCCATGGAGAAGGTTTGTTCAAAGAAATGTAGATTGTGTGAAAAAACTGTTGGAAGGGAAAGAGACAAAAGCTTAGCCTAGCTATTCTGATAACAAAGGCATGTTTAGTAAAACGTTTGTTGGTGACTAAGAGGAAATGGCATTGTATATTTAAAGGCATTGTATAGGGCCTAGCGAACTAATGTTACTAAGCAAACATGCTGAAAAACTAAATATCGTAATCCGGGGGTAGTCTTTTGATGAAGATTGGATACTGTACAATACATGTAAAGACTGGGCACGTGAACAATGTGACAATTATGAAGGCAGACTGTTTTATTATTGTGATTTGTATCAGAATAAAAAATAATTCATGAAAAGACTTAGAAGTTTAAGATCTATTTTTTATTTTAGGCTTTGTTTTAAAGCCTAATAAAATGGTATTCTGTGTGTAAGAACTCCTGTATGTAAGCAGCTAGCATTTGTGATTTGTTTTGTTATTAAAGAACCTCAAAAGAGCAATTATCTATATTTTTATGTTTGTCCAATACCAGCCTCCAATTTTTAAGAACGCAAATTTGTGTTACAATTGATTTTTTAATAAAACTCTGTGCCTTTAACGTGTTGTGCATAAGATAGCAAAGTATCATTTTGACAGTTAAGTTATTAGATATAGATCTGGTATAGCAGGCTAACAGACTACAAAAAGGTAATGTGTCCGACACCAGACGACATCTCCTACTTTTACTGGTACATCAAAATTTGCACTTTGGAGTTTCTCAGACTCAATAACTATATTTGTGTTTTAAATGCTAATGAAAAAGAAGTTTTGAACAAAATTCATTTAAGATACTGATGTGGTTATTATAACTAAGCTTTAGAACAATCGTAATTTATTAGTCGCGTATCTAAACGGGGTTATCGTGTTGTAACGTCCCTCTTCTATATAATGAATTGGAAGGATTAAACATACCATACAAATATGAGAATGTAAAAATAGAGTATATTTTACTACCAAGCAACACTTCCCAAGCATTACATTCCGAATTTGATAAAATTTATCAGGTAGGTATTACACATAAAATAAACGAATAGTTGTTTTTTATTTTCTGCGGGAAGAGCGATTTTAGGGACAAGAGCCCCGACCCAAACTTTGAAAGTTGACGCCCGAAAGGCAAGAAGAAGTCAAGCGAAGTGAATGAAATTGTGCATAGATATTGTAGACATAAAATGAGGAAATACGGGTTTGGTATTTTCCTGGAATAAACGGTTGGGTGGGGCACGGACCCGTCCAAACCTTTCATCACGATATATCAAAAGTGCTAAGAACAGTAAAAGACATGACGAATTGCAAACAAACTTTGTATAGGGACAATAAACAAAAAAAAAAAAGAACACGAGTTTTTATTTTCTATGGAAAAACGGTTTTAGGGACCAAAATGTTGAACGTTGCCACCCGAAATTCACGATGAAGTGGAGCTAAGTGAATGAAATTGTGCACAGATATTGTAGACGTAAAATGAGGGAATACGTTTCTCGTATTTTTCTAAAAAAAAAGAAAACTGTTCGGTGGACCGAGGCGCTGGGTGATGAAAGGTGTGGACCGAGGCAAACGAATTTGTGTGTAAATATTGTATATGTAAAATAAGGCCTTCCGTGTTTCACAAGTGTCCGAATCTGATTTCTTCAACTTTGGCAGATTAACAGGAAGCACAAACAGTATAGCGTATTTCATAGTATTTCAGTAGGCACATTTAATCCTTACAATGTTTTCCCGCATAACAAAAAAGAAGTGTCCATTAATTTCCTGTTTGCTGTTCATGTGCGAAATTTGAAATAAAACGGGTAGAGGCACTTGAAAAACACGAAGATCCTTATTTTACATAGCGTTTATACAATATCTACAAACAAATTCATTTGGTGCGGTCCACTCTTTCTGCGCTATTACGGTAATATTTGCTTTTTTCGTAGGGGGTGTAGACCCAACGAGATTTTCCGCACAAATTAAAGAATACGTTTCATTTATTGTTTTGCAAATTTTCCCTATACGAATTTTCGTTGCGATTCTCCATATTCTTTAGGAACTTCTGACGTATACTTACTTCCACTTTTGATATTTCATAATCAACGGTTTAGAAGGTCCGGGCCCCAATGAACCGCTTTTTTCAGGAAAATACAAAATCGTATACCTTCGTTTTATGTCTACAATATTTGTACACAATTTCATCTACTTCGGTTGAATTGTTCTTGCCTTTTGGGCGTCATCTTTCAAAATTTTGGATGGGGATTTTTATCCCCTAAAACCATTTTTCCGCAGAAAATAAAAACCCGTATTAGTTAATTTTTCGCGTATTGTACCTATACAAATTTCGTTGCAATTCTTTGTCCTTTACACACATCTGACATACTGTTATTAGCACTTTTCATAATTCATTATCAGAAGTTTTGAGGTGTCCTTACCCCACCCAGCCGTTTTTTCCAGGAAAATACTAAACACGTATTCCCTCGTTTTATGTCAGGAATATCTGTGCACAATTTCATTCACTTGGGTTCACTTCTTGTTGTGTTTCTGGCGTCAACTTTCAAAATTTAGGTGGAGGCTTTCGCCCCCTAAAACCGTTTTCCCGCAGATAATATAAAAACGGATTCGTTTATTTTATGTGTAGTGTCTACCTGCCAAGTTTTATCAAAATCGGAGTATTACACTTGGGAAGTGTTACGTATAAGAAGGATTTCATATTCAAACATCCGAAACCATTGACAAAATAATGAGCACAAATTGCAGTTTATAATAGTAAATTTACTATTGTTGTTAAAATCCCCTTCTTGATGAAATATTGTTTTTGCCACTGGTTTCATATATTATTAAAAATATGAAATAATTTAATATTACGTTCTCAATATTCTTGTCAAACCGCAGTATCAAACATAACACTTTATATTTCTTTATAGTACATATTAGTGAAAAGCGGACTTAGAATGGCTATTAGTGCAAACTGACTGTAGACATTCCCCTTTTGTATATCAAAAAATGAAAGAAACACTACACTTGTAATGGAGATAACTTCGTTTCTTAAACGTCCATGCGGCAGAACTTCAAACACAAAATGAATAGAGTGATAAGGAACCCTATATGACGCAGATAAATTATAACAAATTTTGTGTAGAATCTCATTTTCCATTACATGCAATGATTAATTGGCCGCAACTAAAAATATAATAATGCAATAGTTTCTCTAGATTATTTCTAAAGATTGTCAATAAATCCAGCAAATTCTAAGAGCAAATGTTTTTATAAATATTTTTTTTTTCGGAATTTTTAATATAATGTTTGTAGTATAGTACTTAGATTTGTCCCCGCTTTAGTGCTGATATATAAACAAACACTACTGTTTCCTCTTCAATGAAGATCTCGTACACGGAGATCTTTTTACTATTATAGCTATTTATTTTTTATTTTTCTATGTGACTAAAAATTAAACTACCACATATGTTTAAAAGTCATCACGATATCAAAGTGAGAAAAAATGGCATCCTTCAATCTGTATTAATTGTCTTTACTTTTTTATTTGGAAAGGTTTCGTAATTATTTTGTGTATGCTCTTTTATGCATAAAGAAAGTTTTCCAGTAAATTCTGTTCCTTAAAAGCAGTAATGTAGTTAATTTTATAATAAATATTCACATTACGTATCGTCTTGAAAATTATATGACTATCTCGTCTCGTAGCAGCACTACTTAATTAATGCATTATAGAATTTTCTTCTCCATATATAACTCGTATTAACAGACTTCTCTATGAAATGTATAATTTTCTCTGTAAACATTTACTTTAAGTGAAAGTTCTATGATGCATTTAATTAAGTAGTGATACTTAGAGCCGGGACAGTCATATAATTCTCGTGACGAGACAACATTTTCACGAGACAAGAGGATTCGTTATTTTAAACTGCCTCGTCTTGTCTCGTTGCAACAGTAGTGATGCCACGAGAGGAGATATATATTGTGTATCGTCTCGATAACGAGCAGAGACTTCCATATGAGATAAATATATGTTACGAGACGTGCAGGTATTTTCACGAGACGAGATGACACAGCCTGCAATTTCCGTCGTTTTCTCTCGTCTCGTAATAACACTATTAAATTAGGTAACTTTGACTTAGGAAAACTTAAAGTATCAGTACTCGTCGAAAGCGTTTAAATGAATTACACACATATATCGCACTTCGAACACTTAGAATGTAGTTAGTAATTAACAATTACAGAAATGTCTAAGGTGGAAACGGGTGTGACTTATTAATTTATTTTAATTCCATGACCGCCAATAGCGAAAGATATAAAAGTTTAGTACATAGTTTATATGAAGAAATTCAACAAATATGTTTCTAATCTACAAAATGATGTTCGTAAGAGCGTAAAGAAAAGCAATTATTTTCAAAGGAATAACAGTAATCTCCCACACTCTGCTTTAATCGAATGTTTTACTGGTGTTCACATCAAGCAATGAAAGGTGCTGTTCTCAAGGACTCTTTCGGTTCTTGATTGGCGTCCTGAAATAACCATATGTTTCGTTCTGCCTATGTATTCTATCACCTCTAATACTTTAGATGGTTTTGCGTTTGTCGGTGGATGTTTCGTTTGTCATAGAAAACATTCATAGAAAACATTGCCTAGGTATATGAAGAAAACGAAAATTTGTACCTTAATGGGGACTCGAACCTACGTCCCTGCTATTACAAGCATTATGCTTTAAACCTCTTTGCTATTCTGTTCACATATTAGTAGTGCACATAAACCGTGATCTATTGTCAGTTCTGTTGTATTGTCATGAGAAATCATTTGATAATACGATTATTTTACTCTCGTTGTTATCAATACTTTGTTCGAATACGACATATTTACGGAAATTCATGCTTAGATACAATTATTGGCAAACTGCCGGTGATGTCGATTATGAATTCATAACACAAAACTAATGTTAAATAACTCATAAAATAAAGATAATATATTAAATTCGATGATCTTCCTAGTTCAAAATTGTAAATTTATTAGATCAAAATGTACATAAACTTGTAAAAAAAAATGTATTGTATCAATATGTGTATTATAAAAAAACTATTATGCAGATGCATGAGTAGACAAACAAATAAAGATATCTGCTAAGATAAATGTGAATGTAATTGTCTTCTCACAAAAAGAAGAAAAGAAACAAACGGGGATCAAAGTTTCTTATATACGTAATACAATGAAATTTCTAGTTTTACATCCCATATCCACTCGCACAGACTAAGACTGACAGTAATGATGATAACGAATGAAATAGTTGTTTGAAAAAAGTGCTAGGAAAAGGGAGAACCCAGAGAATTCCGACTCACACAGTGTTTCTGCACCCAGGGCTGCCATATTTCAAAAATGAAAATACGAGAAGGTACTAAATTACGAGAATCTTTGAAATGGTTAAAACGAAAAGAAGTGTTATATACTAGTTTGCTTTCTTTCATTACATAGAGTTGTTCAAGTATTACGTAATCACATTTTAGTCATTTTATTAGACCTTCTCTTCCCTAGTTAAGAATAAGTAAGCAGGTGATTTCTCCCTCCCCGAGTGAGCAAAATTGCTTTTCCTATTTTGCTTTTTAATTTCTCAGGACCTGTTATGTTTCGTGGCTTTCAGTGTCTCTTTTAGCTCATTCGAAGTATGACCTTTCCTTTCGCACGTTTTGTGTTCCAGATGTATCCTTTTTTCTATAACTGGTCAATTCATTGAGAATATGTTCCGGGGGAGTTTGTTATCTTCAAAGAACTTCTTTCGTTGACTTTTCACTTTATTTCTATTAAGAGAATGATTATATACTCAGTTCTGTGAAAACAACAAACTATAGTATTCCCTTCCTTTCTTCTTCGGTGAAATCTGAGACATTTAAGCTTTCAGAGAAATATTCGGGACGCAGATCTCGATTCTGTGACTGTCACTGATTTTCCGAGATGAATAGCAACCCTATCTGCACCACAAAGCCCACTTGGTGCCAGCTGGAATTACAGCATGGACTGTACTCACTACTTTACACTGAACTACTTCGGCACTGTTTCTTATGTAAGTTGTTTTTAACTTTATACAGTGGGATTATTATTGAGTATTGACGTAAATAAAAATGAAACAAATTCCTCAATCATATTACCCTTTCAGTGGTGATAGCATAATTAATTTAAAATGCGTAAGAGTTATTTTAACGTAATAAAACTTCAACATGTAACGTGGGTTCCTGCAACCGTGTAACCTGGGTTCCTGTCACCACGGCATGGCGCGTCCTCAGGTTGCGGATTGAGGAGAAGGCCTCTAGATATAGAGGTTAGCTGCGAATATACTGAATAAGCAGTCGCGGACAGACGACTAGGAGTGGTCCTCCAGCTTGGGGGTTTGGGTAAGGCTAACACCCTCATCCTGTAAAAAAAGGTACTTGTTCAGAAACATTCACAAAAGCCTCGGACAAGGACTGATAACTTGGCACGACATCAGCAAAAGAAAATGGACATGAGATTTGGAACATGGAATATTAGAAGTCTTTATAGGGCAGGCGCGTTAAAATCTGTAACGAGTGAGTTAGAAAAATACAGGATGGATTTAGTAGGAGTTCAGGAAGTTAGGTGGGAAGGAAATGGATCTGAGAATTCCGGAAATTTTACGTTCTTTTACGGGGAAGGAAATAAAAATCACCAGTTAGGAACAGGGTTTTTCGTTCACAAACGAATATTACCAGCAATTAAACGGGTTGAATTTGTTACTGACAGACTTTCTTTTATTACTCTTAAGGGACGGTGGTGTGATATTATTGTTATAAATGTACATGCTCCAACTGAAGATAAGGGTGACGATATAAAAGATAGTTTTTACGAAGAAGTGGAACAGATATTTGACCAACTCCCGCGATACCATATGAAGATTCTATTAGGGGATTTCAATGCGAAGGTAGGACGAGAGGATATTTTCAAACCGATTATAGGGAACGAAAGTTTGCATAAGGAAAGTAATGCCAACGGTGTTAGACTCGTGAACTTTGCAACATCCAAAAACCTAATCGTGAAGAGTACAAAATTCCCACATCGTAACGTTCATAAATACACTTGGACATCACCAGACGGAAAAACACATAATCAAATTGATCACATTTTAGTAGATAGAAGAAGAAAATCTAGCATAATTGACGTCCGGTCGTTTAGAGGGGCTGATTGTGACACTGATCACTACCTGGTAGCAGCGATAATACGGGAAAGATTATCGTTGAATAAAGGTAACACTCAATGTCCGAAAACGGAGAGATTTAATTTAAAGAAATTAGAAGAGAGCCAGGTAAGAGAGGAATACCAGATTGAAGTTTCGAATAGATTCTCGGTTTTAGAAGACTCGGAGTGCACTAGTGTTGAGGATACTTGGATTGAAATTAGAGATAGCATTAAAAGTTCAGCAATAGAAAAATTGGGACACGCGGAAATACGTAGAAACAAACCATGGTTCGACCAAGAATGCATTAAACTAGCAGAGAAGAGAAAACAGGCAAAATTACGGTGGCTACAAAATCCGAATGAAATAACTACACAAAGTTTCGCAGATATCAGGCGGGAAACTTCCAAAACTTTTAGAACAAAGAAACGGGATTTTTTGAAAGCTAAAATTAAGGAACTTGAAGATAATAGTAAAAATAAAAATATTCGGGACATGTATAAGGGGATCAGCGAATTTAAGAAAGGCTATCAACCTCGTGCTTATATATTAAAGAAATCTGACGGGACAGTTCTCACTGATACGGATAGCCTCTTAAATAGATGGAAAGATTTCTTTGACGATTTGCTGAAGACGCAGCCAAAAGCTAATGTGCGTGGAGAAAAGGAGATACACACCGCAGAACCGTATATTGCAGGACCCAATCGAATAGAAGTGGAAGCCGCTATAAAGAAATTAAAGAAACACAAATCTCCGGGGGTAGATGAAATTCCGGCTGAATTAATTTTAGCTGGAGGCGAAAAATTGTGGAACAAGATACACAAACTCATTCTCCTTATCTGGAACAAGGAAGAATTGCCACAAGAGTGGAAAGAGTCAATCATTGTTCCAATTCACAAGAAAGGCGACAAAACTGACTGTAATAATTATAGAGGCATTTCTCTTCTGTCAACATCCTATAAAATCCTTTCAAATATTCTGTTAGCTAGATTGACCCCATACGCAGATGAAATTATTGGAGATTATCAGTGCGGATTTAGACGAAATCGATCAACTATCAACCAAATATTTACCATTCGCCAAATACTCGAAAAGAAGTGGGAATACAAACCCCGGTACATCAACTATTTATTAATTTTAGAAAGGCTTACGACTCGGTTAGGAGAGAAACATTATACAACGTTCTTACAGAGCTTGGAATACCGAGAAAGCTAATTAGATTAATTAAGACATGTTTAAGTGAATCCCAAAGTAAAGTCCGGGTAGGAAAATTTTTGTCCACGAGCTTCCACGTCGAAAATGGCCTGAAACAAGGAGATGCGTTGTCGCCATTATTATTTAACTTTGTGCTGGAATATGCCATAAGGAAAATCAAAGATAGCAACCAGGGCCTAGAGTTGAACGGCATTCACCAGGTTATGGCATATGCTGATGATGTAAATTTAATAGGGGATGATAGGAGAACAGTAGAAATAAATGCAGAGATCTTATTAAACGCTTGCAGGGACATGGGTTTAGAAGTAAATGCAGAGAAAACTAAATACATGGAAGTGCGTCGGGACCTTAATACGGCAAATTGTGGAGGCGTTAAAATATTAAATAATACATTTGATAAAGTGGATACTTTCAAATATTTAGGATCAATATTAACAGACGAAAATCATATTCACGAAGAAATTAAATGTCGACTAAAAGCAGGGAATTCGTGTTACTATTCGGTTCAAAATCTCTTGTCGTCGCGAATTCTGTCGAGAAATTTGAAGCTTAAAATATATAAAACGATAATCATGCCTGTTGTTCTGTATGGTTGCGAAACGTGGTCGCTTACTCTGAGGGAAGAACATAGACTGAAAGTATTTGAGAACAGTATCTTGAGAAGAATATTCGGACCCAAGAGGAACGAGAATGGGGAATGGCGAAAGCTTCATAACGAGGAACTACATAGTTTATACGGTTTACCCGACATTGTTAGGGTCGTCAAGTCTAGGAGGCTTAGGTGGGCAGGTCATGTAGCTAGAATGGAAGAAAGTAGAAACGCTTTCAAAGTCTTGACTGGTAGACCCATAGGAAAACGACCATTAGGAAGACCTAGGCGCAGATGGGAGGATAATATTAAGATGGATCTCGCAGAGATAGGAATACAAAGTAGAAACTGGATCCAATTAGCTAAGGATAGAAGTCAGTGGAGAGCTTTTGTGAACGCGGCACTGAACCTCCGGGTTCCATAGGCCATAGAGTTAGTTAGTTAGTTAGAGTTAAAACTTCAACATTTTTTTTACGTTTTAAAAAAATCAAAATGCTCTTCGTGCCAAAATGTTTCAGATGCTACGAAGTTTAGATTCAAATTAATTTTTTGGTCCTTATTTTAGAGAAGGATCAACGAAAAATCTTTAAAGCTATCACTTGCATAATTTATTTGGTGTCCGTAGGCAAACTATGTTATCTCAACTATTGCTTACAATTCTACTAATTTACACAATACAGTTTCAGGCAGTCTACGTGTATGATAATTATTTCTTGGACACTTCTATGACCGAGCATCATGAGTTAAGTCACTGCAATCATCTTCGATTATCGTGCACAACTGTTTTCTTGTGAGGGATTCCGTATTAAAGTGTTCCTTCTCACCGTGTTTCTCCGTAACTATATCCTTTACAGGTAAGATACCGATATATGTGAATTAATTGCACGGTGTTAAATAAAATTATTATTCAAATTTGTTGTGTAAATTTTACAAAGATGTAGAACCTTACATAACGTTATCAAAATTGGTTGTAGAATGGAAAACTCGCCGCCAGCAGGTAGTATGATTTCACATCTTTCTTTCTGGTTTATAGACTACGTTTTCTTGGCACCTGCCAACATATACATGTATTTACAATATGAGGCCAAATTTATGTACTATGAAAATAAATGTTACAGCGTCTACACCTTCGCTATTAATTTGATATGCTAGAAGGAAAGAATATGTTTTGCGACCTAGCAGAGAAGTGAGTGACAGTAATAATAGGAATCTGGCGAATAATAGTGATGGTTAGGCCCTCAAAGGGACTGGGCAGACATTAATATCAATGACGGTTTGGAACACCTTTAGGGAAAAAATGAGCGTAAAAATTCTTAATTTGTGTTTATATCTTCTGGTAATGCTTGAAATTCACTTATTCGACACTATCTCTCGGACTAATAGATTCTCAATAGTTGCTACTAAATCGAATCGAATATATTGAATACGATCTTTGGATCTTGCTCAGTTATTTCAATCAAAATTCAATGCCACTTGTCCACTTGCTTCTTTTAATTCAGTTGCAATGGCCAAACTTTATTTGTAATAATATGTCATGTTGTAATAGAGTAACTTTAAGACGAAATTAAAATAGCAATAGCAAGGGAAATAAAAAGAAACGAATGCTAGGTTAGAGATCCAATTTTGAGTAGATATGTAGGAATCTTATACCTAGTAAAGGAAGTTTCAACAGTGAATCAACAATATTCAAAACAACTGTAAAATACACCAACCCATTATTACAAAGCTCTATTAGATACTATTTACTGTACCCCTTCCTGTCGTGAACTATTTGAAGAGTCGCACCTCAAAATATCACTTTTTCCTTGACATAAAAGAATCAACAATAATTCAGTATATAGGAAAGCAGTTGAATTTGTAATAACTCGTCACCTATTACAGATGGCAGTTACCTAGAATACATAATCAGTTATTATATATTTAACTTTTTTTTTCTTTATGGAATTATATTTCTTTCTATATGTCTGGAAAAGTGAGATTTTGAGATACGACCCTTCGTCAAATAGTTGACGTATTGTTCCCCTGTTTTATTCCGCATCCATGCTCCCAATACCTCGTCCTGACTATTATATTCGCCAGGAGTAAGAAAATGGCTCGTGGAAATGAGATATAATATAGTTAAAATTGATACAAACCAGAAGAAAAATCAAAAAATTACGAAAATTAAATCAGTTGCGTCATAACGAAAGGTCTGTGTGCAAATTCATATGAATATAAACTGATATGTCATAATAATAATTAGTGCAAAATGCCCTCATTAATCTATGTTAAAGGGCTAAAACTATATATATTGTTTCGGCGTTGAGAGCGTCACTCCACCCAGGAAAGGCAGACGGTAACCACGTTGTTAGTTCAAGTTTAGAAATAATTAAAAAGTCATGTAGCAAAGTAAATAAACGTTTACAATATAAATCGACAATTGTGAAGTTACTTCCGAAAATGTCTTAAATGTTATATTTACAAGTATAATCGTTATAAAGTTTAAATGATATGAAAGTTGTTTCCAGTGATTATGAAAACATTTTATTTCCAGTTTGTGTGTCTCCAACTATTCAACAGCGTAATGTGTCGGAATACCAGTAATCGTCGAACTGAACCACGCTATTGGACCACAAGAATTATACAAAAGATGTTTGCTTACGTGAAACGTTGTTTTAACTAAATATCATGTATAGTTTTTTGAAAATGAATCGAAGTCAAAGAATGTAATAGATATACTTCTAAAAGTGAAAATATTTTGAAAACATCTCACCTACCAACTCGCAATGTTATCAAGAAGAACAATTACCAGCACCTGCGGAAACTACAGCGCACCGATCCACTGAAGCTGTCTCCGCGAGTGTTACTTTCCGAGTATTTCGCGCGCGATGCTCCGTCGATTTTTCGACATTACTGTATTAGTTTCTGGGACATAGAATTTGCATGACTACTAAATGTTTGGCGATATGTAAATTTCCTTTTTATGAAAAACATTAAGAACTTAATAAATTTTCAATACACTTAAAATAAAATGTTTACTTAAAAAGAAGAGAGACAATTGTAAGCATAGGCGCCGACTTTGGGGGGGCAGGACACTTTTGGCCCCCCCAATATTTAAAGGTGGGGTCATCGCCCCTCCAATATAATCCAGTCGAGGAAGGAGAGGATGAAGCGGAGTAGCGGACCGAGAACATGGAGGGGGGAATAAGAAGGGCTTCATCAAACAGTTGATAGAAAACGTCTGAATATGATTATGTTCATTGTTTGCCCCCCCCCCCCAATATTTTCTTCAAGTCGGCGCCTATGATTGTAAGTTGAATTTAGTGTTCTTTCAATGGGACATTAAAGTGACAGTGATTCCTTATTTCAAATTGAGTTCTTAATTTTAGTATGAAAAGTCTTCATTTGCATGTTGATTTCATTTTACACAGTACACTAAAAATCTACTCTCGTGTTTAACATTAGTGTATCGTATATCATTTGTTGAACATGATGTTTCAGTGAAATTTCCTAAATCCCTAGGTTA
Organism: Thermobia domestica; assembly: GCF_964235325.1. Lineage (NCBI taxonomy): Eukaryota > Metazoa > Arthropoda > Insecta > Zygentoma > Lepismatidae > Thermobia > Thermobia domestica. The sequence goes on from NC_137463.1 coordinate 222,607,673, forward strand.
TGTGAGACTGACCCAAGGATTGAACCTGGTACTCAGCAAACTACTTCACTTACGTTTTCTTTCCGTTTTTTATCGTTGTTAGTTAATATACGTTTGAACGTTCCGGTAAGGAAATAAATAGTTTCATATCGGAACTTGATACACTGAAAATTTGTTAACTTCCGTGTGTGGTATAAATCTTTGTGTTTACTTTTGGTAGCAAAAGGAGACTGGGATCAAATATTTGAACCGCATACACGTTATACCTTTGAGAAGAAAGTTTATTGTGAGCGTATCAAAAATAATGCCTTAAAATCTAATAACTTCAACTTATATAATTAAGACCATAAAACGTCATTTTAGGTGCAATATTAGCTTCGGATGGTTCCAAATGTCCATTATTCACAAACGTTGTTCTGTCTTTCCTGTTATCTCTTGTAAACAGGTCTTATATCTGAAACTTATGTATGGCTTTTCTACCTTTCTAGCCTCGAATTTTAAAGCTTCAATTATGGATTGTATAAGGTATCCAAAAACATATACCAGTTCGAACTAGCAGCATATAAGAAATTATGGGTTTACCACAACTTATATGTGTTTTTCGTAACATTTACTCTAAGGATAGAAAAAGGTAATAGTATGTGATAACATTTTAATTAATTTTTATTTGAAACACGATTAAAATTTTTATATAATTTTAAGCTCATGAAAAGGAATCATTTGGATTATCAATGCATCTACTTAGGAAATTACTTAGGAAGGACCTACACATTCTAGTCTCTCTTTTGAGTCACACAAACGAATAATCCTTAAAGCTTTGATTGATAATTCTAATGAACTACTTTGGTCTGTAATTATTCCAAGCATCTACATCTACATATACTTCGTGATAGGTGCTGAATTCAACAACTGTCGTTGAGAAGATTCCTATTTTAGTGGAAGTGGCACGCTTTAAGATTATAATAACCACCGCAAAATGTTATGGAAATAAAGTGAAAGACGAAATTGTAACATATATAATAGCAAGTTGTAGAAGAATGAAAAAGACTAAAACTTAGTACCTGAGACAACGGAATTTTCCGTGCGTGAATGTAAAAGGCGAAGAAAAGTTTCTTGCACTACATGAATCTTGGTCAGTGTATTGACGTAGTGATTTGTTTCATTGAAGAGAACAGTTCTGCAGTATGTGGTGAAAAAATTTAGAAAAATTATGGTTAACATAGCAAAAACTACTGGTTACAAGTCAGATGCAAACTGGTACTGAAGCAAAGGCATTTATTGTTATAAGAAAATAATGCTATTCAAAAATACTTGTATATCTTGATTAGTATTATTTGTATTTTTAATGTTTGTGCTTTTGTAGACCACGAGTTTCTGAAATTATGAAAGGAAATAGAGTTATAATTAGGATTTTTTAAATAATAATATTTCTTTGTACTTTATAATTCTACAATTATTCTCCCATTATACCCGTTCGTAAGGATATATGACAATTGCAATATCTTAATGGAAATATCGTATTACACTATATCATTTCCCGCATATGCGAAGAATTAAATCCGGATTTTCAGGTGATAGAAATTAACGAATTATAATCATTGATAGGTAATGATAGTCACGTAGTCTATAACTATTGGTCTTCTGAGACTTTAGTTACATAAAGTGGGAACTAATGCAGTTATGAATAAAGGGTGTTGTATATATTATTTATCATTATAGTATCGAATCTTAAGGTTCTGAGATTCATAAGAATGAACACCACTGATTCATAGGAGAACTACGATGTGTTAGGCACATTAGTAATAGATCAGTAAATTATTGTAACGCTTCAGCATGTAACAATAATTTTCATTCGTTTTATATTTTTAATTCACTTCAAATGACAACAATAAAATGAAAATATTAGTCATAAAAATAGAACATCAAGCCCTAAAATAGCCCTTGCTTCCAATAAGAAAATCAAATTAATCATTTTAATATATTTTGGTAAAACGTAGACGTCATAACTACATTACTAATTCAGAACTGACATATTAATTTAGAGAGATTTCAAATAGCATAAACACGAGAACCGCTATGATAATTGACAACTCTACAGCTGAGCTCATAGGATGTTGTGCACTAACTCTGTGTTGTTCATCCTGCACGGAAATGTACTACTAATTACAATGGTTAGTACAAACTGAAGGATTGCTCTTATAGACAACTTAATTTTTTAAAAGAAAATATTGTATGAACTTCCTACACTATTTCATCTTACAGTGGGTTCCTACAAGTCAATTAACCATTATTTTAAAGAAAAACTATACCTTTGTAGTTTGAAAAGTAACCCTTCTTACCTGGTAGAGTAGCGTAAACAATTAATGTGTCAGACACCGAAGATGGGACACGAACAACTTTCTTTCGAGGACCCTCTTTTTTCTTCCCTTCTTTTGGAACCTCAATTACTTTGTTATCTTTGTCTCCCCTGTTCATGAAAAAAAGGAGATTAAACTAATATAATTGAACAAGTACTAAAGTTGAGAAAATTGTGATTTTCGGGTGGGAGTTCGTGAAAGGTTTACGAGTTTTATAACGAACCACCAAAATGTTTTAATTACACTTCCATTAGTTTTAAATTTTAAGACAAATGTGGGTAGTTCAATGGTATTAATCCTAATCAATTTTGTATAGTTCTCTAATTTTAATTTGGGCGTGAATTGTTCTAAAACCAGGAAATATAGTTGTACTATTTCATTTTTTAATATCAAACCCAATAGTTTGAAAGTCTACTTTTGCCTCATAATACTCAATCTAGTTCACTTGCTCTTTGAAAAGTAAAGGTTAAACAGAATAATAATTTAAGTTGATAGTTATTAGCACTGTTAATACTCGAACGTATTTAATTCTCTGACGCAATTCTAAAACATCGATTATATATTTACATTATTATTACTACTCTTTCCCAATAATCTATACTGTTGGTTTGATCCGAGAGAGTTTAACCTAAAAAGAAAGCAACTCTTTGCCCTCTTTTTATTTTTATCTTATTAATATATTTGTTATTTTACTTTCTATGAAAGTCAGAGTTGTGTATAGACAAAACTGGTGTTATAGCTGCGTTTATCTAATTAGTATATGGACATTCTCTTAAATGTTATGTTGTTCTTGACAAAAGACACGATAACGTAAGTACAAATATTATGGAATTCCCGTCTACATCTTCGTCAGAGGTTATCTTGTCTCCAACTCTCTTGTGTTTTCATCATTCAATCGTTTTTGGTAGTAGATCTACGTAATTGAAACATCAGTTCAGTGAAATCCCACATGGAATGTGAAAATGCAAGGTTTGTAGATTAACATTAAATAAGGCGATTGTTGGAATGTGGAGAAAGGAAACAATTTGCATATTTATTGATAAAGAAATACATGTAGGGAAACGAGCGAATAGAAATTATTTCATGTCTGAGTATATAAATGACTGTAAGTTGCGTTGAAAAAAAATTAAAAAGTAAAATACGACTTTAATATTGATCTGATAATGAAAATTATTTGACCGTTATTTTAAATAAATAATCTTTGCTGTAATCACAGGATTTCAATTTAATGCATTATAAATTAATTCGTGTTGACTGCTAACCTCTAATATGCCAGAGGTAAAGCAAGTGTGGAGTTCTACAGTTGCATCGCATCCTAACTGCATAACAGAAGCTACGCATGGAGGTTATTTTCAACTAACTCACTGGTCACCATCTTGTTTTGGAACATTTAATATTTGTAAAGTTAATGAATATCTAATGCCAGATTAGTGGATCGTAGGTTTTTACTTTCAAACTGAAAATGAACAACAGGTAGGTAAACGCGATTAAATAGATATCTGTGAGACAACGGAATTAAGTTGAAAAGGTCGCAATAAGTACAAAGCTTATGCGTCTTATTGAATTTGATTGTTCTCTTCAGAGTGCACTGGTGAAGAAATTACTCCTCAATCAGAGCTGTGTGCTTGTGTAACGCAGGTCTCTCTTCGTGTCATATCTAACGTTATCTCTGTGTAATAATTTATTGTAGTATTGTTTTATTACTTTGTTTTGTGACACGTGTGTTTCCAGGAATATTATGTGTTCAATGCAAGAAAAGATTACAATACTGCTTTTTTATGCAGCTAGAATGATCCAACAGGGAGCAGCAGTAATGCATCACAGGCGTCATCTATATTAGGTAGCAGTGTACCACCAACTCGTTTTGATACTCATGACAAGATTCAAAGTCTCAGACAGCTTGGCCCACAAGCTACGTAGTGGACGGCAATGAGGTGCAGCTTCCTGCGCCATGAGTGTTCATGTGGTTGCAAAGATGACAGCTAGTTCGGAAAGATCAACATGGAAGATTACACAAGAAGATGGCATGTTTATCTCCAGAATTGTGTCACATCAACAATAATATTTTCACAAGATACATTTGGTACAGGAGTTAGACAGGGATGATATAGACAGAACACAGTTCTGTGAATGGTGCCAGGAGACCAGCAGGCACATATACATTATCCTAATCTAGAGGATAGCACTTCTTTCAACAATGAGGATAATTTCCATCTTATCGATACAGTAAACAGGAACGACGCTTGTACTGTTCTATTATACATCTACACATATTTGTCGAAGCTAATCAACAAACTGGTCCTCGACTGAATATGTGGCGCTCAATACAGGGCAATAATTCATTAGTTACGCCACATTTTCTTCTTTGACAGGTTAAGACCAGGTCAATGCATATATTATCTGAGCAGTACACTGGAGCCGTATCTGGATGACACCTTTGGGACAGAGGCGTTTATTTTATTTTCAACAAGATCTAATTCTCCCACATTACGTCTGTACAGGACAACAGCGGTTAAACGATGTTTTTCGTAGTCAATAGGTTGGTCTCAGGTGTCATGTGGTTTAGCAGCCAGGTCACCTGACCTAACTAAGCTAGACTCTTATTTGTAGATGTACCAGTATAGACTCAAAAGTGAGCTGTATATAGAACCAGAGACACAACAGTTGATCAGTTGGAGGAAAATATCAGATCTGTGTATATAGAAATAACACTTGAAACACTACGAGAGTGCACAATACCGTATCCATATGTACTTTTAGCAGAAGGAAACCAATCTGAAACCTTCTTCAGTGGTATTCAGAAATGTTGTGCCTAAAAGCATGTACTATGCGTGTATGAGGTGCACAAAATTTATTCTCAATAGCATGTGAAGTGTGTGTTCAGTACATTCTGTAAGCAACAGTATGAAATAAAGTTTAATTGCGTTATATATTTCGCATCTGAAACGATTTTGATCATCAATTTTCAACTCGTTAGAAATTTCGTACCTCCTTTTTCCTGCTTTCCAAGCATGCGATGATGTAACTATACTAACACTATTTAAAATTATGCGTAATCAGCTTCAACCTCTTCATGTGCAACTTTTTTATTCCATTATACATCATACTTGAACAATATTTCACCAAATAACAACTATAACGGCGTACAAACGTTTTAGGAAAAAACAATAAATTAATATTTAATGTAAGAACGTAAAAATATCTTCTAATATTTGTAATATCGTCATTGAATGCCAATCTATACTAATCTATTCTATAAACACCTATAAAAATGTATTTATGTTACGGATATAAATCCATGTCGACTGTCAGTATGTTTAAATTGTATTAAAGTTAATTATATGAAATTGTAGAAAAAAGTTTCAATAGTACAAGATGGCACGAACACAAGTTCGACATTGCCTGTATCAAATTACTATGTTAGGCATTTACATTGTTATGGAAAGAAACTGGACACCAACGCAGAACTGTTTCACCTAATTAGCATAATCAGAATTTATATCAAAACACCAAGTGTTTTCTGCAAAGTCTTTTTAGCATTGGATTAAGCTAATGCGTAATACCAACTTTCGTATTTAGTAACGCGTAAGTGCCGTTAACAACTATGTACATCGAATATGGCCAATCACGACTTTTCTTTGGGTTGCGCAAATACAATAAAAGAAATCAATATAAGAGAGAATAGTATACATTGAAATTGATTTCTATAAAAGTGTTTGGACAACCCTGCGAAAAAGTCCGGTTGGCCTTCTTACGATATAATTCGTTGTTTACTTTTGTTAAGTCTTACCAAATACGAACATTGGCAACGCGAATTAGTCAAGCTCTTAATATAACGTTATAATGACTGTGGATATGACCATAAATATTTAAAATAAAAATGTTTATTGTAGGAAAACCGTATTAAAAATAAGCAAAAAAATTGTATTATTTAGTCATTGGCTATTTTCCCATAATCCCCTCTCCCCTGGAAAAAACACTCCTAGCAACCAATAATAATATCGTAATGTGTTTTGGCAGAGTCAATAGTAGTCTGAGGTTTGTTCTTCACCAAATGTATTATAAAAATAATTTTCTATAGAATAATTTACATTTTTTTTGTAAAGATACAAAATAAATGTTTTCAATATTTGTCCATAGCACACGTAAACTTACTTCGGTTTGATGGAGTTAGAAATTAGGTTAGTACGGGTCAACCGTTTTCTCGTGCCAGCAACCAGGGCATATGTTGAGGAATCTCCTTTGTTTGAAGCGACTATGGGAGATGGTTTATAGGAAACCCCCTTTGCTTGGCCATCCTCCAGAGGTATGGTTATAATTAGAAACCCCCTTCCCTTATGGCAGGCTTCAGGTATTAGGTAAGGTAGGAACTCCATTGTCCAAGGCGGCCTCAGAAACAGGTGTTGTAGGTTAATTGATCAGTAATCAACTGATAATTTGGTCAACTCCTGGTCCTCTTTCATATGGGACTCCTGGGCAATTAGCTTCTTTTCGGATTCTGTCGTACAGGCTTCGTGTCTTCCTGTTTATTCCGTACATCATCTGCTTCTATTGGTGTTTATAAACAATAGAACATGTTTTACAGTGGTAACAAGTGTTTGAAGAAATTAGACACACTAAAATGTAAGGATCCTTACACCCTTACACTGGAAAATATAATCCACAAGATTATTTTTGAAGAACACACATACGATGCACTATGATGTGACAACACAAAACACTGATGTATGAAGACAGTAAAACACCATAAATCACTTGAAAACACAAGCAGGATCAAAACGTTTTATCATCTCCCTCAAAGCAATCAGAGAAATCTTATCACTGTATTTTAGTATATGTAAACTGAGTGACTAATCGAGATTATAGTTCTAGTTTCTTGAGGAAAAGGTTAGGTGTATTCAGTATCATGTCCGAGATGATCTATTTCTATCGGAGAAATATCAGTCGTAACAAAATGCGCTGAAGAAGTTATCGTCTTTGATAGTAGCGAAGTGTTCGGATGCAATGTTGAATCTTTACCATTAAAACATGACTTAAAAAGTAAGAGTAAGAAATAGGTAATTATGAGTGTTAGAATGGAGAATAGAATTGGAATCGGAACTATGTTCTGTAACATTGTTTTGAAAAGAATAAAGAATCATTAAGCTTGTGATTTTAACGAACGTCACTTTCTGATTATTCTGTATATACTAACGAGAAGTGAATTTAAGGACATCCTGTATAAGGAATAAAAATTGCCGTCAAAAAAGTCATGTAAGTCGCAATTGAAGAAAATATGTTGGAAACAAGGAAATATTGTATTTTTTCCTGTATGGATTATTGACTCTGAAATAAAGGCTAGAGATAAATACAAAGCTTGCAGATTGCATACTGAGTGGGGAAAATAAAGATTCAGCCAAGTTAAATGAAAGGATGAGAGAAATGTATAAGTTAATAAAGAAATGAGATTTAGCTGTGGTGATTCAACTTTTGTTTTCTCTGCTTCTGCTGCATTTGAGTACTCCTAACTTTTGCTACATTTCCTTTATTGGGTCTTCTGAAGTCCGTGTCAAATGGTGTGTTGTTTAAATTTTGAAATCGATGTAAATGTTGCTGTTCACTCCGTATAGATGGTTTTATTCAATCTATAGAAATAATTGGAATCATTTTCCGAAATGTTGGTGGTACTTCTACACGATACAAATTTGGATTCAATTTCTCTAGTATTTGTGCAGTACTTCGTAGGAAGTAATGTAAGTTTCTGCTTGTCCTTGCTTTCCAATCGGATAGTTCACTAATAGGAAGTTTTCTGACTGAAAGGATATTTGTCTATGCGGTTTATCGTATTTTTTTTTCTATTTCATATAAGCTGTTTCTAAGTTAGTTTTAACTTTATTTCTGATTGCTATCAATTTATCTTTGTCGACTTGAAAATACCTTTACGTTCAGATGCACATTCTGATAATGAAGGCTCATACCCCAACAATAGAAAACTAGATGAATATTGTGTCCCAATTTGTATGTAACTATTTATCACAAAAGTAAGTGTTGTAACGTGTCTCGATGGACGCCGTTCTGGGCCGCTGGATATTAGATCCAGGACAACTATATTAAATATTTAAGGGTTTAGAGTTGATAGACCTATTTTCTCTATCATAAGAAATTAACTGGTGTATTATCAAATATATGGCTAAAAATTATGAATCTAAATAAATTTAGGATTAAATTCAAATATATTAGTAATACACTTACAAACCGCACTAGAAATATACCGTTTTATAGGTAATTCAATATCAGGTTCTTTTAAACGGAAAATCAGTAAATTATCTTTTCTTATTTTATTTTGAAAAAAAAATGAACTATCAAAAATGTATCAAAAAATACAAATTAAGTATTGAAACAATTGAAGAAAATATTAACAGTAATGAAATATCTATAAGTACATTCTCCGTTCATACAAGCCAACACGTGTTCAAGTATGTCTATAGGATACATTAACTGACACTACTTATAATACATTAAATCGTGGATAACTAATAGATTTTAAATTCCTCCTTAAATTCCATAAGTATTTAGAATAATTAAATATATCTCACAATGTGATAAATTGAATAAATTACTTGTATTTAAATTGAAAAAGTATAACACTCACCATTAGACAATTTCACTATTTTGCCTTGTTAAATACCAGCCAGGAGGAGTATTTCGCAATATTGCCTCTGAATTCCATCAAATAATCACACAATTAGACACCAATTACAGATTTATATAAATTATAATATTATATAACACTTGATTAACTTCAATAGAACTTTTACACTTTTCGCCAACTCGGATATTAAAACACTTGAACTTTTGAAGAATTACCGTATTCCGATTAAATTTAAATATATATATTATTGAACCAGTATAATTTCGATGTGCCCAGTTCTACATTTCGTTCCGAATGGCCGCTTAGGTAATCCGCAGCTCATTCGAAACTCAGTAGTTCTATAGTTTTCCTCTAGAGGCGCTGCATATACCGAGTGTTCGGAAGTTTAACATAACCTCTAGGATAACATGATTTCTATCTCTTTCTTTCTTTCTTTTTTTTTTTTTTTTTTTTTTTTAGAAATAAGTGTGATAAAATTTATCACACGCAACAAATATCGCCCTCCCGGCATATAAAAAGTTGAGGCAACTTTTTATTTTATTAATTTAACCATATTAAGATATTCCATTTCGACCTTTAATTATGAATAGATAGTACTAGTTATTTTTAGTAGGTTAAACTTATAACTTACTTCTTCACTACACTACTAACTACTAATTCTAACTAACCCATCACACTCACTATAATTCATTACATACAAAATAAAAATTTAAACGAAACTTAAGAAAAAAAATCCCCCCAAAATTCTAACACACCACTAACAATCTATCAACCACTCTAAGTTAGTTAAAATTAAATAGCTATTACTAATGTTGTCTATCTATTCATAAATTTACAATATATACTCATTAGATGTTCTTAAAATACTCATATATACCTTATATTCTAATATGAATATCAGGAGGTAACAATATTCTATAAATCTCACATATATTTAATTTACAAAAATTTTTATCCATTGTACTCATCTGATATAGCACCATTATTTTCCATCAATAATCTTTAGAACTATTTTTCGGATAACCTTTGAAACAATATTTGGAATAATCTTTGGTACCATCTTTGGAATAATCTTTGGAAGAATCTTTGGAATAATCTTTGGAAGCTTCCATATATCTGTTATTCTCGGTTTCCATTAAAATCTCCATGTAGGACATTGGGCAATGACAATTCATACAAACAATTCTCAATACATAGACATAAGGACATCCATATCTGGAATACTGATAAAAACATGCATTAGTAACACATTAAAAACCCTTTTTTTTAATATAAATAATTTTATATAACACTACATTTGTCTAAATAGCTGACTAGATGGAAGTTTTTAAATAAGATCTTATAAATTGACTAGATTTTTTTTTTTTTTTTTGCTTTAGGTTGACTAGATTATTACCTATTTTCAATTTAGACAATATTTACGATGCATTATTTCTAGGCTCTCTGTACTTTTTAGTTAAACTAACGTGGCTTTTACGTATGTCCCTAGGATTATTAACGTTTACTACTCTAATAGTATTTCTACCTAAGAAACTCTCAATCTGATAGGGCCCAAGCCATTTTGCACATAATGATTTAGTTCTCTTTTCCTTCAATGAAGACAAAACCTGTGACTTAATTAATACTCTATCGCCAATCCTATAGTCTGTTTCTACTCGTCTTTGATCATACAATTTCTTTTTACGTTTCCAGGCTTTATCTAGATTTTCTAAAGCTCTATTCCACAAGTTTGGATCCTTTTGAGTTAAATTCATAGTACTTATTTTCCACTTAACATCTAGAGGGTTGCAAACGTTATAATTGAAAACCAGGTCCATGGGACTACATTTAGTTTCTTCGTGGACCGCATTATTAACGGAAAATTCTATTTCCCATAGTCCCTTGTCCCACGAACTCTGTTTATTACCAAAATATATTCTTAAGGAATTTTTAATTGTAGCCACGTATCTTTCACTGGGATTAGATGCCGCGTGATATGGCGAGATACTAATATCTTTAATCCCGTTAGCATATACAAAATCTTAAAATTCGCTGAGGTGAAGATTGAGTGATTGTCATGACATATACTGAATATAAAACCATTTCTACACATCAATTTGTACAATTTGTTTATTACACTTTGTGTAGATAAGACCTTTATCGGTTCTAAGAATACTCTTTTTGAAAAAGAGTCTACTACAATTAGACAGTATCGTCCCGACTTACTCTCTACCAAAGGACCTAGCAAGTCTACAGCCCAGAGTCCGTTAACAATGTTCTCATACTGTGATATTAATTTACCTGATTGTTTTCTGTTATGACTTTTATTTAATTGACAATCTACACAAGTAGATACGTATTCCCTTATGTCTTCTAGGATACCTCTCCAAGTAAATCTAGCACAGATCTTAGCTATTGTCTTATTAATGCTAGCATGAGAACCTGGTAAAATTTGTGTATGAAAGAATTCAATAATGCTGGGAACTAACTCCTTCGGCAAACATACCTTATAGGGATTCCTAATTGCTTTTGTCTTTTTACAAAGAATTCCTTGAATTATTTTATAACCTTCAACCTCTTTCCTTGCTCTTATATCTTTTATAATATTCTCTAACTCTGGATCTTTGAGTTGATGTTCTTTTATGGAAATATTAGCATAAGGCATATTCCAGATGTTTATTAAACAATAGTTATTAACCTGTTCCGCATGGGATGGTTCGGTTTCCATTTCTTCAAAATTGTTTTGATCATATAATCTAGATATGAAATCGGCTGAAATATTCATATTCGAGGCTATAGATTTTACTTCAAAGTTAAAAGCAAAGAGTCTATACAATAGCGATCCATATCGCTTGACCCTCCTCATATTTCTCATAGCATATACTAAACCAGAATGATCCATCCTAAGTTCGAATGGATTATGTAAGTAGGTACTGAAACGTTCCATGGTTTCGATTGCAGCTAACATTTCCAATAAATAAATAGGTTTGTTAAAGTCGTGTTTCTTTAAACGCCGACTGTAAAATGCAACTGGAACTAAGTTATTATTCTCATCATACTGTTGGAGGACCCCGCCTAAACTCTTGAGAGAGCTGTCAGTATTGACTATAAATTTCTTACTTAAATCTGGAAGTTTCAACATAACATGGTTGACAAATAACTCTTTTACATCGTCGAGAGCTTTCTGTTGTTCCGCTCCCCAGACAAATTCTGCTGAAGCCCCACGTAAACGTTCTATTGGTTCCATGACTTCATGGAATTGCGGTACAAACTTAGCATAATATTGCAAGAAACAACACAAAGATATTAAACCCTTTTTTGTTTTTGGTGCAGGTAGTTTTCTTATGACCTCTAACCTTGAAGGATCCATATACATTTTCCCATTTTCTATAATATAACCTAAGTAAGAAATTTTATTGGAAAAGAAAGTACATTTTTTAGTTGACAAAGTTAAACCTTTTTCTTCAAGTAATCTTAACACTTTTTCCAATAATTCCTTATGTGATTCAACATCTGGACTTTTACATATGAGGTCATCCATGTACCATTGTACCCCTTCGTCCTTCAATGGATATAATAACTCAGTCAAGATTTTAGACAAAACATGGCTACCTGCAGCCAAACCAAAAGGTAAGACCTTAAATTCATACAGCCCCCTATGCGTAAGAAAGGCAGTAAGGTGTCTACTTTCTTTTGTTAAAGGAATTGTTAAATAAGCCTTCAAAATATCTAAATGGCTAAATACTTTTCCATCAGATAATTCTGCCAATATATCTTCAATCCTAGGAGTGAACTGTGTGTTCAAATACAAATGACGATTAAGATCCGAATAATTAACAATTAACCTCTTGGATCCATCATTATTGTTCACTAGGAAGCATGGAAAAGCATAGTCGCTATTGCTGGGCTGAATTAAATCTGCTTCTAGCATTTCATCTAATATTTTATCCATTTCTCTTTGCGAACTCCGAGATAATGGATAAGCTTTCTTACGTATAGGAGTGTAGTCGTTAAGCTGTATTTTATACTCAAAATCTTTTATTTTTCCAACCTGCGATGCAAAGACATTAGAATATTTATTATAAATCTTATCAACGTACCCTTGTAAGTCTGGGTTTGCCTCAAGTACATCTGGATCCACCCTCAACGGACAAGCCATTTGCTCCATATGGGTATTTGAACCACTTTCAATAGAAGGATAAACGGCACTGGCAACACTGCAAAACCCATGAACTGGACCACTGAGATGCCCCTCTCTCTGTGATACCATTGTCTGACTGGTTGACTGTCCATCAGTGTCCGACTCACGCAAGAATAGCTTGGAAGTGTTTCCGGCCGCTTCACTGAAAAATAAATCACCCGGACGAGTTTCTGTTTTCAAATTAGGGGGGAGGGTGTTTAAAGTAAAGTTTAATGGTACATAAGCACCTTCCAAAGGGAGAAACAACTTATTGTTCACTAAGTCGATGTTCGCTTTTAGAGTTTTAAGTTCATTTATCCCAACTATGAACACTGGTTCTAAGTCACTCACTAAGAAAAACTTCATTCTGTAAACACGGTATCTGAACTTAATTGGAATGATCACACACTGATCTAATGTTAACTTTTGTTTATCAACCCCAACTCCTACGAATTTTTCATTAATTATCTTAATTGGGTATTTTAACTGTTTATTCCAATTAATAAACCTTTGTTTGTTTATTAGTGACGCCGTAGAACATGTGTCCAAACCACCTCTTATGTTTTGTCCCAACACAAAAGCATCCACCAATGCTGCAGTCAAAGTTCTACAGGAATTGGCATTTTCATTTTTTTATTTTATTTTTATTATCACTAACTTTAGTTTCAGAATACGCAAATCTTCTTTCACCTATCTCTCGTTGTTGCGATTCATGACAAAATCTATTTTCATTTCTTTTAAATAGGTGATTTTTACTTTTATAGCTGTTCCCTCCATAACCGCCACTGATACCAAAGTCTCCGCGCTGTTGGTCACGCGTATTACTATCTTTCACTTTCGCATTTATAGGTATAGCTTTGGGACCACTTCGTGTTCTAATGGTACTCCCTTACGTCCATGACTTCTACCTCCCCCATGGGATCGAATCCCGGACCTCTTCATAAGAGTCAATACTTCATCATTACCTTCACTTTTTTGTTTCTCGGACCACCCCAACCTTGACCGATTACCTGCAAAGCGTCTTTCATCATTATTTAAAGTAAAGGGTAATTGTTTATTGGAGGCACTAACACCACTATGAATGCCCCAGATTTGATCTTCCGACCCCGACATCTGAGTAGTTCCCTCTAACCGGTCACTAAGATCTGCAAAGCGTCCGTCCGAGTTTAAGTTCATATTCACTTTCACTAACTGCTTATTCACAAGATATTGTTTATGAGCCCTACAGTTAGCGACACGATGCTGTCCGCCACAAAAATAGCACTCAATTTTGTTTTTCTGGTCTTTACTTGTATTGGAGTTTCTCAGCAGTGCATTATACGATTCTAAGTTCCGCTGATGTTTCTCATACTCAATAATGTCTCCCATAAGATCTCCCATAGACACTGGGTATCGGTACTTATAAATATCAAACCTAATTTGTGGCTGCATCCCTTCCATTATTAAACTAATTAATTCACTAGAGTTATTCCCATTCACAGTACCATAACATATTTCATATGCATCGCATATATTGTTTACAAAATCTAGTATATTTTCTCTAGGCTTCTGTATTACTCTTACATACCGATTTAAGAGTTCTCGCTTTCCTAAAGGTGTAACTAATTTAGTAAACAAATAATTAGAAATAAACCTCCAGTCATGTGACCTTTCATACAAAGCAAGCAACTCTTGATTCAACCTGCCTTGCGCTTTACTTAACGCCGCAACTAAAACTGACTCGACTGGAAAAATTTTTAATTTCATAATTTTATGTACTGCTAATAGAAATTGAAATAAATTAAGATCATTTGTTCCATCGGTACTAGGTATTGATTGAATTTTCTCATTAAATAAGTTACCTGTAATATTACTATTTAATTTATCTGCCCTAATATTGAAAGGCATAAAACTATTTATTAAGGGATTTCTTCCAGTATTTGAATTTGTAGCTTCATATGAATTACCAACCACAAAAGGATTCTTACTTTCTTTTTCTTCGTATTCCTTGCTATCATCGGTAACCACAAGGTCAATAAACGGGTTGGTAACAAGACTTCCACCACTCTCACTTTCTACAGACCAAAGCTGTTGTGAGCTTTCACGCGACATACCAATTGCAGCTAGCTTGCTTGATTTGTCACTAGCGTTTGAACATAAATCACGTGTTTCACTGTTTTCATCAACAGACAACGAATGCCTTGACCTTGACTCACTTTCAGTTTCTAAATAAGAAAGATCCCATCGCCGCCTAGCATTAGGAGGAATGACTACCCCTGCATTTCCATTTTCAAATCCATTTAACACCAACTGCGGCTGATTTCTTTCACCCATATTTTCTAGAAAAATTACAAGGCTAAAGATAAGTATTATTCTTAAACCAAAGTAATGTCTGCTAGAACTACCTTTCTTTAGGATAAGCGATTGACTCTTTACATTCATATATATTAAATTTTATAATTACTATTTCCGTAATAAATATATACAGGGTGTTCACAAAAGTTTTACATAAATGACACAACCTCCTAATAAACTTTCCACCTAAATTCAGCATTTGAAAATACTAACCCCTCTATTTTAACTTCTAATTTTCTTCCTATAGAAGAATTTTGGATTCGGAACGAAATGTTTGTAACGTGTCTCGATGGACGCCGTTCTGGGCCGCTGGATATTAGATCCAGGACAACTATATTAAATATTTAAGGGTTTAGAGTTGATAGACCTATTTTCTCTATCATAAGAAATTAACTGGTGTATTATCAAATATATGGCTAAAAATTATGAATCTAAATAAATTTAGGATTAAATTCAAATATATTAGTAATACACTTACAAACCGCACTAGAAATATACCGTTTTATAGGTAATTCAATATCAGGTTCTTTTAAACGGAAAATCAGTAAATTATCTTTTCTTATTTTATTTTGAAAAAAAAATGAACTATCAAAAATGTATCAAAAAATACAAATTAAGTATTGAAACAATTGAAGAAAATATTAACAGTAATGAAATATCTATAAGTACATTCTCCGTTCATACAAGCCAACACGTGTTCAAGTATGTCTATAGGATACATTAACTGACACTACTTATAATACATTAAATCGTGGATAACTAATAGATTTTAAATTCCTCCTTAAATTCCATAAGTATTTAGAATAATTAAATATATCTCACAATGTGATAAATTGAATAAATTACTTGTATTTAAATTGAAAAAGTATAACACTCACCATTAGACAATTTCACTATTTTGCCTTGTTAAATACCAGCCAGGAGGAGTATTTCGCAATATTGCCTCTGAATTCCATCAAATAATCACACAATTAGACACCAATTACAGATTTATATAAATTATAATATTATATAACACTTGATTAACTTCAATAGAACTTTTACACTTTTCGCCAACTCGGATATTAAAACACTTGAACTTTTGAAGAATTACCGTATTCCGATTAAATTTAAATATATATATTATTGAACCAGTATAATTTCGATGTGCCCAGTTCTACATTTCGTTCCGAATGGCCGCTTAGGTAATCCGCAGCTCATTCGAAACTCAGTAGTTCTATAGTTTTCCTCTAGAGGCGCTGCATATACCGAGTGTTCGGAAGTTTAACATAACCTCTAGGATAACATGATTTCTATCTCTTTCTTTCTTTTTTTTTTTTTTTTTTTTTTTTTAGAAATAAGTGTGATAAAATTTATCACACGCAACAGTGTGGAAGCTAACTCTCCCAATTGGTGTGATTTTGTTGAACAAAGAATTTTAGACAATCCTGAATAACTTTATTTACTTGTTCAACAAGCCCTATCGATGCAGGTTCGTATACTGAAGAAAATGGGTAAGTAAAATCGTATTTCTGAGCATAATGTTGAAGTCATATGGCACTACTTACCGCGTGTTAATTTAATTAACAAAAACGTAAAATAATTTCTTGCTCTAAAAAGTTTTCGATATTTTCGGCAATTATGAAATCTATAATTCTTGCAACAACGTAATGTGTAGCAATTTCTGTCGCCTCTATTATGTATTTAGTTCCTACATTTTCACTTAGGAACGAACCCTGCACAACAAACACCCAATCTGAGCCAATTTCTCCTGTTAGATCATGCAATAACTCTGCTTGTTTTCTCAGTGGATATGTTGAGTTTTTGACATTCAATATAGTCTTTATTTTGTACGCTAATTATCTTTTTAGATGTTGCACATAGAATATCCACAGAGCAATTTGGTAGGATTTGTAAAGTCGAAATATGGTTCAGTTGGATGTTTATGAATAGCTGTGAAGCACAGATTAGCAAGAGACTTTTCTATTCACAAATGCTACAAGCGGCTGTAGTCCGGGTGGTTCTCTTTTCTCTAGAGTATGCCATGTAAAAGACAAAAAAATCAAGCTTTCCGAACTATTGAAAGTTTATAAGGTTCTCTTCCTTCTAACACGGAAATAATGTCCATCTAGTTGTTATACTTACACTGCTCCTCCGGCAGGTTTGGTAGGAAAACATGATCACTAGGTTGTAGAACATTGACTTGATGAGAATTCGAACAAAAGTCTTGATATTCTTGTTTTCTGTATAAAGTGTCACCCAATTCTAAAGATGTTTTTATTGTAAAGTCTTTAATATTTGCCGCTAAGTAAGAACATAATCCAATGAAACTTAATTATTCTTTATGTAATAGGTTTGTTAACGGCTCTAAATTTTTCCGCTATATTAGCTAAAATTTTAATAGGATCACCAGATATAAATATCCTAGAACATTTACCTGTAGATAAGAAAAATGCATACATCACTTTTTAATGTGAAACTGAAATGTAGGAAATTTAATTTGGTTGTGAAAGTCAGTTGTTGGGCTAAGCAATTTGATTATATTCGCAGTGTGGGAAGCATATCGTTCTAATATTACTTTTCTCGTTAAGAAGCGTGTAACGGAATTTATTGCAACTTGTCTGTAAGTCAGTGTGAAGCATAGGTAATACTTGTATATATTCAGAATTAAGTGAGGTTTCAGTTGTCAATATGATTCAGTGAACATTATTAATAAGCTCCGTTTATTGTTGGTTTTGATCATGACTGTTTCCAGATTGGATCCAAGTTAAATTATTATTGAATGTAAATCCCAAGTAGGTTACTGTTGAACGTGTCTGAATGGAAGTGTGGTTTATGTGGAATGAGAGCTGGGTAGGATTTCGAAGGACATTTAGTGTTCTTTTCGGAGTATTGAAGACGATGACTTCTGTTTTCGTGGCATTAATTATTAGTTACCATATGCTAGACAGGCGAAGGAAATTCTTAATATGTGACTGTAGAGCAGTGCCTTTGAGATCATATGGTATCATTCATACCTATTCCTGTGTGCCATTAACGCCATTTAGCGTCAAGATTTAGTTCTTATTGTAGACATTCTCTGTAAAAGGGCATGCATGTATTAGAGGTCTGCACGCGGTCGGTATGAGCCCTCGGGCATAAGCCCGACCCGGCTCGCGGGCCGGACTCGGGCCTACAAAATATTTACCACCTTGGGCCTCACATTATACATTCACAGGCCGCGCTGGGTCCAGGCTAAAAATTACTGGCCGGTCAGACCACTAGCAGGTATAAACCTTTTATACTCTGCTGGCACAGTGTTGACCTGGTCATTTTCTGTAGTATGATTGGTTTCTGCTAGATGTAACTAGCTTGTTTCAAAAGGTTAAATTTCGCAAAATTGTATTTGGCAAATTGGGTTGTGATACTGAAATCAAGACGGTTGCGAAAGAGTTAAACAAGATTCCAACACAAGGAAAGCATTATCATCGAAATCTTGAAGGAGATTAACTTTATCCGGAAGTGGATTCATATCTATAACATAGACAAGTTAAAGAAGTGGTGACAAAGCCGATCATTGAGATACTCTAGAGTGAAGGAAAATATGATGTGGGAGAGATTATTTAATGAAACATGAGAGGCATGCTTAAGAATTTGTCGATCAGTCGTATATTCAACAGGCAATCGGAGATAAATTGATTTATATATTTCATCTCCCATACCCTGTCAAATGTTTTCTCAAAGTCAAATAATATCAGACATTGTGGTTCGACTGAGTGCCAGTAATTTGTTATACAGTAGTTAAACAAAGTAGTTGATCATTGATGGACATAATGTTTGCTTAGTACGAGGAATCTGGAGATTTTCTATGTACACATGGAGTCGTCCTACTAGAATAAGTTCTAGAATTTTACTAAAAGTAGACGTTAATTTGGTCGGACGGTAAGATGATATATTGGCGTTAGGTTTCTAAGCTTTTGACAACATAAACATAGTAAACGGTTTTCCAGGTGACAAGGCGACTGGAAAATAGCCAGTTCGGAAAAAAATATAAGTCTTTGTGTCGAAAAAGTTCCATCATTGTTGGCTTTTCTAAATTTAAAGTTTAAATTTTTAACGTTATGATTGTAGTTACAATTTACAATTTTACGTTATTGGTAAAACAAAATAGAATTTCAAACCTTATAGTCAATTATAGAAACAGATTGATACGCAATAACTAATATCTCACACTTTGAACTCTAGCCACGGCTTATAGTCTATGGTCATCCGTTCTTGGCTCAGTTTGATTGTCTTATCAATTTTGTAATTTTAATTTCATTTTTAAGAAGTTTTTGAAAACATTTGTATATTTTCATTACTTTATTTTGTTAAAAAATTGTGTTTTATGATTTTAAAAAAGATTGGAAAGTTTAGTATCACATTATTCCTGACTGTTATTGTTTATTTGGCAAAATAATTTACTTGGTCCTTTCAATTGAAAGTTTTTGTAGTACTTAATTGGGAATTATTAAAGGCGAGATTAAAATGCAAGAACAATTTCACACTTTGAACTTTACTTTCCACTCATAGTCTAAGGCCGTCGGTGTCAAGATAGAAATTTTTAGTATTATAATTATTGTATTCACTGAAAACGTTTAGAATTGTAACAAACGAAACAGTTTGGGAGCAGTTTAGATAAAACAATGAACAATTTGGGAACGCTTTATATCATACAATTAAGCTTTTTGCAAACTAACAGCTTATAGGAAAAAATAAGAATTTACTTAAAGAACTGAACGTTGAGTTTAAACCATTTGCAATCTGTTTAGATCTTTGCTGATAAAAACTCATTGTTGTATCATGTAGTGAATTTTGCCCAAATTGGGCAACCATTTGCTGTCTCTTTTAGTAGATATTGTTCATCAATAGCATTTTAATTTTTAATTACCATTTACAAATCACTCACAAACATAATTCATAACAACAAACATAATTCAGCATAGAAAAAATAAATGCAATGCGTCGCCATAAAAAAGGTATGCCCTCATAAAGGTTGTGAATCAACATTATCATCTAAAATCTGGTTCCGAGGTATATTGAACTTAAGGAACTCTAGTCTTAAATAATGAACTAAGAGTTCAAATTAAGGAGATACCGGTGCTGATCTTCATGTTATATATGTACACCTTTCCCTTAAAATCATAAGGCAATACTGTAGATAGTAATAAGCTACCAAATTTGCAATTATTTGACCTTCCAACGGAGCAACAACGTCAAACATAAATGTAATATAAAAAAGTATATATGCGAGTCTTATATTACATTTCTCACATTTTTTTTGATTATTACACATTTAAAGTGTAGGCCAATGTACCCCTTCCAACTGTAAAAAAAAACGAATCAATGTACACATGCCGTATGAAATATAATTGATTCTGTACCAATCCATATGATCATGTAATACTAGAAAGCCTTCGCAAAGAGGAAATAATTTGCTTAAAGTGTCCAGCGTCCAATAATTGTTTGCAATTCTGTACCCATAAAAGGAAACAACCAGTACCAATCAAATTTACAGAAATATATATTCAGGTAATTGAGACAATTTATCAAATTTTGTCTTTTGGCAGTTCATACAATTAAGGGTGAGCCAATGTATCTCTCCCAATAATTTAGAGGTGTGTATTGATGTAATTATGTCTAATGAATGACAATGTTCTCTTAAACTGGATTATATATATGTGTAAGATAATGAAGCATAATTGAACAGAATGAAATATTTCAAAATTACTGAACTGTACGCTTTTTGGTAATTTTTCCCATAAAAGAAAATGAGATTGACAAACAAAATTTACAGCGGTGCATGCACCAGTCCTTTAGTACCATACCAAATTTTAAGTTTTTATTATTCCCAAAATTTAATGGGTGACTCTCTGTATCCCTCTAAGATAGGGGGTGAACCAAAATAACTCTGACAAAATCAGGAGAGCATTTGTTTCCATGACGTCGTATAATTGACTAGGCCATGTGATTTGTCTCAGCAAATCAGAGGCAAGTGGGACCAAGTGTCCTCCACATCACTGACGTTGTTCACCTTTCTTCGTCCCATAGTCCTATGCTAAAAGTAAATATGATCTTTAAAATCTCAGCCCTACAATGAAACATGGCGGAGGCTTTGTGATCCTGTAGAGCATAATATCAGGTTCTAAGTGGTTCCTGTGCTGACACTTTCTGATCAAATCACTATCCGTGTTTATGTCACAATTTATACAGATCATTTGCATCTTAAATTTCTGATTTTGTTTATGAGCAATGACACGATACTCTAGGATGAAAATTCGTCCATTTACACAGGTGAAGTTGTTGCGTGACTGGTCTGAGGAATATCGGAATGAATCTGAATATCTGCTTCTTCCAGTCTAAATTCCGGGCATGGTCACAATAGCACATCTATCCGTTTTGGAGAAATAAATTCAGCACAGCTTTTAGCCTCCATTCTCCAAGTCGGAGCTAAGTTTTGTACTTTACTAGAAATGGTGTAATAATCCATACTCTACAATTCACAATCTCTAAGACTTCAACATCCCCTCAGAGATGTTCAAAAAGCGAAAGATGGTCCGATGGCATATTAGTCGGGTAAGTTCCCCTTTTTACCTCTCTATTAAATTTTACGTACAGTGATTCTTTTATATAAGGAATAATAACGAGGAACGTAAATTTGTTAGTTATTCGGAAGTGTCCGCTACTCAGAGAAAGTTTGGGATGCAACGCAAAAAAATGACTGCAATATATACATAAAGGTAATCCCCAGTGACTGACTAGTTTCTTGACCGGTGAGTACCAAAGTCGATATGGATATGTAGAGAACTGGTAGGCTTTGTAGGTCACGAATAAGTTGGTTTCGATGTCGCAAAGGGGAATGTCTTCGAACAGGTGTGGAAAAACCGATCTTCTCACCCGGAAGTGTTTCTTTCATTTCTCGGGTTATAGTGGTCTACTGGAGAGTCTTTCGGTAAAGATCTTTGGGTCTATCCTCATCTCCGAACTCCGCTGCATCATTCTATGCCTCACATTACTCAAAATACTAGAGATATCCAGCAGGATCTACACAAGAAGTGATGAATACTGGCCCAAAAGTACAGATTGTTTACTTGTGTGGGCGCATATCTCGGGTAACCGACGAGCCCCTCCGGCATTGTTGGTATGGGGACAACGGGAAGAGACACTAGTTTCCGAATATGCCAACCCCAATGTCACCTTTGAAGTTGTTCCAGTGCCAAAACTCAAAACAAACAGACACTGCTGATCGCACTCTGATATTTTGTTCCATGCCACAGATCAGCTCCGTTTGTCTCTCTGTATGTGCATGTGTGTCTGGGAAGAAACTGAACTGCTCTTCCCAAACAGAAAGTAGGGAGTCAATAATTCATTGGGTGGATATGCTCTTTGGACAACATTATATTAATGTTTATTTTCATACGTAATATACACTAATGCAGTTTTCTAAGTACAGTAAAAGGAAATTTAAATACACCTATTACCTAATACAAGCAAAGCCACAAAATTACAGTACATTTAGTTTACTTTTGAGCAGATGCAGATAGTTTATAATAATTGTATATCCTTCCTTGAATTACAGTCCTTTGTAACTGTCTTCTCAATATGAGATTCAAGTGCTGATCTTAAACTGAGTCCAGACTCATCTTTGTGTGATCAAAAAGTAATGACTTAATCTTTTCACTTCCTGAACTCCCTATTTACTTTCAAGTGAAGAATAATTTGATTCGTCGTCGTCATGTTCATCCTCTTCACCGTTCATCACCTCATCACTACACTCTTCCTGCTGAAGATCTTGTACGAGTTCAGTGATGTCAGTTGACACATTTTCTGTGCACAATAAATCATCAAGTATTCACTAGACGACTTTAACAAACGACAAATTTCGCCTTCACAATTGAGCCCATGTTCCGTGACACCGTATCAATAGCTGAAGCTTTGTCAATGTTGTAAATAAACCCGGCCATTTTAAAACAGTTTCTAGCAGTAATAGAGGATACTTCCTTCAAGGCTGAGGTT
Source organism: Thermobia domestica (assembly GCF_964235325.1). Classification (NCBI taxonomy): domain Eukaryota; kingdom Metazoa; phylum Arthropoda; class Insecta; order Zygentoma; family Lepismatidae; genus Thermobia; species Thermobia domestica. The sequence continues at coordinate 222,631,146 of NC_137463.1, forward strand.
ATCAAAAAAATGCATCCGGCACAAGAGTACACTTTGCCAGGTCGTACGCAGATTCTACATCGTCCGTTTGAGATAGAATATGTCTAAACATCTTTGGCCTATACAGGACTTTAAAATTCTCGATAGGTCTATGATACAATAGTTGACAACAAGAAGTTGTGTTCCGCTGGTGAATGACACGTCTTACATTCGTTAAAGTAGCATTGCAATCCGAAGTGGCATTCTCCAATAACAAAACCACTTTCCTCTTGTCCCTTTCCAATTTTCTACCATATGCTCTCAACCAAACAGCCATTATTTCCCTTGTCATTCATGACTGACTAGTTGAGTACCACTCCACGTTTAAATTACTCAAATCCCTTGAAATATCTAGGTTTCGCAGCCTTCCCAATAATAAGACGCTTTTTAAATTAATCCACCATGTTTACACGTAGTAGGACAGTAAGCATTTCTTTCGAAAATATTTCCCCAGCTAATGTTTCACCTTTAACGACATTGTTTTCCTAGAAACAGTTCTCTAGAAAGACTATTCTCATCACAGTTGAAAATGTTTCTTTCTTAATATGCTTCACAAATTTCACATATCTTTTCTCGCCACTCAGACACAATGTTTTCGTTAACTGAACTTGATTGGCCACACTCGTTTGACAAAGAGATGTTGTGTCTAATTCTAAATTTCACCCTATAGATGCTTTGAAATCCTTAAAACCTAATTGGTTAGCGATTTCGAGTGCTTTTCCCCGATAAGAGATCCAGTCACTTTATATTATTGCTTCATGCAAAATAAAATCATTCAAATTTGAAATCGCTAATTTTGGATCCAGGTTTTTTATAGAAGAGTGTTTACCAGTACGGTTTCCTTTCTCAGTCTACAGCTGAAGACTTTGCTTTTTATTTCTTTAAGATTTCGCACATTTGTGTTTTCCCAATGTTAAACTGTCGACCCATGTATTGCCCACTAAGTTTCACTTTTTCATTTAAGTTGATGATTCGAACTTTTTCATTAAATGTTAATCATTTGCATTCTTGTAACATCTTAACACATACACTCATCATTGACTTCAGAATATACAAATAACCCTTATTCCCTTTCTTCTTACTGTACTGTACTCATTGCCTGCGTCTTGCAAATGCATCACTTGTAACCAGACGAAGATAAAATGCACGAGACTTCATTCCATTGTTCAACCAATTCTACAAAATGCTACAAAATAATATGCACTTTAAAAAACTAAACGAAATATAATAGAAACAAAACACCTTATTCAAAAATGCGGGATAATGTTGGAAATCATGCCCGTTATTGCTTGAAGTTTCAGAAAATAGGGAAGTTTTATTCTTGGCAGCCCATAATTTGGAAGTTTTACATAGACGCTGGCAATAGTTTTCAGTGTCCGTTATTGTGAATGTCCGCTTTTAAGATGTAGCTTTTCCATAGTACTGAATTATATTCTGCCTGGCAATTGAAAAGTGGCCGATATTTAGATGTTTCTTCCTTTTAGAGTTGTCCGTTCGGATAACTTTCTCTTTATATGTATATAGTAAAGTGAATACAGTGACTGAAATATACGATAAATTTAATTCATAATCCAGTATAAAATTGCTGTGTAAATCAGAATAGAATTTTATTGTTAAGCGTCCAGTACCAGAATTCCCTGCTGCTTATTATCTTTTACACAATTTGCAATGTACGAATACTTGTTAAGATTTAGGTCATTTTCTTCGAAACTTAATACCTTAAGCTAAAATACAACAAAGGTATTGCCGATATACTGACCCTATTAGTAATCTTTACATTAAAATCTCCAAAATAATTAGAATATATGAAGGAAATGTCATATACAGCATATACAATTTTTGCACAGTTTTTTGCATATATATTGATAATTTTAAATGTTATTGGTTGTTAAAAAGTTATTAAACTTTGAAATAAAAATAATACTGAACAATTAAGAACAGGAGCAGAAGGCAGAAATAGCAAATGGTTCAGTTAAATAAGTTAAGTCAGATGAGTGAAATTATTATATTATTTTCTTTAACACTGTATTGTAGCCCCGAGCAAGCCAAGCAGAATATCCAGAGGCCAGTAGTACTTAATTCAATCATGTCAAGGCACATTATAAGAAAATCAAAGAAAATATCTCTTTACATGTGACTTTCGATTATCTCTTTGGATATAATAAGCACTTTACATGTAACACGATGACAAAAGTAAACTGTTGCTGGTGTATAGTCATGATACTCAAGTTTTCAATCAGCAAAAATATTAGTGAAAGTGGTTGTTAGGGAGGCAGGGGATATTAAGAACATTCAGAAATGCAGGAGCCTGTGTGCAATATGCACTTACGCATTATCTTGGCAGTAGTCGATGAATGCATATTAGATGCAAACAAATGTAGATACCAATGAGATATCACATCATGACAACTAGCTCGTGGATGTCAGGTTGGTGATGCCGTGCGAAAGCGTTCCCTGGCACAATGTTAGCCACACACGCTTGTATTGTGCTGTGTGACGCAGGAATGGACACAGTGGAAATATGTCTCCTCCTCCTAGAACACATTTACCTGTTGGTGTAGCACTTCGCTGCACCACAATACTAAGTTGGTCCAAAACTGTTCGGATTGTGGAATCCAATATGCGACAGCCATGCACATAGGAACTCTATCCTCTTCATTTGTATTCTTACACCCCTGTTAGTATCCTGTACGTCTTCAGCATTGCCGCCTAACGTTGAAAGTTACCGTTCATCGAGTCCATATTCGCAGCAAACTGTGCTCATTCCGTTCCACACGTGTACGAAAGTGGCGAAAGATCAATCCACAGATGTGATGTGCCACAAGACGCCCGCAGTTACAGATGAAATTTTGCTTAAATTGCTGCCATATTCAGGGATAAAGCTTTGTTTCATCCTTCACAGACAAACACACGTTGTGCGATCATTTTTCAAGTATTTTCTATTATATCTTCAGTTTTTTCAAGAGTGTATATGCACCCCATGTGATATGTTATGAAGCGACACCTCTGACCTTTCATCCTCTTCATCATCTCCAAATTCCCAGGATATTTTCAAATGAATTTTCATGTACACTATATGCATTTTACTAATTAAAAAAATGAAGTGAGAAAGGAATTCCTTGTCAAAGTTTTAGCTACCAAATGTAGTATTATTTCACACACTACAGTGTATTCTACTCAGTTGAAGATATAATTCGTCAAAACCGATTTTTTAAAAGATTTTTTGTAAGAAACTGTTTTTTAATTCCACAAAAGTTTATGTTTTGGAATGTGTTCCATTCTAAACTCCATCATCCTTATAAACAACACTCAAAATAAAGCGTCAATGTCAGTTGACTAATAAATCCTAATCAAATAATAGATAAGTACCTGCATGTTCCGAATAAAAACATTTTTGGTTTTGTTCTAAGTAAGGAACAGTTTTCATTTGAAAACTTATTAACAATTTTTTCACACGAGACTTCCTTTCCATGTGTTCCTTCAATAATGCCAAGATTGCCATGACTGAAGATAGCAACAATGCAAGAATCTTCGTTCTCATCTTCCTTCAATTCGGCAAAGTTGGTTATAACTGTTTCCATATCCTGTATGAAAAAGAGAAAATGAAGTAGGCTTTAGAATACGTACAAGAAATTATATATATATATATATATATATATATATATTTATATATATATATATTACAACGTTTTATAGGTGAATCAAGGTACAAAGCGTACAAGAAAGGGTGTGTAACCAATGTTTGGTTATTTACATTTATAGTATATACACACACTGGTATACAAGTCCTAATGAGGTTTGTATCATTATGCTTTTATATTCATACATAAGCTTTTCAAATAACCACAACACATTAATCTCTCTTATATTTGTCGTCTAGTTACATATTTAGCCTTTCTCTCTTCTGTATTTTCATCTTAAGATCATATATATAATCCTACATTTTGATATCAAGTTTCGGATAACTTAGATTTTTCTTCGGTTTTTATATAATTTGAGGATGTTGATTATGAAACTGAACTTTGTTTTACACTAACATATCAGATTTCTTCATAAAAAGCGCCCAAACAGGGAAAATTAAGACATTTGTGTATTTTAAAAATTTCTATAGAAAATTTGAAGTTCGAGTTAAATATAATATTCAGGATGGATCTGAATTTAGAAATTTGTGTAGATTTCCAATAATTAATTAATTTTTCTGTAGCATATTTGTTTTTTAATCTACAGCTGAAATAGATATTTAACTGTTGAAATATTCATACACATGTTTATTGAATAAACAAAAATGGAAACCTCAACGAATCAATACTTGAATTTCAGTTATGGGTATTTATATTTGAGTTAAATACATATTTAAACATATCTCTGCAATGGTTTGACGTCCGTCAAGCTGGCCCGCACAAATTTCATATTCAAACTAAAACAGTACCAAAAATTTGTACCCAATATGTACCAATTTGTACCACTAAAATTAGAATTTCCTACCCCTACCAATTTCGAAAAATATGAATTTTTGATGGCGGGTTATCTTGACGTCAAGCTGGCCCGCACAATTTATGTTTGTTTCCAATTCGAACAAAAATGGTGCGAAAAATTTGTACCCAATATGTACCAATTTGTACCACCAAAATTAAAATTTGTACCCCTACCGATTTCGAAAATATGATTTTTTGATGGCGGGCCAGCTTGACGTCAATCTGCCCTACTCAACGCATTTTTCTTTCCAATTTGAATGAAAACTGCACCAAAAATTTGTATCCAACATGTAATCGTCCAATTTGTACCACGAAAAGTAGAATTTGTTCCTCCACCCATTTCGAGAAATTTGAATTTATGTATTTACGTTCAAACCAGGAGGTAGTGAACAGTACTGAAAGTACAGTTCGAAAGTACAGTGAACAGTACAGTTTGAAAAGCCCCCGAAACAAAATCATAAATACGCCACTGGCCTTAATAATCATTACAGTCGATCTTGTGAATCGGAACAATGATTCGTGCTGGACGAAATCGTATCCGTGGGTTCTCGGGATTCTCCCGTTTTTTCCCTGTTTCTCATTCCACCATTTCTTCCATCATTCACTTACAATTTCATCCGCCTCCTTTAGCACTTAGCTTGCATAAACGTGGAACTTTAAGCTAAATAGTTCATTTCATTTTTTCGATGATTGATCCATTCTAATCTTGTGGCAATTCCTCCCTTTTTTCAGATGAGGAAAATTAGTTTCTGTAACTAGTTTCACAATCAGCCCTTCCCCCCCCCCAACTAAAATTAACGCGGCAGGAATGTCGTCTACACCCAAAGATTTGTATTGTTTCCATTCTTTAATCAATCTGTTTAGTAGTTTAGACGTGGTAGATGTATTTTCTTTCTTTTTTTTCCTGATTGGCTTTATATTAGAGCGAAATTATTATTTTTAACTTACATGGGACATCACCCAATTGTCCGGCTCCGATTTCAATGAAATTTTTCTAGCTGATAGAGGACATATATGTATTATTTATGATGACAGAAATTTTTGCCATCGTGCATGTTTTCTATTTTTTTTTATAATTTTTAAGAGTTGTGATGTGGTTATTAGAGACTACTGCAGAAGTCCCTTGCTAACCTCTGTAAACGGAGCGTTAATGAAAGAACAACCATGCAGATACATATAAGGCCTAAGGGGAAGTTGTATGGTAGGTATGACCTTGACGGCAGCCATCTTCAAATCCGCCATTTTGAATTAAGGTCAAGTTTTTTTTTTTAAATGGGAATAGGGTAATATGATACATAATTTCGGGCTAGAATTTAATCAGAAAGACAATGGTGAAGCTAGTTTTGAGATACACTCATTTGGGGAAAAGTTAAGGCATTTCATTGTTCACTTACTACGTGCGGAAGTCCCTTACCTCCGCTTCTAACCCGCGTATTAATGATAATAAGTGGGTAAAAGCTTCAGTAATACATATTATGCCTAGAGGGAAGTGATACGGTAAGGTTATTCTTGACGGCAGCCATCTTGAAATCCGCCATTTTGAATTAAAGTGAAGTTTGAAAAATGAAAACTATAGAATAGGACACCTCATTTTAATAGCAAATTTTCCCAAAAAGCCAATGGGATGCTTATTTTTGTTCTATAATTAACCAGTGTGAATTTAGGACTATTTCTAATGTGCACCAAACGTCCATTATTCGATCTTTCAAATTGGTAAACACTCCTAATTTTCACCGCATGTTTTAAGATTCCAACTGGCACTTTGCAGTTATTGCCATGGTTTATGTTTTCTAAATTTATTACATTATTTAAGAGTTGCGATTTGTCAGTTCGTGAATAGTGTTGGGATAAGCATCCAACAATCCTTCTCAATTTTGAAGAATTTAAAAAGTGGTTATTGTATTTATTAAATTCACAACATAACTGAAAATTATTTTCAAAAAAATAACATTTTTCATTTCTATAACATACTTTGGATTATTTCAGATTAATGACTGGTTTAAAAAGCAAAATGAACATTGTAAAACCGTTCATGCACCTTTTTTATTTTTTTTTTTATTTTTTTAAATTGTACTTAAAATTTAAATAATTTCATCTGCAGCTCTTCGCTCATTCGTAAACAGGCATGACCCAGCACTCACCACGATGAGGTGGCTGCAGTTCGAGTTCCACTCACACCCTTCCCAACCAACCATCCAATCCAAGTGTTTTTTATATATTTTTTAGTTAATCCTTGATTTTTTGTGGATTTTCACTTGTTTTAGCAATGAGGATTCACTTTGGAATGATATTTTTGGCTGAAGTGTGGCATAATATTTCTGGATGGTCGAGTTGCCCTGATATATCCATCTCATGACCACATACTTTGCCAGCTGCTTCTTGTACCAGTTTTACATGTCTCTCGAAAGCTTGTGTATGGCAAGGGAATCCTCTTACAACTTCCCAATTGGGTACCATGCCACTCTGTATAAAGAGACTGATTTCATCATCATTGATTTGACGCAACAATGGATGAGAAGATTTTTTGCAGGTTATCCAAACAATCATTTCAGTATAATCCTTAGGACCAAAATTGAGTTTGGGTGGTAGGAAGTTCCTGATTGTCTTTAATTTAATTTCGGAAGAATGTAGAAACGCTTTCAAACTCTTGGCTGGAAGACCAATCGGAAAACAACTATTACAAAGACCTAGGCGCAGATGGGAGGACAATATTGAGATTGATCTCGCAGAAATAGGAATACAAAGTAGAAACTGGATACAGTTAGCTAAGGATATAAGTCAGTGGAGAGCTTCTGTGAACGCGGCGTTGAACCTCCGGGTTCCATAGGCCATAGAATTAGTTAGTTAGTTATGTACGTATGAAAAATGTACCCTAATTTTTAACCAATGTTTCCAATCCAAATAATAGAGCCCCATGGCTCTAACTCGTCAAATGTTCCATAAGAACAAATTCCGCCTGTGTCACCTTCTACACATCAGTGGCTATGCTCATAGTCTATTGTATGATAACAATTGAGTGAATGTGCTCTTCAAGTTTCTAGCTCATTTTCTTGGAAAGAGAATGAGTAAGACGCTCTACGTTTTGCAACGAGAAGAGACAGAACTCTTCGAGGCGAGACACGATACGATACAAAATGTTTCGTGACATGTCCCGTCTCATGTCTCGAAAAATACAAACACAACTTCTGAATTTGCTTAAAAGTTTATTAACTCGGAATGAATTATTTGCCTCCGAAATGTATACCATCTTTTTTATTTCAAATGATCCAAATGATTCAATATTTCAAATCCTAGAAAGAACAGGGGATACCTAAAGCATTTTTAAATGACTCTTACAAACACCTATCATTTGCATTTTTCAATCGATTCAAGTTTAATTATTTTGTGACAGTGCTCCAGATTCAAATACAATGTAAAGCATTAATTGAGATCAGTGTTGCAAAAGATTTTATTCCGTGGGCTGGTGGAGATATCTACGTATAAAAGCCCTGCTATAGAAGTACAAGGAAAGTGTCAATTTTTTTCAGTAACTAACTAATGTTTCATGGTATTTCTCGTTCCGAACCAAGACACAAACGTGTCAGCCTTTCTCGATACTGAGTTTTGGAAAGATGCTTATTTGACAATAAAATTTAGTTGTTTTTTTTTATTGGTTTATGATGTTATTCGAAGCTAAACCATTTTTGAAATGGGAAAGTTACATAGGCATCCTTATTTGTTGAAGTGGCGCCAGGGATTCTCAGAAAAAGAATATCAGAATAAATGGGGAAATCTTGCCTTTCGACTGTACTGACGGTATTGACAAATGTTCCTATCGTAGTAGTTCAGTCGAACCTAAGCAGTCACTGCTGGAAGATTGCAGTCGTGTTGTGTGTTGTGTTCTGTTAACCAAACAACACTTGGTTAAAAGTTGTAATTTTAACCATTTGGTATAAAAGCTCGTTTTGTGGGCCTCAGCCTCTCTGGTGTTGCCACGAGATGAGACAGAACCATTCGATACGAGACGAGAATTTACATCTTTTGTAGACGAGACGACACAGCCAGACGTCTCGTTTTGTCTTGTGACAACACTAGACTCTCTAGATATGCCAGTAAAAGGAATTACAAGGTTGCTCATTGAGCGCGTGTTAGCTCTGAACCTCTTTCTTTCACTGATGTTTGTTTACATATTAGATGAATATATAGAGAGTAACAAAACGATGAGATATGCAGATTCTGCCGAAACCAAATTAAAGTTTAAGCACTATTTGGAGCTTATTATAAATGGATTTTCCGGGGAACTAAAATAATTCTAGGAACTGATCATACAGTATTAATATCAAAAAATACGGAAACAAGTAAAGACAAACAACTGAAATCGTGAATTTGTTTTCAAAATACAGAAATTTCGAAGAAACATCTTTTTATCCGACTTTAATTGTAAAGGATGAATAAATTTAGATTCCCTGAATTCGTATACATAAAAAATAGAAATCCTTCTTTTAGTGTACGAATGAGAGGCTTTAGGAGATTAGGCCAAATTAATTAAAATGATACTGTCCTTTAGAAAATAAAGAGGAAGACCATTATCGAAAAAGCATGAGTCAAACTATAAAGGTCAATGGTAGCTTTTGTCGTTCCTTACGACCACTATATGCACCTTATTGTGAAAAAATATTCCTATTATAAAACCGATGTCGTCCAATAAATGTCAAATTTAACATATTTTAAGAGATCAAATGACAAAAATTGTCAAAGCCTCTGTCGCATAATATATAGCCTACTAGCTTTGGGACCCCATGTCTTCTCGATAAGTGACAAGTAGAATATAAATCCCTATCTCAAAACATAAGGAAAGAAACCGGTTGTTCGCACTTCAAATTATGGAAAATGTACCAAAACGGTTGAAATTATGATTTTGTATTCTTTTACGAGAAAGAAGAATAAAAATAAAAATTGAAGCAATTTTAATCATGTATGTATAAGTCCACCGTCTTCTTCAATTAGCTTCAATTACTAAATTAGCTTCAAGTGTGTCAACCATTTTTGACACATGATATCTCGAAAACTTTTAGAGATATTAAAGGGAAGAATATGTGGTTGATAATGAACTTTTTAATTATGTCACAATACTTTTGAACATTACCTCATGACAAATGACATATTCCAAAAACAATTCAGTAACACCCTAACCTGAGTTTTACTAAATGATTAGCGAGAGTGATGCGGCGTGAGTCGTCCAGGGTTTAATCCCCGGTGTGGCACTCAAACATTGCTGTGTTGACGGAACATTGAGAGAAAAGTTGGGAAACTAAAATATAGCGGGCTTAAATCTAGACAGCCGGCGACGTGGGCTGCAATTGTGGTGACCACTCACATAAGCCCGCTGCAGACTCAGATCTTAAAGGACTGTGGCGACAGGAGTTTATATATATGGACGTAAGGACGAATGCGCCTCCCCGCAAAAATGTTAAACTGACCCCCTCTTTCCACATTCATGAGTCACGTAAAATTTACAGAGAACAGAGTTTTGACTTTCTATGTTCTATCTAGTGAGTCACTACTTGCTCATATGCAAAAATGCAATTATTATTATATTTATTATTATTATTATTATTATTATTATTATTATTATTATTATTATTATTATTATTATTATTATTGTGCTATAGTTTTCGCCTATTCTGCTGTACCAACCTCGAGAGACTATGACAACCGATATTTTTAATGAGGTGTTGTCGCCCCACTTTTTGTTGTTTGGTTTGATGCTGGTTTCACTGTTCTTTTCCCACCTTTGAAATACACTAAGCACGGCAGAACGCGAAAGCTCGACAAGTCGCGCTTTTTCTGAAATGAAGCTCCCAGCCATTTAGTCACCTGATACATCGTGGTCCTTCCCCATTCAAGACACAAGCACCACACTGGCTAATCGAGTGAGATTCTTGTCATCGTCTGGCGCGCGGTTGCGTTATGCCTCGTAGCTCTTATCTCAGCCCAATGATTTCGTTCAAAAAGTAGCGAGTGGTCATAATGTTTTCGCTGGTCAGTATAAGTTTTGTTGGCTTTTAATTTACTAAATAATCGCTCAGGCGTTGCCGTCTTCACAGGCAAAAATGAGATATAGTAGGAACATCACAATTTTTAACATCCTAACATTATAAAGTTTAACTTCGAAACTGAAATGGGCCTCTTTTTTGTTCTGGGCCTCTCAGTGTTGCGGGCCTTGCAGGCCCTTTAGCGCTACAGCATTCTCTCTACTCAGAAGAATAGCGACAAATAGAAAAGTCAGAATTCATTCTGTCCATTTTCCATACATCATACACTTCAGAAAAAAAATATATAATACTGATAATTGTAAGAAAATATTAGCATTGTTTGTTTGTTTTCTGTATACAAAGAACTATTTAGGTTATTTATCTCATATTCTGGTAATAATCAAAAGAAAAAAGAGCTTCGTGTGCTAAACGGACGAAAGAAAATTTGTCAACGCGATGCAAATAACCGTTCTCTGAAACCTAATTCCCGCTTTTCGTACAAGAACTCTATTCCTACCTGCAAAAAGAAAACATTTATGTTGCCCGTCAATGGTTGAGGTTTTGCCCTACAGCTGAACAACACGGTTTGTAAAAATAGACTCAGCCTGACTGCAGGTGTACGAAAAAAGACTGTTGGATTCCTCCCACTTCAAGTATGGATATCCTGGACACAATCAAACAGAGCGCCACGATCTTTCAGTTCTTCCCAGTAGAGGTGTCAGGTGTAATTGCTAAATGAAAAATTGGACATCTGGTGGCGAAATGGCGATGTGATCGGAGAAGGGGGAAGGAACAGTAACCTTAAATCGACACTCTTACGAAATTCATGCCTCTTTTAATCTATTGGATAAGTGCAAGTACCACGTTGTCACCTTATTTTCCAAATTCTAGAGTACATGTACTTGCAGCTTTATCTTTATTTTTCCCATATCAACTCTAAAGTGTTCTAACACTTCCTCACATTTCTTCAATTCACCAACAACTAACTGCTCGAGTATTCCATTACAATCCCTTAGCTGCTCTAAATCATCATCTCCATTTTTAAGTCATTTGCAAAAAATTGCAGCAATTAGAACTTACCCTTACAATTTGTCTGTTCAATGGTTTCTAGCTCTTGTTTCTTTCTTCCATATTATCCTCTTCAATTTTTTGTTTGTTTCTTTCTCTACCTCATCTACCGTATTCCGGCTGTTAATAATCTCCGACAAACTATTCTTGCTTTCAGCAATATTAGGTGTGTTTTGGTTTTCCAGAGCTTTCTTACCCTTCTTCCCTTTCTTTTTATTTTTCTTCTCGCACTTTATAATATCCTTATCCCTGTATTTTACTAAAGGTTCTTTAGACTCAAAGTCACCGATTACTTTTGGATTAGAGTTTATTTCTTGATTTCCTTCTTTGTAACATATTTATGTTCTACTTATTCGAAACTTCTAACCTTATTCCCTACATTTATGTCAATTACACCAAATCTATAGACTGTTCTGTGTTCGGTTATGAACCTGCACCATTCTTGTTTGCGACGGAAAACTCTTACCATTGGTAATCGCATTATGCTACGGGCTAGTAGAATTGATAACCGTATTACTTGCTTGATCAGTATTATAGTTACTGCCTTGCACCAATTCTGTTTGAAAGTGTTTTTCCAGTTGTAGTCTTTCTGAAATAGTTTTGTGCCTGCAGGTATATGCGAAATTTTAAACTCTGTAGCACAAAAAAGCATTCTTGTTCATACGCAAGACAGTTCTGAAAGTCATGAAAATTATTACACCTTCTTTAAACTTCGGTAATTAATATTTATTTAATTTTGAACCCCGTTGAAAATTGCTGCTAACTCTTGCTGACTATTTTGTATTTGGTTAAAAGAAACATGCGCAATAAGAACTCTCCATATCACAAGCCACTTGTACTGCTTTCCTAAAGGATAAATTGTCTTTAGGAAATAATACGTTGCGGATTCGGATGTTGGCTAATCCAAACATTAATTGGTTACATAAAACAGGTTCTCGATGATTTTCAAATGCATATACTGAAACTGCGTCTCAAGCTCTGTTATAAACAGCATAATACTTTGATAGTCTTGTTAATTCACCGAAAGAAGTTTAAAACAATGTGCCCAATTGATAAACTTGATGTTCGCTTTGGTCATGAATACTTTATGTAACTAATCTTGCACAAAACTCAAAAAATCGCCATAATATCTGTATAGAAAACGTTGTTCAAAATCGACAACGCCAATGTTAGAAATAAATGCAAAATTCAGATAAATACA